>NC_140780.1:22397712-23846879 GCF_044657685.1 Stegodyphus dumicola | reverse complement strand
TAGCCTGGAGTAGAGAGCATGCATTGTGGACACCGCAACAGTGGGCTTGTGTGATGTTTTCCGACGTGTCCAGGTTTAACTTGCAGTCTGATTCTCGCCGGACTTTCATATGGAGAACTCCAGGTACCCGTTACCACCAAGAAAACATCATTGAACGATCATTGGTGCAGGAGTGCTCGTTTGGGGTGGAATTATTCTGGGTTCCAGAACTGACCTGCATGTTCAAATTGGAACCATGACAAGCCAAATCAATCATGACGTCATTCTGGAACAACATGTACGTTTCTTTCGGGGCGCCATGGGCGCACAATTTGTGTTTATGGATGACAACGCCCGTCCTCACCGTGCAAACATCGTAAGCGAATGCCTTCAATCGGAGGATATCACCCGTATGGATTGGTCAGCATTCTCACCGGACTTGAATCCAGTAGAGCACGTGTGGGACATGCTTGGACGACGAGTTGCAGCCCGTCAACCTCCTCCTACATGTCTACCGGAACT
Organism: Stegodyphus dumicola; assembly: GCF_044657685.1. Classification (NCBI taxonomy): domain Eukaryota; kingdom Metazoa; phylum Arthropoda; class Arachnida; order Araneae; family Eresidae; genus Stegodyphus; species Stegodyphus dumicola. The sequence goes on along the minus strand of NC_140780.1, from coordinate 23,846,378 downwards.
TCCGAGAGCATTGCTTTTTGAGTGGTGTAATATCCCCCCAAGATCAGATCGATAATTTGATACTCAGCATGCCTAGGCGTTGTACGGACTGTATTGCATCGTCTGGGAGACATACAATGTATTAACAATCATACCAACCATGTAATATTGTTTTTTTTGTAAATAGTTTTTTTTTTTTGTAATTTACTTCAGGGATAACAAATCGCTATTTTTTTTAATAATATCAAACATATAGCATCTTGTTTTGCTCTTTACGTTTTGTTTAATAAATAAGCTTTACAAATAAGTCAAATTTGTTTTGCTTCTAACTCTTCCTTTGCCTGATTTTGCATTATCCTTAATTTATGGACATGAGTATACATTAACTATTTTGCTTCCTATTGGGGGCCGTCGAAAGCAGACGTGAAAGTACAGACAAAACAATAAGGTAACTGATTAATTAATATAAAACTCTACAAATTTACTTTCTCAATAATTGTAGTGTAAGAAAATATCCTAAGAAAAGAAAATTTTTTGAACCTTAATAAATCTTCTTTGGATCAATTATCCTACGCAAAAAACTATTAGAATTCCCCATAAAAAAACCTCCCGCAAGTATACCACAGCCATAACTTTTGCCAAATCTATTCCCATTGTGTTTTAAGTATTATAATACTCTACGTTCTGATAGAGTGTAATAATCCATCAAACATGTCATTAATTCGAAAGGTAAATGTGGGGAAAATATTTATTACATCATTGATCACGAAATTCTCTTAAAATGTATTTTATAACTAATATTTATTTGCTAAAACTTTAACACATGCAGTAAAATATAAAAAGAAAACATTATTATTATGTAGATAATTATTTAAGACAGAGAGGGAAAGTTATAGTTTCGATCATTTATTTTTAAAATTATTTATTTCTATACAATGACAGAAGCAACATATTTTCTAATTTAAAAAATACTTTATTTTTCGTCTCCCTTGTTCTTATTCAAGGTATACGGGTAAAAGATGTATATTTAGAGTTAACTTTCGTCGCTTCAGAGATCTAGCTTATTAAGGTAAAAGATATATATTTAATTTTAGTAGCTTCAGAAATCTAGTTTATTATAATTAATGTGACGTGTTCTTTAGAAAATTATTCCAAAACATAATAAGAATAATTTAAATGCTTTATTTTTTAAATTTTCATTGATAAAATTTATGGGTATGGTTTCCATTACGTTTTACAGGAAAATAACATCCAAATGAGTATATCTACTACTAGTCCGAAATGAATTTTTTACCTTCAAACAACGAAATAAAATTTTAAAATATAGTCCAAGTCTTTCCCTTTCTCAGTGATTCTTTTTGAGCCGTTTAATTTCAGGCTAATTCAAATTAAATACAAAAAATTTCTTTAGATTGTTTCCATCGTACGTATTACAATTTACCTATACCATAAAATGAATAATTTTTCTTTGTTTGCTTTCCGCTTTTACTTTTCTTTTCTTCTTTTTCTAAAGAACGGCGTTAAATTTTAATTAATAAAAAAGAACTAATTCATCTGATAAACCACATATAGGAAAGAAATCGAAATGAAAAATAGTGTTACTAATTTCGGTTTTTCATTTCTGTTCAGTCTTAAAAAATTCTAACTTCTAAAGAATTTAAAAAATAAATAAATAAAATAAAATATAAGTAAATAAAATTAAAAAAATCTGAAATGTTTCAGAATTTAAATTGCTTCCAAAGGGGCGTTTTTTTAAAGTTTTGTGTGTTACCTATATTTATTAAATATCATGTTCTTTGCACTTAAACCATAAAATTTATTCAATAGCAGTGTCGCAAAATAATTTAAAAATGAGCATATCTTTAGAATTCCCGATACACAGTTCGACGCGCTGGAGATAAAAAGGTTTTTTCCTCCTGTAGAATGCTGCCATTGCTCACTGTTAAATCGTTAAGTTTGTTACTCAAAAATTCGTTAAAGTTTTACAAAATATGAAATCGATAATAAAACAAATTCCAAATTTCAAATTTGGGATTTCAAATGCCCATATTCGCAGTAGGATTACGTCATTCAAAATTGGATGGCTCTATGTACCGTTGTTTTATCACCATGCGAGAAATATACATACATTTATGCAGATTTTTCATTATTTAATTTCTTCAAATATAATGCAGGACTCTAACATTTTGTGGCAACAGTTTGAAAAGTGAACCGACATTTACAGGAGTCCGACGCAAAATGCCAAAACGAAAGTAATAGTCCTTCGGGACTCAAATCCCTTTGGACTTAAGGAAAAAAAAAAAAAAAAAAAAAGCTCTCATTCTGACAAAATGGATTTGTTACATAAGTTCCTCGCAACTAATATTTCATAGGAAAGCAGTTTTACTAGAAAATAACAGGAAGAGAAAGTATCACAATCACGAAATTTGTTACTGTAAATCGGTTTGCCGCCAAAGAAGTGATAGGATGCCAAGCCGTGGCAGTACTGGCTTTTAAGCCCTGGGGCGCTAGCTCTACATTCCTTGGCTTGCATCTCATTACAACTTTGGAGACGGTGTTTTGATTAGAAACCTCCTCCTACCTCGAAGCTTTTATATCAATGTTTGTTTGGCATGCATGCTCCCGAGCACTTTGCCGCATTCATTCGGCGAAAAAAGCGCTGGAGGGTCTTGAAAACATGGCTGCGTTTGGAGTTTGGTTGCGTCAGGGCAAATTTGAACATTGCCTGAGACTTTCCATTTCCTCAACTATCGCATCTCGAGAAGAAATCTTGTTATGTTAATAGTAAGAAAACTTTTCGCTCAACAGATCACTAGTTTGACTAAAATGAGTTTTTAATATTTTGACTACTCTATTCTGCTGATGAACGACTTCTCAACACAGCATTGAAGAAAACTAAATAAACGTTTTACAGGTGCATTTTCATTCAAAGTTGAAACAAAGAAAGCCTTGATATCCAAAAACTTTTAAACCATTTTATAGATTTTGTGGGCATTTTATAAACTTCTTTTCGTTACACAAAAAATATAATACGTTATATTCAAGTACACAGTGAGCAATATTTTTGTTAGCCGAAATGTAACGTTTCAAAATCTTTACTTACTTTTCGGATTTTCTATTCCATGAATGTCAGTTTATATTGTCAGATAGCTCTTACTGCAGAAGAACTTTGATGCAGAAATTTGACATATAATAAGTGTTATAGCAAGAAGTACTTATTGCAGAAATAAATTTAAATATCTGCCTAAGGCTGACGTTATACACTGACGTCTTTGAATCATGCACACATAGCAATTATTTAAGATTTTATCAGTTTTCGAAGTTTGTAACGTATTCCTTTCAGCCTCAGATGATAATATAACGTTACTATTACTGAATTATGCTACAGCAAGCGACACGAATTCAGCAAGCGACACGAACCTCCAGTAAAGAAAACAGGCTATTTACTTGCGTATTCTTCTCTTAACACCCCTCTTTTTTTACAAATTTTATTTTTTGAAAAATAGACAGGGGAAAGTTGTGCAAATATACCCTTTCTGGGAAGAAGTTCAATAATATTTCTTTGACTTAGACAATCTACTTTCCTATTTATCCATATCTTTAATGCTGCTACTTTAATTCAGAAGTATCTAAAAAGCTAAAAAGAAAAATAACGTGAGTAAATATGGTATTGCATTTCTTCGCCCTCACCCTTTGGCATTCTCAAATCTAAATATGTATATATATTGGTAGATATATATATATATATAATATATATATACATATATATATATTGGTAGATGGCCTCGGCCATAATTTCCGACGGCCTTAATCAGCAAATTTTCGGCCGTTAACTAATTTCCTTAATTAGCCTTAATTAGCCTTAATTTCCTCGGCCTTAATCAGCAAATGTTCGGCCGTTAATTAAAATTGAAAAGCTATTTTATTAAGCTTTTAGGCAACATATTTTCTAAAATACTAATTATTAAAAAAAAGCTGATTTCTTCAAACTTCTAATTTACATAGGAACACTATTATTATGAATAAATAGAAGTCATTATTAAAATATCTGCTAAATGATAGAATCAATATTTTTTCCCTTCCTTCCTGTTTGGTAGTATCATTGATATTAATGGATGTGGCTTACAATTAATTGCGTATTAGAATAGAAAAAATACAGACATATGATAACTATATTATTATAAATTAATAAATAAACGGACAAATGTGTACAAAATTAAATAATTTAAACGAAAGGCAAATTAAGTTGAAAGCAAAACGCAAAATTTTGCGCTCTAATCCCATTAATTCAGCGGCAATATTTATATTAGTAACTCAGAACATAAACTATGCAGATTCAAATATCACATTCAATTCTGGAATAATAAATTGGAAGATAAATTTGCAAATGCAAAAATCTGTTGTAAAAATCAAACTAAAAAATGACAGCTATTCCAGAATCTCAGGCAATGCAACGTTGCGCTTCGTACAAAAGTTACCACATAGACAAATTAACTGCAACAAGTAATAATAGCAAATGGATTTTTATATCTCCCTGTACATCTTCGTTAGGGCTTTGGTATATCGAGAAATGCTGTAGAGTCATTAGGATTTTTGATGTAAGGAACATGAAAAATGTGCAATGCCCTCGCCGAGACTAGACTTCTCGAATACGAGCCGAGTGTGCTAACCGTTAAGGAGGGATAAAATACAAAAGGGCGACTAAGGATTAGGGGACCCACTCGCCAAATCCTGATGGGGAAAAATCATCATTCACCCTCTCTTAGTTTAGGTTTCATTGTAGAGGAATTAGTTTATTTTGAATGCAGGAGACATGAAAAATGAGCAATGCCCTCGCCGGGATTCGCACCTGGAACTCTCGAATACGCGCCGAGTGTGCTAACCGTTAAACCAAGAAGGCATGCTGGAAGGAGGGAGAAAATATCTTATGACGTAAAAGACAACGCCAGTCTCTGAAATGAAAAAAAAAAAAAAAAAAAAAAAAAAAAAAAGATATATCAAATTAATATGAAATCAGGAAAATATAAATTTATTAAATATAAATTATTCATTGAATTTATACTTTCCTTATTTAAGATAAATTCCATATGTATTTGTGCATTTATCAGGTCAGAAACAGGTTTTATCTTTTACATTTTTCGATGCATCACCCTCCCCCGACGATGATGTACCAAATACATTATTCCAGACTGGTGTGTGTGTGTGTGTATTTAATTATGGCAAAGCTCACTAGGGCTATCTGCCTAAGGGGAGGGATGCCTTCGTGGAGGACTTTCTAAGGGAAACTGACTCGTATACACGTTACACATGGGGAAAACCACGAAAACACCCATGCAGCCAGCCCGTTCGCGGGATTCGAACCTCGGACCGAACTACCAGTGTTCAGCGACTTTACCGCTCGGCCGCTGGTGGGCTATTCCAGACTGGAATAAGGTATTTGAATTTTCTTAGTTTATGCTTTGAATATATATATATATATATATATATATATATTATTCAATATATAAACATAGTGGACATCTACATTCACTGAAGCGTCTTGAAAAAGAGTTAAAAATTTTTATTCGAGGAAAGGATGTAAAATGCAAATTTAAAACCTTTTTATTAATTTCAATTTATAAAAACTATTGTAGAAATTAGTTTTCTGAAACATGTAATGAATAAGTGAAAAAAGCGCATTTTAAAGTAACTCAGTGATACAGTTATTAATAGTCTGGGACAAGAAGAAATGTAAAACTGCATTTGGAAACGAACTGTGGCTAGATCAGAATTAATAAATGTTATTACTTAAAATACAGTTCATCATATAGAGTATTTTTGGGAGGGGGAGACATTTCTTATAGAAACCAAATCCCATATCGGATCAAATTTCGTTTACAGTGTGCTGCAATCCATGGAAATGCACCACTATTCATTCCAAATACTGAAATCTCCCTACCGGCTACACCCAGACATAATTGAATGCGATACATCATAGTACCAAAAGTTCTCCACAACATTTCATCATAAGTTCGGATTACATTTAACATTGCCTTCTGAATCTTCTAAGGCTTCATGGCTTTTAAGGCAAGTACACCATATCAGCTATCCTGTCAGCACACGATGTCAGCTATCCTGTCAGCACACCATGTCAGCGAAAAGTTTGCACATTGCCACCTAATAGAAATAATCATCTAGTAAGAATGCGTCGCAATTATTAATTGTATTATTTTGAATGTCCTTATTGCACGTATTGCAAGTCTGAGATTCACAGGAAATCAAGACAACACGTAACTCTGAACACACTTTGCCTTTTGCGAGACCCGCTTAATGAAATATTCTCCACAACATACAACATTCTCCACAACATTTTGCATATTAATAATTAGAGGTGGGATGAATCCTAAATTTTATCGAATCTGTATTCTAAAATACTAGAATGAAAAGAAGAGGGAACTTCTACTTAATTTTCAAAAGATTTCAATTAAAGCAAAATTTGAAATCTTCATTTAATGAAAATCAGATTTAAAGATTCAGACTTTTTAAAATATACCTGCATTTTTTAAGAATGTAGAAATGGCATTTAATAAAAGAAATACACAATTAAAATTCGGGAAACTTGAGACTCATTTCTGAATATAATTTAACAAAATACATTTGAATAACAGTTAATTTTTTTCTTTTTCTTAGTATCTTTTTAAATAAAAGCATTGTTTCAAAAGTTCCTACAGATAAACACTAAAAAAAGAAAAGCTAAATTTTCTGTAGAGAATTTGAGTAGGATACTCAATGTGGCTGACTCATTAGAAATATTTTAATCTTTTTTTTTTTTTCAAATTTCTAAATAGAATCATTGGTAACTTTTTCGTATTTCTTCTTCTTTAATAATAGCAACAAAATTTTAATTTTTTCCACTTTTATTTTAAAATTTTATCGCAATATTTGTGAATATTTCACAAACAAAGCTGTTTATCGGATAATTAGAACTGCAGCAGCAGCTTTATCCCCCCATTTTTAAGCTTTAGAGGTATAGCTAGGGTATGTATTTCGAAAATTTTAGTCTTGTTTCTCTTCTTTAATAACAGCAACAAAATTTAAATTTTTTCCACTTTTATTTTAAAATTTTATCGCAATATTTGTGAATATTTCACAAACAAAGCTGTTTATCGGATAATTAGAACTGCAACAGCAGCTTTATCCCCCCCATTTTTAAGCTTTAGAGGTATAGCTAGGGTATGTATTTCGAAAATTTTAGTCTTGTTTCTCTCTAATACATAATTAAAGCATACGTGCAAAAGTGTCGAATAAAATTTATGTCCTCTTTTCCTTTTCTCCGATAAACATCTAACGAATAAGACAAACATGTTGTATTTTGTACCTACTAGCTTTAACTAACATTACTAATATTTCCTTCTGTTGTGTATATGCTACATTGCATTGCATCTTAGCCGAGGTTTTGTAAAAAAAGGTTAGTGAAATAATTAATGTTTCGACCTGATAGTTAAAAATATCTAATGGAATGGCAATAAATTTTATAAGAGACAGCATGAGCAGGTCAAGAGAATAATTTTAAATATAATTTATTTAAAAGAGCATTACATATCACGTTTTAACGTGATGCCTATTAATATATGTAAGCAGAACGCACTTAAAATGATTTCCGCAGGAAAATACTTTAGTTCGTGCTCTTTCTACATGGCATGATATATAAATTTCCTTTTAAATTATTCATACAGGATTTATCAGAATTTACAAAATTCGTCACACATTGAGAGAGAACTATTATTAAATACGAATAATTAATGTAATGCATTCTACATTTAATACTGCTGAATATGAGTGAGCATTTGCAATGAAATCAATATTTATGCAAATAAATAATTAGACAAAAGATTTAGTATTTGCATCTTAAATCTTATTCAGGGAGATGTTGAATAAAGAGAAGCTCTTTATAATTTCCGCAAAATAATGATTGGCAAATAAAAAATTAAATATTACTACTAGGTTAGAAGAAGCCAGACATTGCTTTCGGAAATATATTTTGCTTTTCAAAGCGTTCTGCTTTATATTTTATGATAGTGTAAAGATAATATGCAGGATATTTGAAGAAGATAAAATCTGTAAAAACAAAATCTAACATTTTAAGGTATTTCTCCCACTTCCCTAGTGTGCCTTCGTGGTGTAGTGGTTCTGCACACTGGGTCGGTATATTCCAGAGGTCCGTGGTTCGATTCCCGGCAAAGGCGTTGCTAATTTTCCATCTTGCCTGCTTCGAAAAAAAAAATACCTAATGTCTCTACAGTGACACCCGAACTAAAAGGGTTGTGGAAATGACACTCCACACCCAGGATGTGTCGACTGAGTTCCCTAAAAACCCCAGTCGCCCTTTAAAAAGGGGAGTATATAAGGTATTTCTCCCACTTCCTTAGCGTGTCTTCGTGGTGTAGTGGTTCTGCACACTGGGTCGGTATATTCCAGAGGTCCGTGGTTCGGTTTCAGGCGAAGACGTTGCTAATTTTCCATCTTGCCTGCTCAAAAAAAAAAAAAAAAAAAAAAAAAAAAAAAAAAACACCTAATGTCTCTACACGTTTACACTCAAAACTGAGGAGATATTTAAGACTGAATTTACTGACTTAGTTTGCCAAATCCATGCCTTTTTAAATAAAATTCAGAGATCTTCAAAACACATTTGTGGAGCAGCAGTGATGATGATGCAGTGCAACGTTTTTTTTCCAGAAGTTTAAAGCCCTATGCAGATTTATCATCACAGGAATTCTCTTATTTCTTCTTTTCATATTTATTTTTACTTTTCGTGTTTGTTAAATTCGTTAATTTAAATTTTTTTCGTATTAAGATCATAGCTTAATTTCTACTAAATTTATTTTATTCGCATTTGTGTTTAAATTTGTGTTTAAAATCTGCCTAGAAAATTTAGCGAATGGGAAGGGAAAAATGAACATATGGAAATTGTTTTGAAAAACACCTCTTTAAAGAGAAATAAAACCTACATATATTCAGAATAAAGCACAGCAAACACCTAAATATGCTATTGCTATATCTATTTGCAACGATTTTATATCTCTGATATTTATTGTGCAACAAAATATAGGAACACTTCATAACATCATGCTTTACATACACGTAAATGGTACACAACTCTTAAAATTTATTATTATTATTTTTTTTTAAATAATTTTTCTAAATTAGTTTCCAAAGCTAACCAATTATTTATATTTTAAATTTCGGCATTTTTAATTGGCGCCCTTTCTTGCTTTGGTAAGAAACAGATATAGCTATAGAAATACAAGATACATAAGATATAGAAAATTCTATTTTAGGAAAATGAATTAATTTGCTTACTACGTATAAACTGAATGACGTTTCGCTCTCAAAAGATAGCTTGGAGTATTCCTCGAGAATAAAAGAGGTAATCATATAATTTCAAAAGGACTGTGGCCATCCAGATATCCCAATTCTTCTTTGCTTAGATTTATGCTGCTGCTATTTTTTTTCTGTGGAGTTACTTAAAAATGAGATAGTACAGGAATAATCCAAGAATGGTCAATGCAAGAGGCACAGATCAAGAAAATCCACTTGCAGTGCTGTAACAGGTGTCTTCCAGGCGCAATGCCTTGAATTGGTTTTGCATTTAGAAATATCGATAACACATCCTAAACTTATCTCAGTATTATGGTTTTAACAGAAGATTTCAGAAAGGTTACGTTATTTGATTACGGCAAAGCTAATGAGAAGTCACGTTATACATGGGAAGAACCAAGAAAAACAATCGTTTGGGAACCACCAATATTCCGTGACCTTAACCTCTCGGCCACTAGTGGGGTAGGTTTGTGAAAGCATTGCAGCAGTGGCAATCCTATTTTAATCTTAATTTATAAAAATCTTAATTTAATCTTAATTCCAATCTTAATTTAATCTTAATTCCAATCTTAATTTATAAAAACTTTCTTACTTAACATATGAATGCACAAAGTTTTCAAGAATTAATTAAACTTCTCATCTGTGAATTAAATGTGAGAAACATAGTTAATTCTTAAAAATATTCAGTATGATTAACATATGTTATCTTTTAGCACAATTTTAGGACAAAAAACAGTATCTTATGAGTAAAGCAGTTAGAAAATTATTAGGGTTTCGCGATCATTTTGCTTCGCTATGGGATGAATCAAACATTTTTTAACATTCGAATTCCCTTCTTATCAAACTACGATGCAAGCATTTATATGCCAAACATGACAAATCACTAACTGTTAAATTCTTAGCATAATGTTTACCCGCAAATAGATTGCAGTAAAATACTGTTGGAAGTCCCTTACAGAGATTGTGACCTTTTATATTATAATTCCCTTTTAAATAATCTGGCTCAGAGTTCGATCGTTGTCTAGTCTAGAATTTTTACAAGTTTCAGCCTCGAAATTTTAATTTGCTGTCAGTGCTTTTCCGAAGGTATAGATAGATTCGTTAAGTCCTGCGTGCGTACATCATGGAGTGATATTGCATTAAAAATTCCAGAACTAAATATTTACAGTTACATGCCCATTGCCACCGAATAAAAATATCCATCTAGTAGGAAAGCGTCACAATTACTCATTGTATTATTTTTAATGCCCTTATTGCACGTATTACAAGTCTCATATTCACATGAAAGCAAGAAAACGCGTAACTCTGAACAGAGTTTTATTTTTGTGAGACCTTTTATGAAACATTCTAATTTTGCATATTAATAATTAGAGGTGGGACGAATCCTAAATTTTCTGTAATTTGTATTCTAAACTTCATTAGCTTTGTTTGCTTTAAAATATTGCAGTAAGTAGCATTTTAGTTATAAGGTATAGCTTCCACCTTCGCACGACTTCGTGGTGTAGTTGTCAGCACGCTCGGCCCGTATTTGAGAGGTCCGAGGTTCGAGTCCCGGCGAAGGCATTGCTCATTTTTCATGTCTCCTGTTTCGAAATAACCTAATGTCTCTACATAGTAAGTTAATCCTTCATTCAAGAAGAAGCAAAGTGTGAAAAGAAAACTTAAAATATAAATTTATAAGTACAAAAATAATGTAATTTTTCATTGAAAACTACCTGACAAATCGTGAGATAAGAACTACCATGAAACTGTGTAAAGCTGTTGTTGGTTTTATCATACCCTAAAAATAAAAGCTAAGTTAGTTTGAGACTATTAAACCATGGTAAATTAATCCATTACATTATTAAAGCTATTTAAAGTATTTTGCTAAAGCATTTTATGTTATACTTTTTTAATTATGTCGGCGACATATTGAAGTATAAAATTATTAAAAATACTTATTACGCTTTAATTTTTCCCATTTTTTAATGCTTATTAAACTCCAAAGTCTTTTTATTCTTGCATTGGCTTCCAGACACAAAGTAAATGATTATTACAAAATTCATATATTTAAAATTTTTAATCTAAAATTTTAAAAGCTTGCAGAATGCAATTAAAAATACTGTTATGTTTTGATACCGGGAGCTAAATAGCGGGTATTGACTCTTTATTCACAATGGTTAGATTTATTTTAAAAAGGGAAAAAAGTCTTTCTTTTTGTTTAATTTTTCCATAAAGTCTTACCAAAGTCTCTTTTAAATTCATTTCATAGTATATATGGTTATAAGTTTAATTATTTGTAGTTGTATAAACGCAGCAGAACAAAAGTTTCCAATGACTTTTTTTTAAATTCAAAACTACTATAGTTTATTTTTCATTACTTAATTTATAACTATATTATGTATATAAGTCTCTACTGATTGATTGGTTTTGTAATATATCTAGATTTAGGTCAATTTTTCTGTTATTTTCTATGCATTTTACCATCATTAATTGCGCACTTTTTTTATCAAATATGAATTAGAAAAATAGTGTATTACGTATTTTTTAAAAATTTGTTTCAGTAAAAAATGAATCTTTTGTGAAAGACATATCATGCAGTTAACAGTAACCCCATTATACATATATTTCATTAGATTCGTTTTCTAAGACAAGGAAACAGTTTGTTTTAATAGTCTCTAGGCTGTTAGTGTTTGCAGCGACACAATATCTGTTGTGCTGTGAACGGTATTATCATTTCCTTTGAAAGCAATATCATTTTTCATGTCTCCAACAGAACGGCACATCGTATTTTTGAAAACACGTTTTCTCAACACGCCTCGTTGCGCACCTTTCTTTATAAACTCCGATTGTTGTTCACACTTGATTTCTGAAAGAATAAACAGCATTTATCATGTCTTTCGAATTTGTTTCGCGTCTAGGTTTGCATTCGGTATACGTTTGATCGCATTCGAAACAATTGTGAGATTTTAACCGATGCATTTCTGAAATAGTGTCCCTGTTTCTGATGTTTAAGGAAGAAGAGAGAACAATATATCTTCTCTTTTTCGTAAGGTGTGTTGCACAAAAATAATTGCCATAACGTATAATACTCATTCGTTTTGCTATTAGCTACAGAAAACAGCTAGTTCACACAAGGGTGATTGACGTTTGAGAGGAAATGCTGAAATATCTGAATAGTGCATATGACATTTAAAATTTTACTGTTATAGGTGTTTAATGCAAATTAATATGCCAGTCCGTAGAGCTCTGTAGACTTTTATTGATCTTTTTTCCTTTCAAGAGATTAATCTTAGGTTATTTTTATCTTCGCTAATGGTTGTATCCACTTTGGGAAGTATTTCCAATTGGGTTGTAAAATAATCTATTATTTTTAATGCAAAGGAAAAGGATAACCTTTTCGTTTTTTGAGCTGAAGCTGCACTAGCGATCAGGAGTGTAAGAATGTGTGGACTTGGTTGCCATAAGATTAGATAGAAATTTTGATAATAATAAAGCAACAGTTGCAGATAAATAAAATAAATTATTGCGAAACGTCTGCATTTGATACATTTAAGCATTAGTTTAGTTAAAACGCGCGAGTTACCACCTATCGGGGTTATTTAAAGAAATTATGTCACGGAATCAGGGGAGGTTGTTTTACCCTAAGAAGAATACGGAAAAAGTCATTTTCAGTATTTTACATTTATTCCAGTTCTTTTAATAAGTAAAATGTGTTATGTGATTTGATTGCTTTGATCACTTTGTGCAGAAATCTGTATATTCATGTTTCCATATAAATTAAAATCTAATTCATCATTTCACATTTTACGTGTAAATAATATAAGAATACAATTTCAAGAGAATTGCTCCGTTCCGTTAAGTTCTTAAACGAGATAAATGGAATTCAAAAGTACCGTTACTGATCTATTTTTGATTACGAAGTAATAATGATCATGCAGGGCACTCAAGCTGCCTTTCAAGTCTTTCTTTTATATTTGTAATTAAAAATGTAATTTTGTCTATCTAGTATTAGGATATTAAGCTACGCGTTTTGCATCCTTTTAGTTAATTTTATATGAAAATAATATAAACTCAATTTTGTTTATACAAAAGCGTCAAGTTATGAACTATAACTACATGTACAATATTAATCAGAAAAAGGTAAGAATGTATTTTATATATAAATATATCTGTAAGTAAATACATATAGCAAGAATTTTATTTTAAAATTTATTAACACTTTTATTATTATTATCATTATTATTATTATTATTATTATTATTATTATTATTATTATTATTATTATTATTATTATTATTATTATTATTATTATTATTATTATTATTATTATTATTATTATTATTATTATTATTATTATTATTGGAGCGTCCAACCGGTATAGTGGTTAGCGTCGCTGACTACCGTGTCGAAGGACCCGGGCTCGAACCCCGGAGAAGGCATGGATGTTTGCAAATGTATAGTGTCGTTGCGGCATGGCGGTACTCTCTCGTGTGGCTTGGTAGAAGGGACGAGGGGTAAGAGACCGTCCCCCCCCGGAGCGCTCTCCATCAAAATTGAGGACGGAATTGAGTTAAATCCCACTGTCGTCTGTAAGGTGCTCAAAGCTGTTGCCAAAGACAGGCGTAAAACTAGCGTTCCTTGTCATGAGGAATTTTGTGGGCTTGGGCTGATGTTACTGTCAGACAAGTGAGTATAAGTAACAACACAATATTATTATTGGAAAGGACAAATACATAGCTCAACACGTGACATTTATTGATTCAAAACACAAAAAGTAACAAGATTGAAAAATTTCTCTTTTCACTGCCGTTAATTTACAGTTAAATATCTTCATAAATGTTATACTAATATCTTTAAACTGGCCTCCTCTGCGGGTGGAATCTTTCTCACTTGGCTAAAATTACCGTTAGAACGAAGAAATAATCGAAAATCATCATCATACATTAATACTTGAATATGCTATTACACTCTAATACTTAAAAGCATCCCGCTCACTTTCATCTGAATTAAACTGTCATACTATGGTTTTGTAGAGAAACAAAGCGATATTTTGATGAATAATAACGTCCATAAGTGAGGTTCAGGATTAAAGAAATTGTTTGCGCATGCAGAAAGCTTTTCGAAGTTAATTTGCATGACTAAGGTATTTGCATGAAATGCAAACAAGTATCTTCTAATGTGCTGCTTAATGAAACAAGGTGAAAGGATTAGAAAGATTAGTCATTGGCGGAACAAAATCCCAAATGATTCCGGGCTGTGTTTCATTTCCATAGATTGACCAAAACTTTGCAATGTCCCCGGGCAGCATAAGAATCGATTTTGCAATGACATAGTACATTCGAGATATGCCTTGCTTCAAAGTGCACCATTTGTATGCAGACATATCAGAATTAAGCGGCAGTAGCTAAACACTCAACCTATTTTTATAACTTTTTCCAGCTCCAAGAAATATTTTCGAGCTCATGTTTTTGTAATTTAGTTATAGTAATTGTACTGGGCGTACATCAAAATAAAAGTAATTTTTCGGCACGTAAATTAACGAAAGCTTGCTATAATATTTATCTATCTACATATTTTTTAATCTGCATATTCTCTATCTACATATTTTTTAATCTACATATTCTCTATCTACATTTTTTTAAATCTGCATATTCTCTATCTACATATTTATGAACTTTGTAATGTCCCCGGTCAGCATAAGAAATTTTTTGCAATGACACAATAATACATTCGAGATATGCCTTGTTTCAACGTGCACCATTTGCATGCAGACATATCAGAATTAAGCTGCGGTAGCTAATGACTCAACTTATTTTATAACTTACCCAACTCCAAGAAATATTTTCGCAGGCATGTTTTTGTAATTTAATTATAGTAATTGTGTGCATTAAAATAAAAGTAATTTTTCAGCACATATATTAATGAAAGCTTGCTATAATATTTATCTATGTACATATTCTTTTACCTACATATTTATAAACTTTGTAATGTCCCGGGCAGCATAAGAATCGATTTTGAAATGACATAGTAATACATTCGAGATATGCCTTGCTTCAACGTGCACCATCTCCATGCAGACATACGAGAATTAAGCTGCGGTAGCTAAAGACTCAACCTATATTATAACTTACTCAGCTCCAAGAAATATTTTCGACGTCATGTTTTTGTCATTTAATTATAATAATTATAATGGGTTTACATTAAAATAAAAGTGATTTTCAGCAGATATATTAACGAAAGCTTGCTATAATATTTCGCTATCTACATATTTTTAGTTCCTAATTTTAACATATGCTGTAGGGAAGCAGTAACTTAATTTTTTTCAAATTAAAGGTTTTCTCCAGCGGGTCGTCTTTCGTTGAGCCAAGTTAACCTTCCAGTTCGTGTAAAGGGATTTTTTTCCTCTGCATTTTATTTATTGCAAAGCATTATTCACCGTTATCTACTCGGTGACTTTTCGCTCTCTCTCTAGCACTATTCAGAGGACTTAGAGACGAGATAAATAACGGGTTTCAACTATTGATTGATCGAGGTTTAATACGGAAGGAGTTGATGGAGTAACAAAGTTTGTTTACAACTTTGTCATAGGGCCAAATTCAGAGTAAAAGTAAAATATAAATAAAATAATTACACTAAAAAGATGCATTGAATAAATAATACATCATCTTGCTCTGATTGCCTGTATATTATCTGTTCAGTGAAGAATATATATAACTTAATAATAAAAATTGGTGACTTATTGAATTTAATTTAAAACCAGTTGGTAAACTAGCTTGTATTACTATAAAGCCGCTGTTAGAAAAATTTTCTGGTTTGCTTTCAAAAAGAGCCACTTGAGGATTAATTAATTTATTTATTTATTTTTACCACAACGTGTTCGTCGTTTTTATATGATGCAGGAGTACAAAATTAAGATAAAAACTAAACAAGAAAGAATAAGTATTTTTTGATAAATGAACTAAGAAATTATTGTTATTTGATGGTCTTTTTGCTATTTATGGGGCAAATAAAGTGTTCGAGTTAAGACATCTTTTTACATATCATATTTAATAACAATAATTAAAAGTGTGAAATTTCCGAAAATAGTGGAATAATAATACCTCAAATCTGGCATTTTCTTAGGTTTTTGAGTTTGGGAAGGATAATAAAAGATTATTCCAAAGGACAAGAATGTGACTGGTTCGACGAAGTCTTCCTTTAAGGAAGGCTAAGGAAAATTTGCACTGTTGAAGTTAGACACAGCGAAAAATTCCGTACAACCAAATCTGTTAAGCTATAAGCTACCAGAAGCATAGTGATTTTATCCACTTGATCATTGGTGGATGGTTGATTATTGTTTATGACTTGACATGTTGCTCTTCTCGATAGATAAAAATTTGTTCAGAGGTAGAGAAAATTGTTTTGTTATTTAAAACATCTATAGTCTAGCCTTCTTATTTTTCGTCTCATGTTACTTAATTTTACTCTACCATACATTAATCAATCACACAGATTGGTTCACAACTAATTCTGATAGATATAGAGAGCCTTGGGTAAAACATCTTTAGCTTATATTTCAAATTATAAAAGCACATTGCATATGTATCAGAGTAACATACTGTGAAATATAAAGACTAATAATACTTCTTAACTATTATTTTATTTTTAAAATATTGCACCAAATTAACTTATAATACGTGTAAATCATAACCTTCGTAAGCTTTTAGACTACTGGTGTGATTAAAGGAGGTGTTTGAAAGCCTTGTGGTCTAAGACAGATAAGACAAGACTAGATAAGACTAAGACAGATAAGACAAGACAAGATAAGACTGCCTCTACAAACAGGACTAGATAAGACTGGTCTAGACAAGATAAGACTGGTCTAAGACAGATAAGACAATACAATATAAGACTGTCTAAGACAGGTCTAAGACAGACTTCTAAGACAGATTAATCGTTGCCAGAATCGGAGCCTAGTGAAGAGCATTACACACGTATTGACTTACTCTTTTTTAAGTATCAATAAAGATCCTAGTGTCCCAGGGTACTTATTTTAAAAAGTTCAGCAAAATTTGGAGAAATAATAATTGGTTTGTACTACTGTATTCGATCATTCAGAGATATTATTACATATTTTCTCCCTCTTTTCCGCATGCCTTCTTGGAGCAACTGGAAGCATACTAGCCGGGTATTTGAGAGGTCCAGGGTTCGAGTCTCGGTGCCGGCATTGCTCATTTTTCGTGTTTCCTACTTCAAAAAGTCCTAAAGACTATAGTGGCGCCTGAACAAAAAGTTGGTGGACGATAATTTAATTCGCCACCACCAGGATTTGGCATTTGATTCCCCTAATTCCCGGCTTCCCTTTAAAAGGGGGAGTATATAAGGTTTTTTTCTTACTCCTTTTCGTATGCCTTCGGGGTGTAATTGGAAGCACACTCGACGCGCATTCGAGAGGTCCAGCTTTCGAGTCTCGGCGAGGGCACTGCACATTTTCACGTCTCCTGCTTTCCCCCCCCAAAAAAGAACTTAATGACTCTACAGTACAAAGGGTAAAACATTCTTGCTTTGTAAATTAGGCAATATTATTGCATTGAAATAATCATACCTTTGTTTAAGTCACGTATTATTTTATAATAATATCAGATTTTGTGGCTTAATATGTGGAATTTATTTCATGGTAGTAGTCTTAAAAATGTTATAACGAATCGTTCTTAGAAAGTTAATAATTACTTTTAAGTGACTAAAAATTCTTAAAATGAATTTTGAGACTTAAAATATTCCTTCAGAAAATGTCTTAATTTTTGTATTATATGAATTTAATATTTTCATAGAAATTTTACCTAAAAATTTCGGTAATTTTGTACTTAAATTCACAATAAATAGAAATATGAAGGAAATTGTCAGCTTGTTTCTATAGCTGTAAGTGCTATATAATATAGGACATTGGTTAAAAAAAATTCAAGGTTCATTTTTTAAATATGCTTAAAAGTTACTTCATTCCACTAAAATTCCAACTAGCTTTATCAAAGGAGATAATACACTAAATGATCCATTAGTAAATAAATTATTATTTTATTACTTTGCAGCTTTTGCGCAAGTATTGGGCAATTAATTACAATTAATTAAAATAGTTACTTATATATATATGTAATAATAAAATTCCATAGTCAAGAATAATCTTAAAATTCTAACTGTATGTTCTTTTCATTTTTAATGGCGACGTTCTCTTATTTGAAAATACGTGGAATTAAATTCACAGCCCCGTAGTCAAGTTGTTTTTCCCGCCTTTTCTACAAGTACAGTTATAGAATGTTCTCGAGATATTTAAAGCGAACTGGATTGGCTGACGAGGCTGACGTCATTTCTTGGAAGCTCCGCCTTTCCAGATGCTATAAAAAGACTCGCAAAAGGTATATCGGGGCTTTTTCTTAAATGTCACGATGCAGTAAACTTCATACAAAAAGTTATTAGTAATTCTTTTTATTTACTCCGGATATCTGATTTTTGTAACTGCTATTTCTCCTGAATAATAATAAATGGATCCTGTTTTTTAAACTTATCGTCTGATTATTTAAGCTACGACTAAAGCTGATACATCACATATATATACATCTTGAATGAAGACGAATGATGGCCTTTCTTATTGCAGATAACACGCGGTTACAACTAGATGTACAACACAATTTTTTTTTCTTAATAATTCTAGGGCAAAGCAAAAAGCTACAGATGCTTTACTCTTTTCTTTTCCGAAATTCTCCTTTTAAATGTGTCTTCCTGTTATTTATTTAAACTAAAATTCTGCGCATACTTCATATTAAACCAGTGTTAGTTTACTAAAAAGATAGCCACATAGCTTACTACATGAGTGAACGAATATATTATTGATTAACCTTAGCTCTTTTTAATACTCTAGTTTTGGGAATAGCATATTATTAGCTTAAAATATGTTTCAAATGTCTTTTCTTCGTATTAGAGTGACTTTGAAAATGATTTAAGATTTCCAGCAAGAATTTTTACTTCGTTTTCTGTTATTATGTTTTTCAATTTTATTTCGATTCTTTGCTGTAAGGCGCGATTCTTCAAATAAATTTTTAGAATTATATGTGCGTATATATTTTTATGAAATTATTATAATAAATTTTAAAAAGTATTTTTTAGTTAAATAGTTTATCTCATTCTAAAAAATTTTTTTAGGTTATTAATATTAGTAGTGAAATGTGAAATTATTTCATTATTATATACATATATATTTGTAACTAGTATTATTAACAGAGAAAATATTATTTATTTTCCTGTAACATAATAAAATGCAAATATTAAATTATAATAACGTATAAATTTTCAACTACAAATATTTTATTTATAATTCTTAAAAACTATTACAATTTTGCAAGTTTCAAACAAGTTACTTGATTACTTTTGTTTAGAAGCCGCTCACACTGCACTTAATTATTAAGATGTTCTAAATTTACTTTTACAGCTCTTTTTATAACTGCTAAATTGTACTGCAAGTAATGCAATAAATAATGGGTTAATATTCCACAAAAATTCTTTAGGCATCCTAAGATATATGAGTGCATGCAATATATACCTTCTTCGAGAAATTTTCTTGCGAGAAGTTCTTTGAAAACAATGTTCGGAAGATTTATAATTTCCCAGAAAGTTGTACATGCATACGTATATGCATAAATACATCTAATTAACAGAATTTTGTAATTAGATGTATTTATGCATATACGTATCTAATGTACTAAATTTTTGTTGCCTTGCCATATAATTTTGAGAAAAACCGATACGTAATTATCTTAAATCAATAAAACTCTACTTTATAATACTGAAATTTGAAAGTCATCGACTTGAATTAAAAATTAGGAGCAGTTAGCCTCTGAGTTATTAACCTATTTGTATCATTTTGCAGAGGATAATCTAAAGACACTGATTTCCTAAAGTGACTGTTATCGCTCTTTCCTTTAAATACGACGTCGTATTTCTGTTCTTTAAAGTTGTCGTTGACATCCAGTTAGTTAATGATAAGAACAGTTTTGGCATTATCAGCTAATGTAATAACTAGATGTCAAAGGCGACCTTGGATATTGAGAACAACTAATCAATAGTCATAGCTTACGGGCTTTTCTAAATGAGAAGGAACATTCAGTTTATTTTTATAAATATTTGTTTATTGCTCACATGTAGTTTTACGCTTCTTTAGTTTTGTATTTTTAATAATTTTTTATAATGAATTATGAAATGTCAGTAAGACACTGTGTATAAATATTTATAGAGTTTATGCTTCACATTTTTTTTGTTTTGCACTGACTGCTTGTTGTTTTACTGCTATGAATATGAGAAATTTTCACTTTTATTGCTCGTATCTGTGATTAATTTTTAAAATTTCATATTTATTTTCTGTTTTGCTGCTAATAAATCCTCAAACTTTTTGTATACTATTTCAGAAGTCAAACAACAAAAATCAGCGTTATATTTACAAAATTTTCACAGGACTAGTTTCGATGGTTTTACCGAACCACCATCCTCAGCTGCAAAACCGCAAATGAACAAGATAGGAAATAATGATTAGATAAGATAAGAAAGCCTGGACAAGAATAAGCAAGTGGCGCCATCTGTTGGTGAAGCCAGAACTAAGACATAATTTCTTTAAAGGCCGAAGGCAAATTTGGATTGGAATTAGGATCGTTAACTAGAACAGAAAGATTTTTATGAATGTGAAATGCCTCTAGAAAATCCAGTTCTCCAATGGAAGATGTTTTTTGAATAATTTTGGCAGCAGAAAAATTGAAAGTGTGATTTTCGGACCAACAATGTTGAGCAACAGAAGACTTCTTGTATGTTTCATATCACCTAACTTTTTCCTGGAAATTCTACTAAAAAGTCTGAAATAATGCAATTTATTCTTTATTCCTGATACTCATCTTTCTATTATTATTATTATTATTTATTTGAAGTGCCTACATGATTATATAAATTTTATTTCACGTTATTCTCGTCCCAATGCTTACTGTATAGTTTGTGGTTTTTTTTGGGGGGGGGGGATTTACATGATTACCACAAAGCCTCGAGTTCTATCTGCCTAAGGAGAGGGATGCCTTCGTGGAGGACTTTCTAAAGGAAATTTGCTCGTATACACGTTACACATGCTCGTATAGTGAAATAAATAGATAATGGGTTAATATGCCACAAAGCTGCTGCAGGTATCCTAAGATATGTGAGTGCACGCAATAGATAGCTTCTTCACGAGCTGGCTGCATGGGAAAAGTCACGAAAATGCTCAAGAAGCCAGCCCATGCGAGGTATTCGAACCTCGAACCGAACTACCAGTGTTCAGCGACTTTATCGCTCATCCGCTAGTGAGCCTGTATATTTTGTCGAAAATCTTATAATTTTAGGTGTTAGGTGAAATTCACTTTAGCCGGTATAAGGTAAACATCAGTCCTTATATATTACGTTATTTATTTATGTGCATATTATTATTTTTATCAGCTGCATTAATTAACATATCCTTATTTTTACAGTTTCGTTCGTTGAATTAATTAATATATAATGAATACTTCAATAAATAAATTACAAAATTCAGTATTAATGACTTTATTATTTACACTAATGTCTGTTATTTGATACTCTGTTTTATCCAACATACCGCGAAAAACTGTTTCATAGTAGAAATCATTATTATTGTACTTACTGTTTCATTCAAGATGCTATAATGTCAATAAGGTACCAAGTAAGTCGCATTTCGGACAACAGTAAGCCTGTCAACTCACAGTCGAGATTATTTCGAACCATGTTAATAATCCAGTTAGAAGAATCAGGCACTTTCCTTACTTTTCCGGCGTTATTGTTAGTTAGGGTATATTAGTTTAACCGTTAGTGTTCCCGTCTGTAGTTTCTTTTTTGTACAGTATAAAAAAATCTGATGTGTACACCACATGACTTCTTTACACGGAATTTTAAATTATACGCATTTTTTCTTGCATTTCATTTAAACTTATTGGATTGACTTAAATCTATTTCGTCGATAGCGCATAAACCACAATAGAATAAATGCACGTTTTAAAATTCACTATATTTGTTTACCATATCTAGCATGGTGCTAGGTTCACTTAACAGCGTTACATATCGTCCATATTATAACTCAGAATGCATATAAATTTATATAATTTGAAGAATTATCTAATCATTGCCACATGCTCTATTCAAATACTATAATAAATCTAAAACGATGTATAAAAAAAATTAAGAAAACAAAACAAAAAAGAAACAGTTTTTCACAGACGAGTCAGTATTTCTCATTCAATTAATTCAGTTCTCACTTCCCGACAAGGCAAAAATACATAAAAACTCAAAATATCTATATTAAAAATTACGAAGTAAATCTGAAACACTTATTTCCTCGAAAAGATTCCAGAATGGATTAAGCATAATTTAATTCGCAATAATAAAAGAACGCGTTATATTTGTTCTTGCGAAGCTTAGTTCCTCTAGATTGGCAACAAATCCGCTAATTTGCGAAGTTTGAAATGTAAACAAACATGTACGCCATCGCAAAATTCATTAGGCTTAGCTGCATTTACACAACTTTTAAATTGTTGATAACTCCACAAATAGTGCATGCAGATTTACTAAAGGCTTAAACCTTAACTGAAAGATAAGAACAACATAATTCAATCATTTTTAAAGCAAAAAATGCACAATTTACAAACATATAACCTGAGCTCACTGAAGAAACTGAGCTCACAGAGCCGAGTAAGAGAGTGGATATATATACATATATTTATATACTTTTAGTGCGGCCGATTACAACCAAAATACGAGATGCACATCTACATATTATAGCAGTCCTACATACAAAATTTCAACGTTCTGAGGCTACTCGTTTTTGAGTTATGCGAGATACGTACGTACGCACAGACGCCACGAAAAATTCTCTTCAGAATTAATTTTAAATCAGTTTTATAACTTTTTCCCGGGGGGGGGATGGGAGATTCCTTTATTCCGTCCTTACTTGCGGATGTCACACAAAAACATCATTAAATTGATTGCATTGGATAGCGGTCAAAATCGATATTTTCGTTGAAATATGATACCCGAAATTTTTCGCGATTACAATACTTTCTTTTTACTTCGTACAAGGAAGTAAAAATGTCAAGAACAATGTTTTTTATACATTTGACCAAAACGTTGCAGATTTAAAAAAGTTAGGCAGCTGGGCAAGGATAAATTAATACAAAAGGTTGCCTCATGTGGAGTAGTAAATGTTGGAATTGAAAACTAAAGATAATTGAACTACAAAGTTCATTTTCATTTTTATGAAATTCTTTTACTACTGCAGACTTAAAAAATCTGATGTGTACACCACATGACTTCCTTGTACGGAATATTAAATTATACGCATTTTTTCTTGCATTTCATTTAAACTTATTAGTTTGAATTAAACCTATTTCGCCAAAAACGCATAAACCACAATCGAATAAATGCATTCTTTAAAATTCTCTTTGTTTACCATAGCGACACTCTGGCGCTAGGTTTACTTAACAGTATTATATTTCGTTCATAGTATAAATCAGAGCGCACAAAATTTATATCATTTAAAGAATTATCTAATCGTTGCCACATGTTCTATTCAAATACTATAATAAAGCTAGAACTATGTATAAAAGAAATTAAGCAAACAAAACAAAAAAGAAACAGTTTTTCACAGACGATTGAGTATTTCTCATTCAATTAATTCAGTTTTCACTTGGCGACAAGGCAAAAATACATAAAAACTCAAAATATCTGTATTAAAAATTACGAAGTAAATCTTAAACGTTTATTTCCTCAAAAAAATTCCAGAAAGGATTAAGCATGATTTAAATAATAAATAAAGTAGTTATCTGTGTTGTTGCGAAGCTAAGTTTCTCTAGATTGGCAACAAATCCACTAGTCTGCTGTTTCAAATGTAAACAATCAATGGCCGCCATAAAAAAAAGGCTTAGCGGCACTTAAACAACTTTAAAATTAATGATAATTCTAAAAATATTGCATACAGATTTACTAAAGGCATAAAAACCTTAACCGGAAGATAAGAACAACATAATTCAATCATTTTTAAAGCAAAAAATGTACAATTTACCAACATATAAGAGTAAAGAAACTGAGATCACTGAGCCGGGTAACAGAGTGGATATATATATAAATATATTTATATACGTTTGGTGCGGCCGATTGCAACCAAAATAAGAGGTGCACATCTACATGTTATAGCAGTCCTATATACAAAATTTCAACGTTCTGAGGCTACTCGTTTTTGAGTTATGCGAGATACGTACGTACCTACGTTCGTACAGACGCCACGAAAAATTCTCTTCTGAATTCATTTTAAAGCAGTTTTATAATTTTTTTGGAGGAAAGGAGAGTGTTTTATTCTGTCTTTACATACAGATATCACGGAAATACATCGTTAAATTGCATTTGAAAGAAGTCAAAATGGGATATTTTCGTTGAAATATGCTGCCTGAAACTTTTCGCGATTACAATACTTCCTTTTTACTTCGTACAAGGAAATAAAATGTATAATTTCATACTGTTTTGAAGGTTCAGTAATTAGGACTGTATTTTAATGAACCAACTGATTTTTTTTTTTTTTTTTGCTAAAATTATCTTATTTTAAAGATCTATCATCGGCAGTCCCATTTATAGAGGATAATTAAGATTCAACTGTATTATAAATAACAAAAGTATTGTATTTGTTTAATAACAATTTTAAAACAAAATTCAAGTTTAAAAAGCTAGCTATGTGTAAGATGTTAAATTTATTTACGGATGTGCAATGTTTTCTCTTTAAATGACCCTCAGTTCATTTTCACTCAGTGATGCAATTAAAATTTCTTTGCATTACACGCATTTCTTCCTTTTATTACAATAAATCGCTTACATATTTTATTGCCCTTTTTACGTCATAATGACTCCTCTTTTGAGTCTTTTCTTCGAAACTTATGCAAACTGTCATGTCTTGATATATATAGTTTAATGAACTGCATACATGAAAGGTATTTTATGGACTGGGATTGTACAGTTTTCACTATGCACTGAATACAGAGATATCACTTACTTTAGTTGTAAAATATTGTTGCATTATTTCTTTTCTGACACCAGTTGTTACGTTATTTTCTTCCTTCACGTTCGTACGAGGTTTGTAGATTTGGAGTGAATAACGGCGACACTTGACGAAGTATCGAATAACACACTTTATTGGCCACTATTGTCAGGACAGCTCCAAAACAAGTTTTTACACTCGTCGATGAACTACTATAAACACGCTGACACGATCAGCGACACAGCCTCCAGGTTATCAGGCTATTACGGTGAGGACAGCTTCACTGCAAAGCACCAGAGTACAGCTCCCGACTCTGCTCGGTCGTCCTCGAAACTCCACGTACTCTCGAGACTCTCCACTCCACAACTCGCGATGCACTCGACGACACACAGAGCACAGCTCCCGACTCTTCGGTTTAGTCGTTCCCGGAGCTTAACACACTCTCTCGATGATGCACTAACCGCGATACACTACGAGACTCTTTCGGTGCATTCGACGACCCACTCGGCACTCGCTGCCCGGCTGTCAACTCGATCGACTCCGCAGGGATTGACTCGCTAGATTGACACCAACTCGATACTGACTATCAGCTCGCTAGCCGAGGCACACACTATCAGCTCGCTAGCCGAGGCACACACACACTTTGACTGCGGACCAGCAGAGTTTACATAGCTTTTGGCTGGTGTTCGAGAACATTCTGGGCTAAACCGGTAAGAATTCGTTCCAGAAAGTTCTCCATCCGTCCATGGCATATTGCCAATTTTGTCGCCAAATATCGCCAAATGGGCGATTCCTCGCCAAATGTGGCAATCCTAAAACTGCTTTGCGGGGAAGCCATCTTACGGCGGCTGTACATTTCGTAACAATATGTATTTAAAGAATATAACAATGAAGGGAAAAATATAGTATAAAAATATTGGAGATGATTGAGTTTGACTTAATGTTTCACTGTTGTCTTTTTATCACCATTTTAGTTACGCCAGGTTTCGTTTTAGCAAAATTTGGATAGTTGAATTTTTCCGTTACTTAAAAAAGTACAATCTGCCTTAAAGCAGTTTCTATTTCGTTATAACTAGAGAAGTAGATATTCAACATTCTCACTTCTTCATATTGTTCTAATATGAATTCATATTTTAAGATATTTTATTTAAACCATGATATGCGTTTTTTAGGCTTTTGTAGTGTTTCTTTTATAAAAGTCACATAAAAATACATTTTTTCTTCTACACACCGTTAAATCAGATTCAGTATTAAAAATGAGAATATTAATTTGAAAGATCTGAAATGAAATATAAAAGAAATAATGCAAAATATATTATTTACTTCTTTATACGTTGCACAAAATAACCTAAAGCACTTTTTAACCTTTATTAAGATATAGTGAAATAGGTATAGATATGCTGCACATGTTCTAACGAACAATGGAATTTAATGTTAGAATCTTTTCAGTTCCGTATGCTTTATTAGTTGTTTTTTGCAAAGAGTTTGATTTAGTTCATTATGGCAAAGAACAGCAGGGAAACAGCAAAGAACAACAGAACTGTCTTAGGGCACGGATGCCTTCTTAGAGGACTTTCTAAGGGAAACTGGTTCGTATACACATTACTGATGGGGAAAGCAACGAAAACGCCCACCCAGCCAGGCCCTTGGCTTGGAATCGAACACAGGTCGAAACACCAGTGTTCAACTATTTTTCCTTTTTACGAAGGGAAAATGCTTGAAATATTGTTAAGGGATTTATAATTCATCAATTAATTGTGGCATAGATGATTCTAAAATTAATTGAGAAATTTTTAATTTATTCAAAATTAAACCTTAAACTGATGTTTTGTGCTATTCTATAGGAAACTCTATACATGGGCACAAATTTCGTGCAAAATTAACTCCAATCTAACACCAAATTTTACCTAAAACATATTAGCTGACTTCATTCGTTATGTATAATTGAAGAGTATATGGGAACAGAAATAGCAGGTTGGGCTGAGATTACAATAGCGGAAATCTTCGATATTATTTCCTTTGCATCCGAATTAGTAGAAGTTGAAAGTTATACAGTACAATGATATCACAAAACTTAAATCTGAATCACTTGCAGTATGTCATTAGTATAAACTCTCTGAGGATTATAATTTGAATTATCCTCTTAGTCTATATATTTAATCCGTTATAAATCAGAAGACATTTTACGACGAAGAATGTTTCCAAGATTTAGTATTTTCCTCTTAATTCAAATTTTACAACTGTTTCTTCACTAGGAGCAATGCTAACAATGAAACACTAGAACATGCTTGAACATATATTAATCAAAACATTGATCTGAGACATATATGAGTCAATCACAAAACAATTTATTTACAAGTTAAACGTATGATTTCAAAACGTACTCATATTCTATGTGAAGTACGCAGCTTGAGCTATCAGAAAGCAATTTTTCGAATTCGAAGTACAAAACTTCAAGATCTATGCAAAAAAATTATCATAAAAGTATGAAAACACGTCATCCTAATTCAAATGTATTCTAAGGGCTGAAGAGCCATACCCACAAGAATTTGTGTGCTAGATAATAAAAAGAATTAATGCATGCAAGAAAGCAAAATCTGTTTCGTAAGTTGCATAGACTGTGAAATTTCAATACAAGAAATGCGTTTAAAAAAACAGCAAAGCAAGTATATACTTCTTCACAATTCCAGTGATAGATTTTTTTATTCATGCAATATGAATTTTCAAAATATCATTAGCTTTATGAATTCATGGTTGCTTTATGAACAGTTACTTCATGACTTTATGAATTCATGGTTGCTTTATGAACAGTTACTTCATGACTTTATGAATTCATGGTTGCTTTATGAACAGTTACTTCATGACTTTATGAATTCATGGAATTAATGACTTGAAATTAATTTTCCGTGGAGAATGTTTTTAACTTGAACAAAATCTAAGGTACAAATGTAAATGATTTCTTCTGAAGCTTTTTCAGATATATAATTTTGGAAGTAAAACATTTTTATTTATTGCTTGTTATAGATCAGTACTTCCTTCCGATTTTTTTTTTATTTTTGTGCTGAATGTGCATGTATATATAAGGCAAAGAATAAATTAGAGAAAAGTCAAAAGTGTTTTCAAATCCAAGATAATATGATAACATAAACTCATTTTTGTGAAGCAAGAAATGGTGACACAATTGTAAAATATTAAAACCATGGAATAATACTGATAATATAATAAACAAAAACCCTGATATTATAACTTAACGTAATAACATCAGAAATTACATTACATTTTTATTAATGAAACCTTATAAATCCATCTTTAGAATTTTGCCAACCGGTTGCTTAATTTGTGTTTTCCTACCAATACATGTATTCACGTGTACAAACTCTATAAATGAGGAAGAAAAGCAGATTTTATGTAGATAAAATTGTAGAGACATTAGGTTATTTCGAAGCAGGAGAGAGGAAAAAGGAGCAATCCTCTCGCCGGGACTCGAACCACGAACCTCTCAAATACGCGGCGCCGAGTGTGCTGACCACTACACTACGAAAGCATGCTAAGAAGATGGGAGAAATACTTTATATACTCCCCCTTTTAAATGGAGACTGGGGATTAGGGGACCCAATCGCTAAATCCTGGGGGGGGGAGAATCATCATCCACCACCCTTTTTTTAGTTCAGGTGCCACTGTAGGATTATTAGGTTATTTCGATGCTGGAGCGATGAAAAATGGGCAATGCCTTTCCCGGGACTCAAAGAACGGACCTCTTGAATACGCGCCGAGTGTGCTGACCATTACACCACCAAGGCATGCTAAGAAGACGAGAGAAATACCCTATAAAATAAGAGAAAATGCGTTGCATGTAAAAATAAGCATAACTAAAATGACACTATGAAAATTGCAAGAAAAAAATCGAAAAAAGGGAAACTAGTTTGTCTTTTCCTTTAGAGGCTTACTAGTAATAGAAAGCCAATTTAAGCGTTAAATTAATAATTTATATTTTATATGTTCAACTCGATGAGTAAAAACGAAGCTTAAAACAAAAATAATTACATTAAAATCAGTTCAGCAAGATTATCCGTAGAGATTTACAGTTTGACCACCTCAGCTATAGCTCTTTACTTCTAGCAGCTTCAGTCTTTGAAATATTGAGATCAAATTGATATTTCTTTACTGTTATTTTTCTCAATCACTGGGCCCAATGACCCTTTCCTTATACTCTGTTTGAAAACTTGTTTCTGTGAATATTCGTTTTTGAAATTTCTTCCTTACACACTGTTTAATGGGCCACCAATAATTTAATATCATACAATATCTAACATTTCCTTGGTCTCTTTTTTTTTTTTTTTTTTTTTGTTTTGAAACTGGTAACTGAAACTTCAGGTAATTTTTTTCACTGTTCAATAACAGAGCCATTTATAACGCCGCGTGTGTAATATGCATGTTATTGAAATCGAGCTGTATGTATATAACAACTGGTTGTCTCAAAGTCTCACGATTTCAAATCTAGGTTTAGGATCAACCCCACAGATCTTGCTCAATTACAGCCCATTTATCATACATCACGGGCTCTCGCTTTGCATGTTCAGAAGAAGCCGATTAATCAAGACATCGAAAGGGTCCTTACTGAGCAGGATCAGTTCCTCAGTCATTGCATATATTTTGTGTATAAATGTTTCCTCTATTTTAAACACTAGAAGAAACTATTGGAAGTAATCTGATTCCTTGTGAATTTAAGTTCAAGATCTATTTATGTTTAGCTTTCATCACAAAATGATGCATGAGTTATCATTAATATAAAACCGATATTTTCTTATTTCAGTGAGAAATAAGATAAAATCCTGATATAAACATTCACATCAACACCATGTTAAGATTAAAATTATATTCTAGTCGTTAAATTTCAGTAAAACAAAAACGCGGGCAGAAAAATAATTTTGATGGCAGAAAAGGGAATTCCTACAAATTATCAAAAGTTATCCACACACTAGTGAAGTGAAATATTAGAATTAAGTCTTTCCCTCGGCCTTTAGGTGTAAAAGTGTCAGAACTGGTGTATCCCAATTGTAGTTTCCTAATAATAAAAATATAACATAATTATAGTTTTGAAATAACAATTAAAATTAGCCCTTTTTGATATGGATAACAAAATAAAAACAACTGTTACAGAAGATAAATTTATCTTAAAAAGCATTTTTGAAATTTAACATTTTTATAAATCAAATTACCCCCTTTTTTCCTTAAATCAGAAGTATTTTATTGTGAGGTATCCAAACAAACAATGCAGATAATTTAAGTAAAATGAACTTAATGAAATATAATGTGCTAGTATGGGATTTTAATTGCTTAGTTCTTTTTTTTTAATAACTTTATGGGTAAAAGTATATTTTAGGGTACCCCTTGGCGAAATTTGGCGGTACATGGATACCAAATTTGTGCAAGTAATTGACTTGTTATTTTGGCTTGAATCGTCGCTACGCAAAGCCAAAATAATAAGACAAAGAATTGCACAAACTCTGTATCCATGTACACATCAACCTATTTTCACTTAAAAAAATATCCCGGAATTGCACAAAAATGGCATTGCGCACTCCCTTGACTTTATCCATCGGCCTAGTTTCACTTATGTAAAAAAAAAAAAAAAAAAAAAAAAAAAAAAAAAACAGAGAATTGCAAAAACAAGGCTTTGCGCACGCCCTTGTGTTTGTCCATGTACACATTGATATATTTTCACTTAAAAAGTCAAAGGAGCACCCAATTCTACAGTAGAGGCAAACAAAAAAATACACAATCTCAATAAACTACATTTTAAACCAAACAATAAAATAACATAAAAAATGAAAAAAAAAAAAAAAACCTGTTATGCGTTTATGCGTTACACAAAGCAAATATCCACTTACCTCTGTGGCACACAAGATTCCTTAACAGCATCCAAAAACTTCTTAAAATTATCTCAATTAGAATCCGTATATCAGCGTCGCCACATAAATTCACAAAAAATAAGAGTAAAAAATATCCTACATATTCCGGATTGTCCGGAAAATGGCTACTAAGTAAACCTTCATTTACACACCAGTCAATTAATGCACTTTTCCCCTTTCGTTCCAAATCGTACAGAAACTTAAAATTAATCTTACTACATTCAGCCATTCTACTGTCTAAACAATGAAACAAGCAATATACTTCCTAACCACACACACCACAAAAGCCCTTGCAAAACATCCCATGATTCAAAATTTCCCGGAATAATGCAAACGATTACGTCATAATAGGGTTACCATAAATGAAACAACAACTTGGCGATAAACGAAACAACAACTTGGCGATAATGAAACAACTACTTCGCGATAATACAAGGAGACCCTAAAGTCAACTCTAACCACTTTCTGTCCACCGTAAAGTAATGTCATGCGGTATATTTTATAATTATTTGTAGATCATTAAGTAAATACGCATTTACAGGTTTTATACGCTTTAACCACCGTGAATATTTTCTCAGAATTAATAAGCTGACTAACCTTTCTTTCTATATTGATATTATGAGGGAAATTGCCAAATTATGTATATATATTTTTAACGTTTGGTTATTTAGTCTTAAATACCACGGTTTTAGTTTTATTCTTATTGTATAGTAATTTTATGCATATCACACTTACATAAAATAGCACTTATATTGTATAGTAATTTTATGCATATCATATTTACATAAAATAGCAAATTGTAATGGCGATAATACATTTACAGTTTGGCAAAATGACAAAAGCACATAGAGATCGAAAATCGCACGTCAAGTATACGTCTTATTACAAACTGAACTGCAATCATAATATCATTGCATCTATTACGAGATAGCATTGTAAAAGCATTAAAAACGAGCGTAAGCATCATCTCTCGTCTAAAGATCATATGACTATTTTATTAGAGCTCTGTTTGTGTTGCTATGTGCTCATCATGGTATTTTCGGATTATCCACTCTCCCCCTACAAAAATTCTGTAATCCATTTATGACTTCATGAAGGGGAAAAAGATGTTTGTTTTGCTACTGTTAAGCTCATCAATACCATTCTATTCATAAATAATAGTAAAAAGAAGCATTTTCTAAAGAAACAAGAAATTTTGTGAGAAATAAGCAAAATCTAAATGGCCGATATTTACGTTTTTACAGCCGGTGGATATTGTTCAACAAACCAGTAATTAAATATAAAACATCCAGATGTACTCAAACACATATGTAATATATTCCCGCATGGGTTGGCTACTGGGCTGTGCATGTAAAAAATGCGTCAGCATTTCTACCGCATGCTGCAACCGGAGGTGCGGATAATCAGAAGGTATGGTTTTCCTCAAAGCAAAGAATTTCTATTGTCGAACAGTATTCTGCTTGTCGTTTGTTTTGACAGAAATACGCGGATGCAGCAATGACGATAAAAAGATGAATTATCCGTTTTCGGGAATCGGGTTCATTTACAGACAGAAAAAGATCCGAGAGACTGATTATGTTTCACTGATGCCAAGCAGGCTGAAGTTGAGAAAATGACGCAGAAATCGCCTTCAAAAATGCCTGAGTATACTATCTCCGCAATCAGCTATTTCATACAGCAGTGCTCAGAAAGCAATGAGGAAAATACACTTTCGTGTATATCGCATTTGTTATGCGCAGGAACTGAAGGAACTAGACGAAGAGAAACGCTTAGCGTACATACACAAAAGGTCTATATTAACACTTTGCACACTGGAAGACCTAAAGGGGAATTTTCTGACGACTTAATATTATCCACGTACAGGTACAAACTGACATCAAACATAGTAAAAAGAGTTCTCTCATGCCTTATTGCATTCTGCCTTATTATATTCTGGCTTTATCACATTCTGAGCATGAGCTACAAATGTATGGTTTTATGTTGCATCTGTACGATGTAACGTAATAAATATCTCCATGTCTTGCAATTTGCGCATCAACTCAGAAAATTCATTTGTCTTCTCTAACGTGAGTAGCTTTTTGATCATACTGTGCAAGTTAGAAATTTTACAGAAATTCTTCATAAGAATAATTATCAGGAGACTTTCGTGTTTAATAGTTTAACGTTTCATAACAAAACAAGATAAGTTACAGTTTTCTAGAACCCTTCGCATTTTCTTGCAATAGGGGAATGATTCGAATACTAGACCCATACATAGACCAAAGATTCGGAACAGCATAGTTGCACTTAAGGGGGGTAATAATTGAATATTCTTACTGCCCGTTTTCCTAACTTAAATTTACTTAGCCCATTTTACTATTTGCTTGCATGGATTTGAATGTCTAAGATCTGAATAATGCAATACATTGTTATTAACTTAACATATTTGACTGAAAAACATAGCTATGTTCTTTGGAATACAAAGGAAAAGAGCGCAGTTATAAACCGATATTATGAAAGCCAAATTTTAAGCACGTGTATTTAAACAAATGCGAATAATAAAGAATAAGACTAATAGACATTGATTAATGCATTCAGTCACTCCTAAGAGATGAAACAAATGAGCAAAATTATTTTGTTTAATTGAGCATTAAAATAGGAAAAAGATGAAAGAAATTCCTACTAAAGAAAGGAAATTTTTGTTTGTTAATAATTCCAAAACTTACTTAGAAATACCTTTAGAAACAGCTATTTTTCTTTCTAGGCTTCACAGAATTTTATTAAAAAGAATGAAGCATACATACTAAATAAAAAGTGCTTGGCTTAAAAATTAAAATATGATTTTTATTTTCAATGTTCAGGAAAAGCTATGATGGTTGGATATCAAGGCTTTGGTGGTTCATTTGAGTACTCCGTAATTTCGTTACATAATGCTGTAGTTCGTTATTTTTGATACATATTTCTGTGGATCAATCTGTGGGATTCAACACTGTATAATTCTAAGTTACAGTTGAAAGTGAAGAATCTTAAGAACTAGTAAACGAATAATCGCTTGAGTTTGTGTACAGTAAACAACAAGTAAGAAGGGTGAAATAACCCTTTATTATTCCAATTAAAGTTTAACAAAACTCCATCTTGGAATTGTACAATAAAGCCGACACTTGGGCTTGAACTTAAGAAACTAAGAATTAAACTAAACTAATCTTAACTAAAGAGATATAGCCGAAGCTATCAAGATTATAACAGAGTTGGCCCCTTAACGTTAATTGATTGCGAAGCTATCAATGGCCTAAAGTACGGCCGAGCGTAATATTAGCTTAACGAGAGAATAGCCTAAAAAGGCGTATGCGTGCAGCCAGAATATCTGGTATCTCTCTCATTAAGATAGAACTTCGCGATTAAATACCGCTCTTCCTCATTATGCATTCAGACGTGATTCTAAAACTACGTTCTGATCGGAAGTGGTAAGTTGAAATTAAGAATCGATAGAAAAGGAAGTTTAACTCAAAATTTAACTGTTAATAAAATTAACATAATCCTTACATATCATCAAGATATTTATTTGAATTCAGTGCAAGTTTCATTAAGATACTACTTAGTAGGAAAGAAAACTTAAGACTTTAACTGTAACTTAAGACGCAACCTTAACACCTAATATTGCCATTGATCCACTGCATTTAAAAATTTTTTTATAGGTACAGTACTTCAGTTTTCAGGTAAGAAAACAGGAGGTTAAATTTATTAATTAACACCGAACACAAAAGCAGTGATGTTACATGTAAAATAATAAGTTATGAAACACTCTAGTGTTTTATTGTTGATGAGTTAAGTATCTTTTTTGTAAATAATGTTAGAACCTTTAACTAAAACACAAACCTACAGCAATTGTTTTTATAAAGAAAGCACTATATACACTTTTTGCCATTATAAAAAAGTAAAAAATAAAAAAAAGGGAAGCGCCTTGAAAACATTACTGTTTTCAATGAAATTAAATATGCGTTAAGCTCATACACAGGTAATGATGTGATTAAAATTCAAGGCCATAGGATGCATCAGTGGCTAGCAATTACACATTGAATGTTCAAAATCAGTAGCTGATGAATTTCCCTTCCTGGCGGCGATGCATGCTTGCAAACGCTGAGGTAAGGAGTGAAAAAATTCTCAATACTTCTGAAATATTGCTAAACTCATTCCTTAACTGTTGCTCCAGATCTGCGACAATTTGGGCTGCCCGAATCTGGCGGTCTTTCATATCCCGTACATGTTCGACTAAAGGCTTGGTGACCTCTGTAGCAAAGGAAGAGTATCAACAGCTCTGAGACAGTCCAGAAATGTACGAGCCATAGGAGGTCTAGCATTATCCTGCTGGAAAATGGCTCCAGGATGGCGTGCCATGAAGGGTAACTCAAACGACTGCAGAATGCCATCAACATATCATTTAGCTGTGAAAGTTGTATGCAGGATGACTAGGGTCGACCTACTGACGTAAGAGATAGCACCCCACATCATCACACTAGGGTTAATAGCTGTGTGCCTGTGTGAAGCGAAAGCTGATTGGGACCGCTGGCCTGGACAGTGCCTACACACGTACCCAATGGCCTTCTATTTTTTCCAATACTGAAGCAGATTCATCGCTAAACATTATGCCAGTTGCTAACTTTAAAAAAAAAAAGACTTTTATGAAGACCAATACAATTTTTATTTCTTCTTTATACTTCAAACAATGCAAGTTAAAAATACTTTGATTTTACCCAAAAGAACGAAACAAAATGCAATTAAAAAGGCAACTGAATATTGAGGTGAAAAAAATCTGCGTTTTGCATGGAGTTTGATTTCGATGTGTCCTATTGATTATCTCCTTTTTTCGGTCAGCACAGTTTCAATATTTCCTTCAAGTTGCATTAAACTGATAGATTTTTGTGCCCTTGAATGCTAAATATCCAGAATTAATTTTTTATGGAAAAATATTTCCCGTTTCCAGAGCTCATTAGATCTATTAATAGATTAAGCCGCCAAGCTTATATTGTCTTCCTTTTTTTTTTCTCTTTTGTAACCCTCTACGGGGTTGCGTACACTGGCTTATTATTTTACGATGATACTCTTGGGTCATAATAATACGCACCTGGTTTCTACGTTGGCTAGTCGGCCTGCGCTGTCATAGACGGTTGTGGCTTAGGCAATCCGAGTGGGCTAGCGTGACAGTCAGAAACATGGAATCTATAGATTGCCTGCCTCCTTGGTGATCTCCGAGCACCCAAAGTTTCATGAGAGCCCTGTGTTACCCTTTCTTCTAAAAGGTCTGCGACGCGGGGTGTTGAGGCCCCTGTAGCGTATCAAGCGAGTTTGTTAAATTCCTCTTTTAAGGAATTTCTATGGACACTACTCGGCCCTTCCGCCTAATACAAAAGGAAGCTCAATAGATGCCACCTTAGTTGCATTTAATTGTAGGAAAGGTTAAATATGTGACTGATTCTTTTCCATTTAGCCTGCAACAACCGCTTTCACCTACATGCTGGCTGTCACAGATCTGTGTAGATATTGATAGACGAATAAAATTTTGAAAATTGCTTCTTAAACTTATCGCTAAGTCAACGGTGACTGAACCGCCGTGACTAACACAGCTGAACAGAAAGTATAGTGTTAGTTAACGGGTACTGACCCGGTTCAAATGGAAAGTATACAGTCTGTCATCGGTGACTGAAATGGCACTTAACGTGTTAATATATTATTTTGCAAAAGCAATGCTTTTAAGTCCGTTTATTCCGGAAAAAAGTTTTAAGTATTACTTGGCCATAATAATTTTTTTCGTCCTTCCAACAGTTTCCGGATAAAATAGGCATAATTACAAAAATTATCAGCTTTTGTTATCTGTGACACATTTAGGGGATAGTATTACTTGGATTACGGCAACGCATTCGAGGACTATCTGGCAAGTGGAGAGATGACTTCATGAAGAAATGTTTAACGGAAAACTGACTCGTATGGCACATATACCAGGTTGTTCAATAAGTTCGCAGAACGGAAATGAAGAAAACAATTTTTATTTGTAAAAATGACTTTATTTTTCAATATAGTTTCCCTCAACTTCAATACATTTATTCCAACGGTCTTCTAATTTATGGATCCCTTGACTGTAGTGGTTTTTTGGCAGCTTTTCAAAATATCCTTCCACGGCAGCTATTACCTCTTCGTTTGAAGAAAATCATTTTCTATGGAGATATTGTTTGAGGTGTGGGAAGAGCCAGAAGTCGGAGGGAGCTAAATCTTACGAATAGTCTGGATGTTGCAACAATTCGTACTTCAATTCAGTTATTTTAGCAATGGTTTTTGAGCTGTGTGCGCAGGTGCGTTATCTTGGTGGAAAATGATTTTCTTCTTCTGTAATCCGGGTCTTCTTTCACGAATGTTTTCGTCTAATTGTTTCAAAAGGTTACAATAATAATCCGAATTAATTGTTTTGCCAGTTTGAAGGTAATCTATAAACAAAATTCCTTTCGCATCCCAAAAAACTGATGCTAACACCTTCTTGGCTGATTTTTTCACACGAACTCGCTTCGGCGCCGAAGAGCCGGGTTCACACCACTCCTTAGCCTCCTGTTTTGATTCAGGATCATGATGGTAGACCCAAGTCTCATCCATTGTGATAAATCGACGGATAAAGTCGCTTTTATTCTTCTTAAAACGCACCAAATATTGCTGGCAAAGTCGCCTCCGAATGTGTGTTTGCTTCATCGTTAGAGAATGTGGCACCCATTTTGCACAGAGTTTTTTGAAACTCAAATTAACACTCAAAATATTGATCACTGTGCCCAATGAAATGCCTAAAGCCTCTGTTAAATCTCTTTCAGTCAATCGACGGTCTTCCAATACCATATCTTGTATTTTTCCAATGATTTCCGGTGCTGATGCAGTTTTTGGACGTTCCTCTCGCGGATCGTCTTCAAGGCTGGTACGATCACTTTTGAATAAACTAGCCCACTTGCAAACCATTGTTTTTGAAGGAGCAGATTCACCCAACACATTCACCATTTCGGTATGAATTTCCATTGCCTTTAAACCTTTCTTTACAAAGAATTTGATAACTGCATGTTGCTCAATTTTATTAATACCTGAAAAAAAAAAAAAAAAAAAAAAAAAAAAAGGACAACACGTTAGATATAAAGGGCGGTTAAACAATGAATAAATTAACAGATCGAAATGAAACTTTTGACGTGTTCCTAAGAAAGAACAAATATGAAAATGGCTTCGAAGTTTTGCGTCTAATATTGACGAATAGATGGCGCTCATCGAACTTATTGAACAACCAACAAGGAGGAAAACCAGGAAAAGGGTTGTACGGCCAGCCCGTTCACCCCATTTGAACATGGGTCGAACTATCAGTTTCCGAGGTCTTACCGCCTGAAGCAATTAAGAGAGATTTCCTTTAATTATTGTTTCAATTATACTTCGGTTTTCCTTTGCATTTAATTTCTATGAGCATTCTGACCATTTCTTTTAAAATGCCATTCACTTAAAAGTTTCTAATCACCTTCTGGATGAAGTAATGAATTTTTCAACTGTTTTGGTCAGTTTCTCATAAAGATTTACTATTTTTGTATAGATATTAAATGATTTAACTTTCAATCAAATTAACTTCTTTTCTTTAAACTCTGTTTTCCAATAAGTATTTTTTAATTTGGAAACTCCCGTCTAAAGTAACCTACTAAATGCAATATTGGCATTTATAGCTACTGCTGCTGATCTTAAAACCGAATCCAGCATTTGTCTTTCTAGTAAGTGTCCGTCAGATTTATTACTAGCATTTTTTAATTTTAATTTTTTTAATATTCCCTCGCTGTTTTTTAAATTAAATATTTTCCGATATACATTACTTGAATAATAAAAGCTGAAAATGAAAGAAAAAAATAAAATTACATTGATTTTTATGAAATCTGTTTTTAATAGTTTTCTTTCCATGTATGATTTTTGTATGAGACGGTACTTACGCATTGTTACGTCGACTGAAAAACTGTCGCCAAGCAGTGCGATTTAGCGCCAGTTATGGATAACCTTGACGTAACAACACACTCATAATATCTGCGCTTTCGTTTCATGATCTATGGTAAATTCTCAATAAGACATGCTTTGTTTTTTATGAACAAAGATATAAATTTATTCTTACTGCTATATATTTCCCTTGCACTTTGTAAAAAAATGATTAAGACTTGTGTCCTACCTTTCATAAGACAGTAATCATTGGGTTATTTTCAAAGTTATGGGATCCTATCATAAAAAATATGCATTAATGAACGGTTACAGCCAAAAACATCGCGGACGAAAGCGTCGCGGAGAAAACAACGCAAGGCGAAAACGTCATGGTGCAAAACATCGTGGGGAGAAAATAAAGCAAAGAGAAAACATCGCAGTTCTAAAACTTCGTGGTACAAAATATCGTCGTCAAAAATAAAGCGGTTCAAAAACTTTAGGTTTAAAAACATCGTCGTCGAAAATAGCGTGGTAAAAAATAAAGTACGTACAAATCATCGCAGGCATACGTTTTTCAGGCTTTAATAATTATAAATAGATATTCGCATAAAGATTTATGAGCGCAAGATGGAAAGAAGGATAATTTTTACTTTCATATTTTTTATTAACTAATAATTTTTTTTAAAAAAAGAGAAATTTAAACATAACAAGAAACAATTTTCACTGTCAGAGTATCAGATTAACAAAAGTGAAGAAAATAATCTTAAAAATAACGTAGGAATTTTTTTATAGATAAGGTCATGCAGTTACTCATTACCAGTAAAGCTTTATAAAAATTACCAGTAAAACTTTATAAAAAAATAATTTGTTAATGACCTTTGTTAGTTAATGATATCAGTTTAAAATTCCATTAAGTACTAAGTTGCATTAATTTTCTATGCTTAAGTTCCCATTTTACATTTTCAGGAAATATTTATAAGTTAATAAAAAATTATGAGAGTAAAAATTATCTTTCTTTCCATATTACGCTCACAAATCATCATGCGAGTTTTTACAATTATTAAATTTTACAATTATTAAAGCCAGAAAACGCATGCCTGCGATGTTATCGTCAAGCAATGATTTGGCACTTTATTTTTTACCACGATATTTTCGACTGCGATGTTTTTGAACCACTTTATTTTCGACGATGATGTTTTGTACCACGATTTAGAACTGCGATGTTTTCTCTTTGCTTTATTTTCTCCCACGATGTACTGTACCAAGACGTTTTCACCTTGCGTTTACTTCGCGACATTTTCGTCCGCGATGTTTCCAGCGGACACCTAATGAACACGATATGGTCAGTCGAATATGGCCGAAAAACACTAATAGATTGGAAGGAGTATCCACCCCCCTGTACTCATAACGTTCTAAACAGATCTTTTTGTAAAATTGGAGTGTCTAACAGAATAATAGCAAATCAGCGAGAGCCATTCTACGAAGAGCAAAAACAAAGCGGGTTATTAAATGCAGAGTCGTCAGTTCCTTGAGAATTCCGCAGAAATGATTGGTGTTAGTTACTTTGACGATATTTCAGCCAAATTTCATAGTCAACGAATGATAGGATAATATAGTTAATGCACACATAAAAGGAAAGCAATAATTTCGATATTTTAGACCTTTTAGCAGTGCACTATTATATCTGCTTAAGTGTAAAATGCTGAAGAGAAGAAATCTTATACAGTTTTAACTTTATCTACTTTAATGGATTTAAGAATTTTATTAAAAATTATATTGTGTCAAGAATTGACTGCTGGCGCCTGACTGGCGACTTATGTGTCATTGATGCCCAAAGATAAAGTTGAAACATAGAGTCTACCACCCAAAATTAAGTTCCCTTTACCAGCAGGATTTACTTTAGAGAATTCTTATGTTAGACATTTATTAAATTTTGGTCATTTTTGTAATTTGTTTTCCTATCACGGATGATCACATGTACATCTACAAGACACGACGGTATTCGTTTTCAAGAGTGCTCATGGAACACTTTCGATGTTTCATTCCAAGAGTTACCTTATCTGATACTCATCTGACAGGCACGGGGTGGCCAAGTGAGACATCATGGCAGATCCTTCAGTTAGGAAGCATTTTTCTTCCCCTTAGCCATAGACAAGTATGATAAATTATCTTTCAAAGTAAAACATCGGCTGATGGCTCAAACATCGGCACGTTTGAAACATGCTAGCGTTTTGTTTTTCTTTTACTCCTAGAAATAAAGAAGTTTCATTAATTAAGTCATTGAAAAATATGTCTCGGCCATTACTTATATATTCCATGGGAACAACTGCTTGATATTCTGCACGAATCAAGGTTGGAATCAAAAATTTTGGAAAAAGAAATCTTCGACTATGTTTAAAACTTTAAATTTTTCTACGAGAGTGGGCAATTCTTTCATTATATTAAAGTTTATGCTTAGAAAGAAGTTGAAGAAAATGATGCTGCTCGAAGCATTAAATTCTACTTATTTTAAAAGACTTTAAAAGTAAAAAAAATCACCCGACATAAAATTTTGTGAATAGTAATAAAATGTCAAAACATCCTGAGGGACTTTTTCTTAATGTGTCAAACTGTCTAAAAATGCCGAAATGAAAAGTATATAAGATACAGAAGATTTTTCGATAGTTATGTATTAACGCAATATGGTGGTTTTTACAGATGAAAAGATAAAAAAGCACTTATCGGATGAATTGTTGCAATTTTCGCTACTCGAAATTTATCTTTAGTCAGCGAACATCATCAACATAACAAAACACATTTTAAGAATTTAAAATACAAATTTTAATTATTAAATAAGATTATATGGCACATTAAAAAATTAAACCCATTTTTTGCGAGTTCTTCTTCCTTTGTACACAGTGATCTGTTTTCTCTAAAAAATATCAGAGTATTGTGCAAACTCGGTATTTCGCCCTAGTTATCTACCAAACGCATCTCATAATTGTTTCCCCTAGCTATTTATCATCTAAATACTGTACTTCCATGGAAAGTTTATCTGTTCCCTGCAAATTTCGCAAACGATATATTAAAACTGAGTTTAGAGGGAAAAAAAAACCCTCCCAATTTGTCTATAAAAACTTTTGGAACTTGGAAACCAATAAACATATATGGAAATGTCGACGTTACTTAACTAAAAGACTGTTATGAGCAGAGCTGCCAAAGGCTGGCACATTTCGAAAATTTGGAGGCTTCCCTTAAAGTGTTTGCGATAATACGTAAGTACTAATTTTTCTGAGTAAATTTTCATACTAACATAATGTCCCAATTGTGTCTTCTGCTGGGAGAACATAAAATTCCAAATTTAGGTTGATATCTGTGAGGCCCGTAGAAGTCGCTTATGGCTGTAATTTTCAACTCTTCCCTTCTTACTCTTATAATATATTTAGGTTGCGAGTTACTTAAGGGGCTCCATACACCTTAAACCCCTTATGATTTTCGAATATGTGACTGTTGCAAGAACTGGGATATTTTACTTACTTTAAAAGTATTTACTTTTAACTTTTTACAGTTGACTGCATAATATAGCTGCTTTGGAAACTAGTAACCAGAAAGTTAGTGTTACCACACATATTTTTGTAATTTAATCCGCTTTGTGACAAAATCT
The DNA here is from genome assembly GCF_044657685.1 of Stegodyphus dumicola. Classification (NCBI taxonomy): domain Eukaryota; kingdom Metazoa; phylum Arthropoda; class Arachnida; order Araneae; family Eresidae; genus Stegodyphus; species Stegodyphus dumicola. Next base: position 23,803,489 of record NC_140780.1, on the reverse strand, counting down.
TTCGTCATGTTTCCTGCTTGTTACGTACTATTTTTATTTTATTACAGCATTAATTCCACTAGGTTATTATGAATATGACAGTACTACGAATATTACACATTTGTTTTAAGTGTATATGACATAAAAAGTTCGTATTATTTAGCATGGAAAATTAAGTGTATGCGATGCTTCACTCAATAGTACATAATCCAGCTCACCATGAAACACTTGTATCTGCTGAATTTACGTTATGCATAAGTCTTGTACATGTGATTAGAAAATATATTTTTTTATGTTTATTACCTTTCATTCTTCATTTATTGTATTAATAATAAGTATAACATTTATAATGCGTTTTATCATGCAATCTGTTTGTACACAGACGACATAAATTTGCGATTTCATGAATACGAGACAGCATTTTGCTTTCCTTAGGATTTTCTATGTCAGCAAAACTTTCTTTTCTCTAACGTATTTAGTTATAAGACTATAGCATATAATATATACGTATTTAGCATACAAATACATGCTAATTGACCCTTTATGCTGTCAGTAACATTCCTGGTCAATGATAGGCCAACAGCAGTAAGATTTCTGATAAGCTAACGTTTCCATGCAAATTTTCAACTACTCAGGATATTGCCATTTTTAAACTGCACGTAGTTCAATGGTATTCTGTATAGCATTGAACTTTGTAATAGATGAATCTAAAAGAAATAAACCTAATAGATGTTGTTTTACAGTTCAGGTTTGCTTCACCGTGATGCGTCGGTTCATGTATTTTGCTGGCCATAAAGTTTACCAGTTAGAAGGGAAATACTCTACTTGATGTTCGCAGGTAGTTTGCGAGAGTTTATTTTTGTTTGTAAGACAAATACAATCTCTACTTGAACCAATCCATTTTAAAATTTAGGGGAGCTCGTTCTCTGAATGCTTTGAGGTAGGAGAAAATTACGGGAATATTTTTTTAAATTTTCACGAGGAAAAAATACGAGAAGAAATACCATAATTTCAACTCATTGTTATTACTTTATATTTATCCAATGTTCAAACTAATATAAGGCACTGAATGAACATATTATCAATAAAACTTGTATTTTATGATAAAAACTTTTGCATTATGTTACCTAAAATAGTAACTAAGTTTATTATTTTAAGTAACATAATGCAGATAGGCAGAGTTTTTGTCATAAAATATATGTTTTTATTAATAATATTACAATGCATTTTCTCCTTCCAGCATGCCGTGGCGTAAGGGTAGCAGAGTCAGCGCGTATTCGAGTCCCGGTGAGAGATTTTTAGTTCATGAAGCATGTTTTTCACTTTTTACTGTTATTATTGCATTTGAATAGTTAAAACTTCAGCATACTTCAGTAATTATATACGTATTTTTTCCGATTTAATTCTGTTAGTAACAGACTTTATCAATGAGGTTAATGAATTTTGTTTCATTTCAGGTTTACTTCGGTATTCCCGAAGGTGAAGTTTGAATACTTGATTCCTTAGAAATGACATCGTGGACAATAGTCTGAATCAGCGATTCTCAACCGGTGGTACGCAAGAAAAAAATAAGCGGTACGCAAAGAAACAAAGTATTTTTAACTATTAAATTAAAAAAATCTCACGAAGAAAAAAACAATTGATAGAAATTTCCTGTGATCGAACTCTAACCGAAGATTTCAAAATTATCACACTTGTTAACTTTTGGTTGAACCGAAAAAAAAAAAAAAAAAAAGAATTTAAAATGATTTCAAATAAGGCTATTAAATTTTTATTATTTTCTTGCACAACTACTTGTTTTTTTTTACTTATTACGTGCTCCGTCCTTAGGCACTACACGGAAAGGGAGGGATGCCCCGTGGAGGTCTGTTTAAGAGAAACTACGTTTCACATCAACTATTGGTTTGAACAAGGATTTTTCTTCCATGTTATATTTTAAAAATAAATACAGAAAAAAATTAAAAGTGGATCTTAATTTACGATTAAAACTAAGTGAAAAATGACCAGATATAAAGAAATTGATCACTCTTAAACAGGCCCAAATTTCACCCTAAAATAAAGTATTATAACTTAAATTTTGCTAATTAAAATGGCAACCAAATTTTAATCCACTATTTTCTTTATGTATGCATATTTAATACAAATATCCAATAGTTTGTGAAAATGGCAAAATATATTTTTTAAAATATTTCTATTGAGAAATTGAAAAATAAATAATGTAAAATGTAGCGGTGGTACTAAAGTTTTTCTGCTTTTCTTTCAATGGTACGCGTTAGTCAAAAGGTTGAGAACGCTGGTCTGAATACTTCTTGTTTGTTTTACATTCGGAGAAGAATTTCACATTAAATATCTTTTTTTGAATAAAGGTAGTCAGAAAAATCGTTGAATTTCCTAGTTGTACTGCTGTAAGATTCTCACTAGTGTAATTCTCAGTTACGAATCTTAAGAACTAGTTAGCGAATAATCGCTTAAGTTCGTGCGACAAGAAACAACAAGATGGAAGGGTAACTAATCCTTTATTATTCCAATAAGATTTATCAAAACTCCGTCTTGGTGTGTACAATCAATAGCTTGGAGTGTACAATCAATGTACACTTGGGCTTGAACTTAAGAGACTAAGAATTAAACTAAAACTAAGATTAACTAAAGAAATATAGCTGAAGCTATCAAGATTCTAATCGAGGTGGCCCCTTTATTTGACTACGAAGCTTATCAAGGGCCTGAGTACGGCCGAGCGTAATAACAGCTTTGAGAGAGAGAGTGGCCAAAAGGGCAGACGCTCGTAAATCAGAAACTCTGATTCTCTCTAACTCTGCAAGTAACTTTGCGGTTTAAATATCGCTCCTCCTCATTAAGTACTCAGAAAAATTCCAAACTGCGTTCTGGCCGGAAGTAGTAAGTTGAATTTAAGAATTTGACAGGAAAGGAGCTTTAACTTAAAATTTAACTGTTAATAAAATTAACATAATTCTTACACTGAATTTATAGGATTACTTTCATTATTCCTTTTCACTAGGACTGATGTAATAAGCAGAAAAATTTCAACTGTATAACAGACTGTATAAACAATTAAAGTTATGCGTTTAAATTTACATCAAATGCAACTAAGAATGAAATTCATGTTTTACTTCTTGAATCTATAGCCAGAGCTTGAAGTTTGAATTCAGCAGAAACCCACCATCCTCTACTACTTCCAGGCGCAGTATTTTGCTGGCAAAGAAATCGCAATTCCAACAGGAGTCCCAAGTAAGATGAAGCTTATTTGGATACAACAAAGCACACGAGGGCTATCTGCTCTTGCGCAAACTGGATCTCCCGAGGAAAAAGTTCATACTCTGAAATATTATCTCTTCAGGAAAAGTAACATTTAGAGACGAGCAGGAAGCAAATGAATTAGAAGCCAAAATACAGAGCCGGAACAAGGGTGAGGCTAGTTAGGCACTTGTCTCAAGTGAGTGGCTAGGAGAGCAGCCAAATTAGCTACGAAACTTTACAAATACATTAAAAAAAATAAATTATGATAGTTAACTTTCAGTTTGGAAACGTATCAAGAAACACCGTTTTAAAATAACAAATTTAATTCGATAAAAAGGGATCTATATTCTTGAGCACTTGCACAACTCACGTGCAATTTTTTAACCCATTAACAGCAAATCAAAAATTTAATTAATTACTAAAAATGTAATATTTAAAATTGGACAAAAATCATTATCACGTATTTTACATACCATAATTAATTAAAAATTTAATTAATTGTTAAAATAATTAATTAAAAATAATTAATTAAATTAATAATTAATTAAAAATTTAATTGATTATTAAAATTTTAATATTTAAAATTGGATAAAAAAGGCATTGGCGTGCATTTTACATAATGCATTTCCTCTGTATTTGATCTTTTTTTATTAATTTTATTGCTCGAAAATCGAGAGAGAAAAATTCCGCCAATAGTTTAATTTCCGAAGGACTCGGTTACAGTATGAACATAATGAAAAGTAATCGTGGATAAACTACACGTAATTATGCCAATAATAACTTCCTTAAAAGAAAATCTACATTCCAGTAAGAATACATAGTAATATTAACATTATATTATCTAATAAGATATTTCAGTTTCTACTTCTTTGTAACTGGAGTCTTGCTCGTTATTATTGCTGTCTCTGGTGTACTGTAGGCCTCGAATCATCCAAATAATTAGAGAAGGCGAATGTAAAGCTGACTCAGCGAAATCATTAAGTAAATGTCAGTTCGTGTTTGCTTCCCAGTGATGAGTATGTTCATATATTAAGCTGGCACAAAGTTCAACAGTTAAGAGGGAACGGTTCGATGTTACCTTCGCAGGCAGTTTGCGAGTCCTTTTTTTTTTTTTTCCCTACGTGAATGAATAAATTTTAAAATTTAGGGCAGCTCGTTCTCTGAATACATTGAGAAAGGAGAAAAATGAAACGAATATTTTTTTAAAAAAATTTTCAGAGCCGAGCGTTAAAAAACAAGGGGGAAAAGTGCGGGAAGAAATACAGTAATTTCAACTCATTATTATTAGTTTATATTTATCCAACGTTCAAATTTATATAAGGAAATGAATGATAAATCATTACAATAGGTTTATCCTGATACCCTCTTTAAGCAAATAAGTTTAAAATTTTATGTATTGTAGGGTTTAATACTGCAGAAAGCGGAAAAGTAGATAAAGCTTTGCGATCAAAAACTTTAAAAATACATAACGATGCACACTTAGCAGAGAGATTAACCTGATATCGAATGCCGGCGAATAGGTTTGCATGGATGCTTTTTTTAATTTTCCTTACGGGTATAAGGTATTTTTCCCGCTTCCCTAGCGTGCCTTCATGGCGCAGTGGTCAGCACACTGAGCCGGTATTTCAGAGGTCCATGGTTCGATTCCCGGAGAAAGCGTTGCTAATTTTTCATCTCTTCTGCTTCCAATTAACCTAATGTCTCTACACGGGAAACGTAAATATGAGCCTCTTTCCTTTGAAAGTTCTTCATACAGACATCCTTAGACAAATAGCCCTCGTGCACTTGACAGTCTGAATGAAACAAACATATTACGAAGATTAAAACACACTTTACAGAAATAAGAGAAAATATTCTTGAGAAATGTGAAAATTTAACTTCAAAGATCAATATATTAACATAATATGAAGACAAGTGAAAAAGAAAGGCTAGTAAAAGCAGACTTAAAATCAATTGATGAAAGAATTAATTTTTCGGAAAAATATTTTCACAGTAGACATGAAAAAAAGTGATAGATATTTGAATCTCACAATAAAATGAAGATACAAAATATTACATGAAATATCTTCCGATTCCAGGTAATAACTGATGAAAAATTAATATTATTAGATGTAGGTATTTTAAAGGTTAGTTACGCTTATTTTAGATAAAGTTCGGCAAATCGGACGAGGTCTAAAGGGAATGATACTTAGATACTTTTAAAAGGACCAGCTTCTAACTTAGCATTTAAATATATAAATGTTGGAAATATTCAATCAAAAATATATAGTTTTAAAAACCACGCTTTTCCTTAATTCTGGTCGCTGAAGTAAAATCAAATCTTTTAAACAGTATTCAGGAATACAGATTAATTCAATCAAATCTGAATTGGGAAATTGTGTTTAAAGCGTTTTGAACGTTGCCTGTTACTATTGTTAGAGTGAAAATAACTTAAAAAACTTCAAATTAAAAAATATATTCAAAAAACTCTCAAATATCACTATTTTCTCTGAAGGACACAAGTAAAAATAAGCAAAGTAGATTTGTAGAAACATTAGGTATTTTTTGGAAGCAGGCAAAATGAAAAATATGCAACACCTTCGCAGCGGGAATTGAACCGCGGACCTCTCATGTACGCGCTGAGCGTGCAAACCACTAAACCACAAAGGCTCGCTAAGGCAGCGGCAGACATACCTTATATACTCCCCCTTTTAAAGGGCGACTGGGGTTTTTAGGTTACCCAATCGACAATTCCTGGGTGAGGAGAATCATCATCCAACACCCTTTTAGTTCGGGCCCCACTGTAGAGACATTAGGTATTTTTTGGAAGCAGGCAAGATGAAAAATATGGAACGCCTTCGCCAGGAATCGAACCGCGGACCTTGCAATTACGCGCTGAGCGTGCAGAACACTAGACCACGAAGGCTTGTTAAGAAGGCGGGAGAAATACCTTATAGATTTTCAAAATATTGTTGACTATTTTACTTCGTTAAAAGGAAGGAAATTTTGATTAAAAAACTTAATTATTAATTTGATACTTTTTATATAATTTCAGTGTTGTTTGCTATTTATCATAAAGGTACTTTTTAATGTTTTAAATTAAAAATTATAAATTATCACAAGCATTAATTTTCTGAACAGATAAAGTTATGATTATAAGTGTTATGTTATGGTTTATTGTACTTAGCTGTATATAAAAGTATAGACATGCAGTTACTTTGATCGCATATATTGGCGCATATTACGTAATTTGCATTCTGATGGAAGCAGAAGAAGATAGAAGTAAAACCAAAACAGTAAGATAACTTGGTTAGTTAAAATAATATCTTATATGGATTGCTTACATTGTAAAGAATATATACTGGAAACAGATTTAACTTCCGCATTAGAGACGCAAAACTATACATTCAATTATGCGAGACAAAAATTATTGATATACTTATACACAGAGTATAATACAAGACATATTCCTAAGAAATTGCTTCATAAAACTTAATTAACAAATTTGAGAAGGACAAGAGTATTATGTTAATAAATGGTTAAGCAGGTTTTTTTGTTTTTGTTTTCGTTTTTAATAAAACTAAGCATGCGGATCATTGTTATATCGTCACATCAGAAAAAGGGCTGTTATAGAAGAATTTGCGTCTGATAACACTGATACATACACGTTCAAATAAAAATATTACTATACAGTAAGACCCCGCTTAACGCTGTTTCGTTTAGCGCTGTTTCGGTTTAGCGCTCTTTTATTTCAACCCGGGGATTCTCCGAAATTGTGCGCAGCGCTAGGTTTCCAAATAACATATCCGAAACAGTGTTGTTGTGTTTCTTGCTTGGTGGACGCATTTTTATCATTTGAAACATTTGTTGACATTATTGTAAGTTTAAATTTGTATAATACTATAACGATTAATACAGTAATAAATATTATGATCTTTAGTTTTTATCATGGGTGATAATAAAAAACAAGAAAAGAAAGCAACCAGAAAAAGCATTTCACTGGAAACTCAAATGCAAGTGATTAGAAGATTAGATTCTGGTGAACGTCAATCTCAAATGAGTGCTGCATTGATTTTGGCAACTTCAACAATAAGGACAATTCTTAAGAATAAAGAAAAAATACTGTCATCGGCAACTGCAACTACGTCAAGCTCTGCAACTAGAATTACCCGTTCTAGAAACAACATTATAGAGGAAATGGAAAAACGACTGTCTATATGGATTGACGACGAAATTGAACGCAATATGCCATTAAGCCAATCTATCATAATGCCTTCTTAACAAAAAGGCAGAAAATTGGAAACCCAGAATAGACTGAATGATCTGACTGAGAATTTTATTTGTTTTTAAAAGTATATGCGTTTATATTGTTTTTATTTTTGTAAGAAATTAATGTTTGATTTTATTTTTATTAAAAAAACATTATTAAATTTAATGCCTAACCATTTTTTTATCCGTCTTCCCCTAACCCCATTATTTACATGTTAAGATAGCCTCGCTTAGCGCTGTTTCGCATTACGCTCTACTTGTATGGAACGTATCCGCCGCGTTAAGCGGGGTCTTACTGTATATGCTTTTAAGTCCCCCTTCCGATTTCAACGGACTTTGTATTCATTAGTTGCGGCAGAACAAGCACTCCAATTAATAATTACCTAACCCCTTCTGTTGCTGACTTACACTGTTATGATATTTTTATTAAACTGAAATTGTACTGCAAATGAATGAATGAATGAAAGTTTTACATTTTACACTTTTAATCCAAATTTAAGATTAAAAGGTCGTTTCTATCGGCCTACATATTTTCATCAACTGGAAGAGCGACGTACTTCATTTTGGAAGATCTTTTTAAAATATACTCATTTTTATGCGAGACAGAAAAGAAATAAAAGTCACTTTTCTATTGCTGTCATACTGATTGTAAATTAATGCATTAAGTAAGCGGTCAAAATTTTAAAAACTGTTCTTTCCTTTGTTATGCAGCATTGCTCTATAAGAGCTCTGCTGAAATATTGCACTGTTAATTTACGGTGATTTTCTTCATTGTGCACTAGTTCTTTTGTTACACAATTCCAAGCTGACAGAAAGAGGCGTTTTGTGTTTAATAGTATAAATGATGCATTGAACAGGTTTAGATTATAAGAGATTTTTTTAATTTATTAGAGATGGAAGAAAGGGAGAAGCTTTGTACAGATAAATGGTATACAATCCTGAAAATAAAATGTTTACTCCACTTAAACAGAGCTCAAAATAAGTGATTAATCTAGCAAACTTGTGCCAACTGTTACAGTCAAATTAATTTGCACAGCACGATTTATGTGAACCTAGTTTTCCATCGTGCTGGAAATTTCTGAAAAATACCCAAACGTAGTTTTGTCTTATAGATTAGTAAAGACGTTTATAAATGAGCGGCGACAAAATTACTACGTTTCTGCTTGTTTTCCTTCTAATGGAATATTTATACGTCAATTACTCAACATATCAGACATGTTATGAACTTTAATCAAGCTATATACCAGGGGTGGCCAAGCTCCTTGATAAACCGAGCCATTTTTCAAAATTTGGAATTTTTCGTGAACCGCAATTAAATATATATTTAAAAGGTATGCAAAAAAGGTATTAAAAAAATTTTTTTACAGAAATTATATTTATTGAAAACATATAAATAAAAGTACAAAATGTGTGTATTGAATTTAAATATTAAAAATTAAACACATTTATTTTACTTCTCTTCATAATTCTTTAAAATTTGGGGAATAATTGGTGACAGCACTTCTCAGTAATTATTTGAGATGCTGGTTAGTTGATACTGATCGGTGTTTGGATTTCACGAATTTTAAAGTGAATCATTTTATTCCACATTAAAATTACGGTGTTGTTCACGTAACGTACGTACGTTGTTCGTAACGTACGTTGTTCGTACGTACGTTGTTCACGTAAACGTACGTTGTTCACGTTGTACGTTTTCATAATTCACAAGGCAGTCGCAGGGGAAGAAAATCCGACGAACGGAACTGTTACGCCACTGTTTATGTTCGTTCGCGCAGTTTTCGATGAGTTATATCAATCTTAACTTGGACGGAAATTAAATTTGTTACAACGTTGCACTTAGACTTTTATATTTGTTGACACTAATTTAAAAGTCATTTTGAAACGCATACGGAACGGTAATACTTTTTAAAAATATAATAACACAAAAATGAAAGGAGAACTCGGGTACATTTATCGAAAGCCACAAGTATCCTTCAGAGAGCATATGGCTCGTGAGCCGCAGGTTGACCACCGCTGCTATATACGTTAAGATGGGGAGGATATGCGCTGGTAGAAAGATTTTTGCATGAGATGAGTAAGCAACCACAAATAAAGAAAATATTTTTATTTCACGAGGTTCATATTGAAAATATTTTTTATTGTCAGTTATCTGGGGTTACTTTCCAGATTTTTTTTTAAATCATGTGAATTATTGCTTAATATTTTAAAGAACCCACTTTTAACCCAAAGATGATATTTTATTTGGTTTAAGTAATTTTACTAGTTATCTACTTTTGGTAGAAGGATACTTTGCTCTTTCGTAAGAAATCTGTGCTCAACTTCGCATTTTACTTAAAAGCTATTTCAATAGAATAATTGAGCTTTAAATACCTCTTCAAAACATTTTCATGAACACAAATTGCAAAATTCTGCCGTATGTTATTTTCATATAATTTATTAATGTGAAAAAAAACATTTTTTTTACTATTAAATAATTAAACATTCTTTTAATCGGAAACTTTTAAAACTTCCTTCATTTATGATGCCAACAAAAAATTGATATTTTTCTCAACATTAAAAATACATTTGTCGAAAAATGCGAACAAATAATTAGAAGAAAAATAATACTATTCCAAACATACCAATGTACGGAATTCATGGGTTTATTTAGAAAATGCATCAAAGTTTTATTCCACAAATTTCGGAGTTTAAGCATCTTCAGTCTTGCGAGTTTTGACACGCATTGTATCTACCGACTCATAAATTGTTTAAAATTCCCTTATTCAAAATAATGTTTTGGCGATTTCCATTTTTCTCTGCATCTTTCGGTAAGTGAATTTGTTGCACCAGTATGATCATGTTTACTATATTTGAGGGAATAACTCTCTGTTTTTAAGAAAAAATTAAGTATTTTTTTCTCCTTTTATTAATACAGTAATGAAAATGTTTAGAAGTAATTTCATTATGAAAATATATTTCCTTCATTGGTTTGATTTCTTTTCACGATCAGTTGAAGTTTCTGGTATAAAACTGTTTCTTCTATGCAGGCCTGTGTACGGAATTTTCTTCATAATTATCTTCATTCGTAGGATTCATAAATTTTACTTTTCTTTCCAACCTTTATTCGATTAACTAATTAATCGATACTTGTGTGCGTGTTTAAGTGAGCGAATGCTGAGCTTGCATATAAGTATTTAAATCAGTTTCGCTTCATAAACTTTAAACAGACTTTAAAAAACTCGTACTAACTGTACGAGGTTAGCCTTGAATTATCTCAAACTAACTGAGCATTATTAAAACTTAAAAATAGCATGCTATCTTAATTATATTATAAGGTATTTCTCCCACTTCCCTAGCGTGCCTTCGTGGTGTAACGGTAGCACGCTGGGCCGGTATTCCAGAGGTCCGTGGTTCGATTCCCGGCGAAGGCGGTTGCTAATTTTTCATCAGTCTGGCTTCCAATTAACCTAATGACTCTACAAGTGGTGCCCGAACTAAAAGGGCTGTGGATGATGATTCTCCGCACCCAGGATTTGGCGACTAGGTCCCCTAAAACCCTAGACGCCCTTTAAAAAGGGGAGTATATAAGGTATTTCTCCCACTTCCCTAGCGTGCCTTCGTGGTGTAGGGGTTCAGCGCGCTGGGCCGGTATTCCAGAGGTCCGTGGTTCGATTCCCGGCGAAGGCGGTTGCATATTTTTCATCTTTTCTGCTTCCAATTAACCTAATGGCTCTAGAATATAATAATTAATATTCTTAATAGATGTAGAGAGATAGATATAGTACAGCATTACTTTACTTTTCAATAATCCATTTTTAACGAGTGCAGTATGAGAAGTTTGTCGGGCTTAATTTCTTGAAATTCAAGAGCTATTCAAAGCAAAGAACAGAAAGAAATCACAAAATGTACTACTACCTAAAAGTTAAGCTTTAAATTAATTAATAATTATAAATAAATATATGTAATCGCATAAAATGTTTTTAAAATTTCAAGAGTTCTTGCCTTCCGAAAATTGTTTACACACTTGAAAGTAACAATAAAGGCCACTTCTTTACTGTTTAAAGTAACTTTAACTTTTATAAAGTATCTCGAGAGAAAATTTCTAAGCAATAGTATTTTTACAAAACATTTTGCCCATTTTAACATTCATTCTATGACTGGGAATTAATCGCAGAACTGAGTTCGCCGTTTCACATTTATTGTGATTCTCTGTGAAAGAGAAGCATACTGTTCTGTAAAATGTATTTTTTTCTTATACTATAAAAACTATTTTCCCTATCTTTTTTATTTATTTGTTTTTATTTATTTATTTTTTAAATCTTCCATTACCTTGCAAGTAAGTTTTACGAAATAAAATCTTTTATTGTAGTACATAAAAAAGCTTTTCCATTCCACTACAAAGAAATAAAACTTCTTTTATGATCTAAACAGCCAAATTGTCATTTTTAATCAATCACACATGAAACAGTGAGTAATGACCTCGTGAGAATAATCTATACGAACTGCTTTGCGGATTTAAGGTAGAGCTAAAAGCTGTTATTCGAGAGTCTCACTGATTTTATGATGCTGTTACGCAGCTTAAGACTGCTATGACAAACTTACACACTATTGTTTCGCAACAGACTCCCCGGTATGTGAGGTAGAAGTCATCCATAATGTCTTTAAGGAAGCGCACCCAAAAAAACCTCAAAAAGAATGGGTGATTGAGAATGAAGTTTTTAACTACTGAAATAATCATTAAAGAATCACTGTATCATTTGTTAATTATGGCAGTGCCGAGTTTTTTTTTTCTTTCGAAGAAGGGACTGTACGTTAAATGCAAGAAACTCTGAAGGAGAAAACTACGACATGAAAGAAAAAATGTATGTGTAAAGATTAAATATGTGTAAAATTTAAAGAAATATTTTGTGTAACATTTTAGTTAAAGAGGAAAGACTCATTTCGGTTATAATTTAAAGCAGAAATATTTTTGCGCTAAATTTTAGGATAGGTTCAAATTTTCTTAAATTCGCTTACAGGAAACAAGAATTTATCGTGCTGGAGCTTTTCATTCGTGAATTCTGCAGCTGTAATAATTATTATAATTAAATGTCTTAAAAATAATAATAAAAAAAAATCTGAAAGATTTCAGATTTTATATTACCCCCGAAAGGGGCTTTTTTTTAACGTTTTGTGTGTTATCTTTATTTATTATGTATCATATTCTTTGTACTTGAACCATAAAATTCAATTCAACAGCAATATCGCAAAATAATTTTAAAAGAGCATATCTTTAGAATTTTCGATACATATGCTCGCTCGGTGGAGATAATTTTTTTTCGTACAATGTTGCCATTGCTCGCTTTGAAATTTCTCGCTTAATTAAAAAACTCATAAATGCTTTACACAATATGAAATAGATAATAAAACAAATTCCAAATTCTAAATTTAGGCTTCTAGATGCTCATATTCCGGTGTGGACGTACCTTATTCAAAATTTGATGGCTCTAGGTACCGTTGTTTTATCACAGTATGAGAAACATACATCCATTTATGCAGATTCTTCATTATTTAATTTCTTTATATATAATACAGGGCGATAATATTTAGTGGCAACAACCTGAAAAGTGATTCAGACGTTTTAAGTTTTGGACGCAAAATGCCAAAACGAAATTAATAGCCCATTTGGGCTAACGCCCTCTGAGCCAAAAAGCAGAAAGTAATTTACCATCTGCTTTTCCAGATTCCAGTTTAAAACTTGTAAGTTGATAGTTTAGTTTAGTTTAGTGACGGAGGACGTGGGCACCACCCCTTTACCATTATGGTTAATTGGTTTAGCGCCACGTCCATCCTTATCTAAAGCTGACTCATGTTAGAGCCACAGGAGATCCACTCATAGGGCACATTGATTAGTGTTACAAAACATAGATATTAAAAATGGTTACATCTGTGTGAACACAGTACTTATGAACAAAACTTTAGCAAGTGACACATAAGATTACAATTCAATACCCTAGCAAGTAATTTTAGCAAGTTACATATAAAGTTTACAATTCAATACATAAAGAAGATATATCATACATAATGATTATATTATACTGTTGTGATTGATAAGTGACGACATTGTCAACATGAATTTACTAATGCAAAATTCAACATTTAAACTCAGTATACAAAAACCCAAGAACATACAAATGCTTATATTTCATACATTGCCAGCTTAAAAAATTTATAGTGGAGAAGTATAAAAATACTTAGATCTCACATAAGTCTCTAATATTCTGAATGTCATTGTTAACTTTTATATTACAGCTTACTACTAAAGACACAGTTATTATATTAAAATTGGATATTAATACAGTTAAATGAATAATTGCACTTAGACTATAAATACACTATAAAAACATTAATTCTTTACAATTTCTAAAATGCAATAATTCAAAACAATGATTATATGCGAATATTAGAACAATGATTCACTATAAATATACAATGATTCAATACTATTACTTAAATTAATGATAATACTATTCATATTATTATTCATATATGCCATGTTGACATCAAAATAATATTTTTTTCATACAGGTGCTTATTACTGAAATGATGTTATAGTTAAAACAGTAACAGTTTTCAACTGAAAATAAATAATTATTGCTCGCATACGAAAAAAACACGCAAATTTGAATTACACTTTTGAAATAAAACCGATAAAATTGAAACTGCGTATTACATAAAATAGATGAATCTTTACTTACTTAAATACGTTTCTTCGTATTGAAAATACAAGTATATTTATTTACTTTTATTTGCTGATATTTAAGTTTGGGGACTATTTGCATTTTATCAAGTTGACAACGTCTAGGGTAATTCCTTTTTCGTTACTTCGTTCCTCCTTGTTGTAATTGGGAAACACGTCGGACTAGCATCAGAAGGTCCGCTCGATTCTCGGCGAAGGCATAGCTGATTTTTTCCTGTTTACTACTTCGGAAATGCCCAACGATTCTGCAAGTGGCGTTCGAACAAAAATGTGGTGGATGATAATTCGTCGCAACCAGAATTTGCGACAGGATCTCTGCCTTTCCAATCACCTTTTAAATAGAGAAGATGTATTTTCTTTCTGTTTGTCACGGCCTTTCGCAGAGTAATTGGAAGCACGCCCGGATGGCAAATGGGAAGTCCAGAGTTCGATTCTCGGTGAGTCCCTTGCTTATTTCTCAAGTTTCCTGCTTCGATAAGTATCTAATTGTTCTGCAAACGTATCCACACAGTATATTGAAACTTAAAATTAACTATAATTAATAAAAGTAATGTTTTCATATATATATATATGGTTCTAGGGAAAAAGCCCACAGGAATAATGCTCACAGAATAATGCTCACAGGTATAAATGCTCATAGGAAAAAAGCCCACACAGAAATATGCCCACACAGAAAAAAGCTCACATGGAAAAATGCTCACTTAGAAATATACTCATCACACGGAAAAAAGCTCACATAGATGTATGCTCACATGGAAATAAGCCATCTGTTAATTAAAATACGTAGAAATATCCTTGCATTCATCAATCAATAATTAATCGATCTGAACATCGTACACCTGTTTAATTTTTAAAAGAAAATTTATTTAATCATTTGAAAAAATTATTAGACAAATGTTCACATTAACCTTTTCAGAGGTGGTATATAAAAGAATGAAAACTATAGTAAAATTTTGCATGTACTATAATATTTTTTATACCACTGCCCCTGTACAACATTTTTATTCTTGTAAATGCCAATAGTTAGTTTTTTTACTCTATTTTTGGGTACTTTTGATGTGTTTCTACAGGAATTGATGTTTGAATGTAGTTATTTAAGGTTTGGAGCCAAAAAAGTTTTAGAAGACCACAGTTTCCAATCGAAGTGAGGAATCATTATGAAGTAGCTTTCGAAAAACCTCCTAAAACCACAAATCGTTACGAAAGCTTTCATAAAGTACTGAATTCATTATTTAATTGTAGCCATCCCAGTATGTGGTATTTATTTGACAGACTGAAAAAAAGATTTAGCCTGTCAACGTTTATTATTAGTATTGTAAATACAGGGTGTGCTGGAGTTAAAAAAAAGAAAATATGTAAACTTACATTTGGTAATCGCGGATCTTGTAAGAGACTATATATACATGTTAATAATCATCATTAAAACACGAGAAAAGGAGGAGGCCAAAATTTGGTATCCATCTTCTAAGATTTTTCTTGATTAACATAATGACTAATGTTTGTAAAATAACTCTTAATGTTGGAGATAAAGTGGCTAATATTTAATAATGAAATAAATAATTTCCTTTAATACTGAAATGAATTTGTTTAGGTTTACGTGTAAAAATCCTAATGTTTGAAAAAATTAGTAGGCAGCCATAATTTTGCGTTAGAAAAGTCAAAACAAAGAAAGATCCACGACATGCAAGAAAGCATAATAATTTCGTAATATTTTTTACAAAAAATAGCAGAATTACAGTTTTGTGATGTTTACGTAGTATTAAGAAAATATTTTGTTCTAATTATTAAAATTTAGAATTTTATGAGCAATTTTATGTTAACATTATAAATGTATACTTAAATATTTTCAAATGGTATTCAATTAAATAAGTGATGATTTTTTGTTTGATTATAAATTAATTTATGTTGGAGCTAGTCTGGACTTATTTCAAAGAAACGAAACTGTAACTTATGAAAGTTAAAAAATAAGGAAATGTAAGAGCTTCTATCAATAATTATGCATGATTTGCATCTTAATTTCCATAATCAAATGCAGAACAATATTTAGTTTAATTGTTGAAACTACCCAAAAGTCAGAAGTACTAATAAAGTAATACAAGCTAGTAAACTGGTGAAAGACAAGAGATAAATATGACATTTTATTTTAATAAACAAAAATTTCTAATCACGCAGAAAGAAGCTCGAAAAAGGAAGGAACACAATTTCTTAGTATTCCAAAATGTGGCAAAATTGCAGGAATTTTGTAACGCAGTATATGGTACCTGATGTAGACCAGAAGAAAAAAACGAATTGTTCTAAATGCAAAATCTGCATATTGAAATTCTATCAATTTATAAATATAAGGATCTATAAATTTTAACATAGTTTTAACCCTTTGCGGCACAGTGTGTCCGGTCTGGACACACCTAAAAATTTCTCTCTGTACGCACAAAAAAATTGAATGAAAAAGGATTTATAGGTTACTATAGGTTACTCTAAGACTTCTTTATTTATAGTAGATGGCAGCTCGACACAAACCAGTCCATATATTTTAGCCATGTTTAATTTTTTAAGACCCTCATTTTTCAAAGAAATCTTCCAGATTTTTTTAGGGTGTAAAGGAATTGTTTGAAAAGAAATTTCTGTATTATTTTTGGCTGTATGCTAATCTCTTTATTCTATATTATTTTTAAATTTTTACCTTGAAATCTTGCCTGAAATCAAACGGCGAACCCTAGGTGTGCCCAGACCGGGCTCACCGATAATCTAGGACAACTGAGAGTCTGTATTCTTTGTTTCTCCGAATCTCATCGGTCAGTTCATTGACAACAATGCTCGTTTCAGCACTCTTTTCAAAGCTCTATTCAATCAATGTGCCCACTTTGGGCACACCCACACCATTAAAACGATAAGTGCTATCTTCACAAAATTTTACTTGTGTACTCCTCTAGGCCTAATTGACTGCCTACTTTTTTTTTTTTTTTTATTAAAACTCCGACTTTAAAAGGTAGCGTGCCGGAGAGGGTTAAAATAAAAGTTTCAAATTAATTTTAAATGCAAAAATGTGCAATATATAGATTACTTGTACATATTTGAAAGTTAAATCATTTGCTTTTTTAACACCGATGTGCAATGAATATATATTTTAAAACTTGCTCTTTGTAAGTAAATTTAGCCAACATTTATGATGTTATAGTACAAACAATAGCAATTAATTTATACAAATTCTTACTCTGATATTCAATTCACATTATAGAAACTAGCTGCAATCGTTAATTAAAAATTATGAAATTTACATACTTAGTGTTTAAGTTTACTTTAGTGTTTAATTAGTGTTATACATTAGTGTTTAATTGCAAATGAATATGTGCTAAGGATATAAAAATATGTAATAGATAATGTCTTTATTCCATGTAAAAATTATTATTGTACCAAATTAAAAGAATACTAAAAGGTACATTTTGTAACATTAGGATTTTTCATGAAAAGAAATAATATTAGAACAAGCATATTTCTTTTTTTCGATAGCTTTAAAATTCTTTTAATTGATCACTTTGTGGAAAACTGTAATAAGGATGTAATAAAATTGTGTTTGACTGTATATTAAGAAGGTGAATTATAAATTCAGTTTTCTGTCTTTGGTTTCTTTTAGACTAACAAGATTCCAATCTGGATCAAGTCTAGAACAAACAAGAATAATAATAGCAAATCATCATTCAAAAAAAAAAAAAAAAAAAAAAAAAAAGCTATTCGCGTATTTTTGTAAAATACTTGCAAAGGAGAATTTTCTGTTATCAAACGGATAATTTTATTTTTGGTTAAAAGAACGTTTGGCGATCTTTAGTTAACTAAAACTACATCGATGTTTTTATTCTTATAAAGATTAAGTTTTACAATATATTTTAGAATAACATTTAACTAGTTAGTTAGAAGTTGATTTTAACCAGAAGAAAAGTTGTTGAAATCTCCATGAGATTATTCCAAACGAAAACCTACTCGTTTTGCATTAACATTTACATAAGTGATTCGAGCAGTGTTGCCATGTAGAAAAGAAAATAGGAGAGGTAAAAAATTGTGTTTTGATTACCTAACCGCTATAAAAAGGAAACTGATCCGAAATCAATTTTGATATCTGTAATGGGAATCAGTTTCTGTGAGGGTTACTACCCTAGTTGCCTACACAATTTTGAAAATGCAGTGCGATCGAAGATACAATTTCAAGAGTCAGACAACTTTGACATCTGACCTTTTGGCACGCACAGGTAACCGATATTCCTCACAATTTCTATACGATGCTATCAGAGCAAGTGGAAACAGAAGTAAAACCTTGTCTTTTCCGCAAGTTCGGGACGGGCCACTAACTTCAAACGTAATGTTTTTCGGGCGCAGTCCTGAGGACATAATTTAAGCATGTTAAAATTGTCACTAATACTGAGGCAGTTTCGAATACTTCCATTCTAAAATGTATTTTTTTTTTCTTCAAAACAAACTTTCCGTTTCAAATAAATTTTTCATCTGCATTTTCTGTTACAGATGTATATGTGTTTTATGTAAGAGAAACGTATGAACGAGAACAGACAGACTAATATTTTACTAAATGCACTTTAAACGCTTTGGTGAACGCCCGGCTAAGAGTAAAGTATACTTTAGAAGCAGCAGTTTAGATGCATAAGAAGTCGACTCTGTGAGAATCTATACAGCTGAATGATATTTACATTATCTTTCAGTCCTGGTATCAAAACATTTTATTACGTCGTCACTGCATGGAGAAGTACTTACTATTAGGTGTTTACATGAGAGAAAGGAAAACATTGTTTAGCTTAAAATCTAAACTGCTTTGCTCAAATCAAATATAATGTTATCACATAACGATATGGACAATTTACTTTAGAAAGATAAGACTTAAACTGTGCACTTTATTCGGTAGATGTAACAGAATGGCCTTTATATGCAAACTCAGAAATCAATTTGTGGACGGCCCAAACCATTGAACACATGCCTCTATGGACGGGGTTATCTTCGTTGTCATCGGTGAATTTTAAAGTCAAAAGTGGAAAGGAATAGCGCGGTAAGGATAAAAAAAGTTCAAGTATTGTTCAAATGTTCACTCAATTGTGGGCATGGTTATCCGCATTCTGGGAATAGAATGAAAAGGCGAGAAAAACGAGTTTCCGGATTATAAAGAGCTCCACCTTACCTTCCCAATGCGAAGGACCTCTTCTGCGTGTTACTCTTATTCGTTTGAAAATTATGGACGCATGTTTTCGCGGATGTGTGAAAAAAAATTCATTCTTCTTAAGATATTATTTTTCACACTCGTTTGTTAGTAAGAGAAACGTATGTAAGGTTGCGCTTCCACAAATTATGAATTTATCCACATTGGATTAAGCTCATTGAGAAAAGTGTTTGCAGTGATGATTTAAAAGCATGACAAGTTCAAGCTTATTGCTTGTTTAGTTTTAAAGAAGCTGTTCATTATCAGTGTGCAGTTTTCAAGCGATTGAATTGTTTTGAATTTTAAAATTCCGCAAGGAAGCATTTATAATCGTTTTTTTTTTGCTTGAAACATTTTAAAGTACATTTTCATTATTTTATTGTAATTATCTTCAGCATTTTAAAGCTAATAACTTTAAGCAGCTGTTACCAGGTGCTTAATTATATTTTTAAAATTAAAATTGAATTTACTACTACTTACATGTTGAGTCTTGGATGTTTTTATACCAATTGATCAATTTTTTTGTCTTTGAAGTGCATAAGAACTCCATGTGCAAGAAGAGATTAGCTGTAGAATATTTTTTTATATTGTTAATTATTACCAACACAAGGTCTTTGCTTTAAATTTCAAATGCTATTTTTAAAATGAAATCTCAGAGCACAGCAAGAAAATCTAAAATCATATATCACTCAAATAACATTTTATAAGACGAAATATTAATGGTAAATGTTTAAATGCAATTCTGCTGTTCTCCAAATCGCTCTTATTGCTTATCGAATTCTCATATTTTGAATTTAAAAAAGTTTTTAATTTTCTACGAAGATGAAAATAATAGATGTAATATGAACACGTCATCTTAAAATTTAATAACTCGCCGTATTCAATTTTTATTTGACATTAAATTCAATAAAAAAAATTTTAGTGCATTTCTTGACTTCTTTCTTTCTTCTTCTTTCTGCATAGGGCTCCTTTTTTCAGGAGCTAAGAAGAGATAGTTCTTTATACGCTCAGTATTAATCATCCTGAAATTTAATATTTAATTAAACTTCTGCTGAGGAGATTATCACCTCATAATGTCTTCGAAAACAGTTCGTCACATCATTTTGTAACTAATGCTTAATAAACTCAAATGCGGCCAGTTAATAAAAACATAATGATACTGAAAGTATCTTCTTGCTTTTGTAAATAGATATCACTTTTGTATCACCTTTGCTATCACCTTAAATAAAATCACAGCTTTGCTATGACCTTAAATAAAATCACAACTTTGCTACGATCTTAAATAAAATCACAATTTTGTACGGTAGCCCGTCTCTGTACGAAGCAGTTTAATTTCTTATTAAATGTTTACATTTTCAAGGGTCCTCATATCCCTTTTATGGATGATAACGCTCGCTTACCTATAGGACTGGTTTGGTGGTGGATTTTATGGAAAGTGAGGATGTTAATAGTTTGGATTGGTCAGCAAAATCTCCAGACTTACACTTTATAGAAGATATCTAAAACTCTCTTAGGACAGCAAATAAAAATCCCTTCACCCTTCCTAGAACCTTCAAGGATTCGCAAATAATGTTGCTGCAGGAGTCGGACCTACTGCTACACGAATTCATGAACTTCTTCATCGCTAGTATGAAGACACGTAGTGAGCCTTAGTATGATCATTCGTGTGCACCATGATATGTATGATATTTTTTTACATTATGTTAACCTGTGTTAACTTAACAAATTTCGTTAAAATGCATCCATGAGCTCTCAATTCAATTGAATAATGAGGAATTTCTCTTAATTTAGAACACCCCATGTACATTGCTTAAATTACTTAAAGCTCTAAAGAAATATACATTTATTGGAAAGTATTTCTTGGCTTTTAGATCCACGTTAAGTCTTACTTGATAGTAAAATTTACATTCAAAACTACAAAATGTAGATCAAATCATTACTGTGGCAAAAACATTTGCATTTCACTATCAGCTATAGTTTTTTGTCACTTTTTTTACTTTTCACTTGCAAAATGCAGATTTAAAAGCTTCAGATATGAGGCAACAGAGGTAACGCATAATAATAGAAGCATATGCCTGCACAATTACTGCCGGCAGCGTCCATAAGATAGACTGATTCTTAATATGATTCAACTCAAAATAAAGCCGCCTCTATCCCGGAATGCATTAAACCTCAAACGGAGCTGAACTTTATAATTTTAGCATCTCAGACAGTCATTTTTCGAACAATTTCTGAATGACATCAATTAGGTATTATTTAAATTTTTTTTGACCGTCTGATGGAGGATGGGCAGCGCCAATAGCAGTTGTTTCAAGATGTTGGCTTAAAAGATCAACAGAAACTTTTGTGGTCATAGCATTGGCTGACGCTAAGCGCGGCTGGTAATTAAGTTCTTTGCTCAACTTCTTCGAGAAAAACAAATAAAGGAATGGCTGCTTAAGAGAATCTCTATTTGATTTAAGAGGTCGATATTTTTTATCGACTTCTGGCTTTCGTATTTTTGCTTCACCCTATGTATATACTTTCTGAAACATTTTTGAGTTATTTATTTTGGGGTACTCTTTGAGAAGATTGTATTGTTGCTGTCATTTTTGATATTTCTTTAATTGCAAATTTATATTATGTATGTTAAGGAACAGATGCAAAATTATAGAAATGTGACAGATTTAATTAGTTTTGGCGTCATTTTGTATTAAAATCACTCTTTTAACATTTAGCACACATTTCATAGAATATTTTAATAGTTGATTATCTTGTTAATAAACAAAATTACAAGCGAATCTAATTTTAAATTATGTATTTTAGTTTAAACAATATATATGTAAGAAAAGTCAAGAATATGTAAAAGATTAAATTAGCAACGTAAATTAATTTCTCTTCTCTATTCTAAAAATAGCAACATCTATTTGCACTGCGTTATTTCGAGAAAAATCTATGTTATATAACTTTGACGTAATTCTGGTGATGTAACTTGAACTAAAACTCAAGCAGCCAATAATAATTTTACAGCAATATTAACTATCCAATAAAAATACTTTGAGAACCAAAACTAACTCTGTCTGAATAAGATTTCACCCTGAAAATAACGCACTTGCTTTCCACGCTTTGCCTTAGCTAGACTGCTGTCTGTCTGCTACGTCTTTCTTGCTACAAAGTTATCAAAAATGTAAGCCTTTTGAAACAGGCACATTTAATGTGCCGACTTGTGTATAGCTGAAAATAAAACTGAAGATTTAATCTGCATTCGCCCCCAATTTCCTGGTCATTGCTTCTGAGTTTGAATATATTGCGTGTATTTACATAAAAGATATTTATATACTATAACTTTTTTATTTTATTACTCTGTGTTTAATATATATATATATGGGATGTACCAGCTTTTGTCCAGAATAATAGATTGGTGAAGAATCATAAATGTAGTCGTAGCTTAAATTATCAGACGATAAGTTTAAAAAACAGGATCCATTTATTATTATTCAGGAGAAATAGCAGTTACAAAAATCAGATATCCGGAGCAAATAAAAAGAATTACTAATAACTTTTTGTATGAAGTTTACTGCATCGTGACATTTAAGAAAAAGCCCCCGATATTCTTTTGCGAGTCCTTTTATAGCCTCTGGAAAGGCGGAGCTTCCAAGAAAGGACGTCAGCCTCGTCAGCCAATCCAGTTCGCTTTAAATATTTCCAGAACATTCTATAACTGTACGTATACAAAAACAACTTACAAACAAACGGGGCAACTTACAAACAACGTATACAAACGGGACTGTGAATTTAATTCCACGTGCTTTCAAATAAGAGAATGTCGCCATTAAAAATGAAAAGAACATACAGTTAGAATTTTAAGTGTATTCTTGACTATGGAATTTTATTATTACATATATATATATATAAGATTTCAGCACTATAAAAAACTAAATAATATATCGATTTTAGCACTATAAAAAATGCTAAATAGTGAACATAAGTACATCTAAACATTTGAAGATGACATTCGAAATAACACATTTTTTATCAAATAATTTTCCCTGTAAATAAATATGTTACATAAATAAAAACAGTAGAAATATATTTGGATTTCCTTCCCGAAGTACTTTGTTATAACACTACATTTGAATCTTCCTTCTAAAGTCTTAGCCTGTTTTATTAGTTTTTCAAGAATAATAATTTACTGGAGTGTCATCTATTTAGCTCGATTTATTGCATAAGGAAACAATAATATTTTTAAATATGTAAGAATTAATAGATTTGACTAAAACTCACATATATTCTTCTGTATGTTTAAGAGAAGCATCATATTCCTCTGTGAAATAGTTACTGTACATTTTCTTTAAAAATTTATTACAGTGAGCTGTATGCAATAATTAAACATGAAAAAGAAAGGAAATGCTTGCAATTAATGCAAACTGAGTAAGTTTCAACACAGGTAATTAAAAAAAAAATTGTACTATGTAACTACGTGTGTTCTTACCTTTTCTATTATTTATGGTTTACTTTCATCATCTGTTTGAATAGGAATTTTCAGATTTGATTCCAGAAACTGAAATTTTGTTTATTCCAAGCATTTACTGACATTTAAAATCTTAGATGATGAATTTATTCTGGTGAGTTTTAAGTTCAATTGCTTCATATTTATAGTTTTAAGTGATTATTGATACCTGCGTTGTTTGAAAATACTTGAAAAGAATACGATGAAACAGAAAAGTTGGTTAATATTAATTGTGGCATAAGAGTCTTGAATCAGCTAGCAAAATATATATAACTTTTGGGAATTTATTGCTGTTTTTATATATTTAATGTGAACAGTTTTAGTTCACTCAAATTACAAAGCAAACTTGAGAAATTCTTGTAATACTTGTAGGAATGTAATTATTTGGACGTTGCTCGATTAGCTTGACAATCTATAAGATTTTCTTATATTTCACGCATGTTACCTAAATCATCCTCGGTAAAAGCATTTTAGGCACAATGATGTCTAAATATGCAGTAAGAGTAGTATGCAATAATCGTTGTAGTTTCAAAGTACAAAGAAAGTAAGGTGGGAGGTGTTCATGAATTAATGCCTCTTAAATTTCGTCTTATTCATATGCCATTTTTAAGAAATGAAGTTTAGGAATGAAGCTGGGGGATCAAAATGAGAAATGAGTTACTTTTACTGGAATTTAAGAGCGTTTCATATGCATTTATCCGAATTCCACACCGCTCAGTACGTCGGAATAATTAGTCTATGATTTAGCTTCTGATCTTCAACCTGCCGCATAGCAGTGCAAGCCCTGGGAGTGGCGGCAAGCGGAGTTTACAAGTACTTTGTCATCCTGCGGTATTTGCGCGAGTACTCAAGCCCATTTTTCTCTATCAGTTAGGAATGAGATCCAAGTAATGTAAATGCTTCATTTCTCGTAGCGTGTGGCGCACCTTCCGGCTCTTCGTAGGAGTTTAGGGTCATCATTATTACAGCCTCTTTATCGAACTTGTCTAAAGAGGTCTTAAACTATGATGAATGAGAAGATGGTTACGGGATGTTCCTCTTCAGATAGACAGATTTGTCTAAGTTGCTAGATTGAGATTTTCGATTTTTGCTACTTCTTAAAACAGTCCATTCGACAGAAATAAATCTAGAAATGCAGGCTGGGGGAAAATATTCTTCTTTTTCTATTAAGTCAGATGTCTAAATTTGCTAGATTTGGTAATTATGATTTTGTTTATTTTTAAAATTAATAGTTAGCGAGTGAATAAAAACGTTTAAGAGCTCGCCTTCTTTTATAGAGAAATGAATGCACTCGAACTCGATACTGGTAAGTGTCCAGAAGCAAAAGTTTATCATTACGCAGTTTATAATTTAAAACTGATTTAATTGCGTATTAAAACTGATTAATTACTTATATTTTAAGTGGAATTTGTTGAAATATTTTTCTTCCTGAAGTGCATCGTTTAGCAATATCCCTGCTTTACTTACATGCAGTTTATGCTTAGTCGCTAAAACAAGTAATTATTGACGGAAGTTACAGAAGCAGCTTCTTACTATCAATGATTGTTAATCATTATTTTGAGTTATGTGGAATATATATATTGATTTTTAATACTTTGATTATTTCTTCCCACGTATCGAGGCATTACTAA
Organism: Stegodyphus dumicola; assembly: GCF_044657685.1. Classification (NCBI taxonomy): domain Eukaryota; kingdom Metazoa; phylum Arthropoda; class Arachnida; order Araneae; family Eresidae; genus Stegodyphus; species Stegodyphus dumicola. The sequence continues at coordinate 23,777,975 of NC_140780.1, read as the reverse complement.
TTGATCATCACAGTGAATGTATTAAAGACAATCATTTTGTTACCTATATTTATTAAAGTGTCAGTTCCCCTTCTCCCCCTAGACGTTGGTGGAGTGTCGATTAACGCAAAAGAAAAATCCCTGTCCTTCACCTACGAAGCCCAAGGCTAAATTATCTCAGTGTCATCATTCTTTTTTAAACAAAAGCCGGTAACTTGAAAACATTATTTCTTCCTTGCTCCGAAGCCCAAAGAGTGTGTTCAAGAAGGAATTTCTGTATTGTTTTCCTCTCAAGTACACTTCAGTCGAACCTTGAGAAGGCGAAGTTGTGATGGTGCTGCTAGAACTTGAAATTTGTGGATTGGCATAAAGTAGTCCAAGGATGACAACCGAGTATAATTATCGGTAAAGACCAACGCAAAAAGAATTTAGTCTAAATTCCGCCCTATGTAGTTCTGATCTCTTCTTAACATTTGGTTTTTGCAACTAGCTAGCCTTTATAGGGAATAAGACGCATGGTAATCTGCAGACACCCTAACCGTTATTTTCTCAAGGTCATCAGGACTTCTTTTTTTCCATTCTGCAAAGATTGTTCCTTTTGTGTTCTCTTCTTTTTCAGCTCCTCGTATGTTCCCTTCACTTGCTTGAGTACTTCGAAATGTTCTGATCCTGTCTACGGGTTAAACTCGACTTAGAAATTCAGCGTTTGAAGGGAGATTTTCTGTATAACCTTCTTTAAACAGAAGCGACGCTTCGTTACAATTTTCCAACTTTTCTTTTTCATAAAAATCTAAATTAGGACAAGCATCTCTGCGAGCAAAACTTTATAAATAATTTTTCACAATGTATAATGTTTGAGTAACGTACAGCTACCACAAAATTATAGTTCTAGAATTATTCGTTTCAGGACTAAATTAATATTTTCAGCTTAAAAGCACAGCATTTGTTTTAGAATATTTTCTTTCCCTGTTTAAGGGTGGAAATCTTAGTACATTACTTTATTTCGTCTCTGCATTTCTCACAATTAAATGCACATCGCTAAAGATAGATTTTATTTATTTATTTATTTATTATTATTTGCAAAAGTAATTCAAGAGTAAATTTTTATTTTGCAACAAAAATGTTAAACAAAATTTATAATAACGAATTAAAGTACATATCAGACCCATCATGTGCGAAGATGTCAAACAACACTGACTACTCTGGTCGAAATAAATGAAAATAATGGTATTATGTTTTTATTGATTAGTTTTAAAGAAGGTTAACCTTTTTTCTACATTTTATATTTAGTCCATCCGATTTATCGTGGTGACTGAAAGTCACCACGATAAATAAGTGACTGAAAATTAAAATCAGCATTTCCTTGCTCTGTTTGATTAGCATAGCAAGAATACTTAAACTTTGAAATTTGGACATGGCTATTAAATAGAATTCTTAGTATGCGTGTCTTTACTTATTCTTAATCAACGACATGCAACCTCAGCTTTTCATTCTGCAAAGCAACAAATCGTACACCAGCGTCATCGGCTTTTCAAATAGCAACTAGTTTTGTATTCATCTTTATGTATTTAATATTATTGTAGATAAAAAAAAAAGGGAGCAGTGAGAATGAAAACAACGCGTTGCTTGAATCTCAATTATGCGCATTAATTATGTTGGTTTAGTCAAATTAAACTGGCCAAACTCTCGCTTCCTGTTGTTTCTAAGTATTAGTAAAAAGGCCCGTGAAATTTGGCTGCGAAGGTGTGTTTGTGGCTTTTGATTGCCTATCGCATAAACGTATCTTCACACCTAGACTTGTTTGGCAAGTGCTCTCCGTAATGCTTTTAGTTCCGGTCTGTGTTGTTAGCGTTGATTTTTACAGCATAATTTCTCCCGGGCCAACATTCGGGGCGGATCGCCTTCCCACCCAGAACCACGTTTCTTAGATTGTATCGAATGCACGATTTGGTATTGCACGAACAGGGCTCCAAAATCGGCGAAAGGGTTGAACTAGAAATCGTGTACCAAAGTTCCTGATTGCAGTGAAATACTTGTTGGTTAAGGGGATGATTTTACAAATTACAAAAGATTCGAGTTATCTGTTTGCAGGCAATTTGGGATCGTTGCAACATTTTGCAAGTCAGATTTTTTTTCATTCATTTGGAAATTTTCGACTAAAGATGAGTGTTCTTTTCCCTTTTATTTTTCGCAATTAGTTAAATAAATTATTCAATTATTGTAAATATCTCAGATTGGACATACAATACTATCATTTGCTTAATGATTAGTAACTTCTCCGATTAAAGAAGAAATGTGTTAGTGTTTCTGCATCATGGGAAGGTATTGCAGTCCTTTTTTAAGTATGAATTTGAGTGAGGATTTTTAGATATCAGCATGATTTCGAATAAAGCAAAGTTATAGGCAGTTTAAATAAGTGAACTTCACTGAACATTGTGAAATACTTCTAGGCTCTTAAGCTGATTAATTCTAAGAATGCAAGGAGCTATGTCCATATATTCTAAGTCCAAGATATATTGAGTGTGGTATTGTTTGATTGAAATCAATGAAAGATTTCCTGTCTTGGCCATATTTCATCAGCGCTCAATGGCTTTTAAAATAAAAGACAATTTTGAGCTATTTCTATAATAGAAATTATATGTTGTAAATAATAAGATACATGAATTAAATTAAAAATTAGTAGTAAATAGATTGCTACTAAGACAAAAACTGGATTATAATTTTTAAATCGAAAAATCCGTGTTTCTAAACGTATACGGTATCTTCTCTTTGAGAGTCTCTTTGAATTTAGTGAGAGTTCTCTAACTAAGTTTAACTTAATATAAGGCCTAGATATGTAGAATTTACCAGTAATGTTTAAAAATTTGTTCTGTTTTTCATCATTGTGCATTCTTTTAAAAATTTAACTTTTTGTGATAAACTTTTCAAATCTTGCGTTCGTTACTTTTCTTGAAATTTAAAAGCCAGAAAAAAATAAGTGACCTGATACTGTTATTTGTACTTAACATGTCCAGCTTAAGTTTTAAATGGAATAATTTTCCATTTCAATAAATTAAAGTATACACAGTTTTGGGAATAATTCTATCAAAGTTTTTCTGAAGTGAAAAAAAAAATCACCATTTTTAGTTCGGTTTTAATTGCAAGTAATAAAAGACAAAAATGTTATTAGAATTCTCTAATGAAATGAAATAATTCTTCTTAAGTGCTAGTATTAAAGCTATTAATATTATCTTAAAATTAAACTTTTACTAAATAATCTAACATGAATTATGTAAAAGTATTTTTTCATATCTACGTCTATTTATCTATTTAAAAATGTGATTCTGTTTATGTAAACAGGCAGAAAATATTTAATAATGCGAGCTTTCCTCAACCAGAGCTAGTCTGACGATCATAGAAATGTGTAAATACCCAAATAAAAGCAGTAATAATGTAAAAAAAAAATTAATGCATGGAAAACTATTTAAGTAGGAAGAAAAATGAAGTATTAGTATTTACGATATGTTATAAATATATAAAGTATGAAATATATAAAGTATATAAAATATATAAAGTATATAAAATATATAAAGTATGAATATAAATATATAAAATAAAGTAGTATATAAAATATATAAAGTATATTTATTTTAACATTCATACTTTATATATATAAAATATATAAAGTATGAATGTTAAAATAAATACCCAAATTACACATCTATGAATAACAAAATTCATATATCTGTTTAATTTTAAAAAAGAAGGGGGTGAGAAGCAATGTGAAAATGAAAACAAATAAATGAAACGGACATTGAAACTACGCTTATGCCTCATCGAAGGCGATATGAAAATAATTCATCAGCTACGGTTTTTGACTTCGGCAGTTCACTCATCAAAACATTCTTCTAAATTTTTTTTTAAAAATAGATAGCAAAAGTTGATCAGGAATGGCGAATGACCTGATGAGTCTTCCCTCATGCAGATTCAGACTGCTTGTAATAAAAAAAATTGATTAAAATATGTAACCTTTGTAAGAATATGGCTTATTAAAGATAAAGAGCGGCACGAGGAAAAAGTAAAATGATTTTTATTTCTGAGTTTACACATTTTTAGAACTGTCAAGCTTGTTACCAGTGAGAGTAACTAACATTATTAAATAAGTCCTTTTAGCTTTCATAAGAAAATTTAGACCTTTATTACCTACTGTATTCTAAATTCAAGTCTTTGTTAATTACTTTATCTTAAATTTAAACCTTTAGCAACTATTTTATCTAAAATTTAAATCTTTATTAATTGCTTTCTGCCAATTGAGTTTTTACCATCAATTTTGTATTATATTTTTTGCTTTTATTTATTTTTCATTTTTTAATTTTTGCTTTCTTTTCTATATATCTGTACACTTATATATCGGGAAAGGGAACCCGATTTTTTTTTTTTTTTTGCATGAATTTTAGAACTTTAGTATACGAGGTAAAAAAAAATTAAATGAAAAATATAAATCCATTTATTTGTAAATTGAGTTCAAATTTTAAAGCAAGTGAAAGTAAGTCACAGTTGTGACTTATATAGGGAAATTTGTAGGCAAATATAATGAATTAGTAAGATATATACCCTATACTAGAGACTATAAACCTCATTCTAATTTTCGCAAAACAAACTTAAAAATAATTTGCCATTCTAATACAAACTTATGTTCACACCTCTAGTCCATTTTTAAATAATAAATTTGAAATTTTATTGTTTTTGCGCTTAAAATTTAAATTTGAACCTTGAATTTTTTCTTTGGAAAAACATCATTTATTCATTCGTAAAAACATTTTCCGCAGCTTTTGTGATCTTAACAATGTCTATGTTTGTATACGCTATTAGAAGCGCATACAAACATAAAGAAATAAGTTTTTTATGTCTTTCACTGAGAGACATGAACAGATTATCTGCTTCTGAACACTTTTACATATTGCTCGACAATTGCAAAGGAGCATCGAGATTTTGGGAGATACCGAAGTTGTAGGAGGAATATGTTATCCGTATTAAACCGTATTATTTCGTTTTTTAACATTGTACGAATAGTACCGATTTCAGACCCGGGAAATAACAGGGTAATGCTAAGAAGATGTCCTTCAGAGCATCACAGAGTAATAACAAAAAATGTAACCTTCTTTTCATGTGAAAACAAACATAACAATATCATAAGGTAGTATGGGCTCTTTGAACTCCAATATTGCAATGCATGGGTTTGGCATGGTGTCAAAGGAATTGTTCAAAAGCACTAATAAGATATTTTATCAATCTTCTTGCGAGCCAGAAGTTCACGTGAATTTTAATGATTTCTTTTGCTACTCGTCTACCAAGAGTGTCCCATGCATATTCGATGGTATTTAAATAAGGGGAAGGGGGGGAAGAAGAGCGGATTGTTCTGGTCGACGGAAAAGACAAAAATGAATCAGGAGTATCTTTGAACTATACTTTTTTATAGTAACGGACCGTGATGCAAACGTATGAAAGGATATTATGGCATTATACATGAACATACATGTTCCTCAGTTCCTCAGTTACATACATGTTCCTCATTCCTTTGAAAGGAATGCATTTGTGGAAGACTGTAGAGAAACTGCGTATTACGCTAAGAAGTTACACATGCTGAAACATGTGACTGCTGAGATTAAGCCCATGATTCACTACTAGGTTTAAAGGCGTTACCTATCACATAGCTGGATGTATTTTAATAATCGAGATGCAATGAAAGAAAATGTGAGTTTCAACGATTACCATAATTTTCATTGATCGATATAAAAATGTTAATTAACTCTCACTTTCGCATCGACGCAACAAACACATTAAAACTGTACATAATGAAATTTACAAGAGCAAAACAAGAAAGTTTTAATTCAATGCAAGCTATTGATATTTACGTACGCACTATTGATACTCTTTACCGCATATATATTGCAACATAATAATATTTATATTCAGCAATGTATAATTATTACAGTGTTATGCTATGTAAGGAATGGGTCATTTGAATATTTAATTCCTACGGGTCTTAAAAAAGATTAAAAATTCGAAAACTCAAATCAATGCGCCTTTTATATAATTTGAAAATTTTTAAATTCAGACCTAAAAAGCAGTTAAATGCCTAACTTTAATAAATAATAATAAACCCTAATAATCAATCAACCAAACCAATAAACCAAACCAATCAAACCTAACAATCAATAAACGCAGTCTTTGAAAAAAACTGGGTTTATTGATTATTGGTAAAAAACAGAAAAAAAGTGTTTATTGACCTTAATTGATCTAGATCAGTGATATCTCCCTCGTGACAGCCCTGCCATGGTGTCCGCCGATAACATCGCGGCAAAAACATCGCGGACGAAAACGTCGCGGAGAAAACAACGCAAGGCGAAAACGTCGTGCTACAAAATATCGTGGGAGAAAACATCGCAAAGAGAAAACATCGCAATTTTAAAACATCGTGGTATAAAACATCGTCGTCGAAAATAAAGCGGTTCAAAAACTTCGCAGTTTAAAATATCGTCGCCGAAAATATCGTGGTAAAAAATAAAGTATCTATAAATCATCGCATGACGATAACATCGCAGACATGCTTTTTTTTCAGGTTTTAATAATTATAAATGGATATTCCCATAATGATTTGTGAGCACAAAGTGTAAAGAAGGATAATTTTTACTTTCACATTTTTTTATTAACTAATAAATTTTTGCTGAAAAAGTAAGAAAGAAACTTAAGCATAGAAAATTAAATGCAACTTATAGATTATACTTTTCATGAAAAATTACCAGTAAAAACTTTATAAAAATGATTTATTAATGGCCTTTGTTAGTTAACTGTGTCAGTTTAAAATTCTATTAAGTGCTATAAGTTGCATTAATTTTCTATGCTTAAGTTTCCTTTTTATTTTCTCAGCAAAAATGTATTAATTAATAAAAAATATGAAAGTAAAAATTATCCTTCTTTCCCTCTTGCGCTCACGAATCATTATGGGAATATCCATTTACAGTTATTAAAGCATGTCTGAAAAAAGCATATCTGCGATGTTATCGTCATGCGATGATTTGTAGATACTTTATTTTTTATCACGATATTTTCGACGACGATGTTTTTAAATTGCGAAGTTTTTGAACCGCTTTATTTTCGACGACGCTTTTATTTCGACGACGATGTTTGTACCACGATGTTTTAGAACTGCGATGCGAACTCTTTGCGATGTTTTCTCCCACGATGTTTTGTAGCACGATGTTCTCGCCTTGCGTTGTTTTCTCCGCGACGTTTTCGTCTGCGATGTTTTTGGCTGTAACCCCCTGCCATACTCTAAAGCTTCTGGGAAAATTTAGACTACGATATTTTGTGTTTATTTGTATTCACTTTTGAAATAATCTTCTGTACGTGCATTGATTTAAAAAGACTCTGGAAAAATTTAACGATTTTGAGCTGTTCGTCAAACATATTTTGTCAAAGTATACTGCGAAAACGAATTTCAATATTCAGAAGTTTTAATTATGCATTTTTATTTATTAAATTTCATTTGTGTCGTCTTAATAAACATAGGTGTACTTAAAAAAAACTGCATTTTTAAATTTTGTTTTACAATAAACGCTGATTTCATATTTTGGTTTATTAAAATCATTTACAATTAAATAGAAAGTCTTTCTTCTTTTTTCCTCTATTCTTTCTTTTTATTATTCTCGTGAGAAGGATTACAGAGATCCGAGGATCGAAAGATTTTGTGCCTTTTAAGATTCGAATTCGGATAGAGATACGGAATTTAAGAAAATTTTCGGTCTGCATAAAATAATAATGCATAATAACTGCAATTTGTATTGATAACCTTAATTATTGTATTTATTTTCAAATTTATGATATTTAATAAATTTACTTCCATAATTTCTGTCTATGTATATTTATTTACCGTATTAATTCACTTTTATAATATTTAATAACTTTCAGTTATGGTTTACTTTATTCTATGGTTTACTTATGGTAACTTCAGTTTAATAACTTTCAGTTATGGTTTACTTAATTCTATGGTTTACTTAACTTATTTTATTTACTTAATTCAGTAACACTTATTTGACTCTTCCTCCAATATCTACTATTTCCAGTTATAAATTAGAAGGTCAAGTTTTAAGTTTGAAATGCAGTACAATAGTTTACCTTTCTGCATCATACTAAGTATAATTTATCCTGGGAGAACTGTTTCTTATTATATAATTTGAATTCAGATACTGACTGCCTCCTTCCTTTCAATTTTTTTGCCAATGGGAATTAATTTACTTTGCCTTTTATAATAGTTTGCAGCATTTATTTCAATATTTTTCACATATGCCTTTCGCTTTCTTAGCAATTTTAATAGGCTGTATTGACATTTTTGCCATACTTAAGTTATTGTTGAGGATTAATTATTAAATTAAGAAATTTATAGTCCCACTCTTTAACAAATAATAGATTTTAGAGCATTTAAGGACAGAAAGCTGCTATTAGCATTTAAAAGAAAAGTTTCATTATAAATATGTAATTCAAAAAGACGTAATTGAAGATAGATGAAAATAAATGTGTGTGTATGTGTTTATGGCAAAGCCTCGAGGGCTATCTGCCTAAAGGGAGGGATGCCTTTCGTGGAGGACTTTCTAAGGGAAACTGGCTCGTATACACTTTACACATGGGGAAAACCACGAAAACGCCCATGCAGCCAGCCCGTTCGCGGGATTCGAACCTCGGACCGAACTACCAGTGTTCAGCGACTTTACCGCTCGGCCGCTGGTGGGCCCTAGATGAAAAATAAAATTCGAGTTATTGACAATATGGGTTAGGGAGATTTTAGGCACATTGCACTTGAAAAGAATCTTGGATTTAAATATAACATTCTTTAAAGAAAAGTGGAAATTATTGCTTTCAAAATTGGGATAATGATTTTCATATAAAACTTTGAAACATAATTTTATTAATTTTATGCAAATATTACTGTGTTGTGGAATTAAACTATACGAGAAAACAATTACAAAAATTTAAAAAAAACATTCCTTTGCAGTTGGTAATATTAATTATTATTCTAACAAAAAGAATGTTTCTTGAAAACATCCATATGAACAGCGTAACAACAAAGACGTTTTAAAGACGTTATCATTTACTTTCTTATGTATTAATATTTTGTAACTCAACTGAGAAATTAGAATATTAAACAGCGGCGTTTTCTTTCATTTCAAGAAAAAATATAGACCGCCTTTCTAAAATAAAGTATACAAACATGTATTTGCCCAGCAGCGGCTGAGCGGTGACGTCGCTGAACACTGGTAGTTCGGTTTGAGGTTCGAATCCCGCGAACGGGCTGACTGCATGGGTGTTTTCGTGGTTTTCCCCATGTGTAACGTCTATACGAGCCAGATTCCCTTAAAAAGTCCTCCACAAAGGCATCCCTCCCTTAAGGCAGATAGCCCTAGAGTGCTTTGCCGTAATCTAATAAACAAAACCAAACCAAATGTATATTTTAATACCTACAACTGCAAGAGTGCTGTTGTTTGGGACAATAATTAAATGATCAAGAAAGCCAGGGAACGGCAAAATAAATTACTTTTCAGTTAAATGTCTGTATGGGATCCTTGCTTAAAGGATAATATTGGACTTCATTTAACCGCGAAAGAAATGCAAAAAAAATTTCAGAGTTATTCGTAAAAATTTGGATTTAATGAGCATTTCAATTTCTCGAGTCGAAATACTGGATACCGAGAAATTGTAACATTAATTTTTAATGCAGTTTGCTGAAGGAAATATTCATTATATTTAAAAAAAATCGAAAAAATTTCGCATTATGTAAATTCTGCTTCATTTAAATATTAATATAATAATAAGAAATGAATCATAAAGAAGATAAAGTATTATTAACTATTGTAATGTCCTAGTTATGCTTAATGCTACAGTTTCATAGAGTCAAATGTTAACGACATCGGCGATTCTAATCCAGCAATGAATTGGATTACCACGAGAGGTAATATTAAAAGTTCCTCATTATTATACAGCTTAAAAGAATGTATTGTATTTAGCTTAAAAATTAATCATTATTCCTGTCACATTTTGCTTTCATAAATTTATTCATAAATATTTTATATTTCAAAACTGCAGCTTCATACTGGTACATCGTATTTTGGATTCCCAAGCAATAATTGAGTCTTTCGTTTTCTAAAATTCTATAGTTTTTTACTGCAATTACTTACTTATAAATAGCTCACAGTCGCCCTTTATATGCATTACTCTGATTATTTGTTTTTCCTCTATTGGTCCAGCTTTGATCTTTCGGTACTTTTCTTTTTCCTTTTAGTTTACAGTTTTTTTTTTCATTATCCATTTAACTTAACCGTTACCATAAGTAAATAAATATTCTTTTTTTTTATGTATGTGTTGATTATTTCTCAAATATTCGTGTTTTATCTGCTTTTACTGCAAATCAAAATTTTGCAACAATGTATACGTTTTGCTAATTTTGAAGTGAGTCAGCTTTTTTCTCGCCTTTCGCTCCCTATACATTATATATAGTACTACTGAACACAGTGACTATCATATTGTCCGTAACGAACCACAATGATTGTGTGTAGTATTGATGACATCGTAATGACAGCTGTACTGACTGTAATGAATAAATAGTACTGAGAAATGTAAGTAGTACGTGTCGAGTCCAGTGCAGTATACTATACAAAGAACTACTACCCTTAATATAATGTGTGACGGGTAATGTAAAATGTATTTAATGAATAGCATATCTATTGAATTTGGTAAATTGTTCCCAATGAATATAGTATTCAGTATTTTAAAGTACTGCAACAGTAATTTTTGTTATTAGTAACTTTGTATTGTGTTTTGCATAAAATTCAACTATTTCTTATAATTTGTGTTATGTGTTTAATTTGTTGTTATTGTAATTAATATATTATGTGCGTTAGATGTCCATTTGAATTTATTAAGTAATAAGGTCAATGGGTATGTAGAATGTAAATTCGATAAAATCCCGATGCCATCACAGTAGTTTCACGGAGAGTGCTGCTCTAGACAGTTGCGGGATCCGGACAACACCCGATCAGTTTGTGTTAGCCGCCCGGTCGTCCGGACCTGCTCCGACCTGTTTACGTGTAGATTGTTTATCCGGAAGAGCAGAATTTCGGCTTGAGAAACATGATTCAAATTTAGATATAAAATTTTTAAAGGCATCAGATCATGTGTGTGTGTGATACCTGAATTAATGAGTTTAATTTTTTAAGAAACATATCTTTGTTAATACAGAAAACTAACTTCTAGAAAGCGAACTTTTATGAATGAAAGAATTAATTTTGCATACAATTTTTACATTTTTCAAGGGATTTCTTTCTTTCATTTTTTCCCCAAGAAATACAACACAGCAGTTGTATTAGTTTACAAGCTTACGTCTAGGCTAAATTTCGCTTAATAAGTAATTATATATATATATATATTTAAATATATTATATTAAAAGAATGTAATTGTATATATATATTTAAATATATTATATTAAAAGAATGTAATTGTATATATATATATATATATACATATTTAAATATACCTATATATAAATATAATCTAAATATGTATATATATATATATGTGTGTGTGTGTGTGTGTGTGTGTGATGTACCAGCTTTTGTCAGGAATAAATAGATTGTTGAAGAATCATAAATGTAGTCGTAGCTTAAATTATCAGACGATAAGTTTAAAAAACAGGATCCATTTATTATTGGTAAGGAGAAATAGCAGTTACAAAATCAGATATCCGGAGTAAATAAAAAAAGAACTACTAATAACATTTTGTATGAAGTTTACTGCATCGTGACATTTAAGAAAAAGCCCCGATATTTTTTTGCGAGTGCTTTTATAGCCTCTGGAAAGGCGGAGTTTCCAAGAAATGACGTCAGCCTCGTCAGCCAATCCAGTTCGCTTTAAATATTTCCAGAACATTCTATAACTGTAAGTGTAGAAAAGGCGGGAAAAACAACTCGACTACGGGGCTGTGGATTTAATTCCACGTACTTTCAAATAAGAGAACGTTGCCATTAAAAATGAAAAGAACATACAGTTAGAATTTTAAGTGTATTCTTGACTATGGAATTTTATTATTACAAATATATATATATATATAATAACGACTGCATGTTCAAACGCAGGCGAACGGGCCAGCTGCATGTTTGGGTTTCTTGATTTTTACCATGCGTACAATTTAGTGAATGTACACCAGAGATAATAAGACTTAATCATTAGTCATTAGTTGATATAAAAATATAAATTTATCCATTATTTTTAATTTTAAATTTAAAATGAAATGGTAAAGAAATTAAAAGAATGTAATTATATATATGTATATATATATATATATATACATATTTAAATATACCTATATATAAATATAATCTAAATATGTATATATATATATATACATATTTAAATATACCTATATATAAATATAATCTAAATATGTATATATATATAATAACGACTGCATGTTCAAACGTAGGCGAACGGGCGAGCTGCATAGTTGGGTTTCTTCATTTTTACCATGCGTACAGTTTAGTGACTTAGAACTTTTTCTTGTGAAAAAATTCATTGCTCAAAGGATATTCAATGTATTTTATTCAGAAAACAAGGGATAGCAACAAAATTAACCAAGAAGATTTACCAGATTGCAACATGAGAATTAAGCCGCAGCAATACATCAACTGAAATGAAATTTCTGAATTGTTATTTCTAGTTATTTTAGTCATTGTGATTATATGAAAACTACGGACTAACGATGGGCACTTGACGTGCAATATCTCCCATGTTGACAGAAAGGGTTTAGTGTGGACTGAGTACTCTGGGCTTAAATCTTTATCGATTTTCTACCTTATTAAAGGCTTACCACGGGAACGGAGCAAACAAATTATTGGCTTCGTCTGTGAGCTTCATCCTCAAACATCAATCAATCAGCCTTCCTGGAACAGGCGTGGTCTTCCTGAGACGAGCGTGATGAGATGGTGTTCAAGCATCTCATTTGTTTCGGTTTCGCAGATTCGTGTGTGCGATTTGTGCCCAACTATGAATCAATTTAGTTGAAACAGCAATACGGCACTGCAATCTAAAATCTATTGAAATATCTGCTTTTTGAACAGAGCAATATATTCTTTTATCTCGTTCATAATCATGCCCACAGATATTCTCGAACCACAATATTTTCGCAGATGAGAGCGCAGGAAGAAAATATGTAAACCCATACTTTGACGGACGGATATGATCCAATTATATGTTTAAAAATAAACAAAAGGCTTTATGGCATTTTTGAACGGCATGTATACAGTGTAAAAAACAGACAACAAGTATATGAAAAATTTTTAGATGACGGCTATTTATCCAAGAGAATGTAGAAAATATTGTTACGAATTTGGTATTTAAAAAGCTAATGTTAGTATAATTATAAATTAAATGGTTTTATTTCCAGCGCAGTGCAGCGCGTGACGATATTAAAAGAAAGCTAAGCCGGAAAATTGAAAATACAAGAGCGCGTGCATTAAACATTTAAGAAATATCTCTTTTTGATTTCGAGAAAGTACTAGAAAATTCTCGAAATCAAAAAGAGATATTTATTAAATGTTTAATGCACGCGCTCTGTGCGATCTGTGCGAGTCCCTGAGCAGTGGATCAGTTGATGGCTCGTTTACATGATTTAGCCAGAGAAGTCAATGCTTTGATACGGAATAGGAGTGAGAACAAAGTGGCTCTAAAGTGTTACGATTTTGGTATTTAAAAAGCTAATGTTAGTACAATTACAAATTAAATGATGTTATTTCCCACGCAGTGCAGCGCGTGACGAATATTAAAAGAAAGCTAAGCCGGAAAATTGAAAATACAAGAGCGCGTGCATTAAACATTTAATAAATACCTCTTTTTGATTTCGAGAAAGTACTAGAAAATTCTCGCGCGTGATTTTAAAATCTTATAAAAGGAGGAAAAACCTCTCAGTTCGTGGTAGTTACTTAGTTTGTTGTTGTTTAGAAAACTGCTCTTGTTGACTGTAGCGAATTCGCGGATTAGCTTTCTCTAGCTGTTTTGAATTAAGTTATTTTGAACGTTTGAGTAGTTAGAAGATAACTACTGTGAGATATTGTAAAACTGAAAGAATATCTGAGGGAATTTAAGCATTTTGTGATAATAATAAATTTTTTTGTTCATTTTTCATCGGACTTGTGCATTCATTTGAAACGAACCCGTACGCACGCAACAATTTTTGGTGTCAGAAGTGGGATTTTAATTGAAGCCTGCTGTAGTCTTTTAAACATTTCTCGCCAAAGCGCAGCTCCAATGCGCCGGATAGAGCTTCGAAGTCAAGTCTTTGGTGTAAGCAACAATTTTTGGTGTCAGGAGTGGGGTCTTGAATGCCAATTACAAGAGCGATGGAAGAACAATTCAGGCAAATGATGACTGCATTTACTACTTTCCAAGAAAAGATGGAAGGGGCCGTCAACTCCGTTAAGGAAGAAATGAAATTGGGCCAGGAATCCGTTAAAGTAGAAATGAAGACTGTTCAAGAGAAGATTGAAGCAGGTCATGACGAAATAAAAAGAGAAATTACTAGCGTGATAGAAAACAAATTCGAGGTTATGGAAGGCAGAATTGACGCAGTTGAAAATAAAAATGGACAAATTGAAGAAAAAGTTTCTTCGATGAAAGAAGAAATAGAAGAAAGAGTTTCTTCTGTAAAAGAACATGTGGAAGAAAGAGTTTCTGCCGTCGAACAACAAATTGATGATAAGGTTTCAGCCGTTGAGAAAGAACTGGATACTTTAAAGAAATTCGTAGTGACGGCAGGGAGCAATTCGGATAGTTTTAAATTTTTACCAATGCTTGCTCGTCCCTCTCTGAAACTATCTACATATGATAGGAAGACCGCCTGCCAAGTGTATAGGACACAATTTTCTATCATTTCGGATGCGAATGGATGGGATTCCCAAACTAAGGCCTGTCATCTCGCCGCTTCTATGAGAGCAGATGCAGCGGATATCCTGCAGACGCTTCCAGAAAACCAAAGACTTGACTTCGAAGCTCTATCCGGCGCATTGGAGCTGCGCTTTGGCGAGAAATGTTTAAAAGACTACAGCAGGCTTCAATTAAAATCCCACTTCTGACACCAAAAATTGTTGCGTGCGTACGGGTTCGTTTCAAATGAATGCACAAGTCCGATGAAAAATGAACAAAAAAATTTATTATTATCACAAAATGCTTAAATTCCCTCAGATATTCTTTCAGTTTTACAATATCTCACAGTAGTTATCTTCTAACTACTCAAACGTTCAAAATAACTTAATTCAAAACAGCTAGAGAAAGCTAATCCGCGAATTCGCTATAGTTAACAAGAGCAGTTTTCTAAACAACAACAAACTAAGTAACTACCACGAACTGAGAGGTTTTTCCTCCTTTTATAAGATTTTAAAATCACGCGCGAGAATTTTCTAGTACTTTCTCGAAATCAAAAAGAGATATTTATTAAATGTCTAATGCACGCGCTCTTGTATTTTCAATTTTCCGGCTTAGCTTTCTTTTAATATTCGTCACGCGCTGCACTGCGCGGGAAATAAAACCATTTAATTTATAATTATACTAACATTAGCTTTTTAAATACCAAATTCGTAACAATACGTATCTAAGGTTAAGTACAACTAAGCGGTAGGTTTTATATATTCCTCCCACCCACATCCTAAACTGTTTTATTTGCACTATACTCTCTTCTTCTCTTTATAGAAAGTAATGAAATCTGGATATTTCTAAAAATCGATACCAAAACTCTTGATATAAATTCAGCATTTTAACTATCTTGAGATCGATTTGGTCCTACCAGTGGCCTAGTGGTTAAGAGTGCTAAATACTGGTGGCTCAAAATCAGTGAACAGGCTGACTACATGGGTATGTTTCTTAGTTTTCTCATGCATAACGTGAGTGCAACTCAGTTTCCGACAGGGATGCCTCCAAGAAGGCATTAGGCATGTGCATGCTTTGACATATCCAAATAACTTAATATAATCTCAAAGACGAAAAATAATCCCTTTTTAACAAAAATCGAGTTTTGTTTTAGAGCTTTTATTACTTATATATATTCTATACTTATGGCTATAAACTTGGATACGATGTACACCAGAGACGTAATCATTATAGTCATTAGTTGATATCAAAAATATAAATCTATCCATTACTTTTAATTTAAATTTAAAATGAAATGGTAAAGAAATTAATAGAATGTAATTATATATATATATATATATTTAAATATATATATATATCAAATGTTGTATGATCTTAAAATATAATCAATATTATTTAGTAAATAAATTATTAAATATGTATATATATATATATATATATACATATTTAAATATATATATAAATATAATCTAAATATGTATATATATATATAATAACGACTGCATGTTCAAACGCAGGCGAACGGGCCGGCTGCATGGTTGGGTTTCTTGATTTTTACCATGCTTAATGTGAATAAGAGTCAATTTCTCTTAGAAAGCCCTCCACGAAGGTATTTCCTCCTCTTAGACAGATAGCCCTCGTGTGCTTGGTTGTATTTTCGAATAATATAAGCGTGGTTTGTCGACTTTATAACGTTGCCTTTTATTGCGTGTACCTAAGTACATGCAGTAACTCAAAAGAGGCGCTCCGAAAATGATGAATTTTTATAGGCATCATAACTCCGTTATGTTTAATGAACTCGTATTATTGAAATGAAATGTAATTGCAGAAGGAGATGGCAGATTCTTACACATAATAAGGGGCAAACTGGTTAATTAATAAGGCAAAGTGAACATCAGCCTACATGCCCAAGTGGGGAAGAAATAATTTTGTAAAAGTCTTTACACGGGAAATCTTCACGTATTTACATTCATGAGGAAAAACCCTCAAAACGCTCATGCTGTCAACACGTCCTCTAAGATTAGAACCGCAGCAGTGTTTAGTGGTCTTACCCATTTGGGCCCAAATAAGTGTACATAGTAAATGCTAGTTATATTAGATATTTAAAACATATTTTAAATTAATTTTAAAATGTTATAACCGCTTAGCATTTAATGCTTCCCTTTTTAATCAATGTATTTCAAACTGATTGCGATAAAGCACGTTTTGACGATCGGGCCCCTGATCCCCAGTCGTTCTTTAAAAGGGGGAGTACATACAGTATTTTCTCCCTCCTTCCAGCATGCCTTCGTCGTGTAATGGTTAACACCTTCGGAGTGTATTCGACAGTTCCAGGTTCGAGTTCCGTGGAGGGCATTGCTCATTTTTCACGTTTCCAGGATCACAAAAATCCTAATGACTCTACAAGTTTTAAAACAGCATAAGGAACGAATACATTAATATTATAACTGCATAGTATTTTCTTTATACTTAATCTAACACATCAACTATATTTTCAAGATTTTAATATAAATACATGTTTCATCATCGTCAAAAAAGCTTTCAGTAAGCGCGTATGGAGTTCTATGATCTAGGATAAATTGTTATGAATTCTACAGATTTGTAGTCTATTTGCATGCAAGTTTTGAGGCTCCTAGAAGTAGGCTTTTCCTTGGTTATTGTCTCAAGTATTTGAAGTTGTCACTTTTCTGTAAATTATTGTCTTTACTCGGATGAAGTAAATTGGATACTGAAAATATGTACAGTAAAGTTGAAATCTGCGCTTTCAATATATCTGTGAAAAAGCAGAGCAAAATAGGCCAAAAGAATCTTATGGTATTAGACATAAAAAGTCTATGACAGTTATTAGTATGAAAATATGGTAAATGAATGAAAAAAATTACTCACAAATTAAAAAAACGTGCTAGTTAAACAGCACTTAAGTTACTTGAGATATCGTTTTAGTTACAATCAGATGATGAGAGAAAATTCTCCCTTTCGGAGTCTTAAACTTCTTTTTAATGGAAAGATAAAACAACAAGATTTCAAAAAATATAGAGAGAAATCAAGTGAGTCAACTCAAAACGTAATATTTTAATTATGTCGGCAATTGACAGCAGAAACTGCCCCTCCAGGTTAATCAGAATTTTCACTCTTTTATTCACCAATTTCAGCTACTCTAGAAACTTCCATATGCCACAGGAAAAGGATAATTTTTTTTCCATACATTACGGTGTGATGAGACAAAACTTGGAATTTTAAAATGTCCATCAATGCGCACATATTCCATTGTTGACTTTTAATGGGAAAAATAATTTTCAATTCCCGAAATTTCATCTGAAAGAATTTTTTAATCCTGTAACTCTGTAGAAATGGTGTTCATTTATTAAAGCATGCATTTTTTTTAGATGACAACTGTATCACATCCCTGGACCCTCATTTAACTTTATTAATTTAAGTAAAAAATTAAGTTTTAATTATCGAAATGTTATTTGATCATATATTCATCTTTCGTTTCTTGTTTTAGCATTAGGTATTTTTATAGGAGATGGTTATTAATATAAGCTTCACATTATATGGTACGAGTTTCGTATGGGTTTCATTTCTGGGCATTTTCATAGCTTAAATAAAAGAGTTTAAATTTTTAATACGCTGCTCCTCCCGCACTGTCAGTTAGCATTTTTTGAAAATTACCAAATATTAAAACTTGAACAGTGCCATGTTGTAACTGAGGTTGTATCCTAATGAAGTTTTATATATTTTAATAATTTTACGCTTTATTATTTTATTTTTTATTTTCAAGAAAGAACCTTCATGCACATGCTGATATGTTTGTTCTGCTAGAAAATTTTTTGCCTTAAAAACCAGCTTGAATATCCGTCTCATTGTGTACATGCTACGAAATCTTCTTCAGGAAGTTGTTTAATTCAAGTTCAAAATTGATCTCTCATAAGGATGCAGACACTTTCAAACCCTAGCACTTTAGTGAAAGTTTTCTGTCTAGAAGAACAGTGGCTGAATTGCATAAAGATATCTTCATTTTTACTACGTGGTAACGTTACGAAGCAATTCCTACTAGTTGCTCACATAATTTTATTACTATTATGATAAAATAACAATCCTTAGGTATTTAATATATTTCTATATCGTTTCTAAAAGAACTGGGATTAAGACATTTTAGTAAATAGTTTATTAAAAATATGTTTTTTAAATATTTATGTCATTATAGTTATTTTGTTTGCTGCTAAATGAGTATTTGTAATATTTTTGTTTAAGATGCCTTAAATATTTTAAAACATTCCCTGCAAAATTCGATTGGATACCAAACTGAAGCTTAGTCTCTGGACACCAGTACCAAATGTACAAGTTTATTTAATTTAATTTAAAATATTTTTAAGAAAAAAGTTAAAAAGCCGGTGGGAAAGAAAATTTGTATGCATAAAACATAAATGAGACGCGTTTATAAACATTTTTCTAGGAAGTGCTAAATTCAAAAAGAGTTTTCTTGTGATTTATACCGGAAGGAAACATCCTATATTTAATTTTTTAGACATTAATTCCTATAAAATTTTAGCGTAATTTATGCCTAATTTTAAATTCTCTATAACAAGAGAAATATATGAGAAGAACAGTCAGCAATAAGATATATACGGAAAAAGATTTTTTTTAACTGTATTGTAATTTTTTAAATTTTTTATTTTTTATCTTTGAAGAGCTGCCGATTACTTAAGTTTTAGGTATTCGGGGCAATTATACTCAAATGCATCGATTATTTAATCATTTCATCACCTAGAATGTTGCACAACGTACATCAAAAGGGGGAACTAGCATTACATTCATAAGGCAGAGGAAAGAGAACACACAAAAAAATTAAGCCTTGTTTTATACGAGATAGGTTTTGACCACTGGTGAGCTACATGGTGGTGGTGGTGGGGGGGGTAGAACAATTACGCTTAGTTTCGGACCGATAGCTAAACAGCACTAATCATCGTACTGTCCGATTCGACCAAAAATATATAAAAAAAAACAAGCTTTAGAGCAACTTTAAAATATTAAAAGTCTAAGAAATACGAAGCGCTAGTTTAGATTAGATTGGATTAATTAACTCTGGTAACAAAATATTGGTTTGATTTAGGGAACTGTGAATGCAGTTGCATACTAAAGATCTAAAAGAAAATAATGCAGTAAGTGAAATTATATATGTTATTAACAATTAATCAACAATTAAGAATAAATTAACACAGTTCAACTTTAATTTAACGACGACGATTTAATGACTGTTTTCACACGTCCAGCCTCATGCAAATAAAACATTGGAAAATTAACTTGCATTAAAGACTTCCAAAAATTTAGTATTTTTACTATATGTGTTCTTCGGGCATAAAAGCGCAGTAAAACTGATAAGAAAATACAAAAATTTTCCTATTTAATAACACAAAATGATGAAATGTTTAAAGCTGAATAGAGACAACGCTTCTGTTCAACGATAAGACCAATTTAGCAAAGATTTTCAAAAATTCCTGCACAGTTTTTAAAGTGAGATTTAACTGTATTTCTTAAAGTTACAAGTTTATCTTTAGAGATATCTAAGCAGATATTTTAGATCAGCCTTTCTTAAAATTTCTACCAAACAGAAATCCTAAAGTAATTTTTAGGGTTCATGAAATTTGAGAAAAATGATCACTGTTAACGATACATTTTGTAAATCGTAAGTTACTCATATAATAATCCAGTAATAATTACCAGTGTGCTTAATTTCTGTGGATTTGCTTAATTTGTCCCAATGATTACTTAGCTTTTATTGTTGTTTATTTCCTCTACGAAGATCAGTTTGTAAGGATCTTAAGTTTTACTAACGTTTATTTTATTTTAAATCTTTACTATCACTTCTTATTTTCTACTTCCGGCCAGAATTATAAGCGTTAACGTATTTATGCAAAGTTTGTCTGGCGAACGCCAAGTATTTAAGTTGTGGCTTTTTGCCAAGCGAGAGAGAGGAAGCAGTTAGTCGAAGCAGGCCGCTTACCTTAGAAGTTTTACTCAGTTGCTGGTTGCCTTCCAGGCCAGAGGTTTAATACTCTTGATAACTTTAAACGTATTGTAGTGTTAACAGTTCTCTGTACTACATACGGCTTCCTGTTAATATAAGGCCAATCTTCCACGTTTATTATTTTAAAGTTAAATTAGAGTTTAGTTTTATTTTTATATTTTTACGTTTAGACCACAAGTAGTGGGTCTTTGTATTCCGAAGTACGGAAATTATTGTAAATAGAGAAAAAATAAAGGGTTTTGTATACCCTTCTTGTGTATCCTGTCTACTTCCCACAGTTATTGAACATAGCTTTAGTAAGCTCTCTGTTCCGAGTCAGGTCCTTGCATGTTCCCGAAGAAAGTAAGACGGAACATTGAACCTGATAAGTTTACCCTCAGATCTAAGACAAATTAGTATTATAAGTCTTTTTTTTTTAGAAAAAGCAATCTCATTTCCTTTTCTAATGTACTGCTTAATATCTTTAGCCTTATTCAACATGTCTACAGTATATGATCATTAAGTATGCAATGTGAAATTTTCTTTTAAAAAGTAGCTTTGAACTCAACTTTTATGAAAATGCAATTAAGTGAAATGCAACTGAACTTATATATTTCTTGAAGATTGTTTCTGTTTTTCCTCATCATGCCTTTTTACAATATCTAAGGCATTATGCTTATAATACTTTGAAGTGCACGAGGAAATACACTTTTTTCTCAATTAAAAAAACATAAGGTATGTGCATTAAATAAATAGTTGAAGGCAGGTACACATGACTATTTTTCTAACGCGATCTCCTCATGAGCTCATAGTAGTAGTCGAGTCGAAGACGTTGAATATTGCTAGTACTAATCCGAGTTGAATCTCCACGAACGGCCTGCTTGCATAGCTATTTCCCTATTCCCCCTTAAAAATGTAACTAGCAGTCAGTTTTCCTAAGAAAGCCTTCTTATTGCAGATTTATTATTAAAATTATTGTTTCCTTTCTTCTTTCTTCATTCACGTAGATAGCCTTCGTGTGTTATAGTCGTATTCAATTAGGCAAACTCTAGAGATTTCCAGTTGAAAATCTTTGATGTAAACTTGTGGTTCCACAAAGCTGGTATTTTTGTGTTTTTTCTTTGTTATTTAATTTAAAATTTTGTTTATAACCGTACTCAAACCCTCATTTAACAATGACCATAAGATTACTGAAAGTTTTCATCTAGACATTATCATTGAATCAAATATACGACATAATTCAATTCTAAATGAGATATGTCTAATAAAATGCTAAAATTTTTATTTTACTAATAAGCTTTGCTCCGCTTTAAGCGCATACGAAGCAAAAATATTACCTTTTATGAAAACATAAACGCAGCTTAATGTCTAATAATCTTATACGTTTCGGGCAGGAAAAATTAAAAATCGTTAAATCAAGGCTGAGCTATATTAACACTTTATTCATAAATAATTTTAAATGTTTTACCAAGGGATTAAAGAAGTAAAGTAATTCGATCATTACATAAACTCGATATACTCGGCAAACTCGATATGATATACTATCGATATACTCGAGTACTATCGATATACTCGATAGTATACCATATCGATATATCGATATAATCGACATGATCGAAGATAAACTTATCATTACGAACTTTAACTAAATAAAACTATTTATCTATGCTTTTAAATAACGATATCCTTAAATGGAAAAACTTATTAATTGCTTTTTCATCTATTATATAGGTTTTTTTTTACCTTAAAATATTAAGGTAAAAAACTTTTATACTGCTGATAAAAACTGTGAGTTGAATGTAATATGAACTATTTCAATTTAATGTATTATAAATTACGTTAATTAGTTGAATTATTCAAAAATGAAACACGGATAAAGTTATTAATTGTTTATAAATCGTTCGGTTTGTTAAGCAACGAGAGATGCAATTTCAAAGGTAGATTAAAGAACTTAGGCTCTAACGAATGGCAACACTTTAAGAACTTGATATTTGCTAACAACGTGGAAATTAAATTTGCCGTCGTACGAAAAACATACTGCAACGAACCCCAAAATTGAAATAAACCCTCTAAAAGAATTTCTAGCCTTTAAAAAATATATTTAAATAAATAAATTGCGCAAATAATATTTTCTTATGTCTTCATAAATAACTTTCATTAAACTGGTCATTTTTAAAAATTATTTAAGAATCTTAATGATGGTAGTATGAAAGTCTATGCATTTATTTACGTATTAGAGGGTGTAAAAGTTGGGGAAGTGCGTTTCCCCCTTAATTTAGAAACAGAGAGTTTTGCAACTATGGGATAGATTCAGTGACCCGTAGAAGATTTCTTGATAGTCCCTCTTGTTTGAAGTCGATAATATCATAATTTAAGTTTAGTAATTTCTTTCTTGTCCAGAACAATATGCAGAGAAAAATCTAAACAGATCGCCACGCCGAAGACACCCTTGCGATGAGACGATGCGATCTTGCGCGGCGGTCGTTACACTCGACATGGCTAGCATCTCATCTAACGAAGACGGAAGTCTATTTTCTTAGAGTCCATTCTGCTTTGCTTTGTTTTACCATTCTTGCCGACATTTATTCACTTTTAACATTTCTGAGGAAAGGACAACGGTTAATGAAAATTAAAACTTGGTAACCGCATATCATTATATTTTTCGCCCTTGATTCAACTCTAAAAATACAGTATATTCATATTTAATTCTTTAAATACAGGAAAAAAAAGCCTTTTATAGGTATAAATAAAATAATCTCTTTAAGGGGAATCATACACCTTAAATCCCTTATGATCTTCGAATATGTGACTGTTGCAAGGATTGGGATATTTTATTTATTTTAAAAGCAATTGCTTGCAAAATTTTACAGCTGACTACAATATATACCTGCTTTGGGAACTAGTAACCAGAAAGTTTGTGTTGCCACAAATATTTTTGTAATTTAATCCGCATTGTGACAACATTTTTTGTCATGTTTCCACCTTGCGCGCATGATATTTTAAAAATGGCTAATGGTACATAATTGAAATTTGATGCAATTCTTTATATGGGCATTATTTTTCAAGTGAACCAAAAATCTTATGTATATTTTAATATTAAAAAATTTTATGGAGGAAAACATAACAGATTTTTTTTTAACAAAATACATTTTATATACTCAACTCCAAATAAAACAAAAATTTAATATGAAATTCTTAGAATTTTTGGTTCGCAGTAGTTTCCAAATATTATAAAAGCTATATATTAAATATGGAATTAAATTATTCAACAGAATGTTTTAAACTGTGCGCGCAAGGTGGAAACAGGACGAAAAATTTTGTCACAAAACGGATTAAATTATAAAAATATTTTTAGTAACACAAACTGTCTGATTACTATTTCCGAAAGCAGCTATATTATGTAGTCAGCTGTAAATAAATGGAAGTAATTGCTGTTAAAATAAATAAGTTATCCCAACTCTTGCAACAGTCACATATTTGAAGATCTTATGGGTTTTAAGGTGTATGAGTCCTCTTAAATTATTTAAAATAAAATTTGCAAAGCCTAATATTTCCAAAGTAAAATTAGAATAACTCATTAGCGATCATGTGCTCTTACTCTTAATGTTCATAATTTCGTTTTAGATTCATTACCTAAATATTGAATGACATTTTTGTGTTTTTCTGTAACTTTTTATTAATAATGGAGAATGAAGTTAAGATTTCTTCAGTATGTTTCCATAAATGCGATCATTACTAACTTTAACTAAATAAAACTATTTATCTATGCTTTTAAATAACGATATCCTTAAATGAAAAAAAAAAAAAAAAAAAAAAAAAAAAAAAAAAAAAAAAAAAACTTATTAATTGCTTTCTGATCTATTATATAGGTTTTGTTACCTTAAAAAATTATGCAGCAATTCAAAGTATAAAGGCAAATTTCACATAAAATTCCAATTTGGATAACGAAATTTGTGGAAATATATATTATAATTAAAACGCGTAGCATTAAATATCAGCCCTACGTGGCAGGTGGTAAATTGTCTCATAGTCATTGTTATTCGGCGAAAGACAATGCTTGCTTAATGGATTTAGTTTTATAAGGTGGTCGAGAGATATGAGAATTTAAGAAAACAATCATAAGCCCGAGTATAAATATAATTGGGTACAGCATCAAGAGAGTGATGAGATATTAATAATAATTAAACTTTGAATTGATAAAACAGGGGATAAGAGCTTTATGCTCAGTAATACGATGATTCTGACTCGAAAACATAAAAGATGGACGTTTAAATACAACTAAGAGTGAGTATATTTCGGCAATATTATATGAAACTAGTTTACGAGTGTCTACAGACAGAAGGGGAGTATCCCAAATGTTATATGCTATGTACTTCGGTGCTTATGGTTGTTCTTTATAAATACACTATATGGGAATTTTTCCCTTAGAGTATAAGGTATTTTCACCCTCCTTTCTACATGCCTTCGAGGTGTAATGGTTAGCACACTCGCCGCGTATTCGAGAGGTCCAGGTTCGAGTCCCGGCGAAGTCAGTGCTCACTTTTCGTGTTTCCTACTTCAAAAATCCCAATGTATCTATAGTGGCGCCAGAATTAAAAGGTGGTTAATAATGATTCTTCGCCACCAGGAGTTGGCAGTTGGGTCTCCTAATCCCCAGTCGCTCCTTAAAAGAGGGAGTATGTAGGGTATTTTCTCCCTCTTTCCAGCATGCCTTCATGGTGTAACGGTAGCACACTTGGTGCGCACTCCAAGTTCGCGTCCGGCGAGGGCATTGCTGATTTTTCATGTCTCCAGCATAGAAAAACCAATGTCTCTACAAGAGTCTTACTTATAAATCAGATAACCTTTGATCCAAAGAGCTGACTCCTGGAAAAGTCCAAATACAGTATAGCGTTGAGGCATATCTTGACGGCCGTTTTCTTATATTTATAGCTAGCTGTGACTACTACGTAACTTTCCCTAAATATCTTTCCTTGAGTCACATAGCTGTTTATATCTAAAAATATGCGACCAAAAGTGTCTATGTAAGTCATTTTATTATTGCTGTTTGTTTCACACGATGCTACAGAAGAGCTGCTTTAAACTGGTAAGGCGTACTCCTTATGGATAAAAGCCACTGAGTTTACTTCTATATATTGATAACTCATTATTTCTTCTATATCATAGAAAGAAAGGTTATGATAACAATTATTACTTTAAGAGAAGTCTCCACAATATTTTCATGAAATGTTTTTACTATTTAAAGTCATGAGGATATTATGCTTGACTAAATCATTTGCACGTTATTTTGAACCTCAAATGGTAAATCATGATTTTTTGCAGAGTACGTATGAGCTCTGGAAGTGAGAATATTTTGACAGAAGAATACAGTAAGACTTACAAAATTACAGAATTACTTAAACTACATAAATTAAAATTTCAAAAGTAAAAGTGTAGAAAAGTAATATTAACATATTTTACCAGTAAGAAATAAAAATACAAAACAATTAAAGAACTAGAAATGACATTTATAGTTAATATAGACAATTTATAGTTAACGAATTATGCTTGATATGTAAATCATGGTAAATTTAAAAATAGTATCAAAACTGATACTAACTAAAACAAACTAAACCCGTATATATATATATACGGTGTTTCCAATACATGGCAGAAATAGTATGATACACAAATCAATAATAATAAACAGTAATATAAATAAATAATAATTTTGCTTCTCAACTAATGCAGCACAAATATACGGCAACTCAAAAATACAACTTCAACATTTTGCAAGTGAAGATTTTTATTCTGTACAATATCCATTTTTTGAAAATGTTTGACAAAATGAGATTTTGTTAGCGTTTTATGTCGATATGATATACAAGCTACTTCAAATTTTCTTAAAATGCATTAGCAAGACATGTGAACAAGATGTCTATCACTTTCTAGTCTAATTATCTAAATCCAAATTTTTACTATTTCTGCTCTTTGATATTAAAATAATAATTACAGCTATTTGCTTCATTATATTACCCAAACAGAACAAAATTTCTTAAATTTAAATTTACAAATTTATGTTAAAAGCATGAAGACTTCATAATAAATATATAGTGAATCAAAGCATTATAATGTGGTATCACTGAAAGGGAAGAAAGAGTTGTTAAAAATTTTACTAAATTCTTAAGCGAATAGTCTATATACTATTGAAAGCCAATAATATTTTAATAACGTATGAGAAACGAGAACTAAATTTTACTAAAATTTAGATTAGAGAAAAAGAGTTCTAATAAACAAAATCGTTATTACACTTAAGTTATCCCCTCCTTTTCCACACTCTCTCTGCTAATGCCATATATACTCCTGACCAATTTTAGACTAGCAAAATTCAGTTAGAAAGTGTAAGAGAATAATTATGCTATTGAAAAAGGACGATTTTAGATCCAGCAGATTGAATATTGAATACACACATTAAGTCCCTCATCTCTCCTTTTCTGCGCAATATAATGACGACATTATGCGAAGAGTGGAGTATAATGGAATGAGTACCAATAATTTTCGCCTAGGAAAGTAAGCAGTTCTTTATCATGGAGATTTAGAAATATTTAGGTACTTATTTCAACATAATGAAGATAAAATTTAATGTGATAAGTTGATTTTCCATAGGGTGTGAATCAAAGTCACTTCCAAAATTGCAGGCATTAACGAACAAAATGGAGGTATGTGAAAGTAGGAATACGAAGACAGAACGTTCAACTGATTTAACCAGCGACGAAGGCTTTTTAAAATAGGGTTTTGCCCTTTAAATTGAACAATGGCCTGCTTGGGAAGACGGACGCCACCCATCAAAATCACAAACGGGAATGGCTGCTTATCTACATATGTTGCTTTTAGTAGTATTTCTAAATTCTCGCAACTCATTGAATGACCTTTGTTAACTCTGATCTTTATTGTATGGTTTAGATACATGCGATTTCTACATTTGGTTTACTGTTGAAAATAACTACTTGAAGGAATATTTATGCTCTCTACACATAAATCCTATACCAAGCAGGTTTACCTTGAATTTTCATTCATCATCCTTTAATTATTTTCTAAGATAATTTAGAATAAATACCGTTTTTGCAAAGCAGAGTATGCTTGACGATTATAAAATGAAAAACTGTTGCGCTACACATCGGTATTCTACTTTCCGCGTAATTTTTAAATTAATTGTGAAAATTTCTTTACCGATTTTTGACATTGAATCAAAACAGTTGAGTTTATTGTTTGAATTAATTTCTCACGGTTCTTAATGCTTTGTGAACAATTCTATACACCTCCCAGAAGGGTAGAATTACTTACTTACTTCCTTACTCAACATTATTTTGTAGAGCCATTATTTTATTTCGTAGCAAGAGACATGAAAAATGTGCAATGCCCTCACCGGGACTCGAACCTCGGACTTCTCGAATACGCGCCGAGTGTGCTGACCATTACACCACGAAGGCATGCTAAGACGGCGGGAAAAATACCTTATAATTTGACAAGGGGTATTTTGAACAGTGGGAAACATCAGTGTTTAAATTTAAGTGCTGTATAATGATAAATTTTAAAATGCTTAGTTTGCATTATGTATTTAAAATACTTACTTTGCTTGCATTAAATTTTATATCAAACTGTTTATTTTATTAATAATAAATCACTAGATGCTGATAATTTTTAGCGATGCATAGAAACAGCGTGACAGAGTCTATCATATGGAATTTTTCAAACAGATAAGAGCAACTGGAAAATAATTCGTCTGAAATTTCAGAGGCGTGATTTAAAGCTAGTGAAGTAACTTCATACTAAACTTTCTACTAGAATTTGTTAGCACATTTTGTTCTTTATCATATCGAGCGATTTTTTAATAAAGCCTTTAAAACATTTTATAACACATTTGCATCTTCTGTGGCATATTATCATTTTCTTATATGTCCATCCAGAACTCAGTAATTAAAATAAGGACAATGAATGAAAATAATAAATAATAGTACTTCGCCGTTATACCTAACTGATCATACAAAACACCATTTTTTTAAAAATAACATTTTCTATACTCAAACTTTAGTCCATGGAAAAATATGAAGGCTTCTTCGTTTGGATATTAAACTCATTTAAAAGTACGGAAATTAGAACGAATATAACCCTACAAATATTACCCAAATATCTTAAGTAAATATAATTAAACACATTGTTCAAAAGAAAGTATTTGCGAAATGTGTATCCCACAGATTGGAGTAACTGGTTAATTTTTAAAATGGAAATGAAAATCCTAGAAATGCTACTTATGCACTGAAAACATAAAATGTCAACATCTTTCAAGTTAACTTTCCAGGCATTCATTATTATTGTTATTATTATTATTATTATTATTATTATTATTATTATTACTATTAGTACTATTATTATTATTACTATTATTATTACTATCATTATTATTACTATTATTATTATTATTATTATTATTATTATTATTATTATTATTATTATTATTATTATTATTATTATTATTATTATTATTATTATTACTATCATTATTATTACTATTATTATTATTACTATTATTATTATTACTATTATTATTATTATTGTCGTCATCAGCATCATCAACAGCAGCACACAAAATCATTCATATTTCTGCTTATGCATTATTTTTAGCAGTAATGAAATATTTGTTTTGAGAATGACACAATCATAAGTATTACTTGAAAATGATTGACGGATATGCGCTAGGAAGTCAAGAACTGAATTTCTCAGCTTTCTGAAAATTTATTTTTCATTTCGGTGCTTTTTATAAGGGTATGATGCCAAGTCTGGAAACAAATTTTAGCAACTTTTGCATCGTCCCCGTCTCTGTTACTAAAAACGCTACTTATATTATAAAAATGCGGTCATATTGGCTGGGTTGGGCGATTTGAAGCGCTGCTATTTATCAGGTTAGACTGTTATCTAGTATGCTAATGAATAATCATTCGAAATTGTAAACGAGAACATGAATAGTAACACCACGTAGGAAGAAAATTAATTTCTAAGGTCACAATCCCTGTCTGCTAGGGTCAAGTTTTAAAAGACTTCGCGCTGCAGTTCAACAGTGTGTCAACAAATGAGAGCCATCTTCAGAATATCTTGCACTAGAGGTCATGAATGCAAATGCGTCATTACGATTAGAAACACCTGACATTAGACCTTACATAAACCACACTTATTTACATACTCTGAAAATAGAGCTTTTTATGTTGTAAACTGATGTAAAGCTCTCTTGGCTAAAATAATACGACATGCTATTAAAGCCTACATGTTTTTTTTTTTTTTTTTTTTTTTTTTTTTGCATTTGCGAAATAAATAATAAATATATATTATTTTGGGAAGCATTTTGTGCTCATATATTGATTATCATGCCAACACATAAAAATTTTAAAGATAAAATTAAACCTAGATTATTTTAATTAACTGTTTTTACCAAGGAAATTTATCAAGTATATCATAGCCGGCTACTTTTCCTTAATTTGATCTTGGAAATTTGAACACTCTGACTAAGCGTGTTCAAAGATGAATCCTATATAAAAAATAAATATTATTAAAAAATGTCTTAATTCATCCTAAACTGCCAATTTTTACACTCTGCATTATATTAGCCTAAGGTTTAGTCAGATTTATGGTGAATTCAAAATTGTTTTGAGAGATTTTTGTTTTAAACTGTATTAAAAGTTTATTATTTGTTTCAAGCTGTATTATAATAAAGAAAATGCATTTTTCTTTATTTTAATATAGCTTGAAAATCAAATGCACTCCGAGCATTTTAGTGGCTGAATGGATAAAAGCCTTGAATACTGGGAGATTGATTTGGCTTCTAATTTTGTCGAACAGGCTGACTACACAATTATTTTCGAGATTTTCCTTAAAGTGAATATTAGCCAGCTTCGTTTGAAAGGTTCTCCACGAAAGCATTTCTTTCCTTTGGCTCACGTCCCGCATGTGCTCTGCCATATTTAGTGACAGATAAATAAAAAATAACTATATCTCTTAGTATAAAAACTTTCAGATTCATGATAAAATAGCTTTTTTTGTGTTACGCGTAGACGGTAAACAAAATAATAATAATAATGATGGTTATGGTAATACTACTACTACTAATAATAAAAGAACGGCGGAAGAAGATTAGATCAGAAAGCTTAAAATATTTTTGGCAGTCGTAAAGAACATTCTATACAATATTTGAAGTTATAGAATATTTTATACTCAGTCCCCTGATCTTATGTTTCAGTTCCACAAATGAAACTTTTAAAAACCATTTTTGGTCCGATACTTTCATATTACAATTTAAATCCTGAAACATGACATGCGCTAAAAGCATGTAACTTATCTCAATCTATATGCTCTTAAACATCAGGTGATCTCGATATATGTAATTTCTCCTTTTTTAAGTCTTTCTTCTTTTTTTTTTTTAAACTTAGGTACCTTTGATAAATATTATTTCATGCCGAGAAGTCAGCGAAGAAAAGTCTATTTCTGATTGAATGATTCCTTAATAAAATTCAAAATCATCGCTAGGGAATAAATTTTGCAAGATTCCCTACTATTGTTTACAGAGATATTCATAAAATAACAAACCACAAATGTTCACCTTATACGCCAACTCAGTCCGATGTAAATAAGGCTTTTAATTTGTTCTGTTTACTTTATTTATATACAATTTGCTGTTTACTTTTCTTTGTTGTCAAACAACCTGCTGTTGTTTGGAAGAAAACTGTAACATCCCATGATGCACTGTGTCTGCAACAGCTCCGTTTATTACAAGTTATAGGTATTACAAGTTCTCAGAAATCTGTTAATGTTCTTAAATCTTAAAGACGGAATATATCAAGGCTTTTACGACAGACCTTCACTATCATATGATTTTGGCACTTTTATAGCGCTATTTTAAAGTATACACGGAATTTAGAAGTTATGATTCTATAACACTAGAATGGTGTATAGTGTAAATAAAACTCATGCAGGGTAAAATAGATCAACATTTTTGTGCGTTAGGTTAAACTACATTTTGTGTTTATTAAATAAGATGAAAGATTATGTGAAATTAGAGGCCCATAAAATGAGTTACTGTTAAAAATTATCTTAAAATTGTAGAAATAATCAAAACATACATAAACGCGAAAGGAAAGACTGGATTTAACTAATTACTGCTAAAGTGAATATCAGGCAATCATCGAGAAAATCCTTAGGGAAAATTAGTGAAATGTTTGCATTTTATTTGCATTTAATTCTTTGAAAGTGGAGCAAGAGAATGGTAAACTTGGAAATATCTTTCAAATACCGGAATTTGAGGACAGAAGGGTGTAAATTTAGAATTAAATCTGTTCTTGAAGATAACAGTTTATTACCTCTTCTTTGAGCGATACATTATAGGTTTTAATTCTGCTTTTTAGACAAGCAAAGATCTCAACGTGCTAATGGCAAAACAAGTATTTGAATAAACCAGAAAGTAAAGAAGACACATCCTGATGAATTTGTTAATTTTTTGATTACATGACTTCCATTAAATCTTTATTATATACAATTGATAAATTTAGATTAGAAAATAGTCAGTGCCATAAGAAAAGCAGTTAATCATGAGAGATAAATTAACAGTGAGTACGGAGAAAATTCCAAAGTTTATAATACAGGGGTTCTCGACATTTTTTTCCCGTTTCACCATTGCTAGACGATAATTTCCCCCCCTTCCTTCCCAAAACCCAAACAATTCGCATACATTTATTGAAATTTTAATTATTTTTTAATGTGCTTTATAAACTGAACGAGAAAAATATAGAAAATGTTCATAAGTACCAAAACTTGAATAGAATTTTTTTCTGGTACTTTTCCGTTTGGCCGGCGCAAATCTCGCCAAGCAGACTTTATTGGCGACAACATACAGTATACACATAAAAAATATTTAAAAAAAAATGTTAGTTCTAAGAATTCTTTTTTTTTTTTTTTTTTTTTGAAAGCATAAACATTTTAATATCGCTTAAAATTTTATAAAAAGCCAATAAATAAAGACAGTAAATTTGTAAAAAGCCATTAATTTAAAAATTTACTATGCTTTCATGGTTCAACATCTTGATTCGCCGGTTCATATCACGTGACTCCAAGCGATCTCATCTCACGTAAACTACTCTACAAAAATCTAATGCTCGCAGTAATTATCTACATTAATTTCAAGTTAAATCTTAATTTGGAACACAAGTTTAAATGCAAGAAATATTTCAATTCGTACGAATAGCTTACTCAGAAATTATGTAAAGCTGCAGTGCTTTACTTCGCTAATGCATTCTCATTAGAATTGATGAATTTAACCCTTGACTTACATTTTCTATATTTTCGGCTTCGGGTAAGCGCTGTGATTGCATCCTGATTGACTTAATTACCGAAAATGGCCTTAGACACTGAACTATCTGATAAAAATTCTATGTAATTATATGCCACTATTGAAATAAACAATCAATCTGATAAGAAAAAGCTGCGACTTGTTTTGAAAATGAGGCGTAAAAGGTTACCAGCGAGAAAAATCCGTTTGGCATCGGTTGTACCATTATTGGCGACTTTATCGCTTGCGCCGGCAAAACGGAAAAGTACCTTTTTTCTTTATGTTCATAAACTAAAACTAAATACTTAACAGATAATAAAAGGCTGGCTGAATTCTCCGTGAAACTATAAATCCTTGTTGCAACACATATCACGAAGAAGATATTTTATTTAAACATGGAAACAAGTTTTGCCAAGTATATAATTTGTTTTACCTGCTCTAAGCGAGCAACATGAAACTGGGAAATGTTGGCACGATGTGAAGTGTGAGAAGAAGGATGAAAATATCCAAAGAGATAAAAATGTGAAATTTCAGCCACACCTAAGAAGAGCAAAAATAAGAGAACTAAAGAATATGTGAACATGCCGTCACAAGAAGGTATACGAAAGACATATAACTAGAAAATTAATGGTTATGTAATGGTGCAGCCGCTTGTTAGAATACATGAAGAGAAAGGAAATAAAAGAAAACAAATACTCAAGAAAATTCTTATATGCATTATCATAAGAATGTTCAGAATAAGCTAAAATGGTTAAATTGTTAGAATAGATGAATTAACAGTATTAAAGAAAGTATAATATGCTCAAGGACTATCTGGAAAATACATATTTGTTAATAAGTTAATTGACGATAATATAGAAATCACACATAAGGAAATTGGTGGTCATGCAGTGAGAAATAGTGATGAAAAAATTTTCAAAGCTTACGAATTATATGGATTATATACAATAGATATTTCTTTAAAGTATTATGAGAAGGAAACATCTTCACGATTAGCAAGTAAAACTATTATCTTGGATTAAATCGCATGAAAAAGTTAGGACATTTAGATTAAGAGTATGATACACTTATTAAAATATAATCCAGTGCACAATTTCCTATTCAGGTATACAAGTTAGATATGTATGAATGCATATTAATCAAATATTCCAAAAGGAAAATCTCCTAAGAAGGTCCTCAGTTTGTTTTGGAGTCCTTTCTTATGAAATTTTCATTCAGTGCATCCCGTAGACTAATTAATATTAATTTGATATGGTGTAAGGAATTTCTTCCGCCTTCTTAGCATGCCTTCGTGATGTAATGGTCAGCACACTCGGTGCGTATTCGAGAGGTCCGACGTTCGAGTCGCGACGAGGGCATTGCTCATTTTTCACGTCTTCCAGCTTAAAAATAACCTAATGTCTTTGCAGCAGCGTCCGAAATAAAAGGCGGTGGATGATGATTCTTCATCACCAGGATTTGACGACTGTGTTCCCTAATCCCCAGCCGTCCTTTAAAAGGGGCTAGTATATAAGGTATTCTGTCCCTGCTTTCTGCATGCCTTCGTAATGTAGTGGTCAGCACAGTCGACGTGTATCGCCCAGTGTGCAGACCACCACACCAGGAATGCATGCTGGGAAGGCGGGAGAAATACCTTATAGAGTTCTACTGAAGCACAGATTGATCATTCGAATTCGATTTTTGAGAAGGAATAAAGTAACAAAAGGAAACTGAGCGTATAAACATTCTTCCAGAATGCTTGATGTACGATTTAAAGACTTTTGACTTATTTTATACTTAATCCCTGTATTCAGAAAGAGAATTCCTCCACAAGAGCGACAAGTTCCTGGAATTTCCTACACTATAGTTATTTTCATATGAATTTGAAGACTCAGTCTTTCAGAAGAGGTGGACACAGAACATAAAGGGATCTCCTTTCGTGGATCCAATCTTCTGGAGACGAGGAGATGAAAGGAGAAGATGCCTTAGTGGACAATGGCTCCTCCTCTGAAAGCACAAAGTAATAAGAACTACTGAAGTTGAACTCTGAAGGAAACAGAACAACAGATTCTTACTTCGGGGATCTGCCTTTAGGCATATCTGTAGCACCTTCAGCTAATAGGCCATTATGAACTTTAAAAATATTGTCTGCAAGCACCTCTGGCTTTAGCTCCTCTTAAAATTTATTCTTACTGGGAACAAACTTGATAACGAGAGTCTTTAGATTTAAAATTCTTATCTAAACAAGAAATTTTGCTTTAACGTTTAGACCAAAAGTTCGGTAGCAACATACAATGTGGGAATAAATAAACAAATCCTATT
This sequence comes from Stegodyphus dumicola, assembly GCF_044657685.1. Classification (NCBI taxonomy): domain Eukaryota; kingdom Metazoa; phylum Arthropoda; class Arachnida; order Araneae; family Eresidae; genus Stegodyphus; species Stegodyphus dumicola. The sequence continues at coordinate 23,742,392 of NC_140780.1, read as the reverse complement.
AAAGACAACAACGAAGAAGCATCTGGTCATATCCGCTTTTTAATGCATGCATTCTTCCTTAGTTACTGCCCTCAGTACACGCCAAGCAATTTCCCCTTCTCTGTTTTCAAGAGGCAAAATTAGTGAATAGAGAAAGAAAACCTATCCTATCTTTAAATTAACAATAACTGTAAGTACTTCGTGCACTTCTTACTCACTTGTAATGTACAAATGAATGGTCAAGCTACAACGAAAAGCAAATATTTCGTATGTGCATATTCACATTGACGAAATTTTTAACTTTTCTCCTTTTTAATGTATCTTCATGCACGCAATCGTGCCAGTTCCTCGGCATGCAACAGATTTATTTTCTGCGTCAAAGCGTCTTAGATTTAAAAAAATACGTTCCCTTAAATGAAATTAAATCCGTAAACGAGGAAGTAGCATAATTTTGGGTTTACTTATCTAGTAGATCTGGTAGAAAATGAGTGATGCGGTAGGTCACAGGAACCCATACATTTCCTATATAATAATGAGGATAACAACTCCTTACTTTTAAATAGTAAATTTAAAAGTAAGGAGAAAATTTCATCGTAAGGAATGTGATAAAAAAGTCATTTTAGTTATGGAATGCTCATCATCTAATTTAACTTAAAACTGGAAAATTTTCAGCAACACAACCTCTCATTTATACGAAAAAGTGATAGGAGGATAATAATAATACATTTCCAATATTGCTAATATATTATTATTTGGTGCATAATTAATAAACGTGAAGGAGTCATCGCTGTGGAGAAATACTGAAGAATATTTGTTGAAAGATAGAAGATATTTAGCTTAATAATTTAACGAATTTTGTAAATATTACGAATGTAAATCAATGAAGATATTTAAAGGCAATTTTGTTTCGTTTCTGTATGCTAAATAATTAGCGACATTTATTTTAATCCACAGATTGAGCTGTACGTGCACTCAAATATCCATTTATTGGGAAACATTTGAATATTTGACTACAACAGTGTTTGTGGAATTTTAATATGAGTCACGATTTTGCCAAATTCACTCATCATAAATATTTTCAAAGCTTCCTAGTTCTTGGGGATAAACTCTTAATTTAGTTTTACCAGTATTTGCACTAATTATTAGTAATCATATTCAATGAAAATAAATTTTTAAAGCAATCAGATAAACCAGATGAATAGACATTTTTTTCCGGACTTTTGAAAGCAGTTAAAATAAAACTCTATTACTTCCTGCAATGTAAAACCGGTGTTCTCAGAGCTTTCCATATCATTCACATCTTGAAAAATTAAGGAATGTTATCTGGGCTCAATCTAATTCAGAATCCCTAATTCCATAACCTTAAAATAAACCCATTAGCGACTGAGCAGATAAGACCACCGAAGACTGATAGTTCGACTCGGGATCAAGTAACCTAGGCTGTGTATGCGTTTTCGTGGTTTTCCCCACGTGTAGCGTAAATATGAGGGAATTCTCTTTATTTAATCCTCCTCGAAGTAACTCCCCCTCTTAAGTAGATAGCCTTAACGTATTTTGCTGAATCCTAACCAATCCAATCTAGTGCAAAACTGAAATCATGTTTGAGGTTAGTTATTATACTTCAAATTTCATATAGCCAATCGAATTCTTGCTGATATTTCTATACTTTATTCCTTAAATTGCTATATCTGCTGCTTCTAAATGTATTAATTAACATAAAAATTATAAACTGATGGTAAAATAAAACTGCCTCTAATAACCATATATCGAGTTCGCACAGAAACCGCTTAAGCTCTTGTAATTTTTAATATCTTTCCAAAATAAGGATTCACTACTTCAGGTGAAGGTAGCGAATTTAAATTAAATGGAGATGGCCGCAATTAATGTTTCAGGAATCAGTTTTGTAAAATCGAAATTTCAAATTTCAAAGCCAGTGTATTTGTGGTTTAAATGGGGAAATTACAATACATTACCTTTGTAGTTTTCGTTGTTGCAGAGAATATATGGGAAAATGTCCTTGGTTGGAGCAAAATAATTAATATAGTTTGATGTACTTGCATAAAATTTATCGACTTTTGATATTCTTTGCACTCGAAAAATGCTAGTGTGAAATTCGTTTTCTTATGAAAAAGAAGAGAGCAGCAAAAACCCATGGTTTAACTCAAGCTGTAATACACTCAAGTTTAAGCAAAGTTTGATAAATGAAATGCATAGAAATTTTCGACTCATACACAAAAATAAAATTAATCCGGAATTCCAAATAATTTTATATTTGCAGAGAAAGTTGTGGAAGAAAAAATGCTAGAAACCAGGATCCGCATCCGTCTAGAGCGTAAGCTACATGAAATTTTCATGCTAATTCGTTGGATTGCTTCTACAGCCTGCTGTAAAATTTATTTTTGCTAACATGTTAATTTTTTAAGTTAAATTTTTCCTGTAGTTAACATGTTAATTTCTAAGTTAATTTTTTCCGCTCAGTCTTCATCTAATATAATTAGATGGAGTTCAGATAGCGATTGAATGCATATTTAGAGAGTGAGATTTTGACCAAGCACCATAAAGTAGTTTACTCTGTGAGTCATTCACTGAGATGAATGACGATCTGGTTTTTGGTGCATGATTTCTTGTATTTACTAGCACTTACGGTTAAAAGTAGAGTGTAGTTAAAGTTAACAACATAACAAAGTAGCTTAAATATTAAAGCTACTTTGTTATGTTGTAAATCTTTAAATAGGGAAAAAGCTTCACTGTTTAAAAAACTGGCTAAAATACTGGCTAAACTGTATTAAATTTTAACTAAAAAACGTAGATTTTAATACTATTTTTAACTAAGTTTTAGCTCTTGTGTCTGTTCTTAGAGTTGCACATGTTTAGGGTCGTGTGAAGAAGAGAAATCATCACACGTATAAGAGAGTTAAACGGGATGTACTGCAATAGTTTGTAGAGTCATTAGGTTAATTGGAAGCAGAAAAGATGAAAAATATGCAACCGCCTCCGGGAATCGAACCACGGACCTCTGGAATACCGGCCCAGCGTGCTGCCGTTACACCACGAAGGCACGCTAGGAAAGTGGGAGAAATACCTTATATACTCCCCTTTTTAAAGGGCGACTAGGAATTTAGGGGACCTAGTCGCCAAATCCTGGGTGCGGAGAATCATCATCCACAACCCTTTTAGTTCGGGGGCCACTTGTAGAGTCATTAGGTTAATTGGAAGCAGAAAAGATGAAAAATATGCAACCGCCTTCACCGGGAATCGAACCACGGACCTCTGGAATACCGGCTCAGCGTGCTGCCGTTACACCACGAAGGCACGCTAGGAAAGTGGGAGAAATACCTTATAAGTTAATCAGACTTAACCTTACACTGTTATACAGGGTGCCCATAATTTAATCACTGGAAAACAAAATTAAATTGAAAAGTAATTTTAGGAAGTAGACAGAAATACGTTATATCGATATAATCTTAAGTTCAAGGAAGTTCATTTTTTCTACTCTTTGTGATTGGCAACAGGGGAACTTGTTTGTTTACAGACAAAATGGCAGTGAAAAAGCAATGTGCGCTCGCTGATTATTGGAAACTAAGTCTCCGAAAACAGTTCAGAGCGATTTCAATATGAATTTAGCATTTAGAACGGTTAAAACTGACTGCGTATGATTTGCAGCTTCGTCATCAAATTAAACGTAATGGTCGAGTCGTTCGTAAGGAATTTTCTGTGGACATTCTTGACCATATCAGTAAAGATGATCAATTTCTTCATACTCCTGTCACTGGGATACAAATGTGTGCAATTTCCTTGATGAAACATTCCCGAATAGTTGTACTGATAGAGGTGGATCAATTCATGACAACCCCATTCTCCGAGCGTCACACAACTCGACTTTCAAGAATCAAGTTTATGTTGGAGAGATTCACAGCATCGAAGAATTAAAAAGTCGAGTCACCACAAAAATAGCTACTGCGACTCCACAATCGCTGAGTAACATCTGGAGGGAAATCGAGAACAGAACTTCTCGCAGCTGATGCCTTTAAATTTGCTTTTCCACCAGGTATCTTATACCTGCTTTAACTCTGAACTGGCTGTTAAAATTGGACTCAAAGATTTGTTTAACTATGGTGATGAAGTGAAGAATAAATTTTTGGTTAAAGATATGAATGAAAAATTTCTTCAACTGATATTCTTCGAGCAACAAGTGATGTTCATATTGAAATGTATTTATTAATAAAAAATTCTTTGAAGAGCTATATAAAATCCAGTCCGTCTTCTTTCTCTATCTCTTATTCTGTACTATTTGAAGCATATCTTTATTCGGTGAATAAATTACGGACACCCTGTACAATGCATCTGTGCTATTTCAAGGATACTGAATGCTGTGATAGATTATATTAACGAGAATTCTGCTCCGTTACTTGTAGCAGGAAACTTGTGCATACTTGACGGTATACTATACAATACAGAAGGCAGTAAGCTCTTTGAATATGTACATAGTAATGAACATCCCTTTACAAAAGTAGTGAATTAGGTACACTGCACTTCGTACACATGATATGTGAGAACAATAATGTAAATGCTTAGAATTTGATGGCAAATAATATAGCAACAAATTTGTAGCGAGAACATGATATGCGTTATAAGAGTAATGAATTGCAAAGCCGGCGCTAGGGTGTTTGCCGCCCGCCTCCGGATTAAAAAAAAAGCACCCTTCAAGATTAGAATTTTTATTTTCGTTTTCTATCAATGATAGGATATAATTGAAGACACAAAATAACAGAACCATATTTTAAGCAATTAAACTGTACATACGATTTAAAAACTACGTAGACATTTATGTATAAAATTTTAAAAAAAAATGAACAATAGATTAACATCTTTGCATCTGAATTTTTTACATTTGTACATTTTAGATGAATGAAAGTAGAAATTATCTTTTTATGTGTAATTTGGTACATACGTAATTTTCAACTGCTATTAATATTAGTTTCAGAAATCTTTCTTGTGACATATTCGTTCGCAAATAAGTGGTAACTAATTTTGGTTTGGAAATGGTGTTTCACCGCCTACAGCACCAGCAAGGGAAGTCAATAAAATTCTTAATGAAATAGAAAAGATAAATCGCTGGATGCAGTTAACTGCAGAATGTCAAGAGGATTTTGAATTTTAAATTTATCTTTGTAAAAATTTTAAAACTATATATTTTCAGACTTTTTTCAAACTGTTATAGTTTTCCAGTAGTTTATGAATTTCTGATAAATTGCATAGGAAAGTAAAATTACATAGTTCAGTACTAATAAATTTCAAAGGAAGGTAAAATCACCATAGTTCAATTGTGATGAAATAAATTGCAATAAAAATTGAACAGAAAAAAATAAAATTGATAATTGATAAATTGTTCAGAAAATAAAATTACCATAGGGCAATTTTAATAGTTAAAAACATTCCCTTAAAGTTGTCTTTGCAATTTCTAAAAATATATGAATTAGATAATTCTAAATTTGTCTTTATGTATTTGCTGTGATTGGTCTTGATGATCATACTGAAATTGACGTGTCTTGCCTATGTTGGATTTTACTGCAGATTTAAATTCCCCTACTATATCTTCAATAAATATTTAGATAATTTGAAGCATATTGCTGGAATTGGAATCTGGTCTGCATTCTGATAAAGATGCTTAATTCTCTTTAATGAATTCTAAAGAGGGTTTAATATTCATAATTTTGGCTTGAAGCTGTTTGCTGGTAAAATTTACTCTGTTAAGAATGTTGTGCCAAATTATCATACAGGAAATAAATTTAACAATCTTTAATTTCAACACACAAATTTTGTGCTTCAAGTTACGCTGCTTTATTAAAAATTTTGTCGTTCATTAGTTCACAAAATGCTTCGCTAATTTCTGACGGCTATCTGATACCTGCTTCAACACTGAATTGGATGTTAAAATTAGACTCAAAGATTCCTTTAACTCTTTGGTGATGAAGTGAAGAATGAGTTTTTGGTTAAAGATATAAATGATAAGTTTCTTTATCTCTGAAAACAGCAAACAGAAATAAAATGAAAGGTTTGTGAAATTCAAGAAGGGAATAAAACCCAACAAAGGAATATGTAAATAAAACTCGAAGCTTTTTTAAAGAATTGGGATAAAGAATTGGAATAGAATTGGGATAAAGAATTTTAAAGAATTGGAATAAAGATTTTCATGTCTGTTTTTAATTATAGAGGTCAGAAGTTGAAGAATCCTTGATGGTATAGTAATGAGTTTTCTGTTACGAATCTTGCAGCTCAATCAGTGCAAATATTTTTGTTCGTAACGTTGTTATGGTAATGCTACGTTTAAAAAAGCTCAATCGGGCATTGAAAATCATTTCTTATTTCTTAGATAAAATTCTGCTATCATTTATGCATCATTTTTCAAATCTTTTGTATGAAATGAAAGGCTTTAAGGAAATAATAATGTAAAGCAATCAGTATATTTAACACTCAGTAGAAAGGCTACTTTTCGTGGTGCAGTTTTGAAAAAAAATGTTCGGCGTGGAGTACACAAAAAATTTTATTTAAATATGCTGTTTTAGTTTTGATAACACGGCCAGATTCAATTTGCAATGACTTATGCTGACTTTACGCCATTGACTCATTCGACCAATGACGAAGGAAGAAAAAGGAGTGAGTACTCGAATGTAATATTTTCAAGGTCGGTTCTCTTAAGAATAACTGAGGATTTTATTGTCAACCCGTTGTATAACGTAAAGGCATGGCATGGCAGTTTCCATTAAAAAGGTCCTTCATAAAGGCCTCTGTCCCAAGGAACTCAATTGCTGTATTGCAGTAAAGCTGTCACCTAGATTTTCATGTCGCCATTAATCTGATTTATTTTCTACAGTTTATTGAATTATTGAATGATCATTTCATCATTTTAATATTTTTATTCATATCATAAGATGAATAAAATGCAATATTAGACGATAAATAGTTTAAAGACTTTTGTATACGCTATATTTGAGTATGCAACACTTTTTAAAAATTACATTTGCTACCTTTTCTTAACAACAGTTCTAGTCTGTATTGTTAAACATTCCTCAGTTGGTAATAAACATTTTATATATGCGTTGTTTTGGCAGATGTAGCACATTTGCGAAAAAGGAATAATAATAAGCTGTTTGTGAGCTACTATACATCTAAAAGAGTAGGGTTCTATTATTCACCGCGAATAATACAAGTTTTCTAACGACAGGAGTGGGTGGCCCGTCAAGATTCCGCGCCCGGGCTGCAAGAAATCTATTAACAATTTCTCAAGTGTATGGTTGCTAGATAGCGAGGGTTTGTGTGTGTTTTTTTTTTCTTTTCTTCTTTTCGAGGTTAAGATTTTTCTTAATAGTGTTCTTGAATTATTTATAGGCCTCTGAAACAAGGGTGCGATATAAATGATGTGCGTCGGTGAGTGAACAAAGTATCGCTACGATATAAAGGGTGTAAATGTGCGGTCACGAACTTACTGAGGTGAAAATGTATGCATCGAGATATGCATAAAATGTACCATAAAATATACCCCAAAGGTAGAAGATGCCGAGCTCGATTAGACGGCGCTACATTCACTTCATAGAATTAATATGTTATGGTAAAATGGATCAACAATTCTTCATGTGGAAATTTAGAGGAACATCAAGTTATATCGGGGCTAATGTAATATATTTAGCAGAGAAGCTGAAATTAGTTTAGTTAGATCAATAACGAACAAAGAAATATGGTTAACAAATTTTTTATATGATAACAATATATACATAACATACAATTCATTTTAGATAGTACAAGTAAGGCCCACCTGATAAATATGCAAGTTTTCCTATTAATAATAATAACAATAAAACATACATTTTACTTAAGTATTTTATTTAAGGATAAAAGACTGAGGCATAAAATTATTTAAACAGGCATAAAATAAGAAGTAAATCAAAACAATTAAATTAATAATTTGCAGCAATTTTACATAACTTTCATTTGATACAGCTTTAAATTAAAGTGGTTGGGTGAATTTCTGCAGAAACTGAATGCTTTCTGTCTTCGTTAGAAAAGAAATAAAATTTTTATATAACATCCATGAAAAAAAATCCTTTATCAAATAAGACAGTTATCGTTTCGTTTTGCTTATTTGCTTTTAATTAACCAACCGTCCATTATCCAACAACTAAATCGTCGTAATTGTCATTAAATTACTTTTCGATTTCTAAAAGTTATTTTCGGGAAGATTACTTATTTTCATTAATTAATTAATCTCACTTTTAACAAATAAGTATCTCTTTCTATGAATAAACGACATCAGATTTTTCTCGAATTTATTGAGATTATAATTTTTCATAAGTAATGTTATTAATTTGATTTACGTTGATTAAAAAATGCAAATTATTTTCTTTCGACTGGATCATGAATGTACGATTTCTCTTACAACAGTGGAATACGGAAATTTTAATCTCTGTGCATTAATTTACATGAAATTATGCACGGTATTAATTTTTGTTCCTTACTTTTAAGTATTAAGCAACTGCACTGCAAAGTACCTGCACGGCGGGAGCAAAATTTCGGTTTTTTTACGGAGTAGTTGCATATACAAATGGAGAAAAGGATAGGGGGAAAAACTTCAAAATCGTATTAGAGGTTTGCAGACGTTTCAGTTTCAGCATATAAGTGTATTAATACATATACATAAGGACAATGCTATGAAAAGCATAGTTTTCAAAACCATACTTTTTACATATTAAAAACTGAACATACTGAACTGTAGATACTGAACCCGTAACCGTTGATTCGGTATCCACGGTTCAGAGAGGAGTAAGGGGAAAGACTGTCCACAAATAATCATCGAATAAGGCTGACCATGATGCGGTATAAGTCTTTATAACAAAGCTTTTAATCTTTGCCTCCAAACTACCCTCTATAACAGTAAGACAAGAAAAGCAAATTATCTCCATATCTAAACTATTAGAGCATTTTATACAAGAACAGTATAATAATAAGGTGGATGGAGAATCATCATTCACCACCTTTTAGTTCGGGCGTCACTGTATAGATATTAGGTATTTTGTGAAGCAGAAGAGATGGAAAAGGAGCAGCGTCTTCTCCGGGACTCGAACCGCGAGTCTCAGTGAGCCGAGCGTGCTGACCACCACACTACGAATGCATGCTAAGAAGGCGGGGGAAATAACTTATATGCTCTTGACGCTCTCTATGGAAGAAAAAAGAAAATGATCTATTTCGAATTTTTTAAAATCATTTAAATTATTCTTTGAAAACAGTGTATGAGAGGGAAAAAAATAAAAGCAACTTCCTTATAATGACAATTCCTACTTAATTTTATTTTGATATTTTTATAATTTCTAGTTTTCCATTGAAACTTTCAATTTTAATTTATTTCTTACATTTTATGTTGATAATAGCATATTTATTTGTTGTAATTTCTTTTAATACTTAATGTTTCTGATTTGTAATATTTTATATAATTTTTCATAGATTCTTTTTTTTTTCATAGCGGTCATAATTTTCAACATACTCCGAATTTTAATTTGCATGTTATATTTTACGAAAGTAATTGTTCTTGTTGCATTACTTAATTTTAGACTCAATACTGCACTTTTTTTAATTAAACATTATCCGTTTTCAATATACTCTAAATTTTAACTTAATAAAGGACTCTTTTTGCCAAAATGGATTGTAAATTGGATTTACTGATTCAAAAGGAATTTTTTTCGTGGTGTCTGTGCGTACGTTTATATGTATGTATGCATCTGGTATAACTCAACTTTGCATACTGGATTGCTATGACATCCAGTCATCCGTCTATCTTTTCTGTTACACTCGGCAGAACCAAACGTTTACAAAAACATATTTATAATCCACCCCTTTACCCGGCCTTTATTTTCGCTAATGTTGGTCATAACCGTATACTTCTAGTTACAGAAGTGTGTTAAATGGCGAAAATATTCATGTTTTAGGAATGTCAAATTAAAAAAAAAAATTAAATTATCGATAACTAACGAAATCTAACTTTTAATGCGGTCTCCCGGTTTCTGTACTTATATTTGGGAAAATTTTATACTTGTTATGAAAAAATAAAATAAAAAAAAGTTTGACTCCCATGCGACAAAAATTGACAAGGATTCTTAATTGCAAAATTAGCGTTTTTTGATTTCATTTTCAACTCTCCTTGGAGGGTCAGTTAATTATGATAATTCGAGGAAATAAGTTTAAGTGAAGCGCAACAACCAATGTGCATAATTTAAAAATCCTTACAAGGAAGCCATGTGGTGTCTACACGAGATTTTTTATTTTATTGTTTGGTCCTTCAATTTGTCCGTTTCCTTTATGGGCCGGTACCTTGTATTTTGAAGTACCTTGTATTTACATTTTTGAGTGAAAATGCAATAAATTTGCAATATAGTACTTTAACTCATATTGGCTCTGAACTCTGTTGATAATCAAATTGATTGAATATGAGCCAGAAATGCAAATGAGATAATATATTTTTAAACCTGCGGCAGGTTGCTTTCATAAAGCCCACAGGAGAAAAGAAAACTAAAGTTTAATCGCGTTTGAACTTTAGATAATATGATATAACACACACAAACTTAAAGAAAACAGGAGATAGCAGGTTGATTAACAAACTGAACGATTTAAGAGCGAGCGATGGCAACACTTTACGAAGGAAGGGGAAACATTTTTATCTCTAGCGCGTGAGTCTCTACATCGGAAATTCTAAAGATATGCTCATTTTAAAATTACTTTGCGGTATTGCTGTTGAACTGAATTTTATTTTTAAGATCAAAGAACATGATATTTAATAAATAAATGTAACACATAAAACGTTAAAAAAAAAAAAAAAAACGCCCCTTTGGAAGTAATTTAAAATCTGAAACCTTTCATATTTTGTTTTCTTGTTTTTTTTTCCTTTTTTGTGTATGTAATTCGCTTAATTAAATTTGTTAGTATACCACACGTTGGTTGATTCATTAATTGGTTAACTGATTAAGGTGAAGTGCATGAGAGCTATCTGCCTAAACGAGAGATGCTTTCATGATGAACTTACTAAGCGATATTATTATTAAGCTGTACAAATTGTAGATTGCAGAATCGCCAAGCAAACAGCCCGTTCATGGGGATTCATACCGCACAATGGCTGACTTCTTAGGAAGGATCCCTTTCGTAGACTGCTTTCTAAGGAAATATAACGCTCATGCTTAATAAGCTTAAAGCTACTACTAGCTTAATAAGCTTAATAGAAGGTAGTAGAATTGGTACGGTACTTATTCCGGCTAAACTTGAAATATTTCACCTCTGGATATATCTTTGAGAAATTTAAAAAAATTTTAATTTAAAAATATTTTCCAGTCCTTTAATAAATCCACAAAGCTAATTAATATATTGATTTAAAATTTTATTTTCATGTTAAAATGACATGATAGAACTTTAGTGATGTAGGCTTAGAATAGGCCTCTGGTTTTTAAATAGCATTTTGTTAATAAGTAGAATTACTCACATTATGAAAAAAGAAAAAACAATTTGCTCAGAATTATTATTTTTTACTTATTTATATTCAAATATGCGCATCTTTCTGAGAGAGAAGCTTAATCATTTATTTGCCATTGGTTGCTCAATATGTTTACTCATTGTAACTTTTAATTAACTAGCAGGTATTACTGTGCAAGGAAACATTCTGAAAACAGTAGTTCAGAATACTACAGAGTGAATGAAAAACCTCGAAATATATTCAGAGTTTTTTGACCCATTTCTGTAGTTTAGCGGTTTTCAAAGCTTTAAAAATTTTATTGTTTGAAAGCCAGATACATAGTCAGTCAATGAAATAGTTAGCCGTTTTTTTACTGCATGATCTTTCATCTCCAGGGTCTTAAAATCAGTTTCCTTCAAAACCTTAAAGTCAAATTCAAATTTTAAAAAAATTTACTAAAATCTACAAAAAATACAAAAGGAAAGTCTATTACAATATTGAAGCTGTAGTGTTGCAGATTTCGAGGCGAAGAACATTACGAGCTGGAAGCAATTTCTCAGCACATGTTTTTCCTATAACTTGCAAAACAGAAATTTGGTTTATGTACTTGCGTATATGAGAAAGCTGATGATAGCCGGAAGAAGAAAAATCTTTTTCGAGTATTCCCTCATTCTGAAGACGACCCTCGGGGCGATTTCACCTTCGCTACTGGATGTACCCCTTCGAAATGCAAAACATCCCAAATTTTGATGTCGGGAACTTGTTCAGCAGCTTCGGGCTAAGCTTTGGGCTTAACAACAGCTGTTTACGTCAACATAAATTCCATTTTCTCGCATACTACGTCATGGAAGGGAGGAAAAAAAAATTGAGCCAAGTGATTCGCTAGCTGAAAATACTAGGGAAATTTAGGCCATAACCTGCAGATAAATAAAACTGAGAATCCATCTTTTCCTCCTCAGGCGGTGTTTTTATAATTACAACGAAAATATTTGATACGCGAGTTATTAAAGTATTTCGATGCATAGAGACTTATTTTTGTATTTTCTTTCAAAGAGAGAATTTTCTTGATTTATGACATAAGTCTTGTTTGCTCCTCAAATTATATAGAACTATGTGCGATGGAGAGCATTTCATTCTTTTTCCCATAAAACGAATTAGGGATCAATATCAAATTATACACTGTATTTCAACCAATCAAATCTAATATGAACTTATTTTCTTCTACGCCTGTGCTTATATAAATCTTTCATGTAACAGTAACTTCTGTACAAATAACTTTCAGAATATTTCGAGTGTGAAAGAATATATCAAATTTTAAATACGCTTGTATATTTATTTCCTTTGTAATTTATTCAGTTTGATCAATTTTTAAGTTCTTTTAGAAGTAATCCAATTTCATAATTCTTATATATTATTTTAGATGGTTGAATATTTGATTCGAAATACCTTCACAATTGGCTTAAATTAATAGTTATTTTTTTCTATTTAAATAAATTCTCAAAATTACTTCAGTTATAATAAAAAAATTAGTGCAATGAATTAATTCTCTCTTTAGATTACATATTGCTTCGGTTGCGTGGAAAAGGCTTCTTATTTATGCCACATTGAATTTAAATAATAGCACTTGAACAAGTATTTTTTTTTACAGTTTTTTTCTAAAAAATCCTTATCTTTTAGCCATTTCATGCAATGAATATTTGCCCGAAGACTCAAATGAAGAAAACTTTTCAGTTAGCTAACTTTATAAAACAAATGTACATGATAGAAATAGAAAGAGATTCGGATCAGATGATAGCATACTGTACCGAACCGCATAAATTTATAATTAAAGGGGAAGAAATTATTTTTCCTTCGAAGTATATCTATTAAATGCAAATTAATTATTTTTAAATTTAATATTACTATTAAATTGCTATTAGATTGCTACATCATGAAGGAAGTGTACAACAAACCCGAAATTTTCACGAAAGCAAGAATGTTCTGGGTATGCAAATGGTCAGCATTTCAAGGCATGCGTACATTTCAGGCAGTTGTAATGACACCTCAAAGCAGTATAAGGCATAGATTGAAATGCCAATTTTTCACTTGAAAGTCGTGTTTACTCATCATTCTTTGTGTTAAAGGTAGTGTTATGTACGAAGAGAGAACACGTTTGGGAACTTAATCGCGGGAGAATCTTAACCTACGGAACTGCATATTATCCTATTATGCAATTACTGCTTTCGTTCGTCGAGCTAAAATGGCCGTTAATGATTTTGCAAGCGACGGTTTCAAGATGCTCATATACAGAGGAGTACGGGATCTCAAAGGTTCCTACTCACCAATGTCCGACACGATAAATATCTTGTTGCCATTACTTTTAAGGAACTTTAAGGTAACACAAAGGAAGAAATTTAGGCTGGTTGCTAAACTTGTAAGCGAATGAATAGAGCTACTACGACCAATCCATCTTTAAATACATGTTTACTTGAAGTGTTGCCGAATGGAAAGAATAAAATGAGATGGGACGTCATCAAGCTGAGCCGCACAACTTTGAGCTGCAGCAGTTGGACGCTTTGCTCATCCAACAATTCGGGGAAAACTTCCTCCACGAAAATCTTATAAGACCCTCTGTCTAGACGAACAGGCATGAACTACGAGCCTATTAGGTGGTCACTAACTGTGATCGTGCAAGCACTGAAAGAAAACCGTTGTGCGTTATGTGCATTGTAGCAACCAACTTTGGTAAAGTATGCTTCGTTGGTGAATAGGATAGCAATCAAAAAATGGGGTTCCGTCGCTCATTTCTACGTGTACCATTCAGCAAATGCAACTTGCATTGCATAGTCAGCAGTAAGTAGTTCTTGTAAGCCCTGCTCTTGGTATGGAAACAAATGGTTCAAGAGCAGGATTTTTCAGACGTTGGTTTGGGAAACAGTGGGGTTAGTTTGCGACAGTTAATGTGCTGAAATGTGGATTCCTTCTCGCATAACGTAGCATCTCTCTTCTACTTCAGGGGTCCGTAACATTCATTCTCAATCTATTTGATTTGTCCCGAAAAGTTCCATATTGCCCATTACAGTCAGTTGCTCCATATGCTATATGCTTGTCTGCTAACTTGGAATTACTGGAACCTTCCATCCTACTTACTCTGCGGTTGACAATTCGAATACGCAATTTCGCTCGGATGTCTTATCTGTTCCCCAGCAATGCCTTTTAGTGTACTACGAATACGTTTCCAGCCTACATTGCTATGTATTTCCAAGTCATATTTGAGTAACCTACCCCTCTCTGAAGTTACACACGTTTAAGTGAATCGTCCTGCATATATACATACATATATATATTTCGAAACGTGATTTCCGAAAAAGAATTTAGATGGAATTTTGAACCGTAGGTAACGATTAAGTATTAGCAAATACTAATTCAGAAGTCAAACAGCAAAAATCAGCGTTATATTTTCAAATTAGTTAAACCGTAAGTATTAATTAATTAAAATTAATTAATACTTCTATGTCATTTGGCTGAAGGCACATGCAGGGACAAAAGGCAACGAGGTGGCTGACATCCTAGCCAAAGAAGCAGCTAGGGATCAAAACGCAAAAAACTTATCAGTACCAAAAATTATAAGCAACAAATCTAAAGCTGAATGACGGAACTGATGGGAAAACGCCGAACAAGGAATAAAGACTTATCAACTGTTCCCAAAAGTAGGCGCAGCACCCAGTTTAATAAAAAGAGAAATAACCTGGTTCTTATCAAGGCAATGGCCTTTTTCCCATGTACTGTTATGCAAGGAACTTAGCTACACCAGACCAGTGTGTATGTGGAGAAAGAGGCAGTCCCGAACATTATTTATATAAATGCTCCCTCACAGCTGAACATCGTTCAAAAGTCCCGAATTCAGAAAGTGAAATGACTTTTTATAAGATATGCTACCAAGAACAACCATCTCAGAAAAAAAAAATAAATATAATGAACTTCCGGTCCACAAGAGGCACTGAGTTATGCAACGCAGCATAAATAACAAAACAAAGATATTATTTAAAACATTGTATGTAAACAGACCTGGAGCTGTCCTCCATAGTATGCAAGTGTATGTGTATGTATGTGTATAACGGTGTGGTACCAATACAAAGCAGTGCAAGCAACACCTGGCAAGGTCTCCTGCGAGTCCTGTGGGGTGTAATTATCTGGATAACTAGTGTGCCTGGACAACACCCACATTGCAATGGTTAAACAATGGGTGTCCACCACATTTCCCCATATCCATATCCATATATTCACCACATAGTATACTCGTAGATATTGACTTCTCAATTTTTCTAGTAAAAGTTGTTCTTAGAGATGATGCGGTAGCATTATGATTCCGTTTAACTAATAAAGCTATAAATTATACTTATCGTTAACAAGCGCAGTAACCATTATTTGACCAGGAACAGATTGCAAATTGTCTCCAAATATGAGAGATTTATGCAGAGGTTAATGCAGCGGCATTTTTATTAGACTGTTATGCTTCACGCCTGTCGAGAGTATACTAGAGCTGTGAATCATTCTACAAGTACACATACTACATTGTACAATCTTGAACCATAATCGATGTTATCTCATCAAAAAGTAACAAGAATTGCATTTCAAAAATTGTCTATCAGAAATTAAACTCCTATGTTCAAAGATTTCAGAAAGGTAACCAGTACCCGATCTACATGTATGAGGAGAATTAACTGAGCGCATAAATACTATGATCTATTTAAAGCAATAAGTTGAAGCTTTGTTCTGGTAAAAAATTGCCTGCTTATGAGTATATAAGAGTGTAACTTGAAGCCAGAGATATCATGATGGATGACTTCTTCAGACTTCCATTTAACAGTAACCTTCTGAACAAAGACATAAATCTTTTTTTGGATTAGTTGAACCGAAAAACAGAGTCACAAAATTGGAGTACTAATATTTATTTTGAAATAGCTTTTCTTTGCCCTTGCATTTCAGTGAGGTCGTTAAAAAGTTTATATGTATTTTTATTAGGAAACTGAAAGCTTTATACATTCCTATAAGATTTAATATTGCTAGAGAGACTGATTAATGATAAGAGAGGGAAAGTTATAACTTTAAAGAGTATGAGACGGTAAATATCAGTTCGGTTTATGCATATGGCATTTAACTGCATTCGAATTTTCATTTAAAAATGCTTTTAATTGTTCTTAAAAATCACATTTAAAATTCACGGTGTTCGACATTGCTAAAGCTGAAATTATTGCAAATGATTTGTATCAGACATGGAGCTTTATGAATCACTGAAGGAATGCGATTGTGTATCCCCATACATCCTGCTTACTTCCGTTAGTTTTCCATTTTTTTTCAATTTAAAATTAAATAATTATTATTTATTATTCATGAATAGTAAATTAATAAAGATTTCATACTATTTCCTCAGTAGAGTTGATAGTATAATATTTAATAACAAGTATTTCTTTAATGATTCAATAATAAGCATTATAAATTCTTACTTCCATCCTTTCACCAAAGATTTAATTTCAAGGAAAAAGAAAACTGGTCCCACTATTAACCCTTTCCGGCACGCTACCTTTTAAAGTCGGAGTTTTGATAAATAAGTCGGAGTTTTGAGAAAAAAAGTAGGCAGTTCTAATTAGGCCTAGAGGAGTACACAAGTAAAATTTTGTGAAGATAGCACTTATCGTTTTAATTCTGTGGGTCTTCCCAAAGTGGCATACTGATTGAATAGAGCTTCGAAAAAAGTGTTGAAACGAGCATTGTTTTCAATGAACTGACCGATGAGATGCGGGGAAACAAAGAATACAGACTCTCAGTTGTCCTAGATTATTGGTGAGCCCAGTCTGGGCACACCTAGGGTTCGCCGTTTGATTTCAGGCAAGATTTCAAGGTAAAAATTTAAAACTAATATAGAATAAGGAGATTAGCACACAGCCAGAAAAATAATATAGAAATTTCTTTTCAAACAATTCCTTTTATACCCTAGAAACATCTGTAAGATTTCTTTGAAAAATGAGGGTCTTAAAAAACTAAACAAGGCTAAAATATATGGACTGGTTTGTGTTGAGCTGCCATAAACTATAAATAAAGAAGGTTCAGAGTCACCTATATAAATCCTTTTTCATTCAATTTTTCTGTGCGTACAGAAGGAAATTTTTAGGTGTGTCCAGACCGGACACACTGTGCCGCAAAGGGTTAAGAAGGTGTGTTGAATACCTTAGGGGTCCAGATTTCTTGTCCCTATTCCATTACTTAACCAGCATTATTAAAAAATTCAAGTTCGTTACCTATTATAAGATTATTGTACATTATGCATTAAAAGGAATGCAAAAATATAATTTTTCGATAACCCCCATACCCATGAAAGTGCTGTTAATTGGAGCAAGGTTGTATATTAAACACTCATAAACTACGGAGAATCAACGGTGTTGCGTGCTCCACCTCAGACTTCAAATGAATCGGAAGAATTCAATATGGAGATTAACACGCTAATTTTGTCTCCTTTTTGCCTGTCTTTGATGTTTATTACATTTTTTTGCTTTGCTTGGTAATCATTTCTGCATTTGGATTATTTCAATTTTCCCCTTAGATGGAGAACAGGGTGGCTATGACATTGAACTGATAGCGATTTGCTTCAGGCAAGATCTGACTTTTTTTGCTTAGTTAATTTTTTTTTCAAGTGTGATCTACGCGCACAGATTTTCATGACCCCCAAAGTTTTTTTGGAAATAAGAAAATGCTACTTATCCCGATAGGCGATTTTTAGCTTTATATGATATATATAGAAGATTTAATTATTTATTTTTCACTTTCCGCGAAAAGGATTTTCCCTTGTTAGTCCCTTTTTTTCCTGGAAACTACTTTTTCAGTTCAAGAACTTAGAAATAATTTCTTGAGTTTCTTTAACTGATGCTCAGTATAACTTTAAGTATTATTACATTTTCTCCAAAAAATATTTTTGTGAAGAGAGTGTGAAAAGAGAGTGAGAGAAGAGAGCGTGAATAGAGAAATTTGTTTACGTTAAAACCAAAAGAAAAAAAAATAATAATATAAATAATTATTTATTTAATTTAATTCCTTAATTTATAAGGGGTTAGCTCATTCTTCTTTGGTACTTTCGTGAAGTAAATGACTGACACTCCCATTTGGCAATGGAACATCCGTGGTTCAAACCTCAACAAGGGCACAGTTAATTTTGTTTTATCCCTATTTTGGAAAATCTTATTTTGCTTGTAGTGGCTGACGAACTAAAATGGGTTCGACGACAACTCACCACTACTTTTATGAGGTTGACTGAGTCTCGTGCTTCTCCCCAGCCACCGTTTAAGAGGAAGATAACTTAAGAAATTACAGCTTTTCATCTTGCATGTTTTATTGGTGTCAGTAGTTAGGCCATGCAGTTAATAACTTGGTTCAAACCTCAGTGAAGGCACATTTGATTATTTACGCTTCTCACCTCGAAAATTGTTTTGGTCTCTACAAATTTTAATTTCTTCTTTTTAATACTTAATTTAATTTCTTAATTCATTTGCATGAAATGTAAATAACGAGTTACCATGGGCTGAATTACTTTTGAGGTCCTAAGTACTTAAATGATTTTCGGTGGCCTCCTACATGTTTACATCAGTTTTTTCTTCATCTCTTTTCTCTCTCGATTTTGGTTTAGCTTCACCATGCATTCAATGGTCAAAACAGCGATGGAAAGTTCTGGGTGTCCCGTATCCTGAATTTCGAAGGATCTTTTTGTAGTACCCTCTTTCCCTGATGATCTAAGCAAGTGCTTCTACTGCTTAATGGTTAATCCAGGCCTGCTTAATGGTTAATCCAGTCGATCGCATAGAAAGAAATTTTTCGTTTAAAAAATTAAGAGATACAGGTTTGTATGCAGGTTGATTTTGAGGAATCAGGAGATTCATATGTTGTGTGTGTGTAGATATAGACATATAAATAAACAAATGTTGAAAAATTGGAAATCTAAGATGGTATATATTATTAAAGTCGTACAGTATGCTGCGAAATAAATTACAGTATGCGGCGGAATAATCTAAAGATAATAATTAAATCAAAATTAAACCAAGAAAGGAGGGAACTTTCTAAAAGGTTCATGTCTAAGTCAAGCAAAATACTAAATCTAACATCTAACTGAATTTAAACATACAATATACTAAATCTAACTGATTCTAAACATACAAAATACTAAATCTAACTCAATCTAATAAAAAAAATACTAAATCTAACTCAATCTAATACAAAAAAAATACTAAATCTAACTCAATCTAATACAAAAAAATACTAAATCTAACTCAATCTAATACAAAAAATACTAAATCTAACTCAATCTAATTCAAAATACTATATCTAACTCATAATCTAAACATAAAAAATCTAATACAAAATAATAAATCTAACTCAAACTATACTCAAATCAAAATTAAAACAAAACAACTCAAAACTGAAACAAAGACAATTCCATAAAATTAATAAAACATTATAAAATAGATGTAAAATACATAAGAAATATACAATGTTTGAAAGTTCCTTGGTCTTTTTCAAGGAACAGATGAGGCCCACCAGCGGCCGAGCGGTAAAGTCGCTGAACACTGGTAGTTCGGTCCGAGGTTCGAATCCCGCGAACGGGCTGGGGTCATGGGTGTTTTTGTGGTTTACCCCATGTGTAACGTGTATATGAGCCAGTTTCCCTTAGAAAGTCCTCCCCTTAGGCAGATAGCCCTAGTGTGCTTTGCCGTAATTAAATACACCAACACCAAGGAACAGATGAAGGATTTTCAACAAAGCTACGTCTCGGAATTATATCTAGATGCAATCATCTACACGGGTATCCAAAATTTAAGCAACTAACGAAAAACTGTTAATAACTCAAAAAGTATGCTAGCAAATTGGACTAAAATTGGTGATAATACTTATTAAACCATTAAAAACTTAAAAACACAAGAAACTGTTACACAGAGAATATACAATTTGTGCTATCAAGAGGTACATAAACTCTCCTAAATTCGGACATAAAAAATTAAATGCAAAAATATTTGTCAGTAGTGAGTATGATTGCACCGAATAGCTACACAGACTTGACAGCGATGTCTCATGATGTTGTCAGTGAGTTGATGGGTAGCAATAATAAGCATGCCCATTGAACACGGAGAGTAGTTCTACGCCCATCTAGGGTTTGGGGAAAAGTGGGAGGGTAGCAACACACCTCCGGAAAACGTCCACACATGCTGAATGAGATTAAGGTTGGGAAAGCGTGCTGGCCATTCCATTTGGACTATAGTCTGTTCTAGACATTAGTGTACGATGTTAGCAGTGCGAAAGCGGGCATTATGTGTTTGCAAAATGAAGGTATCGAGAATACGGTCAAACAATCTAGTACTGTCTCTGTGCCTCTCAGTATTGAGAGTTCCAGCAGTTAGAAATGGGTACCACAACCACCTTACCATGGAAAGGTCGACATTTAACCATCTTGGGATGTAAGACTGTCGTTGTCCGGCTTCTAATCGGCCTATTGTTCTATAAAGCCATTCCGCTGGCAAACGTCACCTCGAACTCATTTTTACACCTTGGCTATCTCTAAATTGTGCAATATATTGTCGTTTATTGTATAGCAATTCCCTGATAAATAGCTGGTTGTAAGCAGTGTTGTATTTACGTAAAGCGATGGAAGTATCACTCTTTTTCACAAGGCTACTCGATGTAGCTTGCTTTTATTTTTAATATATTGAAATTTTAAGAATTTCGTGGCCAAAGATGCAGTCATCTAGATATAATTCAAAAACGTGTCTCAGTTGAAGATTCTTCGACTGCTTCTTGGAAAAAAGCAAAACAAGGAATTTTCAATAATTTGAAGTATATTTATTAGAATTTTGAAATGTTCTTATATTAATTTTTATTTGTGTTTTCCGTGTTAGATAATTTCCCTTTTGTGATCTAATTTTGATTTAATTATTATCTCTTGATTACATGCATTACACACACACACATCCCTTCTAAGGCATTTTCCCCATCCTTACCGCGTGCCTTCGTAGTGCAATTGGAAGCACTCCGGCTAGCAATCGGGAGGTCCGGAGTAAAAATTCTTGGCTAAAGTATTTCTGATTTTCCTTGTTTTCTGCTTTGATAAATACCTAATGACTTTAGAGTGGCGCCTAACTAAAAATCTGGCTGACAATAACTCTCTGATTAACCAGGATTTGGCGACTAGGGACCCGCTTCCCCGTTCGCCTTTTAAGTGGGTGAGAGTACATTTCCTATTTATACGCTTTTAGTACATTATCAGATAAGCTGCAGTTTGAATAGTACATACTTTCTTAATTTCCCCTTCTGTTTCCTAGTTCTTTGTTTGAGTATCAGTTTACCTTTCTTTGTTTGGTAAAAGATATAAAATTTTGCAAAAAGAAGAACTGTTTAGAAAGATGGTAGCACCATTTTATACCCCTAGTTTCAAATCCTATAACTAAAACTATCCGAAATTCTGAGATGACAATAGATCACATTTCACACTTAAAACATTTAATACAAATGACAGCAGTTTTAAATACATCAAATTTGCTGTTATAATAAATAGATACTTTGATTTGTTTCATAAGACTGTCATAGGTCTGATAGTGAGTTTTGATAGTAGATCTTTTAAGTTTTTGTACTATTCTATATTGTAACAACACAATTTTATTACTTGAGCGTACTTTAAAAACCTGATTTCTTTAAGTGCCATCTGAATTCTTAATTAACTAGCAATATAATAAGAAAGCTGAATATTTTTGTGATCTAACCAGTTAGGTTTTCCATTCTATAATAAAAATTTTAGCTGTAGTAGTAAGAAAAGCATTCAAAAGTACTCAGAAGAAGGGAGGGGAGAACAATGCCAAGAAAGTAACACAATTTCCTTGAAACTTGAGCTTAGCAGGAGAATTTTGCTTATACTTCTTTAAATAATTATGTAACATGAAACAGAAATAACAATCATTAATTATTCGCATCTGCTAGAAATTATGTAGTTAAGTAATTGCCACTTTGGCGTGAAAATCTTTTCCCTTAGATGCTCGGTGTTGCAATTTTCCAGAATATGGGCAGGAAATATTTTTGAAACATTGTTGTGCGTTTACTGAGTTCACATGACTCAAGACAATAACTTTCCTAATTGATTAAATTAAGGTATTAAAACTCGGTTATGACTTTATTAGTCTCCCCACAAGTTGACTCATCACAGAATTTTCGAAAATTTTGTTTCACTACAACAACATTTTCTATCTTATTTTATTGGATTTTCAAAAGCTCAATATATTGAAAAACGGGAAATAAATCCCTAAAAAAGACGGATTAAGTGATAGACGGATGTAAAGAAGACCGTTTGAATTCTCGTTGGTTAGTGCCTTTGAGTTTCTGAAACGTGGTTACACCGAGCTTCAAGCAAGTAAAATTTTAGTACTGTAGGGATCTTCGTGTTTTCTATTTCTTTACAGACTTGGAACTTTAAAATGAAGTATCATAACTTTATTTCCAGCGAAGCTTAATTTCTAGAATTAGAAGTTCTAAAGGCTTATGAAAGGCCTTTAGGAAAGGTAAACAAAATTAAATAAATAAAGTAATAAATAATAAAATTTAAATAATGTAAGTGAATAAATAATTAACAGTTATTTTAATTAAAGTTACTTTCCTGTCCATCATAATTTCAGCTTACAGCTTCCTACCAGAATTTGTTTTTAGAATCGCGTTTAATGCAAATGAGTAAGAATAGCATTTAAGTCAAAGTTCCACTGACTTCGAGAGAGAGCCTCAGAGTTTCTGAGTAGCGCGCGTTTGCCTTTTGGCTACGTCTCTCTAAAGCTGTTACTACGCTCGGCCGTATTACAGGCCCATGATAGCTTCGCTAGCTTATTCGAAATTAAGTGGCCAACTACTTAGAATTTTGATAGCTTCGGCTATGTCTCTTTAGTTGAGAATTAGTTAAGTCTTATTATTTCGAGTTCAAGTCCAAGTGGAGGCTTTGCTGTACGCCCTGTGAAAGGGGCCAACTGTTCACTCTTATTTTGAGCAATAAAATGTCGCTAACCTTTCTCGAGTTTACGTTTCTGTTACTGAACTAAAGCTATTATTCACTTAGCTGTTCACTAGGTTCCTCCACATGTAGTTGTTAGATGAAATTGTGGAACCCCACAATAGTTACTCTTGAATACTGCTATATTATGATTTTAATAATCACAGTTTATTAATATAAAATGGCCTAATATATTTCAAAGTCAGTGTCGAGCAATAATCTCATGTAGTTGTAAAAATTCAGAAAATGGATAAAATACAGTTTTGTAAAATGTTTTGTTGGATTGATGTTTAGACCTCAATAGTTCCCTGACTTATTATCTTTACTTCTGCAATATTTTTGAATTTACAAATAGAAAATAGATGAAATAAATTTAAGCGCATTTACTAAAGAAGGCAAATTGAAAAACAAATTTGGGAGAATACCTCACTAACATATCTTATTCGGTTTATTGTCGAAACGTTAGGATTTTTTTATGAGGGAGATAGGGAGAATGAGCAATGGACTCCAACCTGAACCTCTCGAATACGCTCTGAGTGTGCTACCCTTACACCATGAAGACATGCAGAAAGGAGGAAGAAAATATCTTATAGTATTTGTAAAAAATATATATATATATATATTTAAGACTGAAGAACTTGCGATTTTAATTCCCTTCATCTCTCCTTTGTCCAGTCTTTGATAAGAATTTCAGTGCTCTGTTTTAATATGTCGAAAGGGATAGATAAGAAGAAATAACTAGCAATTAAGTTAAATACTTATGTTTTTAACGGTGTAAATAAAAAGACTAAGGAGGACACACGAAAGACTAAGGAGAAACTTGAGAGATAAAAATAACCATCTGTATGTTTTGAAATCAGGATATACTTTCTGCTTCGATCAATAATCTTTGGTTTGTTTATTTATTTGTTTGATTTCGGCAAAGTACTCGAGGGCTATCCGCCTAAGAGAAGCGATGACTTCGTGGAGGACATTTCAAGGAAAATATTTTCATATTCACTTTACACATGCGGAAAATCACGCAGAATTTGATCTTGGTTCCAACTATTAGCTTTCAGCTGTCTTATTCGGTCGGCCACTGTTGGTTCTCAGCAAACGTTTCAGCAACTGACCTGCGTTTAATTCCAGTTGAATATTCATTCTCATTCAGCATCCATAATGCTGCAAAAAATTTACACTTCGAAATGAAGTAAGACAAAGTATAAATGAAAATAGATTACTTGCTTTAAATTAATACATCGTTTTCTGGATAAATAGATTTCGGTTTTCTATGACTTTATAGCAGAAGAATTATTTAGGATACATTTTTCATGCAAATTTTCCTTCATTTATTTTGGCAATTAATCATATTAAATCTTGTATTTTTTCTGTATGGTACGTCAGACCATTTTTGTTTTGTTAATTAAAGCTATACTTCTGCAAGTTAGCTTTATATTTTTGGAATAGCATTTGTCATAGTAAGCAGAGAACAAAGGAATAAACACTTTTATTTGTTTGTGTACTTATTTTAAAGAGAATATGACGCCCACAAACCAATGCAATCACTCACAGCAGCGTGGCGAAATACTTAGTATTCTGTCTGCCACCTTGAAACGTGCCTCGCGTTTCAATGAACAATACAGCTAATTGAGCTATTTAGCTACTTGACGTATTCAATATTATCGGCTGAGGCTCGCACACATAAATAACTGAGTACGTTTAATCACAAATCATTCAGCTGTAGAACAACTAAAACCTCCACTCTAGAATGACTGGATGTTAATTCCGTACTAATGTGAAAGCGAGCGAAGAAACGTTCCTTTCAGCTATAAATAATTTTTATTAAGACGCATTGTGTGAAAAGAGTACAAATTGATTTTAATGACCCGCATTTATGATCTTTTGTTACTTCATTTTTGATGTTTTTTATTACGCTTGTTTTATTGTTTTCATTTTTTTCTTTGTTTATTTTGCAACTATGCCCATAAACAGCATTTTCATCTAGAGATGCGATGGAATTTTTTTTTAACCTATTTGTGTAACAGTCTACCCTTTATTTAAGAAATGTTTATTGCATTTCGTAGGTAACACCTGGGAATAGAATAAAAACTGTTAATAAGCCCAGCTAACTGAGCAGAAAATACAGAAAATCTAAATACTCGGGAAAGAGTGGATAAGCTGCAGGTGTTAAGAAGATTTCTTTTTATACAGTAACCATAAATAATGCATTTATTATAAGATATAGCTTAAGTTGATATGCTTCTTTTTAGTTAAGTAAGTTCTAGGCATTGAATAAAATATTGCTGCAATTAATTTATGAGGCCAAAGGGTTGAAATTAATAAATTTTTAAAATATGAATAAATAAAATTAAAATATATAAATAAATATTACTGAAAATAGAAAGATGGGGAGTTGCTTTCACAAACAAAGTTTTCTTAATACGTTTGTTCAAGAAAGAATTTATTGCACATCTCTGCATTCTTTTTATAAAATTAATAACTAGTATTATAAAAATTAATTATGCAGTGCGTAATTATGCCTTTCGCCCTTGTGTTTGAAAATATTACTTACGAAAGTAATTAACGCGTTTATAAAAATACTTCGTCAAAAGCACTTTCTGCAGTCATGAAAATCTGTATTATAAGTTTTGGAAACGTTGTCATCATTTATCATTTTATTTCTTTGTAATGATTGTAACAGCAAATAGTGAATTTTAAAACTGCTACGAAGAAATATTCGTGTTATAAAAATATCTAATATTTTGCCTTTATCTTCTAAAATTTTCTTCTGCCAAAAAGGCCAGTAGGTAAGTCAAATTCAACCACAGCTTAAGTTAATAAAATTTCTGGACTTAAAAGAAACGTTACATGTATTTGGAATATTATACCATATTACGGATCAAAATCTTATTTGCATTGTATACTGAAAAGTTATTTCAACACGAGTTAAGTTAACAACAGAAGATGCTAGTACGAGTTACATGAATAAGCTATCTCAGGCCATTTTGCTTGCTGCATTAGTTTTTTAAAGTGCATTTTGTAAAAAAGAAAGAAGAATAAAGTATTCTGTACAAAACTTAACAGGAAAGTTACGTAAGAGCAATAAAGCAGAAATTCATTGTGGCAGTATGGTATTACAGTAGCATACTATGACAAACATTGTTTGAAATCTCTTTGTTTCAGGAGATAACATCATTTTCCTTGATGCTATCATTTGGAACGAATTCTAGTGGAGTTCCCACAAATCCGATCTTTGCAGTAGCCCCGCAGACAACTGATGATGTTTGAGACAGTTAATGACGCTTCTTATATTTTTCTATAGTTTGTGTTGACAAGGAAAAGAGCTTCTTGACATCAGGAGCATATTATTCCTTTTTCTGGTGCAATACTTTATCATCTTAATCCATTGTGATAAAAGATTGCGAGAGTTCACAAATGTCTAAAAATTAAAAAGAAGCGACTATTTTTCTAAATTCTATTTGTACTGCTACTGTTATACAACACATTTTTTTTTTTTTTTTTAAGATTAGTGAAGTGATTAAAATCTGGTTAACAGGAAGAGATTTCCTAAGTTATGTTTCACGCATAGATATAAACGCGTGGAAAGTAGTCTTTTGGATATAGCTTTTGGACTCACAAGCTGAATCGTTCCTTATGCTATGTAATTCGGATATGCTTTTCAACTTATAGGTCTTTTTTTGGTCATTAAAGTAAATTGGAAATTTTTAATGGGAACAAAAAAGTTTCTTCTTAGAATAACTATATTATTTATTTAGAAGTTCTCGGAAATATTAGGGACATTTATGGAGTTAATCTTATTTTTATTACCTAGAGCTTGCTTATGTAAATAATTTAATCTGCAAAATCTTAAGAGTCATAGCTTTCACTTTTTCACTGTTAATTAATATGCAAAATCATCTTAAAAAACAATTTTTTTACTAAAAGTAACAAGAACAATTAACTTGCTCTACATTCAAGTCTAAAATCTAGCATGAATTAGAATCTAGCATTTCGATATTTCTGCAGTGCAAGTAATTACCAACTGCCTCGTAAGTATTTAACACCTATTTTATACACGAAGGGAAGAGCTTTCACGGGTTTTCTTCCCCCCCTCCAACGAGGTCAGATGTTAGCAGTGGAATGTTTTCGCAAGTCTATAGTGCATTTCCAAACGAGTTAACTAATCTATTTGGGTCGCACATGCTCTCATTTAAATTTCAAAACCAGGTTGTCTGATGTTACCTACTGAGCAGATTTAAAATGTAACTTACGATTTTTATAAATCTCATTTCTAATGAAAGAAAAAGGCTTCTAAGGATTCGAAATCTACCTTACTCCACAGCATAATTTCTCATTAAAACAATTTTCGTGTGGTCAGATATTTTCATTTATATGAACAAGTAACATAAATTAAGACACAATAACACGCCGAATAAATTCTAATTCAGAAGTTAAACAACAAAACTCAGCGTTATACTTACAAAATTTTTCACAGGACTAGTTTCGATGGTTTTACCGAACCACCATCCTCAGCTGCAAAACCGCAAATGAACAAGATAGGAAATAATCTAATCATTATTTCCTATCTTGTTCATTTTCTTAATTACATGTCTCCCATTATAGGAAACATGACAAATTCGATATAATGTTGATTTAAATTATATTTAAATCAACATTATCGAGTATTGTCATGTGTTCTATAATGGGGGAACATGCACTACTACTATCTATGGCTACAGAGAAAAATCTAAGTTTCTGCTCCGAGTACTCAAATTGGGTCTGATAGTCATTCCGTAAACTTTGCTCACGTATAAGAGATGTAAGAAATTCAATACATTCCGACAGATGTTAAATAAACTTTCGATAATCGTAGTTTCGATCAACACATTTCTACTTTTAATTTCTCCAGAAAATGCTTCTAATAGAACGTTATAGAAAATATGCAGCTTCTCCTTTTTTAATACTGCTGTTATCAGATCTCTAGAAAATAATCAAGATCTTCGTAATTTGTGTTTCTTAAATGAGGGCTTTTTTAATTAAGAAAATTCTCTGTAGGAGATAGGGATGTTAGAATACTATGATTTATTTGAAAAAGCTGAATTTCTAATTCATTTTCGTTCTAAGCGCAGTTTTATTTTTTTTTTTTACTTTTAAATTTACATGGCTAAAATAGAGCAAACAAATAAATTCCTTCAAAAACATCTTAGTGAAAACATGATCTCTTGGAAAGCGAAATTGCATTTGGTGCTTATCAGAATTTTTTTACTTGACACTAAGAAGTGCAAAAATTTAGTTTCCTATGTTAAAACTTTAGAAATCTATCCATGGGAAATTAACTACCTAGAAAATGTTTAGAATTTTTGAATTCATTACCAGAGAATTAAGCTGCAGTTCAGTAGAAATAATCCAACAATTTAATTTGTTTGATACATATTGATAGGCATTTTAGAACATCAGTACATTAAAAGTAATCTAAAACTGAATAATAGCATTAATTTAAAATAAATACATGGATAAAATGGTTTCTAAGGTAAAATATTTCTCACGTTCCTTCTTGGAGTAAATAATTTATGAAAAATCTATATTTAGATGTCAACGTTTTCCTGAAGATTAGAGCAAAGTACTCAGTTTATTACAAAAAGAAGTTTCTTCTGATAAAATGATGATTGAAATGTACACTCTTTTGTAAAAAAATCGAAGCACCTAGAAGGACTTTTGCGATCGGGACGAAATTTGGTATGCAAAAACATCAAAACATCATCATCGAGCTTGCAAATGATCAAAGTTTCAAGGGAAATGAACAACAATTGCGATTATAGTGCGCATTTCTAGTGCGCAATTCGCAAAGTATAAAACCAGTAACAGAGGCGGAAAATTTATCTTTTTTGTTGCTGCCATTGTAATTCCGTAAAGAAGCAATTAAAGATGCCATTACGACGATATCGAAGACCTTACAGACAACTCAACGAATTTGAGCGTGGTCGCATTGTACGGTTGCGTGAAGCTGGGTGGTCATACCGAGCAATAGGCCTCCACCTGCAGCCTAGAGCAACTGCTGCGCAAAAACAAATTGGCAGCAAAGGTCGCTACAAGGAAATTGCCGGCGAAATGAAGGCTCTGGAAAGCCAAGGATCACAAATGCGAGGCAAGACAGAATGATTGTTCGACAGGCCCGAACCGTCCGTTGTCGACTATTCGACGCACTACTATTCTATACCTCCCGTGGTACCGTCCACCATCTCACGGCGCTTGTCTGACGCGGGGTTACGCTCACAGACGCCTTTAAGATGTTTGTCTTTGACCCCACAACATCGGCAGAGTCATCTGGAGTAGTGTCGACCCCGATCATCACGGCTGCCATCAGACTGGCATCGTATAGTGTTCAGCGATGAATCTTGCTTAACTCTTGAAGCAGATGACCGCCGTGTTCGTGTCTGGATAGGACGGGACGAGCGGTCCCAATCAACCCTTGTTTTACAAAACCATAACCCCTGGTGTCATGGTGTGGGGCGCTGTTTTTTATGACAGCAGGTCATCTCTAGCCATCTTCCGTACATTTTTAACCTGCCAACCTGCGGCCGGTTGCATTACCCATCATGGCACGTCATCCTGGGGCTATTTTTCCAACAAGATAATGCCAGGCCACATACCGCTCGCATATCTCTAGACTTCCTCCGTGAGGTTGATACTCTTCTTTGGCCTGCAAGGTCACCAGACCTTTGACCAATCGAATATGTCCGGGACATAGTAGGCCGCCAGATTTGGGCACCACAAAATATCGCAGATCTGGAGTGACAATTGATGAATGCCTGGCAGAATGTGTCGCAGGATGACATTAGGAACCTCTACCGCATCTTGCCTCGACGAATTCCAGCATGCATTGCATCCAGGGGTGGTTCGACCAACTACTAATTTGAACACTCATTGGGTGATTGTGAGCCTTGAACGGGTACTATGGCCTTGATTTTTTAAACATTTTATTATCTATGTATGAGCTATACACATATTCAATTTCATCAAAAACAACCAATTCCTTCATGGTGCTTCGATTTTTTTTGCAAAAAGAGTGTATATTCACTGCTGTTATTATTCACATATTTAAATTATGTAATTTTAATGTAATTCACAAAATTAAATATTTTAGGAAAAGAACTTTATATCTTAATCAGTTAATTGCCTGAAATTTCCATTCTTTAAATTCGTGAAAAGTTTAAATATTCACCTGGTATTTAAATGCGCTGATTATTCTTCTAATATTTTCCATTTCTTGTGAACGGAATAAAATAAATACCATGCAATATTATTTTACATAGTGAATTAGTGTATTATCTGATGTTTTAGCCTAAAATAGTGACTACGTGTTGCATATGAAATCCGAATTACTGATTACTAAACTGACACTATAGAGTCATTAGATTAATTGGAAAAGCCGGAGAGATGAAAAATATGCAATGCTTTTCGCCGGGAATCATCCGACTCTCAATTACGCGCTGAGCGTGCAGACCACTACACCACGGAAGCTCGCTAAGAAGGCGGGAGAAATACTTTATAACACGACTAAAATTTCATATATTCATGTGTGTCAAAATCCTTTACGTTAAAACTGCATGAATTTGAAATACGTTTTCGTTAAAATAGCATGAAATGAAAATGCGCGTGAGATAAAATAGAACGAATTATGTTTACGTTTTTGGTTTAAGATGAAATTCTAGGTTTATTATATTGCCTTCTGTATTTTTTTTCTATATGAAGTAATCCGATTTATTTGCTTTACACTCTTCAAGGCAAGAGATGTCTAGTTATTACTGAAAACGAGGGATCCTCCTCTTTCAAGAGAACATTGACCTTAATTCTTGAAAATAAATCAGGATTTTGTGATCTATCGTATAAGCGGAATTTGTTCGTGATGAATTTTTATCTTATCCTTTCCACAAACAACCAATCTTGACGACTATGAACAAAAGAAAAATGCAAAAGAACAATGAGAAAGATGAGGTAAATAAAGACCGGTTCAACAAGGGAACTGCCCCAGCGTTTTTGCATTTATATTTTTTAGCTTCCTTCCCCTCCCGCCATGCTTTGTAGGGTTACTAGATTCACCACAACAAAAATCGGAACATTTATAACCGTTATACTGAGATGCGCCTTTTATTTAAAATCCTCCGCCTTCAGTGGCTCTAAATGTAAATTGTTAAAAAGTAAAGAAAGAAGGAGGAAAAAGAGAGAGAGTGAGAAAATGTTCAATGCTTAATAGAAAAAATGATCACAAATTTCCAACTTCTTACTATCATATATAAAGCATTGCTTGTCTTATTTGTAAATTATTTTGAATTTCAGTCTCTGGTTTTAGTTCTTGATTTAAGACTAAAATATCCTATTAAAATGTTTACTGAGTCATAACTTCTATGAAGTTGTTTCTCAGTTTCAAATGAAATTTTATATTAATGTATGAATGCATTCTTTAGCTTAATCTTTGTATACAGACTAGTACCTAACTCTTTAAATAAAGCACACGAATATTATTTTAAGGAAATGAATATTGTATGCAGAAAATCAATCAATTAATAAGTACACAGCTGGCCACCGTAAATGCAGCACCCTGAAGGAAGCATGCAAATAACATGAAATTTACAACATGCATTAGCGGAGGTGAGATATGCAAATGATTAGAATTTCAGCGCAGACGCACATCACGTGCGCCTGTGGCGCCACTTCAAAGCGCTATTTAAGGCTTGGAGTTTTCGACGATTTCAAGTTCAGCAATTGTATTTTTCTTGTGGTTTTTTTTCAAAAAACATTATCAATTATGCCTCATATTAAACAGCGATCATAGTTTGATCAAGTATCCGAGTTCGACAAAAGGATAGTGGCCTACCGAGAGTGTGGATTATCTTTCAGGGAAATCGGTAGTCGTGTTGGACGAAACCAAACAACTGTAATGCGGATATGTGACCATTAAATGCAGGAGGGTGCGACGGACCGACGTGTTCGATCGCATCCACCTCATTGCACCACTTCACGTGATGACAGGAACATTGTGCGCATGGAAGTGACGGATCGCTCAGTCACATCACGAACCATAGCACAGCACATTCAGTCTGTAACGCATCATCCAGTGTCTGAGCGTACCATTCGACGCCGTTTACAGCAGAGTGGTCTGTCTGCAAGACGTCCATTGTTTCGTCTACCCTTGACGCAGAACCACAGACGTCTCCGCCGCCAATGGTGCGATGAAAGAAGGATGTGAACGGCAGAATGGATAGAAATTGTTTTTACTGACGAGTCACGCTTCTGTCTGCAACACCACGATGGTCGGATTCGAGTCTGGAGACACCGTGGAGAGAGGATGCTGAACAGCTACATTATGCACCGCCATACTGGTCCTGCACCGGGTATTATGGTATGGGGCGGTATTGGATATCACTCTCGCACTCCTCTAATACGCATTGCCGGTACTTTAAACAGCCAGCGCTACATCTCCGAGGAGCCAGTTTTCCTTCCTTACCTTCAGGGTTTGCCCGCAGCCATATTTCAACAGGATAATGCGCGACCACACGTGGCACGCACCGTCCAAAGGTTCTTCGTCAATCGAGAGATTGAATTGCTTCCCTGGCTGGCTCCATCTGCGGATCTTTCGGCCATAGAAAACATGTGGTGCATGATAGCTGAACGATTGACCCAGATTACATCTCAAGCTGCCACACCAGATCAACTTTGGCAACGTGTGGAAGCTGCTTGGTCTGCTGTACCCAAAGAGCACATCCAAAGTCTCTTTGAATCAATGCCGAGGCATGTGGCAGCGGTGATCTCCAACAATGGCGGCTACTCTGGCTACTGATTCTGAAAGGAACCACAGTTCATAGAAGTCTACAAATTTAATCATTTGATACTTGGTCAACATGTTTTCTACAAAATAAATTTTGTTGTGATATCTCTTGTCTTTCTTGGTGTTGCAATTTGGGTGGCCAGCAATGTAAATAAAAATAAAATAAATATTGAATATTATAGGACTTAATTTATGGAGGGTATCTATTAATTCAAAGAAAAATAAGCATCATGGAAGCTGAGCTGAAGAAAGGACCTATAAAAGAAAGAGGCCTTGAATATGCATCAACATTCGAACTTTGCTTATGTGAAAGACCTTCATTTAGATAATCAGTATGTACTTATTGTTACTAAACATTAAACCATACCTTAGAATATATCTGGGATGTAAATAAAGAAATATTGAAAAATTTCTTTCTTATTCGAAAGTTTTAAAATATGAGAAAACACATAGTTATTTAAGTCTTTGCATTTAAGGCACGAAATTGTGTTTATAAGAGAGAGAACATTGCGCTTCGTAGAGTCTGAAACCTTTAGGTGTACTAATTATTATGATTATAAATAAGTAACTAAAATCAGCAGAATCCAGATCACATTAATGAGTCCTATGATGTCCTTTCATATTACCAGCTCATGTTATAGAACAGGTGGTGTGCTGAATAGATCGCGTTATGTTTTTTTTTAACTAGTAGGCTCGATGAACTGCAGATTTTTTATCAGCGTTAGGATTAATCAATGTCTTATTTAATCACCAAAGAAATGATTGAACACTTTTCATCAAAGAATTGATTAATTTTATGTACCAAATCCAAAATTTGGTGCACACTTCTTTAGCACTCTGTGTGCGAGCAACGAAAAAGTATATTCAGGACTAATAGGACTAAGCAAGTCTTATAATATTTCTAACAATAATTCTTATTTAACCAGCGGAAAAGCGCGTGGGGTGTATCATACCCCAACCCTACATAAAAGTGGAATATTCGTAACTTGTGAAACTGAAATTCTGTGCTGCTTTCAGTAGCTGAGTTTCTAGTTGTGGTTGACTTTCAGAACCGCTTTTTCTTTGTCTGTGTGTTTCAGAAAAAGATTTATCTGTATTTTGTTGGAACTGGGGTATGACACACCCCACGCGCCTGTCCGCGTAAGTGTTTTTCTGACTGAATATTTAGTTCAGAAATTTATTTCTACAGTGTAACAGTAAATATTTCTACTCGCAAGTGATTTTAAAGTACTTGACATTAAATTCTTAAAAATTTCTAACTGCATTATGGTAAAAAAAGAATCAGTCCCTATGAACTGGAGATGCAACGCATGTGAGATTTATTAGAAATATTTGAAAGCGATGAAGATTGCATTTCGGAAACTGAAGATGAAACTAAGAATATTTTCTACAATGTTTTGGTTTCGAAAAAGATAAAACATTAATTCCTGATGTTCCTAAAAAAGGAAAAAGTGTTCTTATGCTTTCAACATTATATAACGATCATACTATAGATGATACTATTGGAGAAAAAGGAAACGTCAGGAATTATATGTTTTAATAATATGACTAAAGGAGCAGTGGATATGGGGGATGAAATGTCATCCAATTATTCAATTGCCAGAATAACAAGAAGGTGGCCAATGGTAATTTTCTTTCCTGCACTGAATGTTGCTGTAATAAATGCTTGAATTATATTACATTCAACTGCTAATCCACCAACAAGAAACAGAAGTCTGTTTTTGAAGGACTTAGCATTACAATTAATGAAAAAAAGTATTGAACAAAGATCAGAGATTAATACTTTTCCAAGAAATTGACGTACTACATGCAAAACAAAAGCAGAAGTTTCGATGAAGAATTAAAACGAATACATGAAATTCGAAACAACTAAGTATGAAAGATGTGATAAATTTTTTGCCCTCGCGCCAAGGACAGAAGAACGTGAATGCAATGTTTAAAATGTGAAAACATTCTGTGTCAAGAACACATGAATGTATTTCGTTCAAAGTGTGAAGAAATAAAATAAGCATGTTGTATTAGAGATGCAATGAAACTTAGAGGCATGATGTTTATTATTTTCATTTATCTTAATTTTAACTCTAAGAATATTTCGGAAATTAATTTTTTGAAACCCAATTATTATTCATTTATTTATAATACACGAGAAAAAAAACAGTTTTAAAAATAAATAATACTATTTTTATTGTATTTTAAACATTGGGATATGTGATACTCCACTCGCCCACTGTAGTAACTTTTCTTGGGGCGACTTCTGCCGGGTTAACATTTAAAATAGTAAAATGAATGGAATTTCGCTTAAACACTTCTGTTCTAGAGTAAATGACTTTCAGTACAAACTGAGTAAGATATCTTGTATCAGATTAACTCGAGAGTTTGCACGAGATCTTAAAAAGCAACGATTTAATTATGATAGCCTTGCATTTATATACAGCAGTGGTAAAGTGTGAACTTTTAGTTAAGTTTATACTCGCTCTAACTTTCGAGTTGCTTAGATGACGCAGTGCGCCCTAAATTTTTTGTTAGTGGACGTTGAACATTTTATAATAAACATCTTAAGAAGTGCACACTTTATAAGGTATTTCTTCCACCTTCTTAGCGTGCCTTCGTGGTGTGGTGGACTGCACGTTAGGCCCGTGTTCCAGAGGTCCGTGGTTCGATTTCTGCTCATTTTTCACTTCTCTTGCTTCCAAAAAATGCCTAATGTCTCTACAACTACACTAGAAAATAAGTTTAAATTTGGCACAGCCTGAGCTCTACTTATTATCTTTAGTATCCATTACATATAATATATTATATATGTAATGGACACTAAAGATATATATATCACATTTTAAATGCATAAATAGGTAAGTTATTTTTTCAGTGATAAATCATAGAACTTGTATAATTTAATTAGTTTCTTTTATATTAGACAACGTTTACTAAAAGCGTCAGCTTATGCATCAGTGAAGTTGGAGGTAAATCTCAAAACTGGGAAATGCCATTTTATTAAATCTTTTATTGTTCTATTCCTTAGACGCAAACATATAGTTCATAATGAACAAAAAGGATCTCAGCATATTATACCCGAAGATAGTGAACTCCGAAATAAAGCCATTCAGAAATTAACTTCAGTAATGTATATTCATCGCCAAAGGGCCTGGGTTCGAATCCCGGAGAAGGCATGATTGTAACGTCCGTCCTTTCATAGGAGGCGATGGTGGCCCACCTATTAGGTGCCTCCATAATAAAGAGACCACCACATCTGGCCTTGTATAGATTAATGGACTGGGTTACACTGTAATTGTTCACAATTTGCCATTAGGAAAAAAAAAAATGTACATTCATTATGGATAATCCGAATTTAACCTACGTGGTGATAAATGAGTTATCCGAACTCGTCGCAACCCGAATGTTATTCATTGTTTAAATAACAAACCTTGCAGACATTTAAGTTTGTGTTTTGGGGAATGTGAAAAAGATATGCCTTAACCGAAATCGAATCACTTCTAAAAAATTAAGACCTGAATGTACTAACCGTTGCACCACAAGACAAGCACAGGAATAATGCCTTTAATTTCGTATAATCTTATCCACCTAAGCGTAGGTGACTTTCTGGTATTAATCTTGCATCATACCTCCAGTTCACAAACAGAAGTCCTGTTACCTGATTCTTTGTTCTCGTTAGTTGCTATCTCAGTTGTGCATACCATGTTTAATTATTTTATTTACTGTATAGTTTTAAGATTCCCCTCCCACTCCCGAAAAAAAGTGTAAGCATAGCTACTAAACAGAAACTTGATGCTGGAAGACAGATAAAAAATGTTACATTTTTGCGAAACTTGCAGTTGATTAAGGATATGGCATCTCAAACTGTGTAAAATCACACTCTAAAATAACAAATCATTAACCTATGAAATAAGCTGCGTTCGCAGAACTTAATAAAGCCCATGTCTTTGCTTTGAACGGTAATGTTTAAAAGGGGGCCAGATTCTGAAACCTATCTGGTTTTTAAAAGAAAATACTTATATAGTACTATATAAGTACTATATAGTACTATATAGTATAGTAATATACTTTACTATATAAGTAAAATAAAAATACTTTATACTTTTATTTTCTTGCGATAATGCAGATACTGCTGTTAAAAACAACATTTTCATTATTTCAGGTTGCTCTGAATTTTCATGAACAAAGTGATGATTCTGCATCAGCTGTTTACTTATCATCAAAGGGTGCCGTGATATAGCTGAGAGTAAACATACGAGTTAAAAAAAAAAGATTTAAAAGACGATAAGTTAAATGATAATGTAAATATATTGTAATGCTATGCAAATGCAAATGCATTATATTGTATTATAATTAATGCAATTAAATGAAATGCAAATGCATTATATTGTATTATAATTAATGCAATTTAATGCAATGCAATGCAATTTAATGCTATGCAAATGCAAATGCATTATATTGTATTATAATTAATGCAGTTTAATGCAATTAAATGCATTATAA
Organism: Stegodyphus dumicola; assembly: GCF_044657685.1. Taxonomy (NCBI): domain Eukaryota; kingdom Metazoa; phylum Arthropoda; class Arachnida; order Araneae; family Eresidae; genus Stegodyphus; species Stegodyphus dumicola. Next base: position 23,704,586 of record NC_140780.1, on the reverse strand, counting down.
TACCTACTTTATTTTATAGTATTATATATCGCTCATTTCTGCCCCTAATTGCGTAAAATAATTTTCATGGAATTTTCCAAAAATCACTAATCGCCGTTTAATTTGGAAAAATAGGATTCTGCCGCATACACATTTCCTTTTTCAAGCAGAAAATAGGCAATTATCCTTTTATGTATTTAAAAAGTGAAAAAGGTCATAAAAGTTCAAAAATAATTTAATTTGTTTTTAGATCTAATGCAACATTCATTTAATTATGTACCTAAAAATTAATTAAGGAATTTAGCCTAAACTTTTTGTGGCAGTCAGAAGAGAAATTTATCTCTCAAAAATTGAATACAAGATTAACATAATTTTATTGAGGATATGAATTTCGGATAAGCAGCAATTAAATCAAATTAAGTTTTTCTCCTACTTGGTAATCTAAATATTTAGTTGGAATAAGGATGTTAAGAAATTTTCTAAAATAAAAGGTATTGATATCATCGCTAATTTTTAAGATTCCTTACTTCATCAATTTCTTATCCTAGTTTCATTAAGACATGGCTAAATTCAAAAATTTTCACACATGATTTATAAATCTGATTTAAATAATTAATTATAAAAAACTAAACTAGGTATAATTAATTTATATTTAATTTCTATGAGAAAAAGCATTTTCTAAGCTCGTATTTTGAAGTACCTCATTTCGGACTCTTTAAAACATAGTCTGTTTAGCTTAATTGGTTATTTTTTTTTTTCAATTCTCCTTTTGTCCACATGTCTACAGTCTTTCGACACACGTAACATGAAATACAATTGGGAGTACAACACTTAAGGTGTACAGCAGCCAAATATAAGTACTTTTAAAATGGGCATAATATTATTTCATGCGGCTTTAGCTGTTACTTTTCTCTTAAATGAAATTATAATTTTTCTTATTTTCTTTCCAATTATTCCTTGCTGAGTTATTTCCTTTTATTCCCCACTCGTCCGTTTCGTAAAGGAGGAGTATAAATTCTCACTCTGCTATATACTTTGTAAACCAATTGAAGATTATTTGTGGAAATAAGGTTTGAATCCTGACATGTCGTCAGTACGAATTTTAAGTAACAGAATGCTGCATCGACTAGTAACATCTGTCAGAATAAAAGAGCGCTAAGCAGCCAAATATGGATGCGTAATAAGTTAACGTGATAGCCTCCAGCACTGCCTAGGGATAATACTAGAGGGGGGAGGGAGTTTAATAGCATTGGACGGACATTACCAGTAGATGAAGCAACCTCGTACGTCAGTTTCGACCCGGAGATTCTCTCCACACAAAACGGAATGAAAACGGGTTTTTTCGCATATCAAAAGAGACACTTTCTAGACCTACGTACGGTTTGGTTTCGTTCATCCCACTCGACAGAAGTGCTTACAAGGTAGGGCAAAGGTTGAAATCACCCCAAGATCTTTTGACTTGGTCATCTTCTGTCAAAAAGGAATTTCTAAATTAAAAGCCCATGCTGACCATCTCACCCCCACCAAAAAAAAAAAAAAAAAAAAAAAAAAATGTAGAACTGTTGAGTCAAATTCCTTGGAAAATGTTGAGAACTAATATCGCATTTCTCGTTTTCATTAATCCTTCCAATTGCTTAGTGATCGTGTTGAAAATCGTAATGAGGATTCAGTCAGTACAGGTTAAAATATGATTAATTACATTAAGATGGATGAGCTAAAGTACTTACATTCCTCTCTCATTTAAGTCACTGTTAGTAAACAAATAACAAAAGAGTTGCGAAATGTATGGCGGACCTACTGGAGAGATGATTAAATAGACCCTTACATTGGGAAGTATGAATTCACGCTGAGTTTGCGTGTAGGCACAGTGAATTTAATTCCTGCCTCTATAGTCGAGAGTGTATTTTGAAGGTGAGGAAAAAATATCTTACTCATTGAAAATCTCAAATTATAAATTAATTTTCATCCTAACGTGAAAAAAATTAAGCTGGGTAGAAAGAAAACAGAGAAGAAAGGAAACAGAAATCTATATCAACGACTTAAAAAAGATAGATTCTATGAAAAAATGTAAACATGGCTATGAAAAAATTTAAGCTGGGTAGAAAGAAAACAGAGAAGAAAGGAAACAGAAATCTATATCTACGACTTAAAAAAGATAGCCACATATATATTGCGCTGCAATAAACAATATTTTTTTCAGAGATAAAATTACATTACGTTTTGCACAGAACACATGAAAACATGGCTATGATTTATTTTCTCTATGTACCTAAATTATGGATTACCATGAAACATGAAATTTATGAAAAATTCTTTGTAGGGAATTAAGCATTATTATTATTATTCTGCGATAGTGCTTCTTAAAGCATGTTATTAGAGGGACTAGCGGGTTCTAAAATTGTTAAACGTGTTGCAATTTTATCACGTTAAAGCAAATGCTATTTCCTCTTATTTGTACCACAGACTGACACGAAACATAAGACAAAGATGATATGTTATATGAAGCAGGAGAGGTTTCAATAACCTGAAAGGAAGCAAAAAGTAATGAGCGTTTTGGATGCGAACAGTTAATATTTGTATTTTTGTTCTGAGTGCATAACGTTAGAGGTAGCCGATGCAGGACGAGTTATTCACACAATTTTAATGTGTCCTAAATATTATTATTTGCTCTAATAACATTGCAAAATAATAACATTGCTGAGAGGCAGGATGTGATCTGCCGAGACTGCGATGTATGAGTAAGACTACATGCTATTCGAGAATACTCAAGGGCGCTCTAGGAAATAGCGTAAAACAGTGAATTTTATACTTGCATATATTGTCTCAAAGCAAGTATTAGCACACCAACGGCTGAGAGGTTAACTCGCTGAATGCTGATAGATAGACTACAGTTCGAACTCCGGAGAACTGCGTGGGAGATTTTGTGGTTTCCACCGTCTTTAACATGGATACGAATCAGTTTTACATAGAAGTACTCCACAAAGGCATTCCTCCCCAAAGGTAGGTAGTTAGTTCCTTTGCCTTAGTTAATTAACCTTGTAGACACATTGGGAAGCAGGCAAGATGCAAAATATGCAACGCCTTTGTCGGGAATCGAACCGCGGACGTCTCAATTATGCTCTGAGCGTGCAGACTACTACACCACGAAGTTTCGATAAGAAGGAGGGAGAAATACCTTACATACTTCTCCTTTTAAAGGGCGACTGGGGTTTTTTTTAGGGGAACCAATCGCCAAATCCTGGGTGAGGAGAATCATCATCCAACACCCTTTTAGTTCGGGCGCCACTGTGGAGACATTAGGTAATTTGGAAGCAGGAAAGGTGAAAGATGAGCAACTGCCTTCGCCGGGAATCAAACAGCGGACCTCTGGAATATGCGCCCAGCGTGCAGACCACCACACCACGAAGGCATGCCAAGAAGGCGTAACCTATGTATTATAACCTCATCTCAAACCAACATAAACGGCTCAAAGTTTTCTCCACATGCTGAAATAAGTGTAAGAACATCTGCATCCTGTACAGATTTTGTATATGGTTGATGATGATTCAGGTAAAGATGCATGAAGGGACATTTCTTAAACCTCAGAATAAAGTAGCATGCTTTTAATTTTTGTCACACATTCAGTTCTGCGTTTCAACTTAATCGTGTCGGAATAGAGGTTAAAGATAAGCTCAAGAACTTGGAATAGGTAGCATTTGATAAAATATGTATATATTCATTTAAAGTAACAACTTGAACCCAGACTGACATTCAGAATATTAATCTCATATTGTTTTATGTGTTGTTCATCATGATAACGCTAAAATATAGGTTTATAACATACAGGTTTATAATACATAGGTTTATAAAACGTAGGTTTCTAATTTCCAGTTTCTGGATTAAAATGCGCTGTACCGCCTTTCATGAGCGGTACCCCTAGAGATAAAAAGGTCTTAGTGCCACTTTTGCTTTTAAGAACATGATTTCCCTTTGCATTAGCGTTTCCTCAGGTTATGCACTTTTGATTCTTTAATCACAAAAAATCTTTTGAAGCAATTTGATTATATTTTTTCTTTTAGCATATTTTAAAGGTCCTAATACGTCGATTTATAAGTCAGGTCAAAAGAAATGAAGTTATAATTCTTCTTACTTAAATTTCCTTTTATTCGTAATGAACTGAATACGCATTTAATATAAATTGGTTCAAAAAGACATTTAAAATATTTCTAACGTCAGTCGGAAATATGAGTAAATTGTAAGATAGAAGGCTAATTCGTTCATTTAAAAATAAAAGAAAACTCAGCATATAAAGAAAGTACGCTTTAAATGTGGAAACTGTTCATTTTGAGAGACTAATGATAAGCTTTTAGACTTTTCAAAATGGTTTTTCGTGAAGATGAAATATTAGAAAATCATAAACAGAAAATATAAATGTATCTTACCTATTTCTATGAAATGTAAACACAGACAAATATAAATCCATTATTTGTTTATTTTTATTTGGTTTTTAAATAAATTTGAATGAGAATGCAATTTTAGGCCCAGCACATGTCTTTCATGTATAAATGTTTTAATGATGAACAGCGAGATGAATTTGTTTGAAGACCTGAGATGTGCAATCTTCGAAGTCATTACTAAAACCTAAATCTAAGTTTGCTACTAAATACTCAGATATTGATTTGTAGAGTGAGAACAGTAAAATATTTACTTCAAAAATTCCTTAACACATTTCTAACTATATTTTGGAATTCATAATCAAAATTTGAGGAAAATGTATTTTGTAGCATAAAATTATATCCCCTTCCGCATTTATTTAAGTATGATTTTTAATACTTCTAATAAAACCACTTCTCCGTTAAATGCTATTTTTGAAACGCTCAATGACTAAACATCAGTTTATAATGCACATTTCAAAAATCTGCTGTATGTCTATTATTGATACTGACGTATGCTGGTGGAATAAGAGTATTAAAATGAAAAATTATATGCTCGCAAGACAGGTGAATGGTTTTATCGAAATAATGATACTGATTAACAGAAAAAAAACTAAATTATGTTTTCAGGCAGTAGACTGCTGAGGAAACCATAAACAGTGTTGTCTTCGCGAGCTACAGTTTAGAATGCAGCCTTGACAAAAGTCATCCGATTATTCATTTACGCTCAAAAGCAGAGGAATTAGAGAATTGTTCATTTTTACGATAGTCAATTTTTAGTGCAGCTATAAAACAGCATCTCTATAAACATAACATCATAAACTATAAAACATCATTCTTTAAACTCATGGGACGGTGAGGCGTTTTATATTTTGGTACTTAAGTGGGCTAAAAACTAGACTTTTACGAATTTAAAATAAACACAAACTAAATATTAATGTAAAAGCGATAAAAAGTATATAAGGGGCACAATTTTGAGATACGTCTCTTGTGTTTGTATTGAAATTATGTAAAAAACCAAATGCTAAGGCCCCGAACTACGAGTTGATATCACTTACATTAATAATATGTTATTCTTTTAAAAGTACTTATCGAAAATTATTTACTTACTTATTTCAGAAAATGATCACTTGTTACTCTGAATCCATATTATGCCATATAAAAATGCGTTATTTAATTGAAAAGGAAAGGTAAACACAGTGTTGAAGAGATGGAAAGTCATAGCTGTTAGATAGAGGTAGGCAGCAAAGGTCTTCGATGAACCACGCTGTAACAGACGCAGTGTGGTCTATATTAAAAATAACATCTATATTCTTTAGATATGCCGTTATTTTAATCAGAATTCATTGATTATTTGGTCATTTCGCTGAAGTATTTATCGTAATAAGACTGCTAAATTTTATGTTTGCAACTCAGAGACGATATCCATCCATATTATACTACTGGCTAATCAATGGCCTAAAGGCGACTTAAGATGTCTTAGAAGCTAACATTTCTAATGCAAAACGGAATGAATACGGTGAGACAACATAGAGTTTTTTAACAATATTTCTGACATAAAAATCTGAATCAAAGTGATTTTGAAAGAAAAAAACCGTATCCGGTTTCGGTATGTAAAATAATACCAGACTTGTACAGACTGACACAATTTTCTTTTCTAAGACACTCAACAAATTCTTTTAACTGAACAAAGGTTCACAACACATTCCAATGATTGACAAAAAATTATTTATTTGGCATTTTACAAAAAAGTAATTTGTCATTCAGTAAAACGATAAAATATTTTTTAAGAAAGTCGTGTATCATAGAATATTAAATTAAAAATAGCCATGTATTTTAGAAAATTATTTATCTGAATATTAGTGTACTAGTATTTTTTTTTTTTTTTTTTTTTTTTTTTTTTTTTTTTGTGGTCGGCAAGCATCAAAACGAATAAATAATTAAAATTGCAAATAATATTAAATATATTTTTCTGCATTAATATATGGCTTTCATAATTAGCAGAAATTACAGATTTAATTTATTTTCTGTTATTTTGGAAAAAAAGGAATGTTTATCTCTCCCACCTTTCTTAATTAACTATTTTATTTGGACTATAGTTTCTTTTCAAGAAATTGGTGCACAAGGCGAACAACGTGAATGCGGGCATTATCTGCTTACAAAATAAAGCTATTCCCAATACCGCCCAACCGGGATGCATATTTCACAAGTGCACATCATCGTAGCCACTGAGGGAGGGGTTTCGAAAATGGGCCAATGAGCTTCTATTGCTCTTGTGACGCTAAATCTTCGTGCATGTAAGCGTATGTTGTTTATCTTTTAATTGGCATTTGTTTTGCAGTTATGAATGTATGGCGTAATAGTAGAAAATCTCGTAGTGCCTTCGTTTTATGAGTTTAATTAATCTCTAACATTTCACTTTCGCGATTTTTTATCACGCGTTAATATTTGGATTTATGTTCACGGCATATTATCGCTCTTTACATCAACAAAATGACTCAAGCTACAGTTAGCCTAGAATACTATGCATTTACTAACAGCTGTGGATTAAGAGAATTCAAGTGTATAGTTTTTTTTTTAATTGAGATGAGAAGGACTGGAAGTGTTACAATGAATCTAGTGTTTTGTTATTTCAGCGCTTGCATTCTTTTGATTTCGAAAGTGTAAGATTCAGAATGCATATTGTGTATGATCTGATTACATCCATTGTTAACACTAAAAGTTATATGGGAATAAATTAAATATATTCGTTGTGAATAAGATTCATTTATTCTGTTAGATGAATATTTCTTGTGTAGGTAGTTTATTTAAGAGTGAAGAGTTATTAAATGTGAAATTGAACACACTAAATGTGTACAGATGAAAATTAGTAAAGTTCACTTTGAATAAAATTCTGCATTGGCTATTATAGAATATCTTTTTCATATAGATTGCAAAAAGAGGTGCTGACTTCTATTTATATATATAATGGGTGTAAATATTTTTCTCATAAGATAGCATTTGGGATCAGATGTTTATCACATATTTCTTTCTTCATCTTATTTACCACTTATTAAGTAATATTTCACATGCATATTTTTGCGGAGTATCCAATATCTGTTTGTATTTATTTCAAATTCTTTCAACCAGGTAGTGAAATGTTCACAATTGCTTATATTTGATCTAACTTTGAAATGAAAATTTTCAGAAGAAATCGACAATGCTTTAATTATTTTGTACAGAAAATTGCGTGGCAGAATATTTTCAGCAATCTTGCTTGAATCTTAAAACACGCGAAAGGTCATGTGACATGAGAGAAATATTACTGGATGCCTATTGGTCCATTTTAAAGCCACTCCCTAGGTGGCTGCACAGATGTGAACTTGTGAAATATGTAACCGGGATAGTGCTTAGTTACTCTGACTGCCGTACCGAAGAGCCTGGGTTGGAATTCGAAGAAGACACGGATGATTGTAAGCGTATAGTGTTTGTACGGCCTAAGGGCAATCTAAATATGAAGCGAGCCAAAGGTTCTCTCGAGAGGTTTGTTCTAAGGGAAAAGGGATGGAAGACCTTCGGAACCGTTCCCCCAAGGTGCTCGCTCTCAATCGAAGGCGGAATTGAGCTAAAGTCGGGCTGTCACTTATATGGTGCTCAAGGCTCTTGCCAACAACAGACGCATATGATTCCTTGCCACGATTGAAGTCGCGGGCTTGCGCTGATCTTCGAGAGACAAGTGAGATTGGTATTAAGAACAGGTATCGCCAATCGCGGCAGCATATAGACGAAGAATACGATCTAGTATGTGGTCTGAGTATTGAGAGTTACATGAGGTACCACATACAGGTCTGTGAGCAAACCTAAAGTTATTCCTCTGCATACAAAAACATTATCTCCTGTACAGGTATCCCTTTCGTGTACGTTAGATGATAGATATAAAGTGTTTGCTTCTCTACATATGTAAATACATTGAAAATCACTTTGTAAAGTCGGATTCATTAGTGAATAGAACAGACCTCTATTGATTTTTAGTCCAGTTTGTATGACCACATGCCCAATTCAAACGTTCCCTCCGGTGGCTGAAGTTAAGCGGAATGCACAATGACGGTCGCCTAGCATACAGACCTCTTTCATGCAGTCTTTTGCGTAATATCCCTTCTGTTGGTGTTTCTGTAGCAGAAATAAGAGCGAATCTAAGCTGAGATGGAGCTATAGTCCTGTTGTGACGTGCACTGTCGCAAATACAGATTGTGCACAGAAATGATAACGCTGGGCCTACCTCCTGTAAGTTTTTGAGAGGCTTAACCAGCAGTTAGACCATGGAAAGGTCGACCAATTAGCCACCCTGCAGTGTTTGACTGTCGTTGACCAGCATCTAATCCATCTGTGGCTCTGTAATGCAATTCTGCTGGCAAACGTCACCTCGAACTCATTTTTACTCTTTGGCTATCTCGAAATTTTTCAATATGTCTTCGTTCATTGACTAGCAATTCTCTCTTAAATAAATGGTTTTTAATCTGTATCGTATTTACGTAAAGCGATGGCAGCGCCAATCTTTTCCATAATGCTACTTCATGCAGCTTGTTTATATTTGTAACATATCCGAATCTGAAGAATTTTGAACGACTTTTAGCCGATTTACCACGATATTTTATTTTTGTACTTAACTTTTGGAAAGCAACATATAAATAAATCTATTACTAGTGAAAATATTTGTGTCGGTGATATAATAAAAATAATGTGATAAAAATGATAAAAGTGACGCTATGTCAAGATTTTATATTTTGCTAACAAGTTTTCACTTTAATCAACATTTGCCATCGTCTGTGAACTCAAAATACATTTTCTCCGGTAAAGCAATTGTTTTAACAACTTAGATGGTGTATTGAGAATACGGCAAAGCACACTAGGGCTATCTGTCTAAGGGGAGGGATGCCTTCGTGGAGGACTTTCTAAGGAAAACTGGCTCGTATACACGTTACACATGGGAAAAACCACGAAAACGCCCATCCAGCCAGCCCGTTTGCGGGATTCGAACCTCGGACCGAACTATTAGTGTTCAGCGATTTTACCGCTTGGCCGCTGGTGGGCTTTAACAACTTAGAAAACGGGATGAGATTTGCTTATATTCTTTGGTAATTGCTAAAATTTCAGATGAAGAAGCTCTGGGTATTCAAAGTGCATTTTAATCTATTTTAAGCTATTGGTATAATTTTATTTGTCGTTTATGTTAAAAGAAACGAAACACTATGTAAAAGCGAAACAAACGAAACTAATGCATTTTGTATGAGAATTATAAACATATTTACTGTGTTTATTTGTTGCACAAGTAACAGGTGTGTGTGTGTATCACGTTTTTTGTTGGCATTTTGTTCGAATTGAGAAATTTTAGAAGTATTTATTTATACCACTTTAAAAGTAGTAAAGAAATTTTTGAGTAGAAAGAAACGTTTTAAGCAAATAAACTAACATTTCGCACTTTTTAATTGAACATTATTACTCATAAACATACTTAAGTCATTTCTGTTTCTCTAAGGCCTCCACCAATGGTTAAGACCGCTCAATACTTGAAGTTCGATACGAGACAAACGAGTTGGCTGCGTGCTTGATTTTCGTGTTGTTTCTAATGTTCAAAGTAGATACGAGCCGCTTTTCTTTAGAAAGCTCCTCTATGAAGAGTCTCTTGAAAGGTCTTCCCTATAAAGCAGATAACCCTTATGTGTTTTGCCACATTCAAATAACCTTTAACCAAACCTATTTCTCTTGCTGTGATGTCGATATAACAAATGTCGAAATAACAAATTAATTTTCTGCAATTTACTGAATTCCCCTACTGCCCCACATAAGAAAAATAATCTTTTTATTTGGTTTTAACTAAGAACTGATTTGGATAGCAGTAAATTCAAGCTGAGAAAAAAATAAAAAAGATGAAATTATCTTTACAATAGCACAAAACGTTTTTGGTTTGAGTAAAGGGTAGGACAGTAAACTGTAAAATGTAACGAGAGGTTTTCCTTGACTTTGTAGGCTTTATTATTTAAATTAACCAGTTATTTATAATTCTTAGCCTTTACTATAACTTCTCCTTTCCGTTTCTTCACCAGAATGTAAATTGATTAGACAGTATTTTAATTAAGGTTTTTTAAATTGTAAGACATAGCGTGTTTCTGCCTATCCAGGCCATGTAACGTAGTTCCTGTCAGCTCTGATAGTTTTGTATTTATTGGGTTTGTTTTTTTGCTGCTGATACTTAAATTCGTTAGGCTGATTTGAAGTTTTGATCAAAGTTAAAATTACATTTAATTCTGCAGTCTTTGACTTCTAGTCTACGGCTTAAATTTGAATTTCACTTTTACTTTAGTTTTTTTATAATCTCATTTAGTTATAGCGTTGTGTTAAAAAGAAATGCTTGTTTAAGCCCTTTCGAGTCTATGTAGTTAGTTTTAGAAGCAGCCATAATTCGCCTTACATCTTCTAGAAATCTGGAGCTAATTTATGCCCCCAAAGCCAGCCAAACTTTTAGGCAGCAAATTTTAATCCATACGTTTGCCTCAGGAAAGAATTCTTAAAAAAAAAAAAAAAAAAGGTGTGTCAGAACAATGACGGAAAAACTGAAGGCCAGTTTTTTTTTAATTGAAAATTTTAAAATAACCTGCCATAGTCATTTACTAGGCGTTTTGGGTAAAAACAGTAATATTTTAATTCTTTCTTTCAACATAGGACCAACATATGGAGATCTTATCTTAAATCACTTAATAAATTCATCAACTTTGAATTGGATCATTTTACATCCCCCAATGCAGATTACAGTTATGCGTACTCATTAATATCTTTCAGTAAGGTTATACGTAAATCATTACGGCAACATGATTTATGTTTCTTTTTTCACTTCACGATAATTACTAGCAGTTCTAAAACTATAATTACCATGGTTACAAATCAGAGGATCTTAATTATTTTTTTTTTTTTTTTTTTTTTGCATATAATTTTGATGATAAATTTTATGTACGCATTTTGGAATTATTATACGCGTTTAAAATCTTAAATTTTTTATTGTTTATTTATTTAAATTGTTAAAATCACATGCCATATTTCCATATTTAAAGTTATAATATGTAAAGAATTAAGGTATTCGAGTGCATGTCATCGGTGTGTATAACCTCTCCTTATTGGTTAAACGGCAGGCCTTCGGATAATAAGAAAGGTACATTTTCGACTATTGTCATCATTAAAAACTTCAAAAAGATCTGCCTTGCATTATATGAACCTGCAGTTTATAACGAATTATAGCATCCTCCCCCCTCCCGCATATGCTGTTGTGGTGTAAATGATAGCATACCTAACTAGCACTCTGAATATCCGTGGCTTGATGAGAAAGCATCTTTTTTATGTTTTCAGCTCCAGAAATCTGAATGTTTAAAGGAAGCATTGTGCTGGGCGCAAGAAAGATTATGGTTTAAATAATGCTTTTCATATTTATGAACTTTCTATTTTACACATGTACACTGATAGAAAATGAAATTCCAACACCAAGAAGAAGTCAACTTAAATGAATGAAATACAGGCAACGGATTTGTCAAGTGAACGTATTTATTTGGCTAATGTTTCAAGTTCTCAAATTAAAGTATGCGTGAGAAGAGCCGTTTTAAATGTGAAATGGTGGTACATTAATAACCACTGTAGTTACTACGATGCTGAATGCAAGCATAAAAACGAGCATGCACTGTGTCGCACAGGTGTCAAATGTCATACAGTTGTCGTACAGGTATATTATGTCGTAAGGCTGTCGTGAGACGGACTTCCGTGCCTGTTGCACTCGGCCAGTTATATTAGTAGTTGCGTGTTGGTTGCGGATGACGCTGGATTTTTTGTCCCATCCATATCAACGGGAGAATGATTGGGTGATCTCAGTGGCGAGGGAAACACGTCGACACTCGAGAGCACGTTGGATGATAGCAGAACTATGAAGATCGCTGTTGGAGAATGCCCCCTGAAATATTTCTTAAGAACGGCAGCATAAGCGATGCATTCACAAGGCTGAGGTACAAATTTTCTGTCAAAGCGTCTGAGATAACAACGAGAGTTCTCGAGCTGTTATAGGAATCCCCCCCCCAGACCATAACTCCTGGTGTAGGTGCTATGGGTTTACGTCACACATAGCTTAGTTCCAAGCGCCTTCTTCGCCCCCTTCTAACCAACATATGGCCATCACTGGCACCAAGACAGAAATGGCTGTCATCTTGACAGCACAACAGTTCTCTATTTTGCCCTTCAATGAGTTCTAGCTTGACATCACGGAAGTCGCAGATGACGGTGATTTGGAGTTACAAGGTGCCTGGCAAGGAGCTGTCCCTCAAAGTAATCGATTTGCTAGAGTTCACTGTGTCCCTCTGGCGCAAAAAAAAAAAAAAAAAAAAAAAAAAAAAAAAAAAAAAAAAAAAGCTCAAATGTCTGCTACAAATGCAGTGCGATTTGCGAGACTTGCTGAGAATACCCTTCCCTTTCAGTGGTGGCCCGTTTGCGGCCAGACTCCAGGCTTCTTGAGACTGTACCTTCCTGTGATTACTGCTGCCAGCATGCATAAGCAGTAGATATATCCCTACCAAGTCTGTCTGCAATACGGTAAAAAAGAAAATCCACCTTCTACGTCCCTATAACACAGCCTCTTTTAAACTCAGTAAACTGTTGGCACCGTCTTCTTCGTCTCCTTAATAGCATTCTTGACTCAAATCTCACTCACAATACCCAATCGGGAAAATACTAAAAATAAGGCACACGGAGTTTAACATTGCGTATTTAAAGCAAACGTGATTTGTATATTCAAAATGACGCAACTAGCGCCACACTTGTTCGTATAGTGCTAAGTTTGAATGAACGTCATCTTTTAGATGTGCAATTTCGCTTACCCAGCACAAATCCTTCTTGTTGTTGGGATTTCATTTTCTAGGAGTGAATTTTGCGGTCCAAACGATTTCGAAAAATCAAGAGAACATTTTCCATAGTTTCTTCTCCTTCTCCTCGCAGTATTTGAACAGCTTGTTGGATAAACTGCTTTGGTTTCCATTCATTGCCAAAATCTTATAAGAAATGTTCTTTTATTAAATAGATACACAAATATAATACCGAACATGAATACAGATAACCGCCAGTATTAAGTAAAAAAAAAACCTGAAATGAAATAGAAAGTATTGAGCATTTTTCTATCTTCTTTTTATAAGAAAAATTAGTTTGCGGAATAAAGTTTCCTTCTGAAGAAGAGCGGCTTCGTAATTCTGCCAGGAAATTCATGGAGCTATTTTAATGTATTTTACCAGTTATTATTCTCCATTTATGAAACATTTATAGCAATTTTATAATGAAAAGAATATATTTCCTCCACGAATTAACATTGCAAAGGTAGTAAATAATTACAGCTTGAAGGTTATAAGGTATTTCTCCCACTTTCCTAGCGTGCCTTCGTGGTGTAGTGGTTCTGCACGCTGGGCCGGTATTCCAGAGGTCCGTGGTTCGATTCCCGGCGAAGGCGCTTGCTCATTTTTCCTCTCTCCGGCTTCCAAAAAATCCTAATGTCCCTACAAGGTGTCTGATTTAGATCGAAAAATTAGACTCCACAAAATCTAAATTCAAAATTTGACTTTTGTAGGGATTTATAATTTAATAGAATAATCATTTAATACAGTTCTGTAATATATTATGTTTATAGAGAGACTTAAAGAATTATGCGCTATGTAATAGCGTTTAAATCGCTTTCTTACCAAACCAGTTGGCGCAGGTAAATTGAACAATGGAGCAAATGTCACAACAACACATACTGTTTGATACCTGCTGTCGCGAGTATTATTGTAGCAACGAGAAACTGGATCAGATTCCGAAAGAGTTTTCGAATTGCCCGCAGTTTTTACATTCAGCTGGTAATTCCACACTGCGTGGGATTCTAAATCTTTTTTCTTTTTTTGTTTTTCCAAAGTACTCAGGCAGACTTTTAGAAAAGGGTTTTGCACATGTCGGTAAATGCCCAACAAAATGAGAGGGTAACGTCTCTTCTTGCAAGGCGTGGCACCATACTTTTCTCACGACACAATCTGGAAATTCGTAACGATGCCTTGGAGATGGTTCAATTTGTGAGAAGCCCCACTGCATTGGGCGTCTTAGTTCAGAGCCCTTTTCGTCCTGTTTTTGGGCCAGGGTCTCACAGGTCGTGGCGCTGGGACATCTAATAACAGTGTGTAGTGCGGGGGTGGGGCTGCAACTATGCTGAATCGTGACGGGCTGTGGTGGCGCCTAGGGCGCAAATCCAGAGTCTCTTTCTAATGGGATTTCGACAATAAGTTTTTCCCTTTGAGACGTGATCTGCATAACACTGAACTGAATCGGGAGACGCAACACCTACGAAAGCTAATAAATTTCACCCTGATTAGCCCCTGAAATCGATTTAAAGAGCGTAAGCGTTTCTTGATTGATAGTGACGCGTGCCTTGGGTACCAATGATCGAAAAACAATTGCTCTGGGCAGTCGAAAACATCAGCAACGGAAACAGAAAACACTTTGCCTTTTCCACTTGTGATTCTTTTTTCGCTCGCTAAATGAAGGTTTCTTACGAATGAATACGTTTCAGATTCCATTAGTAAAACAAGGAGGTTAAGACACATTTCCTAGCTCTACCCAGGACTTTGGGATACATCCGAGTTATGTTTCATCTCGGTCTTTCAGTTATTATTTATCTGTATTCATTTCGTACTTTACATGACATTCTTTGTTTTCGCTTCAATTATTTTTTTATTACGGACTATGGTCATTTTATTTCAAAATATTACAAATTAGATATAATTGCTTGTGAATGTTTTTTACACTTCAGCTTTTGGTACGGTTTCCTTTTCAATATTGTGTTTCTCAACTTCTTTCGCTTATTTTTTAATACTGTGCAGAACAATTTACTGATATAACTGCATTCGTCTCCAAAATTCAACCTTATTTTGCTTTGATTTTTATCATTTGAATTTTGTTTGACAGTCTTTTTCTATTATTTCTCTTAGTATTTTTGTATTAAGCGTATCGAATGATCATTTAAGCGCATTTTTATAAACAGATCTCTTATATTACAATTTATAATTTTTTTAAAAACGTATATACTTCATAACTACAAAATACTAATTATAATGGCAAATGTTACGAAGTAATAATTAAGCTTGAATGAAATTAAAAAATGCGTTCAATAATGTAATATGCAAGCACAAAATACATGTCTTTTGATTTAATGTACAGTATTGCGTACAAATGTCATTAGCCATTCTGTCGTGCATGAGACGAATGGGTTCATTTCTGAAATTCTGCTTGATCTCACTCAATTTTCAATGGGAATCTATATTATTCATAAGACTTACGCTAAATGAAGTGTAACTTTATTTCATAATATTTCAGGGTACTTTTTTTTTTTTTTTTATTTATTACGTGCTCCGCCCTCAGGCACTACACGGAAAGGGAGGGATGCCCCGTGGAGGTCTTTTTAAGGAAAACTGGCTCGTATCCATTTTACACATGGGGAAAACCACGAAAACGCCCATGCAGCCAGCCCGTTCGCCGGGACTCGAACCCCGGAACGAACTACCAGTGTTCAGCGGCTTTTACCGCTCGGCCGCTGGTGGGCCATTTCAGGGTACTTGAAATTGTTTTATTTCTCGCATGGATAAAAGTGGCATTTTACTGAATTGATCTAATCGACCGATATCGCTGATATGAACATCAAATACAACAAGGAACAAGAAGATGACTAACAAATGACGAGTTATTCTAAAGCTAACAACTGCATTTGTATCTTCTGTGCAAATAACTCTTACTTACAGTGAGAATAAACGTCTTTTTTATTTGAATTTTCGAAACAAAATACTGCGTTTTAGAATGTATTAAATTGGCGTTAATATCTCTAAAGTTAAAATATATATATATGTAATAATAAAATTCCATAGTCAAGAATACACTTAAAATTCTAACTGTATGTTCTTTTCATTTTTAATGGCGACGTTCTCTTATTTGAAAGTACTTGGAATTAAATCCACAGCCCCGTAGTCAAGTTGTTTTTCCCGCCTTTTCTATGTTTCATGTACAGTTATAGAATGTTCTGGAGATATTCAAAGCGAACTGGAATGGCTGACGAGGCTGACGTCATTTATTGGAAGCTCCACCTTTCCAGCGGCTATAAAAGGACTCGCAAAGGAATATCGGGGTCTTTTCTTTAATGTATCGATGCAGTAAAATTATAAGGTATTTCTCTTACTTCCCTAGCGTGCCATCGTGGTGTAACGGTAGCACGCTGGGCCGGTATTCCAGAGGTCCGTGGTTCGATTCCCAGCGAAGGCGTTTGCTATTTTTCATCTTTTCTGCCTCTAAAAAAATCCTAATGACTCTACAAACTTCATACAAAAAGTTATTAGTAATTCTTTTTTATTTACTCCGGAAATATGATTTTGTAACTGCTGTTTCTCCTGACCAATAATAAATGGATCCTCTTTTCTAAACTTATCGTCTGATAAGTTAAGCTACGACTACATCTATATATCTTCACCAGTCTATTTATTCCGGACAAAAGCTGGTACATCACATATACATATATATATATATAAGCTCAAAACGAGGAAACTTCTGACTGCTGATCAACATGACTAAGCATGGAGAATGTAAAGAATGTCGAAGTTATATGTGTAGTACTCAAACTGTACTAAATCGCAGTTCTTAAGTTATGCGGGAAGTTTGATTGCATTCTTACTCCAGCAACCCGCTAATATGCGATGTAAAACCCGTTTGGTCGCCCAACAAGGCAGTGGTTGGTGACTCTGACTGCCTTACATGATGGGCCGGGTTCGAATCCCGAAGAAGGCATGCATATTTGTAAATGTACAGTGTGTGTGCCGTGTGGGGGTATTTTAAAATATGCGACGAGCCGAATGTCCTGTCGAAAAGTTGGTAGTAGGAGACGAGATGTGGGATTCCTTCGGACTCCTTTCCCCATGGTGTTTTTTTAAAAAACTGGAGGAGGAACTGAGCTAAAGTCGGGTTGTCGCTTATATGGTGCTCAAATCTCATGCCAGTGACAGGCGCATTTGTCTCCTTGCCACACGATGAATGTTTTTGGCTTGTGATGACCATTGTCAAGCAAGTGAGATAGGTAACAACAACAAAAACGGTTTGAAATGAGAGAATAATATCTATTCCAATTTAGTCAAAAGCTTTTAAGTAAAATACTAACTGATTTACTTCTATATAGTTTTCACATTTGCGATGTTTTAGTCTGAGATCAAGCAGCGCAGCAAGCGGATTTCAGGTTACTAAAAAAAGGAAAGAGCTATCACATTTATGGAACACATAATATGCGTCAATAAGTATTATATTTATATTAAATTAGGTAAATATAAAAAGATTTGTCTGATCATCATATCATTAGCCAAAAGCAATCCCATAGCAATCGCTCTTGTTCTACCAATATGGAAGATTAGGCATTACTTGGAAGATAATGGTACTATAAAGCGAAAACTAAGTACTAAAGAACTCTATTAGAGGACACCCATGATGCCGTTTCCACGGGGAAAAAAAAGGAAAAATAGAAATCAAATGAAAACTGTGTTTTTCATAATGACAAATCAAAAACTACCTAATATTGTTTTCCCGTAGCCGCTGCGAGTGCAAGCGCTGGTTAGAAGTCGTCTCTGTGCATTCTTCTTAACTCAAACACAGCAAATACAATGACAAGAGGGGTTGTGATTATCTGTCATCAAACAAAATTTATCTCATTGTTGCTTGTTTACACGAATGATTTTTATTTCTTTCAGCCTCCGAAACTATGCATAGTACTGTGTACTGTTCAGATCCTGCATTTTTTCATCACTCTTCCTCTTTTGAGGATAGGCTAAATGTGTGGAATCCCTTATTTTCGAATGTGAATGTACGAGGGAAGGACTATACTAGTATATTACTTACCATAACTTGCATTATCTTATTTAGAAATAAAGTATGTAATGTATTTGGCAGCGTACTTTATTAATATCCTGTTAAGCTTAATTTGCTAACTATACTAGATCTTATTCATATCTATTCTATTAATAAGGCTTTTAATATAACTATACTATTAACCGCTGTTTCACGTAGGTCTTGAAGCTGACTTATCTACAGACACTATTGTATTTAAAGAATAATATAATTAATTAGTATTTTTTAAATGTAAAACTGATGCCTTGTCCTTTTAGACTGAAAGTTACTAATTTTTTCTTTAGCAATAACAAAACACCTGATCAACAAATACGGCTAAAAATGCTTTCTATTATGAAGCGAAATCATTATTGGACATACAGGAAACTTCAACGCTACCTTCTTTATTATTGCGCTTTGCGAGACAAAAGTGATTAACTCCAAACTTGCTAAGATCTTTAAATTTCCTTATTTTATGCCAAATCATATACTCTTATTAACATTCAAAGAACTGAACGCACAACCTAACATTTTAATGCATTCTTACTGCTTGCTGATAAAAATTTTATCAGGTAATTAATTTTCTGAGTAAGAAAGATTTGAGAAGTTCAGTAAAATTGAAAGGAAGTTGGGAGGTTTCCAAACCATGCTCTAAAATTACGAATTAATGAAGCACAGGATCATTTGTCAAAGCTTTCACATTTCGCTCCATATTTCATTTGTTATCATATTAATCTGGGCACCACACATCCTTGAAATCTAGTCTACCTGTTTAGCCAAGCAAAGCCTAAAGGTTTATCCAAACTTGAAAACTGAAAAGTTTAATTAATCAGCAACGTTGTGCCATCTGACATGAAGCTTGCTAAATGACTGTCGCAATAAAAACTTGATCAATGCTTCAACACAGCTCTTTGTGTTGAGCGTTTGTATTAAGAATATATAATATTTCAATCATAATTACATATCTATGTGGTACATCATAAAAGCTTCATTTTTCATCCACCACCTTTTTTCCCCCTTTCCTTTAAATACGGCTTAAAAGCTTGAAATACAACTGAATTGTAATTGCAGTGAAAATACGTTATAGAAACCTCAAGTAAATATCTCATTATCAGTACTTTAAAACTAAATCTAGTATTTCTTGAAGACTTTTACGCTGCTATAAAGTAATAAAAGTTATACGCTTTGGTATGGTGCTTATGCATAGGAATATAAATATTTGATAAGACTGTGAAATTCATTTAATTTGACAACTAATTATTTCATGTTTTGGATCTGTACTGTCAATTCTTCATTTCTGTTTCTCAGCCAGAATACAAATTTAGTTCATATGTGTTTAAGGTAAGGTTTTGAGACGAAGAGTT
Organism: Stegodyphus dumicola; assembly: GCF_044657685.1. Classification (NCBI taxonomy): domain Eukaryota; kingdom Metazoa; phylum Arthropoda; class Arachnida; order Araneae; family Eresidae; genus Stegodyphus; species Stegodyphus dumicola. Next base: position 23,684,896 of record NC_140780.1, on the reverse strand, counting down.
TTCTGCCCCTCATAGACACGTTACTAGGTTCTTATTTTAGGTAAGGGGTCTTGTCTTCGGCCTTGCTTTATAATTGTCGATAGTAGAAATATTACCGGTGAAGATTAGCCAACTCGGCGTTAAATTATTCTGTGCATCTTTTTGGCTTTATGCATTTGTCTATTTAAATTTAAACTTTACATTTGACCTCTGCTTTTAAGTTTCTCGCCAAAAATGCTAGCGGAGTTGTAAGAACAAGGAATGCCTTCTGTTCATCTTAGTTAGTTTTAAATAAAGGGTCGTTTACAAACTTCCCAAGTTCCAGCTGTTATTTAGGCTTAGCGATAATTCTCTGCCAACGTTTGGTCACAGCTCCCAATAGTAAAGGATTTTATGCTTTATAAGTAATAATGCAAACCTGGGTAGTTACAAGTTTTGTCAATATTTTATGTGCACATTTCATTTCTTAGCTACACACTAACCTCTTATATTAATTAAACAGAAAACATGAAACATAGAATAAATTTTCAGTGAACCATGCTTTTATTTTTATACAAGTAAACAAACTCTGTTAGGAAGAACATTAAGTGATGGATAAAATTTCTTCGTTACAAACTTTACTCGGAATATTCTCAATGCGTTAAGTGAGAAAATACGTGTAATAATATGAAATCATGATGATTTTTTTCTCACTACAGTCATTATATGATTGTATTCGTGCTCGTCATAGCCGAGTTCAGATCCAATTCTAAAGATTTCATTCTTCGCAATTACACTTTTTTTTGCCTTACTCGTGTTAATTTCCCATGCTTAATCAAGACGCGAAAATTTCAGGGAACAACTACCAGAATAAATGCTTTTATTAACAACAAAAGCTACAGTTATGAATTAAACTATCATTAAATATGAAGTTTCTGCAAGTGTTCCATAACGGTTTATCTTTGAGTACACTAAAAAAATATCAATTTACAACACACATTATCAAATTTTGGCGGGAAACTGAAAAATTGAAAATATCCATTTTGTTTTTAATACTTACGCATGTAGTATACGCAAGTTCATTTCTCAATATCCCTCTTATAAAGTAAAAGTAGCATGCAAGTAAAGTAACAATCGAACAAGTTAAGTAAAGTAAAGTAGCAAGTAAAGTAATGCAAGTAAAGTAACAATCGAAGAAGAGAATAATCTATCTGAAAAGAAATAATAATTTTTGATATCTTTCATTTCTCTAACAGAGACATATTATTTTGCATTACTCAGGAATGTTCTAAAATTATTAAATTAAATTATTAAATTATTATTTAAATAATTAAATTTATTCTTAAGAAATGGAACAAGTAGCTAAAAATTCAGTCTTGATTTTGCTGCTTGAGTACTCATTAAATATCAGTTTAATCATTAAATATCAGTTTATTTCTGTTTTTTGCACTCGAATGTCCTTACTTAAATGAAAATATCCCTTTACATATAACATATATTAAATTAATGTAAATAAGTAGTTTTGAGAAAGATTCATAATGTTATAACGTTACAAATAATATTAAAATCTTAATTCAAATGACGAACTCGCGAAACTACAAAGATTAATACACGAAATTGGGAAGTCACCTACACTAAAATTACTCAGAAAAGTATTTCGCTAGACATAAGACTAATTCGAAAGAAAAAAAAAATGCAATATAGAATTTCCGGAGCACGAAGGCGAGTGCTTGCAATATGAAATGATGAAAACATGCGAAGAGCTGCTATTAATCATTTCCGGTTGGTTAATTGCTTATGCTAAACGTTGTGTGAAGACTACCTGCTTTAGGAGAAAATCCTCATTTAGGATTTTATAAGGGAAACTGGCTCATATTCGTAATACATATAAAGAAAGAAACCCAAAACTATGAAAATAAAACCATAAAATGAAAGAAAACCACGAAAACCCCCATGCAACCAATCTTTCCGGCTACTGAAGGAACGAATGTGAGACGAGATACATTTTTTCAACAATATTTGTCACTTTGCCACTAGTAGGCTTCTTAAATTTTAAAATTTTATCTTTTAAAGCTGACTTTAAATGTGATTTCTGATGCTAATATATTTTTCAGTTTGCTATATGAAATAAATGTACAATGGAAGACGTTATTTCATTTAATAAAGAAACGAAATTGAGAATATTATTTGCAATTGATAAATGTTCAGGATCTGGTTCTTACCAATCATTTCTATGACCGTGTGTATAACGTTTTACGCTACCGAGTATAAAACATAGAATTTTCAATTAATTAATTCACATTGTTTGCTAGAAGTGGTACTTCTTTTAACAGGGTATGCAAAACTAATGTTTTCAAAAAGTTGTTACCGTTCATTACTGACCTTAGGAGCAGAATTAATGAAAACGAGGGTAGGCTAACAGTTTTTGATAATATAGGGAAGTAGTTTAGCGCATAACTTTGAGCAATAAAATCAAATTTATATGTTAAATACTAAGTGAAACATCGACTTACACAATTAGCTAGTGCTACGTTTATTATGTGGATAAGAGAGATTTGTTTTCAAAATATTAAAATATATTTGAATTTAAATAATACGCTGAGTAAGGATTATTGAAGGAGTTAAAGGCAACACTTTTTGCACTTCTGCAGCTGAAAGCGAATGTTCTGTACTTAAACCCTTCGAAACTAGTCCTGCAAATTTATGATTCTTAAGCTGAAATTTATGAATCTTACGCTGATGCTTGTCCCTTTATGCCCTCCAACAGCTAAAATAATATATTGATGGATGAAATTTTTGTTCAGATATGATTTGGGAAAGATTTAATTGTCCTTAATCTAAAAGAAAATTTTTTTTCACTTGCTTTATAAAATAACTATTTGGCAGTTTTTAATTTTATGTATTTACTTTTCATTTTTCTTTCAACTTGCGATTAGAAATTTAAGGTTTTTAACTAAGTTTCTATGCCTTGAAGACATGGAATTCTTATTACAAAAGCCAACTTCTCAGTCGTTTTTGCTGCCATTGCGTAATAAACTGTCTGGATAAATGTTGGGTGTTTTACACGTTGGTTGTTTAACACTGATTCCTGTTTGAACAAGAAGTGGTTAAGAAGCTTGAAAAAAAAAGAAAAATAAGAATGTCATGATAATTATAATGAAAGAAATATTTCACGTAGAACGTTAGGAATTCTTTAAAAGTGTGAATAAGTCACTGCACTCTGTCTCATGCTGAATAAATTAACTCTGCTGTGCTCTATCTCTGAGTGAAACTTAGCTTCCCCCCCCTCCAAAAAATAATAGTTGTTTTTACCCAAACATTATACTGTACGCGACACTAAGTATGTGAAACAAATCGTGTATTTAAGCTTTGTGCTAAATGCTTTGATCCAATGAGAAAACAAGAAAAAAGAGCTTCTCTTGCGAATTTCTTTATGAGCAGCAGTCAGTTCCGGTTGCTGCAGGAATTAATACAACCAGAAAACCCCTCTCGACCTTTTAAATAACAAAGGAATGCATTGTAAAATTATACGGTACAAACGTGTGCTTATTTGCTATTAATGCCCCTTTCTTAAAATTTATCATGTTTATCCTTTTGTTGTTTCTTTTGCGGCATTGTCCCGAAGTTTACTGCAGTCACATTTACCAGTAAGAAATATTTTAGGCGATGTTCTTTTTTATATCAAAAGTAATGTGCTGGGTTTGGCCGTAACGAGTTAGTTTATGAACGTGTTAGTAAACTTGGGCTGCAGATGGTAGTTCTACCGGGTATTTTACTTCTGGGAAATAATTTCCCATTTTGGTAAATCACCATGTCGTAGGAAAAGCTAAGGCTTTAATTTCAAGGAGAGTTTCACTTCAGAGTTTCTTTTCATGCATTTTATTCCTGTTGACTGGATCCAAGATTTCCGGAACCTTTTCTCAGCCTTTTTACATTACTGCAAAGCACGATAGCCGCTCATTCTTAGAAACAACACCATTGTGCAATACGGATGAATTGATGGATGTTTGTTGCAACAATGGACAAACTCCGATGCATTTTGATAAAAAAAAGTACGAAAACTGTGAAAATACTTTTATACTGGATCATAATCCAGTAAATAATCTGGTAAAAGCTTTGTTACTCTTTTCGTATGCATGCAGTTTTCTCTATAAAGTGAATATCACCATGAAAAGACTTCTGCATATTATGTATACAAATTTTCCATAAAAATAATATTATCGTCATAACTAAACAAAACGGCTTCAGAACACTGTTCTTTCTAAAGAATGATACAATAAGAAAGTTTAAATCTTAGTGAGCATTTCTTCCATTTATATTTCAAAAATTTAACAAAATATCTGTAAATTGTCTTGGCATGCCATAATAAAATATACGTTTGTAATGCCATCTCAATACTGACAATAATTACAATAATACTACTGCTTTGCATTTAGTTTTGCAGATAAACAAACATAAATATCCATGCTATATTCACCGAAGCGACTGTAGCTTTCTTGTGCCCACTAACTGAGACAAATTTAACATGAAAACACTATCAAAACTTCAGTGATAATTAGAATTCGCCTGTTATGCATTTTAACCCCAGCGCCATTTTGGAAGCAAAGCGTTCCCTGACACTCGGATAGTTTTAGTTGTTTACAGCATATTAGAAAAATTCCTCATACTTTGCAAAAAATAATTTATACTGTGAAAGTAAAAACAGAAGACATCTTGCAAAAACATAAAACATTATTTACGATAACGATTTATGTTAACTGATCTGGTAAAGCATTGTGACTATCCCTTTATACTGTGCTCTTCACCTTTGTCGGGAAAAAAAGCTGCTGTAGCACATGGCTCTCCAAATCCTTGGTAAGATAGTGGAGAGGTAGGTTTCATTAAATTTCCAAGCAGAGATTGCGCAATTTTAGCAGAGTACTAGGAGATGATTGCTAAGTTCTGTGGTAGGCTTCTTCGACAACCATATATCAAAATTAATATCTGCGAATTAAAAGGCCAGATTAACAACTCAAACTTATCAACATGTTTCATGGAATCACTGTGGTACTATTTCGAACTTGCAGCAAACGGTATTGTACTACCCTTTCTGGCCGGGAAAGTCAGAAGCCATGAATGGAATGATGTTCAGCAATGAGTCAACAATGATGATTTCAAATTCTGCAGCCTCTTACTTCCTGCAAGTATGTGGTTGTCGGCTGTTTGTCTGGAAGACGGCAGACATTGAATATGGACTGTATTATTTAGATTATAGCAAGCATTCGTTGTCCATCTGCCTAAAGGAAGAGATCTCATCGTGGTGGAATTTTCAAGGAAAATGACTCGTATTCACGTACACATGGTCTAACTTCTGCATTTTTCCTATTGCATGGTCTAATCCGGATGTTCCCAGCTTTACTGTATACGTAAACGTTACTGATGCAAGATTAATAAAGGCATATTAAAAAGGTGTCTGCTGCGGAATCTTATGAACTGTTTTAATATCAGATACATCTGCACTAGCATCTGTACTGTATTTGACTGGCATATGAGCCAATGCCAGTTGCCTAGTTTCAACTGTCTGTATTCATTACTGAGAATGGATATGCAACACCTCACTGTTCGTTTTCCTCTTTTCATAGGTACTAACAACGGCAGACCGTAAAAACCTGAAAAGCAATGCCGATTCAAAGATACATGTTTTTAGCTTTCGGGCATCACAATATGGTCTTTACCAAAGTCGCCTAAATCAATAACCTTTCCCATTGCATCCAATTACATGCAAATGTAGTATGACACAGAAAAGATGATGCTTCAGTATTTCCAACCAGCTTCTAAATATTTCCAACTCGTCACTTGCCATCGATGTTATTTTTACAAGTGCATTATCACAATGTAGGGACAGTCATAATGTTTTATCAGTAATATAATGTTTATGATCAGTATAGGAAGTAACACATTACTTTAGGTACAATTAATATCCTATTTCATATATTAATTTTAAGCTATTTATAAGTCGCATATGATATATGAAAGAATGAAAGGGTAACTTATTTGATCACTAAATGTTATCTTTTTACATCATCTGAATCACTTACTACAGCTTACTACAACATCCTAATACTGGAAAATTAAACTGTTTTTAAAAAGTTTACATACGTCTAATATCTTACGAGATCTTCAGACAGGTACAGCCTTAAAATGCTGCAGAAAGATAAGTCCTTCTCTTATTCCCGATAGTCCAAGATGCAATGCAGTTGCGGCTTTCCGTCAGTCTACAGAACATGATTGCCTTGCAGCCCACCTGCACCTTATAGGCATTTCAAGCGATCCTTTTTGCCCACCTTGTAATTCTGGAGAAGAAATGGACAGGGACCCCCTGCTTCGATGTGGAGCTCTTTATGGTCTTACAGAGGAGTCGAGATAATGAGAGGCAAGAGCGCTCCTTAGGCAATGACTTCGGTCTTTTCGTTCTTTGTTCTGTTGCTTGTAACCTTTGTTTGTAAGATATTAGTTTGTAAGATTCCTGTGTTTTAATCTACAGCTAAAGTTGAGGAACCTTAAGAACAGGTAAGCGAATAATCGCTTAGTTCAGAGAAATAGAAACGTAAACATACGAAGGGTTAACTACCTTTTATTATTCAAAATAAGTTAACAGACGTCTCCTTCTTGCAGCTACAATGAAGCCTCCAATTGGGCTTCAACTCAGGAGTAATAATCAATAAAACGTAACTAAAAAGATATAGCCGAGGCTATCAAGGTTTTAACAGAGTTGGCTCCTTAACGCTAACTAACGGCGAAGCTAGCAAGGGCCTAAAGTACGGCCGAACGTAATAATAGCTTGTGAGAGAGTATCGCCAAAAGGCTAACGCGCGCTGAGCAGATTCTCAGGCGCTCTAACGAAGTCAGTAGAACTTCACAGTTAAATACTTCTTCTCCTCAATTTACATTCAACCGCGATTCTGAAAATATGTTCTGGCCGGAAGTTGTAAGCTGAAATTCAGGAAGATAGGAAAGTAACTTTTAACTAAAAATTAACTGTTAGAAAAATTAAGATAAACGTTGCAAGTTCTTTGTAACTTTTTGCCTAGCCATTGGAAATATATATTATATATATACATTTCTAATGGCTACAGCTAAAGTTGAGGAACCTTAAGAACAGGTAAGCGAATAATCGCTTAGTTCAGAGAGCTAGAAACGTAAACGTACGAATGGTTATTTACCTTTTATTGTTCAAAATAAAGTTAACAGACGTCTCCGTGGAGTTAAATGAAGCCTCCAATTGGGCTTGAACTCAAGAATAAAAATCATTAAAACTTAACTAACTTAACTAAAAAGATATAGCCTAGGATATATCTTTTTAGCATATATATCTATATATATAACCATTATCTGAATCTTTGCACATGTTTCGCCTTTTCCATTCTGCTGCCAAATGGTTCAACGCGAGAGAAAAGTACTTGTGCACGTTCATAAAAAATCAACATTATTAAGAAACTAAAATCAAAGGGGATTAAAGACAGGAATCGCTACCTAGCTATGAACCGGAACGGATTTTATTAAACGAAATGTGATTGTTGAAGTTTCTTAACTTAAAAAATTAATAAAAGAGTTATAAATTGATATGCAATTTTTTTACGTTACCAAGTATCTTGCAAAGTTTAGTATAACACTGTAGAGCCTATTGCAATTTTCTGTTACAGGCAATCTGAAAAACTAAATGCTCTTTTCCTTTGCTTGCCTTCTGACTTTAAGATTGCAACCGAACTTTATTTCACTTAAAATTCTTTCAGCTTTTTTCAGTGGTTAATAGGCTATGCTTAATTAACTATTTGGGAACCGAAAAGATAAAATTTAACTGAGCTTTGAATTTCGATGGTAATCTTTGGCTTAGCTATTGTTACACATATTATATTGCATGTAGTTATATTGCATTATAATGCAAGAGAGTACTGAGAAGAAGACTATTAACGAAAATGATATATTCCTCGGCTTATGACTGTGGCACCTTGGTTTCTGAGAAATTAGCATCTCCGCAGCGATCTCAAAATTAATGAAGTTCAGAGCTAAATTTCTAAAGTTAAATGCTAAGGAGATATATGCAAGGTTTAGAATAAAAATAAATGAAACAATAAAAAAAAAATGAGTTTAACTTTTTAATTTAAATTCACGCATTAGTTACGTTCCGTAAACTTAGAGCACCACCTGTTTCTTTTGTCCTATCTAACTTAATGATTTATTGCAATTATAATCCAGTCTAACCGCATATAGGCAGGGAATAGCTGCATCGAATAGTACATTCGAGTTCTGAGTTAAAATTTTCGCTTGAATTATACAAAGTTAGCATTAAGAGAAGCGACAGTTACCGCCTCTGGTAAGAGAGGTGGTAGTTATCGCCTCTCTTAATAGCATCTACCACAGTAAATACATAAAGTTTAATCCTTATAGTGCATAACAGGTTGTTTTAGCTAAGCATATACCTTTAAATATTTTAACCTTCTAGCAGCAAAAGATTTCTTCTCTGCCTGCCTCAAACGAAACGAAACTCACCTTATCTATGAAGAAATTTATTTCCGTCTATAATTTTTACTTCTATTATTATTTTTATTTTTATAGCAACAATTTATTTACCTTATGTTAGTATGACTTTATATTCAATATTCGTTTTCATTAGACACGTAAACTGTCTGAGACGTAACTGATTTTAAAAATTTAGAAATTCAAAAAATCATATAATAAGATTTCTGCATTTTTGTCAAATGAAAATGTGCAAAGCGTTTGGAAGTGCAGTAAGTCAGCTTGTAGAGACATTAGGATTTTTTGGAAGCAGGAGAAATGAAAAATTTGCAATAGGAATCGAACCACGGACTTCTCAATTACGCGCTGAGCGTGCAGCCCACCACACTACGAAGGCATGCGAAGAAGGCGGGAGAAATATCTTATATACTCCCCCTTTTAAAGGACGATTGGAGTTTTTTAGGGGACCCAATCGCCAAATCCTAGGTGAGAAGAATCATCGTCCAACACCCTTTTAATTCGGACGCCAGTGTGGAGACATTAAGATTTTTTCGAAGCAGGAGAAATGAAAAACTTGGGACGCCTTCGCCGGGAATCGAACCCGGGACCTCTGAATTACGCGCTGAGCGAGCAGACCACCACACCACGAAGGCATGCGAAGAAGGCGGGAGAAATACCTTATAAACTACTCGCAAATAATGCCCTTTGAAATAACAGGTTTCTTTCTATATATCCTATGTTCTTGAAACATAATATTTTCCTGTAAATACTGCTGTTTAGCTTACTGAAATTTCTTTCTATTACAGTAAGACCGAGGGATTTTGAATACTTGTAAGTGCTTTGAAATAACTCAAAATATATGGATTACTCCAAATGTGCGAAATTATTCCTCTTAAGCGTATTCGAAAGATCAATCATACCAAGCTTTGTTGTTCAAAACCTAATGGCCTGTAATGGATATACACATTCACTGACTTTAGGAGTTGCATATTTGATATTCTAAAATGTCTCGTAACATAGTTTATTGTCCATAATAGTTATCTTTTAATGCATTTATTACTGCTACTGAAAACTTGAAGCTACTGACGACAGAATATATGTGTAATCGTGTCTAATAAATATATTAAATGGATAATTTACCTAAGCAGTCCTCTGGCTAGACTAGACGGGTAAGTATTCACTCGGAACTCGCGGATTTGAAACGACCCACAGGAGCTAGAAGTTCTTTCCCTTCTCTGTGCGATTATATTATTCTGAACTGCATGTCAATGGATAAAACACTTGTAATCGATAGTGGTTTCTTCACATTTCCTTGTATTTGTTTCGTTGTCAGGTTAAATCTCTTTCTGGATAAAGCAAATGAAAGATTCATTATAGAAGAAATGAAATATAGTAAATTAAAGTAATAAAGAAAGAGAATTTACTTTTTTTTTGTTAGAAAACGGTTTATTGCTTCAGTAATAATATAATAACAAATAGCGTAATAAATCTGCACAGACCATTTGGAAACTCTGAAGGTTTCTCCACTAAGCAACAAAAAAAATTTTGAAATTTAATGTAGAGAGAATTAACTCATTTATTATCCTCAGAATTAAACCATCAGTAACTCATTCGAATTATAAGAAAGATCCCATTTCTCGAGAAATGAAACCCACCGAATAATGAAAGCTTTGCACCAAAAGTTTACTTATACTAAGAGATTTTAAACGAACAATGAGTTTGTGGGTTCCACTTCCCTTGGCAAGTAGCAATATTGCAAGTGGAGTGTATGAAGTTGGTCGTGTTTTTGACGGTTCCGTATTCTTGCGTTGCGTATGCATGAAATTTTCATGCAAATCGTCATATCATACATCATCGGAAAGAACAAGTCATAACGCTCATTTTGGCATATCATATGTATTGGTACAACATATACGACAATTAGTATCGCCTAGTTAGTGATTTCGAATACGTATATTGTGAGGTAGCGTGTGGCTGCGTCTCATCTCTCTAGAAGTGGCGACGCAGCATATCAAACATCATCACAAATTAAGCAGAATGATAGGATAACTCAAAGATAACTCTGATGTTAGTTCGGTGACAATCCGATAATTAGAAAGTTAATTATCCCCAAGTTTGTGTTATTAACATGAGGTACATTTAGCCAAGAGTGAAGTTAAGCATCATGCTTCGAGGTTTTCAATCCGGACTCCCCTTGCAGACAAAGAAGAGAACGTCAACTTCAAACAACAAAAACAACTGGGAACATCAGAAACTTGGAATATCCCCAGAAATATTCTTCATAATACTACCGCACTAAGTTCATCTTTAACAGTTTGATGATTCCAGGATTCTAATTTTCCGAAAAATCGGGAAATTAGTTTTAAAACTGCAACTTAATAACAAAAAATGGACGTAACAGAAGCGACGGATACGACTTTCTGGTAATTGTGACGTTTTAACGACGTTGTAAGAGTTTGAAGGAAAGAAGAGTGCCCCTTCAAATTCTTCTCTATTTAACTTAAGTCATGCAGTGTTTAAAAAACTTCATATTGTCACTCAATACCTAACTTCCCAAATTATATTTTTTAATGAAATCAAATCTCGATCTCCAAGCAGTGCTAAAGTTCTGTAAGTCAACAAGCTCCAGTGCTTATTATAGCGATCGATATCATAATAGAGATTACTGTTTTTAATAGTTTTCAGTGTTAATATCTAGAGTATTGCAAACTAATGAACATTTGCTCGTAACATATGGATACTTAAAGTATAGAAGAAAAGAAAAAATAGCTTCTAAAGCAGGATTCATTCTCTTTCACTTCTTTGAGTTGATCTTGAAATACAGTCGAAGCTATTGATCCAAATATAACACTATTACTGACTAGAATATATTGTATTCTCCCATAATTTGGTTTTTCTCATTAGTGATAATACTGATATTTAATTTATATATCAAAGTTTACTATTTTAATTTTACTATTCCCTAATTAATTAACTGTTTTGCTTTTATAAGCTCCAAAATTCAATTCATTGCATTACTGTAAATTTTATGTTCGTTTAGGTGCTAATATGCAAATGCAGGCGCAATTCTAAGCCCCGCCTGCCTAATTAAATTTCTTTAAAATTTAACTCATTAGCCACTAGTCCCTAACATTTAAATTCCATTCGTCGTCCTCAAGGTGGTCTTATTCTTAATACATTTAAATTCATTCCTATCACGCAATCTTTCCCCGTCTCCTTTTCATACTCATCAATCCATTAACTAACATTAATTAAATCATAAATGCTTAATGACACTATTTCTAAGCCCCGAAAGAAAATAGTTACCATCCCCGTTCAATTCGTCCAATAAATACCACCTACTACCTCGTCGCCCCCTCCTTCTCTTAATTAATTTTCCTCATTAACTTTATTTAACTAATAACTCCCCTTAACTACCCTAGAAATTTATTCAAGGCTTCTAATCAATACCCACTCTTTAATAATACCCACGTCATCTCCTTCTTTTCATAATTAATTTTGCTCATTAACTTAAATTAGCTCCTAACCCCCCTAGAAAATAACTCCTCTAATAAATACCTTTCTTTTAATACCACCCACCACTTTCGTCGTCCCTACTTCATTTAATAAATTTCTCTCATTAACTTTAATTAGCTCATAGTACCCTCCAACCACCCTAAAAACTAATAAACACCTAGCTCTTGTGTGTTTCATTTAACACATCTCAAACTATCGCTTCTTGCTTATAATAAACATGACAGAATCGTCCCTGCAGTGGATAATTACTGATTGATATGCATAAATGCAGTACAAATAAGGTGTTTGGAAAATCTTTTATTGTCATTATCTGCGTTATAGAAATACTCAATACATAAGAATTTAGTGGAAATACTGCAAAATAACACTGACTGATTCGAGTAATTGTTTAGTGTATAACAAAGCAGACCATTGCATAATAGTACTGTTTGATTACAGTCACTGCTTGATGAAAAACAGTGTTATAGCCCAGGGTAACTGCTTAGTGTATAATAGTATAGATGAATGTATAATAATGTTGTTTAACTAGAGTGATTACTTAGTGCATAGCAGTGCAGTGTATAATAATCCATATTTCAATAGCAGGCTTGCTTAATATAATATGACTGATAAGAATATGTCAACTTTTATTAATCATATAAACAAAGACGAACTCAAAACACTTGAGACAACCTCGTACGAGAATGATATCTTCGCTCTCCAAAAGGAGTGCATAATAATTGTCACCAGTAAAAGAAGCAACAGATTCCGTCTAGCACAGTAAGCCAAAGATCATGTTTTAACGGCCCTCGAAGGCATTAATACTAGCACTGCAAGGACCTGAATATAAAGAGCGTCAGCTGACTGTAGATGCCGCAAGCAACACGGACACCGTGCCTAGTTCTAATCCGCCTACTGAGGCAGCAAAATTGCAGTTAACACATAAAATATTTGCGAACATACTACGAAAGGCAAAAAAGCCCACTTTAATAGTACAACCAAAAGAACATACTACAGCAGCACAACTAAACGAGCAGCTGATGAATGAAGCACCAGTCGCTCAGTTAACAATGCCAGTAGAAAGCATCACGATAATGAGCAAAAGAGGTTTTTTCGGGTGTTTAACCTCACAACAGATGTTGGAAGACTCGGAGAAGATCTCCAGATGGCAGACGTCCAAAAGAACTCTTCCGACTTAAGGAAAGACGTGGAAATAAAGTCATATGTACCTTTGAATGGGACTGAGCAAACGTTTCAGCAGAAATTTACTCCGGATAGCACGGATACACGGTCAGAGAGTTTCTTGGCATCAAGAGATGCTACAGGTGTCAACAACTGGAACAACTGGAGGACACATGACAAAGTGAGACTCAATGCTGCGCATTCTGCGCAGGAAACCATTATATGCGAAACTACAGAACACGATCGCCAGCCTGTATTAACTGCGGCAGTGCGAATAATAAATATGACGCAAACCTACGAATCTGCCTCTGAATGTCATACCGGTGAGATGACATTGGAAGGAGATAAGGTAAGCATTATTGTTTATGAATATTATAATTTAACTCAATAATTTGATTTTAAATAGAAATTTTAAACTGATGTGCTTCCTTTTTTTTCTCCCCAGGTGCGGGACTATTGTCATCTTACGGGTCTTTGCAGAGGTACAGCTCCTAATGGATGCAACATCAATTTCAAATTTGCAAATTTTCTACCGTTTCTACCCGTGAAGGAGTAAGACGTCGCCTACTGCTGCAAACGGTGGGAAAATTCAAAGAGGAAGAGATTAAGTGTATTCCGCTGAACTCGGAAAAATTCATTTCTGTTTCTTTGGGTGGCCTACGATTCATTGATTCTTTGCAACTTCCGAATGCTTCAATAGACAAACTCACCGCTAATCTGGACTGCAAGGATTTATTTTATTCTAACCAATTATTTTTAGTTAGCTCTTTCCTTTCCCTCCTGATTTCAGTTTCCTGCCGGAATGCAAATTTTGTTATGATGTAGTATTCAAATTTAAACATGTTTCAGAAGCAATATTTAAGCTGCGTGTCAAGAGTTCAAGTAGAGTAGTAGCAGACTTAGTTCCAATGTTTATGCTGTGAGTTTAAAATTAGCTATATAGTTCGGTGTTCGATACTTTTCAGTTTATACTAATATTTCTCGGCTCGGCTTTGCTGTTTGCAGTTGATTTAGCGCTAGTTTAAGCTAAGGTGCCAGTCGTTAGTTACCTCAAACATTTAATGTGTATTTACATTCTTTTTTTCTCTTAATTTTCGTTAGCTACAAGTGGTTGTGATTTGTGGACAAGAAGTGCGTGCATCTGTTTTAGTTTAGTAAAATAAAAAGGTTATTTAAACCTTTCTTTTGCAGTATTTATTCTTAAAGACATAGCGAGAATTCGTTACTTCGTTTTCGACGTAGAGTCAAAGTTGTATGTTACCAAAGAATACCCATAGTCTCTACACAACAATTTCAGTTGATAAGGACTAGTTTCCGAGCAAAGACAAACTAAATGCTCCGAAAAGGTAATAATAATTTCTATAAATTTTTATATAAGGAGTTTATGAATACGTTATTATTTTTCATAGGATATTTATTTTCATAATATCCTTTTGATCCTATCAGGTGTCTACCCTATGAGTACCTAGAATCGTTTGAAAAATTTGATGAGCACCTCTCCCTGCCTTCTATAGCCATTTAACAGAGAGTGACATCAGCGAACATGATTACCACCCTGCGAACAGAGTGTTGGAAGAATTCGAATTACATCATCTAGGAGATTACCACGACCTCTATGTAAAAGAGTGATAACCTCTTCCTGGCGGACATATTCCAAACCTTCAGAAGGCTGTGCCTTAATTTCTACAAACTGGTTCCAGCACATGTCTTTACAACCCATGACCTAACCTGACAAGCCGCTTTAACCATGTCCGATATCCAAGTGGAGGTGCTCAATGATCCCGATATGTATCTGTTTACAGAAAAGGACAATCAAGATGGCATCTCTATGATCGCTCATCGCTTCAGTCAAGCCAATAATAAGTGTATGAATAATTATGAAAATCGTCATGTTATATTATGTATTTGGATGCCAATAACCTGTACGGGTAAGTATCCTCTTCAAATGTAATGTAATATACGACTATGCTACAACCCGTCTGGTCGATAATAATCCGCCTCATGGTTAACGCAGCACACCTTGAACAGATTAAAACAAAAATACAGTTAAAACCATCAAATCACATTTCCCAGTATTTTCTGTTGCCATTTATAAAGTTCATCAAATCATTTTCAAGTCTAAACTCTTTCCTACGTCAATAAAATTAATTTATTTTACCATGTTTTTTTCCCTTAACACCTCGAAATACTAATACGCAGTCTTCGACGAAATGTGCATTGCCTTCAGTACTGAAAAAATTACAAATACTATTTTTTGCAAATTAAATCTTTTCGGGTACCCCGGAAAGCGCCCGTGCCAAATAATTAATTGATTGTAATCAAAATCACATATCGTTCTCATAATTTTAGAAACGTCAACCCACTGGAATGCAAAGAACAGAAAGTTTTCAATCTCGATTTTTTTAGTACATATTTCAGTATTTATGCAAGTACAACAAAATTCATTGTACCACTAATCTACGAGCAGTGATAGGTCAAATGTCTACGTAATGCTAATAGTGTGCTGTTCAAAATATCTGTAACAAGAAAAACTATCAGAAATATATTGAATAACAGCTCTTGCATGCCAAAGTAACAATTATGTTACTTTCTAAAATAAAAGGTGGGGTTGAGAGTTATCCGATTACTTCCGATGAAATGATGTGCAATTCCGTGTACGGTACGATCTGGGACATATGTCATGTTCGTGGTGTACTGTAGCTATGATAAAGAATTTTTATTGATGTTTACTGTGAAGAATAGTTCTGGTAAACATTCGATCTGGCATTCTTCACGTCTGATGTTAATATTCTGAATAAACACCATGCGCAGGTTTCTGATATCACGAGCTTTACGTGCAGCAATTTGTTCCACTAACCCAGCACTGATACCCATTTACGTAACAATATTATAAACGATTCACTCGTCTTTTTCCCATCACATATTCCTCGACTTTAATATGTGTGTCTTGAGCAGTCACATCCAAACTACAAGCTTGCTTCAGGATCATCATCGAGTGACGCTTTTCCCTGCCTGAAAATGGCAGCCCACCTACTAGCGGCGCCATAGGAAGATGCTGAATCAAAACAGACTAAATTCATGAAATATTTGTTGGAGTAATGTGTTCTTTTATCAAGAAATCATCAGTCTCAAACAATGTTTGATATTTTCAGTATTAACAGAAATCAGACAGAAAATATTTAGCGACCTCTGGAAAATCAAATAATAACACTTGCCGTATGTGCTTTCATTTTTGTTCTTAGAAAGGATAATATTAATTATTAGACCCCTTTTCGTCGTGGGGATATTATTTCATAACACTTAGCTTTAAAGCTTATTTACTCAATATCTCCCGTACTTGGTTCTTTCATTGTATTTTGATTTAAAAGAAGATTTTCGGATCTATGAGTCGTGTGTCCCGGAGAGGATTATTATTAAAAATGTGTATAATAAAATTTAAAAAGAAGTAGTTTTATGAATATCTGTGACATTTCTGTCATTAAATACAGAACATTTAGTGAGGATTTTTTAAAAGTATTTGTTGATTTTTGGATGATTGTAAAACGTGTGATCTAAAATATTTAAAAGGTTGTATCTGATTTTAATAAGGCTTACACTTGTACACACACACACGCGCGTATACATTTATCTCTCTCTCTGTCTCTAAATATATATATATATATATAAATATATATATATATATATATATATATATATATATGTCATAATAAATGCACAAAGGAAAGACGGAACACTGTAGATGTGTGATTAGACCCATACTGAAAAAGAATTTGATTGCGTAGTATTTAAAGAACTTGGAAGTCGAGGCAGTTTTAATTCCATTTTTATTTCCAATTGATATTTGTGGCCACAATCACTTGGCACTCTAGTCGTGCCTTTCCACAGAAGATTTACATTTTTGATATTGTTGAGATAGAAAGCAAGCCAGCGAAATTACATCTTAGCACAGTAGAGAGCAAAAGCTGAAGTACGTAGTTATGAAAGAATGGAAGCACGCGAAGAGAAAAGTTTTGGTTTACAATTCGGTGATTGGTCGTCAAGAGGCATCTGGTATTAACGGTTACGTAAGATCGCATGATTAATTTGAATGACGCAATGCAGATAAGTTATTACGATTTTAGAATAGAGAGGAAGAATTAATGTTTATAGTTATATTATAATTCTGATTCATACATGTTTATCTTACATATATATATATATATATAAAGGTTAGTAGTTCCGGTACTGATCCTGATCCAGATTGAAGCCATTTAAAAAAAAAAAAAAAAAAAAAAAAAAAAAAAAAACATGATATTTGTTGAAAAGAATACAAATTGCGTTAAATACTTATCATTAAGACACACGCCTTTTAATTTGTTATTTAGAAATTATAAACTCGATAAATTTATTGGAAAGTTATCTCTGGGATAAAACTACGGAAAGGAGATTTATTCCGATAAATAATTAAAATTTACTAATAAATTACTAATAAATTAGAAATTCAAAACATAGGTATAACAACGAAAAATCTCGAGTTTTAAATATTTGTAACACTAAAATAAAAATCATAATTATTCTGGTTCTTTTCATATTTGAAGATATGTTAAAAAGAAAATAATTTAAACTATCTTACAAAGATTTCAAACACAGCAGCTGGTACATAGATAGGATTTCCACAACCCTAAGGAACTTTCTGTGAATATTAACTTCTTACACTGCTTGACAAATTTAAAAAAAGAGCCATAATTTTCAGAGCTGCAGAAGAGTTTAAAAAGCGCTGCCTTTCTCCAGCATTTTCTCATGTTTAAGTACTTGATGAAGGTTTTTTTCCCCGCTCCACATCCACGAAATGCTGGAAACAAAAAGGAAGGGGAAAAAATTGAGTAATCAGCCTTAAGTGAAGATTCAAATTATGAATGAAGCATAAAAAAGCTTTTATGGGGTGGGTAAAGTTTGACTAAAGAAATGTAGCTGTGAGGAGGTGTGGGAGGCTTTTGTTTTTTATAGTCGGTGAATACTCAGTTGCCCGTTGGCGGTTTCAAGGGAGAAGGAAAAACAGTGATGAAATTTAATAACTGTTTATAACAGAACGAACAGAACGAGTTACCGCTTTAATTAAGTATGTCAGATAATTAAATTTAACAATTTTCAGTCGCTTCGAGATCGTCCACATCGCATTACAAGCTAAATCCTCTGCCGACACCAGAGAATTGAAGAAGTGTCAATTTGCATGCATTTTATCACAATACTAGGAAGACAGAAAAGTAGGCGTTAAGTACACCTTAGGAGGGCCCAGAGGTGATGCTGACAATTTAAACACTTTTCTGTAGTTTTATATTCCTCCTTCGCAAATCCTCTGAGGTGCAAACTGTAATAAAAGATTTTTCTTAACTCCATTTCTGTCTTTGTATGCATGCATTATTTTTTTCAGTACCATTTCAATACTTAGTTCTCAAACATAATATTTTTCATACGTGGACTAGATTCTATACTCAGTCATATTAATAATTTATTGACCAATAGAATCAAGAGAAATTTTTAATAAAATAAAAAAATTTTTTGGTAAAAGCTTCAGAAAAAAAAAAATACTCACAAAATTTTTCCTACAACCAAATCAAATTGGAAGCCAGCATCAATTTACAAAACGAATCATATCAGAAAGGTATACCCATTTATGTTAATTGCTTACTACTAAGGAAGTGCAAACGTGTTGTGCTACTCCTCCAACCACAATATTGGACTACAAAGAGCATTGGACTATACATTAGATTAACCCACAGAATTATATATTTTCAGCGGTATCCGAATAAAGGGTGATTTCTCGTTTTGTTCTGTCGCGTTTTATCCTATATTGAAAATAATGGCGATTCATCCTCTGCTACCTTCCATTCCTCTCTTCAGCAACCCCTATTAACTGAAGGTTAAGTTTTTTTCGATTCGTCTGCTTTATAAAAAGTCGCTGTTGAGTGAGTCATTTGTAGAGAAAGGGAACATTACGTGATAAATCCCACTGGCTTGTTAATACACTTTACAATCTAATCAGTTGCTGTGAAGTAGTTTCAGAACAATAGAAAGGAGTAAAATGTAAGTCTATTTTCAATCACATGTGATTATCCTAAATTTGACTTGACTTGACATGTATGTGTGTTTAAAATGTTTATCAAAAACCTGGATATATTGAAACTAAACTTCTTCATCCAGCGCTAATATTCGAAGGAGATCACACACACACACACACACACACACACACATATATATATATATATAAAAGGAAAATTTAAAAAGACAATAAATGCTGGATTTGCCGAGAAGCTTACTGCATTTGAACTTTACGGATAAATTCCAGTGATGATGTATTGCAAAAAATAAACGATATTTCCATTTCTAAAATTGCGAAGATAGAGACAGACAAATATATTACAAAGTACAAAAACAGTTTCCTGACAAATTTATTCCAAATTGTGAAACTTTTTAACAGCACCCTATCACCAACATGAGGTTTGGGTATATATTTCGTCACAGAAATCACTGAGTTCATGAAATATTCGATACATACAGATAGCGGCATAATGCATTGTGTTTCTCTTTCATAGCTGGGACAAGCGAAAATTTAATTCTTCCAGAAAAATACAAAGAAATTTCTTAATTATTGGTGAGGATACATCTGACAGAATAATCACATTTTGCACGAAGAATGGTGAGTAATCTTTAAAAAATGTGAACTGTGTTTTGGGAACGGAACGTTCAAGTATTGTTGCCCACAGTTTCAACCACTGCACAAAACTCACGTTGATTTAGATGAAAGTGAGGGTAAAATAAATATTTTTTCTTATCATGTATGTCTTTTTACCAGATATAAAGAGGGATATGTATGTTAGATTTGAGATAAAATAAAGATGACTATTGTTAGAGGAGTTAAAGCAACAAGAATCAGCGTAATATTCATAAATTTTCGGGACTAGTTTTGAAAGTTTAAATATGGAACCTGCTTCTTCAGTTGCAGAAGTGCATATGACGAAAAAGAAGCTAGTAATAAGATAAGGCCATGAGAATGAGAGGAAGAAGGTCAAGCTACCGGCATTCTCTATTAATGAAACGTGAAAAGAACTATGAAATAATTTCTTTAAAAGCTAAGGGTAAAGATTAATTGGAACTGGGATCGTTAATTAAAACTGAAAGATTTTTTATGAATGTTAGACGCTTCTAGAAAACCTAATTTACCAATGAAAGAGTTTTTCGAAAAATTTTGGCTGCAGAAAAAAGGAAAATGTAGTTTTCTAACCAACAGTGTTGGGCAACAAAGGATTTATGCGCTTCTTTTTCCCTAACATAAAAAGAAACACACAAATCCACTGTTTCCCAGAAAATCACATTTTCCATTTTTCCGCGAATTATTCAAAAAACGTATTCCGTTGGCGAACTAGATTTTTTAGTGATGATTCCATAAACATCTTTCAGTTCTAATTAACGATCCCAGTTTCGGTCCATCTTAGCTTTAAGGAAATTATTTCATAGTTGTATAAGAATTTTAGATGTAGCTCGGTGTTGGTTCTTACAAGATGTAACTCCGCGTTGCTAAAACAATCAACTGTATTAATAAAATATATTCATAAAAGCACAGAAGCTGCTACACGATACTCTGACTTTACAGAACTGATAATGTGAACTGAATAATGTGTTGCCAGCTGGTGGCTCGCGTAACTGTAATGCGACGTTAGCTGGTTGCACGCGCTGAACATGAGATAATCCCGTTGTTTTTATTTTTCATCAACAGAGGGCGACAGTGGAGCTCCTGTTTCGTCATTTGCCGCTTCAGCAACTGAAGAAGAAGTTTCTATATTTAAACCTTCAAAACTAAATGAAAAGTTTCTTTTCGCATTGGTCCATTAAGTATTGGAAGTATATATAATGCCATGCTGTATGCATCCATAATGTATTTAACACCATGGATGGTTGCGTTTAAAGATGACTCATTCTACATTTAATAAAGAATGTACATTAATCTTAATTACACATTTGTTACAGTTTTATTTTTTAATTTTAAATCAGTGGAACCGTAAAAGTGCATGAAAATAAAAAAAGAACTTGGGTATTATATGAGCAAAGCAGTTATTAGATTCAGATATACGTCTTTTGAACATGCTTGAAATTCGTTATTCTGCTTAGAATAAACTGTCTAAAGAAAATATCTAATAAATACTAGAACTTGAAACCCAGTCAAGTTAAAACAGTAAGAGCCATCTCGTTTAAACTATTTTAATTAACGAAAGCAGATGTTCTGAGTTTCAGAAAGTCTTCGATAAGAGGCAACGGTGAAGAAGAAATCGGTGAAAAAAGAAACCAGGCAAACAGGCACCATTTGAGCTGAGGATGAATCGAAAAGTAAGGTTATTACACTACAGTGTTTGCTCTTGTGTGACGTCACTGACTCCTAGTGTTCTTAAAAGCAATTGCTTCCTTTATGTCTTCATTTCTCCCATTTGTGTAACTGACATCAATGTTGTGTAAAGTCTAACGTTATTTGTATACTGAACTTTGAATAGGACCTTTTGATTAAATCCGTTAATTACGGTAAAGCACCTGAGGGCTAACTATATAAGATGATAGGAAGTCCTATGTCGTGAGTGCGCTGAACCTCTGGGGAAAGAGCTCAGGAAGAACTATTATGGTTTTGAGGCTTTAGCCACTCGGCCAATGATACGCACAGCTCTTGCAGATGTAAACTTATCCACTGATAGTCAATATACACTGGTGTGCAAAAATTAAGGACGAGACGGTTTTTTCAATATAACTTTGTACAAAAGCTTTCCAAATCAACACATTTAATACCGTAAGATCCCCAATACGTAAGGACATGAGTAATGTAAGCAACACTAACTAAAAGAGAAATCAGAGGGATAAAAAGAAGCTTTATTGAAAAAGTAGCATGGAGCGCAATGCGACTGAAGGCCGAAACATCCCTGTGATGGGTGTCCAGCAAGAAACATCTGGTCTTTAATAGGGAATATGATCTCCCCTAACTGTTAGGCAGGTTTCACAGCGTCTGCCCATGCTGAGAATGAGGGTGTCAATGAGTTGTTGAGGCATTGCTGCCCATTCGTCTTGCAGCGCCAATCGAAGCTCCGGAATCGTTACTGGTGGTAAGGTACGAGCTGCCAAGCGTCTGGCTAGAAAATCCCATACATGCTCGATGGGATTGAGATACGGAGATCGTGCCGGCCAATCCATACGTTCAATATCCTCACTCTCTAAGAGCTGTTCGGCAGTTACTGTGCAATGACATGGTGCATTGTCGTCCATGAAAAGGAACTGCGGACCCATAGCGCCTCTAAAAAGACGCACATATGGAAGAAGAATCTCGTTACAATAACGGGTCCCGTTGACTGAACCTGCGTCGAAGATGTGAAGGTCTGTACGACTACCAAGCATGATGCCTCCCCAAACGAGAACACCGCCACCTCCATACCTGTCCCTTTCAATGATGTTCGAGGGCTGATTGCGGGTTCCCCGCTCTCTCCAGATGAGTATGCGATGAGAATCGCTACTCAGACTGAATCTGCTCTCATCTGTAAAGAGTACTCGTCCCCATTCTTTGTCTCTCCGATTCTGGTGTTCCCGGCACCACAGAGAACACCTTCTCCGATGGGCAGGCGTTAGAGGTACACACCGTACAGGGCGTCGTGCAAACAGACCACCACCGTGCAGTCTTCTGGCCACGGTAAAACGCGATATCGGTCGTCCAGTCGTCTGTGTCGTGTGTCTAGCGATTTCTACCGCTGTCTGGCGCCTGTTTCTTCTGGCCTGTAAGGCAATATACCGGTCATCTGCGGGTGTGGTTCCTCGTGGACGACCACTACTAAACCCCCGGATAGCTGTTCCTGTAGTTTGAAATTGTCTCCAAAGTCGTGAAACGATGCTGTGAGCAATTCCGAACTCTGCAGCCACACTTGTCACACTGGCCTTCCTCCAACTTCCCAATGATTCGACCTCGGGTAACAGCATCCAGATGTCGTCTAACAGATTGATTATTCGTCATTTCTCGCTGAGGCAGCAACTCGGTGGGATTTTAACTGCTATACGGCGTGCAATCTCTTTGCCAGAAATACTGATCTTACACCGACAACATGCTTTATACTACTCAGACACTTCCCCATTACGTCTACCTGCATATCTGCGCATGTGCTACCGTACATCACCTTACTTAATATCCTGATTGGTCTTTCTGTCCGCTCTGCCTCTTCGTTCAGCTAATATGCTAATTTTTCGACTTGGTCCTTAATTTTTGCACACCAGTGTAGTGTAAGTACAGAGAATTTACATATAATGTAAGCTGAGGTTTCTCCCCCTGATCGCTAGCCTAGAAATGAAAGGTCAAGTCCCAGATCAAAAGATGAAAGGGAAGAATGGTCAGTAGATTCAACAGATTAGTGATGACACTGCCATCTCTTGGACTTTCGATTCTTAAGAGAAAGCAAGTAGTTACTTTTACAAAATAAGCTAATTTAGTTTTTTTTTTTTTTTACCTTCCCTTGGGCCAAAATAATAGGAATATAAAAGGAAATAACAGGTTTAAATTTCTTACGTAATTTCAAAATTTTGACCTTGCAGTAATTAGAAATATATGTGACAGATTGCAGATCATAATTAAGGCAGTAGTTTGATTGAGGGAAAAAAATTGTGAGATTATAGCGGAATGTATTGGAAAGTTTTATGAAAAGATCGCAACTTCAGATTTACCTTAAAACTTCGCGGCTCTGGATTTATACTAACATTCACTCCTGCCTTTAAAAAAGGACACGTGTTACGAATCATTTTAACAGGTAAATAAAGCATAATTAAATTCGTACTAATTATTTATGAAGGTACTAGAATAAATCAAGTTCTGGAAATGCAGTCAGTGCTATTAATATGAGATCACTATTTCCATTTATATAGATGGCGTTCTGACATTTATTTTACTATGTAGTTTGCTTTTAAATTTAGAGAAAAAGAACCGCTCAACTCTGAATCTACTTTTCGATATTCATTGATAACAGGCAGCTGCACACGATTGTACATTACTTTAAAAAACTATTTTTTCTCTCTAGAGCTCAAGAAGTCTAGCAAAACGAGCTACGCATTCAAGGTTCATAATGATATGGGCTTTGCAACTGCATTGCTTAAATTACGACAAAGCAGCAAGGGCTATATGCCTAAGGGAAAGGCGAGCTTTTGGGCAGGACTTTTTAAGGTAATTGGCTCGTATTCACGTTACGCATGGGGAGAACTGCGAAAACCCCCACACAAGTAGCCCGTTTGCCGGAATTAGAGCTCAGGTCCAACTAGGTAATGTTCAGCGATTTTACCGCTCGGCTGCTGGTAGGGTAGGCTTCGAGATAGAAGCTGCTATGCTGTGAAATCTTTAAGAAAATTCTCATAGAAAATAAACTTACGAATAATAATAATAATAATAATAATAAAATACAAGAAATTAATTTTGAAAATGATGCGGAAAAAATTCGCAAATTTATTCAATAGTTGCGAAAATTTTTGATATTCACTAATGTTCTTGCACTACGATAAAGTTAATATTCAAATTACAGTTTGCATATAAATGATGATATTACTACACGTGTAGAGCTATTAAGCTATACGGAGCAGGAAAGAGGAAAAATCATTTATGACTTCACTGCGCACATTCCAGATCTTCCGATTGTTATCTGGACATTTTACTACTTACACCACAATAGCACACAGTGGTGGAGGGCTAAAATTCCTTTTATTCTCTCCCATTTAAAGGGTGACTAGGGAGGGAAGAGACACAGTGACCAAATATAGATGGCAATGAATTGTCGTCTACCACATTCTAGTCGAGCTTCACTGTACAGCTATTCAGAACTTTTTAATTGAGAAATTTCCAAAAACCAGATCTGTGGATCTTCCTACTGCTAGCCGGACGGTCTATCACTCACATCATGATGATATACTATGGAAAAAGCGAAAGTTTCTTACATTCTTCCCCACTTAAATGGCGACTAGGAAGGAAGATGACCTAGTGGACAAATCCAGGTGCTAAAGAAGTAACGTCCACCACTTTTTAGTCTGACGTCACTGCAGAATTATTTATAATTTTCTTGAGGGAGACACGTAAGAAAATCAGCTATACCCTCATCGGGATTCGAACTTTAGATCTCCTCACTGCTAACCAACTACCGATTACAACCCGAAAATACACCGTGGGGAAAGCGAAAATTCTTTACACACTATCATAACGCTTAATCTACAAATATATGGTAAAGCGCAAATAAAAATTTCTTCCAAGGCCTTTAGATTTTACAAGATTTCTGATTTTACATATTATTGGCACAAGTAATATAAGGTATTTTCTCCTTCCTTTCTGCATACATTCGTGGTGTAACGCTACCAAGCTCGGCGCGTATTCAAGAGGTCCAGGTTTGAGTCCCGGCGAATGCACTGCACATTTTTGACGTCTCCTGCTTCAAAAATAAGGAATGACTCGACAAGTCGCGCCCGAACTAGAAAAGGTGGTGGATAATGATTCTTCGCCCTCAGGATTTGGCGATTGGGTCCCCTAATCCCCAGTCGCCCTGTAAAAGGGGGAGTATATAAGGTATTTTCTCCCTCCTTTCTGCATACCTTCGTGGTGTAACGGTAGCACACTCGGCGCGTATTCGAGAGGTCCAGCTTCGAGTCCCAGAGAAGGCACTGCACATTTTTTATGTTTCCTGCTTCAAAAATACGGAATGACTCGATAGTACTTTTAAGCGAAAATTCGAAATAAATATTTTGTGAGAAATGGTAGAGCATAAGGTCAGTTCCCTGAATGCAAAGTTAATTAAGAGACGTGTCGAACCAGAAGAAGCAAGATTCTAGCTGCTTTACCGCTTTTTCCGCGTTATAAGCAAAACATTCATAAATCGCAAAATGTCTTTACCCCGCAGCTGTCAGGTGAAGTGCAATAAAAATAGAACGATATTTTTTCATTATCTCAGTTTTACCATTCTTATATTTTTTTTTTAATAGAACGCCTTTGATGTTGTCGAAAACAAACATACATTGTACAAACAGAGGCACACTTCCAAAAACTTATAATAAATTTATTATTAGTCTTGACTTTTGTCCATTAGGTCGGGAATGCGCCGACAGCGTCCCATCTTTCGCGAGGAGTTGTGTGTACACGCGTCGCAAAAATAGAAAAGGCCCGTCTCTCGTAATATGTTTCGCTGCCTACGGATATCCGAATAGTCGAAGCATTAGTTTGTAGCCGGGGGTCGTCTCAACATTTCGTCGCTCCTTCATTACCCGCATATTTAATTGGAGAGCCTCGGGGCTATTGAACAAAAGGCACTAGCAGACGCGGCCCTGAGAGATGAAAGGAAACCAGCAGCCATTACGAAGACTGGCCCCGGGCCCCAGCGCTGCTGAATAATCCGAGAACATCCAATAATATCGAAGCCCAGAGCTATCCGGGTTGCCATAGTGACAAGAAGCACCCCCCGACAGCTGTCTTGGAAAAGGCCCGATTTGTCCTCAGGCTGGACTAGTAAACTTTTCCAAGAGAACGAACGGAACAGGCAAAAACGGCCACATATTAAACTGCTGCAGGTAAAGCCTCCAGCTTTCTTTACAACCATCTCACCCTTAGGGACTACCCACAAAGTATCTTTCAATTCTTTCCGATATTCTTCGACCTCGAATAAATGAGTCACAAAATTACTGTTACACGTATTTATTCCTTATGATTTTCTAATATGTAGGTCACTTCCTCTGAATGTTTCTTTTGGGATAAAGCAGGATTAAAGTTTATACAAAAGACCTTATTTTAGGTATCAAAATTTCCGTGATAAGGGGAGCTTTCTGACTGTACAAAATCTATTTTACATTTAGCGAAGCTTCTACCAAATAAATTTATTCTCTATTCTATGTAATTTCTGCAATATTTTGTAATGCTGATACTTTTGCAAATTAAAATTAAAATTTTATTTTATTTTTTTAAAGATCTTTTCTTGTTTATTCACAAATATTTGTATTTTCTGTTTTTCTAAGAAGTGCAACATTTAATTAGATTCTGATACTTTGTTTTCATAAGAAAAAGTACGAAAATTTTCATAAAATTTTCATAAATTTGTTAAAATTTTCATAGATCATTGCAGCTTACACAGCCAGCCCATTCACCCAGTTTGAAACTGGGAAAGAATTACAAAGCTGATCATTCAATTCCTTGGTCCTATCGACTTCAATACAGTGAATCTGAGTGAAGAGGCAAAGATCTTTCATAAACATAAAAGAGATGATAAACGCATTTCTAAACAATAATTTTAAAATATAATTTTGTGGCTCTTTGAAGCTCCTATTGAAAGATTTATTAATTATAAATATAAATATATATATTGAAAATTACAAAGAGAATATCATATATGTATTTGTAATTACTAGAATACGTATTTCTTATATATGTAATAAGGCTTGATAATATATTTAAGTAGGATACGTAAATATTTTTCTTCAAATAAATATTAGAATTTACTGACTACCAGCTTCTCATCGGCTGTCGACATCTATTCTCATCAACAAATAACATTCTGGGTACATGCGTACATACACACGTATGCATGTAACACACACATTTACTCATAAGATCCAAATTAAAAATAATTAAATGTTTATATGGCATTAGAAAATTAATCAGAAAGCAGCCCCCCCCCCGCAATGTATTTGTAATTCGAAAAAAGGTCCTAAGACATAAAAAGGTTGGAAGCCATTTTAGTTAAGACTATTTCTTAGATATTCAGATACTTCGTATTCAAATAACATGGCATTCGAAGTGGTGTTTAGTCAGTGGTGTTAGTCAGTGCTGTTTAGTTAGTGGTGTCGTCAAGAAGGAACTTTATTTCATAGCAGTGAAAATGTATGTAAATAGGAAATTATGAACCAGAAATAAAATTATGAAAGAGGCAAAACAATGATCGGAGCCTCAGATGTATGTACGTTTCGGATCCATAAACTTAAAAAAATTGATGAAGTACATAAAAAATCATAAAGAACAACTTGATGCACCTGCCTACTATTGGCCGACTGGATAAAGGCAGAGAGGATCCTCAATAGTTTTCTGGGATTTATCGTCAGATGCTACAAGTCGAATAGTTTGAGATATTTCATAAATAGTGCCATGCTTAATTTGGGTCGGTGTCTCTTAGAATGGTAGTTTTATGTAAATACGAATGCCTCTTCTTAATAAATAATTTAAATGATGATTTAAACCTCCAGATCATTAACTTCCTAAATAATATCTTGTAGGTGACATCTAAAATTATCTGAAATTATTCTGTTGAAAGCATATTTCTACTGTTGTTTAATCATGCTTTTATTTTTGTTATTTGGCATTTTCCCACTAGAGTTCTTAGTTGATTTCATAAGTTAGAGCTCTGAGCGAATAAATTCATTGTCTGTTTGCTTTTCTTATTATGAAGAAGAATTTAAATCGCAGAAAAACCATCTTAAAGCTTTCAGTCTATGTCACATATTCTAAAACTTTGTCACAAATTCTTTTAACTGCCGTTGAAATTATAAATAGCATTTCCTACTTAATAAGCTCGAAAAACTGATCTCACCTTGATTATGCTACTTTCACATACAGTTAGATTCTCGTATGAAGCCACTTTGTGTATGAACTTTTTTTCCCGTGACTCAAAAGGGTTATTATAAAGATTTTCACGAATTATCTCTGGAAACAAATAACCGTGGAGTTTTTTCCTTAATTAAATAATTAATTAATAAAAATCAAATTACTATTCTTCACTACTCAGTGTTTTTAAAGTTTCCTCAATTTATCAGATAAATCTACTTTATACTATTCGGCTGACAAAAGAAGCTGGGGAGGGGCTAGGGCATTGTAATGTTTATCCCCCAAAAAGAGGATGGAATAAGACATTGTTAATGAAGCATTAGATTGCATGTAGACTGTTTGTTTAACCAGGCAGGAAGGACCTCGGAGTAAAGATTTTTAGCCCCCACGTAGAAAGACTGATAATGCATTTATTATAGTAGCAAATCAAATTTCCTTTAGATAATAAATGCTACATTAACTAACAATTATCTTTAAATAACAGATGGGAAACTGAGGAAAGTACTACGATAAAAGTAAGTTTCAAATAAATATTTTAGTCAATCTAATTTTTATGACATATACAAGTTGCACCCACATCAGGTCGCCCATGCAGCCCATCCCTTAAATTAACTCAGTTTTCAGAAGGATGCAAAATGCAAATGCTATTAAACAGTAGAAGTAGGCGTAGCCATGCTAAAAGCAAGAGTAGCCGCAGCTATCTCAAAGTTTCAAATCATTTGCCTTGCTTGAACAAATTTGCGAATGTTTTGGCATATCTATAGCGTTTCTTATCTGCATTTAGTGAGCTATTTTGCGAAAAAACTGAAGTGTCTTTCCACTCTCTTTTATAAAACATACATTATTAATAAAATGTTTCTCTCTGAAGATTTTTTTTTTTTTTTTTTTTCCAGAATCATTTTTCCTCATCCTTTCCAACATTCATTTAAAGCGATATTTTCGATATGTCACAAAGTTGACACACTCATTTGACTTCATCATCATTATATATATATATATAATTCAAGAAAATAATATAGTCAAAAGTACTTTGAAAAGAAAAAAAAAAAAAAAAGAAAGAAAGAAAGAACAAATGAGTCTAAAATTAGCGCTAAAATTATCTTAAATAGGTAAGGAATTCAAAAACCTAAAAAAAGCCGTTAAAATACTTGAAGGTAGCTTACTTTTTTTTTCATATATGTGTAAGATATAACAAAATACGATGGCTGCTCTAAGAAACGATTGGCAACCTCAAAATGAACTATTCTAAATTTGGTGTTTTTATAAGGTGTTTATCCCACTTTCCAAGCGTCTTTCGTGGTGTAGTGGTTCTGCACATTGGGCCGGTATTCCAGAGTTCCACGGTTCGATTCCCGGCGAAGGCGTTGTTAATTTTTCATCTTTCCGGTTTTCGAAAAAAATCCTAATGTCTCTACAGCGGCGCCCGAACTAAAAAGGGTGTTGGATGAGGATTCTCCTCACCCAGGATTTAGCTATTGGGTCACCTAAAGGCCCCAGTCGCCCTTTAAAAAGGGGAGTATATAAGGTATTACTCCCACTTCCCTAGCGTGCCTTCGTGGTGTAACGGTAGAACACTGGGCCGGTATTGCAGAGGTCCGTGGTTCGATTCCCGGGAAAGGCGGTTGCACGTTTTTCATCTTTTCTGCTTCCAATTAACCTAATAACTCTACGCTGGCGCCCGAACTAAAAGGGTTGTGGATGATGATTCTCCACACCCAGGATTTGGCGACTACGTCCCCTAAAACCCTAGTCGACCTTTAAAAAGGAGAGTATATAAGGTATTTCTTCCACTTTCCAAGCGTCCTTCGTGGTGTAGTGGTTCTGCACACTGGGCCGGTATTCCAGAGGTCCGCGGTTCGATTCCCGGCGAAGTCGTTGTTAATTTTTCATCTTTCCGGCTTTCGAAAAAAATCCTAATCTCTCTACATTCTTCCTCCTAAATTCATCTGTTCTCCGCAATTCGAGATCTTTCCATGTTACGTAATGCTGCTTGAAAAATGGAACTAAAACGCAAAATTAACGAATCACAGATTAACTGTGCTTATGCACTTGTCTAGCATAAACAGTTACTAACTGCCATTATTTAAAATGTATGGGGCGCGTTTAGCACCACTAATCTTCTACCAGTTACAAAGAAATGTGCTAAGAAATTTGTCATCCAAAAATAAATGATGTTTAACTATCAAACTGGTCGTGCTTTTTCTAAAATTCCATCGGATCATTTCACTATGGCGCAATTTTCAATCATCTACCCAGCAGTAGTTTCGGCCGTGACTAGAATGTGAATTGTTTTTTTATCTCCTGCCAAAAGTAAAACATTACATATATATATTAGTAGCAAACTGAAGCATCTCGCATTTCCGCTGAGAAAAAATATAGGTTTGGGAAACCGGCTTTTGTCTCGGTTACCATATCCTTGCTTGAATATACAGTTTAATTATACAAAATTAAAGTAATCAAGTAATTAGTCGATGTTATGGCTTAAGGTAATGCTATATCGTATGCCTTATTAACAGCTTAACTACCGAGCATTTAAAAGCTTTTGCTTATAGTTAAAGGATAGGAAAAAACATTTCGTCCATAGTAGAAACCTGAAGTTCTGGTCGTTCAGTAAACGATATGCTGCGATTTGTATTCCTTTAATTACGTATTTTAAGGTATAGTTTTATAAACCTTTCTTGCTGTGTAGAGACATTAGGTTATTGTAATACGGGAGACATGAAAAATAAGCAATGCCTCGCCGGGACGCGTAATGGCAAACCGCACATTGAGTTGATCAATGTTAACAAATTTCGCTTAGTGTGCATGCTTAGTGGCGTGCTATTGACGTGGGAGGAAATAAATACTGGAGACTAAGCATAGGCAAACACCCTATACAAAGCCTGTTCGTCATGTAGATTGATAGTACGTGAATATTAGAACAGTCAATAAGACTGTTCACAATACTATGGAAATTTCTTTCTGGTTATTGCATTTACTTTTGTTTCATTTCAGATTGGTTTATTTTATTCATTTAATATCAGTTATTTATAAAAAATTCTTTGTCTTTAATTCAGTAATTTAAACTGGATTTATTCCTTAATTTGTTAAAATATATACCAATGAAACGTGTGACAAATACTCGATCGCTTTTATTCCTCAGAAGTATAATCAATAAACATTCAGCTAATATATCTCGCAATGTTTCCAGTTTTGTAATCCTTCTTAAACGAAAATTTGCTAATTTACAATCGGTATTTACAATCTAAGTAATGAAACGACTAACAAACTAACAAGTTTTAAAGACCCGGATTGCTTACGCACAGATAAACAGAATATCAACCATATACCGTATTTATCCTCTATTAAAATTGCGTCAGATTCTCCTCTGGGCATGCGCAGATTGCGAAATTGGTTTAACATTGATCAACTGAATGTGCAGTTTGCCATTACGCCGCCGGGACTCGAACCACGGACCTCTCGAATACGCGTGTACTGACCACTACACTAGGAAGGCATGCTAAGAAGGCGGGAGACATACCTTATACACTCCCTCTTTCAAAGGGCAATTGGGGATTAGGGAACCCAAACGCCAAATTCTGGTGGTGGAGAATCATCATCCACCACCTTTTTTTAGTTCGGGCGCCACTTTAGAGACAATAGATCTTTTGAAGCAGAAGGCGTGAAAAATGAGCAAAGCCTCGCCTGGACTCGAACCACGGACCTCTCGAATACGCGCCGAGTGTGCTGACCACTACACTAGAAATGCATGCTAAGAAGGCTGGAGAAATACCTTATATACACCCCCTTTTTTTAAAGGGCGACTGCGGATTAGAGGACCCAATTGCCAAATCCTGTTGGTGGGGAAACATCCTCCACCTTTTTTTTAGTTCGGCAATGAAGAGATATTAGGTATTTTTTATGCGACGTGAAAAATGAGCAATGCCCTCGCCGGGACTACGAAGGCATGCTAAGAAGGCGGGAGAAATACCTTATAGCTGTATCAGTAAGATGATAAATGGTTTGTTGGTTTTCACTAAGATTTACAGTTTAAATTCAACCTTTCTTTTCAAGTGTTTTCCCTCGCGTTGCCTCTTGAAAGAAGAAATGGAAAATCTTTTGTCCCAAAAGAAAGTGACTTGACTGTATAAGCCAACACCACGTTTGCTCAGAGACAGAGATTGTATAGAGAGTTATTAGTTCACACAAAATTCACGGAAAGATTATCTACCGCAAGATTTCTGCCACTGTGCATTTAGAAACTCAGGTTGAGAAGAGTTTGAACACATTAATCCTTCCTTTAATTGTGTTTTGGGGGATATAGTCTTTGTTTTTTATTCAATTAGACCAAAGCTCTACAGAGCTATCTGCTAAATGTAAGAAGACTTTGGCATGTAATTTCTAAGGGTAAGTGACTTGTATTTATGTTGTATAAGGTCGTATTTCTCCCGCCTTCCTGGCGTGCATTCGTGGTGTAGTGGTTCTGCACGCTGGGCCGGTATTCCAGAGGTCCATGGTTTGATTCCCGGGGCAGGCGGCTGCTAATTTTTCATCTTGCTTACTTCCAAAAAAAATCCTAATGTCTCTACAGTTGTACATTGGGAAATCCATGTATAACGCGCACTGGCTTTCTGGTATTCGATCCTTGGTAGAAGTAAGAATTATCTTGAACAACTAGAATTGATAGACGTTAAATTGCCTTAGAAGAGAAAGTTAAATAACTGCTTCTCGAAGTCAGTTTACAGCCAACAAAAAAAAAAAAAAAAAAAAAAAAAAAAAAAATTCTCAGCTATTGTTGTGGTTTATTTTAATGCCAAATAATTCTTCTTAATACTAGAAGTACTAATAATTACTTCTTAATACTTCTTAATACTGAGTCTAAAATTCTTCTTAATACTCGCTATGCGACTGTAATGCATTGAGCTTTTTATATTAATAAATCCATTTTTAAGGCTCAAGTTTATTAGATGCATTTTTAAGGGCTCGTTAAAAGCAAGTAACTTGCTGCAAAGCTCTTGAGATTTATGTGCGTGAATCATTGGTATTCATCCAGAACTAATGAAAGATAATGAAAAGTAATGGACTGTTAAAGAATCATGTTATAGTGTTACGTAATGCGAGATGTTATCAGTATGAAAATTGGTTTTACATTCGCAACTGTACCATTAATATGACAGCACCGGAAGAATTTAAAAAAAATCAGGTAATATTATTATGCGTAACTTAGCATAAACAATCCATAACTTTTACTTTAACCATTTGGTCATACTGAAATTTGTTCACAAAAATTCTGAAGACATTGAAACACTAAAGCATCTATGAGAATATTAAATTAAGAACATTTAATAGATTTAAGGATATTTTAATCCGATATAACAAAATATATTTATGAAAGACTTTGAAAGAAAATTTAAATTTTTGGATATCAAAACTACACGTGTAGAATATAAATAAAAGAAATATTCATCAGCGCAAAAAGAATTACACGTCCTAAATACCTTTAAGAAAAATCAGCGAAGAAATTTAAATTCATAAATTTAAGTATATTCAAGAAAATACAAGCGGCCAGGAGCAACAATCCTTAAAGAATAAATTAAACCAATGGAAATTCGATTACCTGTTGAGTTTAAACACTGTTTAACTTTCTACGACTAAGTGACAAATTTTTTAGACAGAAATCTGTCATGGTATTTATGGTCTTTTACCCTCGAGGCTACTACCACACTAGGTGATCGTATAAGAATGAGTTTCCTGTTTTCTGCAATATTTTTGAGTTCCCGACCTTCAAATATTAATGGAGTGCTTTCATTTTAACAGAGAAAGTGGACAAATTACTTGAACAAAAATAAGTGCTCAGATGACATATAATTACAGAAATTGATTTCTTGCAAGTCGACACGCATGCAAGCTGACCGAAATCAAGATTTGCTTAGTTGATAGATTATCCCACATACGCACTCTTGATCACCTTTGATAGAGAATTTGGAGTGAATTAGAAAAATATATGCCACAGCAAATGCATTAATATTGTGAACATTTAAAACATGCTCATAATAAGAAATATTAAATTGAGGAGGAAATAAAATTCCCTCAAATTTCTAGAGAATAAATCAGAATGCTGCAAAAAGAATGCTTTAAAAATAAAAAATATAATTTGAAACTAAAACATCCAACATAAAACCAGAAAACATACCCTCTCGTGCATAAAATTAAAAGAATTTGCAAATTATGTCGAGTTTCTGAAACACGAATGGGCAGATTTTAATGAAATTTGGTATGAATATGCATTTAGAACAGAGAAACAGATATACCATTTGTACCATTCAAAAGTCATTCTATGTACTCATAATTATAAGTAAAGCTAATAGTCCGGGGATGTTCAAAATCCACGATGTAATATCAAACTGGAAATAAGTCTAATATGTAGCATGATACCATCTTACAACCACAGAGATCGCGCAGCTTGATGGTATACTGGACAGGAGGCAGTTGAGGAGGCCCTGAGCCAGTCAATCCCACTCCTGCAGCTAGACAGTTTTCAATCCCACGTTGGTTCTTGGAGGGGGATGGTGAGATAAAATTACCTTCCTGAGAGCGTCCCAGCTCTTTAAGGTTAAGGTCAGAACATCTGGCTGTCCAATCCATGGGACGAATATCCTCACTATCCAGATTATCATCGATCAGTTGAGCCCTATGTGGACGAGCGCTGTCGTCCATGAATAGGAATCCAGAATCAACAGCACTCCTGAAAAATCCATCTAGGACTTTAAGATCTCCTTTCTATGCCTCACAGCGGTTAGGCCGCCTTTGTCAAACACATGCAAGGATGTATGGCCCGTCCAACTTAAAGCCTGCCCAAACCATTACATCTCCACCGCCGTAATGATTCTTTTCTTTAACGAGGGAGGGATGCTATCATGTTCTAACGTTTCTCCAGATGCAGATACGCAGAGAATCAGTGTCAAGGATCAATATTGATTCATCTGGGTAAAAAGCACAGTACTCCACTGAAGTCTAGTCCAAGGCGCATGTTGCCTGCAATATGCTAAATGCGTTCTCTTGTGTGCTGCAGTGAGCAAGAAGCAAACAGTCCTATCTCATGAAGCCTTCGGGCAACTTTAGACCGTTAAACTTGGGTTTCAGTGACAGCATACAGTTCACGTGAGAGCTGTGAGCAGTCTGTGTCGCCGCTGTGGATCTTGATCGACTTTATTTAGGTCTTCTCGATATGGATCCAATGCCCTGAAACTGTTTCCACATATTGCAAATGACACTGGGCGTTACATTGAGCTCTGTAGCCACCTGTGCGTGTGATTTGCCCACCTCCAATCCACCGACAGTTCTCCATCTCATTCCGTTATCCATATGGTCGTGGCTACTCATTTTATCTGACACCTTATAAAATTTACCCAACGCTTGAGAAAAATAAACGCTAAATAAAGGCCCAATAAGATATCTATCACGGTAATGTTATTATAAGCTTGAAACCATAAGAATGAAATCATAAATTTTAAATACACCTAAAACTATTGTTCTAAGTAAACTTCCTAACTTTTGTCTAGAAAAGAAGAAGAATGTAAACTGTACTACAAGCTGATGTCAGTATTTCCTTTTGTCGTTAATAACTAACAGTTTAATTACATCAGAAGCTGAAAGCTTTGACTTGAAAGTTCTTGTAGGAAAGTTTTGAATCCCTGGATAATATTAACAAGCTTTGATTTATGATTCATTTAAGCATTATGATAATATGATATATAATTTACGTTTATGTAATTTATTTTTATTTTAGCCTATAATGAATATTTATTTACATGCCAAATTTTCACAGTATCTTGAAGACAAATTAGCAGTTAGTAGCCTCTGTCAAATGCCCTATATTTAAATATAGATTTGTAACAATCATGTTTTCCTTGCTTCGAGTTCAAGCTCCTGGGAACAAAAGGAGAAGTCAAAAGCACTGGTATTTCGTAGTTTTTCAAGTATTTTCGTTTATTTCGATTTCATTCGGCTGTTAAGGGGTATGGAAAAGTTGGATATTGTTTTTTAGTCTTGTGCAGTTAGAGCCCTGATAAGACCCACCTTAAATCGTTATGAGTTGGTAGACACAGATTTTATTATAAAAAATAAGTAAATTAAAATTTTTTCAAACATTGGTAAAATAAACGCAACGTAAGATTTCATTATAGCAAGGGAAATTTAAAAGTTGATCAAACCTTTGTTTATTTACTCATTTAATTTTGTTATTTGTTAACATTTACAAAATCATACTTTGACTCGGAATCGAACTTCATACCTTTAACACTGCAGATGCTTTTGATCACTCTTTCCTAGTTTATACTTGGTTTTGAAAGGTAGGTATTCTTACATCTCTATTATGTTTGGATCAGGAGAGATGTAAAATATTATTAACATTCTACATCTCTAATGGTACTTTGTTTAGTTGGTAATAATGATTGGTAATAATCGAAATGCAGTTGGTATAATGATAGAGATTTATTTGAACCAAAATTATATTTTTATCTGCAGACTATGGAAGTCTGAGTATTAATTTCTGAACGAAACATCACTTCCAGGATTTCGTATGCTTTAATGGAACATATGTTTCATTCGGTGCTAAAAAGTAATTTAATAAGCTTACAGACTTCATCGACACTTTATTAAACTTTGTATTTCACAAAAAGTCACTAAGAATTATATATTTTATCTCTTTTAGACGAAACTGTTTTTGCATTCTAGATTAACAAGAGTACAAAGAAACCAAAATTTCTTAAAAATTAAGCATTTGCATTTTACCTCCATTTCGACGTTAAAAATAATTGTTCTGCTTGAAGATTTTGTTACAGAATCCAAAGCTGATAAGCACCAAAATCTGAGACTCTCTGAACTGCTTAACATGTCATTGTAACCATCTGCTGCATTTCAGGCTTGGGGGAAGCCAAATACTTTAACGTCTGTGTGCTGTTCGATATCAGTTTGCCTATTTGCTCTCGAAGCGGAATCACTTGGATATTTATGAGAATCCCCTGTAATTCCTCTCCGATACCTCCAGGCGAATCTTTCAGCGGAGGGGACAGATCAAGAGGGTTTACCCTCAAGGGAGGAAGGAGGGGCAATCTTCGCATCGATTTCCAGCTGCTTCAACAATGACCGACGTTAAGGATTAGCTGACTGAGGGAACCTGCTTCTTTTAGTAATTTTTCTTTTCCTTTTGCGATTGGAGTATCTTCTAATATCTTAGAATTTTGGATAGCTAACGGTTTGTAAGACTGAGTTGCCGCTTTTTGTTTGTCACGTGAAGTGAATGAAAGTACGCCCCCCCCTTTCCTTCCTTCAGCAACCCGAAAGAGACCATTCTCCTTCACATTGCTCATAAAAGTCCTGAACTACTTCCACTCAAAGATATTTTGAAAAATAGAGATTTTAAAATGCAGATAAGAAAGAGCTCGTGTTTCAGTAATTTGGATTGGATATTTCAACGAGAGACAATTCATGTATGATAACACTGCAGCAATTTTAGTAACTCAAGAGAGCTAAACAATTCTAGAGAGATCCATTTTCCCATAGATTCGTTTATGCCTACCAATTTCTTTTGTCAAATTTAGTTCTTACTTAAAAAAAAAAAAAAAAAAAATAGAAATGAAAAGAAAAAAGTTTTGACGTTAGAGAAGTCTTCACGCCTATAGCTTAGTTTTGCTTTTATTTTTTTGTGTCCCTTTACACCACGTTTGACTACTAGGACATTTATCATTCACGTGACGTAATAAATAATTCGAACTCTTTAAATTAACATCCACTATTCCAGATAAATTGCTAGTTTACCTGGAATAGTGGGTATTTTTAATTAATCTATACTATATTTAATTTTTAATTAATCTTTCAAAGCAAATTTCACGTAGCTTAAAAACTGAGGGATTCAAAAGCAGTACATGTATTTCTTAATAATTTTTATTTTAATGTTTTATAATATGGCTAATCGATGTAATCATAATATATTTAATTTATATGAGTTTATAATATACGTAATTTTAAACTTTTATAAACATTTGCTCCATATTAAAACATGTTTCTAATATCATATATTTCATATTTTGGAATAGAATAATCATCCGCGAGACGCATAATAATAAATTTCTGAATGGAATAATATTTATAAAAAGTGTGTAATTACTGTAAACCATAATAGAAGTTTCTAACGTCACACATTATATACCTGTCTACAGAATGATAATTTTCTGGGTACTAATCTTAACTTTATAATTAATTTACAGTTAAATAAATTGACATTTCCTACGAATATTCATTCTTTTATGATTTGCAAAACATTAACAAATTATCGAAATATTGAATGAACATTTATTAAATGGTCACCTATGGTAATAAAGCGAAACATGGGATATAATCTCACTTGCACGTTAGGTTTTTCTTGAATGACATCATTATTGTAACCTCGTGTTGTAGAGCTGTGATTATGCGACAGAAGTAAATATGATTTCAGATCTGACGGCTGTTCTTATATAATAAAATTTCTTATTCACAGTTTTGATAACATTTGATATTATCTTATCATTATAGTCAAGGAAAGAATCGTTATATCATTTTAAGGAACGTTTGCATATTGTCGTTATGACGGTGGGGCATAGATTTTAAATTCTAGGATTACTTGGTTTCTTAAAACTAAATGCACGTGGCAAACATCAGTAATATTAATAAATAAACGCAAATAGCCTTTTGTAAAAAAATTTACTGAAATTTTTGTGGCTTTTGAGTAAAATATCTCGGAATACATAGCTCCTGAGGCATTAAATCAGCGTAAATGTTTTAAAAACATTTTCTTTAAAGTAAGATTTTGGCTAATGTGATGTTTCAGTGCTTTTATTGACGTAAACAACAAAGAATCTTTTCATTCCCTGGAAATAACCAAAGCATTGAAGGAATGAAGCATGAAGGAATAAATGCCCTTTTTATTTTTATGACATTAATTTTTCGGATAATAATAATTTATTCCTTTTAGTTTTATGCACACCGACTTATGCTTATTTCCGACTACGAGTTTGCTTGTGTATTTCTTCAAGAGTTACATTACACAGTACGAAAGTCAACCTTCTTTTTATAACCTTAAGATTTTAGAAGTTTCGGTTACCATAGAACTGAGTATCTATGATGTGACAGCAGGTTTGTGCTTACAAACAGGATGATATGTTCTGCGCTAGGATAGTAGAATAGCTAGGTTGTTTGGTTCCAGTCTGCGAATTTAAAAAAAACGTTCCCTTTAAGATCAACTTTTTTAAATTTAGTGTTTTGTCAATGATAGAAGAGAAACCGGAAGAAGAAATAAAACAACAGAAAATACACAGAAGAAATAATACATTTTAAATAATTAAATTATATTTTACACAAAAACGTAATTTGAAAATTAATTAAATATTTATGTATACAAATGCAACAAATTAATTCTTTTTACAAGGGAAGTTTTAATTTTCTACATTTTAGATGAATGGGAGTAGAAGTTATCTATTTAATGTTTAACTCGGAATATGCATAATTTTCGACTGCTCTTAACGTAAGTTTCAGAAATCTTTCTTGTGACATAGTCAAACGTACAGTCTGTCTATCATAACAAAAGCTCTCGCCAGTTAGTCTGCAGCTGTCTGTTGCCGTAGAAACGAGTCTTGACCCATTTTCCGTAGGGTTATTTTGA
The DNA here is from genome assembly GCF_044657685.1 of Stegodyphus dumicola. Taxonomy (NCBI): domain Eukaryota; kingdom Metazoa; phylum Arthropoda; class Arachnida; order Araneae; family Eresidae; genus Stegodyphus; species Stegodyphus dumicola. The sequence continues at coordinate 23,644,484 of NC_140780.1, read as the reverse complement.
AGACGAATGATAAACTCTTTCCCCCTCAGCAAACAGTTGCCAAAAACAAAATAGCAATAAAACAACCCTTGGTTCGTCCCAGTTTGAAATATACTAGCTCTATTGCTATAACGACAGCCACCCGCCAGACACTGTGGCGGGGGATATTCTTTTGGTAGACACAAAGTAAAAGAAGACTTAATTAATTATTTTAGTAACCACGTTAGTAAACATAAATCGCTATACGTAATTCTGGGAGGAAAGTCAATGAATCTGAGTTTCAAATTTATGTTTGCAAATATCTTTAAAAGCCCATATCTTTAGATTTACCCCCAAACTGCTCTAATTTTTCGGTACATTTATTCGTCAGTTTCTGACAAATTCTAAAGGAAACTAAAACTATCATAGTGCAGTTTTAGTAGGAAAAAAGATTCATTTAAGGACGTCCGTACAGTATATAAAAATGTATAAATTATATAATTCTAAAGTTGTCTTCAGGCGTTTGCTGTGATTCGTCTTGATTCAGATTCCTACTAAAGATAACGTGCTTTGTTTTCATCGGATTTTACCTGAAGACTTATAAGGTATTTCTCCCTCCTTCTTAGCATGCCTTCGTGGTGTGGGGATCTGCATATTGGGTGCGTATTCCATAGGTCTATGGTTCGATTCCCGGCGAAGGTGTTGCTCATTTTTCACTTCTATTTTTCACTTTACAAATTTTGCTGTCATTACTGATTTAGTTTAGCATCAGACAGCTGAAAAGGTTGCATTTTTTAAGCAATTTTATGCATTTGTTCTGCCAAACGGGGAATAAATTTCTGTTTTACTTATCATATTCATATTTTATTCCAATCCGAGCTTTTGCAAAGAAGCTATATTAATTCGTTGAATGTCTCAGGATCTTGTGATTTTGCCAAACCTGTAGTGCTTTTCACAGTTGAAATGACAACATTATTGATCTGTTAAGCCTTCTGATAATCCTGCAAAATCATATTTCTTCGTAGTTTTATGTGGAAGGGAAAGGCTTTATAGATCAATTTCTGATTTTAACAAGTAACATAATGTGCACCGTTTCCCATAAGTACAAACCTTTCATGTAAATTTAAGAATTTATTAATAAATACCACGTATTTAAAATAATAACAATTAAGAGACATTAATTTTTTTTTTTTTTCTGAAGCGGGTAAGAGGTGCTAGAGGGATCGTTTTTATGTCTGTTTAAATCTTCTGCAAAAGCAAGTTCAACTGCTTAAAAAGATACGTAATTATTTCTAACCAATTAAAATATGGGTTAAATTTTATTTCTTTATACACGATTTTGTTAGTGGTAAATATGGCAGAATATTAAATGATAGAGTAACTAATATTCAAATCATTCTTTGTTTGGCATCAGCAATTTAATTATATTAGTACTTTAGAGAAAAGGACCTGCTAGACAGGAAAAAAATTAAAATAATTGTGCAAAGCTAAGGCTCTGGAATTTGTAATTTTAAAAGTGAAATTGATTTTTACTTTCTGTAATCTAAAAATTATTTTTTAATTGAATAATTTTATTTAGTTCATTTGATTGTACTTATGAAATCATCCAAAATAACATTCTGTTTTTGAGACATCTGTTTTGTAATTCTACTAATATGCAGAGGGCTATTTGCCCTTATCTTTTTTTGGAATTATTTCAGGTAATCTTTAACTCTTTGAAAGCCGAAGGTTTCGCTAACCTTGTATGCATAAAATACCGAACCGCCCGAAAAGATTTTCGAGAGTCGCAGCAATTTCCTCCTCTCCCCATCCATTAAAGCACAAAGAAGGGTGAAGATTTCAAATGTCATCCTGTCTACTTCCAAACAAATGAAGATAAGAAACCATAAATAAATCCTTTTAGGACAAGCTGTCTGCAATCAACTGATACAATGCATTTGGGGAAACTGCACCTGCTACTGCATACCTTAGGGGAGGGAAGAAAACAACATCGGAATTTTGGCCGTTTTGGGGCGGTTGTGGTCGTTTGAATGAAAGGCCGTTTGGTGCGTTATGGTCTTCAAAGAGTTAAGTGACTATTCATCAGCACAGCAAAAATTATTAATAAATTTGAATTAGGTGTATATGTTTATAGTTATTTCAATATAAATATTAATACTTCTTTAAAATAACAGTAGTAAAGCTGAAGAAAACTTTTTTTTAATTCTCGGAATATCAGTTTTTGATTTGCATTAATAACTGTGTATGCAACTGTTCCGCTTTTTTTATTACTTCAAACTGCTGAAATATTTAAAATATACGTATCAGGCTGTTACATTTTTAAAATCTGCTGTTACAAACAGTTGCAGTTTTAAAAGTTATCTACTCCACTTACTTAGCTAATAGCATTTTTTGCAATCACATAACTGTATCATGGGTTCCCAATGGGATAGCTATTGACCATTTGTGGGTCGTTGAAATTTTATAGGGATTCAATGATGATCAGGGCGTCGATAGTCGAATATGCGATGGCAATTAAACAACATATTGAAGATTATATTGATTACAAAAACGTGCATGTATGCAAAGTTTTGGATTTTAAAAGTCATACGGGAGAAATATCCCAAAGTAAAAGTTATTTCCGAACCAACAATGCCTATTCCCTCTTATAAACAGACTTGAGTCAAGTCAGTAATTTACTATGGAAAACAAGAAAGAGGTTGAATACTTACGAAGGAGGTGATTTAAGAATTAATTTAAGCAGTTTTATTCTAGATCTCAAAGAAATTACATCAGTTACTAAGCCTTGATAGCAATTCAAATCGAACTTTCGTGCAGTTAAAATATGTTGTTCTGTTTCTGAAAACTTGTTTATATTTTTAAAATTAAAAATAAAAATAAATCATAAAACATAAATCTAATAAACTGTTTTTAATTTTGTTAATAATTTTAGTCTAATGGTTATTATTAAGTTATTTATGTACATTTGCATTATGATTACGTCGTATGCTATGTATTATAGAAAAAAAATTAAGTTCTTTCATGAAGAAAACCATTCTTTTAAAAGAGGTTAATGTAAGAAGCTTGGGACCCTTGTTCTATACGAAAAGCACAGTTTCCCAAGATCCAGCTTCATTAAGTTGTACTTTTCTTATCTTTAAATTTAATATTACATTACAAATAATTTTTAAAAACTTATTTGGTACCTTCTGTTGCAGTTTGGGTATTTTTAAGTCTATTTCAAAGATGCATATCGTGCTGCTTATCTTTTCTACATTTTCCCTTTTCTATATAAGACATTGAATGCATTCATAACATTGCACAGAGCTGTTGTATTAACTCAACAACATGATTGTAAACTAAGGAATATAACAGACATTTACAAGAAGAAATATTGCAAATATACGTAGAGCCGGTGCTACACTTTCTACCAGTTATTAATAAAGATACATGTGGTTGGTTTCTGTGAAAGAAGCATATGTTAGTTCTGCTTTCTAGGCGGTGCATATGTGCGGTGTGAGTCCGCTTCGCCGGCCCAATTTACGAATCCCGATTTTGATTACGAACAATATTCGAGGGTATATTATCTCTCTTTCCTCGTTTTAGCCTGATGGGAGGACGAAACAGGAGCACATACAGAGAAATTTACGCAGTTTTTCTTAGAATATAGGCAAAATGACAGAGTCGTAGCTAGGGTTTTCAGCGCCCAGGGACAACTGAAGATTTCGTGCCCCCTATTGCTTGCAAAGGATGGGAAACATTTAATTCTAAAATGTCGTAACATCAGTTTGGCGCCCCTTGGATTCTGCGTCCGGGGACAGATGCCCCCCTTACCCCCTCTAGCTACGCCCCTGCAAAATGATCTCAGGTACCCGAGAGCATTCGAAGCAGAGCATAAAACCCCTAAACGATACTAGTTCATATTAAATGCTATTCTGTAGCCTAAAAAGTTTCCAGTCTTAAGTTCAATTTCAGTAGCTTACAGCTGCAGATAAAACCCAATGATTTATAGCTTGGTAATGAAAGAAAGTAAATTGTTAGTATGATAATTCGCATACTATGAAACGCACGAAGCCTTGTGATTAAATGTTTTGTAATTCTCTACTGTGTTGTAGACCTGATGACGTTTTTTCAAGCGCTTTTTGATATTCTAGAAAGATTGAAGACGGTAGATTCCTTTTTACAGTTTTTAATTTTTTTTCCTGCTGAAAATTGATGTTTATAACAAATTTTTAACGGAAATATTGATCTGTCTTCTCTACAGAATATGATATCTTTAAGCGATGATAAGTAAAAATATTTCAATGAATTAAAAATTTCAGTATATAAAAAATGTTATTACGCATCCCTATACAAACTTGATCTTTTCATTAAAGATACTTCTTCTCGTCAAAAATTTTAAAATGGTAGACCGATGCATTTAATTTTATATCTGTTATAATTAAATAAATCATGTTTGAAACAAACAATGATCATTGTAATTTTTTTCTTTTTAAAGATAATAAACCATACCTGTAAACGTCTTTTTTGTTTTAAACTTAAAAAATCTTCATTAAAAATCATGATCGTAAATTTGTCAACAAATTATCAAACAAAACATTTTGAACAAAATTAACTTTATTGGCATATTATAATGTAAAATCAAATTCTTCTTTCTGTTTGATTCACGTAATGAACATGTTTCCTTTCCTTTGAGAATATGACAATAACAAAAGTATCCACATTTCCATTAAAATTCCATCAAGATGCTCGTTTACGTTCAAGCTCTATCAGCTGTATTTCATATTCATTATATGGACTTAAATCTGTGTTATTATATAAGGCTCATTTCATGTAAAATTAGCTGCGATGTAAAGTAAAACAAAATAATTAAATTTTGATTTACATGAAGTTTATTGATGAGGGTTTTTGGTCCATATGATCATGTATCTCCAACAGAACGGGATCAAATAAACGGGACTTTGTTTATTTACGGTGTTAAATTATTAAAAACAAAACAGTGGTTAAATAAAAGGTGTTTTAAACAAAAATAAGCTAAACTAATGATAATAATAACTGAAATAAGTAAAACTAATTTCATATTGAAAACAATAACAGAAAATTTAGCTATCGATATGTTTACTTTTAAGAAAATTGAATTTGCCAGTTTTAGGAAAGTATTTCTCATGCTAAAGAAAAAAATAATTTTGAGCTGATAAGTTTTTCAAAAGAGATTAATTTTAAATGTGTGTCCCAATCTCAAAACTCTACTAATTGAATTTCATATATTTTTCCCCTAGGGGATTAACTATTCTTAGTAAGCAAGTATCCTCGTTTTCTTATAATAAAAAACAATATTTTCCCATGGTACTAAGCATGTTTTCAATTCATTATTAATCACATTTAAAAAAAATTCCGAAAAAAAGTCGCATTTCCGCTATAGAATGGAAACTGTTATATTTTCTGCATATTGCCTTTTGGATCACTTCTGTCATTTTCAGCTGATCCTAATAGATAGCAGCTTAGTGATAACAATTCCTAAAGACACATTAGATTATTATTTAAACCCTTACTACAGCGACAGCAGAAGCCATTCTTAAGCAATGAAGAAAATTTTTCTTGTGCAGTTAAAAAAGTTAATTTTTGTTATGATTTTTTAACTTTTCTAAGGCCAGTCTAAATTATTTATTTCACAGCAATAATTTCATTTGGTGCGGCATATATTTCAGCTTCTGGGAAGGGATTGTTTTCTTCTCGAAATCTAATGTATCACGGAAAAGCCACCAGTATTAGAAAAAATGAATTCTCTTTATGCTTTGAATAATTAAAACATTTTGTGCTGAGGAACCGTAATTAAAGGTGCATGACAGGGAAATATAAAATAAGTTAACCACATTTTTATACTTAAATTCGAATTTTTATAAGTCACAAATCCGTTTTTGATATTTCTGATCTGAACCTACATCCAGATGAAGTGTACGAATGTTATCGTGGATGAGAGGCAGTGGATACTTCTGTTGTTGGTGAAACCTTGGGCACCTTATAGGTGACAGTACGGATTTGTCCAAACCAGAAAGATGACACTCGAAGATAGACGTGGCTGCTGATTTTGGAAACATAATTTTATTTCATGGTAATGCGCATCATCACTGTGGGTTCGCTATGCACCCCACAATTTTATACAGCTTACATTTCTTAAACAATAAACGAAATTTGAAATGTAAACTCTGCGTAGCTAACGACAAGGCGGCATAGCAAAAATAAGCAGAAGAGAAGGGGAGTTGCAACGCAATTACCTTTTGTACCATTTCAGATCACATGACAGATTAATGTCCAGATGTTGGATTCAGATTTCATTGATAAGTGCGCATCAGAACTGCAGGGAATTTAGTTAGAAAAATTATTGCTCTGTTATTTGTAGAATGAAGACGGAAGTTAAAGGACTATTATTAATTTATTATTTGAAAGATAGATATTTTATATTTTACACACACACATATATATATGCAAATATATAGAAAGGAGGATTAATACTATTCTTGCACATGCAATATTCTTTGTTAAGCAAATAAACAGTATTTATTATTATGCAGATTAATGAAAAAGGTTAACTGATACGATGCATACACTAGTACTGTTTCAAGCAAATAAATTAAGCATATTATTATGCGACTAAATGATAAAGACTATCTGATATAATGCATAAATTTAAGTCTGTTGCATGTGAGTAAGCAGGACTTGCTTTCAGTTAACAACAGGAACAAAGTTTGAAACCAGTTGGAATGCAAATTGACATAAATGTTACTAGAAATACTGTACAATATTTATGATTATCAATAAGACTGAAATGCCTTGCTCAGTACCTGTATATATGCACTGAGTGTAAGTACTGCTAAATAATAGTTACATTTTACTGGGCATGTACATCAAAATTTCTACTATCCCAATTCAAACATTTACTAATACTGCATATGCAAATAAGCTGTACATATTATTATGCAGAAAAATGATAAAGATTAACTGAAACGATATATATATATATATATATATATATATATATATATATATATTAATACTACTACAAGCAAATGAACAAAACATATTACTATCCAGATAAATGATACAGACTAACTGATGCAATACATTAATTTAAGATTGTTGTAAGTGAGTTTACAAGGCCTGTTGTCATTTAGTAGTAGGAACAATATTTAAAACCAGTTAAAATGCAAGCCCACAATTAGTCAACAAGCCCTCATCCCTTTTTCCGGATTCAACCCAGCCCCAAAAGTTATGGTGGCCAGTTGTCTTACCCCATGCCAACACGGCCTCTTTTAAATAATATGAAATAATTTAATCTAAACTGAAGAACGTCTACAAATGGAGGTTTTGTTAATTAAGCAGGCAATCAGTTTAAAGAAAACATTGGTAAAAAGTAATAACATTACGAAAAGTGCGACAAAATTCAGCTATATTCTCGAATTCTCTTATCTGTGATTGATCTTTTGTCTTTTTTTTTCGGTGACGAGTCATTTAACATCCTTCCTATTGTGCGTTATGGTAAAAGGTGAGGTTTATATGTACTGAAGATGAAAGCAGCACTAATGGGAGATGAAATTCGTAGACATGTCTCAAAGGATAAAGATAAGAACATCAAGATAACTATCAAGATAGTGTTTCGGAACGGATAAATATAGACGAGGTCTCCAAGTTCCGAGTGACGAAAAAATCATTCACGGCGTAGATTTGGAGAACAATAAAAAGTGCAGTGATAAGAGTAAACCGGAGAATGATGATGACACGTAGGCGAACAATATAAAAATTAGCCATGTTGAAGCTTTGGTTTTGGTTTATTTGGTTTACGAATAAGCCCAAGAAAGCTTTTTGCTTAAGGGTAGAAATGTCTTATGGATGACGATCAAGAGAAACTGGCTCGTAGTCACATTTCACACGGGAAAACCACGAAAAATTCCATATAGCCTGCTCGTTCAGAGTTGAACCAGTACTAACTGCCGCTTCAGCGGTCTTACCACCCTGCCACTGTTGGGAGCTAAATGTTGGAGCTGATGTTTCTCCTATGGATAATTTGCTGATCAAAGCCAGCAAGATCCAGTGATGGCTGGTGTAGGACTCTCACATAAAAAAGTAACAGACTTTAACAAAAAGTCTTAAAAATGCATTGAAGAAAATTGACAAAATTTTACAATTTGCGTAAATTTTGACAATGTTCGTTTATTCCAGTTTTATCATGAATGTTTTTGGTCGCAAAATAAAATCTTACACGAATTATTTGGTTTAATTAAGAGAATACATTTTATCTATCAATAAAGGAGTTAGTTAAAATGTTTAATAATAGTATTTGTGCAGTTTTAGAATATCACATCATAAAGGTACTATGATGTGATAAATTATTTTTACTAATAATTTTAATTCCTTAGCCTTTTCTATCAATCCTTCTTTCGCTTGCGTTTCCTCGGCAGGATGTAAATGAATTACGGTGAACGAGAGTGTATTCAAACGGAAGTAGCGAAAAGGTTTTCGTGTTTTCGTTTAGTCAGTGTTTTCGCTGTTATGTTCGTTTTAGTGTTTTCGCTGTTGAGTGCACACGTGGTTATTTCTGCTAGCTGTTCGAATTTTGAATTTCGACTCCGCATTCTTTCCCCGAAGTTAATATCATGCCGGTGTAGGTTTCTGAGTCAATCCACTAGTTAAATTAATTTGCGTAATCCTAAACTACTAGCTTATCTCTAAATTTAGTTTAGTTTACCATCATATTTAGTTTTATCACTGCAAGTGGATGGTGGCTTTTATGATCAAGTAAGTGCCGTCTGTAAATAATTGAGTTCAATAAAAGGATCTTTTACACCCTTTCCCTATTATGTCCTTCTTCTTGTCTTAACGAGAAGCCGCTACACAGATTTTCAAGTAAGTATAGTAGAAGTTTATTTTAGCCAAGGAGACTAAATCTTACAACACCAAATAGTTTTAGAAAACCTTGTCGGGTGGGGGGGGGTTAAAATTTTCTATATACGAACCGAATTTTCGATTATCCGAGGTAATAGCTGTCTCACCTCAGATAATCGAGTACTGCATTTTTGAGCATTATTAAGGTGGATTATAATATTATACATAATACATGTATAATATTATATTCAACGAGTGCAATATTGTAAACTAAAGCAAACAAAACAAGATGTAAATTATATTATATAAAACATATTAAATATTATTAATTTAAGTCATTATCACGTTTTATTTTTATTCAAATTGAAATTGACTATTTTTTTGTTATTGGAATCCATATGAAAAAATTCTTTTTTTTTAATTTAAAGGTGCAAAAACTTCATTTTTTATTTAAATTGGAATTATTTGCTTTATATTAAATGAAATACTATTTATTATAATGCATATAATACACCTTAACATAACTTTTACTGGAAGTATTCTATACTATATCATTTTAACGTTTTCAATAGGAAACAAACCGAAGGAGCATAAAAAACTGGAAGATTTAGACTCATAACAGACTGACCTAAAAATTAAGCAGTTTGAAAAATGAGAGGCAAAAAATACTGTCAAAAATGTCATTTGTGCCTAATCATCAACTAAATATAAAGCTTTTACGATACCGGAATACAGCAGTGATTCAGGTGTCGGGGGAGATGTTAACATTATGTTGAGAATGTTGTAGCTAAAAACGAGCAAGGATGTGAATCTAAAATTATGTTTTAGAAACGTATCGGAAAAAAGGACATTTGTTTGTGATTCTTAAGAAATATAATATGTCAATGGCAAAACTATCATGTTAAAATTACTTAAGCTAATCAAATGCAGAATTCAGCAGAAGATAGCTGTGATTTCAAATGGACTTTCAGAATTATGGTGACAAGTAAAAATATTCTTACGTTTAGTAAATAGGAGCTACCTTACTCTAAATAAATAAATTTTGTGCTATATGAGACTTACATCTGCATGCTTTATTCTAAGAGAAATAGCCTCTAAGTGCAGGATGATCGTGTTCCTTTTAAAATTTTTTGATGATTTTAAATCTTATTTCTTTGATAAGGAAGTGTAAAAGTATAAATGTCACTGTAAGTTAAAGTTTCGTAGCTAGTTTCTATACTTAGATAAAAATTTTCTTAAAATATGCAATTCAGTTATTAAAAACTAAATCAAATTAAAAATTGATTCAATGTACTCTTCCGTACTTTAAATAGTACTATTTGCTTTTCAAATTGCATTTCAAGTAAAATGTCTTTTCTACTTCAAATATAAAATACTATAAAATAGATGTCATAAGAATAAATGTAAAACCCCCGAGAAAATGAAAGGCCATTTCCTTCCAGTTCTATAAAATCTATAAAATAAGAAAGTTCTGTGCTGCTAATTTCTTTGTTTACCACAAATTTTCTCTTAGAACCTACGACTGCGTTTCGAAAATGATTATTCTAAAAAAGAAATCTTTTCGCAATAGTAAAAGTTTCAAAAATTCAGAATCATTCCTAATTTTAAAGACAATGATCCTTGAAATATATATCAATCAAATTTTCTAGTTCATTAAAAAAATTTTTACTTTGTGAATGACTCCTCATATCTTTCTCGAAATTAGATTTCTTAAGAGGAAGGAACATTAAATTGTTTCAGTATCCTTTCGAAAAGCTGTTTGCGTTTTCAAAATCTTTGAATTCTTTAGACTACTCTTTCACATTTGTTCGATTCTATTTCAAAACTGACTAATAATCAATCTTAGGAGTTTTGTTGCTGATAAAAACTAGACCAGAGTATTCGAAAAGAGACTTCTTAATACATGACTTGAAAAGTTTAAAGAATTTCTTTCGGAAGTTGAAAAGTGTTCTTTTTGTGCGTGCCAGGAGCTTCAATTGTGTACTTTATTTTAAAAAATGCAGTTTCTGAAGGGTTGCCGCTTTTGCATTCTGCACGTATCAAATTTCGCCAAATGTCGCCTATAACTCTCTAAATTCACGACAGCTTTCAGCATTCACTCCTTTTCCCTTTTCCAGATGAGTCTGAATGACTTCGAATTTCTATTCATTGAGCGGATAACCGTGAATGAAAGCACGTCATAATAAATATCATTTCTAATCCAAAATTAATTATATAGGGAACAGAAAAATAGTCGTTATATAAGTTATACATTGTGCCTCATTGTGTAAATTAATTTAAAAAAATGTTAAATTTATCATCTCCTTATTTAGAATTCACGAATTTTTTTACTTCTGTTACTCTTGTTGCCATATTTGGATATTATTTAACTTTTGATTCTTAAGTATTAAAATTTAAGATCTACAATTTAAAAGCTAACGTCTTCGGTGCGAGTTTTAATTTTCAAATAGACACGAATAAGGTTTTCGCAACTTTGAATAATAAATTGTTACTAAGTCATAAGCTCTCGTGTGCTCACAAATCTGAATTGAGCCGAGTCATAATTATATTATGTTAGAATATTTTGTCAGGTTAAATTGAACAAATCAAACATATATTATTTGGAATGGAATTCTGGTTATTGGAATAGAATTACTGACAAATTAGTAGAAAATTTCACTCTTAAAAGCAAAGAAAAATGTTTTGTTAATAGACAGAGTTTTATTTGATTCCGTGTTGAACTATTGTGTGCATGACTGAAGTATTGTACTTGACCTGAATGTTGCTCAAATAAAATACTTTGTACACATGCTTATAATTTTACCCCTTTCGTAATAGCAAATCTTGTCTTTAACAGGAAATTAAATATTCTAACAGTTTAAAATATGCATGTGAAAGTACAGTCTAGCACTTTATGTCATTTCATTTTCTTATAAAATATGTCAGACAAATTTTGCGTTGATTACCTCTTTTAATTTTGTATTTAAATTTCCAAGGGAATATGTATGAAATTATCCAGAATGGAATGGCTAAAACTAACAAATTTTAAGACAAAATTCCTACTCAGCAGCTGCTGTTATTATTAGTTTTAATATTCATTTATTTTTCAAGGAAATTATAAATTTTCAAGAAATAACATTTGTATACACATATACGCTTTTCAATGTGTACATGTTACGGTGAAACACCGAAATCTGGAGAATGTCGACTTTCACCGTTGAATGTCAACATTCACATAGTCGCTTAGTGTACGTCGGAAATATTTTCTAAATGCTCTTATTTCTGACTTACACCGGTAAATGTCGACATTCACCGTGTACTAATGGTGAATGTTGAACATATAAGAGTATTATATTTCCTTCTCCGTAATTCACTCGCGAAAAAACGCACTTAAGACTCAGAATAAGAACTTAAGAATATAAGAACTTAAAAACACACATTACACTCAAAATGAGAAAGGAAAATAATAGAAGTTATAAACTTACCAAATTATGTGATTCAAATCTTATTTATTGCAACAACTAAAACTATTATGACACTTTGAATTGCACAAGAGGCCCTTGCTTTTACAACTGCATTTATTTGTGGAACACTTCCTTTTGGAATGACAGCGTGTACATATACTCCTCTCTTTTCGACCTACACCAGAGCATATCTGTGATTGTCGACATACACCGGTGAGGGTCCGAATGTACAAGAATGTAAAGAAATATTCGATCTTTCACCGACGTATTTGGTGAATGTTGACATTCTTCGGTGAAAGTCGGCATTCTCCAATTTCGGTCTTTCACGGTAATATATACAAGGTAAATCTTTATGTTGTCATGTACAGGGTGACAAACTTTTAGGAGAGAGAGAGTAGACGTAGACGATGGGAAATCATACTGCAATGCATGGTCAGAAACGCTTTCCAGGCGTGGTAATGACAACACAAAAATCGAGAAAGAAAGGGCACGAACGGGGTGAGAAAACATGTTTATTATTCGAAGTACAACAAAAACAAAGAAAAAGCAACATAAAGATACAACGACCGTCATCAAAGAAGGTGTTCGAAATTACGACCCGGACCGTGATGCAGGAAACGTGCGTTATGCATCTTCCATGCGCCGGAGTACATATAGAAGTGAGGCTTACATCACTGTTCGGGGTCCTAATTTCGAACATCTTTAATGGCGATCGTTGTTTTTATTCTTAGTTGTTGGTTTTTGCTGTACTAAACGCAATAAAACACGTTTTGCCCCACTATGTGTGCCATTCCCTTTTTTACACTTTGTGTCGTCACTACTGCGCTAGGAAAGCATTTCCAACTATGCATTGCTATGTGATTTCCCATTGCGTAGGTGTACTCTATCTCTCCTGAAAGTTTGCCACCGCTGTACTGATATACCCTGTATATGTATCGTGTACGTTCTTGTCATTCTTCAATCTTTCGTTTTTGATAGTGACAGATTAAGTCCATTAAATAGCTTACATTTCTTCGTTACAAATCTTTATTAATATACATATTTGGTCTGTCTAAAGTAAAGAGAATTTCTCACAGTCGTATAGGCTAATATAAATTAACAATCCGTTCATACTGCATAAAAGTGATATTTTATACACTGTTTCTATTATTCATATCATATGTCAATTATCTAAAATACATAGAGAACATAATATATGGCAGCATATCAATGAATGCACAGTCGTGTTTAGTACTTCATAGTTATTGGAATGAAAGTAGTTGATGAAAGACATGTGCTTCAGGAATTAAGATTTACGAATACTCGTGCCTTGTATGCGATTTGCATTATTTGTCGTAATTTCCACCTTATCAAGGATTGTGAATTATGGTAAGTTATATTAACAGATTCCAACGATTCTTAAGACTCTTAGAAAAGAAGACATAACTGGTAATTAACGGTTGCTCAAGGAAATTCAAAATCATTATTGGATTTATTAATAATGCATTTCCTTACTTTTCCTACAATTATAATTATGTCAACATAATTAAAACACATATTACTTCATTTTACTTGATATATGAAGTAATCCACTCGTGCCGAATTCACAGACTCAAATAAATTCACCCTTATCATTTTTCTTGAGCCCCTAAAAAATAATCTACTGTCTAATCAATAGTGCAAATTACTTCCAGCGAAATAATAGAATTTATAATTTTGCGTGAGGAGCTGTAATTAAAATTAATTTTCATATAAACAGCGTTGTCTCAATACGTAATTGAAATGAAATATTTGACAGAAAAACATAACAACCGTTTTAATTGTCTAGTTAGTAAAGGACTCCATATTTTACAAAAAATAGTTTAAGAGTTATCAATGCGAGTTTTGAAAGAAATCTGTCATTCCTTTTAAAAAGGAGTAAATTATAATGGCACTACAGCAAAAAATGAAAAATGAATATTTTTAAACACGTGTATATATATATATATATATATAATAAAAAATTCCATAGACAAAAATACACTTAAAATTCTAACTGTATGTTCTTTTCATTTTTTAATGGCGACGGTCTCTTATTTGAAAGTACGTGGAATTAAATCAACGGCCCCGTAGTCAAGTTGTTTTTCCCACCTTTTCTACACGTACAGTTATAGAATGCTCTGGAGATATTTAAAGCGAACTGGAATGGCTGACGAGACTGACATCATTTCTTGGAAGCTCCGCCTTTCCAGAGGCTATAAAAGGACTCGCAAAGGAATATCGGGGTCTTTTCTTTAATGTAACGCTGTAGTAAACTTCCTACAAAAAGTTATTAGTAGTTATTTTTTATTTACTCCGGAGGTCTGATTTTTGTAACTGCTATTTTGTCCTGAATAATAATAAATGGATCCTGTTTTTTAAACTTATCGTCTCGCATTTAGAGCTACGACTACATCTATGATTCTTCACCAATCTATTTATTACTGATAAAAGCTGGTAACCACAAGGAGTCGGCAGGATAGGTGTACCCAAAAAGGAAAGTAATTCCAATAGAAGAGAAAGAACTTTTTAAGTGCAAGTTGTGTCTGTTTTTTACAATTGAAGAATTGTGAATTGTGATACAGCTTTGTCTTCGCATTTTGAGCGCGTCTCATAGTTTAGTACCGCATGATTTGGATATCGTATGCTGGAAAGAAGCTGCAGAATTTCAATCATTTATGCTGTGTTTTTTTTAACAGCACACAAACGAGCAGGATTACATAGTGTACTCAACAGCCAAGTAAGAACAGATTTTAAGAAATTATTTTTTCTCTGTGAACTAAGATGCTACGACAATAGTTTGGTTTAAATATATTATGTTAAAGTAACTACGAGTTTATTTAAATTTCAAGTCTTATTCTAATTAATAGTATTCCAAGTAAGATTTGATATTATCCTGAAATGTGTAGTGATAATCATAAAATATGAGAATACAAAATTTTTATTTAAGTCTATTATTCTATGAAGTGTTGATAATACTCTAAAGAGTTTTTGGTTAAAAAAATATTTTAACTATTGTAAAAATATTTTGAGAAAAGTGCATATTTTTGTTCTCAAGAAAATTTTAAAGTTTCAGTTACAATGTCGACAAATCAGGAACCCGTTAATCTTGACGATTCACTGAACGTGCATCAAGATACAATAGACTTAAATATTATTCCATTTGAAGATTCTAAGGACAGTGACATAATTTCTTGGTTAGGTTATTTTAACAAAGTCTGCCAAAATAAGGACGAAAATTGGAAACTTCAAAATATTTCTCGTTACATTAAGAGAAAAGCCCTCTGGCTCTATATTAAAAATTGCCATGAGCTAAAAACTTACTCAGCATTTGAACAAATATTAAAATAAAACTTTATCGATCCCACCTTAACTACTTTCGGCGACGTCGCTAATTCAAAATATAACGCCAGAGAAGACATCACAAATTACTTTCGAAAGAAAATGGAAGTGGGTAAGCGGCTTAATTTGGATAAATCAATGATTTTAGAAGGTTTGACAGATGGTTTGCAACGAACGTAAAGTCTTTGATGATTGTTCAAAGTCCCACTGATCCGATAACTTGGCTAGAACAAGCCCACAAACTTCGACAAATTCATGAATTTAAAGATGAAAATTCACAAAATTATAACAGAGACAGGAATAGTCAACAATTCAGACAAGCTAATTTCCGAAATAATAATCGTCAGTTTGTTGATAATCGACCAAATGCATCTAATTACAAACCTCATAGTTTTCAACAAATTGGAAATAAATCTAACAGCAATATCAACAACGGAAACAAAGTTGTAAGTCACCATACTAATAGTAATTTTGACGGTATAGCCCCATCACCTTGTAGAATATGTACCAATTCTACAAGTACGGGAATTTGACAATTAAGAATTAAGGGATTTTTATCCCATGGCAGATCAGTCGACTGTGTCGTGGACACTGGCTCGACATTGTCTATCATCTCAGAAAAATCTGCAAACAATTTACAGTTAAAAATTCAAAAGGTAAAACGTATTAAAATTAGGCAAACTAAAGGAAATTTTTCTTTGATAAAATGTGTAGATTACAAATGAAAATTGGAAATATTATTAAACTAATTAACTTATTAGTGTTAGATACTAATTTAGATTATGTTCTTTTGGGTTTAAATGAATGTAAATTATTTGAATTAAAAATTGATTGTAGTAATTTAGTGGTAACTCAAAGAAATGAAAACATTTCAAATTCTGTGAATGTAAATAACAGAGTTTCTTTGCATGTACAACTTGATCGAGTACTTGAAAAAAACAGTAATGTAATGCCATCAGTTAAGAAAAAACATAGAAGTAATATCTCTGAGGTAATAAGTGTTGATGAAAATAATATATCTAATGAAAATAATGTGTCTAAAGGTATAATAGTTAATGAAAGTAATAAGTCTAATATTATGAAGTTTAATGATGATAAGATGTCTAAGGTAACAAGAGCTAATGTAAATAATGAAAGTAATGTAAAACTAAATATTCAAAAAAGTGATGTGAAAAAACAAAGTAGTGAAATAACAACAGATTCAGAGAGTATGGAGAAAGAAAACCCTGAATTAATTAAATTATTAAATAAATATAAGAATGTGTTTTCCAAAAATAATTATGATGTAGGTAAAATTAACATTGAACCACAACGAATTAACTTGACTTCTGATTTGCCTGTCACTTTAAGACCTTATCGAACTTCCCCTAAGGAAGAAGAAGAAATTAGACGACAAATTGATCAATTATTAAAAAATAGAATTATTAAAGAAAGTAGTAGTCCTTATGCATCCCCAGTAACTTTAGTATTAAAACGCTATGAAGACAAAAAACCCAGAATGTGTATTGATTATCGTAAGCTGAATGCTTTAGCAAAGACTGATGCTTATCCCCTGCCCCGGATAGACTTTTTATTAGACAAATTAAGTAATGCAAATGTTTTTTCTACAATAGATCTAAGATCAGGGTTTTGGCACATTCTTATTCACCCTGATGACACTGAAAAATTTGGCTTTTATTACAAATTTTGGATTGCATGAATGGCTAAGACTCCCTTTTGGCTTCAAAAATGCACCGGCTATCTTTAACAGAGTTTAACACGCATCCTCACTAAAAATAAAATCCAATTTGCTTGTAGTTATTTTGATGACATAAATGTTTACTCTTCTTCCAAAGAACAACATCTAAAGCATTTGAGTGAATTATTTGAAATATTTATTCAAGAAGGTATTAAATTGAACCAGAGTAAATGTGTCTTTGCCAAAGATAAAATCAATTTTCTAGGTTATGAAATTAGGAAGGGTAAAGTTACCCCAGATAACCAAAATATTGAAAGTATTAAAAATTTCAAATATACAAGTAATGTAAAAGAACTACAAAGAGTGTTAGGCAGTGTAAATGCTTATCATAGATTCATAGCTAATTATGCTAAATTAAGATATCCTCTAAATAAATTATTGAAAAAAGATGTACCATGGCATTGGGATGTCAAACTGCTTTTGACGAACTGAAAAATATTCTTATTTCAAAACCAGTCTTACAATTGTATGATCCAAATAAACCTTGTCATGTTTTTGTTGATGCATCACACATTGCTGTGGGAGCTGTTTTGAAGCAGCCAGATGAAAGTAATGTATTACACCCAGTTCCCTACCATTCTAGAGCTTTAAAACATTACGAAAAAAATTATGCAATTACAGAACTTGAATGTTCATGCATTAGATAAATTTATTACTATCTTCACGGTCAAAATTTTACAATCCATATCGATCATGCAGCCCTTGTTTGGCTTAAAAATGTAAAGAATTTAAGAGGCAGATTATTCCGTTGGTCACTCCGACTCAGTATGTTTGATTACGAAGTTAAATATAAAAAAGGCTCTACAAACGTTGGAGCTGATATGCTTTCTAAACAACCTGTTTCTCACCAGCTCCAACATTCTGTGTATTTACTTAATCGTGATGAAATTATACAACAGCAAAAAAGTGACAATGTGTGTGATAAAAATATGTAGAACTAAATGATTTGATGGTAATTAAGAAGAAAAAATGTTATAAAATTGTGGTAACAAAATCCTTAAGATTAAAATTATTAACTGAAACTCATGAAAAATTTGGACACCCAGGTATTCATGCTATGTTAAATTTAATCACCCGACAATATTATTGGCCCTACATTAGTAAAGATATTGGAAATTTTGTGAAACATTGCCATGTTTGTCAAATTAATAAAAAGAAAAAAACCAAAAAATTTGGACTTATGCAAGAAGTACCCCAACTGATAAACCTTTTGAATGTCTTTCTATTGATACAGTCGGCGGTTTTAATTATTATAATTCTACAAAAAAATATTTACATCTTGTGATCGATCATACCACAAGTTATGTCTGATCTTTTCCATCTAAAACCGCAACTACAGAAACTTATGCTAATATTTTGAAACAAATTTTCCAAGTTCAAGTCTCCGAAAAGATCCTTAGTGACCGCAATGCCGCATTCACCTGCCATGGATTAAAAAAAAATTGTTAGAAATTATAATGTAAAACAACTTATAACTACTGCTCATCACCCCCAGACAAATGGTAAAGTAGAGTGTGTGAACCAAACCATAGTAACCCGTTTAAGGTCTAAAGTAAATTCTACATCTTCGAAAATTCCATGGATGAAAATTTTGGATCAAGTTATTAGTGAATATAATAATTCCCCTCATTCGGTAACTAAATTCCCCCCTGCATATCTTTTACTCGGAAAACTTCCTTTCGATTCTCCCCTAGATCAAAATACTTACCCTCCGGTTGACACAGCGAGAAAATTAGCTAACGAGAGAACTATTGAAATTTCAACCTGGTGATCTAGTTTTATTTGATGAATTTGAATTTCCGAATACACGTAAATTGACAGCTCCCTATTCTGGACCATACCAAATTGTCAAAAAATTATCTGAGGTTAATTATTAAATTGATAAAAAGAATTACCACACAAAGAAACCTACTGATATTGTCCATGTTTCCATACTGCGACACTACCAAGACCCAGAAAATTTTAAAGTAGATCACCAATAGGTAGACACACCTTCCTTTTGGTAAACGCTCAACTGGGGTTGCTACTAAAGGTAATTAGAGCACCTCTAATTATTTAATGTCTAATTTTCTGTGTTGTTTTGTATCTTTGTATTTATTTTGTATTTATGTGTTAATTTTTTGGCAACGACATTAATGATAATTATAAAATACTTTTGAAGTTGAAAGTTGTGTTGAACGACAATGCAGTATATGACATAATTGCCATTGTCGCTAGTAAAAGGTAAAATACGAGTAAAATTATTGTGTAAAATGATTATTATCAAAATAAGTGTTTTATATGAATAAGTAGTCAAAATGAAATACTGTAAACAAATTAAAAGTCAAAAGGAAATGTTATGAAATTAGTCAAGTATTACAATTGTCAATGATAAGAAGAAAATAATAGAGGAATACCTTACTTCAAATAAAAATTTTTAATATTTAAAGCCACGGCGAACTGGAAATGAAAGATTTGTAAAATACGAACTGCTCTAATGTTTTGCAGTAATCTCTAAAGACCTGGATCCAGAACTGAAACTGTTCTCGAGAAATGTTTCCCCAATACTGCATGCATAATGTTATTTTTCTTTATTTTCTATAACTATTAAGGTATATTATTTACAATTTTATATATTGATATTATTATCGACTGTGTTATAGTGAGAGGGTCTATTTAAGATTAATATTATTGTAACTCGAATTCTGGATGCGAGTTCTTCAAACAAATTAAGCAACTATTTAAAATAATTTTCTAGCTGTTGTCGCGCTTTTTTTCCCACTATCTGGAATGTCTTGTGGTCGAGGCGCCCGGTTTCAAGCCTTTTCAGATGGGGGGAATATTTTGTAATAATAAAATTCCATAGTCAAAAATACACTTAAAATTCTAACTGTATGTTCTTTTCATTTTTTAATGGCGGCGGTCTCTTATTTGAAAGTACTTGGAATTAAATCCACAACCGCGTAGTCAAGTTGTTTTTCCCGCCTTTTCTACACGTACAGTTACAGAATGTTTTAGAGATATTTAAAGCGAACTGGAATGGCTGACGAGGCTGACGTCATTTCTTGGAACTCCGCCTTTCCAGAGGCTATAAAAGGACTCGCAAAGGAATATCGGGGTCTATTCGACCGCGTCTGGCATGAGGGGCTTATTTATAAACCTATAAATCTCCCTATGGATAGAGAGCTGATTCAGCTAATTATGTCTTTCATCACTAATAGGGAATTCACTGTGGTTATTGGAAAGGACATCTCCAGTTTACGCACCATGAATGCAGGCGTCCCACAGGGGTCCATTTTAGATACCGCCCTGTATTTATTTTATGTTCATGACTTCCCTAGGGCTTACATTGGCAGAAATCACTTTCTTGGGTGCTATGCGGACGATACGGCATTAGCCGTAAAGTCCGCAAACGCACACCATGCATTCAAGAAGTTACAGGAGCTTCTACCAGTGGTAGAAAAGTGGTGTACGACTTGGAGGATTGCTATTAATGCCAGCAAGTCGCAATTATTAATGATAAGGAGGAAAAATACACAGTTGATTATTAATAGCAAGCTCTTCTTATTCTCTGAAGAGATTCCTAGAGTTAGTAAGGTGAAATATTTAGGAGTAATGCTAAATGAAAGATTAAAATGGGGAGATCATATAACAGAGGTCAGAAGAAAAATTGTCACTGTTGTAAATAGTCTCATCCCTATATTGGGTAATTATTCTAGCTTAGACCTCAGGAAAAAGAGGCTAGTATATATCACGGCAATTAGGCCATTGATGACTTATGCGTCGCCGGCCTGGTGCACGGCTACCAAGGAGGATATAAAAAGACTTCAAATAATGCAAAACAAAGTCTTAAGGCTTATCACCCATGCTCACTTTTTTGTGAGCAATGCTACACTACACTGTGACTTAAAACTGGATACTCTAGAAGAGCACCTGAATAAGATCAACAGGAAATTCTTCACGAAAGCTCTGAACTGTGACCATATGAGAAATTTTGATATCTTTACCAACGAAATATTGAATGAGGACGTCAAATTGCACCCACTTGCGGCCCACCTTATCAGGGACCCAAACTTTCCCACCAAGTGGCCACCTGTAAATAATGTACCTAATGTGTTTATTAGCATTCTTAATTTTGTATCTTACTCATTTATTGTACTGTGTATTTCTTAAAATCACTAGTTTTATTCACATTCTACACTCATTTTATGACTCCCACTTAGTCACGCCTTTACCGGGCCGGTTACTTGCTAGTGAGCTCTTGCGTTGCTGATCTTCCTAATCTTTCACCTTTTCATATTCTATCCACTTTATCATATATCATGTTCTATTTTATTTGAGATGATATCTAGCGCATGGTAATTAATTAGTTACCTCTTTCGATAGTACTTAGTTAATTAACCTAATTAAAACATTTATTAAGTGCATAATACATTTTCCTAGACTCTCGTTTTTTCCACCATTGCAAATTGGGAAATAGCTTAAAAGGAAAGTAAAAAGAAAACTAGGTACTAATTTATGAGGCTTCAGATTTTCATCCGATCCCATATAAGTTGATGTCATCAAACTAATAATTTGGTAATAACACCTTCTAATATAAAAACTCAGAACGCTTTCGTTGCTTACTAAATTTTAAATTGAAATATCTTTAACTTCTTCTAATGCTTTCCTTCATGTAGCAAATATGTAGTCTACAAACTCATACCCCCTTTTTTTTCCGCCAACTACGCTCTAGTCAGGACGCGAAATTTAAGCTAGATAATTTTAAAATGAGTACAAACGGATCGTCTCTTTTCCTAGTTCCATTTTTATACAACCTTTAAGTTTGCATCAAATATGCTAATATGCTATACACAAAAAAATGTTTCAAATATATTCAGCTGGCTTTTTAGAAGACAATATACCTAATATTATGCATAAGAACTCATCTTACCAAATTTAATATTATATATTTATATAAAGACGTGTATGCAAATTTAAATAAAAAGTTAAAGTACATATTTATATTAAATTTTTACTTATTCAGAATGACGCTTTAAGACTGCATTACTATCAAAGCTTAAATAACTTTCTTTAAAATATATTATAATTTTGTTCTAGATATTAAATATTGTAACTATCGATTGCATGTTTCGTGAAATAAACGATTAGATATGAACTGATTAATCGGTTTATATGCTATTAAAAAATTGAAGCTTTGTTTGAACTGTAAAATTATCTAAAATAGTAGAAGTGTAACGTAAGTATTATGCAATAGGTTTTGGCATAAAATATTTTTCATTCCTGTAATTATAATATCATCGAAATTAATTTTAAAATTTGAAATTTTCAGTTTGAAATTAAGTTCTTGTCCATTCCGAAATTTCCAGGGGATCTGCTCTAAAATTTATTTTCGATTTCATCATCATTTTCTTCTAAGTGCTTCTAGTAATTTTCTCAAGCTAAATTTATCTTAATTATCTCGGGCAAAGATTTCTTAAAGGACCTCTTTCTTATGGTGTGTAGCCCGGAAAGATAAAGTCAAGATTTCAGGAAGTTTTCATGATCTAAACGAAAAGCTAACAAGAACAAAAATAGATAATACTGCTTACGTTACCCTATAGCTAAGTTTCTAATCTATTTTAATCTTTCTTTTCGTTCCCTTTTAACAGGCACGCTGATCCCCATTAAATACAAGTCTGTCTACGGTTACATACTCATGATCTTTACAGATTGTGTGTCATTTTTCATTCCGCTATGTTTCTACGGTGATAAAAATCTTCACATCACAGCAGGATGAATGAAGAAATGGCAGCTTAAAAACATAATTCTAGTCAACAAGAAACGAAAATTGCAGTACATGTTTTTACAATATTTGCATTCTGTACTTCTTATTCATGGGATATGCTTGATACTGAAACAAGACAGCATCATATGCATGCGAAAAATATTTTTGCATATCCAACATCTGCTTGTAAGCGGCTTTACCTAACATGTACAGACAATAAATGTTTTCAACAACTTATCCTGGAAAACATTAGAAATTCTTTACACATACGATTAATGATAAGCAATGATCACTACGCGAAGCGAAATGAGCACACACTCATTTGCTGTTCTATTTGACCAATTCTCAGTAAGCTATATGGAAAAGATAAGGAATTACGACCTATATTAACTTATAAGTTATTTCTCCCTCCTTCTTAGCATGCTCTCGTGGTGTAATGGTCAGCACACTCAGTGTGTCACTTAGCATGCTTTCGTGGTGTAATGGTCAGCGTATTCGAGAGGTCCATGGTTCGAGTCTCAGTCCATGGTTCGAGCACTGGTCATTTTTCACGATTCCTGCTTCAGAAAAAATCGTAATGTTTCTACAGTGGGGCCCGTCCTAAAAAAGGTGGCGGAAGCTGATTCTTCACCACCAGGATTTGGAGATTGTGTCCCCTAATCCCCAGTCGCTCTTTAAAAAGAGGAGTATATGAGGTATTTCTCACGCCTTCTAAGCATGCCTTCGTGGTGTAATGGTCAACTCGCTAGACACGTATTCGAGAGGTCCCGTGGTTCGAATCCCGCCGAGGGCATCGCTCATGTTTCATCTTTCCTGCTTCGAAATAACGTAATGTCTCTGCAAACTAATAAACTTTTATGATATTCTTTCTTTAATCGGATTTTTATAAAAGAGAACCCAACTTCATAAATGAGACGAAAATTGCTTTCTTAAAATAGTGATTTATAACATTTACTATAGTTCACGCTTTCAATGTATTTTCTGAAATTTTGCACTGTTGAAAGATATTGAAACGATGCTTTTCAAGGAATAGCAATCATAGTAAATGAAACAAAAAATTTAGCAAATCATCAATGCTAATCAACGCAAGCAAAAGTATCATAAAATTATGATAATTCAATGTAAAATATGAAGTGAAAGTTTTGTTGCTCGTTTGAACATGAATTTATGAGCACCACTGATTCTCATAAATTTGAGGTATGAAGTATAAATTGTTCATATAACTAAATGCTAATAAAAAAGAAAGAACAGACAAAATGTTTTCAGGATTATGCATTTATATACATACGCAGCAACAGCCATTGTTGCTGCGTACCATCGGTTTGATGCGATTTCATCAAAAAACATAAAATTAAAAGAAACCTCATTCGAACTTTTAAAAAATCGCTTCGAGGTGCACTGGCTCTTGTCTAGATGTACCTATGTACGAAATTTCGTATCCCTGGGTGTATTAGCTTATGCGCAGCACAAACGAAAGACATACACACACGCACACAGATAGACAGACTCTTCCTTTTATTATATCTAGAGATTAACAATAGAGAAATCCTAACATTCGGTTGAAACTGATTTTA
Organism: Stegodyphus dumicola; assembly: GCF_044657685.1. Taxonomy (NCBI): domain Eukaryota; kingdom Metazoa; phylum Arthropoda; class Arachnida; order Araneae; family Eresidae; genus Stegodyphus; species Stegodyphus dumicola. Next base: position 23,619,827 of record NC_140780.1, on the reverse strand, counting down.
TTTTCAAGACTGCGCAACATTAGACATATAAAAGGCAGGAAATATGTGCAGTATTGCCAGATCATGCGATTTTTTCTAAATTAGCTTCTTTTGACAAACCTATGCTACTAAACTTTATTCTACGCAATTTTATGAATTTTCTGCTACTCCATCACTTCCTTTGGTTGCATTTTGCGACCGTAAGAAATTTTTAATATATCGTAAAATGCGTATATGTTAATATGATTTAGCTATTAAAATTGCGACCAAGAATTGAATTTTAGTCCTTAACTTTCTTAGCACTTTTCTTAAGTATTTCTCCCACCTTCTTAGCATGCGTTCGTAGTGTAGTGTTCAGCCTGCTGGGCTCGCATTCCAGCGGTCCGTGGTTCGGTTCCCGGCGAGGGCGTTGCTCATTTTTCATCTTTTCTGATCCCTAAATAACCTAATATCTCTGTTACGGTGAAACACCGAAATCTGGAAATGTCGACTTTCACCGGTGAATGTCAACATTCACATAGTGTCTTGGTGTATGTCCGAAATATTTTCCAAGTACTCTTATTTCTGACTTACACCGGTCAATGTCGACATTCACCATGTAGTAATGGTGAATGTTGAACATATAAAAATGTTATATTTTCTTCTCCGTAATTCAGTCGCGAATAAACGCACTTGAGACTTGAAATAAGAACTTAAGAACATGAGAACCTAAAACACACAATACATTCAAAATGAGAAAGGGAAATAATAAAAGTTAAAAACTTACTTAATTATACAGTAAGTTCTAAATAAGAAAATAAAATAACAGCAATAAAAAACTTACTAAATTATGTAATTCAAATCTTATTTATTGCAACAACTTAAACTATTATAGCACTTTATGACCTCTCTTTTCGACTTTCACCAGAGCATATCTGTGATTGTCGACATACACCGGTGAGGGTCCGAATATACAAGAATGTAGTGAAATATTCGGTCTTTCACCGACGTATTTGGTGAATGTTGATATTCTCCAGTGAAAGTCGACATTCTCCAATTTCGGTCTTTCACGGTAACATCTCTACAGCGTACTGCACACGAAACCCGAAATTGTTTTGAAGTCAGAGGTACCTATGACATCACAAAAAAATCATGTGATCTATGACGTCCTCGTGCTTTTTTTGCTGCCTTTCGATTTCTTTCTCACTACTTTAGGTCACCAATTTCTGAAAACACTGATTTGTTGTAATAAGAGGAAATTTAATGATTTAAAAAATATTTTTAACTGACATTATTTCAGTGCAAAACGATTACATTTATTTCAATGCATTTATTTTAATGCGTGAGTCTTCTTCAGCCAGATCTAAATTTTCAACATTTGCGTAGATATAAATTCTCTTCAATGTGTGTTTCTACTAAGGTTTACCGTCCTTCCATACGAGCACACGCGAAAGAGAAAAAAGTACACAGTGATGCATCTGGTTGTCTGAAAAGTCATGATGAATTTTTCTATGTTTTTCAATGGTCCTTTATTCACATACAGAAAAATGAGCAGTCAATAGTGTATTATCCGTTCCGTTCGATAAATGTTTGCTTACTTCTAATGAGCTTTATATTTCCTCATTTACCAAAGAACCTAGCTTTGCCAGCGAAAGTTTGAACGCAGATGATGATTTACGGCCTCTTATAAACTGTTATACTAAGAAAGAAATTTTGAAAAGAGCACAAGATCAGGCTAGTATGAGCACTTTTCATTCCAACTCTAATAATTTTGTCAGGTGATCAAATTTGTGTACGGTCTCGCGTTATTGGGATGAAAGAAGGTTCCTTAATACGATTAATGAGCTCTGAAAGTTTCTGAAAGATGGATTTGTTGAAACTATTCAGTTGGCGATAGCACACATTAGAACTGATCTGTCGGCTCGTTGGAAGGAGCTTGGAAACAAGATCACACACGACATCTGACAAAAATTATTGGAGTTTGGACGAAAACTGCTGCCACGCGTATCATACTCGCTTGATCCTGTGACCTCAGATTTTAACTTGTTTCTCTTTCTTCAGAATTTCTTTCGGAGTATAACATTAAATTCAGATTAGATCGTAAATCAACATCTTGTTTAACTTTTCCCTGACAAAGCTAGGTTCTTTTGTAAATGAGGAATTATGTAGCTGATTAGAAGTAAGCAAACATTTATCGAAAGGAGCAGGCAATATGCTACTGATTGCTCATTGCTCTGCATATAAATAAAGGACCTTTGAAGACCATAGAAAAAATATGTCATGAATTCGTAGACAACCTAATATACAAATTATTGAATATTGAAGCCTAAAACTATAAACTACGATAAAGAGCTTTGAAAGCTTAAAGGAAGTCAAATTCACCAGTTGGTCAAGAAATTAATAATAATTCGCAGTGAGAAATAAATTAACTCTTCATTTTCTGAAGTATAAGCTTTTTGGAGGGAAAATTATTTATCAAGTTACATCACCATAAATTAGCAAAGGATGCTATAATCAGGGGCGTAGCTAGAGGGGGGCAAGGGGGCATCTGTCCCCGGGCGCAGGATCCAAGGAACGCCAAGCTGATGTTACGACATTTTAGAATTAAATGTTTTCCATTCTTGGCAACCAGTAGGGGGCGCGAAATCTTCAGTTGTCCCTGGGCGCTGAAAACCCTAGCTACGACTCTGTCTATAATGTAGATCCTGAACAGGGTATTTAAGGACAATACCAAAATTTGTATTCACAGACGATAAAATATTTTGAATATTGAGCCTGTGTGCAACACAGCCAATAGAAAGGAATAAAAAAGTAGATAGCAAGATTATAAGGATTATTTTCAATTAAGGAAGACTGTTTAATTATATGCCATAGAAAATTATAAACCCACAATAAAGAATAAAGCCAAGGTAACCTTAATCATCAACAACTCCTCAATAATTTGGTTCTTCTGGGAGAACAGACTGAGGTATAGTGAGGTATATATGTAGAAAGTTGATTAATGCTCGAAAAGTATATCAAGAGAAACGCTAGTTGTTGCATATAATGTTAGAGCAAAATCAAGGAGAAATTAATTTTCTGAGTATTGTATCGTTAAAATTATGTTTGTTACATATTATTATAACGCATGGTAAGGGGGAATACGACGCAAGTTCAGAGTTGTAAAGAATTGTAGAATCAATGAAATATGTAGCTCAGAAAGATATATTTTAATAACCTTTCTTGTCTTTGAAACAGTAGACATATTCTAAACATAAAGGATACAAAACAGAAAAGCAAGCTTTTAAACAATTTAAATTTACGGATATCAGCGAGAATAGAAGTGAGAAGTTTCCCATTTCTATCCATATGTTTGGTGATAGTTAATTACTTGACAAAGCAAAGCTATAAGACATTGAGGCATTCCTTCCACGTTCTCTTGTGCTGTAACGTTCAACACTTGGACCAGATAATCTGAAAACTCTGAGGTCAATTACAAGCAAGAAAACAGAATATTTTTCTTTGATATACATCCCTCGTCTCAAGATCTGGTGTGGTGTGGTGGTGTATTTAATTATGGCAAAGCACACGAGGGCTATCTGCCTAAAGGGAGGGATGCCTTTCGTGGAGGACTTTCTAAAGATAACTGGCTCGTATACACGTTACACATGGGGAAAACCACGAAAACGCCCATGCAGCCAGCCCGTTCGCGGGATTCGAACCTCAGACTGAACTACCAGTGTTCAGCGTCTTTACCGCTCGGCCGCTGGTGGGCTCGGCTCAAGATCTGGCATTACCATTATAACATTAATTCGTAACTGAACTGTGCCTGATCGAACGGGAGTTCTGCGGCCTCTCCTTCCTCATGAAAATTTTAATTGTATGTAGGGAACAATGAATTAAGCCATTCCTTCCACGTGTTCTTTTATTGAAATCGATAACACATCAATCAAGAAATCAAAAATCCGGAAATTGAGCCTGAGTTAGGATAAGGTGATTTTTTTTTCAATGTAAACTCTTTTGCTCCTTTATCCTAAAATCTTTTCGATAAAATATATCCAATTTAGAGGAAGTTCAAACAAAACAAATTTATGAATGCTACTGTTAAGTGATACACTTAACATTAGCATTTCTAAATTTGGTTTTACACTTAATAGCATTCATAAATATTAAATGAAAATATCATTTAATTAATAGGGTAAATATTCAGAACTGACTTTTATGAAATCTTAGTTGATATGAATTATCTTTATCTACTTCAGATTTCTGAAGAAATTTTATAATGATTCAATCTCAAACTTAACATCTCTGTTAACATTTGTATCTTAAGTTTATTTTAATTACTATATGGTATATTACTAAGTTTGTCAACAAAACAATTTATATCATTTAATTAATAGGGTAAATATTCAGAACTGACTTTTATGAAATCTTAGTTGATATGAATTATCTTTATCTACTTCAGATTTATATAATTATTATTTTTACTTTCTTACTGTTCTTTTATAAATAAAAGCTTCTTTTCCTTGCTTAGAATTTTCTCAGCATAAAAGAGCAAGGAAATTACGTAATGAAAAAACATATTTAGAATATCTAATTAATGTTAATATGTTTCACATCAGAATCGCACTATGAATAGCTCAATAATCTGAATCATGCATCATAAAGTGAGTTAGATGTGATTAAGAAACTTCTTTGATTACAAACTCCAAATTCGAAACTTTTCAGCATATGTGTTTACATATACATTGAAAAACAAAATAGCGCATGGAATTATCAATATTTATCCGCAAACTGTTTAATTATTTCCTTGCTTCATAATCTCAAAACATCTGCTTCAAGTCTTAAAACAGAGAAAATATCGTTGGAAACAAAGTGAATATATTTATTTGTGAATATATTTATTCTAAATATGTTCTTTCATTATTTTGAATAAATGAGAATACTTTCGATACTTCTTCTCGAAAATAAGTTACAGAAATGAAAACATGAAATATTTCCAGTATAAACTCTTTTGCTTTCGAAATGGTTCCTCTGGCCTTTCATTCAGAAATTATTCATTATATGAACGAGAAATACGGAAGATTGAGTGAGTTTTTCATGCATTTTAAAATGTAGCCCTTGACTGATAGTCTTCACTTTTAGCTCAAAAACAAGACAAACAGAAATAATTAAGTATTCCAAAACAGAAAACTTATAGTGAATGAGAAAAAAACATAATTGTAGGCGTTGTAAATATAGCTGTAAGCTGATTAATATTGGTATATGGTATAAAATATGTATTTCCTACTGTGAATTAGAAAGACAGGTTTGCACATATGAACATCTAGCCTATTTTAAGTAAGGTAAAATTTAAAATAGAAAGTGATTTCTCTACGTCAGTGATTAAAGCCCTATCTGTAGCAATTCAGTGGATTTTAAATCCGGTTAATGCGCAATTTAATAGAAAGTTTTGCATAAAAATTAAGAAGCCTATATGTAAGTAACAAATAAAAAGCGTAGCAAGTGACAGAAATAAGTAACAAATTATTATTTGTTATGCTATGTTGTAGAGTTCCTCACTTTGAAATTCTAAGTTAATGTTGGAAGTGAAGAATCTAAGAACTGATAAGCGAATAATCGCTTGAGTTCGGTGACAAGAAACAACATGATAGAAGAGTAACTAACCCTTTATTATTCCAATAAGATTTAACAAAACTCCGCCTGGGAGTGTACAAGCAAAGCCCGCACTTGGACTTGAACTTAAAAGACTAAGAATTAAACTAAATATAAGATTAACTAAAAAGGTATAGCCGAAGCTATCAAGGTTAAAATCGAGTTGGCCCCTTAACTTATTTGACTACGAAGCTTAGCAAGGGCCTGAGTACGGCCGAGCGTAATAACAGCTTTGAGAGAGAGAGTAGCCAAAAAGGCAGACGCGCGTAAATCAGAAACTCTGATTCTCTCTAACTCAGTAAGTAACTTCGTGGTTTAAATACCGCTCCTCCTCATTAAATATTCAGCAAGATTCCAAAACTACGTTCTGGCCGGAAGTAGTAAGTTGAAGTTAAGAATTTGACAGGAAAGGAACTTTAACTTAAAATTTAACTGTTAACAAAATTAACATAATCCTTATAATGTAATGTAATACACGCGTGTACTGCAAGCCTTCCGGCTGATAATAAACTACAGCACGAATATTAAAGCACATAGTGATCGGAAAAAGAAAAATATGAAAGCACAGTTTCTTTAATATGGTTGTTAATGTTAATGAAATAAAGCAATGGTGCAAAAGTATTGTTGGGCAAAAACTTCGTTAAAAATATGCCTTTTTAAAAATAACCCATAAACATTCATCTTAGGGATAAGATTATGATAAATTAAATAAGAATAAATACGAAATTTTAAAGAGGGGGGAGAAAAGAGCTCTTTTACGGTTGGTTTAGAAACGTAGTTGTACTGGAGAAGTCGAATTCAACTTCGTAATTCTGTCATATGGCAAGTGGGAACTGTAAATCATTCAAAGACCTTTAATAAAAACATTTATTGACTGTTTTCCTCAACCTTAATTAATATCACCCCAAGAGTCATTCAAATTACGGGAACATCCTGCAACTACTCTGCATGAAGTCAGTTTTTCTTATCTTTATTTATGGGCTTGGTCAATTATGCTTACAATGATTCACAACCTGAACAGATTTTTAAGAAATTGGTCATGCGCAAAGCTTTCATTTAACATTCATGGAATATAGTAATAAGAAAGAAAATCGCTGACATAGCGGATTTACGCATGTTAGTACTGAATGTAAGAAAAATGGACTTGTATTAATAAATGCACAAATTCTAAGACCTTTCTAACTATGGTAGCTGAAAAAGATAAGTTGTAATTCGAAAAATCTAATGAATCTGGCTTATCATCTTCTAAAACTCAGAAATTAAGTCAAAGTAAGAATAAATATACCCTTTCGATTGGTATTTTGTTTTTTTCCCCTTCTCTTTCGATTATGCAAAACCGGAACGTAACATGCGAGAAAAGAGCGGAAAGGTGGCCAAGGTGGCAACACTGCTAACGCCTACGGCACTTTCTGCATAACAGATCAAATTATTGTGCGCACTTTTCGGAAACTTGGGCAAGGGCTTGAGGGAGAACACATTTTTGCATCCATTTGAATAATTCCAGCTGCGCTCTTGGGCTTTCCAGCTGTCTTCTTCATTCGACATTTTTTCTCCACAGTTATTTTTAGGTTCTTTTTCGCCAAAGTCCTCAAAAAAATTATTGAACTTGTTTTTCAGAGCACGCTATTACAAGGTCGCTAAAACCTTAAACAGTTTAGATATCATTAGTTTGAAATGGAGTATCTATGGCCATTCAGGGTGTGATTTGTGGAATTTATATCGAACAAGTTTATGTGATCATAAAGATTGTTTTTAGGATTTTTTTAATAAATCTCTTTTTATCTGTGCATTATAATTAAAAGTGTTAAACAAAGTCACATTTAGGTGGAATTTTGTAATATTATGGAGTATTTTTCTAACAGATTACTAAATTATTACACATTCAAAGTAATTCTTAAATATTTTGCATCTTAATATTTCTTTATAAAGTAATATAAATATGCAGTGCAAGTCTCACAAGGATTTTTTTCCCTTTTTAGGTTACGTTTGCTAGTTGCCGTTTTTGATTTTACTACGTTCTTAAAGTATTAAATTTTTTATAGCAATGTAAGTCAAACAATTTTACTCATGTGCGTTTAATGCCAAAATATGTGAGCAATATTTTGATAATTACAGAAACTGAGCCAATGAAAGAGCTAAATATTAAGTAAGACCGTAAGAATTATTTCATTAATTAAAGCAAATTCATGAAATTTTGAAGAATTATTTATCTCGTTTCGTTTCGTTTAGTTGATTATGGCAAAGCACTAGGGTTATGTGCCTGATAGAAGGGATGCCTTCGTGGAGGATTTTATAAGGGAAACTGGCTCCGATACATGTTACACATGGAGAAAACCACGAAAACGCCCATACAGACAACCCGTTCGCCTGAAACTGAACCCAGGTCGGAACTACCAGCGTTCAGCGATTTTACCGCTCTGCCTTTGGTGAGTCGAATTATTTACCTCATATTTATAAGTATTACCATTTAAGACTAAACTAAATGCTTCCATTCCAGCATAGCAACTGTTTTCCATACACTGAATATTTCTTATTATTAACACATGATTATTTTCATTTAGTTAGTTGAAATGGGCGTGGCCATAACCATGAGACCAACTTGTTTGGTTAGTTGGATCGGGCTGCGCCCACTACTGATACTGATACACTGAATATTTCTGTTTACTAAATACGACTGATTTTTAATATAAATCCTGTATGTCACTTTCTCTAATAACAAAACAAAAAAAAACAAAACAAAAAAAAAAAAAATGCTATTTTTTGTTGCATTTTTCTTAAGAAGTTATGCATTAAAATTTAGCTCCTAGATAAAAATAATAAAAAGATCAGTTTCGTTCATTTGTCGCTCTGCAGTTGCGTATTTCTTATTTTATTCATATACATTTTTATATTTCCCGAATAATTAACTTCCTTTGCTCTTGAAATATGTACATAATAATTTCTACTAAATGCACTTTAGAGAAATAAATATTTTTCATGACATATAGTATTAGGTTATTTATAATTTATGTTTATGAATTTTTATTTAATTAGAATTAAAGAAAATTTTTTGTACCGGCTACTTACTAACTGAAGGAAACAAATTTTACCTTATAACGTTGCGCGCCTCTAACTAGCACGCAACCAAGAGGTGACTGTAAAAGCTTGTATAAACCACAGAGTCTTATAAAGGGTTTAAGTCCCTTTTTTATTCAACGTACTAATTTACAATTGCGTTCTCTTGACGCTTACAAACGGTGCCAACTCGGCAGTCAAAATAAAAATAAAAACCTGAAAAGAAATTAAAGACAATATTCTAACTACGAGGCTCTCTCAAATAACTAACTCACCGCGTTTTACAATACGGCTGCTAATTCAGCAGACTTGAAGCTCACTGGAACAATTGCAACTACTTCCCGCCAAGCACATAGGCCGCAACGCGGGGTTTTTCAAATCTCTATAACTACCTCCGCGCTCGCTAAGTAAGAATAACTCCCTCTCACCGAACTTGTTTCCTTCTATTTAAATCATACTACTTCCGCTGATAATTTGAATGCTTGCGCGTTCTACTCAAATTTACATATTCTGGCATTGGCAGTTCCAGGGGAAAGTAAGGATTGACAGGAAAGATAGTTTAAACTTAAAATAAATGTTAGTTAAAATAAATATAAACCCTACAACCTAGTAATAAAAAAAATTATTAAAATGTTAATAGTAGGACATTTGTTTTCATTTTTGAAATTGTAAATAAATATTTTCAGAAAATCTTGTTGGGGGGGGGGAAACTGGCATGATATAAATTTAATCTCTGTTAACAGAGTTTTCGATTATTCGAAGTGAGCACGGTCCAAATTACTTAGAATAATTGAAGTTTTACTGCACTTCAAATTATTGTGAAATTAAGTTAGCGTTTATATTATTATCATAAAGCTTCTTCAATATCTGGGTAATTACAGACTTTAGTTTCCTCATATAATATTTAGTCAGCTTGTAGAGTCATTAGGTTAATTGGAAGCCGGAAAGATGAAAAATATGCAACCGCTTTCGCCGGGAATCGAACTACGGACCTCTGAAATACCGGCTCAGTGTGCTGACCACTTCACCACTAAGGCAGGTAGAGAAACGGGAGAGATACCTTATATACTCCTCTTTTTAAAGGGCGACTAGGGTTTTAGGGGACCTAGTCGCCAAATCTTGGGTGCGGAGAATCATCATTTGAACCCTTTTAGTTCGGGCGCCACTTGTAGAGTCATTAGGTTAATTGGAAAACAGGAAAGATGAAAAATATGCAACCGCCTTCGCCGGGAATCGAACCACGGACCTCTGAAATACCGGCTCAGTGTGCTGACCACTACACCACGAAGGCACGCCAGGGAAGCGGGAGAAATACCTTATAAGCTGCTCATAATACATTTGAAATTTATTCTTCGTATCGCCTGAAGGAAATATTTTAGGCAGAGTTCGAATGTTTAACGCCAAGGAATTTTCCAATTCTAGGATTATTTACCCTTTCGCAAATTAAAATATTTTTTTCTCATTTATAAAAATAAATTAAATTTATAAAAAGTTATTTAAAATTTTATAAAAATGAAACACTAAAGAGTGCTTGCAATGCAGGAGGAACGATGCATACGATACCAACACTTAGTGGTTGATAATAAACAGGATTTAAATTTAAGACTCACTTGGATAAGTCGAGGCTAATAAAATGGTAATTTTCCGTGCATGATTTCTTTAGACATTTTGTAGTTCAAATTCTGGATTGACGTTTCTTGCTGTCTTTAATTTGAAGCATGCTTGTAAGACATTTTCTATTAAATGCTAAATGTAGTCTCAAAACTGAGTAGACAAACAGGAAGACTTTCGACATAATTTAGCATATATTTGTTCAGAATTATATCTTGATGAAAGCAAACTAAATAGATGTAGATAGATTTGCTTAACACTGCCTGAAAGTGGTGGATTGTTGCTTATGCTCAAATGAACTTCAAAAAGGATGTTCATGAAAGGAGAGTCACTTCACTACTAATCAAGAAAGAATTTAATAAATATTCCTTCTCTCCCAGTGAACGAGCTGCGGGGTTTTAATTGGAGATCTAAGAATATTAGAGGGTCAGTAAGTTGGAGACTCCCCACGCCCTTTCATGTTAGTGGGCAGCCACAAATTCCTCCTTGTGTGGTGTCTGACACTTTCCTAATGAGCGAGCCCGAGGCACAACCCCGTCTTCGCCACAAAGGAGACACTGTTAACGTCCACCAATTAAGAACAAATAGGAAAAAGAGAGCTGAACTTAACTAGTTAGCGTCCAAGACCCCCTATGGTTAGCTTTCACGCTGACAGGAAATGCGAGCACCTAAAACTTCTTCACACGCTTAATGATATAAGGATGAAGCTATCAAAAGCATCAGCGCGAAGTCCCCTAATTGGTTTGCGAAGAGAAAGAATTTATGTTATGTAAATCTCTCATTTCTGATTTTTACGGAATCGTGAAATACGATTCAACTATCCAATGACAGTCATTGAGTTTTCGCCGCTAAAATCCTCACATTTTAGCAATAGAAACATCAATGGTTTCGAGTGAACCGTTAGATGATTTTTAATAACGAACAGTAATTTTTACTATTTTTGAAATTGTATAGTCAAAATAGGCAAATACTTCGTTTATACAATGCTGGAAGGTTTCGTAATATATTTCGAAAGCATTTGAATTAGACGAAATGAATATATCTAAAAATGGGTATATATCGTTGCTGCCAGTTAAACATGCCTTGTTTATATGTATATAAAGTTTGCTGTAGAGTGCTGATATAGTTTATATTATTCACTGAGCGCTTACGTTTTCTTAAAAAAATTAATCATCGTGAATGGTGTTTCAACTTACGCACATATCCTACCTTTCACTTAACCACACGCTTCTTTCCTAAGAAGTGTTCAATTTAGAAAAGTGTACATGCAGTGCATTTAGAGTAAACATGTGCACGTGTACTACATATAGAGTTATAATAGTCATTGACATGGTACGTTGGGGATAAGGTAGAATTTAATTTTTGTAATTTTTGCAAGAAATAGCGAGTATTGCTCTTTTTATATAGTAAAGGAAATATTTACGATCTACTTCTGCCATTATTTATTACATTGCTTCATGCGATCTAAATACGAACCCTTCTACATGCCAAAGAAATATTGCTTGAGAACATTGCTTAAGTTTTCCTGTTAGAGACAAATTTCACTGAAACTGGTAAAAAACGTTTTTCCCAAAACTGGGGATTAAATGAAGTTGCTGCATAACCAGAATCAGTAAATGACACAGTATCAAACACTAAACGTTAAAAAAGCTACATCTGTATCGCGTTTCTTACTTTTTTTAATTTTCTTTTGGACATACTGGGCTTAATAAACAGTCTGGTTATACATATATGCTTCGAGAAATTCTTATGGCAGTTATCATCTGTTGCTTATTGTCTCTATTATTACGATTATTTATTATTTACTATTATCACTACTGTTATTTATAAAATACTACTATTGCTTTATTATATATCGTTTCATACTGCACAATTTATATCTGCATAATTTTTAACAGTCTTTACTTCTTTTTGAATTCTATTGCATTTACATTATAAATAGTTTAACTATACTCATTGCTTTAAAGAGCTCCTATTTGTTTTTCATTATCTAATTATATTTCATTTGTTGTTATTAGTAGCATTTCCTATCCTCTCACCTAAATCATGAATAATCTGCTTAAGAACTTAAGGCAAACGGATGACAGATGTATATTATTTGTTAATGTGGATTCAATCAAGATGTTTATTAACCTTATACAAGTGCCAGAGTTATTACCCAAATCTCGCTGAAAGGCTTTAGCATAAGGAACTGCAGTGACTTTTCAGATTCCCCATATCGAAAGATACTCATGAGATTTGACATGATAAGAGAAAACATCATTTAGGATAATATTTCTTGATCGAACTGTATTTTTTAAATGAAACTGAAGCATTCTTCTCAATGGGATTATGGTCTGGAATCGATTAAAACTATTTAACTGATACTTTTCAAATTCTATCAGTTACTTATAAAAGGAAACAAGCGATAATGAAGAAGCATATCATTATTTTTAGCCAAACTCAATTACAGCTGTCTAATCAAAGGAATGAAGAAACCTATAAAATTGCAGAAAGATTAGAAACACACGAGTTTTATTTCAGGTTAGTAAAACTGCCCATTTCAATGTAAGCATGTGAATACAGTTTTAAAATATTTCAAAATATTTTTGGGGACCTGAGTAAACTAGAAAAATATTACATTTAAATGCTGTCTTTTCATGCACCTGCCTATTGAACATAAAGAAAAGAATTTCAAAAATATTTCGAAATGTTCAAATTAATAAATATTCACTCTTAGTTAAATAACGGATATTTTGATTGAAGTTAAAATGAGACTTTAGTGCATGAAACTATTTCATAAGAAACGGGCGTCACAGATAATTTGATTACACTTTTTAGTGTTAATTTCTGTTTGACAGACGTCATTTCTCTGCCACTTTTAATTCAATCTAACTGTGTTGTTAGACAATAGAAATTTCAAATCTCCTATCAACAAAATAATAAATAAAAACTGAAGAGTAACAATGATTCTTCACGTAATAACATTAAGTAAAGTGTGGTTTGTTTTCGTAAATATTTTACGCCTGAAATATGGGAAGAAAAAAATTAAAATTTCTTTTATTCTAAACATATGACTCTTTTTATCGTTAAAGAATTTATCTCGAGATGGAATTCTATTCCTTAGGCACCCAAGAAGTTAGCAGTGCCTCGAGTATACCCGAAGAATCTGAAATTCGTATTCTTGATTTGTATTCGCCTTTTTGGCAATCCTTTCCCAGCCAAGTACTCTGCCAAACTCCAATTTGCTTGCATAAAATTTTCGGTTTCTTGCCGAAGAATATTTTACTTGACGCTGCTTATATGAGCATCCTGGTAGATGACAAGGTGACACTGAAGGTGAGGAACGGCTGTGAGTGATGCGACGAGTATGATAAAAAGGACTCTTTCCGATAGCTAATTTGAATATCGCTCTGCCTCCAAATGAACTAGTACAGATCTCTCAGCTCTTCAATATTCTACTTTTGAAATGTCTCATATTCCCAAATCATTGCTGCTTGCGAGTTTCTGACAGTGTGCTCTCGACCCGAAATATTCTCTGTCATGCCAAAAAATTTTAGCTCATGTCCTCTCTAAATATTACATTCAAAGGTGAATTTTTTGAAGCCAGTTTTTTTTTAAGATCTCAATTTTACTTTCTGAAGTACTGCATACAAATGGTTCTTCTTAAAAATATTGAAATTGGACCATGGATTTTTTCTGTGTGGGGAGTTTGGACGAAAGGCGAAATGAGAATATTAATTTTCGATTTCTTTCTTTGTCCGGTATCAGCAGAAAATAGTATTAGTTATAGATAATTTAAATAGTTGCACTAATTAAGAAATAATATTTCCTTTCTCCTAGATGTATTAAAAATGAGCAAAATCCGACTACGTAAATTCAGCGTTTTAAACAAGCATTTGTTTCTGTTAGCATAAGTGGATTGAGGGCATATAAAGGACTTGCATATGCTAAAAGACCTAACAAGAGTTCCCCCCAATTCTTATTATTAAAAAGTCAAAAACCTTCAGAAAGTTTCATAATATACATGTTCTGATTTTTAATAGTTCTAATAAGCTGAAAAACGATTGCTCAAATAGGAAAATTTCAAAAATATTGTGCAGTTCAAATTCAAAAGTGTAATGTTTTCAACAAAGATACTTTATTTCTGATAAATGTGAAAATGCACATGAGAAATATGCAGTGGCGTTGAAAGTGAATATTGATAGAATTTTAAATTTTCGTTCAATTTAGAAATGATGACAAAATTATTTTTAAATTATTTTTTGTAGAGTAATTAAAAGCTATACACTTTAAAAGCAATAATAATCAACTGTTTAATAATGAGTAAACAATAATAATTAGAATACTAAAAAAATTAATAAAAGGAGTTAATGTAATTTGTCTATACACATAAGGTTCCTGGATTAAGGATCATTTTTAAAATTCGGTGTAATTGGCATTCAAATAGAGCATTGAAGCTATGAAATACACTGGTGTGCAAAAATTAAGGACGAAGTCGAAAAATTAGCATATCAGCTGAACGAAGAGGCAGAGCGGACAGAAAGACCAATCAGGAGATTAAGTAAGGTGATGTACGGTAGCACATGCGCAGATATGCAGGTAGACGTAATGGGGGAGTGTCTGAGTAATATAAAGCATGTTGTCGGTGTAAGATCAGTATTTCTGGCAAAGAGATTGCACGCCGTATAGCAGTTAAAATCACACCGAGTTGCTGCCTCAGCGAGAAATGGCGAATAATCAATCTGTTAGACGACATCTGGATGCTTTTACCAAAGGTCGAATCATTGGGAAGTTGGAGGAAGGCCGCAGTGTGACAAGTGTGGCTGCAGAGTTCGGAATTGCTCACAGCATCGTTTCACGACTTTGGAGACAATTTCAAACTACAGGAACAGCTCTCCGGGGGTTTAGTAGTGGTCGTCCACGAAGAACCACACCCGCAGATGACCGGTATATTGCCTTACAGGCCAGAAGAAACAGGCGGCAGACAGCAGGAGAAATCACTAGACACACGACACAGGCGACTGGACGACCGATATCGCGTTTTACCGTGGCCAGAAGACTGCACGGTGGTGGTCTGTTTGCACGACGCCCTGTACGGTGTGCACCTCTAACGCCTGCCCATCGGAGAAGGCGTTCTCTGTGGTGCCGGGAACACCGAAATTGGAGAGACAATGAATGGGGACGAGTACTCTTTACAGATGAGAGCAGATTCAGTCTGAGTAGCGATTCTCATCGCATACTCATCTGGAGAGAGCGGGGAAGCCGCAATCATCCCTCGAACATTATTGAAAGGGACAGGTATGGAGGTGGAGGTGTTCTCGTTTGGGGAAGCATCATGCTTGGTAGTCGTACAGACCTTCACATCTTCGACACAGGTTCAGTCAACGGGACCCGTTATTGTAACGAGATTCTTCTTCCATATGTGCGTCTTTTTAGAGGCGCTATGGGTCCGCAGTTCCTTTTCATGGACGACAATGCATCATGTTATCGCACAGTAGCTGCCGAACAGCTCTTAGAGAGTGAGGATATTGAACGATCCGAGGTTCCAATTCCGCGAACGGGCCGGCTTGCATGGGCGTTTTCGTAGTTTTCCCCATGTGTAACGTGTAGACGAGCCACTTTTCCTTAGCAAGTCCCCCACGAAGGCATCCCTTCCCTTAGACAAGCAGCCCTCGAGTGCTTTGACGTAATCAAATAAAACAAACAAACTGACGACAACCAACGACGTAACACTCCTTCTTCTTCGTTTCCATTTATTTTGGAATCAGGAAATTCTTTGTTTTTATTTTGATTCTTGTCATTTCAGACTGCTTCTCATAAACGCCGGCATTTAACAGCCCGATAAAGTCTCTGCGTGTTCAATATTCTGCTTCCCAGAGCCTGTCTTAAAGTTAAAAAATTTTATAATCATAGAATTTTTGTTATGAGTGCTTCTCTAAACTCTAAAATTTTTTTTGCTGCTCAAGTCTGGAGCCTGGTACAGCCCCACAGGTTGCAACGGCCGGTTCTGGCGTCGACCCAACTTCCTATGAATTGTATATGTTACGAAGACACACCGAAATCTGGAGAATGTCGACTTTCACCGGTGAATGTCAACAATCACCTAGTCGCTTGGTGTATGTCCGAAATATTTTCCAAATACTCTTACTTCTGACTTACACCGGTAAATGTCGACATTCAGTATGTACTAATGGTGAATGTTGAACATATACGAATATTATATTTTCTTCTCCGTCATTCAGTCGCGAAAAAATACACATGAGACTTAAAATAAGAACTTAAGAACATGAGAACCTAAAACACACAATACATTCAAAATGAGAAAGGAAAATAATAGAAGTTAAAAACTTACTTAATTATACAGTACGTTCTAAATAAGAAAAAAAAATAATTGTAATAAAAAATTTACTAAATTGTGTGACTCAAATCTCATTTTTTGCAACAACTTAAACTATTATGACACTTTATGACCTCTCTTTTCGACCTACCCCAGAGCTTACGTGTAATTGTCAACATACACCGGTGAGGATCCGAATGTACAAGAATGTAATGCAATATTCGATCTTTCACCGATGTATTTGGTGAATGTTGACATTCTCCGGTGAAAGTCGACATTCTCCAATTTCGGTCTTTCACGGTAACATATATATGAAACTGATTTAACAACTCTGATGCTAAAAATTGTACGTTAGAAGAGTTTTTATAGCAAGTTCCACGAGTTTAATATAATTTAATTTATTGCTATATTTCCGCCATTTTCTCGTATATGTATGCACACACGCACACACATATATTCCTAGGAGATAATCAAATTGAATTTAATTATTAAAATATATACATATACATATATATATAATTAAAAAAAGAGAGATACATTTATTGGGAAGACTAAGTTTATATTATTATTATTATTTATTTTCTAAAATAACTGATTTTTTAAAAAAATTCTCCTTGTAGTTATATTGTAAACATTAAATTACTTGTAAACCATAAAAAGGTTTTAGTAAAATGTTTAACAAGACTTTTCTGGTTATCTTAAAATTAAAAACTTATCATTTTCATGAATGTGTTTTATAGAAGATATTTTCTCAAGAAATATTGACCTTTTGATACTGTCATAACAACGTATCATTGCTTACAAGCAGAAAAATTTTAAACTATCCTTACTGCACAATTTCGTATTTAATACTGAGATACGAAATAAATTCAGCCATTGCAGTGCTAGAAGAGAATTCGCTACTTAACGCCACCTACACACGGTTTTTGCAAAGAGAATGCAAATAGTTCGATTCCATCAAGGAATGGCGTCAACTTTACTGTTTTCCCTTACTCTGCCAACGGCGTTGCCGTTGGCGTTATTTCTCCACTTTTCCATTTTTTATTTTCTTCCGGATAATAGTTCATTAAATTCTTCATTACTTCTGGGAAGCAAATTCGTTCTCTAGATGTAGAAGTATTTTTTTCTTCCCTTGAGCTTTGTTGTCGTCGCATAAAGGTTTCTCTCCCTCTCTTATTGTTAAACGAAGATTTCTGCTTCGAGTTGTGCGAGTCGTGTGGGTCAAAAGCAGACAATTGTGTTTTTCTAGTCTGCTAATTATCCACCCGATATTTATTTAAAATTTTACCCACGCTAATAAAGACCTGCAGATCGATGAGAACGAATGAGAATTTTCTTCACAACCGCTCCCGATATTTGTTTAAGAGTGAACCCTCTTTTTAGCTTTATTCATGTTTCAAAAATTAATTCTTCCGTTGAGGTGTTGTTTCGGTGCAAAGATTGGAGGCGAATTTCTGAGGGAATTCGAGCTTTAAGATTTTGAACTCAGATGAATAAGCAAGTTTGCTCTCTTCTCCTTTTTAATGAATAATAATCAAAGTATTCATCAGAGCCAGGGAAGATCGAGACTTTTAATTATCATCGCAGAGTCCATTATTTTGAACGAACCTTTATATTTTCGAAGAACTCACGCTCTTTTTTATTGTATTAGGAAAGGGAAAAACGAAAAGACTTATTTCGAGGGGCTACATTCGTTAATAAATACCGAGCAAGATTGGTTCAGTTTAAAGCGACAGCGATATGTTTGGAATGTTTTGAAGAAAATACTTCATTTAAGTAATTCAGAGAATTCTGTTAGTTTAGTTAAGTAGAAATATTGTAAAAATAATAATTTTTTCAAGATCAGTGTACTCTGTTTTGTTCCATCTGCTTATTATAAGATTTAAAAAATGAGGTGTTTGATTAAATATTTTAAGATGGAAACTCAATAAGTTATATTTCTAATATTTGCAAGATGAGTTTTATGAATTATAGAAAAATTCCAATCTTTGTAACATCACCCAGCGATAAAAAATATTTTCCTGATTTACGATAACTTTGGCCGCCGTCTGTATATTGTGTGCTAATAAATGTGACAAGCTAATCTTGACTATTTTGCATCTTTTCTTAATGTTCCGATTCTACTTATTTTCATTATTTGGGGCTTCCAAGAAGAATGGAAAGCAACAGCGCATGCGAGATTCTAATTTAAGTCTGGCGTAATTAAGTAAGTCTTGAATATTATATTCTAACTTTAACAAAAACACTCGTATAAATATATGTATATAACAAAATGCGTACATATGATGGTATACCATAACTTTTTTATCTCGCAATTCACATTCGGCTTGTACATGCTATTTCACTTATCGATGAATAAAACGATAAAAATCAATTGCCCTCTCACCGAAATTCAAACTACCAATTTTTGACTTATTAGGTAGTTGTGCTAACCACTTCCTCCCCGACAACACGCAAGGAGAAAAGCAACAATACCTTGCAATTCTTTCTAGATTTATATATTAATATTGAACGCAGGTAGAGAGTTAGTTCAAGTAAAGAAGATTAGATTTCACTTCAGGTGTACATTGCAGGAAGATGGTTAATGTCATCAGTAGCATTCTCTAGAAAATATGAAAATTTTAAGCTCAAATTCCACTCGAAGATCACATTAACATGCTACTCGGGAATCCAAATTGACCCGTTACTCGCATTTATAAACGCATGATCATCTTAATTATAATCTTAACACCTGATGTGTTTTATTGGCCCATTAGCAAATGCTACTAACAAGGCAGGTCTTTCAACCTTCAACTCTAAATTTTTGCGGCCAATTTATATATATATATATATATATATATATATATATATATATGAATCCCCTCATCTAGTAGAACATAATAGTAAAATATATACCTCCTAATATTTTATAGACAGAGAGTTAACTGGAAAAATAACGAGATTCTACAATACAGCGCTGCTTACCGACTTTCAAAATTTTCAGAATGATGGCTTGAAAATATGGAAAGACGTCAAGCTAATCGATTGACTCAATGGAAATATAAAATAATGAATGAAAAGATAAAAACCGAAAGCAAGCATATTTTGGCACCAATACGTAACAAACTTAAAAGGTTTAATAGAGCTGATGGCAATTTAATCTTTTAAGTCAGAGTACCAGAATCTAGAAATCACTTTATTGTAGAAAAATGAGTCATATTTTAGGCCAGGGGTTCTCAATTAGGGAAGAGTTCCATATTTTAAGGGAGAGATGCGGTCAACCTTTTATTTAACTATTAAGCATTTTAATTTTAATTTATGAATAAATAGAACTACATTTACTCAAGCATTTATCACCATTTTCTACACTATTTGTTCTTTAATTTATAAAAAAACTTTAAAAATAATGTAAATCTAAAATAAATGTATATATATATGCATTTTTCGAGTTTTAGAAAGTACGGAGAGAGAGAGGGGAATGGTTTTCTAGTAATGGTGAAAGTGGTGCATAAAGCAAAACATGTTGAAAGAACCATTGTTTTAGTCATTTTAGAGCTATAAAAACAGTCATACCTTATATAATAATAAGTAGGCTGATTACGGATTGAATGCATAGCCCATATGAAGTGTAGTAAAAACAAATGATATTAAAGTAGTAATCTGTCTTACAGAACTAGAATCAGCCAACTGAACCGAACCGAATTGCAAAAATTTCAGAACTGCAAGATCACCAGTAGCCGAGTGGCTGACGACAGTTCAAAGTGGGTTAAAATCACGGTGAAAAGAGTGGTTCCAATTGCAGTTTCTGTGTTTTTACCCATGGGTTAAGCGAATGCGAGCCATTTTCCTTAAAAGTCCTCTCTTTTAGATAAAAATGCTATAAATTTTTCACCTGCTTAAGTTTATCATGCACACATTGCAAGTTACACTTAACATTTGTTAAAACCGTTTCCTGTGTTACTCCAGAACTTAACCACTTTTTTTCCATTTCGTGGGCAAAACAAGTGGTATTCACTTTCCAAATGTGTCATCTGATTCATCTTCAGAGCGGGTTTTGCCCACCAGCAATGAAGTAACTGAACACTAGCAGCAGGGTCGTCTTAACGCATGGGCCCGCTGGGCACTCGCCCGAGGGTTTCATGAGCATAGGCATCCCCATGCTAATTTAATTACATTAATTTGCATTTCCATTCTGCGAGTAGTTTTGTAGCGGCTCCAGCAAAGTGGTTTACCCAGGAGCCCATAATGTTATTAAGGCGACACTGATGACATCCAAACCGTGGTGTGATTTCTCCGAAAATAAAAATGAATGGAACAATGTTTTTCCCTTTGTAAAGAATAACTTAAGTAAATTGATTACTACTCTTGTTTTTGATCAAATCTGTAAATCATGTGCAATATTTTCGGAATTTGCATTGTATCACTTCAGCAAAGGAAGCGCCAAATATTTTGAAATCACACACAGGGCCCTGTTAAAGCATGAGTTCATTGGGCACTTGCCCGCGGATCCCATGCTAATTCAATTACATTTCATTAGCATTTCCTTTCTAATAAGCTCCGTCCACTGGTTTTCCCAGAGATCCATAATTTTGCTAAGGCGGCAACGACTGGTAGTTCGACCTGGGTTCTATTCCAGGAAAACGGGTTGGTTTATTTATTTATTTATTTATTTTTTGTGATAATTATTTTTTGTGGCTTTTATCATATTTAACATGAATATGAGGCAGTTTTCCGCAGAAGATTCCTTATTTGATGACTAAAAACATTATTCCTACTTCGTTTCTTTTTTTTTATTATATCTATAGGAATGTTGCAGTTAATTGTATGCTCCCCCTCCCATTTTTTCAGAATGTTGTAGAATAAGTGAAGCCCAGTTAGAGACTAAGGGAAAGCTGAAATTTTAATGAAGATCTAATTAAGCGTTAATGATAAAACATCGAAACTGTTGAAAAATAGCAGCACGCTCATACGAGCACACAAAAAGGCGGAGAAAAAGAAAAAAACTGAAAATGATGTTGCTCATGTAGAAGCAATATTATAACAAATATAATTCAGTAAAATATTGCCAACTTTTTTCTTGCATCAGCTCATTTTAAAAGAATGGTTTTTCCCAGTTTCTGTTAACTATTAGAAGTTTCATTTAACTATTACCAGTTTCTGTTCTGGCTGCGGGGACATGTTCGAGATCGTGCCGGCTCTGCTCGTGATGGACGACGGTCAGTGGTATGTTGGACTGAACAGTAGGGCGATCAACAATTATGAAACAAAAAAAAAAAAAAATGCTAATATTATGAAAATACAATATTATAAAATTACATAAAATTAATTGCTAAATTCATATAAATAGGAAACTGAAAATGCACAAATTCACTGTACTTGATGATGCAGAGTTAGACGAAATCTTAAAATTTCGTGAGAAGGTTCTCTCCTGACCACTAAAAACGGAGTTTTTAGTAACTTTTATCTGATTATCTACAGTATATTAGCTACTAATTTTTTACTGTTATGTTCTGTTTCTAGATGAGTTAATTTGTAATGTTTTATAATGTGAGACACAGAGACACACGAATTCACACACTTATATATAATATATATAAAATATGTTACGGTGAAACACCGAAATCTGGAGAATGTCGACTTTCACCGGTGAATGTCAACTTTCACATAGTCGCTTGATGGTATATGTCCGAAATATTATCTAAATACTCTTATTTCTGACTTACACTGGTAAATGTCGACATTCACCATTTACTAATGGTGAATGTTGAACATACGAGAATATTATATTTTCTTCTCCGTAATTCAGTCGCGAATAAACGCATGTGATACTTAAAATAAGAACTTAAGAACATAAGAACTTAAAATACACAGTACATCCAAATTGAGAAAGGAAAATAGTAGAAGCTAAAAACTTACTTAATTATACAGTACGTTCTAAATGAGAAAATAAAATAAGTAATAAAAAACTTACTAAATTATGTGATTCAAATGTTATTTATTGCAACAACTTAAACCTATATGACACTTTATGACCTCTCTTTTCGACCTACACCAGAGCATATCTGTGATTGTCGACATACACCGGTGAGGGTCCGAATGTACAAGAATGTAATGCAATATTCGATCTTTCACCGACGTATTTGGTGAATGTTGACATTCTCCGGTGAAAATCGCCATTCTCAAATTTCAGTGTTTCACGGTAACATATATAATGAATGAACTTAAATTCATTGAAATCGAAAACAATTTTTTCTAATACTTGCGCAATAGCTGCAAAGTAAGATAATAATAATTTATTTACTAAAGAAATATTGATTATATTATCTCCTGATATAAATTTAGTAAAATGTATCAAAATGAGGGAACCCAGAAGTAGGAAGTTTAATTCCGAAAGTTGTTTTTTAAAAGGAACTTGAATGTAAATCATGAAAAATGTTTTTTAAAAGGAACTTGAATGTAAATCATGGAAAAAAAAGGTTTTTATAAGGGGATTTGAATTTAAATCATGGAAAAGCTTTTGAAAGGTACTTGAATTTAAATCATGAATAACAAAATTTAATCTTTGAAAAGAAAATTTATAAACCAAGTAATTATCGTCATTGGTCGGAAATTAGTTGACTTTTCAAGGGGAACAAACCAACTCCCGTTCAGTGAACAATAATTAATAAATGCGAAGGTGTTTCGTCTTTTACTCAAGTAAGAAAGATGATGCCAAACTGGCAAATTAAGTTAGGGCAAAATTGTAGTTTCGTTAAGTGATTGAATTTTTAGAAAGCTTGAGACACTAAAGCCAAATTAGAGTACCAAAGAACTCATTCTGAATGTAGCATTTTCGCTAAGACTATATATTCTTTAGAAATTTTGAGTGAATATGCAAATTAATTTATATATATTATAGCTTTCCCCTTGGTGTGCAGGAGAGGAAGGGTATTTGTGGCGTTATTTCGGAAATTCGTTTTCAGTAGTGCAACTACCAAAACGATTGTTTAAAACCTTTCAAAAGTCATCAAATCTAGCACATTTTAATCAGCTAATAATAATATAAGATTTATTACTGCTATATAAAATTCTATTGAATTTTAATGCCTTAACTATATTATGATCATCTGCATAAATGTACAGTATTTATACAAGTTTAAAATAAGGTAAATTATAAAAAGTATATGTAAAAATTTCCAATAATACTAATAAAACATCAATAAGAAGCAGTCAACTGATATAAACAACTCTTTTAACTAAATTATAAATCTGTAACAGACAATATTAAGCTATTTCACTTTCTTCCTATTCGTTGATTCCAATGTAATTAATGCATTTTTTACTTTGCATATTTAATTTTATTACTATTTTTAATCAGCGTTCCCGTCTGCCTACTTTTAATTTAGAAATGAAGCCCTTTTATAAAGTAAGGGTATAAGAAGTTTAGATTTCTTCCAAAGCCACCACTCAGCAGATACATTACATTACATTAAATACATTTTTATTATGCAAAGTTATGTTACACGAGATAATACTTAGTACTAATTGCAACATTAACAAATTATTTAGTAACAGTAGAAATATACAAAGGCAGGAAAAACAATGAAGCATGTGTAAAAGCATTACAAAATTATAAATATTTTGTTTAAAGTTGATCTATGTAACAACTTAATTTAGCAAGCATCCCTTCGAGGTTGTCAGGCGATTCTTTTCCTTGGTATTTCTGCCAAAAGCAATAAGAATATTTCAACTTGCTAAAGAGTAAATTTATTGCAATCCATGTGTCAGGATTTAGCTCTCATCTATAGTAACAAAAGTCTGTTCTCAAATTTTATGATCTTAGTGACTGTCGGTAACTCGTTGAGGGAAAATTTATGATATCGAGAACATTTCGAAAAGATTCATATGCTAATGGAATTCTTAAAATGACGTACACTTCCTTTTCACTAAATGCGCATTTGGAATCTGTTGAACTGTCGCATATGTACCCATGAATAATCTTTCGTAAGAGTTTATGCTATTATATGAAAGATATCTTGAATAATAAATAAGTCTTGTTCTCCACATTATTACTTTAGACTCATAAAGGTTAACTTTCATCTGGAGACAAAATCATCCGATCAATTTAAACTTACCAGTTTACAAGTCATATGGACTACAGATGTCATCGCTCTTAGTTAAAATATATAAACAAAAGATTCGCTCATTTCAGCAGAGTAGAAGGAATTGCAGTTTCTCTAAGAATGAGAAAATGGAAAGGTGATTTATGTAACTTGTGCGATAGAGAGTTTTTTTTTCCTCTTGAAATGAACTAATTTTCTTAGTTACCTACTCATTTAAGGGGACTCATACACCTTAAACCCCTTATGATCTTCGAATATGTGACTGTTGCAAGAATTGGGATATTTTATTCATTTTAAAAGCAATTACTTCCAACTTTTTACAGCGGACTACATAATATAGCTGCTTTGGAAACTAGTAACCAGAAAGTTTGTGTTGCCACAAATATTTTTGTAATTTAATTCTCTTTGTGACAAAATATTTCGCCATGTTTCCATCTTGCGCGCAGGATATTTTAAAAATGGCTAATGGTACATACTTAAAATTTGATTGAATTCTTTATATAAGCACTATTTTCTAACTGAACTGACAATCTGATGAATATTTTAATATTGAAAAATTTTATGGACGAAAAAATTTCAAATTTTTTTAATAAAATACATTTTACAAACTCAACTCAAAATAAAATAAAAATTTAACATGAAATTTTTGGAATTTTAGGTTCACAGTAGTTTCCAAATGTTATAAAAGCTATATATTGAACATGGAATTAAATTATGCAACGGAATGTTTTAAACTATGCGCGCAAGTTGGAAACATGACGAAAAATGTTGTCACAAAGCGGATTAAATTATAAAAATATTTGTGGCAACACAAACTTTCTGATTACTATTTCAAAAAGCAGCTGTATAATGTAGTCAGCTGTAAAAATTTGGTAGTAATTGCTTTTAAAATAAATAAGTTATCCAAATTCTTGCAACAGTCACCTATTCGAACATCTTATGGGTTTTAAGGTGTATGAGTCCCCTTAACACTTCGCGGATTTTGTACTGAGCGTATAAGGCCTGGCTTAGTTTAGCTTCCCTTAAATTGCTTAACCTTACATTGCTGAGACGAATTACAGTCTCATCAAAATAAATGTATGTAATTAATTTATTGTATGTATTGAACAAACAGAGAGATGAAACTCAACTAAAGCTTTATTTGCTGGTACTTCCAGGGTACAATTAAAACTCAAATTTAATAAAAACTACTCACCGCTGCTTGCGATGTTTCACATTGACAGAAAGGTTAAAATACCACAATGAAATTTACGCCTGTAATCTTCATCTCGGTCTCCTCCGATCAATGTTAACTTTGAATAGAGACGCAATTTGTTTAGCAATATTTAACACAACAATTAGAAATGCATGGCCTCCAGGGATTGGTGAATCACTGGGTCAACAGGGCACAAAACGCTGCCAGTTCACTCTTTCTAAATACTAATTGCATTCACTGTTCAAACGTAAACTAATTTCGATTTTGACGAAAATCGACAGAAATATATGAAAAACAGAATGATCATACTGTTTATTTGCACAAACATTATAACTATAATACCTAGCGCATGAATAACAAACACACGGTAACCTTTGAAGGTCACAATGATCTCATACTGCTACCAATGCAATTTCTCTTCAAACGTACGATAGTTCCTTATATAAAAAAAGGATCACAAGTTACTTCGGATATCGGACATTCCTGTTCTATTGTTTTGGAAAAATTATTCATCATTAAGTGTCGAAATAAAAGGGAATCTTACGAAAAAAATTTCATAAAAAATTCTTTAAGAAAGAAGCTAAGAAAAGGGCATTTTTATATTTCATGAACATTAACTGTTCAATTTAACAGTTCATTTTTTCAAGTCTTTTCGACATAATTTTCCTGATTAATATTTATTCCATCTAAAATATTTTAATCCATTATAGAAATTTGTATTGCACTTTTATGAAAATATAATTTACCTTTAATAGGTTAAAAGATTTACTTCGTTTTGCTTTAATTCTGCAAACGGTATTTTATAAAGCTTATCTTCAAGGTTACATGCACACTAATCAGCAATTTCATATTTATATCTCTTTTAAAAGCCCGCTGATAAGTAAAAGGTTTTCTTTAGAATTCGGATTATCATCTCCATAAAATCAGTTGAATGAAACCAGCCTATGAATGAAACCAGCCTTATAGAAAAGTTTTAATTTAGAATGCTTAATTAAATATTAAGTTAACGAATTTAATATCCAATTTATACTATATCTAGTTTAATAAGCTGAATTATGCATTATAAAGTGAATCAAAGTCAAATTCGTCAATATGGAATCCCTTTGAAATTTTACGTCGGTTTTCCCTATATCTAGGTTAACTGCTATAGAGCAATATTGCAATTATTTCTTCTTATACTTCATTTTCAAATTTGTGACTTTAAGAACACCTAGTTTACCACGCTACCTTTTCTAAATTTGTGAGATCCTGAGCGTCTGATTTATCACATTTGTAACAAACGTGCACAACAGATCGACACTCTATGAAAAATTCTGAGAAAAAAATTTAGTTAATGCGAAAAATAACGTCCTGCGAATTTAAATAAAATTCAGATGCGTGTATTTTCTTAATAACACATAATTAAGGTAGTAAATACAGTTGAACCTTTAAGTACGCGGAATTAAATTTCACGAGGCCACTTAAAAGCTGTTCTTTCGTAATAAATACATTGGAAAATTCTGGGGAGCTTACAGCAATTCGGAATACCAAGCCCAAATACATATACCTAAAAATTAATCGTTAGGTATATAAAAATAAATAAAATATGTCTTCAAATATATGAATACATAAAATACTGGTCCATTTTATAAAATTACTGTCATGAAATTAACATAAATCTGTTATCAAAGTTCGCAGTGATTAACAAAACACGAAGTCACATTTTCGTAAAATAACTGCAGAATATTTTGGTACCGTTACAATAATTTCGCAATGACTACTGTATTCCAGTGCTATTATAAGGACTTGCTGTGAATGCCTGTCTGGAACATCGTACAATGAGATAATCTCTGCCTGAATGGATAGTCAGTCCAGTAATTTAAATGCTGAATTAAAACGTAATTTCTTGGAGTTGCCTATTGTGTTTCCATCCTATTTATCATAACACAGCCCCTTTAGTAATTTTATTAATTTAATAATTTTAGTAACTTCAGTAATTTAGTTTTAGTAATTTAATAATTTTAGTAAATTTAATAATTTTAGTAATTTCATAATTTTAGTAAATTTAATAATTTTAGTAATTTTATAATTTTAGTAGTTTAATAATTTTAGTAACTGATTACACAGTTCCCTTAGGCAAGAGTCGATTGCAAATGCTACCGAGAACAAGAGAGAAACAGCATAAAGAAACAGTTTTCCACACTAGTCGCTACTCGACCTTCATTTCACAACCGTTGGAATTTTAAAAGCCCAATTTCATAAAAATTATGAAATCTAACTTTCTATACACTCCCCATTCCAATACTTATATTTAAGGAACTTGTTATACTCTGATGAAAGGCCAAATACAAAAAAAATATGTGACTCACTTTCGATAAAAATTAATTAAGGTATTTAACTTTAAAACGTTTCAGGTATTTTTTCCTTGATAACTCAGTGGTCCTTTATAAACTGCATATAGCAATAATTAAATTTGTATGTAACTAAAAATAAAATACCAGCTTAGGGAAATGTCTCTTATTTAAACGTACTAAAGGAACGAACATGTAGACTGACTCGAAACGTTTGGATCAATACAAAATGTTTAAGGGCATCTTAATTTTCAACAAAGAATGCAAATGGCAAGAGTCCATTGCAAAGCAATTCTCTAAATGAAAAAATAAATATGTGTGTTCTTTTGAATAAGAAATAAAATAAAGATTAACGACATTTAAAAAAAATTACTCCCCAAAAGGATTTTTTTTATTTACACGCACATACGCGTTTCGAGAGCATTTGGGCTAATGACCCATTGGGCTAAAATTAAAAACAGCATATCTTTATAATTTCTGATACACAGTCTAGCTCGCTGGAGATAAAAATGCTTTTTACCGTACAGTGTTGCCATTGCTTCCTTTGATATCGTTGAGTCTGTTAATCAAAAATTCGTTAAAGGTTTACAAAATAATAAATAGCCAAAAAAAAAAAAAAAAATTCCAAACTTGGGCTTTCAGGTGCTTATATTCGGGTGAAGGACAACATTATTCAAAATTTGATGGCTCTAGGCACCGCTGTTTTTTCAAAATGCCAGAAACATGCATACAGTCATACAAATTCTTCATTATTTAATTTATTTAAATATAATACAGGGCGATGATATTTGGTGGCAACAATTTATAAACTGATATAACGCTTTCAGTGATTCCATGCAAAATGCCGTTTTGAGACTAATAGCCTTTCTGGGCTAACATCCCTTAATAATAAATAATAAAAATATTGTAATGGGAAACTAATGGAAAAAGCTCCCTTAGCTACTGTAAAATACAATACTACTACTACCACTACTACAAACAAACAGTTACAAACAATAATTATTTATATACAATAATATTTGCAAACAATAATTATTTATATACAATAATATTTACAAACAATAATTATTTATTTACTTACTTAATAATTATTTAATTACTAAATTATTTATTTACTTTCTGCTTTTCTTGTTGTGGGTTACCCAAATGTAAGGTAGAAGTGTAATACTATTCTACCATACATTTGGTAGCCCACAATAAGAAAAGAAGAAAGTAAATAAATAATTTATGAAATTGAAAACGGATTCAATATATTAAGAAAAACAAGCATCCTTATAGTTCAAAAGAAGATCCTAAAAGGAGAAATACCAAAGCGAAACAAAGGTTCCCCTTATTGAATAATTTTAGAGTAATGGCCGTTCTGGGTTAACATCCTTTAAATAATAAATAATTAAAATATTGTAGTGGGAAACTCATGGAAAAAGCTCTCTTAGGCTACTGTAAAATACACTACTACTACTATTACTACTACTACTACTACTACTACTACTACTACTGCTACTAACTACTACTACTACTACTACTAACTACTACTAAACTACTAACAAACAACAGTTACAAACAATAATTATTTATATACAATAATATTTACAAACAATAATTATTTATATACAATATTTACAAACAATAATTCTTTATTTACTTACTTAATAATTATTTAATTACTAAATTATTTATTTACGTTCTGCTTTTCTTGTGGGCTACCAAATGTAAGGTAGAAGTGTAATACTATTCTACCTTACATTTGGTAGCCCACAATAAGAGAAGAAGAAAGTAAATAAATAATTTAGGAAATTGGAAAACGGATTCAATATCAATATTAAGAAAAACAAGCATCCTTATAGTTCAAAAGAAGATCCTAAAAGGAGAAATACCAAAGCGAAACAAAGGTTCCTCTTATTGAATAATTTTAGTGTAATAGTTGTTTGAAATGTCTATTCTCAGCTGCTATACAGAACTGTGTCCGTAATATAAAGTCTTTTTGAACTCTCTTAATTGATATTGGTATTACACACGCACTCGCGGCTAATATACGACTTGTTGATTCTCTTCATGAACTTTGTTTTTCGAAAAACTACTAGTGGATTTAAGTCAGGTGGTCGTCGCGGCCATACCACTGAACCCTCTATCCAATAATAATAGTTCTAAATATAATCCAAAAAAAATTGCGTGTACTGCGGATTTATGTTCTGGAGCATTTAAAACTGCACAGTTGTCAAATCGTTCAGTGAAACGTTATCTTCTAAGAAGTCAGACAATGGTCCATTTAACATTTT
Source organism: Stegodyphus dumicola (assembly GCF_044657685.1). Lineage (NCBI taxonomy): Eukaryota > Metazoa > Arthropoda > Arachnida > Araneae > Eresidae > Stegodyphus > Stegodyphus dumicola. The sequence continues at coordinate 23,589,369 of NC_140780.1, read as the reverse complement.
AAATTTAATTCATGTGTGCTTCCAGCCAATTAAAGTGTCATAAAAATGATTGGCCCAACCAGCGTTTCGCCTCATAATCCACAGTAAACAGTTATTAATCATAAAAAATTGTAACTTAAAGAATGATATACAACGTTACTAAATTACAAAGGAATATCACTGAATGACCTTAAATGAAAATAAAAATAGTATCGATTAAGCTTAATTTGCTTTTGAACAGACCTCTCAAAGAGGGTGCTAAATTCGGTATTCCGGGGCTGTAAAATACTTAAAAATTTCAAACTTTAAAATTAAATATCTCTGTCATTTTTTGTAGTACTGAAGTCACATTTTCAGTGTTCTGTTTTATAATCAGTATAACATTTTCCTAAATTATAGGTACGGGGAGAGGAATGTATAAAATATTAAATTTCGTAAGTTTTCAATTTTTTTTTAAATTTAAAAGTGTTAAGGCATGAATAATTGCTTCACTCTTTCTTAATTGGCTGCAATGTATTTTCTGTCTGTAATAGTCTGTTAATTTGTGCACATTTCTAACGCCCCTATTTTTGTAACTGGAAATATATGTTTATGACTAATATGAAATATTGGGATAATAAAGGCCCCATAAGAACTTTTATGGACATGGTGTATGTGTGAATGTGTATATAATATAACTTATTCATTTCAGAAATTCTAATTATTTTGCATAAAAAAATATCCTTTTTTGCATTACACATATTCTGATTTCTCTATCAATAACAGTTTTGCTACAGTCTTAAATTTTAATCATTCGTAGGCGAATTCGATTCTGAATCAGAAATTTCACTGACACATATTGCTACTGTTTCGGAGGCAATTTATTCCCCATTAAAACAGTCAGTTAGTGCCAGGTAATATGTGCAGTTTTTCGTCTTGTTTTTTAGTTTCCTCGCACTTTCGGAAGTGGTTCTACAATTTGCTAAAATGTTTTTTCGGTCTGTAATAGTCTGTTAATTTGTGCACATTTCTAACACCTTTATTAACTGCTAAGCAACATAATCTAATAAATTATGTGAATGTGGTATACTTGAACATTTCATAAAATGATAATTTCATTGCAGTGCAGTACTGACAAATTAGCGCGAGCTCATCTCAAAAACAATTTTTACCAATTAAAGTTATCCAAACAAAAACTTCTAACACCTAATTTGAATGATTACTGGAAATTCATTCAGTTAGTGCCTTTAAACGCGTGGGTGAATTCGTAATCCACAAAACTTTATTACTACGAATACTCATACAATGTTACGACTATTACAACTACTACTAATAATAATAACACATAGATTAATTTCAGCACAAAATAATTTTATTGTGCTTTAGTTCACTGCTGATTCTTCTCGTCTTGTCGATAACGTAACATAAACTGTCATATGCGTTAGCTCACTTCTTCACTTGAGTTTGCCGAAATCGTCTTATTTTAATCTTGCTCTCTAGTACTAACTTGAGTACAACACTTTTGCAATAACAACATTAATACACTCCCTTGTCGCCCACACGATATAGTGGTTAGGGGAGCCTACTACGGGACCGAAGGCTCCGCATTCGAATCCCGGGTAAGACATGGATGTTTGTACATGACATGTATAGTGTCGGTGCGGCATGGCGGCACTCTAAATATGCAGCGAGCCGAAAGTCCTCTCGTGTGGCTTAGTGGGTGAGGAAAGGGGTGGAAGACCCCCGGATCCCCCCGGGGTGCTCACTCTCAGAAATGGGGTTTGAGAATAGAATCCAACCTCTCTTTGGAGTAGGTTCTGGCATTGTTCCATGTAATATGGACAAGACAACAACAATATATTCCCTTGTTTTCTTTCTTCTTGTCTTATACGAGTGTAATAACTAATGCAGCAACGTTATTTGTTATAAAAATGTAAGTAACTATATCAGGACTTGTGTTTCTCTTTATTTGCTTTAGAAACATGAATGGTCCTGAATAGGAACAGGGAGCTTACTCAAGCTATGTTCCGGAAGGTGTGAAGTAGACAACACAAGCAGGAAGGGTATACGAAATCCTTTATTTTCAATCTTTTACAGGATCTTCCGAGCTTCGGAATACAAAGACCAACCACTTGTGGTCTGAACGTAAGAATATAAAACTACTAACTAAAACTCTAACTAAAAACTAACTTTGAATTAGTATACAAATGCCTAACACTAAGATCGGCCTTTATTTAAAAAAAAGGTACGTACGTAGTACACCGAGCTGCTAAAACTACGATACGTCTGCAATTATCAAGAGGGCTAAACCTCTGGCCTTAAAGGCAACCAGCAACAGAGTGAAAACTCGTCAAACTATAGTGGCAAGCGGCTTGCTTCCCTATAACTCCCTCCTTTCTCTCTTGGCAAAAAGCCACAACTTAAGTACTTGGGCGTTAACAAGACAATTTGCATAAACAAGTTAAAGCATTTAATTCTAGCCGGAAGTAGAAAATAAGAAGTGATAGTACATTTTTAAAATAAAATAAACGTTAGTAAAACTTAGGATCCTTACAACTCTTCAAATTAAAAATTTTGAATTGCATATCAAGGAATTAAATTTTTTATTCAAGTATTCTTATGGTAAATCAAATTTCAATACGCAACAGAAATCCTCAAACTCGTCCGCAAACTATCTATCATGTGACATTCTGTAAAACTTGTTATTAAGCGGATAGGAACAGGATTTTAATCGTTTTTTGTGTTTATATTTCTGTTATTTGAGGTGTTTGGTTCGAGATTGATTGAATTCTTGTTAAGGGTGATTGATATCGGTTGTTTCTTTGGCTTCGAGGAATTGAATTCATTGTCCAAATCATCCCCCGGTTTTAATCTTAAATGCGTAGCAACTCCTGTCAATAAAATATTCATTACTTAGAATAGTTATGAACTCTTTCTCTTATTCATTTTAAGTGAATCTTCCTTCTGAAAACAGGATGTCGTGCTGTTGATTTGTGCTGCGTTGGGAAAATATCTTGGTAAAGGAAAACGGAACAAATTAATACAAATATCACGATGGATATCAAATTAGATACATTGCAAAGGTTGGAAAAGGTAAAATGGGAATAAAATGAAGATGGATTTAGATGTTGAACAAACAACAGCTGGAGGCTAACAAAGGAAGAGACCAGAAATGAAGTAATGATGTGTGAGAAGAGATTGCAACTAAACTTTAAAAGAAAGAAAAGCATGAAAAAACAAGTAAGGTTTCATATGTACCGATTCATGATGTAAAAGCACAAGAAATACCCAAAAGAATAATCATTTTGAAAGAAAAAGTCCTTAAGTTGTATGAGGTATTTTGTGAAGAAAGAAAGGCTGGATTTAATAGAAGAGCTGGCTGACTTGGCAGATGGAGAAAATAGTTCACAGTCAAACAGTTGATAACTGAAGGAAGAAAAATTCCTTGCGGATATGGAAATGTTTTCATATTCAATGGAAATAAAGGCCTCTTCAATGGCAAAACTTTAGCAGCGATGCTATTCGCCTAAAATTTCGAATGCTGCCTTCCAAAAACACTTGCATCTGTAGGTGATTAATATTTTTTTTTCTAATTTATGTAATTAGAAAAAAATATCTGAAATGAAAAGCAGCTCTTATTCTAGACAACATCTTTACATCTTGATGCAGATCAATTGAGAAATGGAGACATGGCGCCCATTTTCTTCCTAACGTAACTAACTGCATTATATCAGCTACTCGACAACGGCATTCATTCTCTTAACTGGAGAAAAATACAAATATAAACGTCTTTCATAGCTGGTCTTATCATGAAGAAAGGGCGAGACATCATGAAAAGTGTCTCGCTGAAACTACTGAGAAACTACTGATGGTTAAGTGGACGAACGGATAAGTTAGGAACAGCAAGATCACTTTCTGGAAGCCAGTGAATAATGAAAGGAAGAAATGTAAAACCTTTTTCATCTCTGCGCTTCTCTTTGTTCATCTCTGGTCTTCTCTAAGAAGAAAAGGAGATACATGATAAGAAGAAAAGGAGATACATGATAAGAAGAAAAGGAGATACATGATAAGAAGAAAAGGAGATACATGATGAGAATGTTAAAGAAAACTGATATTTTGAACTCAGTGGGATGTATTGTTGTTGGGATGTGTTAGCCCATAAGCCCGACTCTTTCAAGGAGAAGGCCCACCAGCGGCCGAGTGGTAAAGTCGCTGAACACTGGTAGTTCGGTCCGAGGTTCGAATCCCGCGAACGGGCTGGCTGCATGGGCGTTTTCGTGGTTTCCCCCATGTGTAACGTGTATACGAGCCAGTTTCCCTTAGAAAGTCCTCCACGAAAGGCATCCCTCCTCTCAGGCAGATAGTCCTAGTGTGCTTTGCCATAATTAAATACACCGACACCACACCTTTCAAGGAGAAAGTTTGACACTTCAAGAAGTGAGTGCCCCGAGGACCCAGAAAAGATAGAAAATTTTGAGGTAGATTTTAATAAAAATTATTTCACACTGTGAAGAATCTGATGAGAAACTGATGATGAGACACGATGAGGAAGATCACTTTCTAGAAGATGATGAAAATATTGTTCTAGTAAAACAAAAAGTTGAAGAACCAGAAGATAAGGAAGTCGGCGATGATAGATAAGGTTAGGAGATAGTGTGTAATATGGGAATGAAGACGATTTTGAGAAAACTGTGAGTTTTTTTCGAGGAACTGGGTGCTTTTGCGATGAAAATTGTATTCCTCACCGCTAGTGTGGTGAAGCGGTTGCGAAGAAGAAATCAGCGTGAATACTAATCAAAATCCATCAGACTTTTCTAAAAAAGTCTTGTTATTCTGCTTGTAAATATATAATTTTATATACTCTTATTTTGTAGTAAAGCCTTTATTTTCTGCAACATTATATTCTTTCATTTCTTCATGTATTGAACATTCTTTCATTCTTATACGCATTAACAACATTCTTTATGCATCAACAACATTCTTTCATTCTTTTATGCATTGAAGACATTTAACAGATGAATTCGTAGCAAAGCACTAGAAATTCTTTATTATTTTTAATATAGTTTTCAGCAATATGTTATGAGATATCTATCTGAGATTTCGTAAATAAAATTCACCATTTTCTGAAATTCCCTATGTATTTACTCCATGCTTCTTTGAGTCTTTGGTAATGTACTGCATGTATATTATTAAACAAAAATGCAAAATGAAGTTGTGAACAGTCACACAATTTGTGCATACGTCATGGTTGTATCACATTATAGATTTATTATTATTTTTTTGCTTAATAAATTATCGCATATTACAGAAGAGCAATCAGAATTTGATATTACTATTATTAATATTACAATTAAACTTCATAGGACCCAGATGGTAAAACGTCTAGAAGACCTTGATTCGTTATTATAAAGTAGGTAAGCATTTATTAAGTATTTCCTGTTAAAAATTTACACCTAAATTTACTGTATTTTCAGTGCAATGGGAAGTACTCATGACATATTTGCTGGGATCTTAAAGTAAAATCTTGGATTCGCAAAATTATATTGCCTTTTTCGCAATAATGAGATGACACTAATGCAAAAAGCAAATAAGAAAGACACTATGTTAAATGCAATGAAACAGACTGATTTATGCATAAAACATTAAGTGATTTTTATAAAAATAGGAAGCTGATTGCTTCTAAACAGTGAATGCTAGGAAAGTTTGGTAATTGGATTTGAAATCAGCGGAAAAAAATGCAGTAAAATTCAGGTTCTTAAATTTCTATAACAGCCATAAGAACCAAAAAAAGTGCGCTAAATTTAATTATATGTTATAAAGTATGTAAAAACTCAAGTTTCAAGTGTTTTTTGACTTCATATTTATTTTGCTCAAAGTATGAATAAAGAAAGAAAGCGTGAAAAATTCAGCAAAATGTAGCTTAAAATTATGGGAAGAGAATTAACCGAAAACGCTTTAGACAAAATGTCTTCCGTGTTTCAGGTGAGCATTGTATAATAAGCGTGAAAGCTTAATGAATCAAATACGGCCTGGAAGAAACCTGCTCTGAAAAATAAAGCACTTCCTGAATGCTTAAAAAAATATTTTAAATGGAAAAAAGCAGATGTTCGTTGAATGTATAGGTTTTCCCCCCCTGGTTTTAGTATATTATAGATTACACGACGTATGCGCAATGGAAAGGAAATAATTCTATAATTTCAACACTATACTCAAATTCTGTTTTGAAAAAATAAAAAAAGCGTTGCTCACACAATAAATTGAAGTTGTAGTTATTATGAATACAGTGTTTATAAAATTATCATGTAAATAACTTATAAGGTATTTCTCCCGCCTTCTTAGCATGCCTTCGTGGTATAGTGGTCAGCACGCTCGGCGTGTATTCAAGAGGTCCGTCGTTCGATTCCCGGCGAGGGCATTGCTCATTTTAAGACAACATTCCAAGAGATATGGTCATCATGTTGGCAGGAAAAAGAGACAGGAAGATTTTTTTACAACATCTTCCCAATACCTACTCTCAAGGGGCTCAAATGCAACCGACTCTTCCTCCAGGCCCGTACTAACCACGGGAAATTCCCAGAGTATTACAGGCGATTTCTGAAACGGGACGTCAACTGTTCTTGCGGTTTTCGCCGGGAGGACGCGGACGCACTTCATTACCTGCTCTCCTGCCCTCTGACAGAGCATCTCCGACAGTAGTTCTTTCCTTCCGACTACATCACATATCCTGTGAATAGACTTCACGGACTATTGCTGCAACAAGGGCATCTTAGAGATAATGAAGCAAGTGAATGAAAATAATTATATCCAAGAAACTAAAGATTAATGTAAAATGTAGAAAGGCGGACTAACCGTCAGATTGCTAGCAATGACTTCCTAACCCTGTAGTGCCATTAACTTAGTTTGGCGGAACAGGTTAAGTAAAGTGACCATATATATCTTCTGCTTCGAAATAACCTAATGTCTCTACAACGTTGTTGGAACGAGACGGCTCCTGACCTAATACAACCTCGAGCGTGACAAACAGGATTAATACGGCCCCGCCCTTGGACCAGTCTCCATGTTGCGACCCCACAGAGAAAGGGCAGACAAGACAGTACCAGTGCGGTTCTTGCCGAGCCTTACTCTGTCCTGAGAGCCCTCAGGCCTTCTGTGAAGTCTGTTATTATGCCCCCGTGGTTGAGACAGCCTAGGTACAGATCTTTACCAGTACTTCCCAGGCGTTCGCCTGAGTCAACCCCCGGGCGGGACTAATGTCTCTACAGTGGCTCCCAAAGTAAAAAAGGTGGTGGATGATGATTCTCCACCACCAGGATTTGGCGATTGGGTCCCCCAATCCCCAGTCGCTGTTTAAAAGGGGGAGTATATAAGGCATTTCTCCGCCTTCTTAGCATGCCTTCGTGGTGTAGTGGTCAGCACGCTCGACGCGTATTCGAGAGGTTCTTGGTTCGAGTCCCGGCGAGGGTATTGCTCATTTTTCATATCTCCTGCTTTGAAATAACCTAATGTCTCTACAAATTGTAATGCATTACATTCTTATATTATTACAGTCAGTTCCCGATCCGATAAGGCCCACCAGCAGCCGATCTGTAAAGTCGCTGAATACTGGGAGCTCTCTCCATGATTCGACCCCGGCGAATGGGCTGGCTGCATGGGCGTTTTCGTGATTTTCCCCAAATGTAACGTGCATACAAGCTATTATATATACGAAATATGTGTATCGAGTATTACTTAGAAAGTCCCCCATGAAGGCATCCCTTCCCTTGGGAAGATAGCCATTGAGCGCTTTGCCATAATTAAATAAACCGACCAAAGCAAACTCGATCTGATTAACGGGGATAATACCGAGGAAGACGCTCTCGAATAACTCAGACCACAGTTATAGCCAGTGATTAAACCAGTATGCGAAACCAAGAGCAAATAAATCAGTAGAGGAAAGAAAAAAAATTATTTGTATTTTTCAAAATTTAATTTACAGGATAGGTACATTTGGCTACGTGGGTAAAATCAGTATTCACATTTCTTTCTCTTAACCCTTTGTGGTACAGTGTGTCCGGTTTGGACACACCTAAAAATTCCCTTCTGTACGCACAAAAAAATTGAATGAAAAATGATTTATAGGTTACTCTTAGCCTTCTTTATTTATAGTAGATGGCAGCTCAACACAAACTAGTCCATATATTTTAGCCATGTTTAAATTTTAAAACCCTCATTTCTCAAAGAAATCTTCCAGATTTTTTTAGAGTGTAAAGGAATTGTTTGAAAAGAAATTTCTATATTATTTTTTTGGCTGTATGCTAATCTCCTTATTCTATATTAGTTTTAAATTTTTACCTTGAAATCTTGCCTAAAATCAACCGGCGAACCCTAGGTGTGCCCAGACCGGGCTCACCGATAATCTAGGACAACTGAGAGTCTGTATTCTTTGTTTCTCCGCATATCATCGGTCAGTTCATTGACAACAATGCTTGTTTCAGCACTCTTTTCGAAGCTCTATTCAGTCAGTGGGGCCACTTTGGGCACACCCACAGAATTAAAACGATAAGTGCTATCTTCACAAAATTTTACTTGTGTACTCCTCTAGGCTTAATTAGACTGCCTACTTTTTTTTTTTTTTTTTTTTTTTTTTTTTTTTTTTTTTTAGCCTTTCTCTCTCTCTCTGCTTATTTCTCATCTCACGGTGCGCGTGCTGTTTGTTTCTGTTTATATTACTCTTGTATTTCGATAGGAGTCAATGTGAAACAGAAGATTACAGAATATATATTTATGTACATTTTATTTGTTTTCAAGACCGAGCACTTTACTTTTAACTGATGATTTTACAATATTTATATATTCGGTATTTCGTACAATTAAATTATGTCCTGCCGTGGATAAAAGTAACTCCCAAATCCTATTGTAACATCATTTGTTATGATTACTATTATCCCGCTCATGTTTATTTCCTTTTTATCATTTTTCCATAGAGAGTTCTGTTTTATACCGATGGCTTTTGTTAATAATTTTCCCATCGTTCCGCAATAAATATTAGAGAAAAAGCAAACAGTAAAGAAACTTAAATTCTTTTTTAAATACAGCCCGGTTAATCCAATCCCGGATAATCGAACTGGCAATATAAATAGTGCAAAGCTTTGCATGCATAAGGATAAAAATAATTATTTTTTAATTATATTAATCAATAGCTGAATGATAAATCGCGTGCCTATAAACTGCAAGAAGAGCGCAATTAAATATACGCATCAAAACATTGTGAGCTTCTTTTATAAACTGCATTAAATGAGAGTAACCTAAAAGGGTAACTAACATACGTGAGTTAAAAAATATGTACAAAATGCTGAGAAATGGTATAAATAATAAATATAGCATACTTAAAGGGAAAAAAAGTATTTAATAGTTAATAAATCTAGAAAACAGTTTTTATATTCAATAAATGAGAAAAAGACTTAATGGAAATCATATATGTAACATAATGGAAATATAAGTTAATAGTTAATAAGTCTAGAAAACGGTTTTTTATTCAATAAATGCGGAAAAGACTTTTAAGATTGAAAGAATGAAGCGCTAAATGTCAATAAAGCTTACAGTCCTGGTTGTCAGCTAGTTCTGTACGAGCGGAAAGAGTTTATAAGGTATTTTCTTTCTCCTCTCCTCTAGCCTCCGTGGTGTAACTGGAAATACGGCTGAATCGTATTCGGGAGGTCCAGAGTTTGAACCCCGGCGAGGGCATTTCCTCAGTTTCCTGGGAAAAAAAAAAAAAAAGAAAATTGCGGTACATACATTTTCCTCCTCAGAGTGAGAAAATAACGTGTGCTTAGTAAATAATGTTGCACAGTTGTTTTTTAAGACCAATAAATTTGTTAAGTGTAAAACAAGAGCAAAATGGAAGAGAGTATAATTTTAATAGGGATCAGTTGTCAAAAGAGGCGAATGTTACAGTTTCAAGTTCGAATCATGGTCGAAATACAACAGTTAAAATTACGAGAGTCTGGAAGTTTAAATATTATTCATTCCCAAACAGAAAATGAATGCTTATAAGAGACTTTAGTACGTTGAAAATTGATTTTCATAACTGAGTTTCATTGAGAATAGAGTACTTTCCTGTTTATCTTTAGTAACATCTCTAAAATAACTCATCATATTTTAAATTTTTTCTCTGAAGTTTTTGAGCAAAAACAATGAATTCAGGTCACACAGAAATACACATATATGCATATAATTAAAGACAAGCCTATTTAACACACGACAGATTTAGTTTCTAAAGCACGAAACAAAGTCCCACGGGAGTTTCTTAAGTCCAGTGTTATAGCACAAAGACCTAAAATGCGTTAGGGAAAAATTATGGTCTTGAATGCTACATAAAAAGGATTCTAAAATCAGTTTTCGAACAAAATCCTTTATAAATGAGTACAAGTAAGAATGGCATCGTGAACGAAACTATCCGGGAGAAAGAAATACAATTTACCCAATTTTGCTTTGCAGCAATTTGTTCGAGGATTATTCTAACAGAAGCAAGCGACTAGCGTATTAAAAGATGGATCTTTAATAAACCTTATATAAGGACATCATAATAGCAATACAGATTTGGTTTTCTGTATCTCAAATGGTAATTCAAAATAATAGCGGAATCAACGAAAAACTATTAACAAAGAAGCAGTTCTAGATACTAAAGTGATTCTGGAATGATGCATACTTCGTTCAAAATTATGTTTGCAAGTACAAATTATAATATTTTATGAAGTAACAAAAATCAGTATGTTTTATTTTTTTTAAGGAGCGAGCAGAAAGCAAACTGAATATCATCATCCTTTCGAATAGAGCTAATTTACATTTTAAATACAAATAATAATGTCATTGGAAGGCGGTGCAAGAGCTTTGCACAAAGTACGTTTCTTCCTGAACTTCTGAAATTCAAGGTTCCATTTCAGGATATGTCTAGCCAAGACATTTTTTGTGGCGACGTTGGCATTGGAAGCCGGTGCAAGAGCTTTGCATAAAGTACGTTTCTTCCTGAATTTCTGAAATTCAAGGTTTCATTTCAGGCTATGTCTAGCCAAGGCATTTTTTGTGGCGGCGGTGGCATTGGAAGGCGGTGCAAGAGCTTTGCATAAAGTACGTTTCTTCCTGAACATCTGCAATTCAAGGTTTCATTTCAGGATATGTCTAGCGAAGACATTTTTTGTGGTAACAAAGAAACATTCTGGAGAACATTGATATGGAAAACCATCGACCTGCTGGAGTCGGCGATTAGACATTTATATAAGTAAGATGATTAATTAGTTTAATAACACAAAATAATACAAATGTTATTTGCCTAAGGAAAAAGATGCCTCCATGCAGAGCTTTCTAAGGAACACTGGCTCGTATTCATGCTGCACATGAGCAATAGCGCGAAAACTAATCACGTGGCCAGCCCTTGGGTTCGAAGCCAGGAGAAACTATCAGTACTCAGCAGTCTTTAACGTATCTGCCCCTGGTGAGGCAAAGAGGCGGTGTTCTAGAATTAAGTCAGAGCTTTTAAAGAGATTGCTATTACGCCGGGGTGAGATCACAAAAAAATGGGAAATTGCTTTAAAAATTGGCTTTGGTTCAGAACTGCCTGTCGCAGCAAGAAATGGACTATGTTTAAAAGTTTTAATGAGAAAAGCTTTTATAACGAAACTATGCCTTTTAACCTGATTGACCCACAGATCACTACAAAGAAAGCCCCAGCTGAAATGATGCAGAAATGACCAGAACTGGCATCTACTGCAATTTGTTCTTTTCAGTTAAGAATTGAGTTCAGTTTAACATCTGCCTTGGAAAGTATTTAAATCTACTGGAAGTCAAGAGGCGAAGTATTTTCGGTAACACTAGGGAATATAACGAGTACAGCCATACAGATGTGATGATAAGAAGAGGAGTAGTAGTCAACGGATTTATTTCACTTCATCAATCTGATTAAAGATCTTTGTCTGCCCAGAGATATCGAAATGAAATGTACGGAAGGCATTTTATTTAGAGAGCCCTATTACTATGACGTTCTTTTCGTAAGTGTTAAAGCTCTTCCACAAACAGCAAACTTTGTTGATGAATTTTTCGAAACTGAAGGCACCAAACTGGCCAAAAAATTTCCTGATTTGAAAATCCTAAACAGAACTCAAGCGGCACCCACAGAAGAGCTCCTGCACTGCGGAGCCTTTATTGCCAATCGCATATTTGTTCATATACTAATAATATCTAGTGTTACAAATCATGCTTTTCTTACTGCTAAAGATTGAGAGCAATTTCTGTTTCATAAATACCCGTCAATGACATCACTTATTTGCTTATAATTAGTTATTTCCCTTTTTTAATGTACTTTTAATAGCAAGATTATTATTATATGACCTTACTTCATAATCATCCTCTTTTCTATTATCACATAGCTAGGCATTATTTACATTAATGCATACAGTAAGGACCACGCTCTCAATATCCTCATTCATCGATTTGGAAGAAGTATTTTAATAAGCATGTTACTGATATAATTCAGAATTACAAGGCACAAATTCATCGCATGGGCTTTTGAGATTCGTTCTTTCATCATCACCCTAATTTCTCAGCAAAATTATTTACTGTGATCTTTTGATCAATTACTTTAGTTTTTTACTCCTGTTCATCTAGTCATAGAGGAATATGGTTGGTACAAGAGGCTTTTATAGTATTTAAAAAGTTCATTTACAGATTTGTACTAAACATAAAATGATATGGAGCTGTTTTATGATCGGATGTAACTTTAAGTGAGCAAAAAGTTGACTTAGCTGCGCTTTCTGCATTTGAAAAAGAAATTATTTATTACAGTTGAAATCATATTTTGAATTATGCTATTCTGAGTAACAATGAGTAAAACTGTAGAGCTGATGTAGTTGCCTTTTCTATTTTTCAAAAAGGTTGGCACAAAAGTCATTATTGGATTTGAGATTATATTTTAAATTGCAATGCTGTAAGAAATAAAGTTTTAGTATAATTGTGTAATGGTTCATGAAATAATATGCATCTGTCAAACTATGACTTCAACTGATAGGGCGCATAAGCCCATTATTAACAGAAATGGAAAATAAAATCATAATTTTCAGAGGAGATTATCTGATAATTTTTAAATTAAGAATTGCAGGAATTTTTCTATGTCTAGAATCGCGGTAACGGTCATTTTGACCACTCCGAGGAATGTTGCTGAAGGAATGCTTTGCTCTTAACAGTGTTCCTTTCGTAACATTAAATGTTTCTTCTGGGATTTGGATCTCTTATTGTAAACAATCTGCACCAAAAGTCAAAGCATAAAAAAGTACTGGACCTGCCAAATTTAGATTTATTTCTTAGAACTTGAGATTTGTTACCGGAGTCCACATCACTCTTTGATTGAATGAAAACCTTTCGTTACTTCCCTCTTTGTGCAAGTTTTCAAAATGAACACATTTTCATTTTTATTCAACTTTTGCTTTTCTTTCATGTATGATTAAGTATCATCCTATAAGTGTTCCCACTTTTAATAACGCTCATTTCGCGAAGTAGAACTCATGAATATGTTGCAGTCGTTTACAGCTCTTTTAGTAAATGATTCCTTTTTCAACTTAAATTAGCATTTTAAGTTTTTTTTTTTTTTTTTTTTTTTTTTTTTTTTTCCCGTCTTAAAAAAAGGTAAAAGCAATATTTCTTCAACACAAAGAAGATGATCTTCCAGTTGCATGACAACATTCTCCAAGACACTCGGTTTTTTACGAGCAAGCATGACTTTTCAAAAATGGTTTTTACCATGAAATGAGAATTTATTTATACATTCTCTTGCCTCATAAATAATAGACGCACGTCTACTTAGAAGCAAATATTTTGTTTACTTTTAAGCCTTCTCTCGTGAACTGAAAGGATTTCGTCTCCAGGTCATCCACACCATTCGGAAATGCGCTTTATATTCTCAGTCGTTTGAAATATGCTTTATTTATAGTCAATTTATTTTATCCCGCTCCTTATAAATGTTATTTACAATAAAAAAGCTTATAATACAGCATTCACAGTGTAGTCAAATTGATCGCTGTCGTTATTCTAGATACAGATAGCTGGAAACTTGATCCTAAACCTTTATTCTTTCTGAAATTTCATATTATGTGTATGTGAATAATTTTAGGAAAAACACTGAAAGTTAATATGCTTTAGAAGTTAAAGATACGAAATTTAAAAACGATCAGTTCGACCATTCAGCGTTAAATTAGCAGTATTTTAAAGCAAATCTGAGAAAGTAAAAACGAATCAAATTTTATACAAAAATATACTAATAGCTGCATTTTATGCAGAAGTAAAGGAATTCTTATTTAATAATGTATGTGTGTATTTTAATTACGGCAAAGCACACTAGGGCTATCTGCCTAAGGAAAGGGATGCCTTTCGTGGAGGACTTTCTAAGGGAAACTGGCTCGTATACACGTTACACATGGGGAAAACCACGAAAACACCCATGCAGCTTATTTAATAAAGAAAGCAATGACGACATCCAAAGAAAGAAAGAAAAGCATCTTACTATAAACAATACTTGTGTTTTCGAAAAACACGAAAGCTTGCCCCTTTTACTCAACACTCACATTAATAATTACATACTGTTAACAGAGTGTAGAATACATCTGTGATATAAGGAAAAACATAGAATCCTATGTATCATTAGCTTTCTGAGCTAATCACTTATCTTTGGCTGGAATGTGAAGAGATGAAAGCTAATAATTGTATAGATAAAAGACAAAAACAAATGTCTTGTCAATGCTTGGTACACGATTGCAGTACGCCACCCGTCTTGGCGAACTACCTTATGTTTCTAGACAAGCAGGAGCCATGCTAAACCTATTTATTTGTAGCTCAAGGTCCATTACTTTGCTTAGCCATACAATAATGATATTGTTCAGACACGTAATTTTTATTACAATTTTTTTGTTTCTTACTGAACTACCTCGGAAGCATATATATTTGTAGTTTTTAAAAATGTAAATAATAATAGCATTGATAAAAAATGCTCATTGAAATTTTAATTTAACATAATTTCCTTTTCACTAGTTTTTCATTTGACGAAGCTTTTCACGGAATTCTTCGATCCCTTTATATGGAGGTTCGATTGCATTTTAAATAGCTCTTGATACTTATCACAAAATTTATTATTAATTTTCCTTAAACGCAGTTACTGTGAACAGTATAAAACACTCTTGGTGAGAGATGTACTGCAGACAGTTGAGGCCATCCGTTTAGCCCTTCAACAGCTTTCTGCCAGTCTCTCTGTTCTTGATAAGGCTGTAATTTTATCGGAAGTTCTGTTCTTCGGGCCTCTAGAAAAACAAAGTGCTCGTGACCAGAGCTGCAGGGAGCTGTTGAGCAGAATTGAGACAAGGGTGGCTTTCCAATGGGTGCCCTCACATTGTGGTCTTTGAAGAAATGAAATGGCAGCCCTTGTGGCAACAATTGTACGAATATTCTCCAAAGGTCTTCCACAGACCTATCTCTTCACTCTGCTAAATTTGAAATCAATAGGATTTATAAAAAATCCTTTCGTAATGCTGCTGAAAATAAGTCATGGAGAGTGCAATTAAAAGCCGACTGTGTCTCGTACTCTCTTCGTGCTACTGCTGTGACTGAGTTTAAGCTATTGACTGGACATGACTGCTTTGGTTCGCATTTGTTTCGCTTTAATTTGTTTAAATTTGTTTCGTTTTTTCGTTCGTCTGCCTCATCTTTATGTGCTTCGTGTGATTCTGGACAAGTCATGGACGCTGCTGATCTGGACGTGTACTCTGCACTTAAAAGTTTAGACTGCATTGTGAAGAGGTATTGGAGAGCTCGTTGCCTATTGACCTGATGGCAAATGGACAGGCATTTGATAAATAAAAAAATAAATAATGGATAAGAAAAAAAACATTTCCATATGCATTATGATTTTCCATATAAAGTAATTTATATTTTCCTTTCTAGGGCCGGGCCTGAGCCAATGCCGCTGGTGCGGTCGCACCAAGTAGTAGAAATTTAGAGAAGTAACAAGTATCAGTTTTCAGGAAAAGAAAAATTTGTAGAATTTAGGGCAAGCACTAGGAAGCAGAATGTAGCGCTACAATTACAAAGGCTATCAAGTAAGCTCTGAAAGTAAACAAAAAACACCCCATTTGGAGACTAAATCCCTGGGAGCAGTGCTTCACTTTCGTTGTACGAGGTTGGCTCTTCTTTTATTCTTACTTCCATGCTTTACACATGGGGAAAACCACGAAAACGCCCATGCGGCAGCCCGTTCACCGAGATTCGAAGCTCGGGTCGAACTACCAGTATTCAGCGACTTTACCGCTCTGCCGCTGGTGATACTTTATTAAAATAACAACATGAAAAGAAATATAACAACTTCACCGTAATTGCGAGCTTTAGTTTTCTGCCGAGGATACCTGAAAATTCAGTTTTATATGTTGAACTTTACGGGAATATCGCTATACATATAGTGAACAATACTATATGTAAAGCGACAGTCATATGACGCATATAATAAATGCGGAAAAGTTTAACTGATATATTTAACCCACTGTAACATACTAACAACATTAGGTGAAATACTAATAAAGGGTGTCGTAAAATAATAAAGTGTTATGCAAGAGCAGTTAAACATAGTTTTGAATAGTGCATTTATACCTGCGCTCATAGTGGGGATTAGCTCGTGCTCTCTCTTTGCAGGGGTTATTTAATTGAAGAAGTGTTCGTTATATTATTTTTGAAGCTGTTATGAATCGCAAATAACTGAAAAATGGGCCATTAAATCAATGAACACGATTGCTGTAAAGACTGTAAAGAAAATATTAAAAATATTTGAAAATTTATTAAAATTTTAAGCAAAACGATTTAGCATTTTAAAGCCATGTATTATAACTTCATCTGAGGGCTTTCGTATGAAAAAGAAAATTAACATTTCAGAATAAAAAAGTTTTAGTAGGTACGTAAAGCTTGGCGTTTATTTTTGTGTCGGGCACTACATACAAGAATTTAAAAGCACCTCAAATGAACAATGTGCTGCCATCTATACGTCATAAGACAAATTAATTCTTTACGGTTACGTTTCTGAGCACTTTTATAGCGCATTATTTAGCATTTTAGTATCTTTAAATTAAAATTTTAAACTATGCATGCATCCATATTTACTGAAGTTATATGAGTGCAAAATGAGCAATAGAATGCGAAATTTTTCATTGTTTCTAAAGTAATACAACAGTTTATATATTGTTATTATCCATCTGCTAATGCCATTTACTATGCCGTTACTGTGCATATCAAATATTATCCATTATAAATATATATATATATATATATATATATATATATTATAGAAAAAGGCAACTAAAATTAATATTAACCCATCATAGAATTAGCTCTACTTATACTTCAGACTTGGTATAAATACATCTGCCACAATAACTACTGCTAGCTTATTCTGCTAGCTTCCACTTTGCTACCTCCTCGCTTCGCTTCTTTAAAATGCCTGAGTCATTCTTTTAAAAAAAAAAAATAATGTGTGTAAGAAATTATCGTAATTGTTATGATTAAAGAATAAATTGTCTACGAGGAATTATTCTAGTGTGCCTGGAAATCTGGAAATAAAGATCAAAATTGGTAGAACTCCAGTTTGATATCAACTTCTTCCTCTTGCCCTTCCACTCAGCCATCGCGACTGTGCTTCGAAATTATGACATATATAAGTAATTCTTATGAGAAATTATTGAAAATTCTTTATTAAAAAGACTATCTTGCTCTAGAAAAAAACTGTATAGGGTAGTAATGCTACATGACAGTCTGGATCGAAATTTGTGAAAATTATTGTATTATTAGATTAAATATCCAAGCGTGAAAAAATATATATGGGAGAATCAAATTAAAACTATTAATCACCCTCAGTTTAATGTTTCAAATAGAACTTTTGAAAGGGTAAATATTTAAAACATTAAAACCGAATGATTAATGTTGTGCTGAACACACGTTTTTGCTCCTGCCGTATATGCATAGATAGATAGATACAAATATAAATAT
Organism: Stegodyphus dumicola; assembly: GCF_044657685.1. Lineage (NCBI taxonomy): Eukaryota > Metazoa > Arthropoda > Arachnida > Araneae > Eresidae > Stegodyphus > Stegodyphus dumicola. The sequence continues at coordinate 23,571,369 of NC_140780.1, read as the reverse complement.
AGATAAATCTAGTAAACAGATCATGAGCTGTTTTATATACACTATATTTTCAAACATATCTAACTATATTACATATATATATGTAATAATAAAATTCCATAGTCAAGAATACAATTAAAATTCTAACTGTATGTTCTTTTCATTTTTAATGGCGACGTTCTCTTATTTTGAAAGTACGTGGAATTAAATTCACAGCCCCGTAGTCAAGTTGTTTTTCCCGCTTTTTCTACACGTACAGTTTTAGAATGTTCTGGAAATATTTCAAGCGAACTGGATTGGCTGACGAGGCTGACGTCATTTCATGGAAGCTCCGCCTTTCCAGAGGCTATAAAAAGACTCGCAAAAGGAATATCGGGGCTTTTTCTTAAATGTCACGATTCAGTAAACTTCATACAAAATATTATTAGTAGTTCTTTTTTATTTACTCCGGAGATCAGATTTTTGTAATTGCTATTTTCTCCTGAAATATAATAAATGGATGCTGTTTTTTAAAACTATCGTCTGATAATTTAAGCTACGACTACATTGATGATTCTTCAACAATCTATTTATTCCTGACAAAAGCTGGTACATCATATATATATCTATATATATATAGATATATATATGTGGTTACACACACATATATATATATATATGTGTGTGTGTAATATATTCAGGAGCAGGAATTTTAATGGCGTAGAAGTGTTGATCCATAATGACTAGGAAATTGGAGGCGAAGGCAGATTCAATCTTCAGTTTTATTTTCAGCAAAATATTGCGGCTACACATAAGTCGGCACATTAAATATGCCTGTTTCAAAAGGCTCACACTTTTGATAGCTTTGTAGCAAGAAAGCAGCAGCAGACAGACAGCAAATCTAGCTAGGCCAAAGCGTGGAAAGCAAGTGTGTAATGTTCAGGATGAAATCTTAAGTCAAACTGAGATAGTTTTGGTTCTCACAGCATTTCGATTGGATAGTCAATATCGCTGCAAAACCACTATTGGCTGCCCGAGTTTTAGTTCAATTTACATCACCAGAACTACGCAAGAGTCATGTGACATAGATTTTTCTCGAAATGACACAGTGCAAATAGATATTGCAATTTTTAGAATAGAGAAGAGAAATTAATTTACGCTGCTAATTTAATCTTTTACATATGCTTTATTTTTCTTACATATTTATTCATACATACATACATACATATCGCCTCATCGTTTGCTTAAACTAATGCAACAGATTAACATTCCGTGTAGTGAAATATTTTATTGGGCATAAACACACAAAATACACTATATTTTCAAGCATGGCTAACTTTTACATCTTTAGTATGCATAAGTATATCTAGATATAAAAACAGGACCAAGGGAAGCAGGCCTGCATCTCAGACGAGTACTGACTAGAAAGTTGTACTACCAGATACTTCTCAGTAATGAATCACATAGATTTTTATTAATAAATAGACGTTTATAAACAAAAATTCGGAAAATAATTAAAATGGAAATTATATAATTATGCGAATTGTGTTTAATACAAATATATGATGCAAAATATATTTAGAATGAAATTAAATAATAAATTTAGCCACCTGAGCCTTCCGACAGTACCGGGCGGCAAAATTTTGGGATGGGAAAGATCTATAGTAACTGGACGGCAGAGAATGTAGCGCCAGCTCAATGTATATTTTCAATGTTTCTTTGTGAAAACGCCTGTTATTTTCCCTTCTTTACAATCATGTTGTCGAATTAATACATAGCTTTGTATTAATTCGACAACATGATTGTAAAGCTATACAATCATGTTGTCGAAGCTATGTAGTTCAAAGCTATGTACCGCGGTTATTCTTATTACTTTATCTTGACTTCTTCAGTGGGCTTGTGTCCATTCTTCGCTCTATTTGTGTGTGTGTTTTTAAATCTGCATTTCTTTTATTTGCTTCATTTATATTTTTGAACTCATGTCACTTCAGAGGCTCGATATTTTTACCTTAATGTCTGCAGGCTATTACTGTCTTTCGACAGCAAGTAGCTATGAACTCAATTCACCGGAACCTATTAAACTCAATTCACCGGAAGCGAGCGAGATTTATTGTAACTCTGAGTTTCTTCCAAAACGTCAAATGTATTCGCCACCCCCCAGGACAAACGCTAGGGGCATTTCCGTACGACACATTTCAAATATAAATATTTCCGTACGCCACGCGGATACATCGCAACAGAGACGATACTATACAGTGTATGTGTTCTCTTTGGTATTATAAACTATCGATTCTGTATTGAAGACGAAGTAGCGACTTCTTGCTATGTCTTTAAGAATAAATACTGCAGAAGAAAGGTTTAAATAACCTTTTTTATTTAACGAAATTAAAACAGATACACGCACTTCGTGCTCACAAGTCACCACCACTTGTGGCTACGTAAATTAACAGAAAATAAGAGTATAACAAATCACTAGTAAATTAAGACTTCTAATGACTGGGCCTTTAGCTTAACTAACTTTAAATCGGCTGCACACAGCAAAGCCGAGGCGAGGAATATCAGTATAAACTAAAACGTGTCGAACACCGAACTAGAGAGCTAATTTTAAACTCTCAACATAAACATCGGAACTAAGTCCGATAATACTACTCTTTTGAACTCCTGAAACGCAACTTAAATACTGATTCTGAAACACGTTTAAATTTGAATCTATGTTATAACAAAATTTGCATTTCGGCTGGAAACTGAAACCAGGAGGGACAGGAAAGTCAAACTAAAAATAATTGGTTATAATAAAATAAATCCTTATAATACTTCATTTATATATAACAGGAAGTTCAGTATATTGTCAACGTTAGTGCCTCACCATTGGTAAATTTCCTCAATCCTCTTGAGGTGTTTTATAAAATTTTAAAAATATAATTAGAGCCTTTAACTTTAGTTGAATTTCTGACTTATGGTGAATAACTATCTAAATGCAACTACTGATTAAGATCCAAATTATTTATGGAGGTATTTGTTTACAATACCTCCATAACCTCTTCTAACCCCATTTATTGAATACCTGAACAAAACAATTTTATACAATACTATAAAAGCTAATAGTTAATTTTACTTAAGCTATGGGATTAAACTTCTGAAAAATGCCTTTGAAAAACCGGATGGTCATTCTGTCAGACCAGACTAATCGAAAAATCGGAGTGTTACAGTAAAAAAAAAAAAAAAAAAAATCAGGCGGCAATACTGTTAATGCTGTTAACTTCAGTTAAAAATCAATCAATAAAAAATTACATTCATCTTAATGTAACACTGAAACGGCCTTCTGTGAAATTTACTATGATCCAAATGCTATAATTATTCCTAAAGTGGCGGATTGGGGAATGCCTCCATAGGTTTATCCTTGGGTGGTAGGAGGGAAATAAAATACCTCCCGCGGACCAACAGGCAGAAGTCCAACCTCTTCGAGGCTCTGGCAGCTTCTTTTTCTATGAATTGTGCACCCACTGTCTCGCCATCACATCTTCAGCTGCCCAGCAATCCAGGCCAAACTGTTTAACATCGGCATTGAAGACCCAGTGGACCTACTTTATACTTATAGAGCTGCCGAGGTTGCAAAAGCTGTCTTTGACAGCTTCGGATCTATATAATTGCACTTTGTCATAGACACGACATCATCATCATCATTCCTAAAGTTGATAGTGGTTAAGTCGTTGGGAACAAAAATGCTTCCACTGCTGGAATTGCAAGATCTGTAACAGAATACTCATATTGCATCCTCAAAGAATCTTCTGCTTCTGACCTCCAAAATGAAAAACACTGTTAAATCTACAACTATTCTTCCAATATATTGAAAACGTTTCTCATTTTACTTACATCTACCTGTGCTGTGTATATGCACAGCCTTCCTCAATTTCACCAAGCTCTCATTTAATTTCTCTCTGCCATTTCCAGTTTATAAACTTTTCGTTCATATCTTTCACCAAACAGTCATTCTTCCCTTTTTCACCAGAGTTGAGCAGCTCTTTTAATAAAATTTTAATATCCAGTTCAACTCTGAATTAGTTATCAGATACCTGGGAGCAAAGGAAATTCGAAGATATCAGTTGTGAGAAATATATGTCGCATTTTATGAAATAAAGAATGACAACATTTTTAATAAAGCAGTATAACGTAAAATATCCAAATTGCGTGATGAAAAGTAAAGGTTGATAAATTTGTTGCCTCTATCATAATTTGACACAATATACTTAACAGAATAAACTCTGCTCACAAACAGCTTTAAGATAAAACGGAATATTCAACTTGCTTTAAAATCAATCGAAGAGAAATAAGCATTTTTATTAAAATGTCGTTCACATTCTGATCGTAGAAATATGCTTAAAAGTACCAAACAGTTTAGCGAAGGGGGAATCTGAATTTAAACCTTCAGCTAAATTCCGATGCAAGGCAAGGCACAACTATAATAATGCGGGGGGGGGGGAACTCAAGATACGTTTTAAAGGTATTTATTTACAAAGATAAATTTACAACTTAAATTCCTTTTAACACTCTGCAGTGAACTACGCCTAGCGATTTATCTTCTTTTAACTTGCCTTTTCATTAAAAATATTCTTGACTTTCAAGGAATTTTCAAAGGAATTTTCCAAGCTAAAATTAATTAAGACCTTTTTACGTATGAATATGTCACAAGAAAGATTTCTGAAACTTACATTAATAGCAGTTGAAAATTATGAATGTACCGAATCAGACACAAAAGAAATAATTTCTATTTTCATTCATCTAAAATATAGAAAAGTAAAAATTCAATTGAATTGCAGTTTAATTAATTAAATTTTTACGCATATATGTTTGATTAATTTTCAAATTATATTTTTGATTAGAATGTAATTTAATTGTTTAAAATATGGTTCCGTTGCATTTCTTCTAAATTATCTGACGACTCTAGAAAATGAAATAAAAAAGGTCGATCTTGAAGGGCGCTTTTTTTTTTAAGTTCATAAATGTGTTATTAATGGTTCCGTATTAGTAATAAATAAATTAATAATAAAGTTCATAAAAGTGTCATTAACGACTGCATATTCTTGTAGCTTTCCCTGCTGAATAGGTATTGACTATTAGTTTAAAAAGCATAAGTATAGAAAAATTCTTAAAAAATTACATCCCGATTCCATAAAAAACCGGGGTTTTCTTTGTTTATTTTCTGTGTCTGTTATAAATCTAATATTCTAAATCTTCTCATTCTTAAAGAAACATTTAATTGCTTCTTTTTTATAAAGTTTATTATTTCGTTAAATATATATATTAAACACATTAAATAACTAAATTCATCCTTAAGTAAATATTCAAAGTTTATTTTACTCTCCTTAAATAAATATTAAACAGCATGCGTTTATGCGAAGATTATTTCTTAGGGCTTTCAATAAATATTAAACTGCTTCATTTAACCAAAATTTATTGTTATTAATGTTCCCTTAATGATAAAAAAGCTGTGTAATTATTTAACACAACGTTTCTCCCCAGAAGTTTATACTGATTTAAGAAAATTAAAGATCTTTTATATCTGTGTATTTGACTCCTTGACAGACATGGTAATTTTACGATAGCATTCCTGTAACATTCTTTAAAAATATTAGATCCTTGGTAGTTTTTTTGCAAAAAGAACTGAGATCTAGGAGCTTTGTTTATTTGTAGCTTCTTCAATGATAAATAATCTAAGTTTTATAGCACCTTCTTAGGACTTTTTAATATAATTTATAAACACTGGTTTAGAGAGAAATCTGTTTAAGAAGTGATGTTGAAACTTTCTATAATACTGAGCATGAGATGTGAAATTAATTTTTGAAGAGATAATACATTTTTTTTCTATATATTCGCAATATATTATATTTTTGCATTATGTAAGTATATCATTCACGTATATGCACACAATGCGTACAATATTCACGTATGCTCACAATGCGCACAATATCATTGTGTACTATATAAATATTTGATTCAGGCATCTTTGGGTAATCATTTCACTTTTCTTATCTAATTTCTTCTGAACTAAAGAGCTGTTCTGAACTTCGTTTCTCAATGATGTGATATTGCACGCTGAGTTCGCAAACGATAAGAATTTTTTTAAAGAATTTTGTTTCCATATGATGATAAAGATAACTTTATGCAAAATTTAGCATTTTTTGTTATTTTCCGTATGATAACATTACAAATGCGGAGTATATTTTTCCATCGTTTCGCAAAGAGCAGAAACATAGCCAGAGGGATATAAAATTCATCCTTTCCTCTAAAATTCCGAGTACATCCACTCCCCCCTTAAAAAAAAGAGTAAACATATGGCACTCACCTCGGAAAAGTTTTACAACCCCTTCCGAAAATATGTCATATCTATGTATATGTTACTAAAAAACATGCTTTTATTTTAGAGCTATTTTGAGCACATATAGCTCTAGTACTGAATACTTGCACATTATTCTACAGCACATATTATTTCTTTTAGCATTCGTTTTTACAGTGCATTTTGTATCATTGTTTAATATACATCTAATGATATTAAACTGAACAGTTGTGTATATTACACCTAAAGATAACCGAACTGCATTATTTTTCAACAGAGCTAAGTAAATTAGCAAATATAAATAACCGAATATGTTTTCATCAGTGTAATTTAAACTCAGTGATATTATGAGCTGATATAGTTCGTTTAATGACTGTTGTCTGAACGGATATTCCTTCCCCCTCTCATCAAATTTTCTACGAAAAGTTTAAAGCATCCTTACGGCTGTATTCGAAGCAAGAATTGGAAAACCTGACTAATTAGAAAAGAACATTGTTACTAACAAACATTTCTATTTTATTTTCCTTCATCTATTGTAATTTAAGAATTTAGAACTAATTTATAATACTATGAAGCATATGTTTTCAAATTAAGTAATCAGAAATATTTTTAATGTACTCAAATCAGAACTTTCACTACAAATATCACTTTTTTTCCAACAAAACATTTGAGGCATGGGTATGCTTACCAAAACTCTTACAAAGTTTATGCAGACGTCGATTATTTTTATATAAGTATGCAAATGCGTATAAGGTATTTTGGGGGGATATTTATGTTCATAATTGTGCCACACTGCAAGTTAAAAAATTGTATAATTTTTTTTTTATTTATTTAAATAGCTTTAACTCATCGTTCTGGAGTATCAGATTTCGTAAATGGACTACAGATTTGGTGGCAATTAGCTGATATTTGGCAAGATATTTCAAATTAAAGACCTTTTGAATATTTATTCCGAAAATTTCAGCTTTTTACCTAAAAATAACTTCGAGATAACATAAACATTCGGAATTCAACATTATTTTTGTTTATCCAAGCACATACAGCACAAAACAATATAAATAAATAAATGTGATTTTTTGAAAGAAATTTTCTGAATTTACACACCTAGATGCGGTACACAACTCTGGATTAACCAGGCTTTAAGAATGTATATATATATATATATATATATATATATCCACAGTTTGTCAAATCCAGCCAACATGGTGAGTTCAGAATTAATCAAACTTTTTTATTCTAAGTATTTTGCCATAAGGGGATAAATCAAGCGAAAAAGTTGAGTTTTGAGTTTATCAAGGCCTTTTCTTTGTAGCAAAAATTCATATGTGAAATAGTTTTGTATAAGAATTGTCTTATAAACACCATATTCTTTGCTCTCTATAGTCTGGGATAATTTAACATATTGTCCACATAACGTATTGTGTTAGAGTTCTATGCTATAACTAATTTCCCTTTTGAAATGAATTCGCAATTAATAATACTTTTTCAGGCATAAAAAACTGATTTTATTATCACCTGCGAATTCTGGAGAATTGATTTTGTTTATTTTGGTCTACAAATTTACATGCTATACTTTGTAGTTTCTTTTCATAGCCCTATGTCAAACATCATATCTCAATAGCAATAAAAGTATCTCAATAGCCTGGAGTAAGGACGACACCTTTATATCTCCACAGGCATATATTAAGTGTCAGCTGACCTTGCCAGCTTTAAGCTACAGCCCATTTCTAAGAAAAGAAAAACTCTGGAGTATGGTCTGAAAGTCTCCTACCCCACTTTCCTTACCATTAACCTCTCGAAAGGACTTACGGCTCACCCTGTATTTTTGGGTGTCCCCTTACCGCTCGATTCCCACCGAAATCAACAAAAATAAAGTAGCGTAAACGACGTTTCTCGAAGAGATCTGCATTTTGAGGACATAAATAGGATTTTCTCGGAAACTAATGGCCGAATTTTGATGAGATTCCATTTTCCGTTGGATTCCATTTTCACGCCCCAAACTCCTCACGTTAAAACAATTTCGGGTTTCATCGACTGGAAACGGACAAAACAGGAAATACCGATTTTTGGCCCCGATTTTCTCAGTAACTACGATTCCGATTGAACCTCGGTTTGCGGAATTAGAGTGCCTGAAGGAGACTATTTTTTCATGTGAAAAAATTTCATTTCCCTATCGGAGGTCATGGTGACCTCGATCCCAATGTTAAAGTTTTTCGAGGATTTCTCCGGAAATGGTCAATAGAAAATCTCAATTTTTTGCGTGTTGGACATGACCTTTTCATTTTTCGCAAGAACAGTGAATCTATCTATATTAGGCGAATTTAGTGATAATTTTCAAATTTTCCGAAATTTTCAAAAATCGATTAAAAATTCGAAGTTATTAAAAAAACAGAAATAGCTAAAATGTTTGCCTCGAGACGCTCTATCATTAAATATATATATATATATATATATATATATATATATATATATATATATATATATGTCTTTAGCCCTATTAGGACCGGAGATACTAGATACATATGGGTGTTGCAAACCATATGATGCATATGGGCGCTTAACACGGTTGTATGTGGAAAATAAGTTTTCTAATAACGTTAGAGCGATGAGCTTCTACCCGAAGGGTAACTTCAGGGGATATTCAAAGACATAAGCCGTTCGCTTGTAGCAGCAACAGAAATCGAAATCGAAAAGAAAATCGTAAACGTCGTTTCTCGCGGAGATCTGCATTTTGCTAACATAAATGCGATTTTCTCGGAAAAAAGAATTAAATTGTTTGCAGAGTTAAAAAGTAAATCTATTAGAATCACACTCTGTTATTTTCGGCGTTGGGTAGTGCTGCCATCTAGTGACAATAGTTGAAACTAATCTTAAATTTGTAATTTTATAATTTAATTTTTGCGGTTTGTGCTCCGCCGACACTTAAAGACTCCGTCTGCACTTTCCAGTGGCTTCGTGGCCGCTCCAGGAAGGCAAAATAAATAAGAAATGATAAAATTAAAGAATAAAAAAAATAAAAACTTGACAATCTGAAGGGAAATTTGCTAAGTTCCAATTTCGCATCGCCTCTAGCTGACGACGCGTCTTCTGCTAGAAAAGGCGCTTGCATTATTAATAATATGAAAAGAAAGTTTACAATACGAAGCATTATTTATGAAATGAACATGAAGATAAATGTTTTGAGCCCCATAGCACGCCCTTCGTGCTCATATCTTAAGTAGAAATAGTTATTTCCGTGACTTGCGAGGGAATTTTTAGTCTAGGGATTTCTCAACAATTCTCTTGCATCAACGTCCACCTCCTTAAAGTTTCTCTATAATATGCAAGATATAGCACAGTCACGATATAAGTAACTGAACATTAAATTACTAATGGATGACAATTAGACTAAGAAAAGGAATAAAAAAATTTGAGAAAAAAAAAATGTTTCATTACATCTTATGTTCTATTAATTTTTGTATTATTATTATTATTAATTATGCAAGATATAGCACAATCACGATATAAGTTCTATTACTTTTTGTATTATTATTATTATTAATTATGTAAGATATAGCACAATCACGATATAAGTAACTGAACATTAAATTACTAACGGATGACAATTAGACTAAGAAAAGGAATAAAAATTTTGAGGAAAAAAAAAAAAAAAAAATGTTTCATTACATCTTATCTTATGTTCTATTACTTTTTGTATTATTATTATTATTAATTTAAAAAATATAAACAAGTTTCCAGAAACAAAAGGAAAGATTCTAATTGCACAAATGCTCGATTTTAATTAAAGTGATAGCTGCGCTTGATAGCTGCTTTTGCAATCAGTGCGAGCTTGATTATGCCCATCAATTTCCGGGGCATATTCGACCCCTCAATCACCATTGACCCCTTTAAAATTTCATCGATCTCCAAGAGATCTAAACTGACTTCGTTGGGACATCTGAATTGGGCCAACCAGGACAAATGTCTGATCTGATTTAAAGTAATTTTATTTTGATTAATTTGACTATTTCTCATAGAGAAGTCAAGGAATGGTATGTATAATTTTAATGCATATTTATCATTTTGTATTTAGCAATATGAAGTTTGAATTATGGTGGCTGAAATTTGCAGTTTTAAATATTTTTCATAAATCGCATGAACAAAGAAATATGAAACCTTTTAGTATTCTGTCAGATAAGTTATTTTTGTTTGCATGATGCTAACAAATATTTATTGCATAAACAGAAATTTAAAATTATTTTCCACATATTGCTAAACATTTGATCATCAATGCAGGAAATTATTTGAATTCTCTTTAGCTAAGACGAATTAAGTTCTTTAACTTTAAAGTGGAGATTCGGTTGTTCTTCAGGACATAATTCTTATAAACAAGCAATTCCACGAATCTGAAACCAATGCTCAGCTGTGTTTATAACATTTTTTGTACCTTTTCATCTAGTTTGTGACCCTAAGAGTAACAATTTTAAAGTAATTTGGTACGAGGTGTTGCAGGCATTTAGACATAGAGTTCATTAAAGAATCAGCAAAAATGTCAGTAAAAGAAAGCAAAATAGAGTAGATAAAGAATCAAACACCTACGTAACAGTGTTTTAGGTTACAGCAGATCAATTTCAATCAGTGATAATTTAATTTTTTTCAATTAATGATGTTAAGTAATTATGTCCACTGATACTTTACCTAGAGCACAAAAACACATATGCAGTTCAAAAATAAAAGAGCTAAATTCTATTATCAGAATGGTAAACAGAGAAATATTGAAAGTAAACAGTTTGGAATATCAGCATTACGAAGGCTTGCTAACGCTTAGTTAGTAAGTTTCCCACAAAAAAAAAAAAAAAAAAAAAAAAAAAAAAATGGCAAGCCCAAGAAGACGGTAAAGAGGTAGTTGGGTGAAAACCGAAATGCAAAAGTTATTTAGAAAAGAAAAAAGTGAAAATTGATTTTAGGTAAGTTCAAGTGAGCGAAACACGGCAAGACCTTTTTTCTCCCTCATCCTGAAGGTAGATGTTAATTTGATTTAAAAAATGCATATTTTTTTTTTTAAAATGCATATATACTGTTAAGGTTTTACATTATATTCTACTCACGGCTTTACACGTTTTTTTATACACGTACTTCAAATGATATCCTCTACTTTGCTGTCGATTGGGCAATTAATACAGAAAATTCAAGACTCGCGCAACAGAAATTCTGAAATATACCGAAAACGCAATTTAGGTAATTATGGTCGAAAACAATGCCATGAAAATAATTTAGACTTGAATTTATTGAGCTCTGAGAGGAAAGTATCTAAAATATCATTTGAAAATTTGTAGAAAGGAGGTTTAAATTAATTTCTTCTTCAGTCTCTAGAGAACTAGTGCCTAGAATACAGCGACAGTAGTGATGAAGGATAACGAGAAATTTTTTTTTCTGGATGAACCTCTTATTAGTGTTAAGTATGAAAAATTTAAGTAAGTATACAAATTAGTAATTAAGTATGTAAATTGTGTATATAGCATGTAATTAGGTAAGTGAAAATTTAGTTTATATCACTTCTGTTAAACGAAAATGCAGTTTATGCTGAAAATTTAGTTTATGCTTGAATGCTAAAAATTTAGTTTATGTTCGAAAGTGAGCAAAATGTGTTTTCCTGGATAAACTTCTATTTTGTAATAAATGCACACTATGTAAAAGTTTAGTTTATACATAAATAATCATTTTAAAATTCTTATTTGCAGATAAATTGATTTTTCAAGCAATTTATTCCCTTAAATAAGTTTTTAAGGCATCCGAGAATTAAGAGCTAATTTTAGGGTCTCTTGCCCCATTACGCGCCGAGCTGACGTGCATATTCTGTCACCTACTGCGTTTCTAATATGCCTTCTGGAACTGATTGTCTGAATGAATTCTTAGAACTGCACATTGAAGAATTTTATTATCTTATTCTAAATCCTTATTCTTATTATCTTATTCTACATCCTTATTCTTATTATTTTATTCTACATTCTTATTCTTATTGTCTTATTCTTATTATTTTATTCTATAAATAGTTGTGAGGTTTATATATTTATTTTTAACTAACAGTTCATTTTAAAGCGAATGACTTTCTCATTACTCTCTTTTCACCCAAGCTTTTCATGTCAGAATGTAAATGAGGTAGCGAGAGTTTATTCAGATTAAGATAGAAAGAAGTGCTATTTAAGCAAGAATTCCGGAAGTTAATTTTAGAGCGCATCTGCCTATTCCAGGCCACGTTGTGCTGTGATTATTAGCGACTTGCGTTAGCGGGGTTGAGTGTTCTAGACATTTGGTTTTGTCTCTCCGGTTTGCTACATACCAGAGCCCTTTCTGTACGTTAAAGTATTCTGTGAGCCGTTAGGCTAATCTACCATACCCTTGAAATTATTATTTGTGACGTATTTCTGTTAAGCCAGAAGTGCTTGGCTTACTCTAACCCAAGTTGAGTCATTTGTTAATTTTATGTTTGAATAAAAGAGTCATATACATCCTCCATATGATTTCTGTTTTGTTTTACAAGGCTGGAAGATAATTATTCAATAGCCCTTTTCTTACAGTCTATATTGTATATTCTCAAAGAGACATAGACTTTATATAGTTCAAAATCAAAATCACAAAATTTTTAAAAACAGCATATCCTTAGCATTTTTGAGCATATAGTGCTAAATGCTGCTACACAGTTTTTAGCCCAAAATGGCAATTATTCTCGAATTTTTATTTTGCGTCGAATCACTTTTGTTATCTGTTTCACTTTTAAAATGACGCTTAAAACAATTACTATAAAAAAGAAAATAATATATAATGCTTTTTATAAATCCACCTTGTGTAATTTCACGGGTCCAGCTAGTAATTAATAAAAGAAATAAAGAACAGTGTTTAATGATTTTCAATCGCTTCATTTGTGAATCAGTAAGATGTAAATTAAATTTAAAAGAAAAATTAAATGTAATACACTTCGACTAAATAGCAGCAAACTGACATGTGGAAGTTAAAAATATTTTGCAATGGATTACTTGTTGTTGATTGCCTGCCAAGATAAGATATCAATTTCATTTTTAGTTACCAACATAATACCAGGAAGAAATGCACAGAAACATCGCGCATAGAATGCTTATGCCGGAAGATGCACGCACTTAAAATGTTTTTCAGTTATTCTGTAAGTTTGACTAATAAAGTTGGTTGTTCGTTCAAATATGAGATTTCTTTAAAACTTCATTACAATAATTTCATTTTCAGTTACTTGGATCTTGCTCGGCGTAGGTACAGCCAAAGCTGCCGTTATGCAGGCTTTTAAGCTCCATACTGCATTGTAGTAACGGCAAGAGTCGCATTGTAGTAACGGCAAGCCGGCAACTGCGCATCCTTGTAAGTATATTAGGTATCGCCGGGTCAGGCTAACTACTAAACTTCCACCGCAATATGATTTCCGAGAGAGAACAAACACTTCGGGGAGAAGTTCGAGAATCTTCCATCCCTCTTCCCCCACCACAAACCTCTTTAGTGAATTTCGGTTCGCAGTGTATTTTCAGTGTCCCTTCACCGCAGATGTTATACGCTTACAAATATTCATGCGGACTCGAATCCGGGCACCTTCAATATGGCAGTCAGATGAGAAACCACTGCCCTGTTTGGTGGCCACTTTTTTACACATGCAAGCGGATGAATTCTAACCCTGATATGTGAATGGCACTTGCAGGCAAGGGAATGGAAATTAACACTCCCATGTAATTATTAGCGCATGCGAAATACTTTGAAGGGTTACCTCTATGATTTCAGATCAGTAATGCACATAAAGAATATTTTATGAACTATAATTTTAGTATTTTGGATACCTTTTAACTGAAAATACTAAATTAATATACTGATATATAAATTAAACTGAAATTTCTAAATCAAACACGGAGGTTCACAAATTTCTTTACTTACTTAAATAGTCTGAGAAAGTATAATAAAGAATGTTACATTTTGGGAAAGACGGTCATTCCTTATAAATTTTGCTAAACTGTACTTTAATGTAATTATTTCAGTATGCAATGCGAGGTTTTCAGTCAACTTCGATAAAATATGTAGTGCATTCACAAACTTTTAAGATTCAGATTTTTTAACCAACTCCAATGAAGATGCCGAATGGTAATGAATGCGATGATCCCTTACTTATCTTTCTTTAAAATACCGCCAGGTTCTGGAAAGAAGTTTAAGTAGAGGGTTTCATTGATTTCATGCAGTCAGTGCATTTTAAGAACAAACAGAGAGAAGCAATAACATTTTCTTCACACAGTAAACAGTAGTCAAACAGTTTATGGAGACAAGAAAAATAAATTAACATTATTCTTAATCATCCCTTTCACTCTCAAGATTTGGAACGTGTCTACGACAGTTTATTCCCTAAAGTGAATTCACAGTAAGAGACTCTGTTTTGAAATTATTTCAAGTGTTAGGAAAAGCACAGCTAAAGAAACAAAGAGTATTACAACAGTAATTTCCTATGATTTAAACTGCAAGCTTTAGGTACATTAAGGGAAAAAAAAGCGAGATTTCTATATCTCCCGTTCTACTAGGCCGATAAACGAAATTCAAATTCAAATTGAAATTTCCATGTCTCAAAAGCGCTACTTGGGATATAGTATATTACATTTATATATAGCATTGCATATTTCCAGTCGTAGAATGGAAATAGTGTATACGAGCCGGTTTCCCTTAGAAAGTCCTCCACGAAGGCATCCCTCCCTTTAGGCAGATAGCCCTAGTGTGCTTTGCCGTAATTAAATACACCTAGAATGGAAATATGGAAAAAAAATTGGCATGTCATTTCAGAAAAAGTCCGATTTTGTGTCAAAATACCTGTATTAGAACAATGACGTATATAAATCTAATACATATCCTAAGTGGCGCTTTCGAGTCATGAAAAACGCCAGCTGAATTTCGTCAATCGGCCCAATACATATAGAATTTTTTTTTTTTTAAGCAGTGTACATTTCAAGATGTGTACAATATTAAATGCAAAAGAGGGGGAAAACAGTGATAAGTAAAAGGAAAATTAGTCATAAAGTTTGTAGGATTCCCCACTGTGTAATTCTAAGTTACAGTTGACAGTGAAGAATCTTAAGAACTAGTAAGCGAATAATCGCTTGAGTTCGTGAGACAGTGAAAGTGAATAAACTTGTAAAGGATTAAAAAAACCCTTTATTATTCAAATAAGATTTAACAGAACTCCGTCTTGGAGTTTTACAATAAAGCCGACACTCGGGCTTCAACTTAAGAGACTAAGAATTAAACTAAACTAATCTTAACTAAAGGAGATATAGCCGAAGCTATTAGAATTCTAACAGAGTTGGCCCCTTAACGCTAATTCACTGCGAAGCTATCAAGGGCCTAAATTTCGGCCGAGCGTAATAATAGCTTACGAGAGAGTAGCCTAAAAAGGCGGACGCGCGCAGCCAGAATACCTGGTATCTCTCTTCCTAAGTCTGTAGAACTTCGCGGTTAAATACCGCTCTTCCTCATTAGCATTCAGACGTGATTCTAAAACTACGTTCTGCCCGGAAGTGGTAAGTTGAAATTAAGAATCGATGGGAAAGGAAGTTTAACTCAGAATTTAACTGTTAATAAAATTAACATAATCCTTACAAGTTCTTTCTTTCAAATCCCAATTTCTTGCAAGATTTCCTATAAACCTTTGTATACACATTTGTGGACACAATTGGTGTCTCACAAGTTTTAAATGCTTCATTAACAATTAAGGTAATCCGCAAAAAATATTATCATTTTAGAAACATGAATGCAATTTTTTATGCACACATAAGTAAAATGCTGTACACATAAGTAATTTCAAACTGATAGTTTCAGCAAGACCTTCTTATTAATGATAGATTGGATAAGGCCTTGAACACTGATAATTAATCGTGGTATCGATTCCGGGGGAATAGCCTAACAGTATGGGAATGTCGTAATTTTTCGTATAATGTGAACGCAAGTCAGTTTGTTTTCGAAAGACTTTCCCAAAGGTATTTCTCATAAAGCATATACAGTCTTCGTTTGCTTTATGAACCATCGAGCAGACGGAGAAAAAGATAAAAAGAATAATTTGTTCATTTAGTGTTTCGTGAAACAATGGTTCTTCAGCTAATTTAGGCTAAGCTAGATTATTTGAATATGTCAAAGCACGCGATTGCTTTCAGCGTAAGGGAAAGGATACCTACGTGGAGGACTTTCTAAGGGAAGCTAACTTGCATCCACGTTATTGATGGTAATAATCACGGAAAAAACACCATGCAGCCTAGGTCCGAACCCAGATCGAACTAGCAAGATTCAAAGTTCTTAACTACATGGCCACTAGAATGGCCCAGCTAATTGAACTTGTAGCTTCGTTTTTGCATCAAACAAAGAAATGTTGTTTAATATTTTATGAGTTTCATCTCCGGCTGAAGTAATGGCAACAGTTAGAAAGCAATGGAATTATCCAATAATGTCATGCAATTTTTTCCATGTCATTAAAACTGTTCAGAGACACCAGAAAAACTATTAAATGGAGTAGAATTCTACACATCCAAAAGCGTTTATGATTTAACTTAACTGTGACCCATTAAATAAAATCAATGCAATGGTTCGAAAAGATATTTTAAACTGCATTAAGGGATAAAGGCTTTGCTTCCTAAGAAATAAAAATATTTAGCGTTTTACTCCAGAATTGTCCGGTAAGGATTTATGTGTTTTTCCCCTCGCGCAGAGTAAATATAAGCCGAAAGGCATCTTCCCCTTCGAAAGCATCTTTCTGTAAGAAGATAAAGCTATATGCTTTGCCATGCTCAATAATCCTCTTTCGCGGAACTTTTAGAAATAACAACTTCTGTTTACTTACGATCTTCATTATTTTTAAGTACTTGTATTGCATGCAATGATTTCACTTCTTGAGTATTTGTTCAACTTCTAATTAATTTTAATACTTCATTTGCAAAAAACGCGACTATTTCATAGTTTATGTTAGTAACAAATAAAAATTTAATGAGCTTAAATAACAAACTAACATAAATAATGATATACAATGAATAGCTTATAATTTCGGTTATAATTCGGCTGTTTGAACAAATTACTGAACGTAGATAACTGAATACTTTTTATTCCAAATTTTTAGAAGCGCAAACTTAAAGATAATTTTTGCTTGAATTTCAATACTGTTACGCTAATGAAGATATTGCGATGTTACTAATATCCTTTTCTTTATTCTTATTTCTACCAGCAATGAGAAATTCTGTTTCAGACCACCAATGAAATACTCTCTCGACTTTATTCAAGTGTCATTGTTCAAGATTTTACTAAATAATATCTTTTACTCATGCACTTATCGCTGAAACCATTTTTCATTTTCCCTCAAAAAAAACTTCCTAAAGGTGACATCTTTCTAATATATATTTCGTTTGCCAATTCAAGAAGTATTAGGCTTAGTATTAGGCTTAGTATTAGGCTGCCAGAAAATCTCTCAGCTCAGAAGTACCAGTATTTATGCTGTCTATAGCGTGATTTTGCTATTCGAAATTTGCTTGCAAATTAAGCAGTTGTAGCTTAATGCAACACAGGAGTTCATTCAGTGAAATTTATAGTATGATTGAAACAGTTTTCCTCAAGAGCAATTATTTAATCTATTTTATCCCCTGGGCAGGTTTTTTTTATCCTTTGAGCTACACAAACATAAAACAAGAGAAGAGAAGCATTGCTGTTTTCCAAATAAATTTAATGAATAATCTAATCCTAATGCAAATTTTGCTTGTATTTCTTTAATTCGGTAAACTTTTTTTAAGCTGATATGTTTCAATTACAAAGGTGTGTGTCATTCAGTGTTTGTTTAACAGGAATGAATTTTAATTCTATAATATTTTTGTAATTTTATTTTTATTTTTAGTCCAAAGGGGCAATTTGCCCAGAAGGACTATTAATTTTGGTTTGGAATTTTGCTTTCATTCATTATAAACATTGATTCACTTTTCAAATTGTTGCCACCAAATACTAGAGCTCTGTATCATATCTAAAGAAATTAAATACTGAAGAATCTGCATGAATGTTTTATGTTTCTCGCATTGGGATAAAACAAAGGTACCTGGAGCTATCAAATTTTGAATAACGAACGTTTACACCCGAATATGGGCATCTGGAAGTCCAAATTTGGAATTTGGAATTTGTTTTATTACCTATTTCATATTTTGTAAAATTTTAACGAATTTTTTATTGCAAACTTAAGGATTTCAAAGCGAGCAATGGCAACACTGTACGAAAAAAGAAACATTCTTATGTCCAGCGCTCGAGACTGTATCGAAAATTCTAAAGATATGCTGACTTAAAAGTTATTTGGCGATGTTGCTGTTGAAGTGAATTTTATGGTTTAAGTGCGAAGAACATGATATTTAATAAGATAACACACAAAACGTTAGAAAAACGCCCCTTTGGACGTAATTGTTCTTTTTAATTATTTATTTATTATTACTTTTTTAATTTTAGAACTTCCAGTACACTGCGATATGCTGTGTTGCTATTAAGTTCTTTTCGGTAGCCCACCCAGACACATTTTTATATTCTTGAAAGCCGAGCTAGGTGAAGACGCAGGAGCACACGAAACTTGTTTTATTAGTTAGGGGTTAGGGAACATTAGTGAGCAAGGAGCAGAGCCTCTAGTTTTTAAATTATATCACATGTTTTTACATTTTGAGTTCTTAATACTCTTCTTCGTGTGTTTATAGGAATATCATGCATTACTTTTCTTTTGAGAATAAATTGAACTTGCATTAATTTCGCTATGGCTCATCATGAGAATTTGATGCTCGTAGCATTTTCATTTTATTTATTTAATTTAAAATTTTCGTTTACTTTTCATTCCTTTAAAAATGTTTTAATTTCGCATATAAGAATTATGTTAATTTTATTACAGTTACATTTTGAGTTAAAGTTCCTTTCCTGTCGATTCTTAACTTCAACTTACTACTTCCGGCTAGAACGTAGTTAGAATCACGTCTGAATACATAATGAGGAAAAGCGGTATTTAAGCGCGAAGTTCTTCGGTTTTAGTGAGAGAGTTACCAGGTATTCTGTCTGCACGCGTCCGCCTTTTTAGGATACTATCTCGTAAGCTATTATTACGCTCGGCCGTGCTTTAGGCCCTTGATAGCCTCGCAGTCTATTAACGTTAAGGGGCCAACTCGGTTAGAGTCTTGATAGCTTCGGCTATATATGCCGATTTAGTTTAGATTAGTATTATTACTAGTCTCTTAAGTTCAAAGCCCAAGTGTCGGCTTTATTGTACACTCCAAGACGATGTTTGTTATACTTTAGTTGGAATAATAAAGGGCTAGTTTACCCTTCTATCTTGTAGTTTCCTGGCACACGAACTCAAGCGATTATTCGCTTATCAGTTCTTAAGATTCTTCACGTTCAACAGTAACTCAGCATTACACTGTGAGGAATCCTACATGCATTCTGCAAAGGAGAGTCATTATATTAAGTAGTTTCTTTTTCTTCGCTTATTATTTGCTTATTGCATTTTTTCCGTTGAAACTTTACTTGTCGTAGACTTAACAGCGCATTTAGAAAAATTACAATCACTTTATTTTTGTTTTCGTTTCTTTAATGCATATAAGCATATGCAAAATTATTTGAATATTAAGCAAAAACAGTTTTCTATACCTTTATTTCACAAACAAGAGTTCATTTTCCTGATATGCATACATTCTGTACAAATACATTACATTATCATAAAAATTAACATATTCCAGACGAAGTTGACATATTCCAAATTCCGTGGTCGGAATCCCGACGAAAGTGCCAACATCTCCTGCGTATTAAAAAACTAAATGTCTGCACGGCGACACTCAAACTGAAATGTGGAAAATGATAATTCATCACTGGCTGGGACTGGTGTCCCAGTCCAGCAGCCCATTAAATGGGTGAGAATAAAAGGAATAATGTTATTCCCTAGTACGTTCTTTAGCTGTGTGAGTGATAGCACGATCAGGTGGTAACTTGAAAATACGTGATTCAAATCCCAGCGTGAGCAAAGATGGTTTTTCACGTTTTTCTGCTTCGGGAAAAAGTTTGATGTTTCTACAACCTAGACTGGCATATTTTCAGAAGCGTCAAGTTCAATAAGACTGGCAAAGTTTCGGAAGGGTCAAGTTCAATAAGTTCAATAAGACTGGCATAGTTTCAGAAGCGTCAAGTTCAATAATAAGTTTCAGAAGCGTCAAGTTCTTAAGGCAGCAAACCTGCCTTAAGGATTTAAAGACCTGGTATTTATAAAAAGACATACCATCCTTTACTTGATATCAATTTATTTCTTAATTTCCAGTTTTCTCAAATTATTATGTAAGGAATTATCGCCTTCCAAAGTGCATGTTTTTATGGTGTAAGTAACGAAATTCACTTCAAGTATCACTTAAGATGTTCAGCTGGCATCTAAAGATTTCGTGATTCGAATTATGGTGACAGTTGATGTTTCATGTTTTCTCCCTCCATAAAACCTAATTGTCTCTGCAACTAAATATTCTAAAAAAAAGGGGGTCATATTTTACCATAGTGGCAGCCAACACCATCTACACAGATTAAAATTCAAATTATTTAAAATTCAACACTAAAATTAAAATTTGACACCAGACAAAGGGACAAAAGGGATTATACCGAACTCCAAACAGTGATTTGGAAAATGTGATTTGGATTTTCGTGAAATTGCTCAATGCATTATTATTTTCAAAATACTACTTTGCTTACTTGTTCATAATTTTAGTTTGCTTATTTGTATATAATTTGCTTATTTGTCCATTAATTTAAAATATAAATGTTTACTTAGTGTTTGCGGTTTTCTTATTTTTAGCAGACTATTCTCGAAAGTACTGTGATATTTTTTTGGTATTGTCAAATTTTCGGGAAAAAGGTCTCAAAATATTTGGTAATAATTAATCAAGAAGATTAAATTACCTAATCAGCAAAACAGTTAGGAAATAAATAATTTATATTAGAGTTTTATTTCAAATTTTGTTAACGATAATTCGTTAATTTTTGAAAGAACTTACCGTTTCTAAGCATATAAAACCATTATATGATTGGAACCTGTTTACTGATGTATTGTAATAAACTTCTATTTTAATCACGCTCAATTTATACTCATAGAAGATTTATTTAGAATTTCTTGCATTAAGATTACTTTGAAAAGACTTTACACCATGCGACTTCTGCATACACATGTACGCATAATTTAATTCAATTTGTATTTTTTTAAAATATGAATTTGATCTCCTAAAGTACGACAGGAATGCGTTAATCTAATTAATCATTTAAATTTTAAAAAGTTGCAGTGCGATAATTGTAATCCAAATTACAAAGTTCTTCTTCTAACATTCCTTATCAGTGTGGGCACAACGCTATCTTCTAACGATTAAGAGCCGGAATTATTTTTAAAAAATCCTTCTCTTTTAAAATGTAATTCAATACACAGCAGCCGTTAAAACTTTTAAAATAGACAGGATTAAAAAAAATATCACACACTTACTACACGTAAGTGAATAAATGAATTCCTACTGCCTACTTGAATTTCCCTAATGTTTTTTAAAGAGATTACAAGAGATTATAAAAGAATATCCTATTGTCGGCACTTTTAGAATATTTTTCTTCCATTTTTGAACATGAAATAATGGGATTATTTCCAAATTCACCTAACAAATATTTGCCATTTTTATTCTTCGCAATACATACTTAATCGAAGAAAATTGTTTCTTAGTATAAATAATTTTATTATAGAAGAATTTCATGATTATCAGATTCTTAACTCATAGGAGGGGGAAGAGAATCTACAAGTCTTTCAATAACTTTCAGCCTTCCCAATTTATTCAAGAAATCTGGAGGAGGGGAAAAAAGAAAGACACAACATAGAACAATATTTCGAGATATTTTAAATTAGAGAAGCTGTGATAAATTAAAATCCTACTAAATGAATGTAGTATCTGTAGTGAATTAAATTGTATAATATCGCTTTTGCTCTCTCCAAATGATTTTAATTTGTTCACGAAATTTAACCCGGCGGAAGTCGCACCAAGAAAAGTTACTAGAGTGAGCGCGTGGGGTATCACATACCCCAATATTTAAAATACAATAAAAATAGTATTATTTAGTTTTAAAACTGTTTTTTTTTGTTTGTTTTCGTGTATTATAAATAAGTGAATAATAATTGGGTTTCAAAAAATTAATTTCCAAAATAATCTTACAGTTAAAATTAAGATAAATGAAAATAATAAAAAAATAATCATCATGCCTCTAAGTTTCACTGCATCTCTAATATACCATGCTTATTTTATTTCTTCACACTTTGAACGAAATACATTCATATGTTCCTGGCACAGAATGTTTTCACATTTTAAACATTGCATTCGCGTTCTTCCGTCCTTGGTGCGAGGGCAAAAAATTTATCACATCTTTCATACTTAGTTGTTTCGAATTTCATGTATTCGTTTTAATTATTCGTCGAAACTTCTGCTTTTGTTTTGCATGCAGTACATCAATTTCTTGGAAAAGTATTAATTTCTGATCTTTGTTCAATACTTTTTTCATTAATTGTAATGCTAAGTCCTTCAAAAACAGACTTCTGTTTCTGGTTGGTGGATTAGCAGTTGAATGTAATATAATTCAAGCATTTATTACAGCAA
Source organism: Stegodyphus dumicola (assembly GCF_044657685.1). Lineage (NCBI taxonomy): Eukaryota > Metazoa > Arthropoda > Arachnida > Araneae > Eresidae > Stegodyphus > Stegodyphus dumicola. The sequence continues at coordinate 23,548,401 of NC_140780.1, read as the reverse complement.
CATTCAGTGCAGGAAAGAAAATTACCATTGGCCACCTTCTTGTTATTCTGGCAATTGAATAATTGGATGACATTTCATGCCCCATATCCACTGCTCCTTTAGTCATATTATTAAAACATATAATTCCTGACGTTTCCTTTTTCTCCAATAGTATCATCTATAGTATGATCGTTATATAATGTTGAAAGCATAAGAACACTTTTTCCTTTTTTAGGAACATCAGGAATTAATGTTTTATCTTTTTCGAAACCAAAACATTGTAGAAAATATTCTTAGTTTCATCTTCAGTTTCCGAAATGCAATCTTCATCGCTTTCAAATATTTCTAATAAATCTCACATGCGTTGCATCTCCAGTTCATAGGAACTCATTCTTTTTACCATAATGCAGTTAGAAAGTTTTAAGAATTTAATGTCAAGTACTTTAAAATCACTTGCGAGTAGAAATATTTATTGTTACACTCTAGAAATAAATTTCTGAACTAAATGTTCAGTCAGAAAAACACTTACACGGACAGGCGCGTGGGGTGTGTCATAATCCAGTTCTAACAAAATACCGATAAATCTTTTTCTGAAACAACCAGGCAAAGAAAAAGCGGTTCTGAAAGTCAACTACAACTAGAAACTCAGCTACTGAAAGCAGCACAAAATTTCAGTTTCACAAGTTTAGGAATATTCCACTTTTATGTAGGGTTGGGGTATGATACACCCCACGCGCTTTCCCGCGGGGTAAAATGCAACGAATACTTTAATTATAATGAAAAATATATTACGCTTTTGATGACCAATCGTTGTATTACATTGATAAAATAAGTTAATGTTTTTACAATTTTTTTTTATTTTTGCAACCCTTTACGCAGAGAGATAAACGCAGTATTACATAACCTTGCTCTTATTTAAATTAATTTTACAGGATTCCTTTCCCTAAATATTAATTTTAATGCAAGTCAGTTCGTATAAAAATGCTGTGAACTAATGATCCCTCGTGAAGAGATATAAATTTAGAAATAATTATACATCAGTTATCAGTACAGGAAACAATCGCTTCAGATGCTAGATGTGTTATATAACAGTCTTAATTTAAGTTTTTTTTTTCAAAATTATTGTTAATTTACTATAGATATACCTTTTAAGAACTTTTTACTTGCTACTAAATAATTTTATGTCTGTTGCTTATGGATATTATGAAATGAGGCCCTTTCTGTCGTATAATCCAACATTTCCATTATCTATTGGTCTCTGAAATGAACCGATATATATACAGTATAAACATCTTCAGTTTAATTTTACAGCTGGCGTCAATAACTTATTGGTTTAATATTGTTTTCAAACATTTATGCTGCAGTAGAAGTCCAGTTAGCAATCCAATAATGAGGTGAACTGAAAGTCCTTCTCCCGATTTCCCTCTTGCTGAGTCTTTGCATTGCTAAATCAATAATGATTATTAATATTTCATGACGACTTCCTTCATTTTAAACAATTCCAGTTAAATTTTAAGGAGAAAGGGGAAAAGTAAACAATCATTTTCGTTCGGGATTGTTGCTAAGGGAATTCTGTAAGTTTTGAAAATCACAAGACTCCTCTTAGCATTGGCGACTCTCTAGTAATCTGAGAGCACCAATAAGCTTTTTCATATGTCTGTATTAAAAACAATTAATTATTTATATGTGTTTTGTGGAAAAAGGTATAAGGTATTTCTCCCGCCTTCTTAGTTTGCCTTCGTGGTGCAATGGCCGGCACACTCGGCGCGTATTCGAGAGGTCTGAGGTTCGAGTCACGGCGAGGGCATTTTTCATGACTCCTACTTCCAAATAATAACCTAATGACTCTAAAGGATAAAGCTTACTTCTAACCAGTAAATGATGAAACAATGAAAGTTAAATTTGACTGACAGGTCACAGTTTGGATAGGCCAAATTTTAATTTTTTTAAACCTTCTTCTCGTCAGATTATCATTTCATGCGCATCGCTGTAAACGTTATTAATTTGTGTTATTTTATGTAGTCTCATTTTATTCTTTAAATTCTAATTCTTCAGAACATTAAAGCTTTGTTGCCGTTTAATTATAACGGAGTTTATCCTACTTTTTGCATTTTTTACACAAAAGTTAGCATAATAAGCATTTCATTTAATTTTACTCTTCAAAGTGTTTATGTTTGTGTTAGGAAATGTTTCTACCTTCGGTACCCTATCTCACCTTTAATTTCTTTTGCAGAAAGAAAATATTTGTCTAAATTAGAGAGCTTTCCTTAAAAATATTTTTAGCTTCGAACATTCGCATCCGTTTGTTGACTCATAGGTGTTTGGTTTAATGATATATTCATCAGAGATAATTTTTAAAGAATAATGCTGTTAATTGTTGAACAACATGGAAAGATCTTGTCTCGAAGAAATCCATTTGAAATTTTCTACAGTTTATCATGATACCTTAATTAAACATAAATAATTCTATCTGAAGCTGAATTAATTTGATTAAGCGATCTTAAGCTTTCTGATTATTTAATGAAATAAATCTTGCTCGCACTCCTACTTCTTTTCTTTTGGCAAGAGTGAGCAATTTTGAAAATGAGTTGTTAATCGAAATTTACCCTTTCTAATCATTGACGTTTTTAATTACAGTGATCGAAAATATATTTAAGTATGTAGAATTTTTTATTTCATTCTGAATAGCTCGAAGAAAGCAAAGAATTTAGAATGCTCATTTAGAATCAGATTGATATTATAGATTTCACATCTTGAAAAACTGAAACCGATTTTAGTTTAGCGTAATAACCTAAGTTTTAATGTTGGTTTATAAATTATTTCTCCCACTTCCCTAGCGTGCCTTCGTGGTGTAACGGTAGCACGCTGGGCCGGTATCAATTAACCTAATGACTCTACAAGTGGCGCCCGAACTAAAAAGGTTGTCGATGATGATTCTCCGCACCCAGGATTTGGCGACTTAGTCCCCTAAAACCCTAGTCGCGCTTTAAAAAGGGGAGTATATAAGGTATTTCTCCCACTTCCCTAGCGTGCCTTCGTTGTGTAACGGTAGCACGCTGGGCCGGTATTCCAGAGGTCCGTGGTTCGATTCCCGGCGAAGGCAGTTGCTAATTTTTCATCTTTTCTGCTTCCAGTTAACCTAATGACTCTACAAGTGGCGCCCGAACTAAAAGGGTTGTCGATGATGATTCTCCGCACCCAGGATTTGGCGACTTAGTCCCCTAAAACCCTAGTCGCGCTTTAAAAAGGGGAGTATATAAGGTATTTCTCCCACTTCCCTAGCGTGCCTTTGTGGTGTAACGGTAGCACGCTGGGCCGGTATTCCAGAGGTCCGTGGTTCGATTCCCGGCGAAGGCAGTTGCTAATGTTTCATCTTTTCTGTTTCCAGTTAACCTAATGACTCTACAAGTGGCGCCCGAACTAAAAGAGTTGTCGATGATGATTCTCCGCACCCAGGATTTGGCGACTAGGTCCCCTAAAATCCTAGCCGCGCTTTAAAAAGGGGAGTATATAAGGTATTTCTCCCACTTCCCTAGCGTGCCTTCGTGGTGTAACGGTAGCACGCTGGGCCAGTATTCCAGAGGTCCGTGGTTCGATTCCCGGCGAAGGCGGTTGCTAATTTTTCATCTTTTCTGCTTCCAGTTAACCTAATGACTCTACAAGTGGCGCCCGAACTAAAAGGGTTGTCGATGATGATTCTCCTCACCCAGGATTTGGCGACTAGGTCCCCTAAAATCCTAGTCGCCCTTTAAAAAGGGAAATATATAAGGTATTTCTTCCACTTCCCTAGCGTGCCTTCGTGGTGTAACGGTAGCACGCTGGGCCGGTATTCCAGAGGTCCGTGGTTCGATTCCCGGCGAAGGCAGTTACTAATTTTTCATCTTTTCTGCTTCCAGTTAACCTAATGACTCTACAAGTGGCGCCCGAACTAAAAGGGTTGTCGATGATGATTCTCCGCATCCAGGATTTGGCGACTAGGTCCCCTAAAATCCTAGCCGCCCTTTAAAAAGGGGAGTATATAAGGTATTTCTCCCACTTCCCTAGCGTGCCTTCGTGGTGTAACGGTAGCACGCTGGGCCAGTATTCCAGAGGTCCGTGGTTCGATTCCCGGCGAAGGCGGTTGCTAATTTTTCATCTTTTCTGCTTCCAGTTAACCTAATGGCTCTACAAGTGGCGCCCGAACTAAAAGGGTTGTCGATGATGATTCTCCGCACCCAGGATTTGGCGACTAGGTCCCCTAAAATCCTAGCCGCGCTTTAAAAAGGGGAGTATATAAGGTATTTCTCCCACTTCCCTAGCGTGCCTTTGTGGTGTAACGGTAGCACGCTGGGCCGGTATTCCAGAGGTCCGTGGTTCGATTCCCGGCGAAGGCAGTTGCTAATGTTTCATCTTTTCTGTTTCCAGTTAACCTAATGACTCTACAAGTGGCGCCCGAACTAAAAAGGTTGTCGATGATGATTCTCCGCACCCAGGATTTGGCGACTTAGTCCCCTAAAACCCTAGTCGCGCTTTAAAAAGGGGAGTATATAAGGTATTTCTCCCACTTCCCTAGCGTGCCTTCGTTGTGTAACGGTAGCACGCTGGGCCGGTATTCCAGAGGTCCGTGGTTCGATTCCCGGCGAAGGCAGTTGCTAATTTTTCATCTTTTCTGCTTCCAGTTAACCTAATGACTCTACAAGTGGCGCCCGAACTAAAAGGGTTGTCGATGATGATTCTCCGCACCCAGGATTTGGCGACTAGGTCCCCTAAAATCCTAGCCGCGCTTTAAAAAGGGGAGTATATAAGGTATTTCTCCCACTTCCCTAGCGTGCCTTTGTGGTGTAACGGTAGCACGCTGGGCCGGTATTCCAGAGGTCCGTGGTTCGATTCCCGGCGAAGGCAGTTGCTAATGTTTCATCTTTTCTGTTTCCAGTTAACCTAATGACTCTACAAGTGGCGCCCGAACTAAAAGAGTTGTCGATGATGATTCTCCGCACCCAGGATTTGGCGACTAGGTCCCCTAAAATCCTAGCCGCCGTTTAAAAAGGGGAGTATATAAGGTATTTCTCCCACTTCCCTAGCGTGCCTTCGTGGTGTAACGGTAGCACGCTGGGCCGGTATTCCAGAGGTCCGTGGTTCGATTCCCGGCGAAGGCAGTTGCTAATGTTTCATCTTTTCTGCTTCCAGTTAACCTAATGACTCTACAAGTGGCGCCCGAACTAAAAGAGTTGTCGGTGATGATTCTCCGCACCCAGGATTTGGCGACTAGGTCCCCTAAAATCCTAGCCGTGCTTTAAAAAGGGGAGTATATAAGGTATTTCTCCCACTTCCCTAGCGTGCCTTCGTGGTGTAACGGTAGCACGCTGGGCCAGTATTCCAGAGGTCCGTGGTTCGATTCCCGGCGAAGGCGGTTGCTAATTTTTCATCTTTTCTGCTTCCAGTTAACCTAATGGCTCTACAAGTGGCGCCCGAACTAAAAGGGTTGTCGATGATGATTCTCCGCACCCAGGATTTGGCGACTAGGTCCCCTAAAATCCTAGTCGCGCTTTAAAAAGGGGAGTATATAAGGTATTTCTCCCACTTCCCTAGCGTGCCTTCGTTGTGTAACGGTAGCACGCTGGGCCGGTATTCCAGAGGTCCGTGGTTCGATTCCCGGCGAAGGCAGTTGCTAATTTTTCATCTTTTCTGCTTCCAGTTAACCTAATGACTCTACAAGTGGCGCCCGAACTAAAAGGGTTGTCGATGATGATTCTCCGCACCCAGGATTTGGCGACTAGGTCCCCTAAAATCCTAGCCGCCCTTTAAAAAGGGGAGTATATAAGGTATTTCTCCCACTTCCCTAGCGTGCCTTCGTGGTGTAACGGTAGCACGCTGGGCCGGTATTCCAGAGGTCCGTGGTTCGATTCCCGGCGAAGGCAGTTGCTAATGTTTCATCTTTTCTGCTTCCAGTTAACCTAATGACTCTACAAGTGGCGCCCGAACTAAAAGAGTTGTCGGTGATGATTCTCCGCACCCAGGATTTGGCGACTAGGTCCCCTAAAATCCTAGCCGCGCTTTAAAAAGGGGAGTATATAAGGTATTTCTCCCACTTCCCTAGCGTGCCTTCGTGGTGTAACGGTAGCACGCTGGGCCAGTATTCCAGAGGTCCGTGGTTCGATTCCCGGCGAAGGCGGTTGCTAATTTTTCATCTTTTCTGCTTCCAGTTAACCTAATGACTCTACAAGTGGCGCCCGAACTAAAAGGGTTGTCGATGATGATTCTCCTCACCCAGGATTTGGCGACTAGGTCCCCTAAAATCCTAGTCGCCCTTTAAAAAGGGAAGTATATAAGGTATTTCTCCCACTTCCCTAGCGTGCCTTCGTGGTGTAACGGTAGCACGCTGGGCCAGTATTCCACAGGTCCGTGGTTCGATTCCCGGCGAAGGCGGTTGCTAATTTTTCATATTGCCTGCTTCCAAAAAATCCTAATGACTCTACAGAATGACTGTGTGTTTTTGGGAAGGGTGCCATGTGAAATCTGTTTAAAAAGTTAGGTCAGATTCCCTGATCCAATAGCAGTCCTGTGTATAAATTCATTTGCATGCCTTCTGAAATACAGGGAAAAAAACTCCCAGTTCTAAATTTAACATCTCCATTGCAACTTTGGAGACAAAAAAGTCATTGACACAATGAAGGAATTGTTAATATTTTTCTACTTTTTATCACCCCCTTGCTATCTTCTCAGGTATCTATGCCACCATTTTCAGCGGGGGCAACTAAATAGGGGGAATGGGAATATTTACTGCGGAACTGAATTACCAAATTACAGGAAGCCCTTCAAACTCTAAGCTCACAACCTAAGTTGACAGTCATAAACATATTGGTAGGCAATCTCGGTTATCAGTGGTAAAAAAATATGGACTTATTTTTGTTTCCGCACCCACACTACTTTTTAGACTTCCTTTCACTTTTTGCTTATAACATCCACCCTATTCTCATTAGTAACGTGTTATTGCAGCTTTCTTTCTCTTTGCAGTTTTATTCGCCTAAAAATATTACTGATACTATATGTGTTTAGATGCTGTTAATGTTAGGAAAAGGAATATTTCTTATTGTTACCATCCTTTGAATAAGTATATTTTACTGTACAGTATAAGAACTGCACCTCATACTGTTACACGTGATGCAATACATTACAGTACAGAGGTACTGTACAAAAGGTTAGGTTAGGTTAGGTTATTTAATTACGGCAAAGCCTCGAGGGCTATCCGCCTAAGAGGAAGGATGCCTTCGTGGAGGACTTTCTAAGGGAAACTGGCTCGAATACACGTTACACATGAGGAAAACCACGAAAACACTCATGGAGCCAGCCCGTTCGCGGGATTCGAACCTCGGACCGAACTACCAGTGTTCAGCGACTCTACCGCTCGGCCGCTGGTGGGCTGTACTATACAAAAGATACTATACAGAGTGCAGCACAACACACCATTTTGCATTACTTTACGTCATAGTGCAATATTTAGAGTATTGTAATCTATAAATATATTATTCTTTCCTTCTTTAATATTAGTCATGGTTTACTTGCATAATTTGTTGCTTAAACGTGGTTTTGTATGTTACACGAAGTGTGGTTATGTATGTTCTATTTTCTCACATACCCGCATTATATCTTGGAACATATTACCCGCGGATGGTACCTACAGTACATACTTTGTAATTTATGTTACGGGGGCAACGTATATGATTAACGCGGTAGTTAGAATTCAACTGAAAAAATATTACCTCTTCAGATCACTGATTTTTGAAAATGAGAGGAAAATCAACGCATACATTACTTTCCCCGTCTTCCCCCCAAAAATACACTGAATTTTGCCTAACGGCAGATAATTTTACTGAAAATGTGTAAAGAGGAAAAATATAGGCTATCCACAGCAAAATTTTAAAATATTTAAATCGAAGAAATAGTTATTAATAATTAGAGTGTAAGAAGCATTAATGATTAAAACAACTTCTTGCCACGGGTATAATTACATGCTTTCCATGTTTAGATGATTCACATGATCTGTTTGAAAGAGACAGCGTAACAGATTACAGCATTCTTCCTTATCACAGTTAGATGATTCTCTTGGAGTATTTTCCACCCACCAAAGAGTACACTAGATTCCTAAATGCAGTAACAGTTTATCTTTCAATTGGTTATCTTTCAGTTCTTTACTGCGTTTATTCATTGTGAGAAGGGAAATTCAATTCAATGTCGAGGAGATCTAGTCACAGATTTATATATTAATATAAGTGTTCTGAGCAGAATATCGCTCTCCAGACTTAATTATTATGCAAATGATTTATGAATTGGAACTTATTGCAAGCAAGCTAGTTTAATTACTTGCCATTCTAACTGCTTCCCACGTTTCCCTATTTATCATCTACTTTGACAGAATTTAAGGGATAAATTTCAAAACATATAAGTTTACTAATGAAGCCAAAAGCTTGAAATATGGCTCATAAATTCGAAATACAAGATGGAGATGTTATTCGAAGGCAGCATAGTTTTAATACATCGTAATTAATTTAATAGAAACGGACACTCTCCAAAATATTCCCTACAAATATAAACCAAACTTAAGTTAAGTAAACTTAATCAAATTTATTGAATAAAGATTCCGCCTTATTTATATATATATTTTTAAACGCATTACTTATACCTTTCGTTTTATTATAAGGGTTATTATTAGGCAAAATGTTAGAAAAATGTAAAGTGATAACACTGCGAACTCACAAGTAAGCAGCATTAAAAAAATTTTTTTTGAGGTTAATGGTTTTCAGTTTTTTTTAAAGTTTAGACCAAAACAATCTAGTGAATATTAATCAGCCTCTTCGAAACTTCAACAAATTTTCAAAACCGACCGCTTGAAATCGTTAGTACTATCATTGTTACGTTCTTGGTAAATAATGAAATGAATAAAATTGTCTCAAAATATAATATGAATAAAAAGTATTTCATATTCATGGTTAATATAAAGTATTGTATAATTTTATTTTATTAAGTAATTCTGTCTATTATGCCTCGACTAATTCATATTATCAATAATTCGAAAACTTTCAAAATATTTTAAGGGATAAATCAGCAATGTTAATTTGCCCTAGCTGCAGATTTTTATGTTTGATGTGATAATCCGTTTAGGTTCTGTATATTTTTAACTATGTAATCATTGTTATTTTGAGCTTTACTATGGCCTAGCAATAATAATTTTCACGTAAAATAAGAAAATTAATATATTCGAAAAGGGCATAAAATTAACAACAGCAGCAAAAAAAAAAAAAAAAAAAAAAAAAAAAAAAAAGAAAAAAGAAGTGAAATCTGAAAGGTTTCAGATTTTAAATTACGTCTAAAGGGGATTTTTTTTTTACCGTTTTGTGGGCTACCTTTATTTATTAAATATCATGTTCTTCGCACTTAAACCATAAATTTCAGTTCAATAGCAATGTCGCAAAATAATTTTAAAATGAGCATATCTTTAGAATTTCCGATACACAGCTCCCCGCCCGCTGGAGATAAAAAGATTTTTTTCTTCGCCGTAGAGTGTTGCCATTGCTCGCTTTTAAATCGTTGAGTTTGTTACTCGAAAATTCCTTAAAGTTTTACAAAATAGAAAATCGATAATAAAATAGATTCCAAATTTGATCTTCCACATGCCCATATTCGTAGGAGGATTACGTCATTCAAAATTCGATGGCTTTATGTACCGTTGTTTTACCATAATGCGAGAAACAGACATACATTTATGCAGATTTTTCATTATTTAATTTCTTCAAATATAATGCAGGACTCTAACATTTGGTGGCAACAGTTTGAAAAGTGAAACGGACATTTATAGTGATTCAACGCAAAATCGCAAAACGAAAGCAATAGTCCTTCAGGAACAAGGTCCCTTTGGACTAAAAAAAAAGGAGAGAGAGAAAAAAGAGCGAAGAAAGAAAAGAAAAATAAGTATTTGTGTGATATCATTACACAAATAAGAGAACCTAAAATGAGTTTTGAAATAGAACATGTAGAAACTTAATGCCTCGATTAGAAACAGAGAGCAATTTCTCCTCTCCATGAGGACAGCACTTAACGGTTGAACAACTGAAGCCACATAAATTTCGGTTAATTTACATTGAGAGTGAAAACTATATTTTGAACAATTTACACCTTTATCGGCGGTTGAACCTTTTTTGATAGAATTGCATGGTCTCTCTTTCCCCGTCTTCCCCCCAAAAATACACTGAATTTTGCCTAACGGCAGATAGTTTTACTGATAGTTAACTGCCCTTTTTTTCCTTTAAATGTTAATGAACTATTAATACCTTATATAGTCAGAGTGATACGAAATCATGAACGTCTTTATTAACGTAAATAAATCTCAAAGTATTAAATAAACGTTGATTTATGTCAATACGAGTCCATATCTAGTGACAAGGGTAATTATTTTTCTATTAATTCATTTGCCAGCACCTACAGATTATATAAATGCATACTGGGATTTTCATATTTTATAAATTTTGGGAAATAACGAACATCGTGAAATGGCCTTTTCATGATTTTCTAGCTCTGCATACTGGCGAGTTACTTCACAAATATTAAAAGAAAAAGTAGCAAGCATGTGTTCTTGTGAGGTATTGTCTTTTTAGGTAAAGCGCAGCATGCAAAGAAAAAGGAACTGCAAAATTCTCACTTCGTCTCGATTTACTTCCCGCACTCAGCAACGCATCCGAAATTGGGAAATTGGAACTGTCTTACGTTTACTAAATGGATATTCACAAAGATTGCTTGGTGATATAAGTCATATGTTACTCTTAAAGATTCCATCTTCCTTCCAGTGATGGAGATCTTATGACAGAAAATTGTTTCTTATACTTACCTTCTGAGATACTTTAGTTTTACTTTTCAGGTAAAATTTCAAGCAAATATGAGAAGCTTAAAAAAGTTTTTTTTTTTTTTTTTTTTTTAGATTTCGCAACGAATTCTTGTGATTTACAGTATCAGGTAGGCGAAATAACTTCTTTTTTCAGTCTACTTCCTTGTATCTTTTTTATACGCCTTTTATAGCGAGCAGAAATATTATTTTTTAAGCAAGTAATATATTGTTGGATTTATTTTCATTCGTTCTCTTCTAGGTTATTTTAAGCTTTAACTTCTGAAATTGGGATTAAGAGAAAAGACATAAAATAAAGCTATTTTAAAGAGAATTTGAAAAACACTTTTAGATTGTTCTTAGAAAAGGGCATTAAAAGGTCTTTAACTTCAAAGAAAGCTTTTCAGGCAATTCTGAGAAAACTTGTTGAAATCCAAAAATGTTTTTCAGATCTGAATTCGTTATTTCCAGAACATGAAATGTTTTGTAAAATACCGGGCGACTCAAAAGTCCGTTAATATTTTAAAATTCAATAATTCACTGAATAATGTAGTTAAAGAGGTAACAACTGACTCACATGCTTGAAATAAAATGGGGTTTTATTGAAAGCAGAAAAAAGGACAAAATGACGATGAGCAGCAAAATGTTAGTGATGCCGCATAATAATCGTGTATGAAATGAGCTCTAGTGAGAGAGGGAATCAGTCCTTTCATGAATCTGACACTTTTCTATCCTCGCCTCCGGCTGTTGGTCATAGTGTGATGTGGATTTATCACATCAGTCGTGATCGGACCCTTTTTCTTCGAAGAAATGAGTTTTTCTGCTATTCAAACTGTCAGTGTGATGGTTGCGACAGATGCGACATGTCACAGAATCGTATCATCCCTAGTCTGGTTGATATACACCTATTGGAAGTTATGACTTTTATGCAGGATGTAGCTCCATCCCGTATTGCTACACGTGTCAAAGATATCATTCACACATCGTTTGGCGAGCCGCCACATCAGTCATGCTTCGCTCCTCAGGTCTTCAAATCACAATACGTATGAGCATTGGTTGTGGAGTTACCTGAAATCGCAATTCTACCGCGATAGTCCGACGTCATTAGGGATGCTAAAAAACAACATTCGACGGCAATTTCTCACCATACTCTCCAGATATGCTACAGAGTGCTATTCACAACATTGTCCCTCGACTACAGTTATTGTTGATGAATGACGGCGGGCATGTTGAACATCTGTTTACAAAGAACATAGTCTTTGCTAAAAATCAATTATTATGCTAATTATTGCTTTTGTTATCATATTTAGCGCCATCTGTTGGCTGTTTTATGCACTTTTTTTGCTTTCAATAAAACCCAATGTGTGTCAGGTTTTACCTTTCTAACTGCATTATTCAGTGAATTATTGAATTATCAAATGTGAATGGAATTTTGAGTCCCTTGGTATAGTATTATGTACATTGAAATCGAAGAGTATGTGAATATTATTACACCATAATTCTAATTTTCTACCCCTGAAAATTAATTTTCAAACTGAAATATTTTATATCGCTCATTGTTTTTAAAACTTCAGTAATGAATGAGATATAAATTTGCAGATTTTCAGGGTCATCTTATAATGCTTTAATCTTTTGTATGCAAACAGAATGTGGTATAAATAAGTAATATTCAGAAACATGACATACGTAAATGTAAGCAATAAGGCGTAACAAAAAGAGCTGAACTTGAAAAAATGGTAATTAATTCTTTTAAACGTTATATTTATTTGTGTACAATACATTTTACCTTCCTTTCTTTGTGTGGCGCTATTTTTGTACTTTAATGCTATACTAGTGTTCTGTGCATCCTTTGTTAAACCCTCTAACTTCTAATTTAAAACTGAATAATTAATCTTTATTTTATATATGTAATAAAACTTTCTATATAATAAAAGTAGTATGTTACAATGGTATGTTACAAATAAATGAACGAGTTGTAAGCGGCAGAAAAATCAAAGCTTTAATGCAGTTAAAAACACATACAGTTAAGTTAGAAATGCACTAAAAATACCTATGCCACTGCCTCAGTAGAAGCCATGTAGCGGAGTAATATAGTTAATGTAATTACTAGTTATCAAAGCCAAGGCAGAATAAAAAAAGCCGAGTTAGGAAGATAAATCAATTATCTAGCTAATTCTTTATAAAAACATGAGCAGCTATATACAAACAAAAAATGGAGCATTTATAAATAATAAGCCAATTAAAAGACATTTTTCTAATGATTTAGGGGATCCAAAATAAAACTAGTTTGACTTTTTTTATTCTGATTATGTTTAGTTTAAGCTGAGTTACTATATTCCATCTCCTCTTATGACAGAAAAATATTGGACTTTTTCAAATACTGGATTGGTTCATTGTTCTTGGTACCTTATATTTCACTTTTGTTCTTGGTTTGGGATATTGTATTATTCTTATGTGCATCTAGTTCTGATTCGGTAAAACCTATTTTGTTACATCATACAGAACCTTCGCTTTTAAGTAATATATCCCCTTCTTAACTATTCTATTTCAACAATTAAAATCAGCGATAATGCTCCAAGAAACATTTCAAGACAATTATGATCAAGATTTAAATATGTCTTTCTGATTAGAAGTAGTTAGTATTGTAAGAAGAATGCTTTTAAAATAGCAGGAGCACAGGTTTTACAATATCTAGCAATTTATTACAAAAATGTTTTTTATGTTACAACAGAAAGTCTAAAATCTTGCTGGCAAGCTCTAACAAAATGCAATTTAGCTAAGGTTATAACGTAAGTTAACGAGAGATCCAGGGTTCGAGTCCCAGCAGGGGTACTGTACATTTTTCACATCTCCTGCTTCATAAAAACCTAATGACTCTACAGTACATTAAATTCTTTCCATTATTATGTGTATAAATTTGAAATGTTCTAGAAAATTAATTATTTATTAAGAATTGTACCTAAGTATTTAAGCAGTTTAACAAATTCACATTTATAATTATTACATTTCTATCTAGTTGGTCTTGTCAACTTGCTACCTCGAGCAAAAAAACAAAGAAAAATAATTCTTAAGGTTAAATTTAATGCCTCCTTCATGACACCAATTATTCATGATAATTTCCAGTCGTATTAAAAGTATGTTCAATCCTTTCTAGTGAGGAATTATAAATTAAAAGTAATATGTCATCAACATACGAATAATTTCCATATTTGACACATTAATTTTATCAATCAGTTTATTTGCAATGAATAGAAAGGCAGTTTAAAAACATGATTTAACAAATTAGTAATTAATAGCCTACAATTTTTGTTGAAACTTTTAAGAAACAAGAGCTGTTTTCTTTAGGAACCATTACTAGTCAACTAATTTTTTAAGTTTTGGCAAAGCATTAAATTCTAAGCATTTGTTGCACAAAATTAGAAAAGATTCTGTAGAGTTCCCCACTTGTAAATGCTACGTTACAGTTGAGCGTGAAGAATCTTAAGAACTGATAAGCGAATAATCGCTTGAGTTCGTGTGACAAGAAACAACAAGATGGAAGGGTAAATAACCCTTTATTATTTAAATAAGATTTAACAGAACTCCGTCTTGGAGTGTAAAATAAAAGCCGACACTTGGGCTTGAACTTAAGAGGCTAAGAAGTAAACTTAAACTAATCTAAACTAAAGAGATATAGCCGAAGCTATCAAAGTTTTAATGGAGTTGGCCCCTTAAATACGAGATGACTGCGAAGCTATCAAGGACCTGAGTACGGCCGAGCGTAATAACAGCTTTGAGAGAGAGTAGCCAAAAAGGCGGACGCGCGCTAATCAGAATCTCTGATTCTCTCTAACGCAGCGAGTAGAACTTCGCGGTTAAATACCACTCCTCCTCATTATGTATTCAAACGTGATTCTAAAACTACGTTCTGACCGGAAGTAGTAAGTTAAGAATTTGACAAGAAAGAAGTTTAACTCAAAATTTAATTGTTAATAAAATTAACATAATCCTTACAATTCAAAAGCTTGGATATCATACTCGAGTAACTTGGAACTCAGAACTGTGTCGTAGTATCTTTAACGAGGAATCGTATTTTTCCTTAAGCTCAGACGAGTGGTGAATACATGATGCCAGCGTGATGAACGGGAAAACTGAACCAAATATGTTTAAGAGTGTACAGTTTGAACACAAGGTATGATGTTTAGGAAACCATAATTATGACAGTCAGTCTCTTTTCGTACGTATCAAAGGTAACTTAACAGATGCTAGATAAATTCGAGAGAATTTGATATGTCTAGCGCTCAGCTTTTCAGTTGATGCAAGAAACGCTATATTTCAGCAAGGTAATACACATCCATACACAGCAAACATCGGAAGATCGTCTAACACCATAGTGTTGTTATGGCCTGCCAGATCCCCAGGTTTGCTGCCAGCTGAAAATACGTGCCACATCATCAGACGTAGTCTACAGACCCTTTCATAACCTTCGCAGACAATAGCAAATTTTTGTCAACTGATTGAGTAAACAAGGCGAGCAGTACCCATAAATACTATAGCATATTTGTTTGCTTCATTACTGCAGTAGGCAGCGCACTGTTATCCCATCCTGTTTACTACCGAACTATTCGGGTCCATAAATTTCAGGAAATCCGTTCCATCTGTTCTTGGTGCTGCAATATCATTTTTATACTCAGTGTATTTTACATCGCAGCAACCATTTTATTTCTAAGCATTGAACAACATCTGAGACTGAATTGATCAGTAAGCATTTTTTGCCAAGTTTTAAGTAAGCATAGAGCGCGACTTTTAATTTTTCGAATCTTTCGAATTTTTTTCTCATTTCAAAAGACACTCTGTTTACTTAAAAAAACTGAGCAAAGAAATACCATCGATGTGAAATCTATCTTTCAAGATAAACAATCGATATTAAGCTTTAAAAAGGAAGCATTTAATCCTCTTCACAGTGCTACTGCTTGGCAGGTGAAATTCATTGTTTACGTCTTTGTGGTCCTTTCTTTTTTATCTTTTTAATCCCGTAATTCCTTTTTGCTCTTCTATAACAAAAGGCACATCCTTTTCTCTTCTGGAGAAATGAAGGTTATACACGCTTTAAAGACCCCTGAGACATAAGACCTCAAAGACTCTTCTTTGAGAGAAGTACAGGAATTTTAAATGGTTTAGGTTTTTAAAGAAACTTATAATATTAAATGGAAATTGGCATTTATTTTCTCTCTCTCTGTATATATATGGTATATATGTGTATATATATGCATATATATATATATGCATATGTAAATTTTAACAAACATGTATATACGTAAAAAAGCAAATTTAAAGTTAAAATGTATGTTAAATGTATGTAATGTAAAGTTAAATGTATGTTAAATCTTTTATATGTTTGCACATTTTAATTTTCAATTTGCTTTTTTACGTATATACATGTTTGTTAAAATGCATATATATATATATACATACATATCTATCTATCTATCTATCTATCTATCTATCTATCTATCTATCTCTATACATATATACTTACTTCACATACCAAAATGATTTTAAAAAATTAAAAAAGTGTTAAAATCTTTACATTTTTCTATGTATGTGACTTTTCGTTTTGGGTCTTATAGTTTCTTTAAATTTAAGGAAAGTATTTTTTTGATTCCATCCTGTCAGATTTGGACTGGTAAATACACTGTTGAATTAATTTTTTCTGATTAAAATTTATATAAATATTAAATTTCTGATTCTGAATTCTGATTATTTGTTAGCTCAAAAACAGGCTAATTTTCTTTTACATTTCTCTATACACCAGTTCCCTGCTGAGGACGTCCTTACAAGTGTAAAATCCTTTTATTTTATTTAAAATTATTTAAAAATTTATAAAATTGGTTTTTCGAATTTTTCATGTTTCTGAAGTAATTTTGTATTCGAATTTTACTTTTACACAACTTTGCTCTATTTGGTAGTTTTAAATTTGTTCGTTTTTCGCTTTTGTTTTCGCATTTAAATGTCCATTTATACATTTCACAATATTTTGGTTTATACTTTTGTGTTTTAATTAAGTTTTTTTCACTTGTGTCAATTGGTACAGTAATTGCCTGCACGTTTCGCAATTTTTTTATAGCGACCAATTTTTTTTTGTGCTTTGCCAAACTGAATTTGGTATCTGAATTTACTTATTCGAATTTGGGTTTGATTTTAATTGTTACCACTGAAATGGTATAGCTTTCATTGCATGATTTGGCATCAGACTTGTTGGAACTTAAATTTCCTAATTGATTAAGTTAATTATATTCGTATATTAATGTATCAATGTGGGATTTTTAAAATTGATTGTACATGTTAATTGGTAATTTCCATAATAAGGCTTCAGAACGATTCTAAGCCTGATAGTATTATTCATAAGCATATAAAAGCAAAACATTTCTGAAATTTAACTTTGTATTGACTTGCATTAGGTATTAGCTTTGTATCGAATCTGCATATGTTTTTGATAAAAATGAGTATATATATATTATGATACTTTGCCTTAAGTACATTATTGAACAATACAGCATTAAGTGGACTGGCATTTGAAGACAGTAAACGTCCTTTTTATTGTATTTATTCTAAGAAACGTATATCATAACCTTGGTCTGCTACAGAATATGCATTTACACTTAATACATCATTTAGTACTAACGGAACATTGTAATCCTCATTTAGTACTAACGAAACATTGTAAACATTATTTAGTACTAATGGAAACTGAATTTGGTATATAAGCAAGCATACAGTAACTAATCTTGGAAGGAAAGATTGCTTCATAATTATAACACAGAACGATATCTACTTCTCATAAACTATAAAATTCAATAAAATCGATTTATAAAATTGAATAAAATCATTTTCTAAAATTCAATAAAATTGATTTATGAAATTCAATAAAATCGATTTATAAAATTCAATAAAATCGGTGAATTTTCCCGGCATGAGAGAAAATATCACTTTAGAGAGTTTAATGGAAGACATATCTTTTTCGATTCTTTTCCAGATACTGAAGTATTCATAAAATAGCGCACTAACAATCGTTGATGTTTTTCCATATTAAAAGCTTGGATGCTCTCAAGACCTGTTTTACTCGTAGTAATGCAAACTTAGCTGATAAACGAAATCAAAATTTCAAATGCTGCGAAAATTCGAGTTACTCATTTCTGTCAGCATAGAAGAGTAGTTTCCAATTAAGGTAAGTTAGAGAAATCATTAAAAATGCTTACATCTTCCGCTTATGATTAAAATTCTGTTGTTTAAGAAAAAATATTCATGCCGAATACTCGAAATTGTAAAAAAAAATGTTAAATTTAATAATTAACGGTATCTGTACTTTTAATAAAGTATCACTAATGCAATTAAATCTCATAATTAAACACAAATTGGTGACACTTTTAATTTGAGTACTTTTGGTCCCCTTTCCTCAATATCAACAATGTTTTAAATGAAGTACAATATCAACAATGTTTTAAATGAAGTACAATATCAACAATGTTTTAAATGTGCCTCAGTTGACCAGCGCAAAGTTTTTTGATCGGAAAAAATCATTTTTGAGTTAAGAAATAGGAACAGAATGATTTGATACGCATCAATCTACTATGCTCGCATGTTTCTAATATCAGTTCTAACCTGCAGATTTATTAGAATAACGATTAACAAAGCATTTATTATAACATTTACCAACTACACTAAAGACTTCTCTTCTCTAAAACACTCTTAATATATTGGATTTATTAATTACGGTTAAGTGTAAGAGTGCTATCTATTTACGCATAATAATGTCTTCTTGGAGAACTTGCTAAAAACCCACTTCATATTTGCCATATACATATGCGCAACTGTACGATTTCCACGACAGTCTGTTTCTCTGATCCATCTTATAGATTTCGATATAAATCTAATTAGCAAGAAATGATAACGAATAGAAAGTAAATTTATAATTATTGCTCAAGAAAATGCTAGAGGAAAATAACTTTGTGCAATTTAATAGCAAGCAAATGAAGGAATTCAATGTAAATGGTAGCACAATAAACAAGGAAATATTCTCACTAAAACCATTTGAAACTCAATCTCCCCTTATTAAAGCATTGCTGTTATGGTGAATACCGGGAGAAGAGCTGAAATCTTTGCGCAAGAGATGAAGTGCTTGAAATAAAACTGAGTTAGTAGTAGAGTAGAGTAGAAATTAGCCGAAATGAAGATGAAATAGTTCAGATTAGAATTTAGTCGAAATTTTAAGTGCGTAAAATGCTTACATTATTATGTCAGCGTTAATGTTTTTTGATATTTGAAGTCTTGCGAAAAAAATAACCATAAGTATAATAAATAATGTTTTTAAAACTGTAAACACGTATGGAAAAGTCCCCTTTACTTTGCAGAATTACGTATCAGAATCTAAAGAGTATTTCACGGATTTCAAATTAAATATCTCTACCACGGAAAACTTTATTTATTTTGAAACCCACTAACCCTGCTTTCTTCTAGTTATGACTTTGCCCATGCTTTCTTCCTTTCTCGTAAAAATCAATGAATGCCAAAAAACAGTATTCAGAGAAAATCAATGAGACTCTTTCCTACAGTTTTCCCTTAAAGTAGATCTTTATTGTTTTAATTAAGAGACTAGAAAGATTTATACTATACAAAATTTGGGAAATTTGATTTTGAGGTCAGTTTTGCAGACAAACGGACACTAAAACGTTTTATCTCTAATAACCTTTTCTTGGCAAAAGACTCCTGATGATATTCATATTTATTATTTACTCGTATGTTTATTAGAGTTAATATTCTATAGCGTTACTTCCGATATAAAATGCTCTGGCACATGCTTTATAAAACAGGAGTTTTTATGTTTTAAACAGTACTATATTTTAAATACTTTTACTGATGAAGGCAATCGGGCAATCTCTTGTATTGAAAGCATGTTATGACACATTAACATGAATTCAAAACATCAGAAGCTATTTAAGGGATACCTATAATCAAATAATATTGTTTTTGAAAGTTCTGCAAGAAAACTAAAACATCCAAATGCATTTATTTCAGTAAACCTACAAGTTAATTTATATGTCTAATTTTACTATTTGTAAACATTTTTTGGCTGCATACTTCAAACTGAGATTTTCATTTTGAATGTTTTCATTTGTAATCCATGTCCCTGTATTGTCAAAAGAATAGTATCAAGTACAATGTACTCTTTTGCGCATCAAATAACCTGCTGACTTAAAACTTAATTAAACTATTAAATGGAATAATGAAACGAAGAGAATATGCGAATACTTCGGGTTTCAATAAATATGAGGAGTTTAAAATTAGTTGATTTTTTCTATTTTCTGTCTTATAAAATGCGTGGAATTATTCTTCTAGCTTTCTAGTGAGCACTTAATCAAGCACTTCTTGAAGAATGAAATTCTCATATAAAATTTTGAAAAGTCCAAAATGCATTTTAATCTTTTATTTAAATAAAATTCAAATATTCAAAAGCTGATAAGATGTCGTTTGGTTAAAATGCAAATGGGCAACAAAAATATCACCTAATTGCACTCATATTCAGCACATCATTCATAAAATCATTTTATAGATCAATGCTTTGATGTGCATTGTTGAAGGAGTAAACTTGCTTATCTTTTTTTTTTTGTACCCTGTTAAAAGTTTTAATATTATAATGACTTTAAGCTATCGTTTCGTATTATTTCAAAATTTTATGCCATCTATATGGGTATGTCACAAGTGTAATAGTTATTCAATGAAAATATCTAAAGCTTTCATTCGGTTGAAGAATAGGATTCCTAAGGCCTGTAACATTTTGTAAATTTTTTGTAAATAATTTTAAATGGAATAACTTTCAAATAAGTAATGAGATTGAAGCATGCAGCTGAAGTTAATATATTAAAACAATTTAAACTATTTAAATTCTTTAATCACATAAATTTAAAATCAAACGGCTAAAAAATATTCAATAAATTATTTAACCGTTTATTTCAGCCTAAAATAATAACAAAAAACTCTTTTCAAGGATTTAAGATATTCTTCCCATGTACTGTTAGAGTGTGACCATCAGCTGATCCCATGTACACTGGTGTGCAAAAATTAAGGACGAAGTCGAAAAATTAGCATATCAGCTGAACGAAGAGGCAGAGCGGACAGAAAGACCAATCAGGAGCTTAAGTAAGGTGATGTACGGTAGCACATGCGCAGATATGCAGGTAGACATAATGGGGGAGTGTCTGAGTAGTATAAAGCATGTTGTCGGTGTAAGATCAGTATTTCTGGCAAAGAGATTGCACGCCGTATAGCAGTTAAAATCACACCGAGTTGCTGCCTCAGCGAGAAATGGCGAATAATCAATCTGTTAGACGACATCTGGATGCTTTTACCCGAGGTCAAATCATTGGGAAGTTGGAGAAAGGCCGCAGTATGACAAGTGTGGCTGCAGAGTTCGGAATTGCTCACAACATCGTTTCACGACTTTGGAGACAATTTCAAACTACAGGAACAGCTATCCGGGGGTTTAGTAGTGGTCGTCCACGAGGAACCACACCCGCAGATGACCGGTATATTGCCTTACAGGCCAGAAGAAACAGCCGGCAGACAGCGGGAGAAATCGCTAGACACACGAGACAGGCGACTGGACGACCGATATCGCGTTTTACCGTGGCCAGAAGACTGCACGGTGGTGGTCTGTTTGCACGACGCGCTGTACGGTGTGTACCTCTAACGCCTGCCCATCGGAGAAGGCGTTCTCTGTGGTGCCGGGAACACCGGAGTTGGAGAGACAATGAATGGGGACGAGTACTCTTTACAGATGAGAGCATATTCAGTCTGAGTAGCGATTCTCATCGCATACTCATCTGGAGAGAGCGGGGAAGCCGCAATCATCCCTCGAACATCATTGAAAGGGACAGGTATGGAGGTGGCGGTGTTCTCGTTTGGGGAGGCATCATGCTTGGTAGTCGTACAGACCTTCACATCTTCGACGCAGGTTCAGCCAACGTGACCCGTTATTGTAACGAGATTCTTCTTCCATATGTGCGTCTTTTTAGAGGCGCTATGGGTCCGCAGTTCCTTTTCATGGACGACAATGCACCATGTCATCGCACAGTAGCTGCCGAACAACTCTTAGAGAGTGAGGATATTGAACGTATGGATTGGACGGCACGATCTCCGGATCTCAATCCCATCGAGCATGTATGGGATTTTCTAGGCAGACGCTTGGCAGCTCGTACCTTACCACCAGTAACGATTCCGGAGCTTCAATTGGCGCTGCAAGACGAATGGGCAGCAATGCCTCAACAACTCATTGAAAGCCTCATTCTCAGCATGGGCAGACGCTGTGAAACCTGCCTAGCAGTCAGGGGAGGTCATATCCCCTATTAAAGACCGGATGTTTCTTGCTCGACACCCATCACAGGGATGTTTCGGCCTTCAGTCGCATTCAGCTCCATGCTACTTTTTCAATAAAGCTTCTTTTTATCCCTCTGATTTCTCTTTTAGTAAGTGTTGCTTACATTACTCATGTCCTTACGTATTGGGGATCTTACGGTATTAAATGTGTTGATTTGGAAAGCTTTTGTTCAAAGTTATATTGAAAAAGCCGTCTCGTCCTTAAGTTTTGCACACCAGTGTACTGTTAGAGTGTGACCATCAGCTGATATGAAGATGCGACATTTGATTCTGGGAAAAGGCACAGCTAATTTTCAAAAATTCTTCTCTTTTACATTGCAAAATACTTACTTAATTTAAAACCAGTCGTAGATTGAGAAAAAAACCTCATTTTCAAAATGTTAATTTAATAAATGAAGCTCAGCTGAATGAAATAACGACGAGATTTTTTATGATTAGAGCTTCTTAAAAATTAATTTATATTTCAATATATTAAAACCCTTTAGGAAAAATCCTTTAGAAGCCTTATTTATTTCCTTAAATTTCACTAATTTCAGGTTTCATAATGAACAATTATCATATTATTATTCCTGCATGGTATTGTTCATTGGCAACAAGTTTTGTAAACTCGCAACAGTCATAAATTTATGTATTGTATCAGTTAAGCTTTAGCATTTATCTGAATAATAACATGTATTTTTTCATGTAACAGTATTAAATATATGCATTGTTTCAGTTAATATTTATCAGTTTTCTGCATAATACTATGTATAGAATTTCCCCTTTCACGGTATTAAATGTTTGATATGGGATGGTAAGAGTTTTGATGCACATGACCAGTAAAGTGCAAATATCTGGTTGTAACGAACGCTTTCAAAAACGTGTAGCATAAACAAACATTAGACATTAGGTTAATTGGAAAAGCCGGAGAGCTGAAAAATTGGCAACCGCCTTCGCCGGGAATCGAACCACGGACAGCTGGAATACCGGCCCAGCGTGCAGAACCACTACACCACGAAGGTACGCTAGGAAAGCTTTAGTGTATGTAGTAATCACCATCCAAATCTATGATTTTATGCCAATGTTTTGGTAGTTTTTCAAAGCCTTCGGCCGAGAAACTTAGACTCCACGAGTACAAAAACATATCAACCTCATTTCGGACATCCTGTGCAGAATGGAAGATAGCACCAGCAAGATGTAGCTGCAAGTATGAATAAAGTGGAAGTCTGGAGCCACCATATATTTCGGGGCTATATGGTGGGTGTCGCAAAAGATCCCATTCGATTTCGCACGGAGTCCAGCTAGTGCATGCAGACACATGTAGTCTGTAGTCTTGCATTATCTTGATGGAACATTACATTTTTGCGCCGGAACTCATCGACGTATTTCTTTGATAGCAGGGTCAGCATGGACTAGCATCTTACTGTACACCTTATTGTCGAGGGTTTTGCCTTTTTTCCAAACACTCTTTGTTGATAATACCACGGCAATCCCACCAGATACAAAGCATGTAATTTTTGCTAGTCAAATTGAGCTCTGCGACTCTGCCAACGGGCTGACCGGGCCCAAACCAACCCCCGTTTTGGCCTGTATTATTGAAGTAAGTCTATTTTTTATCATAATTGACGATTTGGTCCTTGCATTAATATTCGAGCAGATAAGTGCAGGCCCCGAACACGTCTGTCCTTATCTGTTTGAGTCAGCTCATGTGGCACCCAGCGACTGAACTCGTACGTCAAGTTTATGCGATGCATAATGCGACTAATGGATATGGCACTTACATCTAACGCCATATCAAGCTTTCGAGTGGTTGCATACTGATCTTCTTTCACAAGTTCTCGCAGGCAGGCCTCATCAACATCAGTAAACTGGCCAAAGTGCTCTGCTTCTTGTATGTCATAGTAATTGTTTTTTGAATTTTGCTACCAGACCTTCACTTTGTCATACGATACAGCATTAGTACCTAAAGCTGTATACATAATTTAGTGACATTCTGTAAGAGAAGTTTTGCAACATAACTGGAAGTAAATGATGGTTTGAATCTGGTAGTGTGATAGTTCCATTTCAGATACCTTGTACATAATAAGTTATTGTTATGTAATATTTTTTTTTACAAATTTCACGGCGCAGCATTTCTTTAAAGCTATGCATATCTATTTCTTTCAAATGCCAAAAATCATTTGGCAAAATATGATTAAGCACGCCAACGCGAACTGTTTGCTCAGATGATATTTGCAGTAGTGGAAAACTCGTTAAAACCCATATTATTTAGTAATATAGTATATATATATATATATATACGGAGCAGGAGATTTCAAATTTTTTAATAATCATACATATTGTACAGTATTTCAAATAACATTTACTTTGTCAACTTGCATTTCAACTGGTTTCAAGCTTTGTTCCTATTGTTAATTAAAAACAAGTCTTGCTTATTCACATGCTACAGTCCTAAATTTATGCATTTTATTTCTTTATCATTCTTTTGTTTTTTAAACATTTTTATTTTATTATCATATTATCTTATCGTATTTCCTGCCCCTCCAGATGCTAAACGCCGAAATACGCTAAGTGCACAGAGCAACATAAAAACCATTATGAATAATGTAGAGTCTAATAAAGCACAAACTTGTGCATTATGTAATATTTTATATAACACAACTTGTGTAATCTGCAGTGTTTATACTTTTACAACACTGTGAATAATATAAGAACCTAACGAAGGACGACCTTGTGCACCATGTAATATTTTATGTAGCATTACAGTGTGTAATCTGTAATGCTAGAAGTTATTTCTATAAATGCGTGTTTGCTGATAGCTTTTTCTTCGTCGGGATGACATAAATCCGTTAGGCACCCCAGCCCTTTGCCGGATGTCATCTGGATGACGAGAAGTAACGAGAAGCTTTGATTTTCAGAATTAGAATCCTTAGATATTCTGGTATTATTTTAGTAAGAGCTAAGCACTGAATATCGACCTTCCTGCGGAAGAGATGGATGTCATTAAGGATCTTCAAAGAGGATTAGTAAGAATGCTGGGAATAACTTTCCTTCGTAAATAAAGACAAATTGAGTCATACGGAAAGTTCTGCAATTTTCTGATGATAAATACAACTGAAGCAGCACATAAACATAAGCAAATTTTATTGAAACACATAAGCGCTATTTTATTGTATGACGTTTTGTTATTTCTTTAGCAGACAGAAAATATCTTTTTTTAAAAAAAATAGGTTTTTGTTTCTAAAGATGTTACCCAGATATTGTTTAACACTCTTCGAAGAGTGAACTCCAGGTCGTTCAGATAATATTGAAGTGACTTGAAGAGATGAAAATCCGACAGTGAAAGGTCTTGTGAAAATGAGGCGCGACACAAAACATCTCAACTATATTGAAGAAGGTTTTCTATGACATTCATCAGAATGCTGGGTTGAGGATAGTCAAGTTGGATGAGAGCACCTTAAAAATTGATCAGTTCTGAGCTCTTTGCTTCCACTATTGGTTTTTAAAACTGTCATTTGGCAAAAATAGTTTTCCAAATTTATTGCATAATTTCTTGCAGCAATTCTTAGTTTTGAGCTCCTGTATAGTCCTATCATACTCAAAAATTTACTCTTTTGGGATACAACCCATTTTCGATGCTACTACAGGAAGTTCTCCTGGCTTACCTTATGATCTTTTTCTTGTAATATTATTACATAGTATCCACTTCTAATCTCCTGTAATGAGCGGTTTTTAAAAAGGAGCTTCTTTGTTTTTTTTTTAGCAAAGAATCAAATGCTAAATCTCGAGCAGACATGTTCTACTCTGTTGAAATATGGGGTACATATACATCATAGCAGCTTACATAACACATTTTCTCCAAATGATCATGTATTGCATTTTCTAGAATATTTAGACTGTCTGATTATTTCTGAACTGCATAGCATGATTTTCAGCAATAGCTCCTTTTAATAGGTCCTTGTTTACACTGGGTAGTCATCCAGAACCGATATCTTCTAAGGGCAAATTTCGCGCTTAATTGTTTCAAACCGCCTTTAAACTGTGCCATCAGAAAAAGCACTTTATCCATATACAGCACAAATTTCACAAGCAGTCTGACTTTATTTTTCCTTTTCTAAAATAAAAGAGCAAACATGATGAAAATGAACTTCTGGATTCTTAGCACTGCACTGGGAAATAAAAAAAAGGCACACAACAGTACATGCAAAAATTAAGCAACATAAGCGGAAAAGACCATACTTAAATATCCGCTTCAACCAAGATAACTCCTTTTCAGTAACAAAATAATTAAAAGAAAATGCCTTTTGATCTGAGAAACCTCACAACTCTCCGTATGACACAATATACAGTTTAAACCACAACAGGAAAGGACACTGCTGCCTGGTGGTATAAACCAAGCTAGATGTTATCCAATAAGGCTGATAAGAGATTTCGAGTAAATATTAATCATTACACATATATAAACTCAAGAAAACTCATAAATGTTTATTACAATACTTCAAGAAACGAGAGCCTTATAAAATAATATTCTTTGTGCACCACAGGATGTAGTAAATACAATATCAGCTAAAACAAACACACGTTTCAGGGCTTCAAAAATGGGGAATTTATATGCTTTTTAATAAGTTTTTATAAACGTCTTCTTAGCCAACTAACAGCGATATCAAGTAACATTGCTGATCCTGGCTGTGAGTTAAGATTCTGGAAAACAAATCATACTTAAAAACAAAGAGAAACCCAGAAGAAATATCTCTTTAGAAAGTTATTACATACAATTCTAATTTATAAACCCTGATCTTCTCAGCCAACTAAGGCGATGTCAAGCAACACTTAAAAAGTTAATACATACAGTTCTAATTTTAAAAATCCTGAAAGCGTTTTTTTAGAGATCAATCAGTTATTAAATAGGCCAGTCAATTAAATAGGATGAAAGAAACTCGACAGCTTTTGTCTTAGACAGCTGCCTCTGCGAAGTACTTTGTGAAAGACGTTTGTTCGTATTTTCTTTACATAAGGAGAAATTATAAAATTGTCCATGCAATTAGTCTCTCTTCTAGAAAAATATCCTTGAACGATACGGTTAGCGGTTATCGCTTTTAACCAATGTATCATTGGTAAGCTTAAGTACTGGCAATTTTAAAGAATACATAACATACTAAGAATGAAAAATGCATGATAAAAATATTTTAATCACACAGCAGTTGTGTTTATGCAAATATATATTATTATTCACTTTAATTACCATACAGAAGGACAGTAATACTCTGCTTCAGATAAATATCAATTCGTAAAATCATGGTATTACATATCTCGCAACATCTGTTCAGGAGAATGGCACCACAATGCAATATAAAGCCGTAGCCATGTTTCTAAACTGTGTAGAGACATTAGCATTTTTGGAAGCAGGTAAGATGAAAAATTAGCAAACGCCTTCGCTGGGAATCGAACCACGGACCTCTAGATAATCAGAAGTCCGTGGCCCAGCGCGTGAATAACCACGGCCCAGCGGGCAGAACCGCTACACCACGAAGGCACGCTTGGAAAGCGGGAGAAATATCTTATATACTCCAATAATACTTTTACTTTTTAATGGGTGACTGGGGGCTTTAGGGAGCCCAATTGCCAACTCCTGGGTGTGAGAATCCTCATACAATACCCTTTTAGTTCGGGCGCCACTGTAGATGTTTTACTGCCACATTAGGATTTTTGGAAGCAGGCAAGATGAAAAATTAGCAAATGCCTTCGCCAGATAGAAACACGGACTTCTGGAATACCGGCTCAGCGCGAAGAACCACTACACCTCGAAGGCACGCTAGGAAAGCGGAGCGAGATACCTTATAACTGTACGCTGAATAATTTAGTACGTTGAAAATGAAATTTTAATTCAAACTAATAATCTGAACTAAAACTAAAACTAAAACTAAGCTAAAACTAAAACTAATAAATCTAAACTGAAACTAAAACTAATAAATCTAAACTAAAACTAAAACTAATAAACTATATATTATATAAATATTTTTGTGTAAGTGCCTACTTTCGCATATAAAGTAATTGAATAATTGCGTTTATTAACTTTATTTCGTAACGTATTTTGTAACGTTTCACACATATTTTGTCTGATATGTATTGTGATTCGATTTGTGGTATGAGTGATTCAAACTGTGACTTTAGTTAATATGGACACATTCAACTGTCACATGTGTTTTTCTTATGTACTTGACTTTCCGCAGCTAATGCTTTTGATACAATGCCAAGTTTATTTCCTATTGTACAGGATGTGATTTTGTTAAATTACTTGCATAAATTAGTCTGTCTACGGCGTAGCACATTTGAGAGGGAAGAAAATGAAGAATAGTATTCACATAGTGTTACTTTATTTTCCATTACTACTTGTATCTGATTGAATACCAATAATACACAATAGCAGAGAAATGTTTGCAAACTTTCCAGATCAGCTAGAGCTGAATACATAAAAATAAAAGGGACAGGAAAAATTCAAAGGAATTCAAAAATAAAATAAGAACGCGATACTTCAAAGGAACAAAAAAAGTCAAAGGAATTAAAAAATAAAATCAGAATTGAAACATCAAAGTACATAGAAAAAATAAATTAAAGAATTAAAATATTCCAGCTGTTACACATCTCATAATATCTTTTCAGGGGGTTAGTGCCACAAGATAATGTAACAAGATTTCCATGTTTTTGAAATATACAATGAGTAATTAAATAGTGTGAAATATGAAATTAAAATTCAAACTAATAAATTACTCTATTTTTATATATAAAGTAGCTGCATGATTTCAAATATAAAGTAACCGAATGTTTATGCTGATAAACTTTATGTATTTATTTTAAAAATATCGAACACCAGAAGGAGAAATATTTTCGAGTTAGGACTTCCGAACTATTTTAATTCTGAAGCTTTCCCACATACGTTTCTTGTATGTAAATGGAGAAGATATATGTGAAATTAGGAAAAGATTAGAATTTTAGTGTTTTAGCTCGTTTCAAATCTAGGATAATAAAAACAGTTTCATAATTGGCCAGTTAAAAGTAATTTATCCCCAAAACCATCAATCTTTTAAAATATAGAATTATGTAATTTTGTAACTATTCCTTTGCTAGGGAACGTTTTTTCACAGACTGAGAACTTAAGAAGATTGAAGAGTTAATATACAGTGTGCTGATAAGCTGATTAGTAATCATTTCACCTTTTGATCAGAACAGAGCAAAATAATAAACTTTTCTCCCTTTTCAACAAAGTTAGACTTTTATCTTCCTCAGTAATGTTACGATATAAAATTATTATACTAGGCTTTCCTAAATTCTGTTTTCTTGAAGGAGCCTATAGTTCGAGAATCTTAACTTTTTTGTTTAATGATATCTCTTCTTAATATTTGTTTAATAATATCTGCTATCTATCTACCTTAATATTTTTTTAATAATATCTGCTATCTGTCTACCTTAATATTTGTTTAATAATATAATTAATAATATCTTTGCTTACATGATTAGTTTTACACAGCTAGTATCACACAAAATCCTGTTTAGAAAGAAGTTAGAAAACATTGAAACTGTACTGAATATTATTATTACCCCAAATTTCACTTTCTGTTTATAAAAACACACATCTAATGAACTTTTCTCAACAAGGAAAGGTAACGGACTGCCCATTGGCAATAGCCTCGAAACATCGGGAGCATGGGAACAAAACAACGGCTAAAACTTAGGGCATTTAGTAATTGTCCTCATCTCTTAAAAATAGATATCTATAGTGCGTCCGTAAAGTCATGGTGCACTTACGGACTTACGTGCTTACAAAGACTGACCACTTGAGAACTGAAAAGATAATGTAACGTTAAAATTAAAGGTAAATAGTAGTACGAGACTAAACTATTCAGCATAAGCTAACAGGTTGACTCAAAACCTACACAAGCAGAATAATAACTCGGCGGCAAGAAAGCGTAGCCGATATTAAGGTAAATTGCTGGAAGAAACTAACAACATGGGCTCATTAATAACGAAATTAACTAACTGACCTTTTCGCTCCAACCGTTTAAATACTTTAGCTCACCCTAACTCATTTACATCGTGGCAAGGAAACGCGAGGGGTATAAGAGAAGTCAGGAAAGTCACAAATTAAAATTACTGTAAGTAAAAATAAGTAAAATCCTGCAGGGTTATTGCAGACAGTTATATCAAACTATGCTATATTAACTTTTCAAGACAGTTATGTTAAACTTTTCAAGTAAAGAAATAATTAACAATTAATTCATAAATTAGTCATAAAATAATAATTAAAAATTAATATTAAAATTTAAATATTTATGCAATTTTGAAATTTATTTTAAAATTGAAATATTTATGCAATTTTGAAATTTATTTTAAAATTTATTATAGAAATATTTTTATAATTATGTTCTGGATGAAATTTTATCTCTTACAAACAACTATTTTATCCGTTTAAACAACTATTCCGTTTGCTTCATATTGTTCAACGACAGATTTTCAATTGCATTCTCAGTTTCTTAAAACTTCTGCTTTTTAAGGAACTGGCACCTTTCAATTCGAAAATTTTTCTAAAATTTAAAGTGTTTTTCTAAATTCGATTGATGACGGCATGTCATCGCTTTTTTCTATACCACTTTTGCTGTCAGTTCCTAAAGTTTTTTAAACACTTTCATGGCCAGTTTTTTACGCTTTGTGTTAGTATTAGTGTGATTTGACACATATTCTAAAAAATTAAATCTTCTCTCACTTACATCTGAAACATTAGCAATATTTTTCAATTTTTCTGAGGCTTCTTCCACGTAAAACCTACATTTTTGAAAACAGATTTTAATTGATTTTAAGAGATTTAACCCCTGCACGGACTAGAATATGCATAGTCTGTAGCACAGATATAGACAATATAGGCTTATTTATCTTCTTCGAAGTGCTTGCATTGATATAGACTTGTTGCACAGAGATAGACTTATTGTTGTTGCTTGCACTTAGATAGACTTATTGTTGTTGACTATTGTAGACTTATTGTTGTTGACTTATTGATAGATTTATTGTGACTTATTGTTGTTGCTTGCACTTTGATATAGACTTATTGTTGCTTGCACAAATATAGACTTATTGTTGCTTGCACAGATATAGACTTATTGTTGCTTGACAGATATAGACTTATTTATTTTCTTCGAAGTGCTTGCATTTTCAAAAAATTCATCACTCAGAATTTTGTGAAAAACCTTTTCTTTCATCATACTGAATATATTTTCTGTAATGAGTTTTGAAAGCTTTTATAATACATTAAAATTAAAGCCTGAATGTTAGAAGTTGTATTTGTAGGAAAAGACGTTAATGTTTTTCAAAAAGTGGTGTGTGTGCTGCACAGTTATCTAATTCTTTAAGCTATTGTTTCATTTTTTTACCTCGCCGTCTCATTTCAAAAGAAAACCAGTGTCATCTATGAATTCTTGTTCTCAAGGTGAGCTAGACTTAAATTCCTGATTCCTTCCAAATTGAGCTTTTCTACTTTTGTCAATAACCAGTGCTGCTTTTTTAATAGTTGCGTGCATTTTACACGTAACTAAAATATCAACTTACTTCAGTTTTTAAACCAATTGCTATTTTACTTTTAATTATTGATGTATCTTTCGGCAATTTTCTGTAATGTAGATCATGTTCTGTAATCAGATTTTTGTATTATAATTTTCGAGGGGGTTGAATCCATTCAGCAGCCTAAGTAAAACATCTTATCCAGTATCAGCAGCATAATGATATGCTTCTTTCTTCTCTCCGCGTAATATCTGATGAATAATGGTGGATTTCTCTTTCAGCAACATCTGAGATATATCAATCGATATAAATATCTCTCTTAACATTCAGAAAATCAGTAAAAGAAGGACTAGAACTGGAAAAATTTTCTATCTCTATAACTTAAAACCATTCTAGAAAAGCAATTTTGCTCAAATTTATGCCTTCTATGCTTTTCCTTGAATTTGCATTTTTTATTAGTTTATTAATTGTAATTCATTGTTTAAGTAAATTGTGCAATAGTTTTGAGAAATTCCAGTTTAAATGTAGCTTTTCTTTGGCAGTTACCAAGACCATTAAATTTTTTTAACACTTTATCCTTTTCTTTCAGGCTTACATTTTTCCAGTTGGCATTTCGAGAAGTTACAAGTTAAGCATACAACAAATTAAAAAAATTCTTCCAGTGATATATAGCTAAAATTCCAGTTAGTTATTCAAATTTCAAAATTTACGTTTTAAGCGGGCAAGAAAAATGGCCGTTTGTGCGTTTAGTCGATCTGCCTCTTTTGCTATTACAAGCAAGACACAATGCTTTCTTTGTTTTCTCTTCAGTTACCATTTCTTTTCGTTGCAAAGATGATTAATGTATGGTAATGCCAAGAAACATTTCATGAAATTTTCTTACATTTCCTTGTGTCTATCCCAAAGGGAAGATTTTGGATGTGGAAACCTCAAAAGATGGGATACAGATATTTCATTTCCACTTCCTATTAGCTGGTATTGGAGAACTAGCTTGCACTCATTTACACTGTCTGTAGAGAACTGTATTTTTATTCTTAAGACAAGGAAATTGTGGTGCTCCTAAGTCCAGCGAGAACAAAACCTCTGAAAGCTGTGTTTCTCATTTACGGGGGTTAGAAAAATTAAAACGCACAGATTTGAAACAAAAAAGTGATAATATTGTTAATAATAGTTAAAAACCTAGAACAGTGTATCATGTATGTTCAACTAAGTATGTCGTCAAATGAAAAAAAAAAAACTGAGAATCATTGGATTAATGTATAGGGCTTTCTAACTCAGGAAGGAGATATTTATTTTTATCTCTAACTGGAAAAATTATGCTAAAGGAAAATCTATCACTTAATGAAGTTATGAAAATAACGAAGACAAACGGAAAAGTAAACTTCACTTCTACCTAAATAATTCAAATTTTGAGAGTACAAATGAAGTGAGACTGAACTATTAAAATTCAGATATTCGCGATATTTTTCCAGATGAGAGTAAATGGGCAGCATTCCGATTGCATCAATTACATCGCTGACTGTTAGAAAGAAGCTCTGTATATGTTGAGTGAATGAACAGAAAGCTCCAGGATTTACTGGAAGGTATGTAAACAAAGACTATTTCTGGGAAAACGCGAGGCGGTGTAATGAAAGTAAATTTAATTTATATGCCTCCGATGAAAGGTAAATTGTTCGGAAAGGTAAATACAGAGACAGAAGACATAATTTAGTTCAAATTGTTAAATAAAGTGAAGGGCGTATTTTAAAGTGAAGCCTAATAGCATTGGAAAATTTTGCAAAGCATTTATTCAGCTGTAGGCAAAAGGGTCCATTTAAATATTTTCAGAAGAGATCTGGAAGAACGTGAACATAAATTGAGAACAAGAAGCAGCTATAAATTCAACCTGCTGATGATTTGAAAGAATCAACAGCAAACGTTTGAATGCTGTTTGTCTCCAATATGTTTTACTAAAAAAAAGCAAGCAGTTAACAAACTTGAACTCAATTGAGAATTTTATAATCGAAGTTTGTATACAAGAAAAAGAAAATACGAAATAAATCCTAAACATTTTAAAAATTTGTTGTTGGATGAAATGTCACTAGCAATTACAAAAAGTAATTCTTCTTGTCATTGATAAACCGACTTAATAGATTACAGAAATTAAATTCTTTACAACAAAACATTGATAATATTTCATTATTGATAACATATTGATAACAAACAAATATTGATATAAGACTTCAGAATTATGCTCATTTATTCCTTTTTATAACTTAGTTATTTTTATGCAAAAGGTTTTGAGACCCTGATTTTAAATGTTACTCCTTTTTTAATATTTTATCCAAAAAATTACAGAAAAAAGAAAAATATTGGTAAGATACTTTGAATGAAAAAAAAAACATAAACGTTGTTTAACTTATATCTGTGCTAAGAGTTTTCATTTCTTAGATGATTCATTTACTTTTCTGATATCTTAAATTCGTAAGGAAAGCTTTCAGGGCTTCTTTCTCTCTACATATGAAAAAAAAAAACATAAACGTTGTTTAACTTATATCTGTGCTAAGAGTTTTCATTTCTTAGATGATTCATTTACTTTTCTGATATCTTATATTCGTAAGGAAAGCTTTCAGGGCTTCTTTCTCTCTCTATATATATATTGTAAGAATTATATTAATTTTATTAACAGTTCAATTTTGAGTTAAAATTCCTTTCCTATCGCTTTTTAATTTCAACTTACCACTTCCAGCCAGAACGTAGTTTAAGAATCACGTCTGAATGCTAATGAGGAAGAGCGGTATTTAACAGCGAAGTTCTACTGTCTTAGTGAGAGATACCAGATATTCTGGCCAGCACGCGTCCGCCTTTTTAGGCTACTCTCTCGTAAGCTATTATTACGCTCGGCCGTACTTTAGGCCCTTGATAGCTTTGCACACAGTTAGCGTTAAGGGGCCAACTCCGTTAGAATCTTGATAGCTTCGGCTATATCTCTTTAGTAAGGATTAGTTTAGTTTAATTCTTAGTCTCTTAAGTTGAAGCCCGAGTGTCGGCTTTATTGTACAATACCAAGACGGAGTTTTGTTAAACTTTAGTTGGAATAATAAAGGGTTATTTTACCCTTCTCACTTGTTGTTTTCTATCTCACGAACTCAAGCGATTATTCGCTTACTAGATCTTAAGATTCTTCACATTCATCTATAACTTAGAAGTCCACACTGGACAATCCTACAATATATAAATTGGTGATTGCAAACCAATAATAAAAGCACAAGGAAAAGCCGGAGATGTGTCTATGTTTGCTTAGATCCATATTGAAGAAGAATTTTGATTGCGTAGTATACTAATAATGCTAATTTGGTAATCTGCATTAAGGTTTACGTAAAATTGCATCTGCATTAAGGTTTACGTAAAATTGCATCTGCATTAAGGTTTACGTAAAATTGCATCTGCATTAAGGTTTACGTAAAATTGCATCTGCATTAAGGTTTACGTAAAATTTCATGATTAAATTTGAATGAAGGAGTTTAGACTTAAGCGCTATTTTTAGGACAGGTAGATGAAGTTTCCAAATGAAATAGAAAAATTTAGAAGTTTGCTTTCATATTTTTTATCTTATATATATTTACTAAAAAATATTGATTATATTATCTCCTAATATAAATTTAGTAGAAGTACTAAGTGAATGTTAGATCATTCAATATATATATATATATTATATATATATATATATAATAACAAACAAATATTGTTATATATATATACAGAGAGAGAGATAACAAATATTGAAATATATATATACAGAGAGAGAGAGAGATGATATACTTATGATATAATTATATGTATATAAAAATTAAATAATAGTTTAATAAAAATTCAAAAACCGGTGCACAAACACTAGACTTCATATATTTTTGTGGGCATTTCTTGAAGAAGTAGGCAACATTAACAAATATTCTTGCGACTTTAAACTGTGCTTATTTCACTTTATAACCCAAACACTACGGCACACACACGTTAAAAAATAAATGTTTATGAGTTTCCGACGTAAAGCTGTTATTTACATGAAAAATCTCAATAACGACTGCGCAAAAGCTGGGAAATCAAATACCAACATAGCCGCTACAACTGTTACTTCAACCGCATGAGAGTCAGAAAAGCCAACAACATTTAACCCCTATACAGCAGCTTCAATCGCTATAGTACGTACAGGCTCTGAAAAAGTCCTCTGCCTTAACCGGATTGCTTTGTTTAGCCAAACACTTGAGCAATTGAGGGCTGAACTCACAAATATAGCACCAATTCCTAATCTGTGGATCAAGGTCACGACAGTAAGACGCATTCAGGAGCAAGGATTTTTTGGGGACTTAACGCAACAGAAGAAAACTGGAAACAAAGCTTAAAGAAGAGGCATCAACGCTTGTGCAAACTAAGCTCACATCGAAAAGACTGCTGAGGTACATAATTCAGGGCGTCAACCCAGGCTACAAAAATCAGACATAGAAAATCTCCTTTCCGCTGAACTTAACGTAATTAAAACTAATGCCAGAGTACTTTACAGATTGACGACAAAGAACAGCAGTGTCGAAAGGCTCGTGCAATGTCAGCCAACATCATTCAGCACCATCCTGCAACAGCACGATCTATTCATCGTCTGGCAGGCACGCAGCAACACGGAGTCCTATGGCACCAAATGATGCATTAACTGCGAAGAGTTTGGGAATACGCAAGAGATCTGCAATAATAGGACATACTGCTCTGGTCAGCACAAGATACACCATTTCACAGCAACACAACCACGTTGCATCAACTGCTCAGACAGCAACCACAGAACAGGCAGTTTCTGACAACAGACCATTCATCCTACTCCATCTCTTGCCCCATTTTCCGGCGGAACATCGAGGCTGTACAGCGTATCAGAGCATACTAATATTGTCACTACAACAATCCGTGAAACTGATTATATTAAACGCATCCAAATAAACTTACAACGGGCTTTATAATAAATTGTGCCACTTTCGCTACCATAATCAAATTCTACTGTCTCCCAGGTAGCAAAAATTACATCTTCAGCAATCGCATTTGACAAAATGCTTTCACAATCATGCCAGATCTAGAAGCAACCAGAGCGAGTAAAGCTCTAGACACATTCACAACGCAACTATTAAGCACATTACGGAATACTTGTGAGTAAATACTTTTAAACCGACAATTAAAGAAACTATACATTTCTATATAGTGGATCAGGATCTAAAATCACAGCAAAACAAATGCAGTGCACAACGCTGCATACTGAAGACGAAGAGGCGACTGAATATTCCAACTACTACTTTAGAGCA
This sequence comes from Stegodyphus dumicola, assembly GCF_044657685.1. NCBI lineage: Eukaryota > Metazoa > Arthropoda > Arachnida > Araneae > Eresidae > Stegodyphus > Stegodyphus dumicola. The sequence goes on along the minus strand of NC_140780.1, from coordinate 23,511,318 downwards.
TTTAGCAATCATGAAGCAAAAATGATTATCACACCTTCAAACGACGAAAAACTTGTCATCAAATTTTTGTGAGTCGATTGCTAAAGAGTATGACTGCATCAGTAATCTTTCACTCTATTTCAAAATAATTCAGTTTCTTAAACCATTGAGAAGGGCTTCTTGTTAAAATAATTTTTTATTCAACATAGTCTAATTTATCACTTTCCAATGAATGCAGTTTCTGTACTCTATACTTTTACAATAATTTTAAAACGTGAAAAGTATTTTTAAATTCTTAAACAAAATTGAAATTTTTATGTATCTGTAAAACAAAAAATGAATTATTATTGAAAATATAGAAAGTAGAATCTGCAAAAAAAGAAAATGTGTGCTGTGAAATACTTTGTTATATGACATCAATTATTTTGCTTAAGACAGATTTAATTTTAACAAAAAAAAAAGTATTAGAGGCAAAGGAAAAGTACAAAAATCATATTAATAATATTTTATTCGATTAAAATATGGAATCATTTGCAATAAGGCAGCGAAAGAATATAGTTAAATTTAAGAAATAGTTTTATAATTTATGCTGTAATTTTGATAGCAATTTTTAGATTTTAAATTGCTTTAATAATATGAATATTTTCTGTTCTAAATTACAACTTTTTGCAAGGTATTTTCGATTAAAACTTGAATAAGCTCTTTAAGTTGAAAATGAACTGTATTTTATTCTAAAACTTCGGAAGCCAACATTTAGCATAAATTAATCAGCTCAAAACTATTAAAATTTTTGTGCCTCATAAGATTTAAAAATAGAACAAAAAACTAAAAGAATAGCTCACGTAGTGTATTATAGATATATTTACGATTATCATATTTTCTTTCCCGGTTTTGACAAACATTTAAAAATTTTTGGTAACAAAATTTGTTTCACGGCATAACTCTTCTCAAACCATTCTCAGACTTACAACCTTATTAACCTAATTAATAAAATAAAAAAAATTAGCAGATATGAAGCACAGTTGTAACAAACTCTCTCTTTCTATGTTATGTTATCCTATTTCCATTATTCAGTGTTACTGTATTTTTCTTTGAATCGGTTTATTGGATCTCTTTTAGTTTTAAAAGGAAAAACTGCTTTTTGGAAGTGCATTAAATACAACATTATTACTTAAAAATTATTTGGATTCAAGTCAAATCCATCATCGCTTTATAGTAGGAACATATACCGAACCTTTTATGTTTAGCATTAAAATTTGGAAACTTCAGTTTTTATCAAAACTTTGCATGTTTGTTTCAAACCATTTTTGACAAAGCCTAGTATTATGCTTTTATTTCAGAATTGGATCTGACAACTGCTTTATTTTCCTCCAATACCAGTACATTTACTTGCTGTTCTAGAATGTCTTTATCACGGAGATTACTTTTTCAGAAAATTTTCTTATCCAGTACAATATCTTGCACAGGAATTGACATTTTGCTCTGATTGCACACAAAGGAATATGATCAAACTTACGATAACCTATTATTTCTGATTTCTGCACTTGTATAAGGTATTTTTCTTTGAATGTTCTCCACAAAGAGCTCAGTGCTTTGTTGTATATGTTTTTGCACCAACGAGCATACGATTTCTGCTGAATTAAATTTTCTCTGATTGTATATAAGAGAATGCAAGCAAAATCGTAATATATATTAATTCTGATTTCTGCATCTGGAATATAAGATATTTTTCTTAGCATGTGCTCCGCAAAGAGTTCAGCAAACCCCTAAGTGTTTACATACCAATGAGTATAAGATTGGATTAATTTTTATGTAATACCAAAGGCCTCGGGTTCGAATCCCGGAGAATGCATGGCTCCGCCCTATTAGGTGCCTCAGTAGTAAAGTGACCACCTCGTCTAGCCTTAGTATTGGCCAACGTCTGTGAACGGTTTGGGTCCGTCACTGAGAAAAAAATATATTTACTACATTATAAGTTATAGCTTTAGTCCTACTTCTTACATTTTTTTAATTTCTATGTTTTACAGTTCACTTTTAGGAATATTGAATTATTGTTATTCTAACTAGTTGTAAAGCTTTATCGTTTTATTAATGTTTTTCATGCTTCAAAACACAAATTGTACGAATAAGGGAATTAAAATTTGAATGTATACGATATTTTAATATTCATCTAATACTCTTAATAATCAGATTGTTCAAAATATTATCAAAATATTCAGCATATCACACATTTTACTATTTGCTAAAATCTTTCTTCACAGTAGGAAAGCAATTTCTGCAGACATATAGATAGATGCAATTCTGACATTGCATTTAACTCGAAAGGCGTTAAAATCATATCCTTTTTGATTTGCAGAAACTTATTTTTATGAAATAACTTCTTAAAATATGTAATTCAACAAGTGTTTCTAGAACAGAAACTTTTAGAAGTTCTGTATAAACTTATTAAATGCTTAAACATGCTTTGATAAAGGGGGCTTAAACATGCTTTGATAATTCTTAGATTTCATTGCTAGTATAAAAAAATTTATCTAATTTTCAATAACGTCTTCAGACTTCCAGAGCCACAGTTATCAATCTTAAATTATACATTGTAGCGTATTTTTTTAAAGCAGGAGATTTAAGGAAGGAGAAAATTACATTTTGTTTCAAAATACAAATAAATAGAATATTTTCATTAACTCTTACTAATAAAATATATTAGTTGGTTCAAACCGATTACTATAAAGCCAGTTTCATTTGTATATTTTATAACAAACTCTCTTTTTACTAAATTTCGACTAGCACCAAGACAGAACAGCGATTATGTACTAATAGGGTTTTAAAATAATGAATGATTCTTAATTCTTAATTATTCTGTTTTTTAATTCATCAGAAATGTAAAAATAAACATTTAATCTTTATCATTTAATGATCAGTTTCAACAGATGAATAATTAATTATAATTATAGAATCTGTAGCATTTACTTTTATTTTAGGAATTTTTTTTGTATCATTAAACTATTGTAGAAATTCCAAATATCCAGACTTCAGATACCTTGAATTTCAATAATCCGTTTGAGATTTTGACCCCAGACTAAGAAAAATTAAGCATGTCGATATTTTTACCCCTTTTCTTATTTCATTGATTTAAACTACATGCGAAATTAGTCATTTTATTACTTTATTATTTTACTTTAGTAAAAAATTAAAGTTTTAGAATAACTTGACTGAAGAAAAAAAGATTACACCTTTTGTTTTATGCAAAGAAAAAAAAAGCAATTTTTTTAGTTTGATTTTTGTCGAGTTAAAAGTAAAAAAAAAAGTTACGAATTTGGTTTTAGATCCTACATTCAATAAGAATAAATTTAATTATAATATTTCCGTTGAAATAGGAATGTATTTGTGCGCAAAGTAACTTTTTTGTTTTATTTTGTGGTAAAAATATTTTAGATTTGGTAGGAGAATTTTTGACTGCATGATCTTAACCAAAACAAATTACCATAAAAATAAGCACAGTATTTCCTCAGTTACATTCCAGACTGCAGTAAATATGTATTTGGTCTGTGGGGTGTCAAAATAAAAGCCAATCCAATTATTCAAGCATTTTTAATATCCAGATGGACTGTGGTAATACTTAATCCTGATATTTGCATACTCTGTTATAACACGAGTAATAGTTGACAATAAACATTTATATTCTGTGTTTTTATTTGTCGATATTCAATTAACCATGTAGAAGTTTACATAACTTTACTAAAACTTTATTATATTATTATATTATATCATATATTTGTTATATCATATTATTTTTATTTATTTAATATATTTCTATGATTTTTTACATTAGCTCTTCCATTTATTTTAATGGAATTAATTTAATCTCTAGAAAGTAAAAAAACGTTAAAAATATCCTGGTGCCGCTGGCAATATAGAGCTAAAAGGGCCATGCCTTCAAAATTTTTTATCATTTCTAATGATTGATAAATATTCCAAAAGCGCGAAAAAAGAAGTTAAATAAATATTGATTTCAGGAAAAAGTATGACTCCTTATTAATATTGCTAGGAGTCATTTTTCTGCATTGATTTAACGTGTGCAGATTCGAAACTAATTTCAAGATTAAATGAGAAATTAACCTCGAAATAATGACGAGTTACTGCGAGAAGTGAAAGAAATTTCTGAAAAGCAAAAATCATGAGGTTTCTGACTGTTCAAAAAAAGGTATGATGATACCATCTATGTAAGTATTTATGTGTGTAATATAAAAAATATCTAAATCAAAATTGTTACTAAAATTGTTAAGTTGCACTAATTCTTTATCTCTTCTTTCAAGCATGATTATTTCCTGTTCCCGTATTCACTTTAATGGTGTTATTTCAAAATTAATCCATGTCATATGACTCCTATGTAACGCTAATTACGCAGATACTTACTTAGTGCTTCAACCAATAATGATTTTAAATTTGGTAACCGAAAATTAACCAAATAAAATTAAGCTTGGCCATAATTAAATCATTCTGACCTGGATTTTCGTCTTAGACACGTCTCAGTACTTTCGCTTCGCTCCTGAAAACCTCCTGATGCAGATTTCGTAATGAAATATGTGTGCGGAAATGCACCCAGTTGAATAGGGCGCTGTTGAACGGTAGATAAAAGCGTTCTGCTGGTGTAAATTGTCATGCCTCATGCGGATTTTGATTTGGACAAAAACAGAGCAGCTATTAAGAAAGTTGGTATTCGAGACGTGTTCTTCTGTATCCCTTTTTAGTTAGTTGCTCCTTTTTGCCTTTGCATAAAAAACTTATGAAAATAATCTGATGTGCACAGCACATGATCTCCCGCTAATTCCGAGTTAAAACATGGAAGCAACGAACTTTAAGCGAACTGTGACTTCCCTTTGATCATTTTTAAATAAAATGTAATTTGTTTGTAAACTGTATAACTCAGTGTTAATTATAAACACTTATTACTCTTTATTATTCTATTCTTTCATGCAATGGACAATGATAACTAATTATACGTGCTCAGGCGCATATCAGTTGTCATGCTTTAATTTGAAAATATCGTATCGATCCAAGCATATTCACTGACCATATAGTGTTTCTGATGACAAATCAATTACTTAACAATCACAAAATTGTTAAAAGCGGAATATCTTTCGAATTACCGATAGAATGTTGTGCGTTGCCATACATTTCTTTTTATATTCGGTCTATTATTTATATTTGCTTTAAAAATAATACATAGCGGTAATATTTGAAACCAGTGTCTTTTATTTGAAAACCGATTCGACATAAAAGTGAAACGAACACAAAACTGAGGACTGAGAGTAATGCAATTAATTGCTTGGTAAAGCAATTAACTGTAAGAGAGTCGCCGACCTATGAAATACCAGATAAGCACATTGAACAACATATCCGGGGAATAAGTAGGCCATGGAAGAAGCGAAACATGTTGTGTCCTAAAGAAGGCTTGCCCAGTCTGAGAAACATGTACACGGGAATCAGTCTGCTGAAATACAGCGCCAGCAATGCGTCGAAGAATGGGGAGAACCACTAGTTCACAACTTCCCTTATGATCACTGTTCAGGTTGCCCGAAATCTCCACTAGATGCGATCGATAATTATACCCGCACACTAGGATGCCAAGAATTTGTGCGGTATAACGCTGGATAACACACTGTAAGAGCAGACGTTCCGCTCTGTAGCGTCTGACGCGTACTGTTCCACAACTGTACTCGCATTGTAGCAAGGTTCATTGGAGAAAACCACTTGTTGCCACGGGGCATGCTACGCACTGTGTTACCGTGCCCACTTGAAGTCGGAGGCGTCTGTGATTCAACGACAATGAGATCTTGCGTAGACGAACCCTTGCACACACTTCATGCTGAAACAGACGGCGACGAACCGTGGACCTAGACAACACTTGTAGCCGTGCTCCAACATTGTGCTGACACACAAGGGGACGCTATACGACCCGTCACAGTCATGCGGATAAGGTGTCTGTCGTCTGGTGCCTTTGTTTTACTACACGCCCCACCGCCAGGATTTTACTTTGTTTGGTTCGCCTCTGTCCATTTCTTTCAAACACGTATCTCTGCTGTGGCATTACGCTGCGTGCTGGCTGCGATTGCTCGGTAAGTCTACCCTCTCGTGCCGACGATGCGGTCTCCTTTGAAGTTCGTTAGTTTTTGGTATGGCATCCTCCGCCGTTGACGAGGCATATTAACCACTAATTAAACGTTCACCGCAGACAAAGGATGATAAACAGCTTTTAACGCAACTCAACATCCTTTTTATACATGGAACAAACTGGTTGCTGGTTCTTATTTTCCGCATGCTCAATCGCTCTGTAATTCTAAACATTTGCAAGTCTTATCTCACCTTACATTTCCTGTAAGTTTGGTTCTATTTGCATAACTCTTTCATGGTGTTGAAATTTTCAGAAACGTTAGTGTATTACAAAGTTTAGACTTTATGAATAGAAATTTCTTAGGATTCATAGGGCAGCATAGCATGCAGAGCTCATAACAAAATGAAAAAAAAAAAAAAAACCTTCTGGAATATCTTATAGGCTCATGTAGTTTGAAACGAAATAGGCATTTTTAGAACACTGTAAAATATCAGAATATCATATATCAGAATCATATAAAAGTAATAGTCTGTAAATAACGAAGTTAGGTTTTTTTTCATTTAAGGGTTCAAATGATTCCTTCTTTAGTATTTTTCGATAGCTTATTAATGTTGTTCTAACATATTTTTCTTTGAAAACATTTTATCATAATACGTTCGAAGAAAAATTCGGCTGTTTCAATAGTATACTGGTCAGGGAAAAAATATACGAAAACAAGAATTCTTTACAGAAACGCTTTTTGCGTTAAGTAAGAAGAAATTCAAATTAGATATATTTAAATTATACAGGTTCTGTAGCATACTCATTGAGGTTTAGCTATCGGTTTTACATTTTATCAGAATCCATTTAGACCAAAATTTTATCAAGTTCTGTTGCTTAAAAAATTCTATTCTGTGTAATTAGAAAATTCTAGTTTGTTAATAGTCTGTGTTCTCGCTTATTAATTTGTTTAAATCAATACAATATTATAGCTTGATACCATCTACAAGGAAGCTGTAACAGTTCAAAAGTAAACTGATTTGATAAATGAGAATTATTCGGTGATTTTTACTTCGAAGTTATCATTTGCAGACTGAATGTGAATATAATTCGGCGTTTTCTACTATTTAGGCTTCAAATATAATCAGCATTAAATTTGTCATTGACAATTGCATTAAAATTATGTAATATTATTGAGTCTCTTTCACAGATGTGTAAATTGGAAAAACTATGTAATTATATAAGGAAAATAAATCATTCGATTTTCTTTGAAACAGTGTATGATGGGCTCTCTGTTTATTAAATGATTATGCTTCAAACTTGGATATTTTAGATTATCCTACCTCGATGAATAACCCTAAAATTCGAGGACGATAAAGATGCTATATTTCATTAATTTAATAATAAAAAATTTCCACACTGAGAGAGTGCAAATATAGGATTAAATTATTATTTTTAAAACTGTTAAACTGTATTTCAGAATATTTGTAAAAAAAATAGGGCTTTGAAAATATTTAAGAGACATACATATTAACAATGCTTTTAAGTTAAAATGCTCGCTTCAGGTTACCTAAAATATTAATTATGCTTCTCAAAATTCGGAAGTAATGAAATATTACACATTTCTTTCGCAAAACATTTCCATTAAAAGTGATGGATACCATGGATACCCTAAATAATGACCAGGTGAATTGATGCTTTCTCTTCAACTGGTGATTAGAAGCAGGAGTGGTAAATCAACAGTGATATTATTTTAACTTGCCGTTTTGAGTCTTTGAAGGGCTGTCATTTAACTGTGTGAAAGCAAAGCAATTTTATTTTTTATTTCTCTTTAAATTGGTTCGCGCAAGTAGTAGCAGTCGTAATTTTTGGTTTTTGTAACCTACAGAATGTACAATGTATTAGTGTATTAATGCTTAATTTCTTGTTAAACGTGAGTAGTTAATTAATCGTTCAGGAGAACTAAGAAGTTCAGGAAAGTCAAACGTCGCATAAAATATTTAGAGTCTATCTTTGAGGGTAGCTAGTTTGAGTTGAATTGGTGATTAATAATAGCTTTCTAAAAATGTGAATGAATTTCCTTCTGCTCCTGCAACTTGCACTTTTAAGGTAAGCACCGTGGCACTTACGCGATACCGAACACTGTGTCCCCTTATGCGAATGAAATAGTCAAACAGACGCAGCCTCTATATCATAAAAAAGATAAAAAAATCGCTTTAACTTGAAAATAATGTTGTTGGCGAAAAAATGTGTCACATGAAAACTTAGTGGAAAGGGACACATTTATTTACCATAGCTGCACATAAAACTGGAGTTTAATTTACGTCTTTGAACTAGTGGATAAGACCGTTAAAAACAGGTAGTTTTACAGTTTCAAATCCTGAGAAACGGCCTGGCTGTATGGAGTTCTCTTGGTGTCGCCCATATGTAGTCTATATATGATCTAGTGCCTCATAAATGTCCTCCATGAAGACATTTTTTCTATCTGGGCAGATAAGCTTAGTTTATTTTGTCATAACCAAGTAATCCAGTTCGATCGTATATTCTTCTTTAAAGCTAAATATAAGAAAGGGTTCTGATTTGAAGAGAAATTTCTCGGCAGAAAGGCTTTATCTTTTGGTTACCTTAAAAACTGGTGGGTGTAAGCAAAAACTAGATGTCGTATTTGGGTTCTTCACGTCGCATCTTTCATATTACATGAGAAAGGAATTTACTAAAATTTTAGACATCAAATTTGTGTTGTTAATAATGTCAAATTTGTGTTGTTAATTTTTAGCATGATCTTGTTCTTGGTTCGAGTCCTGTCTCACAATACATAACATACCATAATCTAACGATTCCCGACCAGAGGTGTGAAATAGCATTCTAGTGGCTGCGAAGTTTTGTTGAAAATAAATTAAATTTAAAAATTACACCCATGACAATGGTGCGCGTACAAAACATATTTCCTGCGCATTCAATATCAAATTTGCTGCGCATATTATTAAAGTCAGTTGCATTTTACAACGTAATGTACGCTAATTAAATTGAGTACATTTTGTGGTAATTCTATGTTCATGTCCTCGTCATTTCTCTTCTGCCTCAAATAAATTGTAAGTATACTTACGTTATATTACTTACCCATAGTTATTTTTCTTCTAATCAACTTGATCCATATTTTTAGGTTTTATTTCTTAAATTACTATTAACGTTCATGATATCAAAGTGAAGAAATTGGAATAATGATCATGTGAAATTGGGTTTCACTTGCAATGGAACAACTTGTGACGCTATCTTTTCAAATGCAAAACTGAAAACGTCTAAATTTCTGGAACATTTCAAAAACCTGCATGGTGGTGTATAGTTTGCAAGCCATGATGTTGAATCCTTGAAAGTTAAAAGAGTCCGATTTGATTCTACAGCAACCATTCCTAAATTAGGTTTAATAGATTCAAAATTAAGTTTAATAGTTCCAAATTAGGTATAAAGTAGCGAAATGCAAGAAAATCCATTCAGTTGCAGCAGAGTTGATAAATCCGTATGCATGGAATATTTATGCCCACTAGATTAATTATACAATGCCAGAAATGGCCAAAATGTTGTTTCTATTGTTTTGAAATCTTAGCAGAGCCTCGTTTCAAAGATATCAAGTTATTTTTATATAGAAATTCTCATATAATCATTTCATTGGATATATTTTTCATTAGATATACTCTTTTAGTACAGCATAAAACATGAAAAAATAACTTTAAATGTATTTAAGGGTAATAAAAAAAATTCAAATTCGTGATTTTTAAGATATGTTTCGTGAAAAAAAAAATTTGTGTTTTACAAATTCATCCTGTTGTTTTAAGAAAAAAGAATCTAGATGATTCTTTTTTCTTAAAACAACAGGATTTTTAGACAGAATACAATAAATATTCTAAACAGCGTCTTAAATTAAAGCAAAAAAAAAAAAAAAAAAAATCCGTCGAAATTTATTATTATAAAATTTTAACCTTTTATATAAATATTAAGTTTACATAATGTTTAGAATGTTATTTTTGCATAATGTTTGGCATAATGTTTAGAATCGTTCCTGTCTTCTTATAATGAGTGTAAAGCAATGTGTTAAAAACTTTGAAACAGTTCCTGAATATAAAAAACCAAATACTCATTTGGATGCATAAAACTTGTTTGAATACAGGAAACCGTATTCACTTTCAAGAAATTTTCAAAGGCTTCAAAGGATACGTTTGTGTATTTACTTAAAATAAAGCATGTGTGTACTTTCTAACCGCACTTTAAGCAGTTTATGCTGCACTCAGTTAAATTCTATTCATTTAAAGAAACTTAAAAAAAGTCAGGGCGTTTTGAAAAATATAATTCAGTTAAAAATTTAATTCTTAATTACCATCTGTATTTTTTGGCAACTACAGTAATACTTTTAAGTAAGGATGTTATATTATGTGTGAAATAGTAAGTATTACGTAAATAAATATTAAAAATATACGAAAAAATGGTCGTTGTGGTTTAACATATATTTTTAATTATATTGAAATAAACATATCAATATAATTCTTACATAAAATAAAGATTTCACTAAATCGAGCAGCTATAATTAATAGCATAAATCAATTGTTACTTTATGTTTGTATAAATGGACAAAGATTAGCAGTGATCAATAAATAAGAAGGCAACATCGGCTGCCCTCGTTGCAGTCCAGTTGGCCGAAACTCTGGACGTTGCGACATTCTTCGTCTTGACCACAGCGGCCTCCATGTTGGTGACAAGAATGCACTTCTCTGGGAACTAATAAAGTAATAAAATGATTATGCGAAATTAATTAATAAAATGAAAAAATAGAAGTTTGTGGTTATTACTTTACTCACACATCATAAGTAAAATATTTCAAAACAGTATAAATGAAAATATTGTTCTGAAGAAAAATTAAATGTATTACACTTCAGAGAAATTTAACGTAATATTAAAAAACACCAGAAATAAATATCTATTTTAATGCTATGCAAACTATCTAAATATTAATCGAGATGCATTTTTTTCAGAAGATTTTCAAGATATAAAGTAAATTTAAATAAAAAATATGCCATATTTCCTTCTAATTTCATTGCAAAAATATTGCATTTTTATAGCGATACTAACAATATACAAGGTGTAACTATGAAGTCTCGGGATTGAATTCACAAATAAATGATATTTCTAGTAAATAACTTTACTAAACTTTTTTCGTACATTTCTCTTAATCATATACCTGTAAAATCATTCATAGCTATTTCGGATATTAAATTTGTTATTCGTGATATTAAGTTTTAAAATTATTCTTTAGGTTCCATATTACGCTTTTCTGAATTTTTGAAATTTTCAGTCTAGACCTCTTTTAAGGAGAGATTCGGTTTTGGAGAATAAAAGTAATCCACTCACTCTGACGGATAAAGGGAAGGACTGAGAACGGTTACATATTTCTTTGTTGTGAACTGCTTGATGATAGCACCCGAAAGAACATTATCCTGCAACAAAATCCAGTTAGCTGATTCAGAGAGTTTTGGCCCAATAGGATGAATGCTTTTCAAACATCGGTCAACTTCTATGCCGTACATATGGAGTTTACTATCTGCTCTTAAAAATCAAGTTTTTATTTTTAAACTATCCCTTGCCGATCAAAGAATTTCGACAATAAAAATTTTATTCGAAAATCTTATATCGAAGTTTAGTAGCTTCTGAGGCCAACGATGCGATATTTTGGACCGGCTCGTATAAAAAATTGTCGCTTTAGTTATTAATTATGAGCAAAACGCAAACTTTCATAGCCAATTAAGATTAATTTAAAAAGCAGATTGCAAACTATCATTTAATAAAATCCTGACATACGGCAATTTAAGTTTTTCCTGACCAACAGTCAGCGTATGCGGAGGTTAATGACAGAAAAAAGTTATTTTAAATCTATCATAAAACTTTCTAACACTGTTTTATTATTATCCTATATTATATATTAAGTTATTATATTATGTTAGCTTATATTAAGTTCAAATCTTATGGTTTGAAGCAATAAAAGACAATTTTTGGTAATCGCTGCAGAATCTTTCCAATATTACAAACAATTCAAGACTACCAAGCGCTTCTGATACTAGTTTAATTATCAATAGTTTTCTCTCCAATAAATGAAGCTGACAGTACCAACTAAAAACATCAGGTCGTATAAACACCTGATCTGAGTTGGCTGAACATACTCTTTCAAAAATGTTTGTTCATCTGCTTTAAACTAAAACATAATTGCTTCTTGTTGTTAAATAGCCCTTACATCCCGTATATTGAATAAATAAGTTCAATCCAATCCAGTCTATAGATATGTTGAACTTACAAGTTATTTGAGATATAGTTCAAATTCTATTTTTTAGTGGTCTTTTAATCCAGCGAGGATATTTCCCAAGAAAAATTAAAATGACATATTCTTGAAATGTTAAATTATGGTTTGGTTTATTTGATTATAGCGAAACACTCGAGGGCTATCTGCCTAAGGGGAGAGATGCGTTAGCGGAAGACTTTTTAGGAGAAATTGGCTCGTTTCCACATTACATATGGGGAAATACACGAAACCGCCCATGCAGCCAATTCTTTTGGCTGGGATTTGAACACAGACCGATCTACCTGTATTTAGTAGTTATTACCACCCGTTAAATTGAGGAAACAGCACATATTTTCTTCACCTCAAACATCTCTTTCATTCGAACATACACTTTTTACTGTATGTGATGTATGTCACCCTCCTACCAGAAATGTTAGAACAGTTATTACCTACTTACGGTGCATACATTAAGTTTGTTTACAATTGTCCCACCACATTACCATGCCATAGATTGCCGCATGTATATGACGTGTACAATTTAATGATGGAATTCGTGAAAACTATTGACGATAAACTATCTTAACTCTCACAGGAACATTAAGTTTGCTAATCTGTGGCTGCTAAATATCGCTAGCGACTGTTATATGCATTGTTTTGAGGGTTGCAAGTTGCGAAATGCCACGCCACACGTCACACCTGTGGTAATGATTATATGTTTGTGGACACGTTAAAATTACATGGTGGTTGGCAGCGGGAGATTCGATAGCTTTCTTTCTAAGACAAAATCAACGCAACCAGAAAAAATAATCCAGTGTTAATAAAACTTCATATTCAAATAATTTTAACCTAACAGGCAAATGGTTAAAATTTAATGGCCGTTGAATGAACAGCATATCGGAACTAATCATCATCCTGACAGTATATTAATAAGACAAAAGTAATTTTAAAGGCAAAATTTTCATTAAATTTTGATTTCGACTCTCGATAACAATGCCCCTTAACTGGGTTTGTTTTAGTACATCAGCTCATAATACAGTTTAAAAGTCCCCGTGTTATTGGACTCAAAGTGAAAAAGTATGCAAATCGAAAAACTGCTCAAAGTTTGAGTCATTAATATGGCGATTAGAGGATGTTATCAGGAATGGCTGGAAAGTGTAGATTTCAGTATCAAGGCAGCATTCATCGACCGAGGGCGACAGCGAGGGTGGCTGTCATAGCACCCGATTCATCTGTTTCAACTATCTGACGTTTGACTCACACAGAAGGAACGCCTAAGGACTAAGAATCCAACTTGGCGCAGGACCAAGAACGAAATCTATGCTCGCAACCGAACATTAGGTACCTTATTTTTCACCATTTCACAACAGTGATTACATTAGTCTAGCTGCAGTAATGCCGGAGTAGATCGACCTGAAATTTCACTGACTAAAGACTAATTAATTATCTTAGGTAACAAGTTCCGGTTCGAACTAGTTTCTATGAACAGCTCAGACGTGTCTGAAGTCCTCCAGGATTGCGTTAGGAGCTTTGTATTCGCACGCCACATTGGCCAACCACAGGGAGTTATGATCTGAGATGACATTTTCTTTGATAGGCGGACTTGCACTGCCTTCCCTTTCGTGTTGCTCCGGGCTTATGTTTCGACAGTATGATATCCAGCCCCATACGGAATGCATTTCTACTGATGCTTTCCAAACCTTTCCTTAGTCAGCTAGATTGTCATTTCTCTTCTCACGGAGCTGGCGAAAACTTGGCAAGAAATAATGCAAGCCATCCTTCAACAACATTGTAAGTCGATGCCATGACTGTAATAGCTTGAATCAACATCATACATAAAGCAATTCCTCATTGATATGTTCACTTTGTGCAGCCTTTTCCTCTCGAATTAATCATGCAGTTTTTCTGAAACTACAATAATTTCTTTTTCTTTAAATTCAGATAATTTTTTGTCTTTGTTGGGTAACACTTTCATGGTGCCTGGATTTTTATGTCATGTAATGTATATTTTGAATGTGATCTGATATGTAATTCAGAATATTTAAATCAATGAACCGCATTACACAGCACTATATGTATCTCATTACTGCTAGATTGTACTCATGACAATGTAGGATCGCATAAAAAGATGCTTTACTTAAAATCTTTCCAAACTTTTCATATCACTATAAGCGTTTCACGTTTAGCTACTTAGTTTTTAAATTTATTGAATTTGCCTCTGATACCGTGACTCAATTTCCTTTTTCTAAATTAACACACAAGAACATGAATATATAACCTAATAACATTGCTTGACAATTGTTAAAGTACACAGTATTGATAAAGTAAAGATTTTTATCCTGCCGTGCTACCCGAAAAGTGCAGGGAAAGCAGTGAAAAATGTGCTGCTATCCAAATAGAAGCTTTCAGAAGCCCTTGCAACACCATATAAATACGGCTCCGAGAACCAGGAAGGCAAAGAACGTTGAGTTATCGGTTGTTATTCAGGTCTGAGAGATTCAGCCGTGTAAAGAGACTTTACTGAATTGCGCCTTAGAGTTTGCTGTGTGAGTGAATACATTTCTGGTATGCTAAGGAGAATTTACCTAATATTCCCATATTCCTTGAGCTGCTTACAGCTAATTCTTTTCCAGTAGAATTTTACAAAATACGATAAATTCTCAATTTCTTCCTGCTCATATGGAGTGATTACTTACAGAGAACGAACCCATAATTGGCAATGATATTTAGGGCATGTTAATACGAGTAAATGCCTAAATAATGTGCTTCATCAAGGTAGTGATACCTGTCAGGGAGCAGTTAATGTGTATGAACTCGAGCTTGTTTAGTGATTCCTGCTTTGAATGATTCAGCAAACTAGCTCCCCTTTTTGAAAACATGTAGCAGCAGATAATAAAGACAGCTAGGTGTTGACACTTCAGCTAGGTGTTGCATAAACATTTCTTCCTTTCACTTTGGACATTACTGTATAGATAGATGACCAGATAGATTTATACGCACCGTGTGCATAAAAGTCTTACATCTGGTCTTTCTTTTCGTGGCAGTTGGTTGTAGACATATACTTAAAATTACAAAAATATTTTAAATGACGATAAGATTCATGTTTTCTCATTTTTAAAATAAAAGCTATTAATTTCATATAAAATATCATATATATCTTTTTGAACGTTCCCCTTGTCCCTATACTTATGTTTAGGGAAATATCATATTCATTATCAAAAAGAGAATGCAAGAATCACATATGCCAAAAACTGATTATTATTTAATTTCAAACTTTGCAATTTTTGACGTCATTTTCAACTTGACTTGAGGGTTCGCTCATGAATAATTCCTTCGTTAATAATTTTTTACCCTTAAATGCCATTCAGTGATTTTTTTGTAATTTAATAGCGTGTAATGTGATTTATTTTACAATTTTGCTACAACTCGCATACGGAAAGAATTTTTAATTTATATGTGAAGAAAGAATAAGAAGTAATTTATAAGCTTTGAAACGTTAGAAATGCGTAACTAATATTCTCATGAAGTTTCATTAATATAGAATCCTAATCTAGAATCATACAAAAAATTTATAAAATTAGAAAAAAATTAATTTTTAATTTATGCGAACAATGTTACAAGTTGGCAATCTGGCAATACTAAAGCTTGCCAATATTTTCTAGAATAAGAATTCTATAAGATTCCTTAAATAAGATTTCTTGTTTGAAACAAAAAATATTGATCAATAGTTTCCACGATAATATTTATAGAAATGCCTCGAACGTAATCTATTAACGTCAGAAATATTTTCCTACACTGATATCTTTCTTTTATTTAAGCAGAAATGCAAACACCTCTCTCTTTAATTTATGTACAGCCCTGAATATAATGTTTAACTTTAATATTAAATATTTCGGTAAATTTTTATTGCACGGAAGATCACATTTTTAATATTGCGTTTTTCTATTATGAGTATAAAATTTTACTAAGTATGAGTATAGAGGTGTGAGAACGTGTAAAAAGTTGGATTTAGTAAATTTTACATTTTTTAAAAAATTTAAAACTGCTAAAACATGAATATTTGCGTCATTTAAAACATTTTTTATGTCTTACAGTATATGTCTACTACAAATGATATCGAAAATAAAGGCCGGGTAAGGATTTTCGTTGACATGGAAAATGTTAAAACAATTCCTTCTATTATCTTGCTTCTTTATTTCGTACATAATTCCTGCTAATGGAATAAGAAAACCAAATTCGTTTGTAAATATTATCTGATAATTTGTGTACTCCCGAGAGTCTTAATTATGTAATGTTCACAAATGTATTTTCTTCAGAATGATAAATCTAACTGCCCTCGAAAATATAAAACAAAGGAAGTTTTTATATTAAAATTAGTAATAAAGAATAATACACTGTAATTTATCAAGACAACAGTTTTGCATAATATTCTCGTGCTTCTTATACAATACTGCATTTTGTTAAACTTATTTTCATAACACAGTAGTTAATGGCCCAGAATATTTGAAACATAACATACCAAAATCAATTTGAAATACACAGAGTTAAAATAAGGAGTCTTTGAAAAAGATTTTCATTAAAAAACATCTGATGTGTACACCACATGACTTCCTTGCACGGAATATTAAATTATACGCATTTTTTCTTGCATCGAAACTTTACTGTTATAAATTATTACTATTTATGGTAGAAGTCTTTTACAAAGATGAGTGCTAATGTTTACTTGAATATAATACAATGACTAATTTACGAGGCAGACATGTTTGATTGAACTTAGGCTAAGAGATAATTTATATACCTGAATTGCAGCAGACTGCATCAACGTCGTCTCGCTGGCAGAGAGCTGTTTTATTTACAGTACTATCTTTAGGACATGAAGTCCTCAGAGTACAGATTCCACCTTCGGCTAAGCATTCTTTATCGTTCGTCATAATCTGACCTGAAAAAGAAAAGCAAAGTATTTATTAGGAAGTTTATGTAATAATTTAAGATTTTTCCTATGTAAAATATTTTAAATAAAAATACGAATTTACTGCTTTATGTGATTAACTGTTGAATAATAATATTTAATTTCTCAGAGAAGAAAGATATTCATTTTTAAAAAGGCACATTAAAAAATGCAGTTTCTGTATACACGTATAATTTTTAGTACATCTTTAAAATTATTGAATTAATTACACTGAAAAATTAACTGACACAAACACAGTGTTATTTCACAAATGAAGTTTATCTGATAATAGTTCCTTCAAATGATTGTTGTTAAAATAAAATGCATACAGGTAAGTGACTTATCAAGTTATAAGGTATTTCTCCCACCTTATTAGCATGCCTTCGTGGTGTAACGGTCAGCACGCTCGGCGTCGGTCAGCACGCCGGCGAGAGCATTGCTCATTTTTCATCTCTCCTGCCTCGAAATAAGCTAATGTCTTTACAAGATAAAACTAGATATTCACTTTTAGTGTAACTTTTAAATTTCTGGAATACAAAAGACACCAATTTATAATTAAAAATGAAAGGAATTATTGGTTTTTCCCATGAGTAAAGTTGTATACGAGCCATTTGAGAGTTTCCATTTGAGAGTCCTCCTCGAAATCATTCCTCTCCTTAGGGATATAGCCTTCGAGTGTTTTGCCATAATCAAATAAACGAAAAGAAATACATTATTTATAATATAGTAACAAAAATAATTATCATGATTATAAATAATGCATTTCAGTTTGTTTATTCGGTTGTTTATACAGCATACGTATATTATATAATTTATGAAGCAACATAAAATTTTGAAATATTCTGCTCTGAAATCTCTGTTTATTGGGTCTGTATGCTGTTTAGAAACATACACTTATTTATTATGAAGCAGAAAATAAAGATAGACGCCTTCGTGGAAGACTTTTAAAAAATAGAAATATCTCCCTATTTTCTTTATTCAAAGTTTATTTAAAAACAGACTAAACTTCAGGCCACATAGGTCTGACGCCAGATGAAGAAACCTGAAAGTATTTGCCAGTGTGCGGGGATTTTTCTCATTCAATCCTTTACGACAGCGCATGCCGTAAGACTTAAGCCACATCTGGCTAATTTTATTCTTCCCTCACTGCAACATTATGAGTAAAATCTAGTTTATTGCAGATGCTTCAATTAAATAAACGGCTAATACTTCTGCAGTTTAATAACATAGTAAGCCCGTAAGGCTTGGAACTTCGGATTTTATGAAAGAAATTTTTATCAGGCTATTTTAGTTGCTTCGTGTAGCATACTCTTTAAATGCAAATAATCGATGCGTGCGGCACATTTTATCTCGAAGTTTCATAGTGATTATCTCAAATACTTAAAAAGAATAAAACGCAACTTGTGTAAATATCTAGGGCTATTAACGAAGCAAGAGCAAAAGGAGGATTTACGTCTTTCTTCCCTTAACATTTACCATTTTCGCGGAGTAGCAATTACGCAATACGCCCCCTACAGCATTGCAGTTGAATCAATATGTTTTAATTGGGGATTTATTTCTTGCTTTGGAAGGGAAAAAATGCGATTAACTCTTATAATCTGAGCGTTGATTGTTAGAATTAAGAGAAATGATGAAAAAAAAATCAAACATGATTATTTGGAGCTGTGCACTGCTTAAAATATCCTTAAATAATAATACTAATCGCAAGATAATTAGAATTGTTGCAGTCTATTACTTTTGCATTACCGTACTAAATTTCCACTTTCAGAATATTTTTAAATGCTAAAGATTTTTCTTTTCTGCAGTTGTAGCTTTTCCAGCTGAATATTTTTTTAAAGTTTTAAGAACTTAGTATACTGCAATAGCATGAAACAAAATGAAAAAAAAAATCGTCTTGTTTTATTCTCTAAAGGCAAAAGATTTTCAACCTTATAATAGCAGTTTTATTTACAATCGTATGTTGTATTTAAATTCCTGTACTTTGTACATCAGATAAGCATATATGACTTTGCTAAAAATAATAGCAGTTTTGTTTACAATTGTATATAGTATTTAAATTTCTGTAGTTTGTTCATCAAATAAGCATATAAAACAGAAGAACTGAAGGCTGAACACGACCTTGCTGAAAATAATAGCACTTTTGTTTACAATTGTTTGTAGTACTTTAATTCCTGTACTTCATACATCAGATAAGTATATAAAACTGAAAGCTGAAAATGACCTTGCTAAAAATAATAGCAGTTTTGTTTACAATTGTATGTAGTATTTACATTCTTGTACTTTGTACATCAGATAAGCATATAAAACTGAAGGCTGAATATGACCTTGCTAAAAATAAATAAATTAATTTTCTTTTCGTATTCGAAATTTTCTTTATAATGGTAATCTGAAGGTTAAAAGCCTTACTAAATGTACTGAATAAACTACTTATTGCATATATATTTGGGCAAAAATAGCACTGTCGACTTATATACAGATAATTTAATTTTTTTATTAAAATTCAGATGACAAAAGAAAGCTTTTATAAGGCTCAATTAGTCAGATGTCGGTTCGCGTAATATTTGTTTTGTGTCTTATAGTGATAGTGGATAAAATAAATACGTATGATTAATAAAGTTAGCTAAGTGAGTACCTATACATATCTTAAGCGTTTTCCAAGCCTTTAAAATGACAAACGCGAGAGACAGAGACGGGTATTCCAAAAATGACAGAAGCTGTTCAAGTGAGAAAAGAATTCATATTCATAAGCCAACTAAGTTCCCATAGCAACGCAGCAGAGAAGCCTTACAGACGCTGAAGCTGAGTACGAAGCATTCTTCCAATGAAGAATGTATTAGTGAAGGTACAAAAACAATGAAATAAACCCTTGGGCAGTTTGTTGCAATCACAGATTAATACCATAAAATCTGTTTCGTCACATGCTCTCAACTAAGTTTAATGAACTGCTACTAAACTAGCTCTAATAAGTTGCCATTCATTTTTAACAACAAATAAGTAATTGCTAGAAATGCATTAAAGTTAATATTCCTTAACATCCCTTCGACTTTATTAAACGATGCTGGATTCCTCTGGAATAAAACGGCTTTATGGCTGCGAAATTAATCGTTAAATGAAACAAATTGCTATTATAGCTGATTCTCCAGCTGAACTCGGAGAGGTTTGCTTATTCTGCGGCAATTGTTTGCGTCAGAAAATATAGTCGAATGACATTACATACATGTATTTTAGCTCAGGAAAATGAATAGCACTAAAATCAAAGAGGGCACATGTTGCTAAGACTTAATTTATATCTAAGTGAATAATAAATTCGAAACACTTGTAGAATGTGCTTTCAGTGCTGAATAAAGATTTATTTTAGGAATTCCACAAGAACTTTTATTAAGCATAATACAATATATACAATAATATATAAATATTATATATATATATAGTATATATGGAGAGAGAGAGAGTTAGATAGATAAAACAGTAAGAGATTTAAAATCATTAATTTCATTTTTTTCTTGGTCTTTGTGGTTATGTTTATAAACTTTTTCTTTCTTCGGATGTTTTTGTTTAAAAATTTTTATAATACTGTCTCTCTCTCTCTCTCTCTCTATATATATATATAAATAATATATATGTATCTACTATTTTTCCTGTTGTAAAATGTTTAGCTCATGAATTGTATTATTTTTAAGTATTTAATTTTTATAACGTCTTTCTGGAAACAAGATAGGTTACCTTCAAATATTTAAGCGAGTTTTGTTAGGTTTTAAATTCCTTACCTATTTACATTAATTATATATATATAACGGGTGTGTAAGATAAAAACATGCAAATAAAAATCATAACTAAAATTAGCAGAAGTTCCTTCAATCTTCCTTTTAATTTGGATATTTCCTCTCTCTATTATAAAAATAGGATAACCTCCTCTGGATAGCATCATGTCTAGATTAATGCATATCATATGACTTTTATATAAAGCTCCGACGAAAACAACTTATTTAAGCCTTAAGCCAATAATAATTTTAGAGCTTTATTTATTATCCAATCAAACGGTATTGAAATCGAAACTAACCAATTTTGAATTAGGATCTCATTTTAAACACAACGCACTTCGTTCCTGCAACTTTATATATTCTGCGACATATATATATATATATATATATATATGTAATATTTTGGCAAACAGGCACTGGAAATGATGAAACTTAGCAATCTGGTCGCTTCAGAGTCCGGGTGTGGTCGTGGCAAAAGTGGAAAACATCAGAATTGAAAACACAGAGGAATTTAACTTTTTAGTTCCCTCTCTTTATTCAGTGCAAATGTCAGATCATTGAAGATTACATATGCGATAGTAATTTGAACTAAATTATATTAACTTTAAATTTACTGTGACATACAATGCAAACAAAGGGAGGCAGATGAGAAGAGCAGCAGCATAGGTCTTAACAGCAGTAGAGGAAAAAAGCGGTCTTTTTGACGCAAAATAGCTCGAATTCTTCGTTTATAGGAGCGGTTACCTAACATGGCCGAATGTTCTCGAAAATACTGGTCTAGGGGGGAGATCCTGAAATTGCGAAAAGTTAATTAGAGGTTGCCTGCTCGCGTACAGCAAAGTCATCGTATTTTTTATATTTTACACACACACACACACACACACACACATATATATATATATATATATATAATAGATAACTCGATATATATATAGATAGATAGATATACGAATCTCAATCAGTTCTTTGCAAAGTATATGTATATATATATATATATATGTATATATATGTATATATGTATATATATATATATATATATGTATATATAGAGAGAGAGATACACACTTTGCACTGTTTTATATTTGTATTTTCAACGACATTTCTTACTACAGACCTAATAACGCATGCTTTACTTTCATGCAATTTTTTATGTAGAATAATGGTCAAAAATAAAAGTATTTGAATTTTAGCAGGATTAAAAAAATAGGCACTATAAACTGTAACAAGAAATTGTTAATTAGATCACTGAGAAGTGATTATCGTAAATTTATCAAGACTGATGCATTATAAACTATTTCAAATCAATCAGAGATTCAAGTAGATAGAGTGATTTCGTTTTCTTAATTTTCAGAAAGAAGGCAAAATAAAATTATTACCTGATATACGGAGAAATACCGGCGAAATAAAATTATTACCTGATATATGATATTATACCGCAATCTATACGGAGAGTTAATATCTAGTCTTAATTTTCTGAAAGAAGTTTGATATAAAATTTTAACCAGATGTATTTTCTTATTTATTTCATTGTAAATGAAATCGTATATTTTATATCGTTTTTAGTGTATATAATCTGCATCTGTAAAGAAATTTGTTAAAATATAAAATTTCTTTATTTTTACTTAAAATTACCAAAGTCTAAATGAGAAAGACATTAATTACTTGCTTACATTAACTAATTATAAGTACTTAAATATGATTTGTAAATAAAACACTTTCTGCTTCAAAACCAAACGCAGGTAAGTTTCTTGCTCCCATTCGCTTTACTGATTTTCTTAAGAACTGATTAGCATGGGTACACCCCTTGTAAATTTTTTACACAGTATAGATCTCCAAATATCTGGACTCTTAAAATGTTCCGGTAATTAGGTTGCTTTTTTAGCTATATTGCCAGGCATGGATTTAATGTACAACAAGAGATTAATTTAAGCTTCGCTTATCGTATTCTTTTTTAACATGATTGTATCTCTGAAATATAATTTAGTTTTCAACAAACCAAACACACTTTTCTGACAAAATTAAAAGTTTAAATGGATTTCATTTTCCAAAATCCGCAATCTATTTTTATTTTAATTGTAGACAGATACTAACATAAAATAAACAAATTATTTTTTACATGTAGGCTTAAAAGCTAAATACATAAACTAGTTTTAATTTTACTGTACTAAAATTAAAGAAATATGGAAACGATGTAAATAAATTATGCTCAATTTTATTTGGTTTCGAAACAACAAGTGAGTCTAGTAAGTGAAGTGTCAAAGATCTAAAATCTGACTATTCGGAGTTGTAATATGCTTATGCAATAGATTTAAAATCACGTAAAAATTGAGCAAGAAAGAGTTGAAATGGAAGAGGAGAATTATAATAAAAAGGAACTTGGAGTATAAATACTCCAAGTTTAAAATAACAGAGTTTTTTGTTTTCTCTCTGTTTTGACAAAGGGGTAGCCAGTGTTTACCCTGATGCTACGTCGAAATGTACGTCTATGATAGATTCTTACACATTTTTTATATGGAAGCTATGGTAAGACATCAATCCATTTAAGAATATCTTTTCCCAACTGCGAAATTGAAAGCTTATGTTGTTCCCAATTAATGAATGTTAAGTGCTCTTAATATTTTGGTAAGTAAGTAAAGTTTTCTATGTCATTATTATGTCGCTCTTTGTTATCTTTTCTGTTAAGAGGTTAGGTTATTGGATTAGGTTATGCAAAGAACACAAGCTACGTGCCTAAGGGAAAAAGTAGCTTCATGAAGACTTTCCAACGGAAATTGACTCGCAGTCCAGTTAAAGAGGGAAAAAAACCACGAAAACCAACAATACATCCAGCCCGTTCGCCTGGAATTGAACTCGGGTCAAACTGCCAGTATTAAGCTGGCTTAACCACTCGGGTACCGGAGGGTGCTTTTCTGTTAAGAACTACCTTATATTTTTGCTAAAAATTATTAGATTCCAAAAAACATTTTAAATGATTCTTTTTTACAACGTTTAAACTAGAACATCTCAGTTTTCTTTCTTTCCTGTTTCTTTAAAGTGGGAGGAAGAAAATCATCAATACCTTAGAAGTCAGCTGAACACTTATATACAAAGCACGGAGTAGCTTACATCTTAAATAAGCATGTAAGACAATATAAGTTGAATGGTAAAGAATCAGTGCTTTGGGAATGTTATAACGGGGTGTTTCACAATTAGAGAAGTTGGTTGTATACTTAATTTTCACCCTAAAGTTGCAGTAATTGTGCGATTCGAGGCTATTAGTTAAATCACGAAGAGAGACAACAAAATTGATATTCAATAAAGAAGTTTAAAATAATCGATGCTACACAGTAAAACTTCTAAATTAGGTTTTAGAAAGAAGAAACTTTAAGTGCAACAAAAGCAAGGCTCTTCCCTTTAAAATTTAACTTGAAAATTAGAAAATATTAACTGCATAATTTACTTCATTCAGAAATTAAAATGAGAGAAAGGAAGTGTAGTTAGTTTAAATAAGTTATGCATTCAAGAATATTATTAGAATTACGTTGCAGAAACAGTAGAGCCCGTTTATGTGTGCCATATTGCGCATCTATATCATACAAACGAAAACAAGATTAATAATGTTTTTTCCGAAAGTGCAGTCTACCATCAAAGTTTTTCGACAGCTTTTAGTGATGTACATAATATGTTTTATCCCTATAAAGAACGAATGACATATTATTTGAAGCTCATTACATATCACTTAAAGTACCCCTTTTTTAAGCTAACCCCTCACACAGGGATTAGGCAAAATAATGAAAATACTAGGACAAAATGTTTTTTCTATCGATTGCATAGTAAATCTAGAAAATATCTGCCATTTGTTTTCGTATGATTATTCACATAAATTTTCAAAATTTTCTAAAATCGTTAAATATTGTTCTGGCTTGTAAAATGAAAATTCATGAAGAAAAATCACAAATTTGACGGCATTCCAAAAAGGTCAGAATGTTGGTGTTCTTCTCATTGGTGCATCTGTAATCTCAGCAGCAAAATTATTGGGAGTATTGAGAGATACTGCGTGATCCTACTGCGTAGATACTGCGTAAGCAAATATCACGATTGTATGAGAAAATAAAACTTACAGAACCAGAAAGACGTTAGAAAGTTAACGTCAAAAGGCTACTATTAAGTGTAATATGCATCTATGGAGGAAGCATACAGTACTAAGGGCACTACATAAGCTGAATATTTATGGCAAATCTGGTTATCTCAAAACTTCTCCTTTCGCATTATAAAGGCAAAATAGAGATTACAATAGTGCGAAGAACATCAAATGTAGACTACTAATCGGTGTAAATAAATACTGGTTTTAGTTAATTTAACCTTCACACTATTTCCCATATCAAGAAGCGTCTATGTGGAGAACAGCATTTGTAGCTTACAATCCAGATAGTCCGTTTCCTACAGCCTACGATGGTCTACGATGGTTTAGTTATGCTTTGCGCAGTCATACTCTGATTTCCAACAAGTCTAATTATCACCTTACAAGGAAGAATAAATAACAGTGAATACGTAATTGTTTTAAGTGACCCTGTTTATTCAAAGGCGTAGACATTGTTTCCTATGTGTGACTGCATCTTTCAAGATGATAAAATGTTCATTTATGGATGTCACATTAGGCAGTTACGGTTTTAAGCTCATGAAAATAAAGTTACACATCTTCACTGACCTGCATTAACTTTCTTTGAGATCTTATGACCTAAGCTTGAAAACAGAATAAAATTTCGTTTACTTCCTGAGCCAGTCTTAAAAAATTAGAGCAGCTTCAGGTAGAAGAAGGGTAAAATATGCTTGTTACCATCATTCAGAATTTGCAAACTTCTGTTACAAAAAGAATTCCAGCAGTTTTGGATAACAGCTATTACTTACATACTTCTTCATTTTCCAAGTGTTGTGAATATTTTGGATAAACTTCTATATAGTATACATACATTAACTAAAAATCTAATTAATTTGCAATAACTCCTTAATTCTCCATTTTGATTTAAGTATTTCCACCTTCTGTTCTAAAAATAGTAAATTCTTGTAATAAATCTTTGTAAACTGCGCAGTTTTAAAATTAATCTCAAGTCATATGATTCTTACATTACGCTAATGACGCAGATAGTTTTGTAAATTGAAAATCAAGCAACCAATCAAAACGAAGAGCAAATCAGTTTTTAACCAAACTTTCATCTTATACACGTCGCATTTTCGCTTTCCTCTTCCTTTTTTGCTTAGAGACTGTGGCTCCTGCTTTCTTCAGTAATGTAAAAACTTCTAGAACAAGCACTACCACGCCAATTTATCTATGTTGGTTTCAGAATGTTTGTCAAAGAGAAGACTGATTAATTCGATTATGTCAAATCACACATGAGCTATCTGCTTAAAAGAAGGGAAGTCTCAATGGAGGACTTTGTAAGGGAAACTCTCTCGAACCCGTGTTAAACATGGGGAAAACCACTGGAATGCCTATGCAGCTAGCCCATTCGCTTAGAATCGATTTCAGGTCGAACTACCGGTATTCACCAAATTTCCGCTCAGTCGCTAGTGGGCCTGTCAAAGAAAAGACAAGGAAATATTAAATCGATCATTGTAACTTAACTTTTATGCGCCAAGCTCTGTCACTATGTGAATTATAGTCTTTGCTGTGTCATCAGTATCTAAGTCATACATTATCGAAAACTCCTTCGTAAAACTAAAAGATAAACAAAAAAGATAAAATAATAAAACTAAGTGACAGAAATCTAATTTCAAATATTACAGTTTAATTTTCGCTGTAATGTATACTGTTTTTATGAAAAACTATTTTTTTGAAACAAATATTATTTTCTATTTTAACGTAAGATATTTTGTAAATAGTTCAAATTCTGAGTACTTCAGAAATGATTCACTCAAATAAAATGAATTAAATAAAATGAAATTTAAGAATAACCTCTTCGAGGAATATATTTCAGCCGCTGACTAATTTTAAATTATTACAGAAATTTCACGCTGATTGGATACTTTGCCTTTTAGGAAAATTTTGTGTTTAAATTGCAATATTTTTTTTATGAATTCATTAATTAAAATGCCTTGTAACTTAATGAAAAATATTTTGCATGTTTTATGTTGCTAAGTGCCTTCTTAAACATTTCTTCACAGAAGTTTATTTCTAGATTGTTCTTGGCATTCTTCATTCGAATTTGTGTAGCAATAGGCACCTGTTATATCACGATTTATAACAAGCAGTTTTTTCTTTCATGTGAACTGATGTTAAAATCTATGTAAAACATACTGAAAAAGTTATGGAACTAATGTTAAAATATTTTAATTAACTCGCATTCTTTTTTATTATTTTATATAGAATATTGTTGATATGCTTTATGAGTAGCGATAATAAATAGAGCTTAGGGTTCAGTGATTAGGCATAGCAAGCGTGAGCTTTTTGATTAAGACAAAAGACGTCTTCTTGAGAGAAATTCTGAGGAAACCCGGCTGGCATTCCTTTTATAACTTGGAGTAAACCATGAAAACACATACAAAGCCAGAAAATCAATCCGATACCAACTACTAGTGTTCAGCTGCTTTAACCTCTCGAACATTGTTGGATCTTGGTAGTATAGAGATCGATTAATCTATGAAATGTTCTTATAAATTATCACTTGAAATTTTAAAAATTAATTGAAAGTATTTATGTTAAAATACCGATACAAGTGAAATGTATTACAGTATTTATTTGAACCTACCAAATATCGCAAAACTTCCTTACATAGTAGATATGATTCCACGTTCATTTTACTTCAGTCTTTGCATGGAATGTCTGAGAAACACTATTCATAGATTGCCATAAAGTACTCCTAAAAGAGACTGAGCGGCGGAGCTGAGTAGAAAATGAAGGTGCGTGCTTTTAGCTTAACTCACCGTGCTTCGATGAGCGGGCTTTCAAGCATGAACATGATCCTGATTGGACAATACCAAGGTATTCAGAACCATGTCCCAAACTCAGTCTGGAAAACTGTTCTCACTCCTCTTAATCTACCGCAATGCATATTTGATGCCTTCATAAATTTTTAAAATGGATATAAAAGTCTCTTTATTTTGCTTTTATCCCTGAAAAGAACTGCTGGTTAAGAGAGTAAAGGAGAAAGGAAATGCATTATTGCCCAGTACTTTACGGCTACCTCTTAGCCAAAAATGCTTTAATGGAGGTAGATTTTAAGGTACCTACCTCCGCAGAGGACTTCTTAACAAAACCTGGTTCACATTCTATGCACAGAAAAGAAACTAACGTATCAATACAACCATAATGCAAATACTATGATACAAAAATCAGTTTTCAGGGGCTTCAATCGTTGATGTTTCATTTCTATCAACGAAGTATTTTAAACCTATTTATTTTCTTTAGTAGAAAAGTGGGAGATACCAAATAAATTTTTCATAGTTTAGGAAAAAAGATTTAAAATAAAGAAAAATTAAGCTTATTTTTCATATTCTGCCTAAGCTTTAGATTGGCAACGCGTTCGTACTGATAAGCTAAATATCGCAAGCTGACATTTATCATTTCAGATAATTTTTTTGTCACTATTCGTGATCTTCTATGAATAAAAACTACCAGTGCTTGAACAAATAAGAGTTATTTCCTTCCTCCATGAAAAATTATTTAAAAAAAGACTGCTCTGTCACTGGAAATCGAAATAGAGATTTTCTGCCTGCTAGCTAGATATACCAACTATTATACCACAAAGACATCTTAAAGGAATGCATTTAATTCCTTACACTGCCCCATTTAAAGAGCGAGAGTAAAGAAAGGATATGACCAGATCAAGTTGGTGACTAGTTATCTATCAACGTACTTTTAGTTCAAGCGCCGCTATAGGATAATTAGGAGCTGTTTGATAAAAATGATCTGAAAAAAATTAACCGAGGCCTTTCTTGAAGTCGAAACCGAGGCAATCAAACTGCTAGCTGGCAGTGATAACAATTATACCACATAGCCGCACGGAAGAATATCTTTGTCTTTAATTCTTTACATGCTCAGATAGCAGTTGTATTTTATTTTAACGTACATTTATTTCAAAGCATTTTGGGAAGAAAAAGACATATTTTTTTCCAGTGGTGGGCATTTGCCTAAAACGGCATTAGCTACTCCTAAGGCCAGAAAGGGTGGCCATTTTATTGTGGAGGCACCTAATAGGCGGCCACCGTTACCTTCTATGAGGGAACAGACACTTTACATCCATGCCTACTCCAGGATCCGAACCCGTGCCCTTTGGTATTGCAGTCGGCTTTTCCAACCACCATACTGTGTGAGCGGTGAAGAAACACACACACACACATATATATATGTGTGTGTGTGTTTGTGTGATAAAATAGGAATGTTGATAATATAGATAGCATACATAATGAAGAGTAAACTTCTTAACCGAGGCAGATTTAACATTCATTTTTATTTCAATTGATATTTGTGGCCACATTTAACTTGGCACTCTAATCGTTCTTATTTCAAGCATTTTACATTTTTGGTAACTTTGCAATAAGAAGGGAAACGTTGAGCAGAGCTCTAGCTAGGCCGAGGTGCAGAAAGCAAGTGCGTAGTTATCCAGTATGAAGGCTTAGTTTTAGAAGAGAAATGTTTATGTATTAGAAATCTTAAGTTCCAAATTAGCTACGTCATTATGATTATGTAGAGGAGAGAAAGGAGAAATATCCAAATTAAAATGAGGAATAAAAGGGCTGTCAACAAAATTAAAATTATAATTTTGATTTACATATTCTTTATCTTACATACATACACACATGTATATATCATATGAATATATATTTAATTTTTAAATATTCTATTAGGAATTAATATCCTATTTGAGATTATACCTATTTGAGATTTGATGTGGTACTGGATTAAATGAAGTACGTTGGAAATAAACTGATAGTTAGGGAAAAACTCTAATAGGAAAGCAACAAGAAAAGTAAAAAAATAAAAACAAGAAAAGAACAAATATCAAGTAACAAGAAAATAATAACGTGAATTTTCCCCATAATTACCAAATTTGAAGATATCAGGATGAGATACAACTAGTGACAAACAAGCATACATTGTGATTTCTGTTTTCAAAACATACATTAAGTAAACTTCCATTCGTGGATACTAACACGCTGGTCAAATTACAATCAGAACCGTCCTGGTCCATTTTTAGCATTGACAGTTCTAGAAAGGATCTACAACAAAGCAGAAAAACACGTGTTTCCATTAAGCAAAGGAAAGGAAAAATTTAAATACTGCATTTTTCCCATAGTATTTTTCAAATATATAGTCAACTCTGAGTCGAAATTTAACTTTGTTTATTGATAAAGTTTCCTCGAGGAAGAAAGGCAGAGGTCAGTAAGTTGTCTTGTGTTTCCATGGAATGCCTTAAGATATCGGTAGCATTTGAGATCTTTTGATGAGGAACATATTTCGCCCAAATCTCTGACTGATATCAGAAATTCATTAAGAGGAATGTGCCTTGCTCTGCGATGAATTTTTATTCGCTTAACTGAGCAATAATGGATTTTTATCTTCTTTAACTTTACAAACAATAAGGGTAACTTCGGAAAATTGTCTTAAATTAGACGAAACGCTCTCTCTTTCTTCATAGTAGGAAAATATAATTATCCTAGTACCTTTATTTTGAAATAACCACAGAAATATTCTTGCACAGATATGTGTCAAATTTCGCTTTTCCATCTTCCGAAAGCATATGTATAAGCATAGAAACAGTTATTATTGTGCACATTTTAGACATCATGGCGCATTAAAAGCAACTCCCTTTTCCTTGTTCAAAGCTGTGACATTTGGAGCACAACACGACAGTTTTCATGTACTTGAATGTTCTAATTCACATTTTTAAGTGCACATTTTCCGTCGTCATTCCTTGGTAACTCCACTGCGAATACCTGAAAGTTCTCCATCTGCGAAATTTTCTTTTTGAACGATTTCTTCACTCTGATGATCAGGATTATAATTCCTGTAATTTATTACACATTTCATATTTAGCGATTTTTACAGTATTCCTGCAGGCACTGCTCCTTTGTGAGGCACATAATAACATTGTTAAAAGCGTCAGTCTACTTAAAAGATAACTTAATGTAGTCATCGCACAATACTTTTTCAAGATCCTTTACGGAGTATTTTCTAAAATTTTCTCTTAGGTGGCTCCAGCTAATATCAGGGAAAGCACAGATGATGCAGAGGATTTGCCCACCTTTGGTGCTTTCTTACTATGTTTCAAGAGTGATATAGCATCGACATAATAGAACGAATTCAAAAGTGCTATTTTTCAGTTTTAATAATCATTAGCTGGGCCGTAGTGGTATTCTTAGGTGCAGGCTTACTCACTTCGATATTGATGTTTTTCTTCAACGTAAGAGACCTTCGGAGATTTAGAATCAGAATATGATTTTACTGGTTTTCTGATATGAACTGCAACATCCGCAGTGTTATATCATCACTATTTTCGAAACAGAGTCAAAACCTGAAATTCTTTGAAAACTTGACAAATTTAGTTTCAGAAACAGCAAGTTCTTTTACAGCAATAAAGTTATGCAATGTCTTGGTGTTTTCTTATTCGATAATTCTAGAAATAGTAGATTTAGTTAGAAAAGTTTGTAAGCGTGGGCAACTGTAAAAGTCTTCTCAGCGGTCGCAAACTAGTATTTATAACAGAAACAAAGAGTCCTGAAACACCATTATTGAAAAGAGAAGACGTGAAACAACGAGAAAATAAACAGAGGCAGAAATAAATAGGAAAACCCATCTGAAGGGCAAATCGTACGAAAGCTGAGCAAACGAAAAGAAGAAAGAGCGAGATCAATCAGGAAACGCCCCTTATAGGTTAAATACCAGAGGAAAAGATACGAAATGAACAGTGGAGAAAAAGAGAATAACGGAAACAATAATCGGAAAGTAAATTTGAAAAAAGAGAAGAATACAACGAGAAAAAATGCTAACTGAAAAAGGCCGCTAATTAACAGGAAGGGGCTTACACGTATTTAAAAAATTTGCCATGCTTTTCTAAGTTTTCCAAGACTCAAATCTCAACTACCTTCTTGCTCACACATTATTCTGAATGCATCTTATACCAGAAGATATCAACAAGAATAGAAACTTTCAGAAAAATCAAGGCACCTTTTCTCAAAATGCTTTCGTGCTTCTTCTTAGCACTTTCATGGATTTTCATAAGTGTTGTCAGAGTCATCTGACAAATGACGTGGATACTTTCGTAAACTGGAGCCTTGGATTGATAGTAATAATAAGCCCGTAAAGCCCAAAACTATCTTAGATATAAAGGACAGTTGGAATAAGTTGTAATGGACAGATCTGAATATCCGTGTAATCTAAGAGCATATTTAATGCTGGTAAACTCAAAGGTATAGAATAAAGCAGATGTAGAATGCGAATTTATTCTAAGTGTCATGATCTTGATAATCAAAGCTTTTTTAAAGGTAAGACTGCTGGATCGAAGACCGTAAAGCCCAAAACTATCTTAGCTATAAAGGACTATTGGAATAAGTTGTAATGGACAGATCTGAATATCCGTGTAATCTAAGAGCATATTTAATGCTGGTAAACTCAAAGGTATAGAATAAAGCAGATGTAGAATGCGAATTTATTCTAAGTGTCATGATCTTGATAATCAAAGCTTTTTGAAAGGTAAGACTACTGGATCGAAGAATTTCAAGATATTTTTTAATATCTGTAGAATTCCTGTGGGGCAGACATACACACCAAAAAAGAGACTCTATAAGTATCATTTTCAGATGCAAAAATTACGTTAGTATGAAACTGTTCAGAAAATTACAAAATGAAGAAAGCTTTATAAATTCATTTAAGACCCGAATTTCTCTAGGCACAAATTGAAGAAAACCCACTGTAGTGCAGCATACGTTTAGAAAGCAAATTCAATAGCAGAAATGTGGGTTTCAAATAGAAAGCTTGTAAACGAAAAATTTCATTAAGAGTGAACGAACTATGCTGGATGACAGAGGAGTCAAACTAAAGTCTCTCAGTGTGTAGAGACATTATGTACTTTTTGTAAGCAGGAGTTGTGAGAAATGAGCACTGCCCTCGCTGGGACTCGAATCACGGATCTCTCGAATACGCGCCGATTGTGCTGACCACTACACCACGAAGGCATGCTAAGAAGGCGGGAGAAATACCTTGAAAGTGTAATAACATATATTTGCTAAAAAGAATATATTTTTTATTGCCGTCATATTCGAATTAAATTGTGATTAATATGAAGCTATTTTAAGATACCAGTGCGTTTAACAGTTTAAAAATGGCTTAATTTTCATGAAAATACGCACGTATGTACTCTACTAAAGAAACTAAGCAAACAGGAATAGAAATAAAGTATGCATTAATATCACACACGAAGTAATATCGTACGGAAATTTATCCTTCCTTAACGCGTATCTTCGTTGTGTAACTGGAAGCATGTCCGGCTAGCACTCGGGAGGTCAAGAGCTTGAGTCCCGATGAGGGAGTCACAGATTTTACCTGATTTTACAAAACTTTTTCCTAACTGAAAAACGTATTGGTTCTACAATATCCTTATTTAGTTTCCGAGTAAAACCTAAAACATCAGGTATGTTTATCGTCGTTGATATGCTTTTTTGCCGTGTCCCAATAATCTGAATCATCTTCAGAAGGAGAGAGGCGGCAAGGTTGTAAAGAAGCATATTCTATTCGGAAATTGGGAAAAGAAATGAAGATTATACCATGCTCTTACATACAATAGTTTTTGGAAGTCAATAAATCTTTCTAAAAAACTAACTCTACTTCCTGAAATCATTTAGTTTTCTTTTAGCCTTTTTTAAATAGTTATATATATTTTTTTTTCTAATGGCGAGTACTTGCATATGCCGTCATCGTCCACTCCTAAGGCCAGATCGGTGGTCTCTTTATTATTGAGGCACCTCTAACAGGTGGGCCACCATTGCCTTCTATTGAAGAGACAGACAATTTTTACATCCATGTCTTCTCCAGGATTCGAACCCGGGCCCTTCGGTATCGAAGTCAAGCTCTCCTAACCACTATACCGTATGGGCGGCTTAAATAGTTATATTATTACGGTCAATTTGAGTACTCTCTTGATGTTAAAGGGTTTCTTTGTAGAGTCATTAGGTATTTTTTGGAAGCAGGAGTGATGAAAAATGAGCAACGCCCTCGCCAGGAATCGAACTACGGACCTCTGGAATACGAGCCCAGCGTGTAGACCACCACACCACCATGACATGCCAAGAAGGTGGGAGGAATACCTTATATACTACCCCCTTTTAAAGGGGGGAGTATGTCAGAGTATGTGACATACTCTGACATTGTTCGCAAAATTTATGCTATATACGGAAAAAGTGCTATTTTTAATGACACAGCTTGAAGGTAGTGTGAAAAGTTTAAGTGCTGAAATTTCAGACTCAAGGATCATCTCTGAATTCAGGATCATCTCTGAACTGTATTCATCTCTGAATTCAGGATCATCTCTGAATTCAGGATCATCAACTATAGTATTCATCTCTGAATACAGTTCATGAACTACCAAAGAGGATAAATATTCCAATAAGTACAGTACATGATCATTTGAAGAAGACTGTGCATGTAAGCTGCTATGATGCCTGTTTTAACAGATCAGAACATGCATGCTCGAGTTTTGGCATGAGATTCTTTGCCGAAAAAAATAACAAAGCTCTATTTTTTACACGGCTCATTACTGGACATGAGAATTGGATACAATATTACAATATTACAATTACAAGAAAATTACCAAGAAAAACTGTACAGACATTAGGTATTTTTTTGAAAGCAGGAGAGATGAAAAATGAGAAATACCCTCTCCGGGACTCGAACCACGGACCTCTAGAATACGCGCCGAGCATGTTGACCACTACACCACGAACGCATGTTAAGAAGGCGGGAGAAATACCTTGTGAAACTTCCTTTAGTAACACTGACAGAAAGACTGCATCTTAAAAAAGTAACGCTTTGTACATGATGAAGCTACAAAAGAAAATGCCATGAATTGTTGTTGCCAAACCAGACCATAAATTTGAAAAAAATACCAAAATATTTCCAAACGGAAGGAAGAAAAAGCAAAATGCCCAGAACTGACCAATCTTCAAGATGGTATCTTCCATCATGACAATGCTCGGCCCCACATTTTGATGAATGTCAGAGAAAAACTAATTGAGTAGATTTTGTGTCAACCCTTATATTCACCAGACTTTGCCATCTTGGAGTTTAATCTCTTCAGTCACTTCAAAATCCTATGCATGGCCTGGCGTTCACTTCTTTGGAAACCGTAAAGCAGCACACCAGTACTTCCTTAAGAATAAACCTAGTGATTTTAAAATTAGAACCCCATAGTCTTACAGAGTATATTAAGTCCCCATAGTCTTTCTAGCTGCTTGAGAGATGGGGAAAATGTCAAAGAATAAAATAGTACTTATGTGATCGAATGAAAGTTTCTAATGCTTTTGTATTTCTTCATTTGTATTTATCACAGAACAACTCTGCTGTACATTTCGAATGACCCAATGCATAGATATAAGAGAGACAATGTTGCATATTCGTATCTCTGTAAGACTATGGGGTTCTAATTAAAGGAAAATCTGCAAAACCATTTCTAAAATTTAAGTTTTAACTATAGTTATTCCTGAGATTTACATTCTAATGCCAATATTGTTCGATATGATTTTTCAATTTAACCGCTTAAAATGCGCAAAAAGAGATTTTGACTAAACGAAATTAAAAACAGTGGCAGACAAGCATAGATTAATAGCCCGCAGTTTTAGGCGTAATGGCTTTTGTCTGAGTCTTTGAAGCTTTTTACCTAAATCCAACTGTTGCGAATACTTGTTGAAACTGACTTGCTCCTTTCCGCAAAGCCTTTATTATTTACGCTAGACCACTTGTGAAAGTGAAGTACTTAGGATTTCGAAAATGGGTTCACCCCTCAGTTGGTTTTATTTTCCCCTTAACAAAGCGTTTTTTTTTTTTTTTTTTGTTTATTTTTTATTTCTGGTAAAAATAAATGATAACGGGCGGAGCTCGAGTCGAGCTCGAATCGGAAGGTGGTGGGAGGATGCCATCCCTACCTGTTGCCATGACGACGAAGAGAACGAGAAGCACAACAGTGAGGAAGGCAGAGCTGCAGGGACCCACACCATGCTCACACATCATTGCTGCTTGCAACCAGCCTCCTGATGACAGCACACGAATATGTCCAGGTCTGCAACAGAACGACATTTATCTATTACCTGTTTTTTTGGATTTTGTGACTCGCCTTATCCATGACCAATTGTTCTTAGTTATTCATTCTTGGTAATGCAGGTAAGAAAAATTTTATTATTAAAGGTCTAAGAGCGGGAGAGGGGCTTTGAATGAAGTAAGTAAGTTTTAATTTTCCCGGTATTTGATTTCATGGATAAGGCGAGTTACAATAACAATATAAATATTATTTAAATTTGTTATAATCACTTTTTTCTAGGGAAATTTCATGAACAAAAGGTAAGAATGACATTTCGTTAAAGTGACATTTTATTAGACTCTATCAGTAAATAAGGATAATGTTTCGAATCACTGTGTTCTACATATTATACTTTTCTAGAGTCAAATTAGTATTATGCATTAAAATGCATTTAATGTAACACAAAATGAATTGTCAGTACTTTTTTGTCTTTTTCTAATGTGCATATGATAATATTGCGTAACGATACCTTTCTAATACAATGACGTAATAATTGAAAACATATATCCGATGAAATGCGAAACAGCAAAATTGTTGCACAGAAATAGCAATTTTTATTTTCAGAATAATATTTATGAAAAGATAAATTAAATCTCTAAAATGAAGATAGCTGAAGTCTGAGATACTGAGGATACTGAGTAAAGGGGCAGAGAGAAAGCAACATGCGCCTTTATAAATATCAGCGTTTATTACGTATCTATATGATTTTTTTGAAGGAAATAACATGTAATGGGATGCCGCGTTTTACATTTAAATGCAAATTTTTTGTGTTATCACTGCTGAATGGACAATAATATTAAGCTCATAGTTGAACTCTAAAATACCTTATTAAAAACTAACTATTAATATACTTACAAATCATTAATAATAATAACATCTATTAACTTCTTACCATAGAAACAATTCATTCTATGAATTAAGCACGATAACAGAATATTTAACTTCTGAGTTTATTGCGAAAAATAAAGAGGAACATATGTGACAATTTAGAAAATATGTAAAGTATATAAAACTATGATTAGACAAATTACTATTAACATTTTTAAAAGTGCGTTTACAATTATAACTACTACCCAAATGTTCGTTTTATTTCGCAGTATAACATTAAATATATAAAAAGAGAGATGATAAAAATTAGCTTCAATTTGAAATTAGTTCAAACTGGAGTTTCTTTCTTAGAAGAAGAAGCTACATTAAAGAAAAATAATTTAAAAATTACCAGAAAGACGTCTTGGCTTTTTAAAAATGGCCATTATAATTTTGAAAGTTTGTTTAAAATAAATCTTTCAACAGGTGTGGAAATACATTGTATAGATCATTAAATGCTATTTATTTAGAAGAAGTAATTTAAATTATGACACTTGTTTCTCGAAAAGCAAAATTCTGCAGTCTGTTTGAAAAACTTCCGAGCATAATAATTTTTCTAATGGAAATATGTCTCGATTGTTTGGTAAGGGCATTTAATGGATTGTTTTATAAAGATTAAGAAAAGAAAAACAAAGAAATCGAATGAATTGAAAAACACGTAACGGCTCAGAACATTTGATCTTCCATAAAAAATCAATATAATAGAAATGTCAGAATAAGAAATACACATTTTTAATGCATAACGTGAGAAGGAAATTGATCTGCTGAAAGTAACCTTATTATTTAATCATTTTATTTAATAATAATTAATTTAAAGAACAAAGTTGAAATTAGAGGATTTAGATTTAATATATAAGTATGTAACTACTTCAATTATAATAAATTGATAACAATGATAAAAATCAGTGTTGCGTTTCAAAGAAAAGCTCACCAGAATTATAATTTATCTTAAATTGACACTTCGATAAGTTTACCAAAAATACGTACTCAACAATTATTTGGGGGAAAAGGTAAATATTCTGAAGGAAGAGAGATGTTGGGAGAAATAAGATAAGGAAATGGTAAAGAGCAGACATATGGTTAAAGTTAAATGAACAAATAATAGGATTTGCTTATATTTCTTAGCTCTTTCTTATAAAAATATAATTACTAAAGTCACAAAGCAAAACATTTTTGATGCATGCAATAAAATTTTTTCAACTGGAGTTGCGTTAAAGCTTGCTCTTTACTCAAGCAATGAAAGTTATATAGCGATGTTTCTTTGATATTTGCTCAGAATTAAAGTTTGTTTTCAATTTAAAATACTTTTCCCAATGTTTGTTTTTCAAACTAGAAATTGAAGCAGAGTAATTTCATTGACATTTTTCTTCAGTCGGCAGATTTTAGTTAGCGGTTTTCAACAAACAGTTCAGAAAAAAATTCTTAATAACAATTCTTATAACATTTTCAGAAATACAGACATGGTCTTTTTATGCTAAGCACCTTCTTTTAGAAACGGGCGACGTATCAAGAAATATACTTATTTGAATAAGAGAAATACCAGAGTAGTCCAGTAATTGTATTTATTTAGAGTATTCCAGTAACTGAAACTTAATTGTAAAGCTACAACGTTAAGTGATATTTCTACAAAACAAGGTAAAGGTTTTGCTATGGTTTAAAATATCATGTTACGAAATTCGTAAAAATGTGAATAATAAAATAATAAGATATAATTATTGACAAACATTCAGATGCATGTAACTGCTAAAAGTAGAAAAATTGAAACCAAAACACAAAGTACGTAACGCATTTTTCGAAAGCTATTTTGTTTAGAATTATTTAATTTTGTTTTGCTGTTTCATGTTTGTTTTGCTCTCTGCTGTTTTGCTGAAATATTACGAAATAACCTCAGAAAAAAATTATGTATATTTAACAAAAAATATTTTTTTTTTACATTTTTCGCGGAATTTGTTTGCCAAGGTCGCACTTTAACTAGTTATAAAGGAATACGTAACTGCAAAAAATGTGATTTTAATTAATCCTTTATATATATAAAAAACAAGTTGTTATACGAAAATTCGTTTTGACTCTAATTTCAAAAGAAGTTGGAAAGAAAAATGCTTTATAATTATATGCCGATAATTAACTTTCTATCTGAATATAAATCTTCTAAAGCCATAAAATTATCATTTAGACAATTTTAGATTATATTTTTAAATTCATATGTATTATCTTTTGTGTCTTTTCTTTTCCTTCACTTGAATGACCACATCTGAATTCTTCCTAGAAACAGTTTCAGAAAAATAAATGAGCGAAAAATTCATTTATTTCACGCAATAATCATAACGAAAGTGCTCATAGAATATTACATGTTTAGAAAGTATCACTTAAGTTATGCATGTGTCTATAGATGGATGCATACCTAATTCTTTCTGTGTGTATATATGTATTTATAGAGAGTGAAAAAGAGAGACAGAGGGAGAGAGAGATGTCCCTTATCCGCATATTCATCATCCACTGTTACACCTATGTACTATTTTCCAACAGAAGTTTCGACCTTTGTAAGTGAACCGGGAATGAAAATAGTCAAAATAGTCGTTGCAGAATCTTGCGTGTTTTCTCAAGCTAAGGTTTCCCCCCTAGACGCGTCCCTTTGTTTAGCTTATATTCCGAATAATCTGTTTGAATATGATGGTAAGAGGGAATTTCTGCTTTCCGTTAGGGAGTGTTTAAATCGTCTTTATTTCTGTACTTATAGCTGCAAGGAGACAAATGTTTTTTTTTTCTATCTTTCCATGAACCAGGATATTACACTAAATGGTATAAGCATACCATATTTACATTTCTTCTGTCCCATATTTGAAGAAATAAGTTAGAATCTAAACATCCATTACTTTGATATTTACCATAGAGGAAAAGCAAGGGTATAATGTAATGTTTCACATACTTATTTATTACCACAATATGTATAGTAGAATAAAGTATGTTTTATCATTACCATAATTAATGTTGGCGAACCTCAGCCTGCTTGTCTAACGCTAATCTCATGTATAATACACTTAATATAGCGTTTGCTATTATCTTTGGTTTCATTTATTTAGGGTAAATCTTGCAACGTATTATCGGTGGATTTAGGAGCACAATTGTATATACTTTATAGTTTACCCTTTCAGCCTTTTCATTTTTACTGTCCTCCTCATTCTCTGGGCAAATGAGGAAACGCAGCATAAATATTTTCAAAGAACTGGTAACTTTAATGAAATGAAAAAAATAGAAAATTTAACATTTTATAAATTATCTCTGTTGTTAGTAGAACTTGAATGTATTTATTTAGATCATCTCTGAGAAGTTAAAAGTTGGATGGTAGTGATCTGTGGAAATCAGAAAGTAATTGAACAAAAAAATAACTATTTTTTAAATGGAGTGAGTGAAGTAGAGTGCTCCTTTTCGTGATAGGTTGGTTTGGTTTATTTGATTAAGGAAAAGCATGCGAGGGCTCTATGCTTAAGGGAAGGGAGGCATTCATTGAGGGCTTTTTAAGGGAAATTGGCTTATATCACCATTACATACTAGGGAAAATAACTTTTCATTGTAGGCTTTATTTTGATTCTTTAAGAGTGTTATTCTTTTATTGTCCTACATTTTTGAAAAGTAAAACTTTAGATAAATAAGTCAGATTTTCATCACTTACAATTAATTTTTTGGGGAAAGGAAAAGAAACCGCTTAATGGAATTTTGCTTTATTGTCTTTTACTGCTGTATATTCGGCTATTATTTTGCTTTGTTTGACTGAATGACAGACATTTTAAAATTTAAAAATGAGTTGAATGTGCAATTAACAGAGCTAATAGAGGGGAGATTATCATCTAACAAATACGACTAAATCTCAGGTTACATTTTGCCTCAGTATATACTTCAAATATGATTCCTAGTAATGTAAAAAGAGAAGATAACCTTCACAAAATTTATAATTTTTATTCATACCCATTCATATTTTTATATCCTTTAATTGTTTAATGATGTGCTAGTTACAAAAAAAATTTCTAAAAGTGTATCCTAAAAAGAGGCAGATTTGAGTAAATTTACACAAGTCATAACTGAAATAATATGTAATTTTGAAATACATTGAAATAACTCGTACAGATGATATTAAAAATGTGCGTATTTCTATTTTAAATAAAAGTTAATATTGTATCAAATGGTAAAGAAAATAATTTCTCTCTTCTTTATATGTGAAAACTATGGCAGTTATTTGTGATAATTTTAAAACATTCATAATGTTTAAGGAAAAGCAAACTATGTCATTAATTGAGTACCTTCTCAGATTCTGGATTAAACATTCTTATCATTTTTATTAAGATTCATGATATTTCTGTTTATATTTTCTTTTTTAATGTCACCTTACAAAGCATCAAAGCTATAAATTAAAAGATGTTTATGCAAAGCATTCGATTTTAGGAGTAAAGTATTCGAATCCTCGAATTTCACGAAACTTGGGAAAAAAAAAAAATTCTAATCTAAAATATCATTAAGCCTTTTAACTCAAAATTGTAAGAAAATTCCTTTTAGTTTTGCACAAGTTTATTATAAAACAAAAACACGACTGTTGTTATTTCAGTGGTCACGGATCCACCTTTTTTCTTTTCTTAGCGTTCGTCAGTAGCATGTTATTTAATTTCCTACGGAAAATTTAGCGTTCCTTGTTTTGTATTTATGCTTTAATCTTGAAATAATCCTCTCTTCTCTTTACTTATTTTAAGCGTGCGCCCCACCTGTAGCCCAGTGCCTTAAGACCATTAAATACTGATAGTTCGATCGAGTTCCGAATTAAGGCAAACGGACTGGCGCGGATGCATTTCTTGGCTTCTGTTATGTATAACAGGAAGACAAGCCATTTGCCTTAGAAAATCCATTACGATGGCATCTCGCCTTTAGGTAGACAGCTTCTGTCCAATTTGCCATATCCAAATAAACTTAACCTAACATTGACTTAAAAGGATTTTGGAAAATGTGAATATGAACAATTATTCAAATGTTTTTTGTCAAATAATACTGAGAAAACTGAATTTCCAGATTCAGTAATTTACAGTGATATACTTTTTAACGTTCCATTATATTAATCTAACCAATTATTATGATTTAGGTTAAAGTAACACGCTGAATAACGATTACTGGAGGAGTTAAACAAAAAACAACAAGAATCAGCGTAATGTTTATACATAACGCTGATTGTTGTTGTTTAACTTCTCCAGTAATTAAATATTATGATTTAGATTTTTACTGTCATCTATTCCTTCCGTTTCCCTACCATAATGCAAATCAGGTAAAAGTATTTAAGGTGAGGTTTTCGGACTGTAAATCAGAACGTGTTTTTGACTCTCGAGGCGCAATACAAGGTTTCGTTAACTCAGATAATATTGTAATCTTCGGCTTTGCATTATAATTGCCGACATTTAGAATGTTACGCGGTTGAGAAGTTTGAGCAGACTTCATGTTGAATAAATTGTGTAGTCTTCGGATATTATATTTAGTTTAAAT
This sequence comes from Stegodyphus dumicola, assembly GCF_044657685.1. Classification (NCBI taxonomy): domain Eukaryota; kingdom Metazoa; phylum Arthropoda; class Arachnida; order Araneae; family Eresidae; genus Stegodyphus; species Stegodyphus dumicola. The sequence continues at coordinate 23,468,573 of NC_140780.1, read as the reverse complement.
TTGAATTTGACTGTTACATTAAGTTATCTTGACAAGTGGCTGGCTAATTTCGCAAGCACGAGACGTCCATTTTATGTTCAAGATTCTGATTTGATAAAAAGGTTGTTTTGTAACCTTCTCAGGTCTTTTTCCTTATCTTCAGACGAGCGATAATTCACTCCGAGTCCGTTAGGAGTTTGAATACCAGTTTATACTGCTAAAGAACTCCAAACTCTGTAATTCAGTTTCTCTACTTCGTTTAGCATTCTTTTAGTAAATTTAACCTGAATTTTTTAAAAACGTATTCTTAAACTTCCTTTCCGTTGTATAACTTTTCCCCTCTTCTTTACCTATATGAAGGCTTCGAGAAACTTCTAGGATTCTTCTGATATCTAACGGAAAGTAATATACTTCTCACCGCCTGCTGAGAAGCTACCTGCATTTCCAAAATTATACAAGGCAATAATTGTGAATATTAAATAAAAAGTTTCAAAAAGAAATCTTGGCCTGATTTAAGCAAAAAAAAAAAAAAAAGTATTTCCCAAGCCTTCCTTCAGATAGCTCTCCAAATCCTTCAAAAATATTTAAAATAAGTAAAAATAAAATAACTTTCTTCCGTTATGGATTTAAGAAATGCAAAATTAAAAGCTAGAATGACATTTAAAATTTTTCTTACATTCTCATTGGCGACTGATATCGTTTAGCGAAACATTGATTTTACTAGTGCTAGCTTGCACACCCAATCTTCGCCGTTGCCTGGCCACTACGAAGTTCATGATGTCACACAAATATGAATAAATACATATCTTTATTACTACTTTACAACACTTAAAGGAATCAACTATGATGAATATAGACAATATTGCTACCCAACGTATCAAGAAATAGTGGTTATTCAGAGCAAAAAGGCTTTCTGCTGAAAAAAAAAAAATCTACGTGAAGGGAGTTGAGGAATGTTAGTTTGTTTTAATCATACAAGCGGAAACTTTGCTTTGTATGTGAAAGCTGCCCGATACGGGCAGGTTTTCGTACAACGTCCTTTACAGAAATGCGGTAACTATAATACAACTGTCATATCCTCTCGTAAACCAGCTCATTCTATATTCACCGTACACCCAGCCGTACGGATAGCCCATTATATATTCTGGAGTCAAATCTGCATAAATTATTCAAGTCCCACAACATTACCATACATTTCAAGGAGAGATCAAGGAACTCTTATTATGACATTAAGTTTTGAAACGCCTTGATAAAGTTAGTTTTAAGGTAAATATTTTAAACAAAATGAAGTAAAATAGAGAAATTAGTAAAACGTGATCAAAATTATTTCTTCCAGTATTCTACGCAATACGACAAATTTAATTACAGAATAAAAAATAAGAAATATGCAAATTAGTCAAGAGCTTCCATCTTTCGACAGACTGCATCGATACTTTGATTTGCTTAAGAGAGATGCGTATGGATATTTGAAGTTCTTTAATTTAAGAGAAGTTTATTGAGAATCCGGTGTTGTTTTTCCCCTTTTACTACCGTATCTTATGAAATCATAGTTGATACTTCGACAGCGTTGCGAATTTTTTGTTACTCGATGTTGCATGGAACACAGCGATGTCCTAATCTGATTAAAGTGAAGTAAAGGTTTATTTTAGGAAATATTTCATCAGAGATTTAAAAACTGACTACACACTATTTTCTTTTCAAAAAGTTTATTCGTTTATCTGTCAAGCATTAGGTTGCCAGACCTCTAATTAGTTTACGATGAATTTTTCTAAACATTTTTTTTTTAAATTTAGAAAGCAGAATTTTAAAGCAACTCTCAGAAATTTTCAAGTTTTAATGTAGAGCTTTCCTCTTCAGGATTTTGTAATCTATTAACGCATAGAAGAGGTTATCATTTTCACTTCCCAAACTATCCTTTTCACATCAATTCTTGGTCCAGGGGTTCCCAGCGGGGTCAGTATTAACCCCTGGTTGTCGATGAAATTTTTAACGGAATAGATAACCGATTATGCACTGACGGTTGATAGGGATAATCAAAATGCCATTGATTAGAAAGTAATGATTAATAAAATGAATAAATAACATTTTATTGATATAAAGTTATATCATATGGTAAGGGAGAAATAATGTAAAATAATTATAAGGAAAAAATACACAAAAATTATTTAATAAATTTTAAAAATCATTAATAATTTTTAAATATATAAATTTTTTATGAAATAAGGGAAATATTAAAAGCAAAATAAAGGAATACAAGAAAACATAGCTAAGAAATACGAAGAACGCAAAATTTCCTCAGAAATTAAATTGTTGCATAAAGGACGCTTGCAAAATTAAAAAAAGATTTTAATGCTCGTTTCTAAAACATTCCAAATTTGAATGTGTCAGCTTAGCTCATACAACCATCGAACTGCGGAATATTTGGTCTTCATGTTATGATGCAAGAAGTACTGATTGAAGGATGTTTAAAGTCATATTAAAAATAAACGCGCACGTTAAGTTTTCGAATTTAAAAGTCAGACGAAAGAAATTTCTCAAACTAAAAGTTATAACCGATTAACATTTTTGATTTTACCCTCTTCATAACTAGTGGAAGCCCACTTTAGTCGCGGCAGTAATGTACTATGGAAAACAAGAAGCAGGTTTATTTTTAAATGATGTCATTCAAGAATTAAATTAAGCAATTTGATGACAAATAGTAAAAATATTGCATTAGTATATCAGTACAATTGCATATATATGCGTATATATATAATTTATTTACTAAAGAAAATTGTGAATTTTAGATCATTCTATATATATATATATATATATATATATATAAGTAAGTGCACCTATAATTTTTAGATGCCTATTGGTATTGTAAGGTTACATTGCTTTTATTTGTCTATCACTTTCTTTTCATCAATAATTGATATTTAAGTGCTATAAATTTCTACAAATATGTATACATATTCTTGTATATAATATATATATCCAAAATATACATAATAAAAATTGTCATGTAAAATTTTAAAATTTCATTCATTAGTTAAGACTGCTATCTAGCTCTTTCTTCCAACATATTTAATTAATTATGCAAAAATATAAATGTTTTTCTACTAAATAAGCGCTTTTTTGTAACTCTCACAAATACTTTTTGCTAACTTTTGAAGATATTTATTTAATTTTTTAATTATTTTGGAAGTGTTTTTTTACACTCAGCTTAATTCAATAAAATATTACATTAGGTCCTTTTAAATAAATATGGTTTTCGTTAATTAAAATTTTGTAACTAATTCAGAGTCAATTAATTCGTCATATTTTACAATAATATATTCATATTCTTCAGAAAAGGAGAAGATATTTAATTCTGTAGATATTTGAATTAATTATGAGTACACGAGTTATGATAAATGCAGATTAAATGTATAGTTTTTACGTTGGTAACACTGAGATCTTACAATTAGATATCTATAAAACTGTTTCAGTGAGTATTAGATATTTATAAAGTTAGTTAATTGTTTGTGGATGCAAAAGTGAAAACTTATTTAAATAATATTAAATGACAAGAGTCAACCTATGTTTTATAATACAATCCCAAATAAATAGTAATTTGTTTCGACTACTACAGAAAATTTTTATTAGAGTCAAATTAATAACTATAAAATTCCAATACATATAATTTCTACAATTGACGCTAGCATGGAAATTTAAGAAAATTGAACTCATTTATTCTGATAAGTCACATAACTAAGGGAAGAAGCATTTTAATATGTAAAATTCGTCTGTCAGGGTAAAATTATGGCTTTATTAAAAAAAATTTAAAATTAGATAACAGAACATGAATTTCTTGTCAATATGCTAACTTCAATTTTTACTTTAGTAATACTATAAGCCAACAACTTATCGAATTTATTTGGCCGCCTTAGATTCCCTCTACATTCTATCTACTAAGTTATTTGGCACTTCCGTTCTTCGAACTTTTGATCTGGAACACCTAATTCAATCTTTACTCCATTTTTTTTATTTTAGTCAGTACTCTCCCTGTTTCAATGTTTTAATATTTTTGAAAAAGAAATATTTTGTTAAAATTTCGCATAGCTTTGTTTCCGCTTTCGTAACATAATTAATGCAGTTTTTAATATACGTAAAGAATTGATATGCTACCTCACAATTACGAGATTAGCTTTCTGCATCTTTTGAGAACAGACCAAGGAAATGTTAAACTTCCGTATACTGCAATGTTCATGTTCTCTAAAGAGTAGACTGTTAATAAGAGTTGAGTTCATTGATACATTAGTCTTCATATGAATTTCATATTTATTAACCAAAATCACGAAAATAAGAAAATGATATTTACTAAAATATTTCCATGAAAAACACTTTTTAGTGCCAAGGATTCATAATATAAGTAATATAAGACTCAATGAAATCGACATACCCAAGTTGACAACAAAACGTCTGCGCACGTCTGGTTAAAATGCTCCACAGAGGATACGCTCACTACGCTTAATGAGGAAAATCTCTCGTTCAAACTTCAGTTATTCACAGCTGAAGGACAACGCACGAGGTCATGATTGCAAAACAAAGCCATTGTAAATTTATGCTAACAACGAAACTCTTCTCAACCACAGCTGTGACTCACCTACTGATTTTTGTAGCCTGTCTAGTTTCTACGTCGTGGAGATTCAGGTTGCTGGAAACGCCATGGCGTAACTACAGGAAACCGGACCTTTCAAACGTGTGCTCTACTTACGAAGTATGAACTTTGGCCTGTGTTCTTAGACACTTATCACTACAGGTGGTATTCGATGAATTCCCACATTTTTCCTCCTCTCATAATTAATTTTTTACGGATCATCAACTTGCGCTCCTTTCTCTCGTTGGCATACATTGCTAAAATAGAATTCGATAATTCTGCAAATACGTGTTTACTCTAGTAAACGGCATTTTAGAGAATTGCACTGCTAGAAATGTAAGATTCAGTTTCGGTTTTAAACAATTGCACTTGTTTTGAGGAACATACCCCCCTCCCACCTAACCAGAAATAAAATATATTCTATCTGAAAAATCTTCTATCTGAAAAAGTACTCTAGAGTTGAAAGGGATATTCAAAAATCGTAGGAGATCTGATGGGATAACATAAGAATGTTTCAGAAGAAACTTTGAATTCCTCTTGTATTGCCTAAACATTTTACTACGGTAAGATTATTTAAATATCTAAGCAATTTACTGTAACATATGTTCAGCAGTTTAATATTCTGAGTATCATAATTTAGTAGGATAAGTCTATTGTTTTCAACTGTTACTGTTACTTTCTAGCAAAATAGCGCAATCTTATGTATTTGCAGATAGGATAGCAATAGGGTTGTGTTATGTAAGTTATCTGAGAATTTTTTCAGAGCATAAAAAGGTGAAATTTATGTGTGATTATGATCTTCAGAGAGTCATGAAAACATCTCAGAAAATTATCAAACAAAACTAATTCTAACATTTTAAATCCATATTTCAGTTATTAAAGCGACTGAATTCTATATGAGTTAAAAATATGGGAAAGAACAAGGAATGTATAATCATGAGTTGAAATACAGTTATATATACTCAATTGTGTTGTAGGATTCCCTACTGAGTAATTCTAAGTTACAGTTAAATGTGAAGAATCTTAAGAAGTAGTAAGCGAATAATCGCTTGAGTTCGTGAGACAGTGAATAAACTTGGAAAGGGTTAAAAGACCCTTTATTATTCAAAATTAAGATTTAACAGAACTCCGTCTTGGAGTTCTGTTAAATTTTGTTTTGGATTACTACGTTCTGTACGGAAGTGGTAAGTTGAAATTAAGAAGCGATAGGAACGGAAGTTTAGCTCAAAATTTAACTGTTAATAAAGCTAACATAATTCTTTCATATTGTGGTGATAATTTGTTTGAATAAAAGATTTACTTTTCACACTTAATTGGCTTACAAAAATAATTACCAATATTTAGGTTACACCTTTAACTCATTAGAGAATGAAACCGTCAGTTTATGAAGCAGAAGAATGTGGATTTTGATTCACGTAGGCCCACCAGCGGCCGAGCGGTAAAGTCGCTGAACACTGGTTGTTCGGTCCGAGGTTCGAATCCCGCGAACGGACTGGCTGCATGGGTGTTTTCGTGGTTTTCCCCATGTGTAACGTGTATACGAGCCAGTTTCCCTTAGAAAGTCCTCCACGAAGGCATCCCTCCCCTTATGCAGATAGCCCTAGTGTGCTTTGCCATAATTAAAATACACCATACACCACACCATTTGATTCACGTATTTCTTTCAGCTGTTCCAAAAGATGTATAATGGGAAAATGGAAATGTTTACATTATATTAATGTTATGAAATAAGCGTAGAGTTTATTTTTATGAACTTTCGAAAACATTCGCTTTAGAAATGTAAATTAATTTTAATTTATGTACTGAGATTATTAAATAAATATACAATAAAAGTGCATCTGAGAAGTTATCAAAAATAAATAAATTCAAGGAATCCAGCATTTACGCTTCAGTAAGATTGAAAAAAAATGTAGAACATTAAATGTAATTAAATTACTGCATTTCTACTTCTGATAAAATAAAAAAAAATTAAAAAAGAAAAAAAAAAAAAAAAAAAAAAAAAAAAGGAGAAACGAAAAGGTAAGATAAATCAAGCTAAAGAGGGAAAGAAAAGTTAATCCATAGCGAATGGCAGAGGAAACAAGATAAAGTATAACAAATTGGATCTATACGAGACCAAGTGATTACTCTAATGATACATTAATCGTTTGATGGTATGAGTACCCAATTTGGCAGTTATCAACAAGTGAGAGTTGCCTGTTAAGTGCTTCCCTCTGGAATTCGTGGTTTTCCTCACAACAGCAAAACATTTAAACGCAAATTATGCTTCAGAAAACGCCATTACAATAATTATATTTTCCTGAATTAATGAAATTTACAACTCTGTAGCTCCCATTTTATATCAATACATATTTCTTTGGTTTAGATGTTTCATTTTAGATGTCAGATTTAGAATTAATAAAGTTGTTTTGTATAAAACGCATGGTCCTGAATTTGTAAAGTTCTTAATTTTATATAAATTATATCAATTTATAATCAGAAGCAATTACCTTTTTTTTTTGCATATAACGAAAATGACTTTATACTAATTAAGAGACAATATATACCATGATTTAAGATTAACTGAGCATTTTATCTAAATTGTTTATTTTATAAAATTCTTAATTTTATGTAAATTGTGATAAATTTATAATTAGAGCAATTATCTTTTTTGCATATAATGAAAATAAAAACACTAATTAAGAGACAATGCATACCGTGATTTAAGTTTAACGGAGTTGTAGCAAGACGAATACCCTGGAGATTATCGTTGAGTGATGAGAGTACAGGCTTGAGTTTCCTTTCAAAATCAACTCTAAAGTCATCAAATTTTAACTTACAGTAGATCGGTTTATGTTAATCTATCACAAGTGCTGAACAATTGATTGATTATGATAAAATGTTTTCCTATCTAATTAACAGCTTCCGTTAAAGAAATATTCTTGTAGATTCAATTTGTTTCTATCAGTTTTTGAGTAATGCTATAAAGATTGTTCTAACAGAAGAAATGCGATATAGTTAATTCCTATGAAAAAAACTGCTATGATTTTGAAATTATTTTAGTACCTCAAAATATTAATTTAAATCTTAAAGTGCAATTTTGGGAAATAATTATCAATTAGAAAGTAATCTGAAATGCCCCAAAGAGTCATTTCTTAAATTACAAAGAGATTAGCCAGTATACTAATTGGTATGCATAGAATATTGGAAAGTGAGACAGAAACGTTTCCAAAAGATATTCGTTAAATTATTGTCTGAAACATTTTTTGCTTAATTACTTCCGATAAATACAATATGAGAACTAAAGTCGAGAGTACGCTATTTCTAGTAATTCTAACTTAGTTTATCCTAGCTTTATTTTCAGTTTTAATTATGTTATTAACTCGTTTTGATGATATACGCAAGACATGTATTCGGTAATATGTTTAAATGATAATGGCTTGTTGTAACTAAATAAGAAGCATTAAATAATTAAATAATTGATCAAATAGTTTCCCTTTTTTATAAGAGTGCATCATTTGTTTTTACAGCGCTTTAAATTAATAAGAAGTTTTTTTAAAAATGAGAGCTTTTAATTAAGTTCAATTTTTGAAGTCATTTTTAAATATAAAAGGTTTATCCGCATTTTGGAAAGATTTTAGTCCATTAAATAGAAATATCCTATTACCAAAATAATTTTAATTTTGAGGAAAGTATTTAGTTATATATATATTATACTTACAAACTAGTTCTTTACAGCGATTTTTATTAACAAACTTCTTATAACCTAAAGTGTTTGTCCATTGAAAGTGAATATTAGTGGTTTTAAATCACTACAATATAGCTATAGTAACTTCATATAAGGCTCGATTTTTCTCCGAGTAATAAGAAGATTATGTAAAAACGATGTTAAATAATTTTAGGGCATATCGAATTGGCATTTAGTGTCCCTTTCGAATATTGTTGCTCTCTAAAAGAAAAATGATGAAGAAGGTTGTAACAGCAGTTTATATTAATGGTATTAAAACTTCAAGTTCTATAATTATTAAATCATTAATTTGTAAATATCTTACTTTTAACGAATTTGCCATGCAGAAACATTTTTTATGTTTCCAGTTAAAGACTTTTCTTCATGAAAATGTTAGCTTTAAGGAAACACATTCAGTAATAAGTACGTAAGAAGTTATCTTCGAATTAGTCATAAAAATTCCAATGAGAATGGTTTTTTATGTCTGTTATTTAACAGTTTGTATAGTATATTTAGGTTATCATTTAGTTTCTTTAATTAAAAATGTGTTTGTTTAAAAATGAAAGAACCGATAAAAAGTATAGGAAAACTTCCCTGAGCGTGATTTATTTTATTAAAACATAATGCGTACTATGAAAGTCGCGTTAAGTCAGCGAAATAAATTAAGAAATAATTATAATTCATCCACAATAGTAAATTTAGAAAATCCATGTCTACTTGAAATTGCTTAAATTTTATCTAGCGTCTGAACATTGTATTGAGCTACATTAAGAATATATAAAGAAATAAATAAAAATGAAAATAATTTGTTATTCTTGCACTATTAAATTAAAATCTAATACTAAATAAGTTTTATTAAGAAGCTTTCATCCAGTCAACTGGTGACAACTGACGATAGCTTTCTCAAGATTTCAATGAACTTAGACAATATGTGAATAAATTTTGGTTATGAATTCCTAACGTTTTCTTTAAAACGGATAATCGTTGGATGAGTTTAAGGTTGAGTCGCCATAGCATAGTTAGACAAATTTAGCAAGTACAGAAATGTTATCGTCCTGGAAAATAACATTTTTTTCATGAAGCATAATATGCATCATAGGAGGGCATGGCTTGTAAAACTTAGTCATAGTCCTTAACAGTTATTCTTCCTTCTACAATTATAATAATGCCAGCAGAAAGTATGACATAGTTGCCCAAATCACAGCAGACCCGATGTATGCTTGAAAGTTGCTATGAGACAATCCAAATCTACTCCATATGTATTGATTCTCCAGAACGTTTGTATAGTTTATTATCAACGCAAAAGAAGATACATTTGATCCAAAATGACATTCTTTCCCATACAAAGTTGATCAAGATTTGTGTTCCTGCTATTTTCATAAATAAAATTTTGTATTCACATCTATTCCAGTTTTTGATTGCAGCTATCTTTCTTTTCCCCGAATTCCTGATCCTCTTCAACACCCATTTCTTCCAATTTAACCTTTTCTTTCGTCCACTATTGTGTTTCACAGATGGCGTTTTAATGCCAAATGTCATTTAAAGGAATGTCATGTGGGGAGAAGGCAAATGCTGCTAGGAAATACTATAGTATTTGCAGAAAAAACGGCGTGGATATTTGTTATTTTACGGATGAGAAGCACATTCCTAAAAATACTAATACTGGCAGTCATATTTCTAGCCGAGTGGTCCATAATTTTATTGTATTTGGAGGTGCGGTATTTCTGTGATCCACAAAGCGTAGCATAGCATTCCAGAGGCTTAATGACTATTCAGCGTTAACTGCTTTATTCCTGTTTCAGCCCTGGAGGAAACGATTCAGCTATTTTATTCCAGCTCACTTCAGAAAATATCTCTTCATTTCATTTATAACAAGCCCACATTTTATACCCCCTTTTTTAAATAAAAGGAGGTAAGATCAATGCTCTTAACACTCTTCTTATTGTGGTTTGCCTTGTTAGGATATACATAAAATTACGTATGGAAAATAGTATTTCATAAATATTTTTGTTTTATTTTGCATTATTTTAGCAGAAGCGTTTAACCTCATTTAAATATTTTAAAGTTTTCTACGAAAAGCAGTTTGTTATAGTCTTTAAAAACTTTAGCTATTAATAGTATTTTGTCATAGTTTTGAAATTATAAATAACAGTGCATTGTTTCATTTTATTCAAAATTAAAATGTCAGGTTTTGAGTTCTTTCTGTATCAAAAATCCGCATGATGTTTTTTGATGTAAAAATCTTCAAATAGAGGCATTTCTCAGTGCGCATTATTAAAAAAAGTCTAACTGCTATGTTCTAACTTACCACAAGAGGGGAAATCTTTTAATGAGATATAATTAGGTTTAGAACCAATAAATATACAATTTGTTAGCCAATTGCACTGAATTCCTTGCACGGTGTAAATTTAAGTATATTAATTTTAAGATTCAAATAAATAGTAAGGGATAATAAAAATGCATATAATAAAAAGGTCTGTGAAGCAGAATTTGGATCAGTTCAAAGAGCCGTTCAATTCTGTGAGATGTTGCAACTGTATGCAGAACAAGTTTTGTAATTTGTACGCTGCAGAACACACTTTTCAGAAAACTGGCAGATATAAAAATTGTATACGTACTTCTTAACAGCATTAATAAATCTCATGTAATTAGTACACATACCGAATGCTATTTTTATAGACAATTACTACAATTAATTAATAAATAATGTGAGTAACCATACATTATCTACCTCTGCTACAAAACTACTTTAAATGGCATGAATTCATTAAATTTCTAAAGAGGCTTAAAATGATGCACATAAATTGAAGCCATTTTTTTTTTAAATTTTAACCCCCCTTCCCCGATACAGTTGGAAAGTGAAAAAGAGATTGTTCAGAACAAACTACACGTTTCCAGTCATCAAGTGTTCAATGGTGGAATTTATGGGACAGAAGAAATACATGGTTTTATATTGTGCATTCATTAAGGTTACTCAAGTTGGGCATCGTCTCCTAGAGGCCATGTGATGAAAGAAAAATTACATAATGGTCTCGCTGACGTTTTTTTGGAAACCGATAGGGAATTTCGACGGTGAATGAGGCAGTGCTGCATTGAATTATTTAAATTATAGAAAAGCACACAAGGGCTCTGTAGGAAAGGGTTACTTTCATGGAGGACGTTTTTAAAGAAAACTGGCTCGTATTCACATTACACATAACGAAAACCCCCTCAAACCTTCCTGCCGCAAGCCCGTTCGTTTGGAATCGAACCTGGGTTGAATTAACCTTGTTCAATGGTCTTACCTCTTGGCCACTGGTGGGTTTTGAAGCAGTGTTGTACCCCGATCGAGTGAAATCATTCTTTCCAAATATGCCATTCATGTTTATATGCAGTCTTTTTGTAGCCACACTGTTGTTATAAGTTCAAAGCTTTGACGACATTCTTGAAATAATTCAAATTTTGCCTCTACCTATGATATATTATGATCCATCTTAAGAGCTCTAACTATTAGAATTAAAAATCGACTAAATCCTAAAAACTCGTCATTTCTAGGTAGAAAATTTCTTTAGAAGCTCATTTTATATGAGCACTGGCCGACTCAAATTAGTGACATGCGTGAGTAGTGTTGCTATATATTCGGCACAGATTCATTTACACCAAATATTTTGACACTTCAATATATATGTTAACGTGAAAGACCGAAATTGGAGAATATCGACTTTCACCGGAGAATGTCAACATTCACCAAATACGTCGGTGAAAGATCGAATATTTCTTCACATTCTTGCACATTTGGACCCACACCGGTGTATGTCGACAATCACAGATATGCTCTGGTGTATGTCGAAAAGAGAGGAGTATATGTACACGCTGCCATTCCAAAAGGAAGTGTTCCACAAATAAATGCAGTTGTAAAAGCAAGGGCCTCTTGTGCAATTCAAAGTGTCATAATAGTTTAAGTTGTTGCAATAAATAAGATTTGAATCACATAATTTGGTAAGTTTATAACTCCTATTATTTTCCTTTCTCATTTTGAATGTGCTCTGTGTTTTAAGTTCTTATGTTCTTAAGTTCTTATTCTGAGTCTCAAGTGCGTTTTTTCGCGAATGAATTACGGAGAAGGAAATATAATATTCTTATATGTTCAACATTCACCATTAGTACATGGTGAATGTCAACATTCACCGGTGTAAGTCAGAAATAAGAGTATTTGGAAAATATTTCGGACATACACCAAGCGACTATGTGAATGTTGACATTCACCGGTGAAAGTCGACATTCTCCAGATTTCGGTGTTTCACCGTAACATATACATTCGCTAAAAAATACGCAATCAGGACCAGCAACCGCAATCATATGACATACAAGCTTTTGAAAAAATTATTATAGTAAAATTAACAGTTAAAAAAAGAGCCAGCCTAAATATAGAACAGAGAAGTTTGCAAATCAAAAATTACACAGATCTTCAAAATTTCTTAAAAATAAGGAACAAAAGTAAATATCTAATATCTATTAATTTCTTTAATATTAACATACCAAATTTTGACATTAATAACTGGGAAATCTAACGCGATTTCACTTCTTCAACAGTAAATTATTCTATTAAAATCCAGCGCTAATGCCCATAACAAATAATGTAGAGCCATCCATCGAATAATATGTTAAGATTGCTGGAGTGCTCCCCACCCACCTGATCACGAAGCGATCTTATGATCTTAAAGGGGCACCCATACGAATAATATGTTAAAAGAAATTTCAAATTGGCATCTTTCCTGAGAAACATAGGGAAATATAATCTTTCCTTCGTTAAAATGTAAAAAATTGTCAAAAGCGATATAAAATATTCAAATGCTTCTTTGCTGTAACGTCAGTTATACAAAACAAATAGTTGAGCCTATTTCCTTTTTCGTTCTGACGCGGAGTTTAAGTATTTCTTATAAAAGTTCACGGGAACTTTGAATCATTTTGCATTACATGACTATACTTTCATAACTTTTTCGTATAATTTGTAAGCACAATACAGAAACCATTATACCAGGATTACGAACATAAAACTATAACAAGGAGACAGACAAAAATTAGAAAAAACTATTTTGAGTAATGTTATCTTATTAAATGAGATATAACTACGGAAACATAAACGTGGATGTTATACAATTTGAGTATGAAACCTCCGATTTATATATTATAGTTAAAATATTTTAAAAAAGAATATTGGCATGAATATATTTTCGAAAATAATTCTTTTTATTGTACAGTATCAGTGGCTTTTCGCAGAATTTTGTGTATTCAGAAACACAAACAATATTATTCTGCTTGTTCTTAAGCTTTTCGCTACTAGTAAAGTAAAATAAATAGATTCCTTTCATTCGCTGTCGTAAGAATTTCAAAGATTTCTCATGATATAGAAAACAAGGGAAAGCCATTCCGTGGCTACAGTAAAGGGAAAGTCATGCAATCGTTCAAAATGACCGTTAACTGCGGTATGAAGCTTTTCTTCCAATTAGGAGCAGAAAATCTCTTTCGGAATTGAAGCAAATTGTTTTGATTGGTTATGATTGTGCAGTCATGTTGCACCACAAAAAGGGAACTCGCGTCTTTTTATGGAGTTCTAGATTCCTTTTAGCGGTTTTCTGCAAATCAGCGAACAATAAGCCTCATTATTTTTATCTGGTTTAAAAAATTAAAGTTTTGCTTAAACTTCAAGAGTGAATATTCATTTTAAATTGGAGCTTTAAGAATTTCTAAGCTGTCGCTGAGGCTAAAGATAGGATATTTATAAAATTTATAAAATTTTTATTAATAAAAATAATAACTTTTATTGATAAGTTTCCAGTGCTCGTACAGAAGGGCGTATAAAGTAATTTTTTCTTATATGAATAACTTACCAAATTGTTTTGTTATTTATGATAACGACATTCAATAGTAAACCTAAATAAAAATGAGACGAAAAATTCGAGAAAACCAGCTGGCAGTCAAATTGCTTTTAATTTCCAAACGTTTCATGAAAATTGAAAACGGCATAAAACCTAAAACTTTAGCATATTGTTGTAATTTGTACTTTTTACCAAGTAACAGAAGAGAACGTTAGACCTTCTGGAATAGTAGGAATTTCGTCTCTTTTCTGAAAAGCAGTCTATATTTAATTTTATGATATAACTCAATTTCAAAATATTGCTTGTTCAATTTTAAAGTAAAACGTTCATTAAAAGTACTTATAATACGTGTTGGAAATAAAGTGTCAGTTCTGCTGCAAAGGCCACTCGTAATGGAAACCTAGTACATGTGTTACCGTGAAAGACCGAAATTGGAGAATGTCGACATTCACCAAATACGTCGGTGAAAGATCGAATATTTCTTTACATTCTTGTACATTCGGACCCTCACCGGTGTATGTCGACAATCACAGATATTCTCTGGTGTAGGTCGAAAAGAGAGGAGTATATGTACACGCTGCCATTCCAAAAGGAAGTGTTCCACAAATAAATGCAGTTGTTAAAGCAAGTTCAAAGTGTCATAATAGTTTAAGTTGTTGCAATAAATAAGATTTGAATCACATAATTTGGTAAGTTTATAACTTCCATTATTTTCCTTTCTCATTTTGAATTTACTGTGTGTATTAAGTTCTTATATTCTTAAGTTCTTATTCTGAGTCTCAAGTGCGTTTTTCGCGAATGAATTACGGAGAAGGAACATGGTGAATGTCGACATTCACCGGTGTAAGTCAGAAATAAGAGCATTTGAAAAATATTTCGGACATACACCAAGCGACTATGTGAATGTTGACATTCACCGCTGAAAGTCGACATTCTCCAGATTTCGGTGTTTCACCGTAACATATGCACTTAAAGTTACTTATTTACCTAGCATAACTTCGCGTTTCATTAACGAAAACAGAGCTTTGCATTATGTTGTGGTATAATGTATTACAGTTACGACATTTTTTAAACAGGAGCAGGGTAAAGATTGGACTATATTAAAATCCCATCCAACTACCTAATCAGAGGTTGGGTTGTACAGTACGATACTATCATTAAGGTACATATGAGAATTGCTGAAAATCTGCATTATTTTACAGAACAGCTGGAAGAGGGGCATGAAACGTTTGTAAAATGTCAGTCAAATCCGCTACGGATCGTCGCATATAACACATTTTTGTCAGAACCTAGTATTATGAAAGTTACAGTGACATTTTTTGTATGCTCCTGGCAGTTATCTCAATCATGAGATAGAATGTCATTGTCAAACAACAACATTTCCTCTATAGGGCCTACCCACACTTTTGCAGAAAAATGAAAACACTAGAGCAATTTTCGGCAAAAAATTGTGATACTGACCAAATGACGTTACTTTTCGATCGATGGCGCGAAAACGTGCTTTACCTTCCTTCATATTACGCGGACATAGGATCTTGTGACTTCCACTTAATTCCTAAGATGAGGAACTCACTTCGAGACATTTGCTTTAGAACTGTACGAGAGATTCTTCAGGCAATAGGTCGCTTCGAATGAAGCGATCTCCTGTCTCCTGTCGTATTATATGTATTTCTGCTGATAAATTTAATGATTTAGCATCAGAAAAAAATGATACTTACTGCATCACTTCTGCATCGTTATAGACTGTACATAAAGTTGATTAATCCCCATTTAAGAATAGTAAAACTTTGAAACACTCATCGATTTTACGCATGTAATAAATTAATAGTGACCGTTATTAAAATTCTAAAACCTCTTACATATTTTTTTCTTATATGTTCTTTTAGTAACTTACCAAATCGGCTGTAAAAATAGATTTATAAGCACAAAGCCAAATCTATGTCAACAAGCAAATCGCCAGGAAGCATTGAGAATTAAGTAACTATCAACTGTGTTTGTTATATAAACTTGACTAATATCATAAATACAGCAAATAATCTGCAAAACAGGAAGATGAGAAGATCTAACAAAAAGCAATAAAGAACACCAAGATGATACGAGCTCAACATATTTATTCACCTTGCTTAGCTGATCGCTAGAATGAGATGCATCGACAAAATCGGAAATTCATATACTGCTTTTCCGTAAGAGATATCTATGGACTTAGATATCTATGTACTTGGAATGTTTACAAAAAGATACTTTTGTGAAAATCTCTAGAATTTGAAATGTCATGGAGAGCTCGAAAAAGTGATTATTCTCTTGAAACCTTAAAATCGCAACGGTCTCTCTGAATAGTCTCTCTGAATTCTGAATAGTCTCTCTGAATAGAACGTAGTCTCTCTGAATCTGATAAAAATCTGATAGTCTGAGCAAAAGAGTTGCAATTTACATGAAATCTGATATAATATAACGTCAATAAAATATTAATAAATAAAATAATTTGTTGGTAAATTAATCCAAAATTCGATTAATAATTTTCTAATTAGCAAATAATAATTGTTTTCATTTGATCATTTTTTATGTACGAATGTTTGATATCTCAATACAAAATCCTGAGCATCAAGTATAAGAGTATCGAGAAGAAATTTACAATACCCATGCATATGTCTGTTGTTTCTTCTCTAGATCATTATGCAAAACATAAGTTTTCTTAATCATTTAGCATTGGATCTAACAAGTGTCGATTATTTTCATTCATTTCAACCAAATCTTGCCATGTATTTTAACTTTCTCCTGTTCTAACATCATTCCATACTGCCTAAAACGATAACTATTTTTTTCTTTTCCTGTAGCTACCCAAGCTTCTCGCTGTTATGACACATTGAAGACTTTGAAAGGCAACCGCTTCTAGATTCATCATACAAACATATTCCCGCCCATCACAACCATCCGTACTAAGAAAAAATTTACGCCGTATTAATGCTTGATCTTAGTAGTCTGCGCACGCCATTTCAAAGGTTTCTGTAACAGTTTTACCAGCTTTTACGCAAAAACTTTATCGCTTCCTTTTATTCGTTCATCGAATCTATAATATATTGCTTACATGAAATGAAGCGAAACGTCTCATTGAAATCTTAAAAATTATCAGCGATCATTGCCGTTAATTATCAAACGGCAGTTTTACTTAGACTGGCTGAAAAGGATTCCATTGTAAAGCTGCTCAGATGCGTTTTATGAAGTCTATTTAAGACGTCTTAGCATTTTATCTAAATCTTCTGTCTCTCCTCGAACTCCATGCTTTTTTCTGTTTAGGATAGATATTGAGAAAATTTAGTTATTGTCGAGAAAATGTATTACGCAAATGAAGAAGAATATTTAGCTAAATATCTGTTTTACACACGCGAATCGAATTATTATAGTTATTTATATACCAATTTTTAAAGAGTATATTTAGCCACTAAATCATATCTTAGTTGGAAAAGATTTTAGAAGACCTTTTATATTTGCATTGTAATCCAAAATCAGAAAACCTAATTCAAATAATTTTTAAAGCAATATAATAGATGTGAATGCCGAGAACACCTAATTAAATGCTTGTCAACAAAGAAACTAGATTTTAGACAACCTTCAGAATCATTCATAGTAAAAAGCAGGTACAATTACGCATTCACCTTTAAGTAATTTTAAACTTTAATTTGTATACAAATATTAAACCCAAACTTACATGATATGAATAACGAAACACCAAAGAAATAATATTTTGCAGCATTAAGAATTTCAAAAACGCATGTATAGGATATTTTAGAAAGTTGCTTCATAGTCACAAGATGAACAAAGAGTTTCACTAAAGAGGGCTAAAGGTTTTTTTCCCTTAAATATTGATACAGACATATTCTTTCATTTGTAAAGTTTCTTAAAATAGAGAATCAGTTTAATTAGTTTAAACAGTACTGAAGGAGATTGTTCTGTGGGAAAGAAGTCTAACGTTTTACATAAAAACTCCTTACATGGAATTAAGCAAAATCTACAAACGAATATTTTAACACTCTAATACAAAATTTTCCGCACCTTTATGTGAAAAGTTCGTAGAAATATGGTTAATTAATATTTTCAAGAACTCGGTTATAAATCTAGTAATGAATGTTGCTCCATGAGATACGAAACGATGAATTGCCAAAATTAGAGACTTTTGCTTTCTAATTAATATTCAAATTTGGCTCAAAAACTGTGGTTTCCAGCCAGTGAGAGTAAACAGTGATCTAAATCAGTAAGTTTTATTTAGAATACGAAATCTTATATATTTAACCAACAAAAGCATAATAAATATTTTATTACTTGGAATTTTTAATCACCAAGAATTATGTTAACGATTAAATTTTATATTTACACAAGTAATCCGCTGACTGTGTTGATACTGTTTCATAACTAATTCTATCTTATTTTTAGAAGTTTTGTAATTAAATGTATTATTACTTTTATTATTATTACCAGTTTTTAAGGAAATAGAGTTCTTAATCTCCTGTGTAATTAACGTATTAACTATATTATCAGCAAGCATTAACCTCTGTAGTTCAAAAGTGTAATAAATGTGGGATATTAATTCATATTCTTTGATCAAAGAAACGAGAAATCAATTTGGACTCAAAAATTTTTATAAAACCAAATGAATGAACTCAAGCATAGTTGCCCAGCAAGATAATAATGAACTGCAGTTAACAAATAAAATCCTTTACTCTTAACAAGATTAGGGTTTTAAAAAAGGGAATCGAGCAGACTGATTGAGAGAGTAAAAAATGTGCATACATTTAATAGAGATTAAGCATTACGTCTGCTGCTTCTGTAGATATGTAATAATTTATGCGAAGCAAATGTAAACGCTTTTTAATGCTTATTTATCAATCATATCTATAGACAATTAGATGCTCAAAATAATTTTTCGTTCATTGTTTGGAATAAAATTAGGTAGTTCAGGTATTTAATTACAAAATTATTTTGAGTAAATATTATTCAGAGTTAACTGTTAACTATTTTAGGATTTTAAATACTGATAAGCTCAAAAGATTTGCTTTAAAAATACAATCCAATCTACCCACGTTAACCAGACCCTTACAATGTTTCTGCGCATGGGAGAAAAAACTCAATTTATTTTCAAAGAACTGTACACAGTTTTGCTACAATTTGTCAATTTATTTCTTGTTCTAGTAAGATGTTGACGCAGTCTTACCCTTTTAAATACTACATGGAACATAATTAACCAATACGTTAAAAAAAGGGGAGGTGTCGGAGTATTTCGGTAAATAGACTCATGAAAGGGAAGGGGAGAGAAAATCTCAAAAATATCCCTTTCTTCCCTAAAATGGGAATCGAAATTTCCTCGCCTGCTTCTAACAAGAGCTCTATCATTGGTAGTGAACTATAATCCGTAAACTTGTATTTTTTTACAGAGCCATTTTCTTATAAATATACGTAAGGCATTTTTCATCATTCTTTAACTTGTGTTAGCCTCTGGGTATTTGTATGTAAAAGTCCTTAACGTATAACGACTAGTTTCAAGTTGAAGGCGTGATTTTTTAGATTAGCAGACAATAGCTTGAGCAACTTTAAAGATTCAACTCAAAAAAGGGATCCTCCTCTGGGATGTTCTTACATTATTCTATTCAGATTTTTCTACGCCGTTGCTAAAAAAAAAACAGGCGGAGAGAATTCGTTCAAAGCCTGCTGTCATAGAATATGTAAAAATGGCACTAAACTTACAAATAAGCCCAGATTAGATATGAAGGGACTCAGAATGCTGGTATTTTATTCTTCATTATAAACATCTAAAAGTGAAGCATTAAAAATTTTATTCATTCCATTACTGCAGCGTACCATCCATCAAAACGATAGAGGTAGGAAGTAAAAGGAGAGCCCCTAACTGGTTTTTCGTAGCTCTGACTTGAAGCAGTAGCGCACACCTCGTGGAGACCAGAACATTCAGTGACCTGCCATTAAAGGGGATCAATGGGTTTTGACATGATCGGAGGTAAACATGTCATAATTACGCCGTACATGTATATATTTTCTTTTTCTACAATATTTCAGAGTCATGAGTGTATGAAAGGAATGGTTACAGCCGAAAACATCGCGGCAAAAACATCGCAGACGAAAACGTCGCGGAGAAAACAACGCAAGGCGAAAACGTCGTGCTACAAAACATCGTGGGAGAAAACATCGCAAAGAGAAAACATCGCAGTTCTAAAATATCGTGGTACAAAATATCGTCATCGAAAATAAAGCGGTTCAAAAACTTCGCAGTTTAAAAACATCGTCGTCGAAAATATCATGGTAAAAAATAAAGTATCTACAAATCATCGCATGACGATAACATCGCAGACATGCTTTTTTTCAGGCTTTAATAGTAATTGTAAATGGATATTCCTATAATGATTGAGCGCAAGATGGAAAGAAGGATGATTTTTACTTTCATATTTTTTATTAACTAATACATTTTTGCTGATAAAGTAAGAAGGAAACTTAAGCATAGAAAAGTAATGCAACTTATAGCACTTAACAGAATTTTAAACCGACATAGTTAACTAACAAAGGTCATTAATAAATTACTTTTTTAAGCTTTTACTGGTATTTTTTCATGAAAAGTATAATCTAAAAAAGCCTGAAAAAATAAAGCATGTCTGCGATGTTATCGTCATGCGATGATTTGTAGATACTTTATTTTTTACCACGATATTTTCGAAGACGATGTTTTCAAACTGCGAAGATTTTGAACGGCTTTATTTTCGACGACGATATTTTGTACCACGATGTTTTAGACCTGCGATGTTTTCTCTTTGCGATGTTTTCTCCCACGATGTGTTGTAGCGCGACGTTTTCGCCTTGCGTTGTTTTCTCCGCGACGTTTTCGTCCGCGATGTTTTTGCCGCGATGTTTTCAGCTGTAACCCCTCGGACTGCCATGGAATTCAGGTTTTACTTGGATATTATGCCTAATCGGATACTAAGAATTACGTTCGAACTTCGGCAATTCCAAGGTGCCAAATTGGGCTCTAATCCAAAATTACAGAAAATTCTCTTTACAACAGTTGTTGAAAAAATCATAACCTATGCAGCTGCAGTCTGGACGATACCAGTAGGAAGCAGAAAATAATGCATCTTCTAAGAATGCAAAGACCGTTTATCATCACCATTACACGTGCCTACCGTACAATTTCTACAGCAGCAGCAAATATCCTAGCAGGATTTATGTGGCTGCATATACAGACAGAAATAATAACTGCACTTAAGACTGTTCTCCAAATACGAAAACAAACGCAGTTCCACAATACATGGTTCCACAGTCATGCGTGTGAAGCCTATAGCAAGCTTTCAAAGAAGTTTGAAATAGAAGTCTGCAACAACAGTCTACCACTTCCAATGCAAAGTTTCAGTACTACACCAAAGGCTTAGGCCTTTGTTCATTATAATAATGAACAAGTATTCCACACAGGGAAATCATCACTTTTCCCCAAGAATATCATCTTCCAGGCAGAAGCACACTCACTAGCAACGGCAATAACTCATGCAGTACACAGTAGATACTACAACGCAAGTTTTTAAAGTGAGAGTCTCTCAGTGGTACATGCCCATTCTAAAACACGTTCACAGTTCTCGTATCGTCAGTAATATTCAAAGGAATTTACGGCGCTTCAGAGACTTTGCTTTCTACTTTCACTGGATAAAGCCACATGTCGGAAACAAAGAAACGAACGAGCAACATCCGAGCGAATTCGCAATATTTGCCCCTACCATACTCTCAGCTCAAAAGAGTCGCCAATAATTTGGCTAAAGGAAAATGGCAAGACGAATGGGACCACACATCGCAAGGCCGTTGCACCTATCTATTCTTTCCCAAAGTCGGCAACAAAATGTGTATTTCCACTGCTCAGCTAACACACTATAATTGGACTTGCCCCATTTAAGTCTATTTTCATAAACGGTGCCTAAGCAATATGAAACAGTGCATCTGCTGTAGCACGGGAGTTTCCGAACATTACCTGATGAGCTGTCGGCTGACATCCAGTCAGCACCTCAGATTTTCGGACACTGTAGATGGCAGGATCCCGCACCAACGCTATAGGCATCAAACAAAGCGCACACATCACAAAAATCAAGGCTATCCTGAATTGGCAGTACACGGACTGGATATGTGTGATGTCACTTAATTTCTCGTTATTATTTGCAGTTTTTGTTTGCAGTTTGTTGCAATTTGCAGTTTTTGAACATAACTGCCACTGTTACTCCTTTGCATTTCTTGCTAAACCACAGTGTGAAACGGATTCTTGCACAGCGAGGAACGGGGACTACACCTAACTGACAAATATGACGACAAAGTATTGGTGTCCCTGTCTTCCCTTACCTGTTATCTGTCATACAATATAACGCCCAAATGTGGTAAAATAAAATTTCAAGCATTTTATATGTCATTAATTTCAAAAATATTCAACATTACGTTACCAGAAATTTAGCAACAGTCGTGAGCAAAAGCCACATTCTTGAAAAGATTTTACGTATTTTCATAGCGCAGTTTAGCACTTCAAATAAAACAATGATTTCAATTTAAAAGAATTTAAAACCGGCTTTTATTTATTTCTGCTTCAGAAAGCAATCTATCCCATAACATTTAATTTAAAAGCTTTAAAGGTACAAGTAAAATTTGGATACCAAAAACTGAGCAGCTCGACACCCCTTTCAAAAATAACAAAATGAAATTTCAGAAACAACATAACTATACCATTAATAAATGCAGAATGTATTAATTTTATTGACTTACTGATAATATGTCTTAAAACTTGTGCTAATTTTTATATCTAATTTAGTATTTATAGGTAATGAAATCACGTGTTAAATTTGAAATATACATTCTGAAGTTACGCAGTTAATTTTATCTATGTTTTGAAAATGCCTGAGAGACTTATTTATTCAGAGATGCTGGTGGATAATACGCTTTTTCCACATGACAGAGTTCTTATGTTAAGTTTATCACGGTTAAATTCGCATAAATTTCGAAAATTACACTGCAGAGCAATTCGGGTAGGGAGAGAGGATTCGAGCCAGCTTTAACTACCTTATTAGTTTTATTTTTTATGGAAGCTAAAGTACAGGGGTTGGACAAAAATATGGAAAAACCTTTAAAAAAACATGTTTCTTTGCTTAATATGGTGTAGGAAACCCGTTGGCATCCAAAACAGCTTGCAGTCTTCTCGGAATGGATAAATACAGTTCCTGTATGTTTGCCAAGGGAATATTATACCATTCTTCCTGCAAAACGGTGGCAAGTTCAGATAACGATGTTGGCGGTGATAACGAGAACGCACTTTCCGTTCCAATGTAGACCACAAAGGTTCGATAATATTCAGGTCTGGTGACTGTGGTGGCCAGGGGAGATGGGACAACTCATCCTCGTGCTCAGAAAACCAGTCCTGGACAATGTGAGCTGTGTGAACAGGGGCTTTGTCGTCTTGGAAGACACCATCATCATCGGGCAACAAAGTTTGTACCATGGGATGAACTTGATCGGCCAAAATGTTCACATAAGTCTTGGCAGTCATGTGCCCTGACACAGTTATCATGGGGCTAGCAGAGAACCACGATATGGCTGCCCAAACCATAACAGAACCCCCGCCATGTTTCACTCTTGGCAACAAGCAGTCTGTATTATAGGCTTGAGATGGCGTTCTCCAGACGTAAACTCGGCCAGAAGTGGGAAACAATGTGAAAGAAGACTCGTCAGACCATATTACTCGCTTCCACTGCTCTATAGTCCAGGCTTTATGACTTAAACACCACCTTTTCCTGTTACGGGCATTAGCATCACTGATGAGTGGCTTCTCAATTGCAGCACGGCCAGCAATTCCCTGTTTATGAAGCTCCCTTCTAATTGTTTTGGTACTCACAGTGTTTGGTAACACAACATTCATTTCAGCAGTAACTTTTGCAGCTGTGGTCTTCTTATTTTTCGTCACAATTGCCCTTAATGATCGTCTGTCACGATCACTCAGGACACACTTTCGTCCGCGCTGTGATTTAGCAGATGATGTTTTTCCGCTTTTTAAATATGCGGAATAAATCTTCGATACAGTACCTCTTGAAACACTAAACACCTCGGCTACCTTGCTTACGGAAGTACCTACCATACGTGCTCCAACAATTTGTCCACGTTCGAAGTCTGTTAACTCTGACATAATGCAATGACAACCTCACATAACAGTACTCCGACAACAACTGAACTGTTTAGTACATTTACGAAGTTGCATAGGTGGCGTCAGTAGTCAAAAACGCCAGCGCCACCTACATATTTCATTAAAATCAATCTTTCTTTTCAAACATGCATTCCACAAGGTGTTTCCATATTTTTGTCCATCCACTGTATATGAAAGTATAAAATGCTTATCTTAACATTGTGTGAACTTGATTCTAATTTTCTATAGAATTCTTTAATGTCTTATTCCCATTATTTCACATACGACAGATTATTTTTCTTCAGTTCATTGATGGTTTATGACCTTTAAAAGTTTAATTAAAAACACTTTTACTTTTTTAGTAAATCTATTCTTTTATTAACTGTTACTTTTCTTTTCACCAACTCCCGCCAGGAAGCAAATTAGTGTAAATAAACGTATATATGAACAGAATTATTGAAATTAAGGAAGATTTTTTTAACGATCGCAGAATGTTTTCAAAAATTTTCCGGCCAACTTCTATATTTACCTGAAGTCACTTGGCTTTTGTTAACAGTGTTTGCTCAGGTGACTTGAGGGTACGAAGCCAAACCCTGCAGTAGAACGTTGCCTTGGAAATTTATATTTTCATAAACGGTGCTTATATTTATCACAGTCATTGTGTTCTGTTAATCTTGGGAGAAGGGTGTTCTGTAATTTTATGAGACATGTTAAACTGTTGAGTTGAAGTTCTAATAAAAAGGTTTCTTTTAAAGCTTCTTCTGTTTAGCGGTTTCTCACTGAAAGATTAAGATGGGCCGATAAGTCGCCTAACTGTCTACACAGAGCCAAAATTTAGGTAGGTTCAAAGAAAAGCTATTTTTAAGAGTAAATCTATTTTTTTAAGAAAAGCTATTTTTAAGTAGATATATATGCCATAGTCAAATGCCAGGCTGCAGGGGCCTTCCGCAGCCAAACATGACACATTAAGTGAAATACACGAGGTTCCAATTAAAGCAATGATAGAAAGGATAATCTTCAGATGTGACTGTAGATAAAGTCAGGAATTAACTGATAGATAAGGAATTCCACACGAGCAAGATTATACAATTCCCTCAAATTATATTCCATTGCAAAACTTACTCTCCCCACTTTCTTTGTAGAGTTTAAGGGTGTGAGGAGTAAAGCCATTTTTAGTCTAAGATATTACAGGACCTATCATGTTCATTCAAATCGAAAAAATGTAGTTTAATGTTAATGATTCCAGAAGTTTGAGCTTAGTTAAAGTAACAGTTTTAAGGATCCCAAATGTTGTAGGGCATCCAGTCGCCCTAGACTTTACAATGCTGTCTGAAGAATAATAAAAAAGGGAATCAGCGAAAATTTTCTAGAGGATAATGAGTCCAGCTTCAAAGATTGTGCCTTTTTCCCCATGATATATGTTACACTGAAAAATAGGAAAAAGAAAAAAACTCTATACTTTTTAGAAAAAACACGAAATCTTTTCTTAATCCTAAATTATCTTGACCATAAAAATGTCTAACGAGATACTAGCAGTTAAAAGTCGTTGAAATTAGGAAAAAGGCAAAGTATTGATGATACTGAATTTATGACAAATTGTTAAGAGTATTTAGGAACTCTCAAGAAATCCATTTACTTTGCAATCCAGCTTGTAAAAGAGCATCAGAACACTACAGCATCTTTGCGAAAATTTAGAACTGGACATGAGACGTTGAGTTCTTTAAAAAATGTAAAAAATGGTATGTGAATACAATGGGATTTTAAATTTTACTGATCGGTTGCGCAGTGACACAAGATCACATCATGAACTTCCTAGGTCACGATGTTATACGACTATGTTATTCTGTAATAATGTGAACTGCTTCTCACAAATTTGCTGAAGATCCCAATTTCCTGGCTCTCTGACTAAGATTAAATTGATCTTTAAGCTTCTGACAGCTTCTGGTCTTGATAGAGTGTCTATATTTATTTTAGGCCCGCTAACTGCGGAGAGGTGAGTTTTCTAAACCCTTCTATTTTGACCCGGATACAAATCTCGCCACACGGGCTGACTGCATGGGATCTTTCATCTTTTCCGAGAGGTGTAACTTTAATACGAGTCAGTTTCTCTCAAAACGTTCTCCTGAAGGCATCCCATTCCTTAAGCACCAAGTCCTAATGTGCGTTTCGTTAATCCAAATAATCTAACCTGATCTATTACCTCTTTCTCAGAAACTACATGAAGATCCCAATTTCCTGGCTCTCTGACTAAGATTAAATTGATCTTTAAGCTTCTGACAGCTTCTGGTCTACAGCTTCTGGTCTTAATAGAGTGTCTCAAAGACAAATATTTCGCAAAACGTTCTTCTGTTTTATTTTAGGCCCGCTAACTGCGGATAGGTGAGTTTCCTCAACCCTTCTATTTTGACTCGGATACAAATCTCTCCACACGGGCTAACTGTATGAGACCTTTCATCTTTTCCGAGAGGTGTAACTTTAATACGAGTCAGATTGTCTCAAAACGTTCGCCATGAAGGCATCCCTTTCCTTAAGCACCAAGTCCTAATGTGCTTTTCGTGAATCCAAATAATCTAACCTAATCTATTACCTCCTTCTCAGAAACTACATGCCAGATATAAAAGTCAATTTTTTTTTTTTTTTTTTTTTTTTTTTTTTTTTTTTTTTTGACAAATGCAAAAGACCTTTGATTTAAACGCATTACATTCTGTTTAGCTGACGTTACAGCACACTATCGCGGCATACTCGACACTGCTGCATTAGCGATGAAAAATGGTATTTGTTTCCATCTGTCACCGCTAGTTTATTTTGTCATGCAACGAAAGCAATATATTATATTCTTTGCTGTTTCTAATAATTTTATTTCACACTGGAAAGGTTTTTCTACTGTAACCTGCGTTAAGATGCATTAATTAATTATTTAAGCTACTGCAGGTTAATTCATTTCAGCACAAAACAAAATTGCTTTAATGACAAAAAATGTTTTCTTTATAGCTTTCACTGTAAAACTACAAATAATAAGAGAAAAATAAAGAGATATAAATTATGGAAAATGTGACAGAGAAGATAATTAACTTTTCGAAGCTGTTCAATTATTTACCACTCAGAATTCATAACGTAAGTTTCAGTAAATTGCGTATCTGAAATATGTGAATTTAAGGCAGCGATATGCATTTTTGCTAGTGTCTTACCATTACAAGTCTGAGTTGCATTTTTCTAGATTAATCTTTAATTATAATATATTGACTTTAAAAGTATGTTTGTAATATTGGTTCTTCCCCAAGATGCGGCAAGGAAATGAATATATCAAAAAATGTAATTATGAAACTTACACGAAAATATTTAGCAGCGAAATAAAACATTAAGAATATTTTAAGAGAAGAGGGACTTAATCTATGTTGATGAACTGAAATGTATTTCTTCGCCGTCGTTCATTCGTATACCATTCCTTTTAGGAAATTATATTAGTAATAAAAACTGCAGTAATAATAAAATACCGATTTTGCAAGCACAAATGATAGCAATGTTGCATACTAATAAATATAAAAAATCTTTATTTAATCGAAAATTGCTTCAAATATTCAAAGAAAGTATTTTTTTCGTGCTTAGAAAATGTTTGAAAGGAAGAGAAAAAATGCAAGCTTAAAGATATTAAGTTTGGTGTCACTAACTTGTTTGTTATTTTAGCCTCTCTCTTTCTTATTTTAGCCTCTCTTTCTTTATCGGTTTCTTTGATAGGCAACACTTAAGCAACAACACGATATCTAGTTGATAAGACTTTATTGATTATTCAGCTCAGAAGCACTGAAGCACATGGTGCTTGCTTAATGCTCGCTTTTTTATCAGTAAATAGTAGTCTAAAAGTTTTTTTCCTACAAATTCGGAAAATAGTGCCGATTTCAACTTTCGCTTACTTTATGTAAAAAAATGAATTAATCAATTCTCAATGAATTTATTTCTTTGAAATAATTCATTTTTAGTCATGAAATTTTTCAAAGAAATAATTCCAGAATTAAAAAAAAAATAAATCGCAAAATTGAAAGTCCCCATTCTGAGTAGACCCGTTAACATACTTTTTTAAGAAAGGTTAGGTTAGGTTATTTAATTACGGCAAAGCCTCGAGGGCTATCTGCCTACGGGGAAGGATGCTTTCATGGAGGACTTTCTAAGGGAAACTAGCTCGTATACACTTTACACATGGGGAAAACCACGAAAACACCCATGCAGCCAGCCCGTTCGCGGGATTCGAACCTCGGACCGAACTACCAGTGTTCAGCGACGTTACCGCTCGGCCGCTGGTGAGCCCTTTTTGAAGGAAGATATATTTAAAAGCAACATATATTAAATTCCTTTCATTAAAAGGCACCTAACAGAGTTTTCATTAACAAAACTATAAAAATATTAATAGATTCAAAGTGAGACAATGGATAGCTAGAAAGTTATTTATCTATTGATATACATAAAAAACAATTAGTTGAAATATAATTGTCCCAGTCGAATAAAAATAACCCATAGATTTTATAAATACTGATGATATTTTTCTAACAAATAATTCCTCTCCCTTCTCAAGATATTTTCATAACGTGATTTTTTACGATTTTATGGGTTCAAAATTTGCATTGAAAATATGAATCATTTGTGCATTCATGTAAATTTAAGAAAGAATAAAAGCTTAAATGGAAGCTAAGAGGTTAAAAATTCATAATTCGCTTTCCAAAATATTCGTTTCCTTTTCGAGAGCAAACAAGTCATTAAAAGACTACATGGTTATCGGTACAGAATGTTTTCTTTTATCACAAATATGCAAAACTACTGAGCAAGGTCGTTTTCACAGTTTTAAGGTACACATTTTGGCTTTTACAGACGCATAGTTTTCAAGCTGAAACTTGTTTCCATAAAGCACAGCGTCTCATGGGTAAAGTTATAAACATGTTTAAAAAATTTGCATTGAACTTTCGAGGGCTCCTGAAAAATTAAATACGCAAATATCGCAATTATCGTAATTAAAGGTTACAATCTGTAATTTCTTTTAACTTTAATGATTAAAACCCAGACAAGGACTGCCAAGCTCAAAGAAATCCTTAGTTTTCAATACCAGCGAAGTATCGTGATGAAAGTAATCAAGGCAGGGTCACGTTTTTGTGTACAGAACAAATCTGTAAATATAAATTTTCATTCTTCTACTTTTATTTCTTCTGACAAAGCAGGAAATGGACTTTGAGTTACCTGGTAAAGCAGGTTAAGGACATTGCTTATCAGCTATTGTTATATTTGTTAAAATTACTACCAAAGTTAGAGCATGAACGTTCGCCATTAGGCAAATCATAACATGTGACTTCAATTCTAAAAATGAATTTTCAAAATTATTTCTCCATTTGCGCAAATTATGAAAGTGAAAACTTTCCCATTAACTGGTTCACGTCACGTGACCAAGAAATCGCAAGTTTCAACATTCTGCATATCTAAAAGGACTGTCTAAATAGTGTATATATGAATTAGAGACCGAATTTTAAGTATTCTAAGACCGTATTGCTTTATTCACTCGCTGATAAGAACTTTGTGAATTTACAAACTTAGCTTTGAACTCTTGACTTTGCCAAAATAACAGCGTCGCCTCCAGGTGTTAGGTGCGATTGTATTCAAACAAAAAGCCCCGTCATTGGCCTTAGAGGGCTAGATCGACTAGTAAAACTCACAGTAGTTGAAGCTAGTAGCAAAGCGATGATCCGTGATCCATGATCAAGGATTTGAAGGTAAGTTGTTCAAAAATAACTCCCTGGTGGCTTTTCTTGACAAAATAAATGCTTAATATGTTAAATCAGCTGCTACACATATTATGAGTACACAGATTTATTTACATAAAGTATGTCCTACGATGAAACCGGGGAATCAACGGACAGAAACGACGAATAGATGTGGTATCAGCACAACGACGAAAACTCGCCATTTCAAAGGCGACTTTGTGACTTGGCAAAACCTTTACAAGTCATAGGTCTACCTTTACAAGTCATAGGTACTGTTTTGTTTCTAAACATTAATAAAAAGAAGCATTTTCCAAGAAATGATACTTACATATCAGTGTGGTAAGCAACTTCGTAAGTTGGCTGTTATAGCGTGTGCGTTTAAAAATACGAAAACAAAAAGTAATTCTACCAAAGATCGAAATCAGGGTTGGGAAGAATCAGAAAAAAACATGAAATGTGAATTGCATGTATCAGTAGAGCGTCTTATTAACAGCACATTCCTAAAACTTGCAGTGCGAATAACACCGCTGAATTCTGACAGATTAACCTGGAATCGGATACCGAAACACCTGGCTATATGCATTGGTGCTTATGTGGTTTTCTCCATGTGTAACGTTGATTAGTTGGCTAACTGAATAAAGCAAAGCATGACAAAGCCATGTCTCTAAAGGAAGAAATACCACCATGATGAACTTCCCAAGGAAAACCGGCTCATATTTGCATTATATATAAAGGATAAAACACGAAAATCTAAAATCTCGTGAAGCTCACAGATGAAAACCCATTCGCTGTTCCGAGTGACCGCATTGCTCAACACTCTTGTTTACATGACCCCTTCATGTGCTACTTAAATACTCTTACACTTAAAACATTTATCACGAATAAACCCTTCCCCTCAGATAACAAAAGACGTGTGCTTTGCTGAATTTAATGAAAGAAACATTGTTAGCAAGTAAAACGAACACAATGTGAAACAAAAACTATGTTTTAGGTGAGATTCAGTAATGGTATGCGATGACTTCGTTTCCGTGAGGCTGTAAATAAATGGAATGTATAGAGATATCAAGAATTACAGAAATATCTTAAAGGAAAGAGCGAAAATACTACTTCTGAGCTAGATATTTTAACGGGATAATTTTCTTCCATGGTTTATCTCATTTCTTGGGAATCTGTTTCCCTCTTACAATGTTGGTATGATGACGCTGATGACGAGAGCCATCGTGTAGCCAAAAGTGAAACGTATGGAAGTACGTTTTCAGACGTTATGTTGTCAATGTGACTACAGCTTCATAAAAGATTTAAAAGCTGCATTTTTATATAGCTGTCACAAACTGGCTGTTTTAATAATGAAGACCGTTTCAAGTAAATGCTTAACAAAATGATTGATTTAATTTAGTTCAAGAACCTTTGGGTTCAAATATAACAAATAAATGGAAAGTGGTAAATGTTTAAAAAATCAACTTTTGAAAACTATTTCAAATTGTTTGCTGAAACCTTGAACTTGTTTCTGAGTATTTTCTTTGTTTCCACATTGTTTATATGCTGATTGATATAGACATGCAGGTTTTTTTTTATATCAGTATAAATAAAATTAAAACTTCTGAAGAAACCGCGGCAAACTGAAGCGCACATCTTACAAATTATTCTGCTAGGAATTGATCCGCTGGAAGACATACGTAAAATAGTATCATATTATATTGCTTAGAATAGCCGCAACAGTCTATTTAATCTTAATGCAATTAGTATACGGGCATGTTCAAACAAACGCATAAAAATGGACAAAATATTTTTAGATAGGTTTTTAAAACGCATATACAATTTAAGAGTAATATTTATATTAACATTAATTTTATTGACTTTATAGAAAAATAATTCAAAGAGGAAATTCGAAATATTTTTCGAATGCATAACTCGGAGTATCCTCGCAAATAAAATACATTTAGAACGAGTTTATCTGGAAGGGGGTATGTATGTAAGTATGTTTGTTTATGTTAGAGGTAGCTGGAAGATAAACTGCATAATCTTTTGTGAAGATTTAATCTTTGTCAACTTTTATACGGCATATGGTTTTGTCAACTAACGTTGTACTTCGGAATAATTAGAGTACCATCACTGGCCCGCATATCTTTTCCATTTGTACGAGATATTCCATGCAGACCACAAACATGAAATGCGTTTCCATCTCTATTTCATCTGTTTTTTCACCATTCTGACTTCATTAGTAATTTCCAGATATTCTTTGAATACAAATTTGGTGCATTTCATAAGACTATTTACTCTATTAGTTTTAAAAGATCTCCCAAATATCGAGTGGTTCCGTGTTACCGTTCTGGTATTTTTTCCTTCATGTTTACAGAAGTATTAATATGTTTGTTAGATACTAAAGTTTCATTTTTTTCAGATTGAAGTTTCAATAGACTTTCACAATCTTAACTGGTAAAAATATAACAACGCTTTTCATCTCCTTTAAGTAAATCTATTTCTTTATTTGACGTGTTTAATATATCTATGAAACTTCTAAATAATTTCATCAATTTTTGATATCCGGTCCCTATTCTTTTGATCCCTATTTTTGAGAAAACTAAAAAATATCACATATTCACCATCTATGCAAAATGAAAGCTAACTTAAGAAATTACAGACTAGGAACAATTGCGTAGGATTCTTAGATTCTCTAATTCAAAGTGGTCTTCTGGAAGAAAACACCCGTGGTTCACAAGTGATCTTGAAGGAAGGAGATCGCAAGCTAGTAAAAAGATAACCGATAATGAAACTAAAATAAACTCGGCGGCACAAACAGCCCTTAAAGAGGCATAACCGGTCAGTGCCCTGATATCTTTCTAAATCGTGGGCTTCGGGGTGCCTGTGCATCTTGCCTGGATAAGTGGTCAGCTTAAGGCAGGATCCCCCCCCCCGGTGTTTAGTCCCCAAACGAATTTGGTACTCATTTTATTGACCCGCTCAAGGGATAAAAGACTGAGTCAAATAACCGATAATAGCTGGCTAAAATTTTATAATGAGCTGCATTCAGAGTTGGGGGTGATTCAGAAAACCAGGCAGTCTCTCTCGGATTTAAAGGTATTCCATCCATGCTTTAACTTTATTTTCCAGGAGTCAAACTAAAGGTGTTAATTGGGTGCCTTTGAGTCAGATTCCTCAGGAGGGAACAGTTGATTAATCAAATTCCTGCTAGCACCTAAAGAACCTAAAGTGTCTATAACTACAAGTATCAGGAGAAGATTAAAGAGTACTGGGAAATAGTTTGGTGAATAATTGCCAGCAAAGAGAAACTGACAATAAAAGTGGCTAGGCAGCTTTCAAGGGGAAAGAAGATTTTTTTTCCCGCATATCATCAAACTATAATTCAGAATAGCTTAGTTTATTTGAATATGGCAAAGCACACGAGAGCTACTCGCCTAAGGGAAGAGATGGCTTTGTGGAGGAATTTCTAAAGGAAACTGGCTTCCATTCTGGTTACACATGAGTAAAATTACGAAACCAAAACATGTAGGTAGCCCGTTAGCATGGAACCGAACCCAAACCAAAAGCGGTCTTAATACTCGGCCACTGGTTGGGTTCAAAATTATATTTATTCACAATATCTGTTATTGTAATTTTAATAATGAATAACATTGCTACTGTTAAAGAAAGAATATTGTCCTCCGATAAAAATAAAATATACAATACTCCACAAACTATGAATTTTTGCTGCGTTAAATTTGTAAATTAGAGTACACATTTTTTTTTTTCATTTATTCTAAAAAAAGCCAAAAGTGTGAAGGAAAAATGTAAGCAATCTTCAAATAACTTATGCTATCAATTTTAACAATATCATTGGCAAAATTTAGAAGAAACAAATGATTTCCCTCGGAAATGGTACCAAAACTCATAAATAATTACGGTGTTTAATATGACAAATTTATTATTTAAGATTGTATTTTAATATAGTAATTTATAATGGTATTAATAAATTAAACATTAAAGTATCCAAACATTCGACACAGTAGAAATATCATTTAAAAGTTGTTTTTAAATAACAGATATAGATGGAAACATGGAAAACAGTAGGCGATGTAGCAATGAATAAGTACATACAGTAAGTGTTTACAGTTACAGTTTCTGTCCTCTTTAAAATCCGCTCATCTCATTGTTATGTGTAAGGATTATTAATATAATAGACTATCCATGTATTATCTCCCACAAAATGTTCTCAGGCTTGCACTTGAAAAGAAGGAAAAACGTTTTGTGGTGATGAAAAGATTTTTGAAGTATAAACCTCATCGGGAAAATCTGGAATGAAGTAACGGGCTTAAAGTTTAACTTATAAAGAAATTATCTAAGCTACATTCATTTACGCAAGATCATTTGCGTCGATGGTGATCTGATGCTTTATGAATGGTATCATAAAGCAGGATCGTTCTGACAAAGAACAGATAAAATCATCGAGACTCGTTGATATTATTTCTAGTGTTTAAGAGTTTGAAAATGATTGTTGGAAGTTCTAAAGCAAGAAGCTACTGGCGCCATCTAGGCACCAAATCGAGAGAGCCAGTCGCTTGACTTTCTTTATCTCGCTGTTATCGCCTAAGCACAGACTTCTCTTTCGTCATTTCACTTCTGCAGCTGGAGAAGAAGGTTCCATGTTTAAACCTTTGAACTGGTTGAACTAGCCTTAAAAGTTCACGTATATTATGCTAATTCATGTTGCCTTAACACCTCCAGTTGTTATTATGCGTGTTATTTTAACTCAGAGCTTGAAAATGGTTGAAGAAATAGGAGTGTGAACCTGAGAAAGATAAGATAGATGAAAGATGTAGGATTGGGACTGCTATTCAAGAGAAGTTATAAGAACAGGAAAGCAAGAAAAATGAGGATAAAAGTGAAATAGTAAAACTGGCCACGGTGGGCTAATGGAATACGTAGATAAGATATAACAAAACTATGCTCGTGGAAACAGTGCTCGAATTTAACGCCACCACGGCTAGTCCCTGGCGGCTAGAAGAAAATCTTTAAAATTATTTTTAACTTTATTACGTGTTTACTTATTTTAAACACTACCATCGGACCTCGTTCAGTTAAATTCTTTGAAAAGCTCATTTTTTACTGCGCTTGTGCATCAATTCAAGTTTAATGAGCCCGTATTTTCGGATCATCTGTAAATATCGCGTGTTGATTAAAACGGATAATCGGGAATTCAACATAATGATTAATCACTTCATTGTTATTTTTCATTTATATGAAAGATATACTTAATGTTAGTATTACTGCAAATAAGTTGCTGATAGATTTTATAAGTTAAAGCCAAATTCTGTAATTACTAAGCGAATAATTATTATTTCAATGGGAAAGATCAATAGTTGGTAAAACTTTAATAAAAACCCTTGCCTTTTGTATCGAATGCAACCGAAATATTATTATGAAGTGTAGCTTAAAGACATTGACTGTTTGTAAATAACATACAAAATGTACTGCTTTGATGCATAGAAGTCAAAAAGCTGCGATTTGAATGCGAGATAATAATTTTATATTCAACGGTAAATTGCTAAATAGGAGCTGCCATTCAGGACATATGAAATAGCTTAAGAAAGGAAAGTTTGCTTCAAAAGGAAGCCAGATTATGACATTCAAAAGGTTGTAGAGACATTAGGTTAATTGGAAAGCAGGAAAGATTAAAAATTAACAAGGCCTTCGCCAGGAATCGAACCACGGACCTCTGGAATACCGGCCCAGCGTGCAGAACCACTACACCACGAACGACGCTCCGAAAGCGGGAGAAATACCTTATATACTTCCCTTTTTAAAGGGCGACTAGGGTTTTAGGGGACCTAGTCGCCAAATCCTGGGTGTGGAGAATCATCATCCACAACCCTTTTAGTTCGGGCGCCACTGTAGAGACATTAGGTTAATTGGAAAGCAGGAAAGATGAAAAATTAACAAGGCCTTCTCCGGAAATCGAACCACGGACCTCTGAAATACCGACCCAGCGTGCAGAACCACTACACCACGAAGGACGCTTGGAAAGCGTGAGAAATACCTTATAAGGTATTTGTATTTCCTTTAGAAAAATGTATATTCTTTTTAAGAGTTAATTAAATCTCTTAAAAAGTCAGAAGGCTTCATTTATGTCGAAATTTGTATACGGAGGCACTACATGATTTAATCACATTTACTTTACAGTTACTCGTAGAATGCTATTTAAAATCTGGTGGCTTTAATTTTTATAACAAAAAAAAAAGTAGTTCGATAATGTTATTCACTGTTAAACAAAGAAAACGTATTTGGAATAGCAATGTTTTTTTAAACTAGAATTTAAAGAAACTCGGAATCAGCCCTGTGTTTCCCAAAGAAATATCTATAAAAAGGAGAAGAAATAAATCCATAGAAAGATTCTGGAAAATAAAAGACCTTCCGAGAAACTACTTAAATATGTTTTAAAATAAAAACAGTACATACTTTTTTTTTTTTTTTGCTTCTGTTTATTAGTCTTACTTATTAAGCGCACGAGCTTAGAAAAACCTATTTGCGATTTCAGAACCATTAAGGAAGATTAACAAAAGAGTGAAGTACTTTAATCTCATAGCTTTGGAAGGCTTAGCTTGTGTTGTATTTTCAAGGTAACCCTAATTTGTGTAGTACGTAATCTGAAGTAAAAAAAATATATTACATTGTTTTGATTTGGAGTTGCTTTGTGGATGTAAATGTGATTATATAAGTGCTATTAAATATGTTTTCTAATCATTACATAAACAATGAAAAAGGAGTACATTAACTTATATTGTATAAAACTTAAACTCATAAAAACGGATGGCGGCCGAGCGGTAAAGTCGCTGAACACTGGTAGTTCGGTCCGAGGTTCGAATCCCGTGAACGGGCTGGCTGCATGGGCGTTTTCGTGGTTTTCCCCATGTGTAACGTGTATACGAGCCAGTTTCCCTTAGAAAGTCTTCCACGAAAGGCATCCCTCCCGTTTGGCAGATAGCCCTAGTGTGCTTTGCCATAATTAAATACACACAACACACAACACACAATACATATAAACGGATGTATTTTAATTTGAAGGACAAAGGCTGAACTGTAAAGACACAGTTTTAACATCATAATTACATAAATATCACGTGAAGGATTTGTCCTACATTATTCTGTAATAATTCATAACAACAAAGGATGATTATTTACAGTATTAAATTGATTAAAATTTGCTGTATGTTAAAGTCTGTGAGATCTAATAGGATATTATAGGCGTTCTAAATCTTTATACTTCGTTTCAAGAACTGTGCGAAAACTAGAAATATTAGTAACTCTTATTCAGATTTCAGAGAAAATAATTTCAAAACAGTGCCATAGTTCAGTTGTGAAGATTTACATTTAAAAAAAGTAAAATTTAAATAAATATTTTCTTGCAAAATTTAAAAATAAATCAGGTTAGGAATTAATTTATTGATTTAAAGGATTTTTACGTTATTGCTTCAAAACACATCAGTGAAATAGATGAAGGGACAAAACAAGGGAGAAAGACAAACATAGAAAGAGTTCAAGCAATTAAATTTTTCTTCAACTTAATGTATGCAGTCAGTTGGAACTTCTAGCCACCAATTCATGACATATTTGGGCACTGAGGTTTCCTGCAGCTTAAAACTCTTGAATAGTATTACTTTCTTGATTGTCAAATTTCAAATAATGGCTTTTTGAATTATCCTTAACTTGAATCCCTAGCCGCTCAATGTTAATTTACCTGTTAAAAAATATTAGGCACGAAGGAATTAAAATTACATAAATTGTTTTCACTGCAATTTATCTCTAAAATTTTCAGACGTTTAATCTTCCAGTTTTCCTTTTTGCAAAATCAGCACCTATCTGTTAAACTTTTGGAAAATTTTGCAGACTAAAATGCAGTTCTTGAAATCGAGCATTGTAAGGTATTATTACTTGCCAATGTGGCTTTATAGATTAGCTTGCAATTTTGAGCAATTAAATCCGGTTAGCGTAAGTTGTTGGAATATGGTAAAACATACGAGGCCTATATACCAGAGGGGAGCGACGCCTTAGCCTTAAATGACTTCTTAAGGGACTTTAGAGCATAACACATGGTCAAACACATGGTCAAATCAGTGAAACCAATCACAAAACCAGATCGTTTGCTTGGGATCGAATCCGGGTAGAACTCCCAGTATTCAGTGGTCTTAAACACTCACTCCTTGGTGATCCCGCAAATACGACCGAAAAAACGCCATATTGAACTCTTTTAAATTAATGTTTTATAGAATATATAATTATTTTTCTTTTTTACTAGTATGGTTGCTGGTACTCTGAGCCAACTCCAGTATGTGTATAAAGTTTTTTATAGGTTGTTTATTTGTATTAAAATTATTTAATGCTTAACTGTAAATTACAAACAATAATTTCAGTATCTTCTACAGCGGGATCTATGTCAGTAACAAATATGTTTCTTAAAAATAATTTTGGCGTTTAGAAGATTTGTAACAAACCTTATCGATGAAAAGATATGCAAATTAACAAATGATCAAGATTAACATCATTTAAACTTATCTTGCTTCATCGTCGAAGAAAAACGAGATTATTGAGAATCGAAGACTAGAGCTTCCGCATTTGGAATAATAAAAGTCTGCCATTTGACATCTGTTATTTTATCTGTATTTCCTTTCAGAGGGAAATCCTCTGACAGCTAAGTATTATCATCTTTCAGTTCTTTTGAAGAATGGCAGTTTCTTCAACTGCAGTGTGTAATCATTTCTGAATGGTTTCTAAAGACTGGAATAGTTTGAGAACTAAAGCATTGTTTCTAATTTCTTTCTGTCAAATGCATTGTTGCTGGGACTTTCATGGCAAGGAAGCAATATGTTGGACTGAAACACACTCACGTTGAACTTGGCATTACAATAAACTGAGATTGCCTCATAAGACTGAAATACTTTAAACATTTTTTTTATTTAATCTTCACCTATAGCTGGAGGAGAATTTCATGCAATTAAGCAACGTGTTTAGTTGAAACACTCGAAAGTAGAACTTATTACGAAATATTTGGCACTGCTGGTCGAAAAACAGAAAATAACATTTAAATTCTTCACTAATGAATTTAAATGAATGCAATAATTTAAAATATTTTAAATGAAATCAATTCATTACGTTTTCAAATTAAAGTATGCTACAATATCCTAAGCAGTGCCGTCATACAAACAGCACTTAGTAAAGAAATGTATATTTTTGTTTAGAATTTTGTATTTTAAAGTTAGTTCTCATGAAAGTATAACCGATTCCCAAGTTTTGCTTCATATTCAAAATGTAGATTTATAATTAAGAGCCAAAGAATTATTTCTGTTTTATAATAATTTTATTCTCATTTAGTTTTATTATTGACAAAAATGAAGTAAACTACGATTTTATAAGGTTTTTTGAAATTTGTATCTACATTGAACTAAAGCCCATATTGCTGCAGATTGTTTCTTCAAACAGATGTGCTAGAATAGATCAGCTCAAGCTTACAGAATATAGAACTTTGCAACTGGAGTAATTTTTATAGTATAGTAATTTTTGCAATTGGAGATCATGGAAAGAAATAACGGATTTTTCAGGTTATTAAAGAAGGGAATTATTTTTAGCAGTTTTAAATTCGGGAGATTCATAGCTGATATTAAAGGTTAGGTTATAAGGTATTTCTCCCTCCTTCTTAGCATGCCTTCGTCGAGTGGTGGTCTGCACGCTGTGCGCACATTCCAGAGGTTCGCGATTCGATTCCCGGCGAAGCCGTTGCTCATTTTTCCTCTTTTCTGCTTCCAGAAAGAATACCTAATCACAGGCGAAATCTCGCTTTGTATATTTGTTCTTCAATTTTGTTGTTCCAAGAGTAATGTTTGTGTTCGATGACCACATCTCTGATGATTTTGTTTAGTCTACTGATTTCGGGTTTGAATCACGTGAATAGATGTATTAACTTTTCCTCAACAGAATGTAGTTGCAGATCATGTTCTAACTGTCGGAAGCGTGTTTTAGACAGTAAGTTTCAGAAATACGCCTAAAAAGTTCTGAAACTGTCTAAAACTTTCGTCACGTAAATACCAACTTCACCTCCTCCGTGCCATCTAGTCAAAGTGATAGCTACTACAGCCTGGTGTATTCATAGCATGCAACATTCGCACGAGTGATAAGTCCTATATTAATACTGGACAAGAATAAAAAAAGTTCTGTAGTATACCAATTTTAAAAGTTAAATTTTCAGCATTTCAAGTCATAACCGTGAATGGGACCTTTTTGCGGACTACAATCTTGTTTTCTTACTTTGAGTTTGTTCTGATAGAAGAGAGCTTTTTAGTAGGCATCACATCCTTCCCAGTTGGAAATATGCTTATCATGACAGTTGCAGTATTTATGTTCTGTGTCTTTAGGTTTTGAACAGTCACAACTTTCTTAGTCTCAGCACATTTGCAACAGCTGGAAGGGACGGTGACAAGCAGATTGGGCATGATGGTACTACTGACCATTTGTATCGTTAATGTGCAGGCACAGGCGAAATCATTAATGTTCAGGAACAGGTGAAATCTCACTTTGTATATTTCAGTAGACTGCGATTTTTTTTGGTTAAGTAACTAAAAGCAGATACATCCTTTTCTTTTCGGTGTCGAGGCCACGCATCAACTGTTCGACTTTCAGCATCGTGGAGCTTTTTTAAATAATCTTTCATAGTCTTAGAGATTTTAGAATGATATATAGCTAAATTTATATTCTTAATTTGAGATTGTTCTTCTCGGGGTAAAGGTAGGAATACTAAGAAAGATCGTGAACATTGAACACCGCCGAGAGTTTTCTGTATGTATTCAAGTCCTTTGGTAGTGTGCCTTGCAGTAAATCTCAATGAGCATCTCCTACTCAAGAGATCTCTGAGAATACCTGTCATGAATATTTGCGTTCTGACACTGATAGGAAGAATTTTAGCAGGCCTTGCAGGGAAAGATAATTTTCCTACAGCTTGGAGCCAACTGGGAGAAGCTCGACCATTGTCATTTGCGATTGGTCCTTTGTTCTTCTTGGGACTTCTTTTGTTTCTGATTGGCTGGGCTGAGCTTTCTATCTGGGATATACTAATACCAGTCTTAGCCTCGGGAGTGCCAATAGTTGGAGCCTTATGTTTCGCTCTTTCGATTCGAGAATCGTTCATTTCTGATAAATGAGAAAGTTTACGTTTCCCTAAATCCTATCTTGAGTTTATGTCGATTTTTGCAGTGACTCCATTTTCCAGTTTCTTTTCACAGGAATTTCACCAAGAGAGATCGTTGAGAAAGTAACTTGCTCAGTGTCCACACCATCAAGGTAGAGATCGTTCAAAATGTGAAACGTATTTAGCATGCTTACTTCATGTAAATTTACGGCACAGACAGGACGCTGTGCACTTCTGCTGGGAGGTCTCCAGTTTGTGTCCATATGCAAGGTTGTCACTAGTCGTAGTCATTTTGCTTGGAACAGCTGCCTGGATAGGGGAACGCTCACTTAGTTCTAGTGGAAACTGATATTTGAAATTCGACGCATGACTTTACAAAATCCAGAAATTTATTCAGCATATTCTTATCAAGTTTCTCATCTTCAATGAGAACGAAGTTGGTCATACGTTCCTTAAAATGGTAAATTTGTTCTTGCAGTTGCTTGAACCGAAACTTAGATCAGCGTTGGATGGAGAGTTCTGAAACAAAATCAGTTAATATGTTCCGAAGAAAATGATTCGAGAGGTTTTTGCTGCATTGTGTACTAAAAGTTTGTTTTAAAAACTATGTAAGAGCTTATAGAATAAAAAAGGCACATCAAGAAAG
The DNA here is from genome assembly GCF_044657685.1 of Stegodyphus dumicola. NCBI lineage: Eukaryota > Metazoa > Arthropoda > Arachnida > Araneae > Eresidae > Stegodyphus > Stegodyphus dumicola. The sequence continues at coordinate 23,426,657 of NC_140780.1, read as the reverse complement.
GGAAATATACGGCTATGGCAGCTCCGCCTACATGAACGGTCATGATAACGTATTTGACACCACCGCTATTAGATTAGGTTTTGAAGATGTACTTACCAGTTTTAAAAAATGGGCCATTACCTTCAGAATTTAAGTATGCATATATTCTCTTAATTCTGTTCATTAATATATTTGTTGATAGATGTTGCTAGCTAGAGCGAATTGTATAGTTCGCAGTAGAATACATTTTCAGGTCTTGGTAAAAAATATTAAACATCAAGTTTTGTTTTTTTCCTAATATTAGCTTATTTCATGCGCATTTTTTTATAAATTTTATAATTATTTATCTGTATTAGACTTGAAGCTTATTTGCTTCTTAACCTACAACAGGGGTCAGTGATTGAGAGCTCATAATAGGCCCTGATCTGAACGGCCTAGCATTATACGGCTTCGTATGTTCCATTGCATGGACCAGTTTTCCTCCGAAAGGACCTACAAGATGACTTTAAACGAGATTTAGTAAATTCAGTTAGTATTTATATGATAGCTAAAATAAGGAATAATGCAATTACATAAGAGAATTTATTTCACGCTATATATTAGTACGGCTAAATACCTAATAGTATAACATAGACATACATCTTTTCCTAACATCGTTGCATAACAAGTGGAAAAATAATGTCTCCAGTTTACTTTTTATATTTTGGTTGGTTGGATCGCTAATACAAAACACACAGTTTACTTTTGGGAACTTGAAAGAATTTTAAAGTTAAATTCTTCTATGTGTTGTCCTTATAAAATTCCACCATAGGTCGAAAAAATGATTGTAGGGGGTCCTCGTTAAAATATCATAGAACATTCGCAAATAGTGAAGTATTTCATTTAATAATCAAATGCCACAGCATTTTTGCCTCATCTTCTAAAAGCGTCGAATGCTGTACTATTAATAAATCATAGACTTCTATCTGGGAAGAAGTTTGAAAAGCTCTCCGAAATGCAGGAGAAAAATCGCTCAATGAATTCTGACGATTATGCGGGAAATTCCCTCTTCCGACAGGTATAAAGCATTCCACGTTGCTATGACGACATAATGAAAGAACGTTTGTCCCTCCGCAATCCGCTAAAATACTGTCACCGAGGATCAAAGATATCGAACCCTCTCCTGACTTGAGAAGCTGCTCTAATCTTCAACTCTTGATGGTTATCCTCGTATATTTATTGCTCTTAATTATTCAATGTTGGAACATTTATCTCTGTATAAGTGACTACATGCAACGTGCTTATAACAGGAAGAAAATAACATCTATCCAAACAGTAACCTTTAACTCTGAGGAATTGGAAGGGAAAAAGTACGTTTATTGCATATCAAATCTTAATATTTATTTATCGCATTGGATTATTCAATTGCGAAGTCGCATTAGGAATATTACACGATTTAATAAAGCACATAAGCCGTTTTAAAACATAAAATTTGTTTTAAAACGGCTTATGTTATGTTCATTTAAACATAACATAAGCCGATTTAAAACAAATTTTAGTTACACTGTAAAGTATTTCTCCCGCCTTCCTAGTATGACTTCGTGGTGTGGTGGTCTGCACGCTGGGTGCGTATTCGAGAGATCCGTGGTTCGATTCCCGGAGAAGGCGTTGCACATTTTTCATCATTCCTGCTTCCAAAATACCTAATGTTTCTGCATTACAGTACCCCTTTTCTCAGCTAACTATATGAATGAATAGTGCATTTGACTGCAGAGAAAAAAGGTTTCGTTTTCAAGGAAAAATTTACCGAATACAGAAAACTGCGCAAATCCAGTCCATATGGTAGACGTTAGTTGGTGCTCAGTTTTTATAGAAATTAAGCAAAGATATAATGTTTATATCTTTTAATCATTAGAAAATACGTTAAACATGAAATATTAACCTATAAACGTATAAAGTAAATTATTTAATTAAGCATCATATACATAAAACGTTGCTTTTAGACAAATTCGATAATTAAGGCATCAGTTTGAGATCTTTCATTTCAGATTCAAAGCACAATAATCGATTTTAAACCGTGTTCCAAATACACATCAAATAGAACATTTTAGAATGTATGTAAATCATTCTAAAGATAAATATAACAGAAGAGACGAAATTTATTTATTTATCCTTTAAGTTTCGTTCAAAAATCACGAAGTATTTCCTATGATGTTTACTTTGAGAGAATACAAATTTTGAAAACTGAGAAGATATAATTTAATTGATTTGCGTTCCTCGAATTTTATTTTTTATAGTATTAAAATTCAGATTTATATTTAAAATATATTTCTATCTCCTAAAGCTCGTGCAATTTACTATGACTATGTATTTATCACTTTTATTAAGTTCGGTCTCGTTTTGTGAAACGCAAATTATTCATTTCTAGGACAATTATATTTCGTCATAAATGTTATATCTCAAAATGGAAGGCATGTATATGTTACGGTGAAACACCGAAATCTGGAGAATATCGACTTTCTCCGGTGAACGTCAACATTCACATAGTCTCTTGGTGTATGTCCGAAATATTTTCCAAATACTCTTATTTCTGACTTACACCGGTTAATGCCGACATTCACCAAGCACTAATGGTGAATGTTGAACATATAACGATATTATTTTTTCTTCTCTGTAATTCAGTTGCGAATAAACGCACTTGAAACTTGAAATAAGAACTTAAGTACATGAGAACCTAAAACACACAATACATTTTAAATGAGAAAGGAAAATGATAGAAGTTCAAAAACTTACTTAATTATACAGTACGTTCTAAATGAGAAAATAAAATAACAGTAATAAAAAATTTACTAAATTATGTGATTCAACTCTTATTTATTGCAACAACTTAAACTATTATGGCACTTTATGACCTCTCTTTTCGACTTTCACCAGAGCATATCTGTGATTGTCGACATACACCGGTGATGGTCCGAATATACAAGAATGTAGTGAAATATTCGGTCTTTCACCGACGTATTTGGTGAATGTTAATATTCTCCGGTGAAAGTCGACATTCTCCAATTTCGGTCTTTAACGGTAACATATATAATGAGATAAACGTTTCATTTAGGGTAGTTTTATACTTCAATAATCATTTAAAGATAAGCCAAGATTTTGTTTTGGTACTTAATCTGATACAGAATTTAGCTTTGCATCCACTAGAAAGTTTTACACTTTAATAGATTCGCCATCTTAAATATTTATTTTAATATTGGTTTTCCATCTGATTTTCCGAAAATAATAAGACCACTTTATGGGGAAAAAGTACACAATAGAAAGGGTAAAGTAATGGTATCAGAAATATAAATTTGGGCATATTATTTGGTTATTATATTTAGAAGAATTATATGTTTCGTAGCATGCTTGAGGCTCATAACTTATCCTTTGATTCATTTGATATCGTAATTAGGTGAGCTGATAATAAATTTCAAATAACACTTCAAACACTTTCGCTTTATTAATTACTTAAATTACTATGAATGTTTCCTACGACAGCCTTATTTGAGAAAGCTTTATTTGAGCCTACAAACCTTATTTGGGAAATGCATTTTTTAGCTTCAGAAAAATACCCAGAAAAGTATTTTATTTGCCGAAGAAGGTTATAATAATAATAGGTGAGTTGAAGAAAAAACGTTGTCAGCTTTTCTTGTTACTGTACAGTAAAAAAACCCATTAATATTATTATGCAATTTAAAATTTAAAGGATTTCCTATGACTCAGGAATTTCAAATATTCCTGAACAAAAATTATTACATTTGAATCAAAGTTAGATTCCCTACAGCTAAAAATGTTTGACATTTGTAATTTTAGATTTATAGGATTTAAAAAAGACGATAATAACATCACTTCTTTTTCCATGAATAATTAATAGCCACATTGCATCAGAGTAGAAGAGAGGAAAATAAAAATGTTTATTTAAGTTTTTTTATTGCCATAGATAAATAAAAAAATTCCAACATATCCTCGAGACGCAGAAAGAGAGGTATTCACATAATAATAGTGGTGGTGAGTGGAGGATTGAGAATTACGAAAATGTTTATTCAAAATTTTATTTGCTGACAAAATTGAATTTCTGAACTTATTATACCAAAGAATGTGGAAAACATGAAGTAATATTTATGTATAAGAAAACTGCAATTTAAATTCAGAGTTATTCTTATAAAAAATTAAAGCTTTTGAGTATTTGAAATTACTAATTAATGAACAGAAGAGTAGTGTTTGTTCAATCGTTCTACGGTTAATGTTATCTCAAGATTCTCAGCAGACCAGACTTTATTTAAACTGGATTTAAATAGAATCTGGCCAATTTAAGCTGAAATAAAACGCTATTTAAACTGGATTTTCAATAGGATGTCTTTATTCGGGTATAAAATATCCCATTTAATTAGTAGTATGGACAGCAAACGGAATTATTAGCAAGAATTTCACGAAACTAACAGAAATTTAGTGCAAACTAGCTAAGGAAATTCACAAATATGAAAATAGATCGCACCATTATTACATATTTCTTAAAATTCTATTTAAATTCAGTAAACACTTGAATGGAAGTTCACTGTAATGTGTGAATTCAAACGCGTAAAACAGAAAACTCATAACAAGTAAAGTTACTAAAGAACCATTAGCGTGCGAGAAAAAATTCAGTACTCTGTGATTCACACGAAAAATGTTTTTCAAGGCCAGTCAGCTTCAAAAATATTTCTTATAAACGTTTCAAAAATTACTAATTTGTCTCCTATTATTTTTCAAAATTACATAATTACTTAAATATTATATGCTTCAGAATACACCTCACTCGCCAGTTACAGTTACGTCAGCATTTCAATTCACTTACATTCCTTTAAACTTATTATAATATTAAAATACGCAATAGAGTTAAGTTTGCATGATTGAAAACATTCTTTAGACTTGAGGCAGTATTTTATCATTTATTCACAGACATAATCCAGTAAGTAATACTTACGTTAGCATACTTAAAACGATTTTTTTATGGATGACCTTTCTTTCACAGTCAGCAAGATTTTATGAGAAAGGTTTTCCTCTTTTTGATTTATATATCCAGGAAAACAAGAATTTCTCTTTTGTATAACTGTTACGTCAGTCAAAGAATAAAACATTTGACTCCTCCACGAGGAAGTACTACACTTCCGATGTTATATATCACGGAATGTATTGTATTGGGATAGAATCATAAAGCTGTCCTAAAATTGCATTTTGAAACGTACACTCTGTCAAAACATTTAAAGATGACAATAAGTTAAAGCTTTATATTATCTAAATAACATCAAAGCAAAAAATCTTTAAACATTTAATCTTGTGATGTCATTATTCAAAAGAGTTATTTATTACATAGCGTTACGTATGATGATATCTTGTTTTTGTCTTTCCAGAAAAAATTATCTATCTGAATATCATTACACTAATTGCAGCAACAACCGTATACGATAATTAAATCCCTAAGGAGATGATTTTTATTCTCAATTATTATAAAGTACAGGGACAACAATATCAAAGAATGTCCAGTTAAAATAAATACAATTCATGAAATTATTTATATTTTGTAACAGTATTATTATGCATAAGAAAAGTGATTCAATGATAAATTCAGAGAACAGTTATATTTCGCTGAAAATAACCCTTAAATTTTGTTGATGAAAAATAGCAGAAAACTTTTTTATTTTACAAAAGTGTCAGATTCAAAGCTATATCGATTAATATTTTAATCAATTCTTTTTCTATAGCTTTAATTATGTTGAATGGGGTATTTTTTTTTCTTATATGCCAGAACTATAATTAACTAAACTAACTAGAACTACAACCCATATCGATAATCGGAAACTTCGATTGTTACTTTGCTGTTGAACAAATATCTATTCATTTTCTATTGCAAGTGAGGAAATGCTACTTTTTTATCCTATTTTATTTGAACAAAGCTTATATTATTAAATGAATAGCAATACCAAAGAATGTCTACTTTATAAGTGACATATTATAAAATAGATTTTGAACTTTCCTTTAAATCTGAAATCACTGATATCTCAACTCCTGACTTATTCATAAGTTTAATTAATCATTTTTAGTCTGATAACGATAGTAATTGTGCACTTCAGATCCGTGATATGAGCTTCCTTTTCAATAACATTTTACACTCAAAGGAGGATGACTCTTTCATCAAGAATAAAACATCACACACACATACCTTCAGAAGAGAAATAAATCATCAAATAATTGACTATATTTGCACTGAATATGAGAAACGAATTCCTTGGGCAGAAAGAAAAAACGTCAGTGAGATATTTAATTTGTTTACAAATAAAAAAAATATATTTGTGACACCTAAGGAAAAATTCGTCATTTATATAAAGAATATTTTTGACCAGTACCTAATTAATGTTCACAGTCTCCATATTTTCTATATGATACTTGGCCTCTATCGTGGTTGGTCATAATTAATATAATCAGAAGACTAAAAACTAAGCAATCCAGATAACCGGAGTTCCGAAAAATAGTCTGGATAACTAGAATTACAATGTGAGTAGTTTGGTTACTTGAATATGGCAAAGGCACGATGGTTATCTGCCTAAGGGGAAAGGATGCACCCGTGGAGCGCTTTCTGAGGAAGAACTGACTCGTATTCACATTATAAATCGGGAAAACAACGAAAACCAACTACGCAACCATCCCGTTTGCCTGTTCGAACTATTAATATTCATCTCGTCTTTTAAGCGTTCGGTCTCTGGTGGGGCCTAGCCCACCAGCGGCCGAGCGCTAAAGTCGCTGAACACTGTTAGTTCGGTCCGAGGTTCGAATCCCGCGAACGGGCTGGCTGCATGGGTGTTTTCGTGGTTTACCCATGTGTAACGTGTATACGAGCCAGTTTCCGTTAGAAAGTCCTCTACGAAGGCATCCCTCCCCTTAGGCAGATAGCCCTAGTGTGCTTTGCCATAATTAAATACACCACACCACTCTGGTGGGGCCTCTACTGTACCTTAATTTCACGTCTTAATTATGTGTGTATTTTCTCGCCGGTATATAGTTCAAATAGATGGTGGCAAAATCAGTTTATCACATGAAATGTGCTCTGTTAGAATATCAAAAGAACCTGAATGAATGAAGCAAGTGTAGGCCACAGGTTTGGAAATTCATAAGTATACTTCTGTGGTTTTTTCGACGCTTTGTTGCGAAGTAAATATAAATCAGTTTTAAATGAATGATTCATTAGGAATTTCAACAAAATACCTAATTGTTTTAAGATAATTAAACCTCCTTATGTTTAAGGATTTTTCTTGCAGCCCCAGGTTTCCTAAGCATCTTATAAACTATAAGGTATTTTCTTCCTCCTTTCTGCGTACCTTCGTGGTTTAATGGTAGCACTGTGGGCACGTATTCGAGAGATCCAGGTTCGAGACCTTTTTTCGGCTTCTTGACATCAAAAATAAGCTAATGACTCTACAGTGGAGCCCGAACTAAATAGGTGATGGATGATAATTCTCCACCACCAGGATTTGGCGACTGAATCCCCTTATCTCCAGTCGCCCTTTAAAAGGGAGTTATATAAGGTTGTAAGGATTATGTTAATTTTATTAACAGTTAAATTTTGAGTTAAACTTCCTTTCCTATCGCTTCTTAATTTCAACTTACCACTTCCGGCCAGAACGTAGTTTTAGAATCACGTTTGAATGCTAATGAGGAAGAGCGGTATTTAACCGCAAAGTTCTACTGTCTTAGTGAGAGAGAGAGAGAGAGAACGGAGTACGTGGGCACTATCCCCTTATCAAACGGTTAATTAGTATAGCACCACGTCCACCACTATCTATAGCACCCCTTCAAAATACATAATGCCACCTGAAAGGTATTCAACGTGCACGACAAGACATACAAAATAACATGTTACAGAGTTACAGATTAATATTCAAGATAAATTACTGGTACATTGCTGATGCAAATATGACAGATGCAGAACTGATAAAAGGCTGATATAATACAGATATTAACACTGATTAATACTGCTACAGTACTGATTTATTGATATAACACTGAACATTATTACTGATTAAATGGGAATGATTTTGCACAAGTCGGTAAATCCACGGAATAATACGTTACAGAGACTCAAAATATTGCGAATTAAAATATCACATATCAATGTTCTACTGTTACATTACTTGTACTATTGTATTATCTATAGCACCTTTACTTGTACTATCTATAGAACCTCTTCAAAATACATAATGCCACCTGAAAGGTAATCAACGTGCACGACAAGACGTACAAAATAACATGTTACAAAGTTACAGGTTAATATTCAAGATACATTGTTGATGCAAATAGTATGAACAGATGTAGAACTGATAAAAGTCTGATATAGTACTGGTACTGATATTAATGCTGCTACAGTACTGATATATTGATATAACACTGATTATTAATACTGATGAAATGGGAATGATTTTGCACAAGTCGGTAAATAAATTCACGAAATAATGCACTCGGTCGTACTTTAGGCCTTTGATAGCTTCGCAGTCAATTAGCGTTAAGGGGCCAACTCTGTTAAAATTTCGATAGCTTCGGCTATATCCTTTTTAGTTAAGATTACTTTAGTTTATTTCTTAGTTTCTTAAGGCTTGTACAACTCCAAGACGGAGTTTTATTAAAATTTAGTTGGAATAAGAAAGGGTTATTTTACCATTCTCACTTGTTGTTTTCTAGACCACGAACTCAAGCGATTATTCGCTTATTAGTTCTTAAGATTCTTCACATTCATCTGTAACTTAGACGTACACAGTGGGGAATCCTACAAGGTATTTTATCCCTCCTTTCTGCATGGCTTCATGGTGCAACGGTTGCATACCCGGTTGCATTCGAGAGGTCCAGGTTAGAGTTTCTAGAGAGGACACTGCACATTTTTCATGTACTCTTGCTTCAAAACATCCTAATGACTCTACAAAGCAAAATATTTTTTATTATAATGCTTGTATGCCAGTGTTATTTTGCACCTGTATTTATTCCCCTCATTATACTTCTTTAATTTTACGAATATATTTCAAAAATGAATGTATCATATGAACATCTTTAATTTTATTGGAATAAATACGGTTGAACATTTAAACGTAAAGGCTGAAATTTCATTCATTTAGCAGACATTTTATAATATGAAGTTCATATATTAATAAAAAGTTCTCAAAAGAAGATAAAGAAAAGAAATATAAAGCTATTCACAAATAACTTTCAAAAATATTATAAGGATCGCTGTGAGTTCATGTTTATTTCTGGAAAGTTTTAATTTCCCAGATTTCATAAGTAAGTTTAATTTTGGAAAAAACTGGTGAATTTATAAGTGTACATCTCCTCAGAGACTCTATTTTGAATGTTCTCAATAGCTAATAACATGACTTGTTAACTCAAAAATTAAATTTTTATTACAAATATGCTTTTGGATTTTGTATTTCGGAAGAAAAACAGGAAACATATCCTGGTTATTACTTTCCGTTTACCCAATATGTTTTTCGAAAAACTCTGATTTGTTTCATACGTAATTAGATCGGTATGTCTTATTTTAACAGTTCATTAGAACAAGAAATATGACTTTCGATATATTTCTTGTTCAGTATGTTTTTCGAAAATCTCTGATTTGTTTCATACGTAATTAGGTCGGTATTTCTTATTTTAACAGTTCATCAGAACAAGAAATATGTCTAATTAATGCTATCAAAATAAGTAATTATTTTAGGTATTTCATTTATTCATGGGTTGCATTATGTTATTGGAACGAGAACATTTGCAACAGGTTTTAAAATGATAAATATATTTCTAAATGATTGTAATTAATTACGATACAATAACACGCCGAACAAGTATTAATTTAGAAGTCAAAACTGTAATTATTTTGAAATAAAAATAAATTTTGAAAATCGAGTATACTATCTCTGTAAAGAATCTGTTTTATAGTTTTCCTATGTGTAACGCGTATACGACCCAGTTTCTTTTAAAAAACCCTCCATGAAGGCATCTCTTCTCTTAGGTGGATAGCTTTAGTGTATTTTACCCTAATCAAGTAAACTAAACTAAACCGCAAAAGGATCTGACAGTTTCGTTTCAAAATTAGCTAGGTTAAATGATAAATTATAGTTTTAAAAGGCCCTATGGATTTCGAAACAGTATGAGGTCATCTTCTGAAATGCACGAAGCTCTCATAAAATTAATTTTTTATCACAGTAATGCGGTCTCACAGAATACGGTGTAGTGTTTCTGTTTGCTTAAAAATATGTTAATGAACGAATTTATTGATTCTTGCTTTAATACGAAATCCACAATTTTATGTTACTACCATTTTTCAGATTGTGTGAATAATAAATAATTTTATTATATGTAATTAACAATTCCATTTGTATATAATTTAAATCAATTATTTGTGAGATTGTACTTTGATAAATTTATGATGTTATTCTGATTATTGTGGTTAAGAAATTAGATCGTTCTAAAAAAATTAAAATTTTAATTTTTCCTGATTCTCTTGCATTTAACAGCTTTATTATCCGAAACTCTAAACAACGTATCAGATATATTCAGACAAAAGTTTGCGCTTATGAAGTTATAAGGTATTTCTCCCACCTTCTTGGCAAGCGTCCGTGGTGTAGTGGTCTGCACGCTCAGCACGTAATTGAGAGGTCTGCGGTTCGATTTCAGGCGAAGGCGTTGCTAATTTTTCATCTTGCCTGCTTGAAAAAAATACCTAATGTCTCCACAATGTTTTCAGATTTTACCAAAAACTTTACTTATTAATTCTTCAAATTGTCTTAAGAAGACAACGTGAAGGATTTGAAATGCAAAGATCTTCATATAATTAGCCATAAGCTAGAAGCATGAAAACAAAAGAATCCTAAGAAACTTTCTCATTTAGAATTATTACAATTTGTTTTCCAAAACAAGCTTAATGTGTTGTACCTCTTTTAAACGTTTATGTGTGGATAATAATGGCGAAGCGCAAAATTGTAAAGCAGAAAAATACTTTAATAATGAAAATAATCCACCACGATGCCAAATGTTTCCTTCGAAAAGACGTGAACAATGTGGATCTTTAGGTTTAGTTATGCCGATATATCACAGATGACAATATCCCTACAATAGAAAGAAAGAATGGCCGATAAATAGTAAAATGAACAGTACGGTTTCGGTAAGGGTCAGTCGCTAGTCGAGTGGCTAGAAACCGTGTAGCATTGCATATTCGTGTAGCGTTCGCTTCTCGAATAGAAGCGCTAAATATACAGGTTTCTTAATTTACTCAAATGTATATTCGTGATGTGAAATCAGTTTACTTATAGAGTCCTCCTTTAGGCAGTATAAGGCAGGCAGCCCTATCATATTTTAAAGATCCAAAACTTAATGCAAGTTACAAACTTAAGTTTTCAGCAGCTTGTGTATTAAATGAACGTTAGCTGCCTCATATTGTTCGATTTGTCGCAATGAGACGAGCACTGAAAGAAAGAAATTTCATTCAACTGAAAAATTAACGCAATCCTTCATTCAAAAGCGTTGCAACATGGGAGCACTTTAAATAAATGGCGAGCCTTATATCCTTTCATGGGGCTTGTGGTAGGAATGGGAGACCCTCATGCCCATCCCTGATGTCTCTCAGATTTGGGGTGGAACTAGACAAAATCGTACTGTCACCTATATGGACTCTTGCCAGCGACAGATATAATCTTGTACTCCTTGCCATGATAACTCTCGTGGGCTTGAGCTGCTTATGAGGTCAGACAAGTTAGATTAGTCACAACAACAGCAATATAAAACCACTTTCAAATTAAGTTTGTATCTAGAAATGGAAGCTCCTCTTTTTGTTTTCAGAAAGCACTTTCTTTTGCAAAGTCAAAGAAAGTATTGTTTAACTTATTAGGAAATGTCATTCTTTCGTAAAAAGCTTTTCATTTGAATTAGGGAATCTTATGTTCCTGAAAAACAACAATAATAAATTGCACTCAACTCTTCGTTAAAATCTTTACTTATTTCCAGAATAAAATTGCAGTTGGAATGCTTTTAGAAATATGCTTTCGCTGTCTAACACAGACATTTTGTCTAAATATCCTTATTTCTGGCATTAGTACGCATTTTATTTCTGTTCATCAGCACGATATATTACTCGAGCATTATTACCAAGGTATGACTACATTTTGAGTTGGTAGTGATATTCTATATATTTTATTTATTTGACAGGAAATTTTGAGAGATATCATAGATTCTTAGTTATGAACTTTAATTTTATTTCAGTTAAATGCTTTACAGAAGAAATTTAAATTTATAAATTTAATTCATTAATTCAATTTTATTATATAAACCTCTTTACATTATAAGGTATTTCTCCCGCCTTCGTGGTGTGGTAGTCTGCACGCTCAGCGCGTAATTGAGAGATCCGTGGTTGGATTCCCTGCGAAGGCGTTGCATATTTTTCATCTTGCCTGCTTCCAAAATATACCTAATGTCTCTACAACATTAAAAACAGGATAGAGAAATCCAGATTTCTAGCCTGAAGTTTACAACGAAAATTTTTGTAAAAATTTGATCAGTATGACTGTAGAGACATTAGGGAATTTTTTGGATGCCAGAGAAATGAAAAATTAGCAACCGCCTTTGCCGGGAATCGAACCCCGGACCTCTGAAATACCGGCCCAGGGTGCAGAACCACTACACAACGAAGGACGCTAGGAAAGTGGGATAAATACCTTATATGACAAAACTGTATGATTATCAGTATGACAGCAACTTTTTAAATTTAATTGTGTAATGTGCTGCATTCAAAATTCTTTCATTTGGAAACCACAATCTAATAGCGAACATTTCCTAAATGAAACTTCGTTATAATTTTGAACTTTAAGAGCTTAAAATTACGACAAGCTTTTTGAAATTCCCATTAAATGCAGAAATCCTATGAGCATAAAATGAAGAGCCAGATTTATTTTACTTTAAATTTAAAATAAAATTGTTTATGTCAATACGATATGAATTCAGAGAAATTTCGAAATATGAATATCAAAAATCTTTCATTTCTTATGAAAATTTTTAAAAGAAACATAAAGTAGAAAATAAGTCGAAAAATACTTAATAAGACTGGTTCACTGAACGAAAATGGCATTAGCATTAAAGACACTGATATTTCCCTTTTTGAACTATTCCCTTCACTAAGTGACGTTTAAAAATCTAATATATGCATTTGGTAAAATGCTTTATTCTCAGATGCATTATTTCAAAAATGAAGAATTCAAGATGATTGGTCCTCACTATGGAAAAGTTAACAAGCCAGTCATACTCAATTCATAGCATTTGGTACTGACAATGAAGGAGCGACGATCGAAATTTCTCCATTCCCATCCAGCTATCAATGCTAAAACTATTTACAAATTCTTCTCTCGCACTTAAGGTTTAAGTAAGGGGTAAGAAAGACGTGACACCAATTCTGGAAGAATTGTAAACTGTGAAATACGATCTGAGCTATTATTATTGTGAGTCGAAAGACTTCTCAAGTGTCTTTTTTGCCATAACAAGCGAGGGCACTTAATAGAAAACTGAAAATGTTTCATCTTTGTATTCTTATTCTGGAAGTGCATTTCTAAATTTATGCATTATTTTCCATGTATTTCTCGCTCGACTATTTTCTCAATCAATCTGATCTAAGCTTAGCGGTGTTTTGTATCTGAATTAATCATACCGAGGCTGAAGTAGTACAAGGTGACATCAGTTTTATAATTATTGAAATTTCTTGGCTTTTTGTTAGACCGGTTGGTTCTGTAATTGTTTGCATTGAAATATTTTCAACCACTGTTTGAACAAAGCATATACCTTAGTGATTATGCAAGCTTTATATTTTAAGTACAACACTAGAGGGGTGTAGGTCATTCATATTTCATGCATTTATCACTCGACTATTTTCTCAATCAATCTGGTTTAAGCTTAGCGGTGTTTTGTATCTGAATTAATCATACCGAGGCTGAAGTAGTACAATGTGACATCAGTTTTATAATAATTGAAATTTTTTGGTTTTTTGTTGGACCGGTTGGTTCTGGAATTGTTTGCATTGAAGTATTTTCAACCACTGTTTGAACAAAGCATATACCTTAGTGATTATGCAAGCTTTAGATTTTAAGTACAACACTAGAGGGGTGTAGGTTATTCATATTTCATGTATTTCTCGCTCGACTATTTTCTCAATCAATTTGGTTTAAGCTTAGCGGTGTTTTGTATCTTAATTAATCATACCGAGGCTGAAGTAGTACAATGTGACATCAGTTTTATAATTATTGAAATTTTTTGGTTTTTTGTTGGACCGGTTGGTTCTGGAATTGTTTGCATTGAAGTATTTTCAACCACTGTTTGAACAAAGTATATACCTTAGTGATTATGCAAGTTTTAGATTTTAAGTGCAACACTAAAGGAGTGTAAGTCATCCATATTTCATGCATTTCTCACTCGACTATTTTCTCAATCAATCCGATCTAAGCTTAGCGGTTTTTGTATCTGGATTAATCATACAAAGGCTAAATAGTACAACGTGACATCAGTTTTATAATTATTGAAATTCCTGGGCTATTTGTTGGACTAGTTTGTTCTGGAATCGTTTTTGTTACAATGGTTGAAAACACTGTTTGAATAGAGCGTATATCTTAGTAATTATGCAAATTTTAGATTTTAAGTACAACATTAGAGGGCTATAGGTGAGGAATCCATTTTATCGGTGTAATGGTAGAATTTTCCAATTTCTTAAGCCAGAAACAAAGGAAATAAATTTAAACATTTATTTTTTTAATAATTAACACATATTTTGCTTTTAATGAAGTTTTATTTAGATCATTGCCAAATTTATGAAATGAAAGAAATTAATCAAATTAGTATATTGCATAAAGTCAAAAAATGCGAAAGCTGTTTTGGAACTAAAAATCGTTGTTTCCTCTTAAAAGCCACGTACAGGAATTATTGAAACTTCCTAGACTCCAAATCAAGTATTTATGGCATAGTGTGTGAAACTGTAGCGTATTTATATTCTATATCTTATATCCATTAAAAGTTAAAAGCAGCCTGACCGATTGCCGCTATTGGAACACGAGTCAAACAATCACCAGTCAACGGTTTTACCAACGCATCTGAATTTGAGCCAGTTTACCTTAGAAAGTCATCCACGAAGGTTTCCCTCCCCTTAAGCTAATAGCCTTTGCGTGCTTTGCCATATTCAAATATCCTTACCTTGCTAACTCATTCACTGCGGAGCTCACTCGCATTCCCCTTTTCCTTTCCTATTTTTGTGGCACAGTAATTTTGACATTCATTTATCAAACTTATCAACTGTTTCTGTAAAAAGATATGTATTTCTTGGCGACAGCTTTAGTATTTAAACTCGTGAATTTCCACACCAGGAATAGACTTTCGAAATAGCTGGTCGCTTTCGAAGTGTTCGTAAACTTATAAGCTTTCTAATTCTATATTCTCTTGACGGTATTTCTGAGATTTAATATCATATTTTATATTATAATGATCTTCGATCTAGTTTTTTTTAAAATCGCTAATTAAAAGGTAAAAATAATTACATAGCAATATTTGTCATTCAAATTAAATTATTTCACAAGTGTGAAATCACGCAAAAATGGTAGCACAATTTCATTATTACACAATGGTAATATGGCAAAGTTTTGCGAAATGAATTCTGAATCAAAATCCACGATTCATTATTGGCATATATTGCTATGAGAATATCTTTCGGATACTTATTTTTAACTTGCTTATATGTGAATTTTAATATCCATATTAAAATTTTATTAAAATTGAGAAAGGGCCTTATTTTGTAAAATCTGCAAGATAAAATTTTTTCTGTTGCTTTGCTTAAAAGCAGTAAATATATTTCTTTAAGATCTAAAAAATATAACAATATCTTTAACAGCAATATAAAGTTTTCACATTCGCTGGAAAAGGCGCTTAACATTTCAACTCTGGTTACATTTTTTCTTTACAAACATATTAATAAGAATCATTAAGCCTATCCTATAACATACCATTCTATTTATTTTCTCATAATGGGAGAAATGCCTTCCTGGAGCACTTTTTTTAGAAAAAAAAAACTATTATATCTATACTACACATAGCAGAAACTACGAAAACGAACATATTTAGAGTTTCAAAGAGAAATTAATCTTTCACAAAGTTGTAGAAATATTAGATATTTTTGAAGCAGGAAACATATAAAATGTGCAATGCCTTCATCGGGACTCGAATCTGGACCCCTCGAATACGCGCTGAGTGTGATAATCGTTACACCACAAAGGCATGCAGAAAGGAGGGAGAAAATACCTTATATATTCCTGTAAGGCGACTTCCAGCTAGCCAGGTCAGGGAGCCCCCTCCGCTGGTGAACATTATATACTCCCCCCTTTTAACTGGCGACTGGGGATTAGGGGACACAGTCGCCAAATCTTGGTGGTGAAGAATCATCATTCACCATCTTTTAGTTCGTGCGCCACTGTAGAGTTATTAGGTATTTTTGAAGCAGAAGACATATAAACTGTGGAATGCTTTCGCCAGGATTCTAACCTGGACCTCTCGAATACGCGCCGAGTGTCTTAACCGTTACACCACGAAGGCATGCAGAAAGAAGGGAGAGAGGTTTGCAAAGAATTTCATGCTGCCACAATTTCATTCTGCTTTATTGCTGCCGCGATAAAGAGTTAGATTTGCAAAAATTTTCATGAGCTTTATAAATGGCAATAGAACAATACTGGGAATTTTGGTTTGATGTTTTCGACTGTATTTCTGTTTTAATCTGTGTTTTAATCTTTGGTTTTAATCTTGTAACTGTATTTTTATCTGTCTGTGTTGGGTGTAGTCAGTTAACCATGAGGTCGATTATGAGGCTAGGAAGCTTGCAACCCACTCATATATTACATTACCTTATAAAGTTCTTTATGCAAGCAGAAGAGATGCGCAGTGAAAACAAATATGCTGTCAAGTAATTACGTTACTATCTCGTAGTTACAGACTTCGTTCTTCACGGCGCACAGTTAGACAAAGATGCTATATTTGCGATGCAAAGTTTCGGTCTAATAGATAGTATCATAAATTTCACTTACTGAATAAAAGAAGAAAACGGAAAAAGGAAAGAGTCATCTGTCTCTCAGATTAAGTAAATTCAAATGTAAACGACGGCTTGTTAAGTCTGTGACACCTCATCTTCATGCTCTTTTTTACCTTATAAATGACTACTCCAGCTTCAGATATCAGTTTTTCTTTTCAGAAAGTTGTGAAAATATATGACAATTATAGCAAAGTTCAGGCAGAACTCAACAACAGCAAAATATATTTGCATCGAAGCGCATGAAAGTGTCAAAAGTTTCTGCAGTCAATCTTCAAACAGGAAGCAAAGACAACTTATCGTTTCGAATAACTTTGGATAAACTAAGACTGATGCGCATAAAAAAAGAAAAAAATGCCGAAGTTAGTTGCGTTCCAAAGTCTAAGAATCCTCTTATTGATTATTTCAGAAATGCGCAGTCTACCTGTTGCTGCCGTTTTTATCTTCCGCCTCGAAAGAAAAGCTAAATAAATATATTGCGGCATTTATCTTTCGATGAACTTAACTATAATAATAATAATAATAATACGAAGAAATTTTTATATAAAGTTATAAAAGTAGCAGCGGCATTTTTCAAATGAAAATTCTGACTTGAAACTTTAAATAATAGAATTGACTTTAAATAATAGAATATTTTGTAGAAACATAATGTGTTTTGCAAAGAACTATTCCATTTGATAAAGCAAATAACTTTCTAACGTTATATAAAAGTCGTGTTTCAAAATGAATATTTTAGACGAAATTTACACTACATAAATGTTTGAGGTATTTAATTTCTAGAGATATTACTCAATATTAAACGTTCTATGTAAGAGCAACAACACTGTGTGAAACCAACCTATTTTAATTGTATGTCTTTTAATCTATTGAAACAAAACACGAAACAGCTTAAGAGATGTCTGATTTGTGAAGAATGTTTAAAGGAAAAGTGGTCGTGTGCACATAGTTCATATGAAGAATAAAAAATTTCATGCAGATGGATCGTTCACCAGAATTCAGACCGAGTGACCAGTCTTTAGAAATCTTAACAACTTGTTTACATATGAGCATACTATCTTGAAACCAATAAAGTTCCATAGGGATCAAGTTAATGAAATATCCAGCATTAAGAACCATGCATAAATTTCTGAAAATACAAAAGAGTTTCATAGCCGTTTTTATTTTCTTTCATATAAATTACGTAAAATGCACCCTCTTTCCCTCAGAAAATCGTCCAAGAAGTCATGGACCCAGAAGTAAAATATGTGAACAATGTTAGCTCAACCTGTGTTCAAATTCTGGGGGGGGGTAAGCGGCTGCCTGTTTGGGAGTTTTCATGGTTTTCTCCTATATGTAACGTGAATACGAGCAAGTTTCCCTTAGCAGGGGAAGACATTTCCCGTTATGCTGGATACTCCTCGAATGCTTTGCCATAATCCTATCCTCCAAGAAGAGAGAAAAGAAGACTCCTTCTGGATTCCACACGTAGTTTTGGGGAAAATGATTAGAAGCTTACAGTTCTCGAATGCTCTACAGCTGTATTAACAGCTTAGCCCAACAGCAGTAAAGCGGTAATATTGCTGAACAATGATAATTCGCCCCGGGTTTTAAATCCTGGCGAACGGGTTGGCTTGCGTGGGCGTTTTCGTGGTTTTCCGCATGTGTAACTATTAGATACGAGTCAGTTTCTATCAGAATGTTCTCCACGAACGTATGTCTTCCTCCTTGGTAGATAGTCCTTCCGTGATTTGCCATAACCGAGTTAACCAAACCAATACGTGTGGCGTGAATACCACAATGTTTTCCTTAGGTAATCTTCCACCGAAGCAATTCTTCCGTTATGAATATGGCATTCCCATGTTCTTCTGCAAAACGAATAGTCTAAACAAGCGGTTATCAACCTTTTGACTAACGCCTACCGTCTAAAACCTGAAAAACTGTACTACCATCACTACATTTTACAATGATTATTTTCCAGTTTTTCAATATAAATATAAAATATATAAACATATGTTACGGTGAAACACCGAAATCTGGAGAATGTCGATTTTCACCGGTGAATGTCAACATTCACATAGTCTCTTGATGTATGTCCGAAATATTTTCCAAATACTCTTATTTCTGACTTACATCGGTCAATGTCGACATTCACCATGTACTAATGGTGAGTGTTGAACATATAACAATATTATATTTTCTTCTCCGTAATTCAGTCGCGAATAAACGCACTTGAGACTTGAAATAAGAACTTAAGAATATGAGAACCTAAAACACACAATACATTCAAAATGAGAAAGGAAAATAATAGAAGTTAAAAACTTACTTAATTATACAGTACGTTCTAAATGAGAAAATAAAATAACAGTAATAAAAAAATTACTAAATTATGTGATTCAAATCTTATTTATTGCAACAACTTAAACTATTATGACACTTTATGACCTCTTTTTTCGACTTTAACCAGAGCATATCTGTGATTGTCGACATAACCGGTGAGGGTCCGAATATACAAGAATGTAGTGAAATATTCGGTCTTTCACCGACGTATTTGGTGAATGTTGATATTCTCCGGTGAAAGTCGACATTCTCCAATTTCGATCTTTCACGGTAACATATATATTTTGACATTTGCACAACCTATTGGCTATTTGTATTAAATATGCACACATTAAAAATTTGTTAGCATTTGAATTATCAAAATTTAAGTTATAATACTTGTAAGGATCTTAAGTTTTACTAACGTTTATTTTATTTTAAATCTTTACTATCACTTCTTATTTTCTACTTCCGGCCAGAATTATAAGCGTGAAGGAGGTTATGCAAAGTTGTCTGGCGAACGCCAAGTATTTAAGTGTGGCCTTTTTGCCAAGCAGAAGAGAGGAAGCAGTGAGTTCGAAGCAGGCCGCTTACCTTAGAAGTTACGCAGTTGATATTTGCCTTCCAGGCCAGAGGTTTTAATCCTCTTGATAAATTAAACGTATTGTAGTGTTCACAGTCTCTGTGCTACATACGCTTCCTGTTATTATAAGGCCAATCTTATTCTAAAGTTAAATTAGAGTTTAGTTTTATTTTGATATCTTTTACGTTAGACCCCGAGTGGAGGGTCATTGTATTCCGAAGTACGGAAGTCATTGTATATAAAGAAAAATAAAGGGTTTTGTATACCCTTCGTCTGTATCCTGTCTACTTACTACAATTAGTGAACATAGCTTTAGTAAGCTCTCTGTTCTAGTCAGGTCATTGTATGTTTCCGAAGAAGGTAAGAAGAAACATTGAACCTGATAGTGGCGCCCGACGAAGAATAACCATGGCCGAGTTTCAGGAAGAACCTGTGCTGCCTGCAGAAACGGCTCAGAATCCAGAAATGCCAGCTGCCGCCCTGGAAGGATTTGGGTACATCGTCCAGACCATGCGCGCTTCGATGAAACCAGAAGCAACGTTTAATGGAAACTCACAGGTAACCAGTTTTTTGGAAAATTTGGATGACCACTTCATGCTCTACCCCGTGCACGAGTTTCAAAAAGTTACCTTAGCTACCAGCGCTTTGAGGGGCCAAGCGCTTAACTGGTTCAAATGTATCGGCAGAAGTCTTTTGGGTCAAGCAGGAAGTCCCACCTATACTTACGAAAATTTCAAGACTGTCCGACTAAAATCCTTCCCTGTTGTAAGGGATCGTGCGAAATTAGAAACAGAACTTTTCAGTATATATCAACAAAGAATGGAAAACCTCTCGTGCTTTATTTTAAGAAAAATTCACGTTTTCAAGCTCTTGTATGGAAACCGTCCGGATCCTGAAATAATTCAAGTGATTTTGCCGAGGTTACTACCCCAAGTGCAAGACTTTATTGAATTACGAAATCCGACTACCCTGGAAAAGTTATTTGAGCTAGCAATGCAGTTTGAAAGTAGAAGAACGGCGGACGTCGAAAGAAGACGCCAATATCAACAGCGAAACCAATTTGGTACGCCAAGACTACAGCAAACTCAAGCACATGGCTACGGAGAAAAAGCGAATCAGTGGGCAAGGAAACCCGAGCATTCAAAAACAGCCGGCGAACGTCGACAGTTCAATAGCAACCCAGGAAAAAAGTCTCAAGGCCAGTGGAGAAAGAAGGAAAGCACCGAAAGGAAAAATAATTTAAACTAAAACGGATTTCTGCTGACGAGAGGGTGCGGAAATCCGAAGGCCACGAAAACCCCTCTTCCTACAAGTTAAATACAGTAATGGTGAAAAATTTAACTCTTCCGAAGATTGAAGTCTTGGTAAATAATATCCCGGCCACCGCACTCCTGGATACCGGCGCGCAGTGTTCCTGTGTGGCAGAAGTCTTTTTTAGAAAGTATTTTCGCAAATACCGCATATATAATGCGGATAATACAACAGTATTAGCGGCGCAAGGAGAACAATGTAAGTGCGTAGGTAAAGTACCTTTGTACATCCGTATCAAGGACGAACAAGTAAAGGTGATGTTTTTTATAGTAAAGAATTTGCAAGCAAATTTAATCCTAGGAATAGACTTTCTTTCAGACGCACAAGCTACACTGGATTTTAATGCAGCGTCCCTTAAGCTGACGATGAAACCAGTGCGTGTAGAAAAGGTTGAACCGCCAAGGTTAAATCTTGACCACCTGCCTAATGACGAGCAAGATAGAATCCGACAAGTGATCTTTTGCAGGATCCGGTACGGCAGACACCGCAGGTACAAGTTCCAGAGGTGGGAAAACGACAAGTACAAGGGCAAGCCAATGAGAGACAGAAGCAAGTGAAAAGAAAATTGTCCCGCGGAAAAACTGAAGGTAAAAAGAAAAAGAAGCCGTTCCACCGTCCAGAAAACAGAGTTCACGAACATCCCCAGAATGAAGAAGGGAGAAGGACGACGTATGTGGAAAGGACCGAGAGAAAGGACGGCAACTATAACCCGGCTGTGAAACGGAAGATTGACTCATCCGACAGAACTCTCCGCAGCAAAAGTCGCCGAACTGCGGAAGGGCCATCAGCGGCGGAGGAAAAAGTACAAGAAAAATTTGAACGGCCAACAACGAGGTCCAAGCAGGATCACGACAGAAGTTTCCCGGTTCCACCAAGACCAGCTGCCTTCAAACGGCCAAGACCACAAGCAGAGGACAGAAGGAAGATGTTCAAGGGTGGCCGTAGTGGTGAAAAACGGAAGCTTCCAGAGGAAAGCACTGAAGGGCGAGCCCGTACAAGAAGGAGGATCAACCAAGCTACTATCAGCTATACCTTTAAAGACTGGGCCCAGAAAAGGATGTCTGAATATTACAAAGATAAGTAAAATTTTATGTTACTTTACAAACTTAAGTTAATCTTTCATTCTTACTGCAAGTGGCAGATTTCAAGAAGTTTTACCTCATGCGAGGTCTACCTTTATCGCCAAAAGGGCGAGAAATGAGTTGTGACCGATTTTCTTATTATGTTTTTCAATTACTCGCGCGTAAAACTAAAGTTGATGTATAATAGCGTTGTGTAAAGACTTAAATATTGTAAAAAGTTATTGTATAAATTTTATTTAAAACATTCTAGCAAGAAAGAAGTTTTAGTCTGAAAGACTTTTTGAAATGTAGTATTATTTCAATGTAGAAAGAATTGGCACTTGCTTTGAAAAGAATAGAAGTTAACAATGTACTACTAATGTATGTTTTCAAATGTGTAAAATTAACGGCATGTTGATATGTTCTTGTATACATGTGAACTGTTATTTTGAATGTTAAGAAATACCGTGATATGGTAAAAGTGAAAGTAATGTTAAAAATTTGTTATTCGTGTGACTGTAAAGATTAAATCATGACGAATATATGTTAAAGGTTGAATGATGTAGTTAGGCTCTCTGACGCTACACTTTAGAGTTAGCCACTTTCAGAATAGTACCTCAGGGTCTAGAGTTGAAATTAGGGTGTGTTAAGAGGTCTCGTATGTTGAATTTTAACACGTTAGTGTTTTGATTGTAGGAGGAAGTGTGGCACACGTAGACAGAAACACATTCGTGGTTGGTGTTCTTTTACAACACATGTCAGAGAGCACGGGGAGAGATAATTAAAATAGTCATGAATGAAATAAGAATGTTAAGAAAAGTATATTCTATATGTTATTTGCAATGTCATTCTGTAACATTTCATTAAACTAGTTTTCCTTCCAGATCTCTGGAAGGAACCAGAATTGAATAAAGCTCCTGTTTAGATGCAGTACAGATGAAAAAGAAAAAAAAGATTGTTGTATATCCCGGGAGCTGCTATTGTAACAAATTTCTTTCTTTTAAATTTTCTAGTTTCTAGCTAAGTTATGATTGTAAAAGGTTGGCCTCGCGTTAGTTTTTAGAGTTAAAAGTTTTCAACAAGGTCGTTTTAGACCTCAGTTTCAAACAAATTAACTCTGGCGGGAAGTATGTAAGGATCTTAAGTTTTACTAACGTTTATTTTATTTTAAATCTTTACTATCACTTCTTATTTTCTACTTCCGGCCAGAATTATAAGCGTGAAGGAGTTTATGCAAAGTTGTCTGGCGAACGCCAAGTATTTAAGTGTGGCCTTTTTGCCAAGCAGAAGAGAGGAAGCCGTGAGTTCGAAGCAGGCCGCTTACCTTAGAAGTTACGCAGTTGATATTTGCCTTCCAGGCCAGAGGTTTTAATCCTCTTGATAAATTAAACGTATTGTAGTGTTCACAGTCTTTGTGCTACATACGCTTCCTGTTATTATAAGGCCAATCTTATTCTAAAGTTAAATTAGAGTTTAGTTTTATTTTGATATCTTTTACGTTAGACCCCGAGTGGAGGGTCATTGTATTCCGAAGTACGGAAGTCATTGTATATAAAGAAAAATAAAGGGTTTTGTATACCCTTCGTCTGTATCCTGTCTACTTACTACAATTAGTGAACATAGCTTTAGTAAGCTCTCTGTTCTAGTCAGGTCATTGTATGTTTCCGAAGAAGGTAAGAAGAAACATTGAACCTGATATACTTTAATTCTAAACTTTAGAGTGAAATTTAGGCCTGATTAAGAGAGATCAATTTCTTCATGTTTGGTCTTATTTCACTTAGCTTTAACCATAAATTAGGATCCTTTTTAAAATTTTGCTCTGTATTTATTTTTCAAATATAACACGGAAGAAAATCCTTATTCATACAATACGTTGTGCAAAAAGTCAATAAAAACTTAAGAACGTTATTTGAAATGCCTTTAAATTCTCTTTTTCGGTTCGGCCAAAAGTTAGCAAGTGTGTTATTTTTTAAATCTTCAGTTAGAGTTCGATCACAAGAAATTTCTATCAATTTTTCTTTATCTTCACGAAATAAGATTTCAGGTACACTTGAATAAAATGGATTTCTAATCCATAATAAAATGGATTTCTAATCCATTTTCTTTCATAATCCTCGGGAACATAGATGTTGAAATTATTCATCAATAAAAAAACAATGATTTTTAATGTCGGGTGCAAATTTCTCTATCATTTTCAAATCACTTCCGGTTAGAAAACTTTCTAAAAGCAGTAAAAAGCTTAACATATTATTATCCAATGCTTTGATTATTAGCTCTATTTTTTTATCATTGCATTTATTTTATCTCTAATAATAAATGAATTAAAACTTTGTCCTTGTAATTCTAAATTTAATTCCTTTAACCTTCCAAAATTATCAGCCAAATATGCTAAACGCACCAATCTTAATTCACTAAATAAATAATTTTGTAATTCAAATTTTGAGTCACGGAAGAAAATTTGAATTTCTGATCGAAGTTAAAAAAGAAGATTTAAAACTTTGTCTCTGAATAACCACTTTACTTCGCAATGTAAGAAAAGCATTTCATGTTCACTGCCACTCCCTTGGCATAACATCGTAAATATTCTTGAATTTAAAGCTTGGCTTTTAATAAAATTAAAAATTTTCTAAACAATTTTCAGGCTTTAGGGGATTGTTTTCGCTTCTAGAGCTTCACTATGAATGGATCAGTGAGTAAATTTAGTTTCAGGAGGGACTTCTTTTATTTGAGAACTAACGCCAGAATGGTTTCCTGGCAAAGCCCGAAATCCGTCAATGCATACGGCTATGAACTTTTTCTAATGAATATCATTCTCAGAGATAAAGTTGTCAATTACTTTGAAAATTTCTTTTGGAGTTGCTCTATCATGAAGATATTTGTTACGGTGAAACACCGAAATCTGGAGAATGTCGACTTTCACCGGTGAATGTCAACATTCACATAGTCGCTTAGTGTATGTCCGAAATATTTTCCAAATACTCTTATTTCTGACTTACACCGGTGAATGTCGACATTCACCATGTACTAATGGTGAATTTTCAACATATAAGAACATTATATTTCGTTCTCCGTAATTCATTCGCGCAAAAACGCACTTGAGACTCAGAATAAGAACTTAAGAAGATAAGAACTTAAAACACACAGTACATTCAAAATGAGAAAGGAAAATAATAGAAGTTATAAACTTACCAAATTATGTGATTCAAATCTGATTTATTGCAACAACTTAAACTATTATGACACTTTGAATTGCACAAGAGGCTCTTGCTTTTACAACTGCATTTATTTGTGGAACACGTTCTTTTGTAATGGCAGCGTGTACATGTACTCCTCTCTTTTCGACCTACACCAGAGCATATCTGTGATTGTCGACATACACCGGTGAGGGTCCGAATGTACAAGAATGTAAAGAAATATTCGATCTTTCACCGACGTATTTGGTGAATGTTGACATTCTCCGATGAAAGTCGACATTCTCCAATTTCGGTCTTTCACAGTAACATATTCACAAAATAAATACTTTTCAGCAATTAGTTTATGTTCTTCGAAACGTATGTAAACTAATTACTGAACTAAATTTCGTTTCGTTATATCCGTAATTTCATCCAATTGCAATGTGAAATACTCACTATTTTCTTTTTTATTAAGTGTCAGGTTTATGGAATTTGCCATTTCATGAAATCGTTGACTTACTGTATCATTTGATAACAGAATATTATTAAATTCATTAGGCGTTTATTCGTTGAATAATGTTAAAACGATATCTTTCGCTGCTGGCAATATAAGGGGTTTCTCCAGTAGTTCGAGCCTGCCCAGTCTCGGCAATTCTTAAGCTCACTAGGTAACTAACTTCCAAAGCTTTTTTACTTGAAGTAAGAAATCTTTCATTACTTGTTTACTATTTTTCAACTCGAATAATTTCCTCTTAAAATAATCTTCAGATTCATCCTTTAAAGTGTCATGCTTAGATTCAAGATGTCTTTTAAGAAATGATTGTTTCATACTTTGATTGGATAATGGTTCACCGCAAACAACACATTGATGTTGAAAATCCATTTCATCCCTATGCCAAGTAAACCCACATGATAAATAACTTTCATAATGTTTTCTATAAACAATTCTTCTTTTCTTTTCAATATGCTTAGTGCTAATAGATTGTTCTAGATCCATCACCCGTGAGTCATCGCCTTTCCGCTTAGTCAGTCCTAGCTATTTTTGGATGCTGGAAATCTAGGTTTGCTTTTTTATTTTTTCACAAAGATTTTAAATGCGCAATGTATTACGAGTTCTTCAAAAACAAACGACCATATTCTCAAATCGAGTAGAAACGTAAGGAATACAAATAAAAAAGACAAAATACCTACTGTCAGAGGACAGCAAATCGACGTAAAAAATTAATCTATTTGAAAATACAGCAATATGAGCCCGGAAATGGTAGCGATATAAAGTGTAAACATACTATCAAATCGATCAACTCTAAAAGAATTAATGAAATACTATTATCGTTTTATCGAAACTTGTTTTTTATTCCTATTAAATACAATATCCATTTCTATTACTCCTTTTAAAAACGTCATTTATGACAAATTTTGTTACGGCTATGGCTAAAAGAATATTTGTGAAACTAAAAACGAATTCTTTTGCTAAAGTCTACGAGCGGCTACTGACCTTGAACAGAGCTCACGTCCCATAAATTCATGAGTGTTAGAGAAAAAAAGCTTAAGTAGGATGTTGAGGTATGTAATTTTTGATTTTGATAGTTAGAAGTACTTTACTTCTTTGCGTACCACCTACTTTTATCTTGCGTACCACTGGCTGAGAATCGCTGGTCTATACAAGTGAATAAAATGCTTAATGAAGTTCCCAGAAGAAAACGATGTACTGCAAATTATTAGCTAATCATAAGTTAAATAAATTAATATAATTTAAAAAAAATTTGTGTTAACCGTTATACCACGAAGGCATTCAGAAAGGAGGGAGAAAATAATTCTTTTCGTCTTTTGTAAAAATGAAATGTTTCCAACTCGTATTATTTGAATAATGAAAGAGTAAAGAAGGAATAAAATGTTGTACGGATCTTCAGAAGGGGTTTTAGTGGTAAAGTGTTTGTATAAATATATTTCAATTACCTTGTCGTAAATTTTGGATCTTCTTCAACTTATGAATGACACTGTTTGAATGTCTTCAAACAGTGTCATTCATAAGTATCGGCAATAAGAGTTCCTAAAGTGTGCTATTCTATTTTGTTCTCTATTTACTAAAATAATTAAACCAAGAGATATGTCCATTAACTTTAAAAACATTTTGCCACGGATAAAATGAACTGATGACGAAAGTATATTTTCTCGATGGGAGTATCGTATTCACGCAGACATTTATAAAAAGAAAATTATTTTGCGCATGTTCCCCAACAATGGAAATAATGGGAAAATTTCATTAATGTAAAAAACTAACCGTTGCATAATTAAAATAACCGTAGCAGAATTTATGTAAAAAATGTACTGAAATTAAGCAACCATGTTGAATGTTTAAGCCTTTTTTGAGCAAATTCTTTATTTTTCTAATTAATAAAATACGTAGTATTTTAGATGACGTACTAAAGAAAAAAAAATAAAGAATATACAGGGTGGTCATGAAAAAACTTCCCAGTTATATGAACCCCTTGCGGCTTATCCGCTGAACTAATCAAAAGGAATTTTCAGATATTGTCATTTGAAGGTATGAGCTCGAAATTATGATGATTTAAAACAATAGAGCTCTTACGTTTACGGTTGCGGTGAATACATATCGAAATTTTTGAAAGGCGACACCCACTTGTTTTTCCTGCGGAAATTATTCAGCGCATTGAAAAATCATAAATGGCACTGCAATGATACAAGTGTGACGAACATTATCGCCGTAAAACATTTGCAAAGGTGAGCATTATAAAGGAGCAGTGACAATACAAAAGAAAAGATTCGGAAGAAAACTTTTATTGGGATTATAAGTTTTCAACGGGCTCACCTTCACAGATGATAACGTATTGTATGCAAGAGATTTTTGATAACAATGCCGAACATAACATAGCAGAAGGAATCTGTGTAACTTCACGTTTTATGACAATGCTCGGGGATTTGATATGTGAATCTTAGATTTCAGGTAACGCCAGAATCAGAAATCTATCGGATTGAGGTCGGGAAATCGCGGTGGCCACGAAAAGGCAAGTTTATGGAAGACTACTATCGCCAAAGAGCTATTGCAACACTTGTCGAACACATGTGATGACATGTGGAGGAGCACCATCTTGCATCTATACAATGTCAGTAACGACAATTCTCTGCTTCATATCTGGAATTACGTAATTCTGCAACATTGTTGTAGACCGAGCACTTGTGATGGAGCAGTTTCTGATACCTGTGGAAGTGATTTTTTCGAAGAACTTCTGTCCGTTAACGAATGTGCTTGTAATGCCGCCCATCACAGTCACTTTAGTTTAATGTAAAAGCACTGGTGCCATATCCTGAGGATTTTCATCAACCCGGGAACACAGTTCTTGGAGTTTGCGTTCACAGGTAAGGAGAAATGCGCCTCTTCCGTCCATAATATCCACAGCAGCCACCTGTAATTTTCATCATATTTGATGAGGAAAACATTCGCACCATCGGCACGCTGTTTGCTCGTCTCCAAGTTACGACATTATTGGAATTTCCCGATCCCAAGACTAGAGTAACATTCTATCACCGGTTTGTTAAACTCACATAAACTTGATCCGACATGATGACCCCATTACAAACATCGCCGAGCAGAAGCGTTGCACGTGCTACCAAGCACATTTTATGAGTTTGATGTTGAATGAACCGCCAAGAAACTGCTTATGTCCCAACGTGTTCAGAGATCACCTAGCAGTTTGGGGGGGGGGCTCCGTTAGCCGCTCTCCGTCCCAGGAACGTTTCCACCCCTCCACGAAGTCGAGGTGAACTCTCAGATGTGTCTCCAGGTTAGAACATATGGACATCCTGGAATCGATAAGGAATCCTACGCAGAACGGAGCACAGAGGCTTGAGGTCTGTGATTTTTAATACATCCAATATGCGGGCAACACTTCTTCCAGTGTACAATAGACTTGAAGTAATCGTATTTAGCGCTTCCGCGACAACTTCAACAGAAACACGTGATCGTCCGGATCACGGTCTGTCACATTTGAATTCATTTTCATGAAATTGTTTTAACAAATCACATACAATTTCTACAGAATACGAGCCTTGTCTTAGCTGATGATTTCGCCTATAAATTAACACTGCTTTGGCAGCATTTTCCCAGTTCAGATGAATCAGCTTTATCAGTTCACCTCCCTGTTTCTCTATTAGTGTCATCTTGTTAGCACGCTTCACCTTGTTCACGCTTTGGGAAATAATTTTCCCAAATTGCTTAATAAATGTTTTCCATAAGCAATATTTTGCACATGGGGTTCTGTGATTGGTGCTCCTGCTGTCTGTCTCTGTAAATTCTGCAAAGGGCTTCAAAGCACCTCCTCTTTGTGTTGTCATTGGTACTTCACAATGCTCATCTTTGCAAATGGTTTACATCGGCAATTTTCATTATACGTGTATCCATTTGTGTTTTTTCAATGATATGATCAATTTGCGCAGGAAAAAGGTGCGTGTTCGAAAATGTTTGAAATGTTTTCACTTTAACCGTAACCACGAGAGCTCAATTGTTTTAACTCATCATAATCTCGAGCATATACTTTCAAATAATAACATCTGAAATTTCATTTGGCTTAGTTGAGCAGATAGGCTGCTAGGGATTCACATATCGGGGAATCTTTTTTGTGACCAGCTTGTTTACATATCATAGCTTTACCAGAAAAATATTTATGTCCAGCAACGACAACATTTTGTAAGGAATAATTGTCTTCTTGATGACCTCCCAGTAGCGAAGTTCTTCACAAGATGAATAAGCAATTCTATCAGGACGCGCAAGATTGCAACTTTATGAATCTTTTCAATCTCTTCAGTTATAAAATTCTGCAAGAAGATTGTCACTTGCGCCCTTTCACAGATTTTATGTTAAATGAAAACCAAAATTTCCCTACATAGGATTTAAAATTGTTATTACAACTCCATATTGTGTAAATCAAGCAGCAACATTAGGATCAGAACTCTGAAAGGTGACCTCTCACGTGACCACGCTTTTACTACTTTTTGTAGAACTTTCTGCTATTTTAGCATGGCATATACTTGTAAATATTATCCAATCTCATGTCTTCGCATCCCACACGTGACAAAGGAATCATGCCCTCTCCAACTTTCATCCTGTCCTCGAGACCCACTCAAGCATTTCTGTATTTTCATCGCTGCTTGAAGCGCCTGTGTTACGATAGCCGGTATGCAGCTTGCATATTTAGCGAGCTTGACACCAGAGTCACATTACACTAGAGCAACATTACACCAAAGCATTTCGTACAGCGCTTGTTTACAAACGGGTCTTGTTTTTGTTATGAAATTCAGTGAAAACAATCTATGAACATGAATTTGAATAAAACTAATGCTACACTTTTTCGACACCAAGTACCTATATAAGGTGTCGAAAGCATAATAATTATAATGCATTTAGAAAATAAGACTATTAAAGGTGTATATTTCCTTAAAAATATCGAAATCAGATGAGAAATTAGTAAAAATTTTAAGCTACAATTAGACGTAACTGAACTATTTCTCCGTATAAATAAATCAAATTAGCTAAGACAGCAATCGCACTAATATTACTTTATATTATTGTCGCACTTTATATTACTGTTTCTGAAATATAAATACTGCAGTGTTTAAAGTGCAAAATTTGAAACGCATGCACACATATATATAAAATTTCGAAACGTATATTGAAAAATACTTTTCATACAGACTTTTATTCTTGAAAGTGGTACTATATCATATGTGCATTTAATGTTTTGTATCAAATGTTTGAACGAAGAAACGTGCACATTTTCTTTAAAATATTACTTTACGATTGAGTTTAAAAAGTAGAGGAAATTTTAAGGATAAATATCACATACAAGCACTATTCAACTTTATTTTGTAAAATCACACATACAAACATATGTTTTACGAGCAACCCTGATAAAAGTAAATCATTGCAAAATTAGACTGATAATTTCATCAAGCTATTTTTTATGCCGGGTATACCATTATTTTTAGCTCCAATAAAAAGTTTGTTTAACATCAAATGCAGTATTTGAGATAACTATATATAATTTTTATTTTCACGAAGAATAGTGTTCACTTTTACGACTTTAAAAAAATGTATGCAGAGTGAAATAATTTCACGGAAAATGTAAGAAAATTGTACTTAAATAAATATAAGAAAATTGTAATTAAAATAAACTAATGGTGCATAGCTTTACTTTCGCGCATAACGTAACAAACAGCTTACAAAAGCAAACAGCTTTTTCAATTAATCTTGCATTTCTGGATGTCCTGTTATCTATCGAAAGAGTGGACAAGCACCAGCAAATTTTCATGAAGCATCGGAAATCGAATGTCGATTGAATAGGTTTCTATGGCGACAAACTTATCAAAACAACCCAGTTACAGGTTTGCTTTGTCATCAGAAATGATAGATTGATTCAAGCAACAGTCATAATCTGATGTGAAAACGCAATTTGCAGCTGTATTTCATTCCTAAGCCTTTCCTTCAGAATTTAAACATGCTTTCTTTGAGCAGGTTTAAATAAAAACGAAACGAAAATGGCAGTTTGAAATCCTGTTACATTTCCCGAACTCTTAAAACGAATCAACTCGATTAGAAAACAAAATCTGTCTAGAAAGAAATTTCAAAGCACGTATAACGTTTGTTTACCGATAGATGTTTTATCTTTCTTTCTAGTTTTCTCTACATTATCGTTTTTTTTTTTTTTTTTTTTTTTTTTTTTTTTTTTTTTTTTTTTAAAGTTTAAAGTTGGTAGAACCTGCACATTTATCAAAATTTTCTTTCTGTGAGCTTGCGGAAATAAAAAGAAATGAAGAGCCCAAAAATGTGATTTAATATTCAATGAATAAATACTTCCTGAATATATAATATTTAGCTTATTAGAACAATAAACATATTGGAAGCACGTGCGTAATTTAAAATTCTTTCTTAATCTGATACAGAATATTAAATTTTTATGCTAATTCGGTGTTTAGGTATTTCGAGGCTGCGTTTAATAATTCTGCTCAGAGATTTAACTTCAGGTTACGCTAAGTATTTTACATTTATTATAGACGGAGATACGTAAAAATAGGAATGCAGAAGGAAAAGTTATCGCTTAACAGAATGAAAAAAACCTACAGAAAGTTGCAGTCAAAATTTGTACAGTGCATTTAGTTTTGATTAGTGATGGGCAACTTCGGTACATTCTTGTACCCGGTAAGAGAGTAACGGGTACATACAAGTACCCGGTACAAAATACCCGTTACTCAAGTAACCGTTACTTTGAAAAGTACCGAAAACCGATTTCAAGTACTGAGTACCCAAGTAACGATTTGGAGTACCGAAGTAACGAAATACCGGAGTAACGGTTTGCTGTACCGTAGTACCCTAGTAACGGTTTGCTGTACCGGAGTACCCTAGTAACGATTTGGAGTACCGAAGTACCCTAGTAACGATTTGGAGTACCAAAATACCCTAGTAACGATTTGGAGTACCGAAGTGCCCTAGTAACGATTTGGAGTACCGAAATACGCAGCTAACGATTTTGCGCACTGAAGGAACTCTGCCACGTCATCACGTGTTTGATTTTATCTGTACGGGGTAAGATTTTGAATATCAGAAAACATGTAAACTACGGAAGTGTCTGAGGAGCAGACCATTCATGGACACAAGGAGCGCATATCACCATTTCACAAATACAACCAGATACTACTGTCCTCGTACCAAAACCGAAGTGAGCTGAACCCTCATCGATCCTCCAGTAACGAATACCGAAATACCGAGAAGAGACGCATATTTTCGTTACAAAGTAACGAATACCGAAAAGCACCCGTTTCGGTACAGAAGTAATGAATACCGAAAAGTATCCGTTTCGGTACAGAAGTAACGAATACCGAAAAGTACCCGTTTCGGTACAGAAGTAACGAATACCGAAAAGTACCGATTTCGGTACTGAAGTAACGGGTACTTGGATGTACCGATTTTCAGTACCCGTTACAACTAAGTACCCGTTACAAAATACCCGGTTCGGTAGTACCGACTCATCACTAGTTTTGATCTCACATAGTTACAGCTTAAGAAAAATCCACGAGGAAGTATTCAATAAAATTAGGCTACTAATGTACCAATATAGAGTCTACGCGTTCTTTTAGGGAGCATACAACGTTAATTCTACGCCGAAGACGAAGTAGCGAATTCTCGCTAAGTCTTGAAGAAAGATTACAGCAGAGGAAGGTTTAAAAGAACCTTTTTATTTAAACTAAATTAAAACAGATGCACGCACTTCCTGCTCATAAATCAGCATCACTTTTGGTTACGTAAATTAACAGAAAATAAGAATGTAACAAAATTACTAGTAAATTAAAATATCTAATGACTGGCTCCTTAGCTTAACTAACGCTAAATAGCCGATGAATATCAGTATATACTAAAAGGTGTCGAGCACTGGCTAGAGAGCTAAATTCAAACACGCAGCATAAAACTCATACCTAAGTCCGCTACTACTCCTTTTGAACTCTCGACATTCAGCTTAAATATTACTTCTGAAAAACGTGTAAATTTGAATACGTCATAACAAAATTTACATTCTGGCAGGAAACTGAAAAGAAAGGAAAGGAAAACTAAAAATAATTGGTTTGACTAACATAAGTCCCCGTACATCACATAAAAAAATTAGAAATTCACAGTACCTGAACTTGATGTAGCAAGAATGCACAATGAAGTAACGTTGGGTCCTAATACACCAAATGCTAATTTGCAGCGTAATAACGGTAGTGAGGAAGGTAATTCTTTACAGCAAAATACACGAGGTCTCTCTGGCTTTGAAAATTATTCTAACAGAAACTAACTAGCATTTGAGCTACTCATGGGGGAAAACACGAAACCATTCACGCACATCCATTCTAGTATTCTGCAGCCTAAAATGTAAGGCGAAGCAGAGCTGCCGATGCCTTACGAGCTTTTTAACATACCGAGGATAGATGAGACCGAACACATTAGGGGCAAATATGCTGTACAAAATAGGATGCAGGATTTTAAGATAAAATCAAAATTTATAATTTTTATCTTGCATTAAAATAATATGAACAAGAAAAAAAAACCCAAATTATGAACAACTGTATTTAATAAAGGAAACATAGCACTAGATCTTCAGCTTATCTACGTTTACTTTCTTTTAAAGAATGTAAAATAAAAGTGTGATAAGAATAAAATCCTTTCCATGTCAGAACTCATAATTACCCCTAATATAGCATATGCTATTGTATCTAAATAGTATTCCATACACAGTGCCGCCCTAACCACAGGGCTAAATGGGCTATAGCCCCAGGGCGCAAGGCTTTTGAGGCGGCAATTTTTTATTTGCGATATAGTAAAAATTTATTTTTCATTTTATTAGTTTTTACTTATTTTTAAATTAAAACACTTCTTAAAATATTAAACTGATTTTTATTTCTTCCAAATGTGCTGAAAAACGATAGATAGAGAAGGGCAACGCGAAATAGGAGTAACACCCTACCGATCGTACTTTTGTTTCAGTCGCATTTGAACTGTCGGAGCTGTACTGGAGTTAATATAAGACCACCTACGTATACTCACCGCGTCGCCAGGGCATATTCATTTATCTAAACGTAAATTGTATTATTTTAACAATCCTGATAAAAGATAGGAACATAAAGGGGTCACTGATGCGTACCTTAATATAGATTGCACGACAAAAGTAAAATTGATATAATTTTAGTATTTGTCGACTGAATAAGGTGAATTAAAAATTGAAAATTAAGTGGAAATTATTAAATTATATTATTATCTTCCTAAGGTAAGTGCTTTTCCTTTTACATACACTAGTGGACAAAAAAAAAAAAAAAAAAAAAAAAAAAAAAAAACGCATAATAAAAAAAAAATGGCATTTAGCAAGATAATATTTATTAATTTTAAAAGGTTAAAAAATAAATTGGTTTTTTTTTTCTCATTTTATATTTAAAAATATATTTACTTTAAGGTATAAAGAAATTAGGTAGTATATTGAACGGTTTATAAAAATCAAAGTGGACAAAAAAATGCATATTGAAAAAAATTGCCTTTTCCCGCCAAAAAACATAAAAAAATTCTATGATTCAGTGCATCCATATCAAAGCAATTATCAATTGAAGACAAGGCTCAAATTGAAGCTTTCCACGAGTCTGGAATGAGCCAAATGAAGTTAGCAAAAAAATACTCCGTAAATCAATCAACAATTTCCAGAATTGTTAAAAAATATATTATAAGAGGGTCTTCATCTCGAAAACCGGGATCTGGCCGAAAGTTGTCACTCTCATCAGGTGATTTAACTTTTTTGAAGCAAAATATCTCAAAAGATCCTAAATTAGGATCAAATAAATTGAAAAATATATTAAATGACAGAAAAAGAAAATGTGTTTCATCTAGAACAATTCGTCGTGGATTGTGTTCTATAGGTTTGCCTGGCAGAGTTGCCTGTTCTAAACCATATTTAAGTCCTGAAAATGTTTTAAGCAGATATGAGCATGCTAAGAAATGGGTTTATTACACTCAAGAGCATTGGAATAGCATAATCTGGTCAGATGAGACCAAGATAAACTTGTTTGGATCAGATGGACGAAGATATGTGCGTCGTAAGGTAGGGGAAAGATATAATTTGAAAAATTTAAAGCCTACTGTTAAACATGGCGGAGGGCATATTATGGTTTGGGGTTGTTTTAGCTCTAATGGCACTGGAATGTTAACGATCATTGAGGGAAATATGGATTCCCTTAAATATACTAGGATAATCGACTCTTGTCTTGCATTGTCAGCTTCAAAAATGGGTCTTAATGGATATGAATTCCAACAAGATAACGATCCAAAGCATCGTTCAATGCATTCAAGAGAATATTTCAGAGATAAGAAGATTATTGTGCTAAGCTGGCCATCCCAATCACCAGATATGAATCCAATAGAACATCTCTGGACTCACCTGAAAACAAGAATAAGGGAAAGACAGCCAAAAAACATTGATGAGTTAAAAAGGATAACGCATGAAGAATGGGACAGGATTGATCCGGATTTCTGCAAAAAGTTGGTCGAAAGTATGCCAGATCGAGCTGAAGCACTTTATAAAGCAAAGGGTGGGCATACAAGGTATTAATTAAACAATATGCATTTTTTTTGTCCACTTTGATTTTTATAAACCGTCCAATATACTACCTAATTTCTTTATATCTTAAAGTAAATATATTTTTAAATATAAAATGAGAAAAAAAACCAATTTATTTTTTAACATTTTAAAATTAATAAATATTATCTTGCTAGATGCCATTTTTTTGATTATGCGTTTTTTTTTGTCCACTAGTGTATATGTTAGCTAAAAATTAATTAATAATGATATATACATATTTAACAATTTTATAACAGTTTTTTATTCCATTATGTAGAAAGACTAACCATGGAACATAAACGAAAAAAAATTATCTGGTTCTGCCAACCGTAAATTAAAAGAAGAGAAAGAGGCGAGGCAAAAAGCTCTCTTGGAAAAAATGCCTACATTAACAAATTTCTTTAAAAAAGGCAAAACACTTTCTATGGATATTACAGAGGATGAGCAACACAAAGAGGGAAAAGAAAAAAATCAACAACAGTATGACAATAATGCCCAGCAATCAAATGTGAAAGAAAAAGAAGAGGACCAGAAACAACAAACATGGAACAGCCACAGCCAGAAGATCAAGAAAGAGAATATTTAGGTGAAGATGAACTTAGTAATATGTTGAGTGTTAATTACACTGATCCAGCATTATGGGGAAGATTAAGCGAAGATAAAATTATAGATATAATGAAGAACATATCTAACGTAGAGGTAGATATTCAAGAATTAGACTTTTCTGCATCTAAAGTGGTCTACAAATCACAGAGCAAATATGCTACAAAAATGATATTTTATAGACGTTTACAAAACGGAAAACAACAAAAAAGAAACTGGCTTTTATACTCAAATACTTCAGGAAAAGTATATTGCATCCCTTGCAAACTGTTTGGTAGTGCCAATAATCCATTTAGTGCAGGTTTTAACGATTGGAAACACAGTGAAAAAATTTCGGACCGAATTTCGAATTTCGAAATGAAAATTCAGCCCTTCATAAAGAAAACACCCGTATAATTGTGAACAGATCTACAGAAAAATGGGAATATTTCAAAAATTATTCTATTATATCAATGGAAAAAAATACGAATTACTGGAAAAATATTTTAGAACGCATCATCGAAGTCATAAAATTTTTAAGTTCAAGGGGTTTGGCTTTTAGGAGAGAAAATCAAACTATTGGTGATAAACATAATGGGAATTATTTAGGGTGCTTAGAACTTTTAGCAAAATTTGACCCTATTTTGCAACAACATATATTTAATTTTGCAAATAAAGGTACTGGGAATATTTCTTATTTATCTGCAAATATTTGTGATGAATTTCTAAAAATATTGGGCAGAAATGTTAGATGTTTTATTATCACGGAACTAAAAGAGGCAAAATATTACTCTATTATAGTAGATTCGACGCCCGATATTTCCCATATGGATCAATTAACCATTGTCGTAAGATATGTCAATAAAAATGGAACACCCGTTGAAAGGTTTTTAAAATTTTTGGAGAATACTGGCCATAAAAGCTCAGAAATGCAAGACTGTATTTTAAAGCTATTATCTGATTTAGATATTAGTTTAGAAGATTGTAGAGGACAATCTTATGATAATGCCTCTAATATGTCGGGTATATATAACGGCCTCCAAGCACGCATTAAATCTAGAAATAATCTTGCCATTTACGTGCCCTGTGCGGCACATTCTTTAAATTTAATTGGACAATCGGCAGCTGAATGCTGCATACAAGCAACTGAATTGTGTTTGTTTCTACAAAACTTATACAATTTCTGATAGCATTTTGGAGTGAAATATTGGAAACCATCGATAAAACTAATATATCGCTTCAAAAAGTTGATATTACAATTGAATGCATTGTTTCATTATATGCTTCTTTAGAAAAATTTGTTCAATCGAAACGAAATATAGATTCGTTTAACCTTTACAAATCAGAAGGTATAAAATTATCTGGCTTTTATGAATACAAAC
Source organism: Stegodyphus dumicola (assembly GCF_044657685.1). Lineage (NCBI taxonomy): Eukaryota > Metazoa > Arthropoda > Arachnida > Araneae > Eresidae > Stegodyphus > Stegodyphus dumicola. Next base: position 23,388,019 of record NC_140780.1, on the reverse strand, counting down.
GGTTACGGAAAAGAAAAAGACAGTTCGACGAAAATACGTCGGAAGAAGGGCAACTTGATGCAAATGACGAATTCCGCATAAAAACATATTATGCTATTATTGATAAAATTTTAGCAGATGTACAAAAGAGAAAATGTGCATATGTTGACATTTATTCAACATTTGGGTTTCTAGTTAATTTAAAAAATATAAATGAAGACATAATTAGAAATAATGCTGCAAAGTTATGCGAAATATATCAGAATTATTTAGAAAACAACTTTATTGAAGAATGCCTACATTTTAAACATGTGAATTTATTGGAAAATACCGAAAATATATATATCGCAGAACTAAGTTTAAAGACAATAATCGAGTTAAGAATTGAATCTACATTTCCAAACGTAATCACAGCACTGCGCATATTTTTAAGTATCGCCACAACAAACTGCAGTGGCGAAAGATCATTTTCAGCAATCAAAAGAATAAAAAATTACGATCTTCTTTGGGACAGAGTAAACTCAATGAGTATTCTCAATAGTATTTTGTCTATTGAAAGAGATTTATTTGAAAATTTAAGTACTACTGATATTATTGATCAGTTTGCCAAAGAAAAAGCTAGGAAAGTAAATATATAAGTTACATTTGTTTAGATTAAGGTGTGTTTTTGTTCTTAAATGGTTTTTTATTTGATTAAATTTTATTTTTGTTTATGTTATGCACTGATGGAGAATCATATAATAGTTCCGATCAAGTTCTAAGGATTAGACTAAAAACTGATCGGAACTGTCATTATTGAGATAATCCCCTCAAATCTGGGTAAACATTTATACCCATCCTTTAAATAAGTGACTTTAAAGAAAAGTTACAATAAAGATAACAGTTTATTATAAAAGTAATAAATAGATTTTTTTTTTTCTAGTTCTGACATTTTTGCTTAGTATAACTTTTCCGACTCCCATTTGCCATTCTGTGTATTTTCTTAGGAAGAAGGGCGCATTATTTTTAGTAGCCCATGGGCGCCGAATTCCTTAAGACGGCCCTGTCCATAAAGTAATATTCAGAAGCAGCCTGACACACACAAATGCAAGACTGTTAATATTATATATTACCTGTGCTGAAAATATTTGATAATTTCCTTTTCAAAATGACTGTCACTGTATTTTGTAGCGCGAATATTGACAGCCTTTTTTAAGCTTTCAGATAAGCGTTATCAGTAAAGAAACGGTTGTTGATGTGATAATATCTACAACGTTGTTAATATTTATATATGCATTAAAACGATATTCTTAATCTTTACTCTTAAACTACCAAAATATTAATATTTATTTGTTGCACAGTAAAATGAATGATAAAAGTTCTATATCTTTGTCACATTCATACTGGAAAGAAAAACAATTACATTTTAAGTAGAATTTTCTTTGATTAGACAACGGATATGGTGTCCGTTATGTTATGTAATCTTTACTTTTGCAGCTATGTAATTTTTAAACGATCGCATCAAAAATTTCTCGTTGTTAAACGGAAGATAAATATCTACAGAAGTAAATTAAGAATGCGAGTAAATCATATTTTGGGAAGAATATTGCATACTTCTCAATATTTTTACCGAAGATAGGATTTGGATGAATTAATTGACTACGGTGAAGCGCTCGTAATATCAACTACGCATCTGAAAGGAAGCAAAATTTTTTTCACATCTCCCTCTGATTATACCAATCGCCACCAATCGCCAAATGGTTAAGACCTCTGAATTCGGATTCGAGCCCAGGCGAGCGGGCTGACTGCATGCTTGGTTTTCGTGGTATCTCCCATATATAATGTAAATATGAGCCAGTTTTCCCTTAGAAAATCTTCCTCGAAGGCATCCCTACCTTTAAGCAGATAACCTTTCTGAGCTTTGGCATATTCAAATAATATAAAGTAACCTTTGAATATATTTTTATATTAACTTCAAACAGGACTAATTAAATTATCAGCCAAGCCGTTTATCGCTGTCTAAATAATGTTGCTCTTTCATTTATTAAGTATTTTCTCCCTCCCTTCCGCATGCCTTCGTAGCGTAACTGTAAACAGGCTCGATGCGTATTCGGAGACTATTACAGTCTCAGAGACCATTGATATAAATTATATATGAATAAGTATTTTTTTAAAAATACAGGCAATCTAATAATTTATTTATGGTTTATGTATATTGTAAGATACTGAAAAGTGAAAAAGTGGTATATATGCAGAAACAGAGTCTAAACGTTTATTTAGTATTATTAAATTTCTAACAGACGAGAAGCCCCATCATTGACCTAGTGACTAAGACAACGCTGATGGAACGAGACGGCTCCCGACCTAATGCGACCTAATGGGCGCCAAACGGGATTAAGTGCCGCCCTTGCTCAATCAACAATGTTGCGACCCCACAGATCAAGGGCAGACAAGGCAGTACCAGTACGGTCCCTTCCGATCCTTCCGAACCCTCAGGCCTTCTGTGAAGTCTGTTATTATGCCCCCGTGGTTGAGACTGCCTAGGTACAGATCCAAACCAGTACTTCCGAGGCGTTCGCCTGAGTCAACCATTGGGGGAGGGAAGTAACTAAGACAGTTGAATGCTGATAGTTCGACTCGTATTCAATTCCAAGCAAACTGGCTTCTGCATTGGTGGTTTTCGAGATTTTATCCATATGTGCCTTGAAAGCAAACCAGTTTCTTTAGAAAATTTAATAAGAAGGCATCCCTCCCCCTCAGGCAGATAATCCTCTTGTGCTTCGTCGCATTCAAATAACCTAACCTAACCAAGAAAATTGTGCTGTCTAATAATAACCTAATCTAATAGGCAGGAAAATTTTGTAGTTCAACTCCTAATCGCTGTGGTGTAAGTCACTTCCTCGTACTACTGTTATTCATGATTCGAGCTATGCCGGCATGCCGGCAGATGCCTATCGCCGGCCGGTCGATGCTATGCCGGCAGATGCCTCGACTTGTAGTCGCTTTCAGTTGATTCCTCTGGCAATCTCCAAATAAATGAATTCTTTTTTATTATCATCTACTAAAAATTTTAAAATACGAATGCGATCTAAATATGCAATCATAGTTGGACGTAATTATAAAGCTGATTCTTGAGTTATGTGGGCTTTAACTGCGTGGTTGTGCTCATACATCGATTTCTTTTCGATAAAATCTTTTAGAACAATTTTAACAAGTGATTAATAAATTACGTGGCTTAAAATTAAGGGGGGAAATGAAAATTTTAAATGTTAGGTGTGTTATGAATGCTTAAGATGCATATAGATATTAATCTAATTTTGTATAATAAACTCATCTGTAATTAAACTTAGCTGTTATGTTTATCAAAACACAAGCACTCATAAACTTCACATGGCACAATTAGCAGCGACTGAAATATATGCAAATTTAACAGTAAATAAAAAAGTTAACTGTAGTATTTATTGTGCAAGCATTAATTTTATATACACATTATGCTGCTGGTATCCTGAAATAAACTCAGATGTTATGAATATCTCCTTAAAGCTGAACGCACGACTGCCTATCTTCATCTGAACAATTCATCGATTAAATTTTGAAGAAAAGCGCATTCTCAATTAGTTATCTTCGTGCGCTGTAAATATTATAATTCAGGATTTAAATTCAGGATGCTTCCAGTTTTACTGTACAGTGGTACAAAAAAGTCATGTTATTTGAGGAAAAATTTGAATTTCTTGATAAGATCTGCAGAGTTTTTACTGTAGTATATTAATAATGTTGATGTTCACAGGCACACCATTTTATAAATTGATGATTTGAACTTACTATGTGGATGAATTCCCCACCCCTAACATAGTTTATTGTAAAACTCCAGACAAACACACATGCTTATATTACCAATAAGGCATCGGGAATTCGGCAGGCTATTTATTCATTATTAAATTTTGGTGAAGTCAAAAATTATATACGGATTTGAAACCTATGTCTCTAACTCTCGCATATTCCAAGGATCAATTCTGTTAGGAAAACGTTTTTTAAGTGATTTATTGATAATACTAACCAAACAATTTGAATTTCCATTTATCTCAAATGTTCGTAAAATGCAAAAAGAAAACAAATTTTTTCGTGCAGCTGCAAAAGCTGTTAAATTACGAATTACGTAGGTATCGGAACTGAATCTGTTTAAAATGTTTTTCATTTTCAAAGTTTTTTTTCTTTCAGAAACTGTTTACAATGTTTTTCCTTTTCAACTGTATGCTACTTTGAACAACATTACCGTTGCATTCTGCCACATTCCACTACAAATGCAAAGAATCAAGCGTAAACATCGGATTTATTGGAAACGAAAGAAATTTTAGAAGATGGATCTGGTTTTGTTATATTTTAATGAAGCCAAATCTAATATTCATTGTGGCACTGACGGGGCACCTGAAGGCAATTTCAAGCGAAGACACCCGAAAGTAATATAGCGTATTATATTGGTAGGGAAGGAAAGATTTGCTTGAAGACTCATTGAAATGCTGCTATATAGGATTGAATGTACCATGTGAGACAGAAGGAAAAACGGTTTAGGTCATTTAAAATGTGATGACGTTCATGGCATTATATTGCTTATAAAATTAATTTTATAAAATCCGTAAAACAGGATTTTTCATAGTGTTTTTAATTTTACCCAGAACGGCAAGTGCTTGTTATCGAATGCAAAATTCTACCCTCCCGTTCAGTAATGTGCAGAGTTGTGTTTTCAATGTTGTACTCAACCACTAAAATAGCCCATGATACTTGTTTTGAGCAAAAGTGACTTTTCGCACAGTAAAATCGTTGATTCAAGATAAATTATTTTAACTATATAAAGGTCACACAGATGATTACTGTATGGCCTTGTTCCTTATTTCGTTTCCTTATTACTCATAATAAGAGTTCCTTATTTCATTTGGAGCCAAACATTTTAGATCCACAACCGGTTGCTGTTATTAGCTTTTAGTAACTTCCTCTCATTCAAGAAGTTATTCAAGTCAGAGGCTTAGAGAAACCTTAAGTCTATTGCGTGTCTGTTACGTTATTTCGTGACTACTCTCCACTTCCTTTCCGCTGTTTCCCGTCTAAAGCTCATGTAGCGCAAGGCAATTCTTATTATCACGGAAACACCGTTCTATTCGAAAGTCCAATCTCGTATCGCAAACATTTTAGTACTCTGTCATTGTCCAGATTTAATTTCGGAAGCATATTTGTTTCAACAAACTTCTGAATTGGTATATCAAAATAAGCTCATAATTTTGCACTTTTAAGTTCCAGTTCTTTAAAACCACGTTTTCAATTGAGAAACATTAAACTTTAAGCACAGGTAACAATGAATTTGTAAAGTAGTTACGAAATTTATGATTGCTACAAATTTGTGTAAACGATAAACACAGATTATAGTAAAGATATAAATATGCCTTCTGTGTTTATGTTATTAGTACTTACCATATTAATCTAGACTAATGCTTCCCATTTGCGTTTAGTCAAGAAATCCGCTTTATGTTTTGTATTACGCGATGAAATCCGACAAATATCTTAAAGTGAGCACATTAAAATAGCAAGAAGCAGAAACCAACTGCATGTTAAATCACAATAGGTGTGTGTGTGTGTGATTATGGCAAAGCCTCGAGGGCTATCTGCCTAAGAGGAGGGATGCCTTCGTGGAGGACTTTCTAAGGGAAACTGGCTCGTATACACGTTACACATGGGGAAAACCACGAAAACGCCCATGCAGCCAGCCCGTTCGCGGGATTCGAACCTCGGACCGAACTACCAGTGTTCAGCGACTTTACCGCTCGGCCGCTGGTGGGCGCAAATCACGATAGGAATTCCACAAATAAAAGCAGTCACTCAGTATACTGGCTTGCAAGAAGAAAATATGATGAGGTTTTGTTCTTCCCTTTGAGCAACTCGGGTCTTTGGATCTGTCATGAAGACCTATATTTAAAGAGCCTTTGTTACATAAATTTGTATATTTACTTACTTTAGGTTCTATTTTCATAAACTTACATTTATTAAGATGACACTCATGTTATTAAAGAAATTAAGAAATCAAAATATCGTAAATTAAAAGCTAATATATACCAAGTGACAAAAAATGTCATGCCCGGATAAAGCCAGCCATGGCGCTCAGAGGGCCATCGCCGGCTTTATCCGTTTCCGGTACGCTACCTTTTAAAGTCGGATTTTTTATTAAAAAAAGGTAGGCAGTCTAATTAGGCCTAGAGGAGTACCCAAGTAAAATTTTGCGAAGACGGCACTTATCTTTTTAATTCTGTGGGTATGCCCAAAGTGGCACACTGATTGAATAGAACTTCGAAAAGAGTGCTGAAACGAGCATTGTTGTCAATGAACTGACCGATGAGATGAGGAGAAACAAAGAATACAGACTCTCAGTTGTCCTAGATTATCGGCGAGCCCGGTCTGGGCACACCTAGGGTTCGCCGCTTGATTTTAGGCAAGATTTCAAGGTAAAAATTTAAAACTAATATAGAATAAGGAGATTAGCATACAGCCAAAAAGTAACATAGAAATTTCTTTTCAAACAATTCTTTTTATGCCCGAAAAAAAATCTGAAAGATTTCTTTGAAAAATGAGGGTCGTAAAAAACTAAACATGGCTAAAATCTATGGACTGGTTTGTGATGAGCGGCCATCTACTATAAATAAAAAAGGTTCAGAGTAACCTATAGTAACCTATACATCCTTTTTCATTCAATTTTCTGTGCGTACAGAAGAAAATTTTTAGGTGTGTCCAGACCGAACACACTGTGCCGCAGAGAGTTAATCAAATCAAACTTCCAGCATTAGATCTTTTATCCAAAAGCTGCAATTCGCAGTGACTGTTATTTTCACTTAAACTTGAAAAATCTTGTATTTAAGTTTATTCTCTGAGGTAGAAGTTTGAAATGAAGTGACTGACAAAATATGGAAATTGTTAATACTACCTTTTCGAGAAATTTCTATACGAACTTTATTACCGTCTCCAGTTGGCAGAATTTGTTTTTTCTTATTAAACGTTTCCAGTAATTCTCAGCCTTACTTCTAGATGGCTGAGCTACAAGGGATTTGGCACTGGAAATAATTCTTTCAACATAAATAAGTGAAATTGTAACGAGTGAGAATTAATTTTTCGAAATCCTTGATAAATGTCTTTTAACGAATAACTGTGTTTGGTGCTTCCCTGCCTGACATGCTTTCCAAACTGATATAACCCTATGCAATCAAAATCATCTGAGTGTCATTTTTCTCCCCCAACACATAGTAATGTAAATGTAGTAAAATTCAATTTCGATATTACGCTCAGGTTGTCAATTGCATTTATAAAAGCATCTTGGTGCACAGACTGAGCAATGATCTTCTATGGTGAAACTTAATTGAGCTTCCTTAACCTTTCGTATTCCGACGAATTATCTTCTTCGCAACTGAACAAAAGTCTAATTAAGCTTCAGTAGCAGAGATAAGAGATTAAAATGCAAACAAAAAGGTTTATTAAACTACGAAGAGTAGTTTACAACCTGAAATTAGCAAGCAATGCCTTGCAAGATTTCATAAAGGCAAGTATTTAAAATATTGAAATACGGAATCTAACGTTCATTAAAATAACTTGACTCTAGCAGTGGCGATTTTATACTATAACAGATAGAAAATTCACTCAGCCACTGGTTTGGGCAGATGGGAAACTCTTCTTTACAGGTTAACAAACTATGCTGCATTACTCACCCCAAATTACAACTTCGTTCGTTTCTTAAACTAATTCTACAGTAATGTAATATACGAGTGTGCTGCAACCTTTTGGTCGATAATATTCGCCTCATGGTTACCGCAGCACACTAATCTACAGTATGAGGAAAGCTGACGGAAGAAAGAGAATATATAGAAAAGAATTAATTTAAAACTATTTTGTTGGACAAAATAAATGTTATAATACGACGTGATCATAGTTGTTACCTTGGGAATATAAACGAATCTGAATATTTGAAGCTTTTAATGTTAATGTTTTAAATATTTCTTGCTGAACCTTTAATTTTTCCTCATGGAATCTCAAGATTCGGTGTCCACCAGTGGCCGAGTAGTAAAATCGCTGAACACTGGTATTTCGCTCCGGGTTCGAATCCTGGTGAACGGACAGGCTGCATGGGCGGTTTCGTGGTTTCCTCCGTGGTATATACGAGCTAGTTTTCCTCAGAAAGTCCTCCATGAAGGCATTACTCTGCCTAGGCAGATAGCCCTCAAATGCTTTGCCGTAATTAAATAAACCAAACTAAATCAAAGCCAAGATTCGATAACAAAACGTTTGGCAAACAATAGTTAAAAACTAACCTTATGTTCCTATATCAGAATGGAATTTGCTAATCAGGTACAACTGAGATACTTTCGCCATCATTATATCTTATATCGTTTTTTAATTCTAAAGTTTAATCCATTAGGAAAATATAAAACAAAAAACTAAGGCTTAAGTTATTGCTACTACAAACAATAGCTCAGTTGGAAAATTAGAACAAATAGGCAGATTCGTTTTTTTTCGGTTGTTAATTGTGTTGCATTAACTGAAAACTGAATTATTAAGTAGGCTTATTTAAGAAAGATTTATTTGTTTTCCTTCTAACTGACGCATTCTTTACACACATTAAAATTTAAGCTTTGCAATTCAAATTATTGCTGGGATTAAACGAAATTAAAAACTGAAATGCAATTACCAAGATTAGTAATGTAAAAGAATCGAAAATTTGCTATCTGTTTACAAAAAAAAAATAATAAGCTTAGTTCTTCACTTTAACACAATGTTTCATCATTAGAGCTACAAAGTTTTAATGCTAAAGATAAAATAACTTTTTGACTCAGTTGATTTTCATTAGAAGCAAAAAAAAAAAAAAAAAAATTCTAATCTTTCGAACTGTTTACATGATGCATTGCTCAATTCGATTTTTTCAAGAACACTTACACAATTTATGATCTTTGAAGGCAAATGAAATAGATTCCATATATAGACTAATCACTCTGAAGGAAATTTCAGACCTGATAAGCTAGTCTTAACATATATTTTGCAGTATTTGAGCATTCTTACTATCTCTATTTAATTTTTATAACAATCTAATATGGTAAAATAATCACAATTGCTTTTAAATCAAGTCCTGTATTTTATAAAGAGTGTCTCCTGCAAAATAAAGGGTACCTATCTATATAACATTGCATGCTTCTTGATATATAACATTTTTGAAACTGTGTAATTTATTTTAAGAATACTCCTCAACAGCGCCATTTCGTAAAGATTTTACTTGATTTTTTACTGTATATTCCACATATTTTATTTTACTTTTTGTTGGTCCACTTATTTTATTATGTGAGCATGTCTTCTGCCGACAATTATGAACGCCATAAGATTTTCTAAATTTTGGCAGAAAAACTACATTAATTCTGCAAACGGGAAATATATTGCAGCTTTTATCACACTGAAGGAATACTACTGGGAAATTAATAAAAATCATCGTTGAACTGATGGCTGACAGATAACATAATGCATTTGTCATTTAGCCCAGTTTATCTGCCAATTAAACAGAACTTTAACATATGTATTTAAAATAAATGTTGCGCTGTTTTTCTTGGTTTATATGAATGAAAATGCGAAAGCAAAGAATTTATACAGTTAATGGAAGCATTTATATGCATTATACTTCTCTATGTATCTCAGCAGGTATTATTTCATAAGATATATTAGATATGATTAAATAATTCTAATATTCCTCCATTTTCATTATTTTTCTAACACACTTTCTACATTTTCTTTTCGTTCTTCTTCATTATATATATATATATATATATATATATATATATATGTCTTCATGTTTTTACTGAACGAGTTAACTAATATTATCGGTTAACTAATATTATCGGCAAGTATTTCATCTTTATTTGAATATTTACCTAAAATAATTAAGAAATTAAGTTATAGAGAATATATTGCAAAATTAAAGAGAAATGTTTGGAAATATAATATTTATTTCAGATTCAATGTAATATTTACGAAACAGAATATAAAATTAAAGTATTAAAACTGAGTGCTTGAGTTAATAAGACAATTCAAATTAATGAATCTGGATAGGTAAGAAAGTAATGAAAATGTTAAAACAATTCACCAATTACAACACCTAACAATAAATAGATGCACATTTAATTTTAATTGAGATATTCCTAAAGAAATTTTCTCTTATATTTTAATTATTTCAGAATTTCTTAAATTAAACTCAAGCACTTTTCAGGAAGTCATTTTTATATATTGCTCAGTTACCTTTAACGTTAACTTCCCGGGGATTAGATTCATAACTGTTAGACAGTCTTATTTTATTTTTTCGTTGCTTGATATATTGTTTAAAATTAAGTCATTTACATATGCTCAGCTGACCTTCTTTCGAAGCATACATGTACCGCGAATTATTGCTGTATCTGAAATTAACTAAAAAGTCTTAAAAAGTTTAAAACAATCTTTTTATCAAAGTAGAACTTGAACTAAACGCAATTCGGGTGCTTGACAAGATCAACTACCACTTGTAGTGGCGTAAGTTAAAGTAACAGTCATATTCATATTTAAAATTTAACCTATTATTCAAAGACTACACAATTTAATTTAAAGCCGAATTGGCTCAGAACTTCTCAGCAGCGTAACAATTTAAATGACGGCAGCTATAACGCAAAGCCGAATAATTTCAATCTTATCAGAATCTGGAGAAAACCTAGGGACGTCCCTCGACTCTCGAGACACAAAAACTCGCTCTGTCTTACAAATCAAAAACCTCAGCTTAAATACTCTATAGATGATTTACATTTCTGGTGAGGAAACGGTAAAAGAAAAGTTATAGTAAAGGTCTAATTCACAATAACTGGTATTATTAAAATAATAGTAGCCGTACACAGTTTTCACTTACAATTTTTAATAACAAAATGGATCCTTTTTTGAAGTGGTGACTACTGATATTAAAGAAGATATTTAAAAGTTGAGACAAACGAGATGTGTTAGAAAAATAGAAAACTTATGATTATGATATAAAGGTGAAGAATTTGTGAAACAGAGATTCTTCTTACATATACGCCTTTTACTCCCTTCCTTTCTTTTGCTATAATCATCCTCTTAAATTTTTCAGGTATCAAAGGGAAATATAAAAGAGAGAAACTATCTTCACTCAAATATGCCTAAATGCCAAGTAATAAAAAAGTAACATTGAAAAGTAAAAATTCAATGATTCGAAAAGTTTGGACAAAGTCACCATGCTGATTTCACAGAAATGAATGGCATGTGATTAATTTAATAATAAATGATTTTACTGTCAGAATAGTTACATTTTTCATTGACAAGTAGTCCATCAGTTTTATCAAAAGTTCATAAACTAACGGAACACCGTGCGTAACGCAGCTAGGATTGTAAGTGTTCAGTGTGATGGCCGTCATTTATGAGAATGGTCGTCAGACGTGGCAAGATATTCTGTACAGACCATATAATCAGTTCAATACTTTCATTCAATATGACCTTCATTCAATGTAGCGAATAATGCTGTCTAGCCTTTGTACGCCTATGACTTCAAACAGCCTCATAACCCAAAGTCAGAAGGTGAAGGTGTAAAGTCTGGAGATCATGGTAGCCACTAGTGGAAGAGAAAGCGACTGAGAGCACGGTTATCATTGAGCGATTGAGAGCACGGTTATCATTGAGCGACTGAGAGCACGGTCTGTCTCAGCAGGTGCTGGGCAGGATCTGTGCGGAGGCGATCTATAATGCATGAATGTTACACTGTGGAGTACTTGCCTCTCTTGCAAGGAGAAAATGATATTGTCTCTTTACAGGGCTAAATAATGCTTGGCTGTGATAGAAATAGTTTGAAATGTACCTGTGTGGGCTTCTTTCAAGAAAACGGGGTCCATAATGAATAACACAATAAGACCGTTCTAAGCTGTCATCTTTGGTTCATACAAAGAGGTTTTCACAATCTTGTGTAAGTTCTTTCGAGCCCATATGCAGAAGTTGCCTTCATTGAACTTTCATTAAGCAAAACGTGTTCCTCGTCAGTCGAAAAGGATGTGTGACAGGCACTTTGAGAGTAGAGTCTGTTTTCCACCTGTTGAAAAGACCAGATTAAAAAATTCATTATCTCTCTTGAAAATTGTTGGTTTTAATTCCTATAGGAATTGGATTTTCTAAGGAAGCATCTTGAGTATAACTCTGTGTAATTGTCACATAGTTCCGAGCGAAATGCCAGTTCTCTAGAACCGTTACAGAGCCATCTGGTGGTGAAAATTGTAACAGTTTTAGCAAACAAAAGTTTTCGCTATTAAAATAAACCTCATGCCTTTCTACGCATTTCTCTGAAATCCTCATCGTGATACTGTGCGTTTGTAAAATTATTGAGGTTTTACTTTTCCTGTTACTTTTGGATCACTCAGCATGTAGTCACAATTAAAAAACGCTAAGCAATTAAATTTGGGATCCAATTAAAAATAAAAAAAAACATAATGATGAGCACACATATCCTTGAATATCTATGAGAAAGAATGAGGGAAGAATGAGAAAGAATAAGACTTGTAATCTCAAGTCTTAAAGCATAGGAATTTATGTTAATTAACCAGTTATTAGGATTTGAAACTTTACTATAGCTTCTTCCTTCCGTAGCCTTTACCAAAAATGCAAGTTAGTTATACAGTATTTAACCCGATTGTTTGAATGTTTTAGATTTAGTATACGTACTTCTGGTCAGGAGGCACAACATTAGAGTTATCGTTTTAGTTTGAGGTAAAATGTCAAAGTTTTAAAAAGGTTAAAATAATTTTTTATTGAACTACTAATTAAATTAATAGAAGGCATCACCTTTTCTACAAAATATAACTTCGCTACTTGGGGGTATTTAAAATAGCGTAAGATGAAGTTAAAATCAAGTAACGTAGTTTGAGACTACCCATAAAGTAGTCTACTCATGCTGGCTTAAGTAATTAACAGCCCGCCTTTTAAGGTCGGCTAGAAAAAAATGACTCAAAGCCGGAATAAACGTTTGCAGAGCTGGCGATAGTATGTAACTGCAAGCGAGGCTACTAGAAGCTCTGAAACGGATGACGAAGTTGTTTTTGTGGTCTAGAGGGGGCCTTAAAAACCTAGATAAGAAAATTAAGCCTTGAGAGAATATGACGAGTTAGCAAATGAAACTTCGAGAAAGGTCAAGAAAGTGAAGGAAAGATGGGGAGACCATCGTCTGCTGTACTGAAAGCCTGCCAATCAGATAGAAAGTGACGAGAGACAAAAAATCCCATCGTGCAAGAAATGAAGTAAACGTCAGCAGTCCATCCTAGGTTACGCAGTTTTAGTCTGTAAGCATACGAGCAGCAAATGGTCTGACCAATTTATCTTCTGAAAAGATTTGAATAAAAACTTCTGAAATATTAACAGCATCAACGTTAATTCCAGTTTTGAAAAAAACAAACAAAAAAAAAACGCTTAAGTATAATAAATATGGTTCACTAGAATGTCGATTTTTAAGTCATCATGGATTAGTTTGTTTCAGATAAGTGTATTTACAATTCTTCTCAGAATCTTATTAAATTCTGCCAAAAGTTTGTGGAAGTCCGTATTTGAATATCCAGGCTGCAGATGAGCAACATAAAATTAGACTTATAATGCACAGATAAATCCTTCTGTTTTTATTGAGAGAAAGTCCAGAGTAAATCCAGAGGAGTACAGAAAGTTGGCTGTCGTTATCACAAGCTTTTCTTATGACGTTTTTAATATGACAAGCCAGTGTGAGTCTATGATTAATGATAAGTCTTAGATAATTTGAATTATTTACATGGTTCAGAGTTTTCCCGAGTAAGTAGAGTTTTTCAGTGCTATCTGCTGAATGTTGTGCCTCCTGACCAGAAAGAGCTTAGAAGTACTTATACTAAATCTAAAACATTCAAACAATCGGGTTAAATACTGTATAACTAACTTGCATTTTTGGTGAAGTTTGTCAGACTAATAGAGTCTGGAGAGGACATTAATTTAAGATCTGTACATTCGAGAACCCTACAAAAGAGCGAAGGTTTTCTTAGAAATGACTATTTATTTAGGCATATAGTATTACAAACCTCTTTATAAAACTCATAACAATAAAAGAAAAATGCAAGTCACGGATTCAACATATCCAAATAAGTTAATCCTTTTAAAATGGCTCCTATTTCAGTTCATATTACAAAGCATTTGTAAAATATCCTATGCTATACTGCAGTATATTCAACTTTGTAGCTGCTAGGTGGGTGTATCCAAAATAGATTTTCAAAAGCAAAAGAAAATTTCGAAGGATATTAAAAATCTAAGAATATATAGAAATTAAATTTATGTGCGCTCAAATTTCTGTAAAAATAACTATGTAAAAGAGTTGAAATATTCTCCCACCAGGAGAAATGTCAGAAGTCGATAAAAGGCGGGCAAAAAATTAATCTGATAATTTATATTCGTATATTCGTTTCTGCTCATTCCACGCTAGAGAAGGAAATCCTATTGCATGCACTCAAGCCATTTAATTTGAGCCATAATAGACGTTCTTCTCCTTGACAGAATTTCCTGACAAATTTCATTGGAGTAGTACTAAATGCTTAGAACTCATAACCTTCGAAAGCTGAAATGAAAAACTTTTTTTTTCCTAGAGAAATTTCTGAATTCCTTAGACGAAATATTCAAGTTTATGCATTTTATGGAAACTTCCTTCCGTAGTAAGTTATCTTCAAAGTGGGATAGGAAGTATTCCTCTTGAGCTTAGCAATACTTGAGTATAAGACATCAGAATTTCCATATATTTAAATCCCAGACGTTTTCACAATCCTAGCTACTTTTATCGTCGAAAACAAAGGAGAAAAATGTATTCCATTTTAATTTATACTCACTTGTTTATTGCGTTTTTTTTTTCTTTCTAGCATTTTCTAGCTATACCTGTTTCAATTCTAAAGTATAAGTTAAATTAATCAGTGTAAAATTCTATGTTAAAGAAATAAGTAACTGAACAAAAGATTCAGAAAACTCAATTTTGTCAAACAGTTGGTCCTGCTTGAAGTTTTAAACTCGGCATATTCATTGGGTTATTTCAGTGGATAATAACTATAATTTTGATCTGAACAATAATAATGTGAATACTCGCAGGAAAAATAGAATTATTAGCTACTCTAATATGTAAATATCTCTGCATGCAAATATTTACACTCTCGTATGTCTCTTAGTTATTCGTTATTGATACAAATAATACTCATTGGTCAAAGATGAAAGAAAAGAATTTTAGATTATTAAAAACTGAGAATTTGATCTTAAAATTAACTTAAAATCTTTCCTAGCTAAAGTAGGAGACTAATGCCATATTAGTACATTTGAGACTGTATTAATAAAACCAAATTTCTAATAAAATGTTAATAAGATTTCAGAAGTATAATGTTTTTTAATATTGCAATAATTTTAACAAGATGGTTTGCTATTACGAGACCAAGAGATATCATGTTGATTAAAACAGCGTCTACAGTAGTATCGCACGACAATAATAGAACTAGGAACCATAACCGTGAAATTGGTAGCTGGAAATCTTTTCTGAAATTTCGTGATATGTAGAATGAGTTGTTTTGTAAACTCTTGAACATGTATAAAACTGACACTCTTAATGAACGCTCGGATATACATTACAAATGAGTGCAATTTTCTTGTCAGTTTTTTCCAGATAGAAGTCCAGATTTAGTGGCAGTTGATTTAACTAAAACTAAGAAAGTAATCTGTTGCTTCGGAAGTTTATCAAATTAGCAGAAAGTTATAAATGAAATGATAGAAAAGGAAACAGAGGGAGCAACGGAAAGATATCAAGAACAGGGGCATAGAGATTGGTTGAAAATCATTAAGATATATAACAATCATTATCGAACCAAAACACCAAAATAGAGAGCTCTATGTCTATACATTATCAGAGATGTGTTCTGGTTGCAACTAAAGCAGCTTGCACGGATGTTAATGTAAAATTAAAATTATAGATGAGTTTCAGATATAAGATGATTGCCATTTATTATAAAAGGAGAAACTATTATAATTTAAACAATAACTGAATCTGTAGCTTTAACAACATCTAATGCTAATGACGGCAAAAGAAAAAAACCAAATATGTACTGAAATTATATAAAATGTAAACTTACAACAGTGCAAATGAAAAATTTAGAATTAATTAAAATTCTTAACACATGATTCAAAGAATTCCAAGCCATTTTTTATGAGAGATAAAAAGTTTTAAAAACGACAAAAAGTAAGTGAGATTCCAAAGGCTTTAAAAAGAAAGTAATGCAATTAATACACACGAATTAACTCGTGAGAAGAATGAAAAAAAATCTATTTTTCTTTCTTTTAACACAAAGGTTCCATGCCTCTTGGGGAGTACACTATCAATTCGATTGGAAAGAAATTTCCGTGTTAAAGAGAAAACTTTGCTTAAAGTGGTATAATCATTAATTTTTTAACATCAAATTTGATAAGTTAGAAAATTAAATGACATTTTGGTGTAAGCTTCATTCCCTTCTTCTCACTAAACGTGTAGGTAATACATAAGCTGAATTCTAAAAATGCCTGTCATATTTATTGATTGACATAATGTTAAATGTTTAGATCTTTTGCCTTATGCATAAAGTATACTTTGTATGCCAAAACAGAGCTTCATTTCTTATTTTATGAATGTTAATAAGACAAGTCCAGGGCTTCTAATAAGTCATTTAAGAATCGAAATAACTTTTGATTGAAGAAACTGGAGTTGTGTCTTGCATAAAAATACTATGTTTTATCATATGAATTTGATTGTAGTGGCTTTAAAAGACAGTTATGGAAATTATTAATCTCATCGTGGAAACGATAACAGAGAACGGAAAAACGTCCGAATCAAATGTGTAGAGCATCAACTATCTAGCATGAAACAACGTCCTGCATGCGACGATAACTCAAATTAAAACTTTGAAATACATGTCCCTTAATATCTGATCTCTGGCATTAATACGTCACTAATGACATAACAGCATAAAATCTTCGAAAGAAATTTACCTCCAAAACGGCGATGTTTTTATGAGAGTATGCAACTGGAAATGCTACTTACGCCGTACATCATCGAGAAGAAATTGAATTATTAGACAGTTCGTGAACTGAATGTTTGAGTCTAAACACGGCTAGTTGTTCCACAGAGGATTATTGTAAGATGGGTTTCCTGTAGAGGGTAATAGATCGGCGGGAAAGAAAGACAATATGGTAGTACACCTTATGTTTTCCTAATCGTCTTAATAATTCCTAATATGCTTTCCCTAATTGTCACAACTTACTGCATCTATTGTCATCAACATCGTTTATTTGTTAAAGATACAAAGAACATACAAGTCTTCCGATTCAAGTCAGCTGATACTTGAAGATTTGTAATATCAGCCAAGAGAAGTCTTGACCTATGCTCTAGACCACCCACTCTGCTGTACGAAAAACATGAGTGTGGCCTTACATTTGGTTATACATTGCAAATTTTGCATAAGTTGCAAGCTCACTCGTACAGTGAAGTACTAACTCAGAGTCTGCTTCAAAATTCTTCAGCTCCACCAATGGCCCAGTGTTTAAGACCGCATTTTTACGGTGTGCAAGGCGAACACGAGCAAGTTGCTGTTCGAAAGACCTACATGAAGACATCCCATCTGTTAGACATATAGCTCTCATGTGCTAACCAAATAACTTTGGGAAGAATATAACTAATTAACAGCGTTATTTTTAGGCTAACGTTAGGTGACCGGAAGAAGCGTATTCGATCGCAGTGGGATGTTAAACTGATACAACTAACACAACAGAGTACTTCAGAATCCATCATACCAATGATGGAGATTCGTTCTTAAGTGCAATGGTTCCTCATATCTGGTGCAGGATTTAGAGTACACGCCTTATAAAATTCCACTCCACTATATTTCCACCACTTTTTGTCTGACATACGCTATAGAGTAATAGTTATAAAGATGGAGAGCCAGCAGTACGGAATTTGCTTTACAGGTAAAAATATTGAGAAAATTTTGTTTTGCTTTCGGTTCGATATCTAAAATGGAATAAGCTAATTTGCGAAATCTGTTGTTGATTATTAGAATAACTGCTGTTTATACAACAGTTCTTTTAAACGCCTATAGATAGATTTTTGACAAACGTAAAATAAGCTCAACGGATAATTCTCATACATATTTTAATTTATTTTACTAACTGTATCATGTTTATTAATGCCGCTTTTCGGTCAGATTTACAAGAAAGATTTTTCATATGTAAGAAAACGATTTTGGCGTCTAAGCCAATATTTCATGTACTCGTATGTACATTATTTATCTCTGCATTACTGTTTGTTGTAATTTTATCAGCTACATTATTCTACACGCTATGAAATGTAACGGATTAAGAAACCATATATTCGCCTTTGTTAATTGTCATTTATATATAAATGGTGCCCACAGGCCCGCATATTACTTCAAATTTGCTTTAAAATTTAATGTATAGATTTTCGTGGTTAAACTCTTAAAATCTTCGCCTCTGCATAGGAAATCTTTTCTGAATAATTCTTCTTCGCTTTTCGCGAAAATATATTAGTGAATGTTTGTGGCTTCAGCTTATTGAAAATATTTTTTTGACTTAAT
The DNA here is from genome assembly GCF_044657685.1 of Stegodyphus dumicola. Taxonomy (NCBI): domain Eukaryota; kingdom Metazoa; phylum Arthropoda; class Arachnida; order Araneae; family Eresidae; genus Stegodyphus; species Stegodyphus dumicola. The sequence goes on along the minus strand of NC_140780.1, from coordinate 23,369,378 downwards.
TTTAAAGATGCGTTGGTTTGAAAATGAATTCGACTTAAATTAGTGAAATGGAGTAGAGGCGATCAGTTTATGTATAAAAATTTTATAGTAAAACAACATATAGCTGAAACTAATTTCCCGTACTTTCTAACCTTATTATCATTTGGTTTTGCAAATATAAGTACCATTTATTTTTTAAACTGTACATACTTTCGATTTTATACAAATTTTACTATAAAATGTATTTTAGGTAACGTAGTGTATTCTTCATTGCTTTCATTGTAACCTAAGTATAATTAAAGGTATGTGTCATTAGGCGTGAAAAGGCTTTAACGAAATTTATTATGTATAGTTGCTTAAAATGAATTAAACTTTGTTTCTAGCGTTTCCAAACTATATGTAGAAAACACTGAAGGTTGAGTATAATAAAACATACCAAAAAGGATTTTAAAAATATCCTGTACAAATTTATACTGATATCTCATTCTTGAAATCTGTTCCTTTCTCCTTATTTTGTAAAAGATTTGTCACAGTAAAGAAAAAGAATATTTTAAAAGTTTTATTTAAATACGAGGCGTCGATTAGCATATTTGCATCTTTGTGCATTTGAATCTGGGAGTTGAAGTAAAGGCTGGGACGAGATTTACTTTACTGGTACTTCACCAGTGTTGACACATACGTAATTGTCTGCGGCTAAGCTGCAGATCTTTCAGACGGTCTTGCCATCACCAGCTCTAAGTTAACAAAAGGAGGAGATCCTTTGTTTGTCTTCGGAATTAATAGTGAGACTTCCTTTATTACATTTCCTTGCTGAAGCTTTGCTAATGTAGTGGGTTCGTGTTGTATTAGAGGGAATAATCATTTAAAAGGTTCCTATGAGTATTTAGAGTCTGGAAGTAATTAATGTAGTAGTTGCTGGGTTTCCTTAACTATTATGGTATTATTCTGAACTAATCTAATTTCGTATCAACCTAATTCATGTGATATAAATACGACTACTTGACGTTACCCACGCTGAATGCAATCTAAACCTTTTCAAACAATTGTTATTTCACAACGTATTCTTGGAATTCCGTCACCTATTGTTCCATGATTTGAAGAATTTCAATCGGAATGATTTGCACGATTCGAAGTATGAAACGTTTAAGCACTGAGCTCATAAAAAACCATTTGTCAGCATAACCACAGTATTCTGTTTGAAATATTTCCTTGATCGTTGAAACAACAAACAATTTGAAATAAAATATTATAACTATGCAGACATTTCATTCAGTTTTAATATAACGCAAAAGCGACCAAGTAAATAAAATTATCGAACACTGGCATATTGACCATGGTTCAAATCCTGGTGACAGGTTTGGCTGCATAAGCATTTTTGTGGATTCTCCAAAGTTACTATACTACAACTTCTGCTCTTGTGTGACGTCACTGACTTCCAATCTGTTCAAAATCGACTGCTCCTCTGTGTTTTTGTTTCTATCACTTCTGTAAGTAAGTGACGTCATCGTTGAGAAGAACTTAACTTATTGACTCTTGTTTTCCCATATATAATATGAATACGAGCCAGTTTCTTTTAGAAAGACCTCCACTATCACAGCTCTTCTCTATAGCATATAAATGCTAGTGTAAATTATCATAATATAAGAAATCTAAATCTAGTCTCAATATCGGCACACAAAATAAACATAAAATCCTGAAGTAAGCGACAATATACAAATGACAAAAACAAAATATTCTAATTTTAAAACACAGTGCAGACTTTCAAGCCTTTATCCGCAACTTTCAGCTTTATGTTAACCCCTTGTTTTCATACTTCAGTTATCTATTTAAAGTATTTCTTAAAAGTGATAATTCTTAAGAGCAGTAATTCACTTAATTATTTCATCCACTGGAAACAAAGAGAACATCATTCTCTAGTTGACTGCTTGAGCTATACTCAATACCTGATTATCAATGACAGGTTGTATTTTCGAGTAAAATTACTCACAGGAATCAATTTGATTCAACAATAGTGCGTTTCTAGGAAGTGTAACTAACGGCTCGCTCAGAGTAACCTAAACTTGCTTTGAATTTTTGACGCGAAAAAGGCTATAAGCTCTATATATATTCTTAAAGCCTTTTTCTTGTCAAATATATATATGTATATAATATATGTGTGTAAGATAAAAAAATGAAACTCAAAATAACTAACTTTAATTTGGCTACATCTCCTTCTTGGAATATAAACTCCGTCACTTAAAAACCTAACCTGCATTATATTATCTGCAATGCGAATAGCTCTTGACAAATCACCCTTTGAAAACTGAAGCAAAGTATTTCAGTTCAATATACAAAGTGCCCACTAAAGTCCGGTACCACTCGTTTAACTTCCGCTGCCGATCGGCTCTATAGTAATAAAAATGGTGTCTAGATGTTTTAAAGTGGCTGTGTGCTTTAAATCAGATAGCCTACAAAGCCACCTCGTGGAAAACAGCGGAGTTAGCATCCCTATATCGAAAACGATACTAGAAAGGAAGAAAACGTGAATTGCAAAATTGTAGGGCATGGCCCATTTAGTAGTACGAAAAGACACCTAGGGGGCATGAATGTTAAGAAAAGAAGGTTTTAAACGCGCACTTGTTTGCTCAGAATTTCCTACATTGTGACGTGACGAATCGATCTTAGAAAAAAAAAACTACTTGTTATTACAAAGTACTTTCGTTTTCGATGTTGAAACTTCTCTCCATCAGCAGAAATGCACATCTGGACCCTTTTTAGAATATCATGTTGCACGCATTGTAGCATAGCGGGTGACACGTTTGCACAAGCATCTGTAATATGTCGTTGAAGGTCCTACAATGTTTGCTGAGTGGTCGCATACACCTGCAGTTTGAGTTATCCCCACAGGAAAAAGCCCATTGGAATCAGGTCAGGTGAACATGGAGGCCACTTTTCGAAACCACCACACCCGATTATTTTTTCTCCGAATTCCTCCATCAGGTTCTGCTTCATTGTGACGTCTTGTGCGCAGGCTTGCCGTCATGTTGGAACCATCCGTTCCGGAGTTGAAGCAACAGTAGGTTCTCAACAAAATCGGGTATTACGTCTTGCAGAAATTCTAAATATTGTGCTGCCATTAACGTACTCTGGTAAAATATTGGACCAATTAGCCTGTTATTATAAATTACATACCAAACTTTAATCAAAAAGCCGTATTTGATGTCAAACGTCAGCAGAACTTGATGAATTTTCCAGAGCGCAGTAATGTGTGTTCTGTTTACTGCACATTTCATTCCAGGAAAATCATGCCTCATCCGTCTACAGTATATCTGCCAAGAATGCTGGCTGGACCTCTATCTGGTTTATGATGAAGTTGCAACATGCCAAACGTCTCTCGACATCCCCGTCCAGTAATTCCTGCTTAGGTGTTGACCGGTATGGATGAGCACCTAATTCATTTAGGAATTTCCAAACGCGACTTTTTGAGAGGCTACTGTTTTCACTCATCTCTCTTGTGTCGCTGTTTGGAAATGTGAGAGCGTATGATAAGAAATTCCCCAGTTGTACTTTCCACCCTACCTTAGCTGGTCTGACGGATCGAAGTCAGCTAGTCACGCAGCCTGTCTCTCATAAACGTTTCACAACATGTAGGATGATTTTGTGAAGGGTGTGGGTCAGCAGGAAAACGTTGTCGATAAAAGTGCGCTGTTGATCGTGCCTTGTGCCCACATTCACCTTAAAGTAGAACCATCTCATACTAATCATTTTTGTAAATCTTTCCATGACCATGAGCTTCAACATACAGCCCCGAGGAAATATCTCTTTTATAGCTGCCTCAGTTGAACAGGTGCGACGTTTCATACACTATTTTTATAATGTACAAATTCGCACGGCAAGCTCAAGTTGCGTTGAGTTGATGCGTTTTGCGACTCGATTGAGCACGATCTGATATTGTCTACTCTGTAAAGACAATCAATACAAGGACGCGCCTCACGAAGGTTTGAACTACAGTCCTGTCAACTGTGAATTACAAGCCATACCACTGTGCCACCACGCGGACTCGTTTTTCGTCCGAAAGGTAATTTTTTTCCCTCTCGTTCAAGTTTCGTGACGTCACAGTTTCGGATATCTCGAAAACACAAATGTGCGTTTTCAGCGTTCTTTTTTAGAATTCATATCCACAAGGTACCTTTTCGTACTAAATCGACGATGCTCTACAACTTTGTAATTCACGTTTTCTTCCTGTCTCGTATCGCTTTCGAGATAGGGACGCTAATTCCACCGCTTTCCACCAGGTAGCGCTGTAAGCTATCTAGTAGCGCATAGCCACTTTACTATACCTAGACACCACTTTTATGGCTATAGCTGCAGCCGTTCGGCAGTTAAACGGCAGATACCGGACTTTAGTTGGGTACCCTGAAATGTGCAGTGAAATGTTCTTTTATACTTTATCCTGCTAGCGTGTGTCATTGCTTTGCTGTATCATTTACTGTCTAGAAATATGATAAGAATACATAAATCTGTGCGGTGCTTGTCGCACCAGTAGTGATGTGAAAAGGAGAATATGTTTCCCAAGAAATTATTCATCCAGCTCACTGTGGTTTCCATTCATGTAAGCATCCTGTTTGTGTGGCAGCAGCATCTATAACAATCTCGGCCGTGATTAAGATATAATTGGTGTCATCATCTACAAAATTAACAAAAATATCACAAACACACACACACAGATATATATATATAGAGAGAGAGAGAGATTGTAATCTTAGAACAAAAGTACTTCAAGTTGAAAAAAAGAAGAATGTGATTTGCATAATTATGCTTTAAGTGAATCCGATTGATAAAAATATTTAATGTTTTTTGGTGAATCAAGAAAAATGGCATTAGCGTTGTTCAGAAAATAATTCCTTTTATAATATTTAGACTTTCTATCGTTCTTAACAAAAAGTAAAGCTTCTGAAGTTTGTAATGAACTTAAGGAATATAGATAAAACACTTTAAAGAATATATTATAATGTAATGAGTTTGTGACCGAAAGAAATACATCTAAAGAAAAGTTTCTAAACAAAAGGTGTGTATTAAAATAAATGTAGTGTGCTTTACTGTAACATTTTGAAAATCTATACTGTTCGGCGACTTCTTTCATTTGAATTTCTCAAGTTTTCTGGCGAAAGATTTAAAGTAAAACAGCAAACGAATGGCCAGGTACATTTTACAATTATTTGATCGACATGTAATTCCCGTTTATCAAAACGAAAGTGCTTTAATGAAAAGCAAGAATTCAGTACTTGCAAATATAAACCTCACAACCGGTTTAAAAGAAATAAGGTAAAATAAAAAGTAAAACTAAAAGTAGAATTCACACATTTTATGTAACTTAAAAATTGTTTGTTTATTAAAGAATATTTTCCTATAAAATATAAATTACGAAAAAGTTTAAATTTTCATTTTTTACAATATTTCAGGTGCGTTTGCTGTTCTGCTACTGAATGAAATGTTTATAATATCTGTAACATCTGCTAGAAAGTTTAGCGTCCCTACTGCATCTTTTAAAAGACTTTTTATGAAATACTATATAATTTTGTAACATCTTTGTAATAAAGTTACTCATAACGAATGCACCAAAAGTTTTTGAATTTCCCAAAGTCCCGCATTGTTGAAGGTGAGGGTTTCCAATTTTAACAGTTGGATGTTAACAGCGTGCAACTTTTGGAAAGGTAGATTTAACATGCGGTCATTCTTCTCTTTGAAAATTAAGAAATTTATAGTACAGTAACTGGAAATATAGTTCACAGTTTTCCTCTAGTAACTAGTAAGGATTTTTCACAGTCCTCCGCGAGATCTTTTATGGTTTCACCCAGCATATGGAAGATCTGTCGCTCGAGTCCCGAAGAGAGGAAAATCGTTTTCTAACATTTTCTACGCTGAAAAACAAAATACCCTCTACAATGAAAAGCGGAATAAAATGTTGTGAACTATAATTCGTCACCACTAGATTTGGTTGATTGGGTCTCGTGCCTCTTCTCAACTGCTGTATAAGTGGGAAAATTATAGTAAGAAATCGCCGCATTGTCCTATGCGCGCTTTTATGGTGTAAGTGATAACCATATCCAGCCAGCAGCGGATATTCCATATGTTGAATCCCAACGATGGTTCTGTTGATATTTCACATTTGTTACTCTACAAGTAATTCTACATTTTACCCTCTAAAAGATGGCATAATTCCACCTTTTTCCCTGTAAAGTTCTTCATTGGCTTATTTTAAAAAATTATACCTCATATTTTTGTTTGTCTTCTTATTTTCCTTTAATTCTGTATAGAGTTATACGTTTTGTTACGGATCAGATCTACGATTATTAGTTTTATGAGCAATAAAATAATTATTATTTTAACTTTAGATATATAATGTAGCCTACTTATAAATGCATGCCAAAGTTCTTATTATTATTTCGTTTAGGAAATCGATGTCTCTTTAAAACATTTTTATACTGGGAGAGATAATGTAAAGTAATATCTAATATAAAGTAATGTATAATATTAAGATTTTAAGTTCACGTATAGAAAATGCTGCGTATCACTTAAAGTTTATAGTAATATTAAGTAGTAGGGACGGAATAATAAATGTCACAAATCACATATTCTGACTCTTAAATTTTGCCCGTATATTAACTTTAATTGAAATTTATCTTTTAAAATTATTTTAGATAATCAGAATTTACATCTCTCCCGCTGTTAAGAAACATCAGGGAAACGTTTTGAAGCTTCCATGCATATGAATACTTACTTTTATAATAATAGAAATCCGACTAAGCATTATTATAACACCGAGAACAACAATTACGATATGCGATGATGGAGGTCTCATAAAATATTTTTATTAAACAGTTATATTTATGAGACATTTTCATGTTCAACAATAACAGCAAAACACACTAGATCTTCGATAAAAATCCATGCTGAAATTTCTTTAACATGATTAAGATCCATGCAGAAAACTTTTATAATTTTACAATCTTAATAAACGTTCTTGCAATAGATAAACAAATGAAGAAACTGAGAACACACGATCTGGAAAAATATTAAGAAATTAGAAGCCTTGTAAAAAAGAATTGGGTAGTCGGGTTCAAAGAGAATCATTGTACATTTTCGAAATCATCTGCTCCATAAACTTGCGGTGACAGAGAGGCGGTTGTGATTTATGGCCTATGTCTCTTTCAGTGGAAAAAAAGTCTATATCACGGTAGTGCACTGCTGTACCAATAGTCGCTAAAAAACTCTCATATGACGATTTCAAGAAATACAGCTGTTTCAAATTTAGGAGCGTCAGCTGTCTCCGCAGATACCGTAAATATTTTAAATAGCAATGACCCGGAAAATAAATAAATAGAATAAAATTGCAGTAGAAAATAATCAGATAGTCGTTTTAAAATCGTTTTAATCGAAAATTCCGCTTTAACCCTTTCGCCGTCCTCTCCTGTCCGCGAAAATTCCCCCCTAGCTGCCGTCTGTTTTTCGTAGCGTGTAATGTTGTTTTCTCTATACTTCATAACTTTCCATACATGACTTTCGTAGTGGAGGAATGTCAATGAATATTAAGTACAATTATTAGGAAATAAAGCATAATGGAAAAATAATAATATCTCTGCTTATTTCTAACAACAGGATAATTTGATAACATCTGATCCAGGCGGTCCACTCCTCCCACTTTGTTGTTGTAATCTTTTACAATTATTAGTTTTCTTATAGTTCTTTTTCGTGTTTCAACATCAATCATCGAGTTATTATAGACTGTACTCATCAAACATATATCCATCTTGTCTTTCCAATTCACAACCTCATTTTTTTCTTTTTTTCTGCAGAGCAGACGTTGAAGCCATCTCTTTCTGTCTTGTATCTTATGTAAAATGGCGCGAATATTCATAAAACCCGTGGCAAATTCAATTAGAAATAGAATGCCTGATTAGCGCTATCCTCTAGGAGGTATTAGAACAAACAAAAATAAAAACTCAAACAAGTAAACATTTAGAAAGCATTTTAAACTTTTAAAACTTTTAAAATGTAGAAGAACGCTTGAGGTTAGGTTAGGTTAGGTTATTCAATTACGGCAAAGCCTCAAGGGCTATCTGCCTAAGGAGAGGGATGCCTTCGTGAAGGACTTTCTAAGGGAAAATGGCTCGTATACACGTTACACATGGGGAAAACCACGAAAACCCCATGCAGCCAGCACGTTCGCGGGATTCGAACCTCGGACCGAACTACCAGTGTTCAGCGACTTTACCGCTCGGCCGCTGGTGGGCAAGAACGCTTGAGGAGCGTTACGGCCGCCCTGCGGAAGTTTCGCTTGAACGTGCTAGACGCGTTACGGACGACGAAGAGGTTAAATAGAAAATAATAAGAGGTTTTTGACAGAATAGTAATAGTATTCTTTATAAGTAAAGATTCCAAGTTCGATTCTTGACTGAAATATATCTTTACACAGCATAAATTAGATTAAAAAACATTACAAAAATATTATATCCTTTATCAGTGTTACTGAGTTTGTTGTCAAAATTATATACCGTAAAACTGTTTCTGATGCATTTTGATATTTCAGTACTTCTCCTCCGTTAAGAATGCATTAACGAACGTTACCACTAATAATTTACTGAATATGAATTTGAATTCTAAGCTTTATATGCGTTGTTTAGGAATTTCTACCTGACATTTTGAGAAACCGCTAATACTTCCTAATATTTTTCGACGTTGAATGAATGTTGTACATTTGGACACTGAATTTAACTTACATATATACTGTGGGGAATGTTTCGTTTTGTCTGAAAAATTCCTCGATAAGAAACGTCTTTTTTGATGCTCTACGAAATGGTTTTCGAAATCATAGAATACCTTTGCTATCAACTGACGTATTATGAATTTTATATCTGAGAATATTATGTATGGGATATAATAACTTGAAGCCAGCTCATATCAGACATCATTTCTTGTGGCAAAAGTCAAAGAAGAAGATCAAGATACAATTAATGAACTAAAAAGGACAAGAAACTATAAGTCAGCGTTAAGTGTTAGAGGAAAGAGGGAAGAAAGTTAGTAGCCATAAAAGTTACATGGAAGAGATGGCAGCACACATACTTAGTGAAGATAAATTGACAACAGTAGCAAGGAGTAAATAAAAGAAAAAAAAAATGGAATAAGCCACTTATGTCTCATTTCTTTGCGGAAGAGAAATGCCTACTAAGGGAAAAGTGGACGAAATCCGAAGGAAACGGGAAACACGAAATCAGCTTAAAAAGGAATCTGAAGGTTACGATTTAAAAGAACTTCAAAACGTACGAATAAAATGAAGACTTCTTTATCCCTGCAGCATTAAAAAAAATTAAAGTCTGTGAATAAGATACTTTACAGTAGATATGATAGACTATATGCTGCCCTAGAGAGAAAAAGTGAAATCATACACGTATCAATGGTATTACTTACTCTCAAAGTAAACAAGTTCAGTATTTTGTGAAACATATTTAAACTGTCCTACTTAGTAAAATTATATACGTATCAATAGTGTGACTTAGTGTCAAAGTAAAAAGGTTCAGTATTTTGTGAAAACTGTTTAATGCTGTCCTTCTTAGTAAGACTATTATACGTATCAGTACTTCGACTTAAGTAAACAGGTTCAGTATTTTGTGAAAAAATATTTAATGCTGTCCTACTTAGTAAAATTATACACGTATCAATAGTGTGACTTAGTCTCAAAGTAAACAGGTTCAGCATTTTGTGAAAAATGTTAGAGTTATTCTAATGTTACGTTTTATTAAGGATCAGATCCTACTTCTTACTTAGTAAAAGTATACACGTATCAATAGCGTGATTTAGTCTCAAAGTAAACAGGTTTAATATTTTGTGAAATGCTTTTAAATATTTAACGCTGTCCTACCTAGTAAAATTATATACGTATCAATAGTGTGACTTAGTATTTTTTGAAAACTATTTAAGTCTGAAAGATCTTTAGGTATGCGCTTTACTGATTTAATACTTTCTAATGTAAATTAAAAATACATAGTTAATTATTTATATATACAATGTTTTGGAGTTAACTGATATTTTATTTTCCTCTTATACGTCCTGTTTTATGATAATTTCGAGAAACCTCAAAAATCAGAGTAATTTGGGATACTGTAACAGTTTGGAAACTATATTGCCATTCACATTTTGCATATTATAACATTCATGTATAAATTATCTAAAATGTTGGTTTTTATTGAAATGGTACATATACAATACATTGTAAATAACAAAAAGCAAAATATGCTGATCTGTCTCTATTATATCTGATATATCTCTATTAAACATGATTAAAATATCTTATTATTCTTCTCTTCAAATAACTGGACAGTCGAGTGTATCTGTAAATATTAAGAAAATTTTACTTTTAAGTGTAAAATCTATAATTTATGTCTGGTTAGCATTTTACGTATGACTAATATGTAACTTATGCAAATGCGTTTATGACATTCTTTGAAATGAAGGAAAATAAAACAGGTGTATAGTAATGAAAATTAACAGCAAATCTCCTACCCTCAAAATAAGCCATAATATCAAGATTCGTGATAAAATTTATTCATTTGTCAAAAGCACCTTTATTCATTAGCCAAAAAGAGGAGCACCTTTATTCATTAACCAAAAAAATTAACATCGAAAGAAATATTCTCTTTCCTTTTTTTTAGCTTAGTAAATTATCAGATACTTTCACATTCCTGTCAAAACATAATTGGGTATCCAAGAATCAATAACTTAAAATGAAAATAGAAAAAAAATCAGAAATTGTTTCTTTTACAATGGTAAATTACTGTGTTTAAAATGATAACATAAATCACGTTTTTTTTTTTTTTTTTTTTTTTTTTTTTTTTTTTTTTTTTTTTTTTTGCGTCTCAACAAATTTCTCATACATAGCTCTATGAATTAATTAAAGTAATGGTGTGTACTCAAATTCTATTTGATATACATGTTAATATTAAATCTAGGTAATTCTAGTCGTATAAAAAGACAGATTTCCAGAGGCTGCTTCAGAACAGTGGTCTTGAACTGTGTTCTACGAAACCTGGATTTCCGTGAGTCAAAACCTATGGTTACAGGAGTCAAAATAAAAATTCAAAAAATTATAAAGCACTCACAGTAGTTCAAGTAGTACTAGGGTTTTTTAACTAAGAAATATAAAGATACTATTAGTTATAGATTAGTTTTAAGAATTAACATGTAGTCATAGCATATCAAAGAGAATGACGTGCACAGCTTTGCAAAATGAAACAGTTTTCTAGTGGAAAATGAATTGAATTTAGATGATGGTTTTAAAAAATTATACAGTGCAACCCTTTTTCAATTAAAGAAAGGTTTAATTAATTTAAACTAAATTAAATTAAATTAAGGTTTAATTTAATTTAACTAAATTAAATTTAGTTAAATTAAATTAGTTTAACTAAATTAAATGAAATTAAGGTTTAATTTAATTTAAACAATTAGAGAATATTTTCCAGATAAAAATCCGATCGAGTGCTACGATAAATCAGAATGCTTGCCAGTGAAGGAAAGGGAACAACCTATCGACATACCAACAGACTCAAAGTTAAAAACTAAATTTAAGAAACTTAAATAGAGGTAGATTTTAACATTTTTTGTAAGAAATGCAAGCACACTCCTGTCACTAAAATAATACAAGCGGAGATGACACCTGGAGCAGGAGTTAATTCTCTTACTGAATAAACTACATTAATTTTATATGAAATTATTTTATAAAAACATGCAATATTTTTATTTAATTGTATTTATATAAAGTACCTATAACATACTGATCTACTTTAAATATTAAATTAATATACATTTTTCTAAAGGTGGGATGGGCTTCATTGTTCTAACCTCATAGTTCTAACCGTTCCGTGAGTTGATAAAGTTTGAAGACCACTGCTTTAGAAATGTTTGTGACGCATGACCCTGACCTAATAGTAGGTACTTAAAATGCAAAAATGCATTACCCATTATATCCCTGAGATTTTCGACAAGATTGATATTTGATAATGAAGAGGTTAATTTAGTGTCTTGATGTTACAACGTTTTATCCATCTGCCATAGGGATGTTTATTATAGCATGATAAAATCAATTTCATTGTAATATTTTTGACTGTTCAACTGTTTCCACGCAAAATGTGACCATGAAAAGGTGAAGATATTTAGCGAAGGAAGCCATATGGGCCAGGTCGAGGAAAACCACGTGTCTCAAGGCGTGACATATTTATACGTCAACGCCTTGTACACCAGAAACCCTAAAATGTGCCAGTTCATGATGTCTCCACTTGCCCAATCAGCTCTCATTTGTTATCTCTTTCGATTCACCAACAGGGAACGCTGAGTTTGATTCATCATTTTTTTAAATCTATGCTCATTCTACAATTGTGATGTTTGTCAGACAAGACCAGACGCAGAGCTATGCGATGTGGTCTCATGTGAAGTTTCAGATAAACATGAATTTTTGAAATCCAAATTGAATAGCAGGCCTTGTACAGTTCTTGTAGTGATGATGAGGAAGAGTGCTTCCACAATAAACTGCAGTATCATTTGAACGACGTTATATGACTTGTAACAAGCGGAAAATCTGCGTTTTACCCGAAGGAAGCCACTTTCATCAGTATCGTATCTCCGGTGAGGCCTTTCTTTTAGGATACCCGCAGTAATATTGCTTTCTTGAGGGCTTCAAAAGAGTTACAGATTTCAGAAATACTGCGACGCATCTGTCATGTTTAAAAACATTGCATGCTATAAATAAGCCCACAGTAAGTTTGGAAGTAATTAATTCAGTAAGCTTGGAAGATATTTGTTAAATACTAAGCTTGAAGCTTCGAAGAAGTAAAGAATACGGTAAATGGAAGCCACAAAGCAATCGAAGCTATTCCACTAAAAACGGAATGATGTGCACATATGCGAAAAACATGAAAAGCTATATTAAGAAGCCCAAGTCGAATCTGGGATAAACCATGAGTTTCCGTCTTTAATGCGGTTTCTAGTGAGGTGCTTAAAACTACGGAGGAAAATGTGATGCATAGCTATTTTTCTTGATAGTTGGCTTACTTTTTTATAATCCATAATTCTGTTTCAAAATTAGGTACAAGAATATGATTCACTTAACTTTCTAATCTTTCTTAACTATTTACAGCCATCTAAAGTATCTTTCGAACCTAATCTAAATATTAGACACGAAACATAAAATTATGTAATAATATAAAAAATTTAAATTAATAAAATTAAAAAAATTAATATGCAAATATAAAGCATTAGATTTCTCACTTAACTCAAAAGCCTGGGCATCTGCAAAAGTATTACTTTCTTGTTAAATGTAACTTTCTCTCTCACTATTGCATACTTCCTGTATCAATAACAAAACTTAAAATTAAGAAAGAATAATTTGCTTTGGCAGTAATGTAAATCTCGATGCATCTGAAATGCTTAGCATTATTAAATTGTAGCTCATATCATTGAATTCATGCCCTTAATAAAAAGAGCTGCAACAAAAATTTCTGCCTTATCCAATTTGTAGTTTCCTCACGACAAAGGAAGTCATTAACCCCACTTTTCATTTTTTAACTTTCTACACTAGCTGAACCATACCAGTAATTTTTCTATTAATAACTTTTTCTCTAGTTAAAGAAAAATAAACGTGGGACGACCTTGAAGTTTTTTGCAGTCCAATAAAATAATATTAACACTTCCTGCATCAAGAATTTTGTCGCAAAAATCCAATAAACTAGTAATAAGAGTTGCTCTTTTTTAATGTTGAAAGTCAAACATCAGACATTTGATCCTAGTAATCTAATAATCTCTGTTTCATTCAATACCTCTTCTTTCTTGCTGGTTGATTTATTCTGAAAAATCTGTAATTTGTGGTGATATTTACCTAAGAAGGTTTTTAAAATTTCAGTCTTGAAGTAAAAGAACGTAAAATGATTATGAAGATCAGGTTCTTTCCATTTCAAAACCCATTAAGGTACGGATTGAAAATTGTGAATCTGGAAAGTAAAGATTTTAATTTATGTCTAAAAATATTTAGGATAAATGTTTTTAAAGAATAAGTGATTTTTTACTATGTTTCTTAAAATGCTCGAAATTATTAAATAACGTTTAGCAGAAATACATTCTAGAAAAAATTTACAAAAATAATACATTTCTGTAATCTGCATGTTTTTTGTATTTTGGGTGGCATCAGTTCTTTTTCATATTTAGTCTGTGGCTTTTGAAGAACTATAACGAATGATATGGAATTTTCCTCTTCACTTGTAGTTTTGTAAGTAGTATAAAGACTACCCTGCGTTCTTCATTATTGATATACTTATTATTATGTTTTCCTAACTCGTTATTCCTAAAAATGTTGCTAAAAATGAGAAAATTATCGATAACTGAACAATAGTTAAAAGATAAAGAAAGCACTGTCGTCAACAGATTTTGAATTCATTACATTGCTGAAGGGAGTTTCCAGTCCTGAGCTGCAATGATTTTATTCGGTTCAGAATTCCCCTTTATTCAGTAGCTCACCAAATTTCATTAACAAAATCAGCTTTAGGCTTTTAATATACTTACTTATGTTTAAATCCTGCTTTTAAGCTATTTTTTAAATCACAGTAGTCACAGAATGAATTTTTTTTAATAAATATATTTTTAAGAAGTAAAATAAAATTTTGTATAAAAGTATTTCTGAATGCATTTTTTAAACCTAGAAGGAAAGAAAGTTTCCAATAATGGGAAAGCAAAAGTACTTTGTATGTTAAATTGTATCCCCTCTCAGTCTTCTAGGAAAATCAATTTTTTGTGATGCTTCCACCAAACGTACAAGTCTATATACAAATACTGGCCATCCTAAAGTTTACTACGGATAAAAACTGTGACTAGGCCAGTTAAACTGTGATAAAACTGTGACTAGCTTTTGACTAATTTCTCTCTTTCTCTTATTAAAAGAAGGGGGTAAGAGGAACACTACTTTCCCGATATAATCCCTAATATTTAATTTCAGTGATTGTTTCTCAATGTATGTACATTTTATTACTTGTTGAATTCCTGGTATTTAATTTCAATGCCTATTTCTCAATGCGGGCACATTCCGTTTTATTACTTATTACAAAGATTTCAAATTGAAAATAAAAATTTCTTATGTTGAAAAAACATATGATTTACCTTCTTTCAAAACTCAAAAGCAATTTATAAATCCTTTTGCGAGAATAATTTTATTTTGGATAGTCTACTTTTTACTTATTCACCTGTTTCACTTCCTGATGTGCAATTATAAGGTATTTCTACCGCCTTCTTAGCGTGCCTTCGTGGTGTAATAGCCAGCGCACTCGGCACATATTCGAGAGGTCCGAGATTCGAGTCCCGGCGAGGGCATAGCTCATTTTCCACGTCTCCTGCTTCGAAATAACCTAATGTCTCTACAGTGGCGCATGAACTAAAAAAAAAATGGAGGTAGATGAGGATTCTCCACCACCAGGGTTTGGCGATTGGGTCCCCTAATCTCCAGTCGCCGTTTAGAAGGAGGAGTATATAAGGTATTTCTTCCGCCTTCTTATCATGACTTTGTGGTGTAATGGTCAACCCTCTCGGCACGTATTCGAGAGGTCCGAGGTTCGAGTCCTGGTGAGGACGTTACCCATTTTTCATGTCTTCTGTTTAAAAAAATACCTAATGTTTCTGTGCAATAAGTGCACTCTTAAAGACATGAGACAGAAGCTTATAAATGAAGCAGATAAATAATTTCTTAAACAAAGAGAAAGCAACTTTTTCCTTAAATTCTGCACTAGGAAAGCCACTGCAATGTTTGTTATGTATTAATAATTAGCTCTATGTATACATGTGATGTTTTAGACTTATATGAAATGATATAGGAATGTGGGCTGCGTAGATAGAAGGCTGACATTCACAGACAGACGTGGCCGAATTGAACACAACTTTATTACTAGATACAACAACCTTTATACTAGACAACATATTATACCTGTGACAAAGAATATTGATTTACATATTCTTTGTCACAGATATAATATGCACTCGACAATTTCCTACATTTTACATGTTTTGAAACAATGAAATAAAGCAGAGCGAGAACCACACATTGCCAGCAACAGGCGAAGTAGTGAGTTTTGAACTTGGGACTAGTTGTTATGCTGGCATGCAGCTGTTATAGAATGGTTCTTACCAGCTCTTTAGAGTCCCCAAACGGCATGATGAAAGTGGTTGTTCCTTAACTAAATTCCCAAGGAAGACCACAGAACTAAGGTAGAAAGCATTGACACTTTTATCCTCCATGAAGCAGAAAACATCGGCGAGTAACTGGAAGCGGGTGGCAAATGTGGCTCCATCTGCTGGTCGGAAAGGAGAAGATAACCATGGGGCCAGGAGACGCCAGAACAATTCTGGGATCATCGGCTTGCGAGTCAGAGGCATGATAACGACGAATCAGGAAGATTGAATGACATGAGTTCTGTCAGCAAGTCATAAATCCATAGTATGAGAAAATAAATTTCTCACTGCAAATTCGTCAGAAGATGTAGGAATAAAAGCAAACATGTGAAAATATATTAGTGATTGATTTGTATACGCAACAGCAAAGTTTTAGATGTACAGTAACATATTGATGAGCTTGGCTGAGAGCTGTCGCACTGGAACTAGCTTACATAAGAGATAAGGAGATAAGGAAAGGTGACGCAGCCAAATTAAAGTTAATAAGCTTTAATTTCATGTATATATTTATTTATCATACATGCATATGATAATAAATTAGGCTGTTAATAAAACAGTTTGATAACTCATAGATAAAATAAATCATGAGCACTCTTACATTTATTGTAAAAATAGTAGAAACATTCTCGTCCTTTTCCTTATAAGAAAGAGCCTAACAAATCTAATGATGAGCAAAACACCAGCGATATTTTATAAAGCAATTTTAAATTTATCTGTAAGTTAAATTTAAGAAATTCAAGAATCCTTATTCTTTAAGGAGTTTAATACTTATTTCAACGAAATAAAACATTCTTGCTTTTCCGATTTTACTTCTTACTGATAATAATATTATCCGAAAAATGTATGACATTGAATGACGCTATAATCTATTTCCCCGTGATTTATTTGATAAGCGCAAGTCAAATTATTTATTCTGTAACAACCTTTGTATTAATTGAACAAAACAGAGAAAACTAATTAAATTTCATTCAAGATTCGATTTAATGTATAAAAAAAATCGCATATCGTACTGTATTGGAGATTTTCTTAAAAAAAGTTTATATTAAATTTTTATACGGTCATTCTACGAAGAAAATTTCATTAGCAAGTTGTTTGGCAGCTGCTAAATATATTTCAGGGAAAGGGGTGTGAGATCAGCCGCATGTAAAACATGAGTTGATCAGAATTCGTGTTTAAATTAGTTTCGCTTCGAGATAAGAATGGTCATTCAGAGATCGCATAGGATGTCAAATTTTAACATTTCTGGGGATAAAAGTTTGAAAAAAAATCTGAACCCATTCACGTTTTAACATCGCACCAGAAGGTTTGTCAAGGCTTTTCATGTTCTCATTGAGTTCGCAATTTATTTATCTGTTCTTGGATTCACTGCTGTTGACACAAGATTTTTTGTCTCTTTACGTATTAAACTTTATTATTAAAGATCACGTTCTTTGTCCTTACGCTGCATAAAATTCAACAGGAAAATCCCAAATGTTTTAAAAAGAACATATTTTTATAATTCCTGACATAGTGCTGAGTTTTGTCATGCATTCTGTAGCCCAGAAGAACTGTTGTTCTCGAACCTCACTTTTGTTGTATGTTTCATTTTTCAAAAAACTAGCCGCTGGCGCGATAACCTGCTTAATATATATATTAATTTTCTTTTAACTATGAAATAATTAAAAAAATTTCTAAAACTGGTTAAAATTTTAAAAAAGCATTTAAAAATTACGAATTTGTAAACTGGAACTTTTTTAAACTTCAAATTGTAATTTTTTTTATTTTAGTGACTTAATTATTAAATTTAACTTTATTATTACTTTGAATTATAATAATTTTAATAGGATAACTCCCTTTTAATTATGATTTTATATATATATATATATATATAAAGTAAGAAATTTACAACTAATTTTTTCCGAAGACTAAAAATTGAAATTCATAAGTAATAAATTTCAAATTATCCTATAAATGCATTCTCTTCCTGGCGAAATGGTTGGGCCCACCAGCGGCCGAGCGTTAAAGTCGCTGAACACTGGTAGTTCGGTTCGAGGTTTGAAACCCGCTAACGGGCTATCTGCAAGGGCGTTTTCGTGGTTTTCCCCATGTGTAACGTGTATACGAGACAGTTTCCCTTAGAAAGTCCTCCACGAAGGCATTCCTCCCCTTAGGCAGATAGCCCTCGAGGCTTTGCCATAATCACACACACACACACACACACCTGGCGAAATGGCATTGAAGTTAATTGAATGCCTCTTCTATTATGTTCGTTTTTCTTTAAATTTCATTGATTTTTGAACTGGGGTATTGCTTGTTTGAAGAGTTTTGGTTTTAACGATTTTTAAATTCTTTATTACATTTATAGGATTGTTTGAAATTTGTTAATTATCAATTTCAATTTTTGTTCTTTTCTAAATTTCTTACTTTATGTCTTTATTGATAATTTTTCAGCAGCTTAATGCAAAAAAATACTAAGCAAGATTATATTTTGTTTAAAAAATTGTTTTGTAATTATATATATATAAATCTTTTAATAAATCCAGCTAATGTAATAAACCAGGTCCATCTGGTACTCAGTAAAAGCGATAAAATACCTGAATTTATTATTTTTAAAATTTCTTATTTTCTTAATCAATAACAGGCATGTTAAACTTAAAAAAAGAAATATCTTTCGATTTGCGAAATGGCAATAAATTCGTGCGTGGAAATTAAAAAAAATTTGCATCGGATATCCTTAGAATTCCGATAATGTATTAAAATTACTATAGTTTTTTATATTTACTGTTTTATTTCTTTAAATTTAGATTATTTTTATTATTGCTGTCTTTTATTTATTTAGCCGTACACATATTTTTAATATTTTGGTTCTTTAAAAATGGTACATTTGGTGGAAGATTTTGAAACGTGGTACGGAATAAAAAGTGAAGTTTGAGACTAATACCACCTCTGCTGTTAATAATTTACCTAAATCCATGTTTTTCTAAAGCACCTTCTAGAAATCTGCATTCCAGCTTTTAACATGTGCAGCTGTTTATCAGTACTTCATATTGTCTCCAAGAACTTTAATTAATGGATGTCTCATTGTTTTTTCTTGTTTCATTGCACGAAGAAAGATTTAAAATCCATTATTGGTTTGGCCGTGTGAAACAGTTTTTCTGCTTGACAAGTTTTGCCCATAATATTCCTACACGTTTTTCCTAAATGAAACCGCTAACAGGGTGCGTATGAGTTACGGATTTTATTTCCAAAAGTATCAAATGACCAAAGTCGTCATATTACGAAGGCATACACTTGCACTCACATATCAACAGTAAACATTAAAATGAGGCGACATGAGGGATCTGTGAACTCATTTAGTTGAATAGTTACATATATACTTTTATACTTTTATAATTAATTTCTACACGAGAAAGATAAGCGGCTGTAGATAGCTGGCAAGGTTGAGAAAAAAGCAAGAGAAAAATAAGATGTTTCCTAATAAAACTTTTTTATAGTTATTTTATATTTCTTTCATATTGTCTAATTTTACTTTTTATTTCGTAAAGATTTAAAATTATATATATATTATAAGG
This sequence comes from Stegodyphus dumicola, assembly GCF_044657685.1. Lineage (NCBI taxonomy): Eukaryota > Metazoa > Arthropoda > Arachnida > Araneae > Eresidae > Stegodyphus > Stegodyphus dumicola. The sequence continues at coordinate 23,349,612 of NC_140780.1, read as the reverse complement.
TATCTCTGACGCTTTTCTAGCGTGCCTTCGTGGTGTAGGGGTTCTGCACACTGAGCCGATATTCCAGAGGTCCGTGGGTTGATTCGCGGCGAAGGCGTTGTTAATTTTTCATCTTGCCTGCTCCCAAAAAATACATAATGTCTCTACAATATAATATATTATTTATGAAGCGTTATATAAGAGCCAGCATCATTAACGTCAGATAAGAATTTTGTAAGAAGAATTAATTTTGAAACGACGCAGTTTAGGGAGATTTATTATAGAAACTACCAATTTTAAGACAAAAAGAAGAATAACCAAATTAAAATGGTAATGCAATTCGTATTACCGTTTTAATTTTACTGATTTTATATGTTACATACATAGTATGCAGACAGACATCTGAGTTGGAAAAAATAGAAATGCAAAGAATATAGAATTACATAATCGCGACCAAACACTGAAAAGTTTATGTTAGTATACTTATGTAAAACTAATTCTTTTAAATGGTAAAGTAACAAACTGCAAAACCGCAAAAATAATTTTGCGGTTTTGCAGCTGAAGATGGTGGTTCGGTAAAACCATCGAAACTAGTCCTGTGAAAACTTTGTAAATTAACGCTGATTTTTGTTGTTTGATTTCTGAATTAGTAACATAATATTATGAGACCGATAGCACTAAAACTAGTAAATCTCTTCTCCCATCAAAAAGCATTTTATTGGGCTAATTTATTTAGGATTTAATTTCATTTCCCTGTGTGACTCACAGCCTGTCTTATTAATGGTATCAGTGAAAAGCTGCGGTTATCATAAACAGCGTCCTGTGATAGTTAAGTAGAGATTTTAGTGTATCTAACAATGGACTTAACAGGTAACAGGCTTTCTGACTATTAAGCTATCTCGGCGATGCTAACGTTTTGAGGGATTCTCAGTATCCCCGAAGGAGAATCCTTTTATTATTTGCTCTTGCTTTTTCCACTGGTATTAAATTAAAAATGTAAATTAGTAGGACATTACAAAACAAAGACTTTGAGAAACAAACAAAGCCTTTAGAACAGTGTGTTCACTTGAGCTGTTTGCTCGCTATTCAAAGTTCAAAGCATGTTTTTATTCTTCAGAATGCAATGACAGGATTATCAAATAACTAAAAAAAAGCTGTAAATAACCTTAGGGCATATTAGCAGCTAGGTTATCCCTCTAAAAACCTAAGACGTAGGCTGTTCTGATTTCTCATACATCCTAAAGAAACAATGGAATCGTTATTTTCTTCTTTAAGTACTTTATTATTGCCAGAGATATTGAAGGTAGCAGAAATAACACATCTTGACCCATTCCAGGAAAACATTAGCAGAGGCCATTTGTTTTGCAACTACTAGCTTAGAAGTGTGATAGAAAAAAGAGATATAAAAACAATAGAAAGGAAAAAGTATCAATCCTGAAGGACCTATAAATAGACCAACATGAGCTCATTTCTTTGGAAATTTATTTTCTACTTATAGTTTGAAAATAAAATAATAATTTTGTTACGTGTAACCAAAAGAATATCTTTATTGTATATTTATTTGCAAGGAAACTTCTGAAACATGCGAAAAATATGTTGAAATGCAGCTCTAACAACGCGTGTTTTGATTTTACAAAAATTTCACTAAATTAAGTTTTTTTCAGAAATATTCTTCATATGACTTGAGACGTAGTGCAAATTTATTTCAAGAAAGATTCGCAATTTGGGTAATGTATTGAAGACAAATGTATGAAAGAGGAATGGAATAAGTGTTACTATATTAAAGTGCAAATAGATAGCCAATTATGTTTCACAGCAACACTCTAAACTTCGATAATAATAAATTCACAAACTGAAATAGGAAAACGGAAGGAAACGAAAATAAAATCTCTGAAGAACAGAATAGGGATTTTATTGGGGCTCATTACATGAATATTTGAGACTAATGCTTTTCAGTTCTTGAGATTCAAAGGGTGAAACAGACTCTTGTAACTTTTCCTAGAGCGATTCTCCGATAATGACAGGAACGATAATTCTCTCCAGCTTGGAGGAAATGAGCTATTTAAGGTGCCGGAAGTAGTTGAAAAATCCTAGAATGGTTAGAAAATGAGCAACTATGTTAAACAAATTGGGGGCTTTCTAGAGACAGCTAGTATGACGAATTCAGTGTTCTTTGTCTCACTTTCAATTCTAAAGTAATAAAATTTCTTTCTTGTAGATCGTTTTAGGGTGCGAAGCGTATGACTCCTTTTATCCTTTTATATCATTTCATTTGCTGTCATACGGCGGTAAAGTTGTAATGTTATTGCACACTTTTGAGCGAGAGATTTCGTGTTAATATTCTGCAAATTTTACTCAAGATGACTGATAATAAAAACACGTTTAGCACAGAAAACTAAAATTACGCTTCGTGTTATTAATAGTCATAACATTTTAAGAGCTGAAAATAATTCTATCACCATTAGCATTCTATATTTACTGCTGCAGATTTACGCAGTATAACATGTTAAAGATTTTAGGCTTCTAGAAAAAAAATAGTTAATGGTACTGTAGAGACATTAGGTTATTTCAAAGCAGGAGAGATGAAAAATGAGCATTGCCCTTGTGGGAACTCGAACCTCTCGAATACGCGCTGAGTGTGCTGACCATTACGCCACGAATCATGCTAAGAAGGCGGGAGAAATACCTTATATACTCCTTCTTTTAAAGGGCGACTGGGGATTAAGGGTGGGGCCCTTTCGCCAAATCCTGGTGGTGAAGAATCATCATTCGCCACCTCTTTTAGTTCGGGGATGCTGAGAGACGTGAAAAATCAACAGAGCCCTCGTCGGAACTCGGACCTCGGACCTCTGGAATACGCACCGAGTGTGCTGACCATTAGACCACGAAGGCATGCTAAGAAAGCGCGAGATATACCTTATAGTACCTTTTTGTCTAAAAACATATAGGCCATGTCAGTACTACATTTATGCTCTTAAACTGAAAACAAACGTACGCCAAATCATATTATTTACAGGAATTTTCATTATGCATTGTTCTTTTCTCGATACAATGTTCTTTCTACACAGTGCACTTCATTTAACGGCATCATAAGACCTATTGCATCTCTTGCGTTCTACCGCGCTCACATATCATAGAGTCCTTTACTGAGGAGTTCATTTTCTATGTCTGCGAGCTCTATTTCGCAGGTCAAGTTTTATTGTCTGCTGTGTCTAATATGGAAAGCTTGAAATAAGGCTGCTTAAGCATGATTACTTAACCTTTCTTTTAATTCATTTCATTTTGCACATTTAGAACAACCTGAAAGCCTTTCCTAAAGCTTAGTACTTCAGAATTAAAGGCTATATTTTTCTGTAACGTTTACTTAAAACAAATTCTGAAGCTTTCCTCGCTTTTCACATTCCGTAGAAGCGAAATCCTTTATGGACTGAATTTTCGTTTCTTTTCAATGGCCGAGTGCACGAGATCGTTGAACGTTAGTACTTCAATAAGGGGTCCATATTCTCGTGACGAGCTGGCTGCATGAGATTTTCCTGTTTTTTTTCTACATGTGTATGATAAATACGAACCAGTTTCCGTTAAAATATCTTCCGTGAAAGCATCTTACCCAGTATTTAAATAGGCGTAGCATGTTTCCCTTACCCTTTCCGGCACGCTACATTCTAAAGTCGGAGTTTTGATAGAAAAAAAAAGGTAGGCAGTCTAATTAAGCCTAGAGGAGTACACAAGTAAAATTTTTGTGAAGATAGCACTTATCGTTTTAATTCTGTGTGTGTGTGCCCATAGTGCCACACTGATTGAATAGAACTTCGAAACGAGTGCTGAAACGAGCATTGTTGTCAATGAACTGACCTATGAGATGCGGAGAAACAAAGAATGCAGACTTTCAATTGTCCTAGATTATCGGTGAACCCGGTCTGGGCACACCTAGGGTTCGCCGTGGGATTTTAGGCAAGATTTCAAGGTAAAACTTTAAAATTAATATAGAATAAAAAGATTAGCATACAGCCAAAAAATAACATAGAATTTTTTTTTCAAACAATTCCTTTCATACCCTACAAAAATCTGGAAGATTTCTTTCAAAAATGAGGATCTTAGAAAACTAAACATGGCTAAAATATATGGACTGGTTTGTGTTGAGCTGCCATCTACTATAAATAAAGAAGGTTCAGAATAACCTATAGTAACTTATAAATCTTTTTTTCATTCAATTTTTCTGTGCGTACAGAAGGAAACTTTTAGGTGTGTCCAGACCGGACACACTGTGCCGTAAAGGTTTAATGAATTACGTAACCAGATGTTTGCATTTACAAAAGCGAGAATAGATACCTAAGTAACGCTTTTGTAAAAACAAAATTGGGTAACGCGAACTTCGGCAGAAAGCGGAACACCAGTATTATGTAACTAATTAAACTTTTAGCTGATTATAGGCATTAACAACTGGTACGTGCCATTATATTATATATTGATTTTGAAACTTAAAGCAGATGTTAGTTACTTGAATCCTTTTTTTAGTTTAAAAAAATTAACAAAAACATAATTTTGTTTTAAAATTTAATATTAAAAAAGCAATAAAATCTTTGCATAAGAAAGGGTATCAGAGTTATTCAATAACACATATAGCGTGCAAGTTAGACAGTCAGCAAAAAATTTCCCAGCGGCTTGAAATATTTTGATACATTTAAAAAAAAAAGTCTAACGCTTTTAGTAAGATTACGTATATCTCACTGTTTCTATGCTTTTTAACATATAAATGTCATTCAATACATTCGAAGAATTTTTTTTAATTTACACTATAGCGTTTTAACATGATTAAAGTAAAAAAATCTTAGTTTCATGTTTCAGTTTTTAAAAAGATGAAGAGAATTCAATGCTGCAAAATTAATATTGAGAATTATGTATGTAATGTTAATATTGAGAAATTATGTATGTAATTAAGAGAAAAAAATGAGTATGCAAATCAAACATTTAAATGAAAGATAAGTATATACAAATTACTGAATTGCAGAAACATCTAGCATCTAGGATTTGGTTGCCACCAATATCTGGAACTACTTGAAACCGGGCTGGGGAATCAAGTGTAGAGAAAAGAGGATAGGTTTTTCTCATTATCTCTTAATGTTAATTACATTAAAATGGAGATAAAATGCCTCACACTATGTTAAAAATGAATAATAAAACCACATAAATGAGTTTAAATATTTTATTAATATGCTGAATGAAACACTTTTACAATTGATTGACTAATTAGTTGATCAGATTATTATGGTATATCTAGTACGCTAGACCCTAGTATATCTTCTTAAGAGTTTAGCAATAAGTATTTTTTAGCGAAACGATTAATAATTAAGTTAAACATAAGGAAAATCATTAATATTTATTATATATACTGTAAAAATTGCAATTACTATGCTTTCATTGATTTGTTTTCCTACTCTATATGCGTTTGTAGCAATGAGCTATTTCACTAATGGTTAGACGTAAATAAATGTATTACTCAACCTGAGATTAGCGTCCACAATGTGTTTTGCAGGCGTTTTATTCATGATAATATCAAACAAAATTTCTTAAACTGTAAATTATTTTGTGGATATATCGGCAACTCTGATTTAATATCAACGTTAGTATGTACTCCTTCCTTCATAAACTTACTGTGTATTTTTAACTCAACCCGCAGCCGTATGTTAAAGTTGCTGAACACTGATAGTTAAAACTGGGTTCGTTTCCAGGCGAACTGGTTGGCTGCAAGGGCATTTTCGGTGGTTTTCCTCACGTGTAACGAGATATGAGTCAGTTTCCCTTATAAAGTCATACACGAAGGCATCCCTTATTTTTGGCAGATAGCTCTTGAATGTTTTTCCATAACAAAATAAAATAAATAAAACAAAACTATTGTGTATTTATCTTAATAAGAGTTTTAGTATTCAATTCCTCTTGTTTTGCTCTACAGCATTCGATCGCACTAACCGTATCTAATTCTTTGAAAGTGAGTTCAAGAACTGGTGAACATTATGTTTTTTAATATTTTTAAGTTGTAAATCTCGGTTTATTATTTTGTTTTGTTTATTATTGCTACAGGTGCAATGATTTGGTTTTATGAGATTAAGGCAAAGCCTCGAGGGCTATCTGCCTAAGGGGAGGGATTCCTTCATGGAGAACTTTCTAAGGGAAACTGGCTTGTATACGCGTTCCACATGGGGAAAACTACGAAAACGCCCATGCAGCCAGCCCTTTGGCGGGATTCGAGCCTCTGAGCGAACTACCAGTGTTCAGCGACTTTACCACTCGCCCGCTGGCGGGCACAGATATATTGAAAGACTTTGTAATTGATTTCTGGGTCGGCTGACTCTTCTTTGTTATCAACTTTCGAAACATTAAAAACAGCGTGTACCTTTTTCGTGCATTCATTTGGAGTCTTTTTTCCGAAGACGTAAAGATAGTCAGTTTTTCCCTTTGCGATTAATAATGTTGCTTATTTTGCACTTAGAAACTTTTATGCCATGAATTTCACATGCTACAGGAAAATAATTTCACATGCCATGAATTATGGAATAGGCATATTTGTCTGTGTCTAGAGCAAAAATATAATCTTCAGTTCACAGACTGTTTGCATGCGAATTTACTGAAAAAAAAGCAGACAATATTTTTCACTTCAAGTAGTAAGCTGTTACCAAAACGTTTTATTAAAAAACAATTGTTTTTCTTTAAATTCTTTACATAAATCTTTCTATAAATGTGTAAATCCCCTTTGTATTAAAATTTCTGTTATCTTGTTGGCATGGTGGTAGGGAAGCTGGGTTTCCACAGAAGGCATGGTTGCTTGTACGGGAAAAGTGAATTTGTGAACGAGGCGCTTAAAAGGTGTAAGTCCTCTCGAAAGGTTTGGTGGTAGAGAAAAAAATTGTGGAAGACGCTGGGATCCGTCTCTCGTGAGGTTCTTCTTCAAGAGCTGGGCAAGCTCCTACAGTAAGCTATAAAGGGGAAACCTAAACGGGAGACATACATTGTATTAACCATCATACCAACCACATAATATCAAGTTTTTGCGAGGGAGATATTTTTTATATATACTCCCGGGAGCAAAAATGTAGTTTTTATGAATGGTATCATTCATACACCATCTTTTTTGTTCTTTATCTTTTGTTTAATAAATGGGCTTTATAAATAAGTCACGTGTGTTTTGTTTCTGAATCTTTATTTTCCAGAGTTGGCATTATCTTGAGTTTATGGACGTGAGTGCATATTTAAGTAGGAAAATCAGGTGTTCAATCTGAGTTGTAATATTCATTTAGGCAAATAGTCCTTGTTCATTCAGCCTATCTTATCATTTATTTAGGTAGTGTGGAAGAGTTTGTGAAATTAATATTTAAATCCGACTAATAATGCTAATAAGGACTATCTGTCTAAGGAGAGGAAGTTCTTCGTTCTTCGTGAAATGAAAATGCCTCGTACATACTTTACGCGCGAGGAAAACCACGAAAACATCTGCGAAGATAACCTCATTACCATCTCATTATCAGGTATTTGATTCCCTGTCGAACTACCACTATTCAGAGGAATCTACTAGCCATCCATCTATATTTTAAGTTTAAATAGTATAAAAATACATACAATATAAATATTCGTTGATGAATTGGAAATCATTCTTTGATTTGCTTTACTCAGTAAGCATATGTTCATAATATAAGTAATTCTTATCTACAATATGTTTACTGATATCTAGTAGGTAACTGGTGCGCATTAGGTATTACAAGAGATCATGATTTAATACCATTATAAAATAATTATTAAATTGCACCAAAATGATGATTCAGGACATTTTTATGATGCCTCTTCCCATTACTATATCTAAGAAAATATATAATTTGTCCATCCTTACATTTGCGTTTTTATCTTTCCATTTGTGCTTTTTCATATCATATATCAGAAAATGATTCAATTTATCGAGGGTGTTCCGTACCTGAAAAATAATTATGTGTGTGTGAGAGGAAGAAACCCAAACTGTGTTAAGTTTAATTAAATATCTTAGTAGAGTTTTTTAAAAACAGAAACTGTCGTCAATATGAAGGTTCGCTGTCTCCTTAATCATGTTTTGCAGCGTGGCTACACATTAATTTTAACTGTTGCTGAAACATATGATTAAAAAACAATATTAATACTTAGCGAATGCATTGAGAATTTTGCTCAGAATTTTTATTAAAATATCATTTGTTTGTTTAATCGATTAATGTAAGCAGGCGAAGGTTATCTTTCTAAGGGAGGGAAGTCTCCATAGAGCGTTTTATAAAGAAAATAGGTTAATACTCTCACTGCGTAATGAGAAAACTACGAAAATGTAATGCAATTCCTCTTACCTGCAATCGAAGTTGGCTCGAATTACTTGTGTTCAGCTGTCTTGGCCATTTGTAGAAAACAAAATTTTGAAAGAACGGATTCATTATCAAGCAAAAATATTAAATTTTTAACGATTTTTTAATTTAGTACCCAAATTCTATTAAATTTTAATTATTACAAAAATTGGCCTGTTTTCAGTGAACAACTTCCAAAAAATATTATCTTTGAAAATGCTAGGCTTAAACTTCTTACAGTTTTACGAATAATGAAGTTTCTTTGAGAAAAAGAAAAGTGTCTTGAAATATATCTATATTATCATAATCACTGCTGTTCTAAACTCAGGCATGCAATCTAAACTAACATTTCTTAAAACTCCAAGAGCGAAGCTAAAGATGATTGAGCAAGAAATTAAATACGTTTTTGAACACATTAAACCGTGATTAGAAAAAGAGTTTGAACATTACAGAAAAAAAAAAAAAAAAAAAAAAAAACCTATTACAGTAAATTAAACAGTAAAAACTGAAGAAAACAAGAAAACGTCTTTCTTTGCTTACAATCGCATAAAAATTTCATAAAAGAAACTTGAAAATGTAAGGAGAGATATTTAACCAAATCTATTTAAACCAAGCTACAAACATGTTCACAAAAGTCCTATAAAATACATTTTTGACCATTCTTGTAAATAGTACTTTTTTCTTGCTCTATGTAAATCATAGTACTGAAATAAATTAAGATATCCCTAGAGGTTTGTGGTGAAAAGATGAAAAATACACTTATATGTATATATATATAAACTTTTAAAGCATTTAAAGTTAATATTAAATTCGAATCAAAGCAAAGAATCACCTCAACAATACTAATAACTACAAACCATTTATAAGAGGTTTAACACAATATCTAAACAAATCAAAATTAAAATAAGAATTCATAATAGAACAACCTCGAAAAATAAAAACATGAAAAGGAAAATGTATATAATTATAAAAATATAAAAATTAATCTTCTTTTACTGAAACTCCAATTCAGAACTCTTCAGTACAAAATGAGTTAAGTTTCATAGAAGTCAATTAATTTGTTTCGAAAACATCTTTTGTTCTCCTGGTTCATTTGAGATCAAAACCGAAAACGTTTCATAAAATTCATATAAAACCGAAATATCGAATCTCAAATGTATCCAGAATTTTCCTTTTACCCCTTGTTTTGATTCTAATTTAATTTAAACTTTAGATGCTCTATGCATTTTTATTTTTAGAGTTTGTACTACTATAAATTCTTATTTTAATTTTGATTTGTTTGGATATTATGATAAACATCTTATACACGGTTGCAATTATTAAAATCATTGAGGAATGCCTTGCTTTGACTTTAATTTACTTTTATCTTTAGATACTTAAAGTTAATATAATTTATTCGTCAGTATTATAAAGGAGAGGTCCAAAGACACATTTACAGTCGTAGACAAAGTACAGCAAACACGCTGAAACAATCAACAACACAGCCTTCAGGCTACAACAGCAAAGGCAGCTTCACTACAAAGCACTAAAGTAAGCACTAAAGTACAGCATGAAATGGTAGCTTTGGGTTCTTGTAGAGATCTATTCTCTGATCATTAAAACAATATAGATAGGCCAAAAAAGAGAATATTAGCTGAGAAGCAATTTAAATCAACAAACACAAGCTCACAGCAAGAATAAATATATAGTTTTCAAAGGCCCCAGCAATGGTTAATGGTTAAGATCCCCGAGAACTGAGAATCCGACCGTACATCGCGCAGTTAATCAATTGGATACTGATTAGATGGTCATGATGAAATATATCACGGGGTAGCTGTATAGCATTTCAGTAGGGGATATGGATTTGTTGAGTTTCGAAAACGCACACTAGGAATATCTGTCAAGGCGAGGGGTGCATTTGTGGAGCACTTTCTCAGGAACTGGCTCGTATCCGCGTTATACATTAGAAAAACACAAAAATTTCATACGACCAACGCATTTGCTGGTTAGAACTATCAGTGTTCACAGACTTTACAGCTCAACTAATGGAAACCATTGTAGTAAGGGGAAAATGTTAACAGGATTTAACTTTTACTAAATGACTATCAGATTAACAAAGTAAAGGAACGTAATTTTACAATTTGATAATTAATTAAAACAATTTGAATATAGGTTACCTCATGTGATTCCTCATAGTTCCTTTTCTAATCAGTTTTAGACCATATTTTTCATGAAAAGATACCAATACAGTTTTAATTAAATAATGAAATTTAATAATTATTGCATAAGTTTAAAATTCTTTTAACTGTTTTGCGTAGCATTAATTTTCTACTTATTTTCAGTTTTTCAATGTTATAAGTTTCCTTCTTACATTTTTAGGTCACTCCTCCTTGCGCTCACAAATCAGTGTGAGAATGTGCAATTACAACTTTTAAAACCTAAGAAGCATATGTGTTCGATATTATCGTCATGCGATGATTTGTAGGTTCTTTATATTGTTGCGTGCGTACGGGTTCGTTATGAAATAAATGCACAAGTCCGATGAAAAAGGAACAAAAATTTATTATTATCACAACAAAAATGCTTAAATTTTCTCAAATTATCATGCAGTATTAGAATATCTCACAGTAGTTATCTTTTAACTATTCAAATGTCCAATAGAACTTAATTCAAAACAGCTAAAGAACGCTAATCCGCGAATTCGCTACAATCGACAAGAGCAGTTTTCTAAACAACAACAAACTAAGCAACTACTACAAACTGAGATGTTTTCCTGCTTTTATAAGATTTTAAAATCAGGCGCTAGAATTTTCCAGTACTTTCTCGAAATCAAAAAGAGATATTTATTTATTTAATGCACGCGCTCTTGTATTTTCAATTTTCCGGCTTAGCTTTCTTTTAATATTCGTCACGCGCTACACTGCGCGAGAAATAAAACCATTTAATTTATAATTGAACTAACATTAGCATTTTAAATACCAAATTCGTAACAATATTTTACCGCGATATTTTCAACGAGTATGTTTTAAAACTGCGATGTTTTTGAAGAGCAGTATTTTCCACCACTATGTTTTATGTACCACGATCTCTTAGAAAGTTGGATGCTTTCTTCTTACTTTCTTTTCTCCGACGTTGTTTTGTTACGACACTGTTTCTGCCTTGCGTTGTTTTCTCCGCGACGTTTTCTTCTGAGATGCTTTCGGCGGACACGAAACATTCAACAAAAAAAAAAAAAAAAAAAGATTTTTTTTTTTTAATTCAAGAAAGTTCAATGTAGTTCCGCTCGTTAAATATGTACGATTCAGCTACTTTAATATTTAAAACGTAAGTTATTTCGCTTGTAAACAATTTGGATTAGTTTAAAATGTGTAAAAGCCAGAAGATACAAATGTTTTTGAAACTTACTGAAATATTCAGAACCATTTGGGTCATTTTCGAAACTTGTTTTTTAGTAACTGCATTCCTTCAGAGAACTACAAAAGTGAATATTTAAAACGATAACATTTACCACAGACTTAATAAATGGCATGCCGTCTAACTAACCATTCCATTAACTGTAACTCTTAATTTCGTTGTTGTTAATAGAATACTAAGGTAACACAGCATTACATTAATAAAGAGCTAAAAAATTACTTTCAGCCTAGCATTTAGACGTCCTTGGGGATGTGTATGAATCAATTCATATTTTAATTTTTTCTTTTTCATTTCCCTTTCAAGCTGAAGACTGATATTTCTGTATACGTGAAATGTTGCACGCGAACATTTGCTCCTCTTTCGAATACAAATTTTAACTAGAAAAGCCCTTTTGGATAATCATTATTATTATTTTTTGGGAGGTCAAGGCTAGAATACCAGTCTAGTAAATTTGTAGTCCGCGTAGAATACCTCGTAGTCGTTAAATTTGTTTTGCTATTTTCAATTTAGTGAAGCTATAATTCTTTAAATGTTATTTAAAAACAAAAGATTTCTTATGGGCTATAGCATATAGCAGCTATTATAATGCACAAATAAGAAAGAAATCGAATGCTGAATATCCGTCCTAAGTTATACAGGGAGTTCAAAAAACGACAATAGTTGTATTGCCTTAAATGCTGAGCCCTAATCCTTCAATTCCAGTAGTGTAGTTTCTTTATATGCAAAACTCTCGAATGCATTACAAAACGTATTTTCTGACTACGAACTCTTTAAACGCTTATTTTCGGCCGAAATGAAATATTCCTTAACATTCCGTAACGCTCAGAAATCAACTGCACAATGAAAGTTGTTCATATAACTGATCAATGAAATCATCTTGTACAAACTAACTTTAACCAAATAACTTTGCATATTTTCACGAATTTACTAATTACTCATACCTCATTGAATTATGACAAAAAGACACAGAACAATTTATATTTTACTCTGTTGATGTTGTATGCTATCTCACATGTCTGACAGCAACATCAGAAGTTCAGGCATTTTCAGAACAAGTTCACGAGAAGCACGGGACTGCGTCTACCGCTACCATGGGCCTTGAGCAGCTTATAGGTAACAGCGCTACTTATTGGGTAACAGCATTTTACAGGTAACAGTACCTAGTTCTGTCTCAGTTCAAGAAGAAAAGCCTAGGAGAGGGGTCCAAGGGTCTCCTTTCTTTTCTCCTACCACCAAACCACTCAAGAGGACTTATATCCGGTTAAACTTACGTCCAACGCTGACTTATATTTGGGGCGGTCTTATATCTGGGAGGGAAAATATCCAGAGGAAAAACTGGAATCCTGCTTCCAAGACACTATATATTTATAAACATGAAAGCCTACTCCACGGTCCGAATTCGGTCTTAGCGATACAGAATGAATGAATAGATGAATAATACACATTTTACAGCGATCAGCGCAGATTATTTTACTCTAGAATGCGAAAGGAACATTTTAACATTTCGGCTTTTTAACATATACTTTGAGGTGCCAAATTAAAAGTTAAAATTTTCATTTTTAGAACTGCAGTACACCCACTGCTGAAACCTTCCTAATAAAGTTTATTTAAAATTTATATTTTTAATAATTTTTTTAACTGGAAACCCGCATTTTAGCTCAATATTTAATAAAATGAGGCCTGTCGCCACTTCTTTCGGTTATCTTCAACAGTTGGAGAGAAAAAATTCCACTTATAAGGAACTCGGCTAGTTGTAATTTTGCTGAATTTTGAGTTTTTCTCATGACAGCAGAAATAATTGCAGGGATTAGACAATGAAACTAAAATATTCTCATCTTGAGTATCATATTTTATTAACACGGTATCGTTCCTCTTTGGAAGGCCAGTACTCCAGTGATTAATTATTAAAATGGCCGATGCAAGTCTTGTACAGTCATAAAAAGTTCTTTTAAATACTTAATGCTTGAAAAGCAGTGTGTGTTTCCTTTCATGTTGCTGGAAAAGAAAAAAATACCGAATCTGTTCTCTAGCATTCACTAGACTTCAAAGGCATTGAAATAAGAGGACTGTGTAAAACGCGGAAAATGTTCAAGCTCATTTTCATGCTCCTCAAAACGCTTTGTTTTGCTGTGTGAAGTAGTATATTACTATTCTCATATACAGACCTACTTTGAGATACAGTATTTGAATTATTAGGTAGATTTATTCTCTAGAATGAATCAATATCCTTGACAGCTCCGTCCATCAACAGCAATCAATGTTCCCAGATATTTCTGCTGCGTCCCAGACGTCACTCTAGGTACGAGATACTAATGGTTATAACACTTCTAAAAAATTCTCCACCCATGAGAGCTCTCCCAGATGTGGGAAAGATAATGAAGACAGACTCATAGATAAATAATACATATTTTGCATTACGTCTAGATTTTGCTTTTCTGACAGTACTAAAACTAGCATTTGGATTAAGTGCTGGTTATTAGTATATTTTCTTCGCTGGAGGCTCAGTGTTAACCCTTGTAGCTGCTCGAGGGTCAGTGCTAACCCAATGTAGCTCCCAACAGACAAATTTTATAGAAAAAGGTGAATTCGGGAGAATGTTGAGATCTGACGTCATTTACATTAGCGCTAGTCACAATTATTTTCAATACTGTATCACCCTTTACAGATAATTTCTCTTACGTCACTAATTATTTCAATTAGGTGAAATTCTTGTCCTTTCTGGGTATGCAGATGGATATTGTATACTTCGTTACATTAAAGAGACCTTTTGACTTGATGACAGGTACAATGGCCAGACGAGCACGAAAAGTTTCTTTTAAACTCTGATATATATCTTAAATTTTTATTTTATAATTATTAATAATATATAATACCGTTGAAAATTCCTTTTTCATACTTGTTGCTGTTGTTGAAATTCAACATTCGACATCATTAAAGTTCCCAATCGCAAGTGCAACGGTATATTTGCTAGATGTTTCATTGCTCAAGCGTTTTACACATCTCCAATATGCTAAGAAAAATGGGATCAACTTATGCAAATTCGCGAATTGGTTAACGAAAGGTAAAAGTACTAAAAGGGACCCATTTACCACTCTATAAAAATATTCCCTCTTTAAACCTGTAGAGTTGATTAAAATACTGTAATTATGTAAAAACAGGCAGTGTCCTTCGGATGAAGGGGTAAAAAAACAAGATCAAAATTAATAAAGTTTCAGTTTTTAAAATCCAATAGTAATTGTAAAAACACGTTAAAAGATTTTTTAATCCATAGATAAACTTGGATATTTACATCTTCAGATATTTTTTCTGGAATATTGTAGTATGAGCAATATGCTTCTCACATTTTTTCTCATAGAAAGTAAAACTTTAACATGGAATGATCAAATTTATCTATCATTTAGCGAAAGATTTATTGGATTTGTTTTCTGTTTTAGTAGCAAATTTAATTTCGGGCTTCTAAGTTCCGTGAATGAGAGAAGATAAAATCTCAGTCATCGACCGAAATTTACTACTCTTGCATACAGTGCATCGAGGTAAAGTGTTTTCATTATGAAATAAATATTTATCTCTAAAATAGAACAATGAAAAAACTTTGATTAAGTACTCGTATTTGTAGATAACTGGCTTTCATAATCACTGATTCAATTCTATTTAATTTTTTCCTCCACTTTTCAGTTAGTTGAAATTTATTTGCATATGGCAATGATCTTGAACTATTATGTATTCTGTACATTCTGTCGCATTCATAATGTAAAATAAATTAAGTAAAAATGTATTGTCATATACTAATAATGATTAATGAAATATTCTAATCGCTTAAAGGTTGGGATAAATTTTATGATCCAAGTACTGGTTGGAACTAAAATGGTCGTCATTCTCTTCCATAGAGTATTTTTGATATTTTTGTTTTGTGTTTGATAAATGTTTAAAAACATTTTAAACACCTAAACATGAGGAAAGGAGCCATTTATATGTCTCCCTCGCAAAATGAGAAGCTTTTTAATAGCGAAGTTATATTAAGGTTAATTCACTATTTATTATTTCAAGGCTTTTGAAGGAATATATATATATATATATATATAATATATGTTTGTGTGTGTGTGTATGTAGTAGATTCTGTAGTAAAACACAGGCGGTTGAATCCGTAAAGAACAGTGATAATTTTGATGGCTTAGAGATGTTGAAATTCCAAGCCACAATGAATAAGAAATTTGGCAGTCGAGGTAGATTTAATTCAACTTTTATTTCAGCAAGCAATGTTGCGTTGGCACACACGTAATGTGCCACAAACACGTTGGCACATTATTTATGCCTATTCCATAAAGTTTGCATTTTTGATAAACTTGCAATAAGAAAGAAGGAGCAGACAGACTGCAGTCCAGCTAGGCCAAAGTGTAGAAAGCAAGTGAGTTATGTTCAGATTGAAATCTTATGTCAGACTGAGTTAGTTTTGGTTCTCAAGGCATTTTGATTGGATAATTAATACTGCTCTAAAATTACTATTGGCTGTTTGAGTTTTGCTTTCATTTACATCATCAGAATAATGTAAGAGTCATATGGCATGGATTAATCTCTAAATAATGCAGCACAGAGAAATTACTATTTTTAGAATAGAGAAGGAAAATGAATTGACCTTACTAATTTAATCTTTTACATATTCTTTATTTTTCTCACATATATATATATGTAACGCAATAAAGTACCTTACGCGTTTAATAAAATATTTTACTCTGTAAACTTATTATTTAACTATATAAATGGTAAAATTTGTTCTACCATCTAAAGTCACATGTCCTCACATAATAATGCTGCATTGAAAGCATTATCGTGTTCGTTAAAGTTCTTGACGTTCAAAGCTCACACACTTCGTAATTTTCTCGTAGTCGAATGCCCATTGCATTTCTGCTTTTCTTCTGCAAGCAAACCCAAAATCCACGGAATAACGAGAATGATTTAAAAATTTTGCTGATCATACTTTTATACTATATATTTTCATCAAATGCATTTCTGCAAAAGTCTTTATTCAGAGATCTATTTCTTATTACACAGCATTCCAACAGACATGCACAATCTGTCATACTGAATTAAAAGTACGATTTATAATAAATAACACAGTAAAATCATTTAGCTTTATATTACTTTATATCAGTAACTCTGCATAACATTATTGTACAGGTTCTGCAATGATTACATAAACATGACTATTCTTTTTCCTTCGTTATGTTCCCTAGAGTGCCACGCCCTATGATTTGATATGTATACGTATAGTGATAACAGGCGTGCCCCAGGTATATAGAAAGCTTAGATATGATTAGGACTGGATAGCTGCTTACTAATCTTGGTAAACTTAGCAAATGCTAAAGCGGTTTCACTTAACTACTTAAGATATAGACAAATAAAGATCTGTCCTTTCAATTTCTCATGTAGGCTTGACGTCTGAAAGTGAAAATAAATGAATAAGACTACTCTCTGTAACATTACTAATTAAAATACCGCAATACTTGTTAA
The DNA here is from genome assembly GCF_044657685.1 of Stegodyphus dumicola. Classification (NCBI taxonomy): domain Eukaryota; kingdom Metazoa; phylum Arthropoda; class Arachnida; order Araneae; family Eresidae; genus Stegodyphus; species Stegodyphus dumicola. The sequence continues at coordinate 23,332,384 of NC_140780.1, read as the reverse complement.
GGTAGTGATTGGGTGAACTACGACGAGTGTTTAAATTCATTCGGATTATATTACAAGGAAGCCTGCTATAATGAAATTTCCAACTTCCAAGGAATCATAAGTTTTGGTTTATCGAACTGAATCCGATAAGAAAAATGGAAAATAATAATTTGGCTCGTAAGTTGTAAAAATAAAATAAAATAACTATGCCGCCCTTATCAACAGCCGTGAATAATAATTTTAGCTTGAAACAAATTCAGATAAGGATCAGTTACATTTACTGCACCCATCAGCGGCTGAAGTGAATATGACTGTCTAAACGTTAGTAGTAGAACTTGGGCTCAAATGGCGAGCTCGATGCATGGGCGTTTATATGGTTTTACCTATGCGCAACGTGTACGAACAATTCCCTTAGAAAGTTCTCCAGGAAGACATCCCTTCTCCTTAAGAGAAACTCTAGGAAGCTTCCCTATTACCTAATAAATCCAAATAATTTCATATAGCATTATCTTCATTTGTTAAATGTGATTTTATTTATTTATTTTATTTTTTTAGTTTCTTTACATGGGTATAATTATAAGCAGTTGTAGAGACATTAGGATTTTTTTTGGAAGCAGGAAAGATGAAAAATTAACAATGCCTTCGCCGGGAATCGAACCGCGGACCTCTGGAATACAGGCTCAGTGTGTAGAACCACTACACCACGAAGACACGCTAGGAAGGCGGGAGAAATACCTTATAAACTCCTCTACTTCCCCTTTTAAAGAGCGACTGGGATTTTTAGGGGACCCAATCGCCAAATCCTGAGCGGGGAGAAATCATCATACACCACCTTTTTAGTTCGGGGGCCACTATAGAGACATTAGATATTTTTTGGAAGCAGACAAGATGAAAAATGAGCAAACGCCTTCTCCGGGAATCCAACCACGGACCTCTGAAATACCGGCTCAGTGTGCTGACCACTATACCACGAAGGCACGCTAGAAAAGTGGGAGAAATACATTATAGAGTGAATTACTTATCATAAACTTCACTGCTCAAGCACATACAAGCATCTAATACATAGAAGATATTGAAATAAAGTTTTTAAAAAAGTGTTTGTTCCAATTCTGTCCGTAAACTATTGTAAAAGCATATCTGTAATCTTGAGCTGCACCAAAATATAGCCATTTGTAGAAATCAGACTTAAGTGCATTAAAAGACTTAAGTGCCATGAAATACGTTAATAAATTGAATAGGCTGTGGAAAGGGTAATAATTTCGTAAATTCTGCGTGCTTAAATCTATAAGGTATTTCTCCAGCCTTCTTAGCCTGCCTTCGTGGTATATTGGCCAGCACACTCGGCACGTATTCGAAAGGTCCGTGATTTGACTCCCGGCGAGGGCTCACTTTTCATATGTTCTGCTATTTAAGATAATCTAATTCATGTCTCTACAACACGACTAGGCGCATAGTTTGGAGAAAAGCTAGCAGAATTCAATGAAAAAACTCTAAAACATAGAAATGTCATAATAGTTTCAGGATGTATGGAAATGAGTAGCACGAAACATTTGAAGTTTTTTGAAACCATGGTAGACAAGCAGATAATTTAGGCATTTTAAAGAGAAATTTCATTCAGACTTTTTAAAAGTTTATAGCAAATACCTATTATTTCCAACAACTCTAAGCACAATACTGAAGTTGTGGAACTCTAGGATGCTATGTAAATTCCCAAACAGCTTCATATACTTAACGCGTACTTTGTAACACGAGTGCATTCTAAAATAACTAACTGCGTCGCGGTTTTTGAGACAAATGAACGCAGCGCTTTTGCGCTACGCAGCTGTCAAACGGTTAATTGGGAGCTTTTGCCACATCCTGCTTATTCCTCAGATATTGTCCCAGGTGATTTTCACTTATTTCGTGCCTTACAAAAATTTTTAATGGGAAAAAAATTAAATTCTAAACAGGATGTACACAATGAACTTTCAAGTTTTTTGCGTCAAAACTACTTTCTACAGCAATAGCATAAAATAGCTGCCTGTAAGACGGCGAGACATTGTAGATAATGAAGGAAAATATATAATTGATTAAAATATAAAATTGTGTTTTTTTATATTATTTAAAAATTTACCAAAAAATGAGCACGAATTTATAGACTGACCCAATATAAGTTACGAAATCACATCAAAATGATTCAACTCCATGTAAAGGAAAAAAAAGGGTTTAGTTAAATTCTCAGAAAAAATATTATACTAGAGGCTAACGCTGTTCATTAAAATTTTCTTACTTTCCTATTTGAGACACAGAGACAATTTTCTATTGAATATTAAGTTCCTTTTATAAATTGAGACACATTATATTCAAATTTGATGGAAGCAAAGTGTTTTAACTTTTACCATTTGAATAATGAAACTGAAAAGAAGAAATAAAAATTGTTTTGATTTTCATAGGACCCATTTTTGTAGTTTTCTTTGTATAAATGTTATACTTTTTTTTAACTAGAAAACGGATATGTGAGAATTCCTTTTGAAACAGTACACATATTCAGAATTTCAAGCATAATGTTTGTCATAAACTGCAAATTTTTGCCTTCTCTGCTTATCTAAGTTAACACAATTTTCAACATTCCTGTAACTAAGCTAAAATCAAAAATAATTCCTGAAGAACTAAAAAAATAACAAAATCTAACTCGAACTAAAAAAAATAGTTCCTGAAGCTAAAATCGGTAGACTCACTTGTAAGATTTGTCATGGTTTGTTAAAGTGATAGATATTTCATGTGAGACGTGATCGATTTCATTTTATGCTATCGCCATCTTATTTATTTGAGAAATTAAATATTATCCTTGCACTAAATCTTCCTTTTATCGACTCTTTAATTCATGTCATGATTCTTCGAACTTTATGAGATTCCAGAAACTGCAATCATTGGCTATTAAACACCTATCAAATGTCGCTAAATATAGACACCATAAAAATAACCGATAGGTTAGAGGTATAAATAAAGTTTCTTATTTTGTAGAGATGATTTGTTTTCTTCTTCACACGCAATCTGATTTTAGCAAATGCAAAGGAAATATCACATAAATGTTTATATAATGATCACAGCTGATATCAGGTAATTATCTTAAATGAAACGATTCTGCTGAAACCTCACTTTATATAAAGATGTGTTGAAAATAACTTTTAAACTTGTAAAGTAAAAATCTCAGTTTCAGAGCTTTTCATTATCCCTAACGACGTTTTTTTGTGAACTTAATGTGTATTTTATCATTTTTTGAGTAGACTGGAGATCCCACAAAAGTTGCCACATCTAAAAATACTAACGATTTTGTATATTTGTTTCACCGCTGGACATTGGTAGTTAGACGCCCATTCAAATCTAGCTGAACAGACTTTACTACATGAGTGTTTTATTAGTTGCTCTTTTGTGTAACCAAAATAAAAGCTAATTTCTATAAGCCGACATCATCGTGGCCCAGTGGTAGAATTCCTGAACACTAGTAGTTTGATTCATTTCCCAATCCCGGCAAACTAGTCAGCTGTATGAGTATGTTTGTGATTTTTCATATACGTAATGTGGCTACGAGTCAATTTCACTTTGAAAGACCCCACGAAGACACTCCTAGCTCTAGCCTGGAAAGCATGCGAGGACCTAGAGCAGAGTGGGGTTTTCCAGAATCAAGTAAACCAAATTTTTAGAAAAATCTTTCCGATGACATTGCTTTTCACAATCAGATAATCCTAGTGCGCTTTTCCGTTTTCAAATAAATAAGCAAACAACATCACTTCGGTGAAGTTATTCAGTGCTTTTTAACCTAAAATGAAATTTAATACTCTATGACAGCTGGTTACGTATCGTTAAACCGTTGGCGAAAAGTATACTTTTTAAGATTGTTCTGCGAGACCTGATAACAGATGTAGTTTTATCAGCTAAAGGCTAAGAAAACACCATTTTAAGTCAAATATCAATAAAAGACAAAATTATAGAAATTAAATATTTAGTTCTCTTCACGCAAATTTAAAAAAGTGGAACGATACAAATGAAGCTATTGCTTTTCAATACTTTCATTTATTTGGTGTTGACTGGCAGCAAGAAATTATATTGAATTCAATAAAGAAAATTTAAGCTTAAGCGTACAAAAAATAGTCAGAAAATTTCGACAAAATAGTAACCAAATGGATAAAACCGCTGAACACTAGTAGGTCGGCTCTACGAACGGCATTGTTATAGGAATTTCTTGCGGTTTTTTCCGTATGTACAACGTGAATACGAACTTTCTCTTGAAAAGTCCTCCGTGACGATATACCCCTTTTTAAAAACAACCTTGGGGTTCTGTTGTTGTTGTTTCTGATCCTCCTGATCTGAAAGAATCGATCACACCCATAAAATTCATTTTAGCCAAAAGGTATGAGCGGCTGAGATCCTTAGAAGTGGGAGGAGGGGAATGGCTCTGAAGATCTCCTACCAGCTGCTTCTGGAGAGATTTTAATTCCTTCTATGGCGCAAAGACACTATCATGCATTTAAAACATCCATGCCTTCAACGGGTTTCGAGACCAGGTCCAAAGAAATGGTAGCCGGCTGATCCAGCGCCATGTCAAAAGGGCGTGCTTTATTTGAATGAAAAACGACAATTCCTGTCTATAACGAAAATGCCAGTCAGTTTCCCTCAGAAGGTCCAGCCTCACCAATGGCCGAATGATAACGGTGTTGAATATTGGCAGTTCCGACCTGGGTTTGATGTCAGGCAAATGAGCTGTCCGCATGAGTGTTTCGGAGTTTTCCCCCACGCATAATGTGTATACAAACTAGTTTTCCTTAGAAAGTCTTCCAAGAAGGTATCCCTTCACCTAGGCATATAGCCCTTTAGCGCTGTGCCGTAATTAAAAAACAGCAAAAACAAACCAACCCTCAGAAGGTCCTCGAAGGTATGCTTTCTTTAACCAGATAGCTTTAATCAATTAACTTAACCTAATTTAAATGAGACATTCAGTGTGGTTGGAAGTATGTTAACATTTAACTATATTTTGTTGCCGACTAGTTTTCCCAATAATCTCTTTTATTCTAATCTCAAACAGCTTCGGCGGGCGTAATGCAAAATGTGTCGATCGAAATATGAGTATTTCCTTTGGTATTTTTAACATTTATCTGTTTAACTGCTCATTAATGCTATTTAAAGATTTAACTATGAAAGGTTTTTCATCTTGTATATTTGTTTCTACTTCTTCCTTAAGTTATTTTAAATCACGTTTACGCCAAACTGCAACAATGGATAAAAATTGGGTTTTTTTTTATTTCAATCGTTCTGTATCGGAGCTGGGGAAAGGCCCTCTCAGCGTTACGGCCGGAAAATTCCGCATAGAAGGCTGCCTTCTATATTCATTATACATGAAAATGTCTGCTAATTTTTAATGTATCTGATTTCGGTTTGTATATTGGAAGAAAAGGAATCAAAGTACAAAATCAAAGAGTCATTTTTTAAATTAAATCAAGAAAATACCAATTATTCATGACATTTTGAGGAACTTTGAAATTTCAGGGCTAAACCAGTAACTCTCAGAGGGTTAAAAATATATTTGACTTTAATATTAATTTCGGTATATGATCAAATAAAATATTGTATGAAATATTATTGATAATTCAAAAAGTAGCTGTTGAAACTGTACATATTGCAACCACCCCTCTTGAATGAAGCATATATATAATTTTATTATCCATTGCTTCCATTGACCCATTGGTGTTTTATCGGACTTCTCCTTTGATATCTCGTAATTACATAGAATGTTTTTATGTTCATTTATTACCATTTTTATGTTCCTTGATGATCAGTTGTTATTGTCATTCATCTTTTGTTTGATCATGGATCGCAAGAATTTCTGTTTTGTTCTATGGATGTGGTGTTTCGATAATATGCTTCGCTTTTCATAGAGATACATTTTACTTACAAACATATATATATATATATCAAAAAATAGTCAGAAAATTTCGACAAAATAGTAACCAAATGGATAAAACCGCTGAACACTAGTAGGTCGGCTCTACGAACGGCATTGTTATAGGAATTTCTTGCGGTTTTTTCCGTATGTACAACGTGAATACGAACTTTCTCTTGAAAATTGATATATATATATATATATATATATATTCCGACCTGGGTTTGATGTCAGGCAAATGAGCTGTCCGAATGAGTGTTTCGGAGTTTTCCCCCACGCATAATGTGTATACAAACTAGTTTTCCTTAGAAAGTCTTCCAAGAAGGTATCCCTTCACCTAGGCATATAGCCCTTTTGCGCTGTGCCGTAATTAAAAAACAGCAAAAACAAACCAACCCTCAGAAGGTCCTCGAAGGTATGCTTTCTTTAACCAGATAGCTTTAATCAATTAACTTAACCTAATTTAAATATATATATATATATATATATCAATACAAATATATATATATATATATATCAATACAAATCATTTCATATATACAATAAAGCATTTATAAATTACAAAATTAAGAGCATTTACTGAAAGAAATTTATTAGCCCCCCGTTTTTGTCTATAATATTGGGTTTTACTTCTCAAGCTGTTAAAAAAAATTAAATAACTTTTATTTTGAATTTTAGATAGTAATTTTTACAGTTATTGAGCAGTTTTGCCATTCCTATATTTCCACATTTCTTGGAGGCTTATTGACTTCCCAAACTGCTTTCATAGTGTATGGTTTTGCCATTCCTATATTTCCACATTTCTTGGAGGCTTATTGACTTCCCAAACTGCTTTCATAGTGTATGGTTTCCAAACATTCTTGACTTTAAATTCTAATTTTATACAGTATAGTTTTTATATTGTATAATTTATGAAGGGTCATATCTTGAAGATTATATCTTGAAGATTAATTTAAAAAAATTCAATCTTAATTTTTATTGTCACTTTTATTAGGATTTTCTATTAGAACTTTTAACCTTATAAAATAATTTTTATTTTAAATTGCGTTAAATTTTTCTATTTCTAAACTATTTACATTATAATTTTTCTGATGAGTTTTCAAATATTTGTGATTTTATTATGTCATTTTTTTCGTTGTTAATTCACATTAAATATTCTTATATCAGTAAGTTTTTAGAGACATTATGTTATTTCGAAGCAAGAGACATGAAAAATGAGCAACGCCTTCGCCGGGACTCGAACCACGAGCCTCTCGAATACGCGCCGAGCGTGCTGACCACTACACTACGAAGGCATGCTAAGAAGGCGGGAGAAATACTTTATATACTCTCCCTTTTAAAGGGCGACTGAGATTAAGGGCCCCATTCGCCAAATCCTGGTGGCGGAGAATCATCATCCACCGCCATTTTTAGTTCGGGCGCCACTGTAGAGACATTAGTTTATTTCCAAGCAAGAGAGATGAAAAAATGAGCAATGCCCTCGAACCACTGATCTCTCGAATTCGCGTCGAGCGTGCTGACCACGAAGGCAATCTAAAAAGGTGGGAGAAATACCTTATAAGTTTTCCACTTTTAATGAATTAATTACTTAATTATTTCTTAATTATATATATGTATATATAATTAAGATATATAAGTGAATGCCAACTTGAAAGATATATTGCATATATGTATTGGAGTTAGAATATTTCTGAAAAGTAATTACTAGCATCATTATTAATTAGATTCTAAAAATTAAAAATATTTGCACTGATGCTGAAGACCTTTTTCAAGAAAGTGTTCACATTTTTGTTATTTATGACGGAAATGCTTAAATTTGAGGTACTTATACGGGGCGTAACAAATTCATATACATAATGAAGTAGTTCCGCTAACTCTGGTACTAACATAAGCTCTGTTATACGCCAAGTGTATATTAAAGAAACTCAACTGCAGGAAGATAAACTAAACCATTATTGCATTGACATTCTTTTATGTCAAATGTAAATTGAGAGATACTGTTCTAAGAGATTACTGCTACGAAAAATAATTAGAATGAGGCATTTAGCTATATAGAACCGAGAATGAAATAATGCTTTTAAAATTATAGTAAATAGATTAAACAAAAAGTTTTTTATACTTTAAAGCGATATTTTAAAATTATGTTTTTAATGTGTTTTAAAGTCTAAATCTAATTATATTAATGCTTCTAAATGAATTTTAAACGTTTTGAAGCCATTTTGGTGTCCCTTCGAGATATTCACCTGAGGGAAGTGCCTTTATTCCAGCTCTGATTGCCGCCAAATATCCCTTTTATTAAAGGTTATATTTAGCAAAGAAATCTCTTCATTCAAAATGCTGCACCATCTCAGTTCTTCAACGCTTCGTTTCATAATTCTAACTCTGGATTCGTGTAGCCGCATCCAAATTTAGATGTTTAATTTATAGACACAAGATTTAATTTGAACCTTTGATTAGTAAATTAAGCACAATGCAATCAATTTAAATCCCTAGTTAACAGCAATCCATTTGACTGGCAAGTGATTTAATTTACGAGTACAACCGAATTCCAATATTTGCGAGACAATTTAAATCACTAACATAAAAACTACCCGCCGCAAATATTCCGGCTCATTCATTTGTCGTTAATTACATAAGACACAAAAGTGTTTCATTATAATTATGTAAACCACTTTATAAACAAGACATAAATCTGTACGTGATTTCTATTTACGTCTGCAAAGGCAATTTATTGCGTCACTGACTGAATTATCGAAAGACGGAATCTTCCTCCAGGAGAGATGACCTCCCAGCGCGATGCAATTAAACACGCTTTATCCTGAAAATCAATACTCCTGCCCCTAACTCCTCCTGAAGGAATTCGGAATTCTATGTAGCCTTGCGCTCCTTTTAAGTACATAAATCAATAGATAACTATGTATAACTTTCGATGTTGCGAAATTGAGAAGGAACCTACATGTTTGCTCTAGTCGAATGTTAATAATTCACTCTCAGAGAGCCATCCACGGCTGAAGCTGGAAGGCAGTAAAGAAAGATGATAGAACGCCACATTCCTGACTCGGAAAAACTTACTTTCACGCTCGCAGTAAGTATTCTGCTGTTAGAGTTTACATTATTTTAAATTGAATTTTCGCATCCAACTTAAGTTTGTTCTTTCTCACTGTGTATCAAAACTGTTAGCTGTAGCTGAAATAAACGTATATGTAAATCAGAGATTTTTTTTCGTTTATTTTATAAGCACACTAACCTCCGTTTTTGTCTTGGACACGATAAAGCTGTAATTAAATTTGGCTTTTGGTGTTGAAAGTGTTATGCAAAAAGATAAAAACTAAAGCGAAAGTACAGCTGAAAACTTAGTTTCTAGTTATTCTAAGGAACCATCTTCACAATTCTTTTACTGTGGAACATTATGTTAATTACACTTTACTGTTAGTTAATTATTTACATATATAATGCATAGAATTATTTTTTTAAGGCAACTGCATTTCCTATATTGAAATAAAACCTGAATTTGGAAGTTATTGTATGGTACTGTTATAAGGTATTTCTCCCACTTCCCTAGCGTGCCTTCGTGGTGTAGTGGTTCTGCACGCTGGGCCGGTATTCCAGAGGTCCGTGGTTCGATTCCTGGCGAAGGCGGTTGCTAATTTTTTATCTCTCTGACTTCCAAAAAATACCTAATGACTCTACAAGTGGCGCACGAACTAAAAGGGTTGTGGATGATGATTCTCCGCACCCAGGATTTGGCGACTAGGTCCCCTAAAACACTAGTCACCCTTTAAAAAGGGGAGTATATAAGGTATTTCTCCCACTTCCCTAGCGTGCTTTCGTGGTGTAACGGTAGCACGCTGGGTCGGTATTCCAGAGGTCCGTGGTTCGATTCCCGGCGAAGGTGGTTGCATATTTTTCATCTTTTCTGCTTCCAATTAACCTAATGACTCTACAAGTGGCTCCCGAACTAAAAAAGGGTTGTGGATGATGGTTCTTCGCACCCAGGATTTGGCGACTAGGTCCCCTAAAAGCCTAGTCGCCCTTTAAAAAGGGGAGTATATAAGGTATTTTCCCCACTTCCCTAGCGTGCCTTCGTGGTGTAGTGGTTCTGCATGCTGGGCCGGTATTCCACAGATCCGTGGTTCGATTCCCGGTGAAGGCAGTTGCTAATTTTTCATCCCTCTGGCTTCCAAAAAAAAATAACCTAATGACTCTACACTGTGACACTTAATACGTTTGTTAATATGTTAAGCATTTTACGTAGTGTAATTAGAGTTCATGTTTTTCCATGTTATGTATTTTGCATCTTATTCGTTAAAACGTTTGTTAAGCGATCATGTTCATGCAAGGAAAACAAGCACTGTGCTAGGGTTACATTAGAATAGCTTTCATTAAGTAACACACTTTAAAATCAAACTGCTGCAGTATTCGAGTTTCATGCTTTACATTTTAAAGCGCAATAAATTATTTTATATTTAGCTTACTCTCTGAATACATTGGCATACTCTGTAAAAAATTTCAAAATTTTAATATTTCTAAGAATTTTCCGAAATTTGTAAGTGGAAATAGTAAATTCCCTAATTTAAATAGACTTCAAGAAGTTACATTGTACATTATGATTAGATTTTTCTGTACATTAATCTAGGCATCAGTTATTACTTTCTTGAATTAAATTCAGCCTTAGGTTGCTGCGCATGAGAAGTCACGTACAAAAATATCTCTAAGATCATTTTCATCCAAATGTCAAATTCTACGTCTAACACATATCATATGATTCCGAGCACTACACATATCGATTTATTATTTCTATGTCTTCCTAACAGGTTCACCAACTGATTCTTAAAAATCAATACTACCCGAAATAAACCAAAATCTGAAAAGAAAAAGTAATCCTTCGAAGCTTTTGTTCCTCAGTTGGAAACCTAAACCAATAACCTTTGGTCATTCACCTAAAATGCTTCTTGTCGCTGCAATTAATTCTGTTCGAAAAGAGTTACAAAGCTTTTTCGGAGAACTTTTAAGAACTTCTCAGCTGGGCTGTAAAACTTTGTGGAACAGGAGAGGAGGAAGTATTTGGCTCAAAATAAAAGGCTTTGTTATTAGCAAGATGTTCGAATATGCGAGCATCTTTGGACAATTATGTATTTTGCTCTAAATAAATACAGAAATACGACAAATATCCTTTCCTTATGTTTAAATAAACCTGGCTGAAATAAGAAAATAAATTATTAAGTTTCGCGAATTACAGCTATAATTTCTCTAAAATTCAGCTTTAATTTTGTTTTCAGAGGTTTTCTCTTACAGCTATAATTTCACTAAAATTTAATCTTGTTGTCAGAATTTTCCTCTTACAGCTATGATTTCACTAACATTCAGCTTTAATTTTGTTGTCAGAGGTTTTCTCTTACAGCTATAATTTCACTAACATTCAGCTTTAATTTTGTTGTCAGAGGTTTTCTCTTACAGCTACGATTTCACTAATGAAATTCAGCTTTTAATTTTGTCTTCAGAGTTTTTCTCCAACCATAATAAATGAAAAAGAACTCTTTTAGGAAGCCCGTTCTTCCAAAATACAAAGTAAGAACTTAATTTTCTTTGAAACTGTTTCTCTTGATGTCATTTTATTAAATGACGATATCTAAATACCAAAATTATGATATCTTAATTATGATATCTAAATTATGATATCTAATTTATGATATCTAAACACTAAGATTAATATATTGTAAAACACGCTTGACTTTCGTAATGTCACGAAGAGAGCATAAGAAACAGTAAAATACGCGAAACTATATTTACTCTGTCAAATTATAAAGTTGAATCAATTAATAAACTAAACTGTGGGTAATTCGTAACAAATTACGAAATTATTGAAAATAGAAAACGAAATATTTGATATACAGTAAGAAGTAAATATTAGGTACTCAATAATTGTTTTATCAGTCCATGTACATAGTCCTTAATTACCTCCCCATTCTACTAATATCTAATAATTTTCTTTTTCAATTCTAAATTTATTTTGCCTGCTTGGATATCTGCTATCTAGAATTGTTAATGTACAGGGTATTCTACTAATATCTAATAATTATCTCTTTCAATTCTAAATTTATTTTGCCTGCTTGGATATCCGCTATCTAGAATTGTTAATGTACAGGGTATTCTACTAATATCTAATAATTATCTCTTTCAATTCTAAATTTATTTTGCCTGCTTGGATATCCGCTATCTAGAATTGTTAATGTACAGGGTATTCTACTAATATCTAATAATTATCTCTTTCAATTCTAAATTTATTTTGCCTGCTTGGATATCCGCTATCTAGAATTGTTAATGTACAGGGTATTCTACTAATATCTAATAATTATCTCTTTCAATTCTAAATTTATTTTGCCTGCTTGGATATCCGCTATCTAGAATTGTTAATGTACAGGGTATTCTACTAATATCTAATAATTATCTCTTTCAATTCTAAATTTATTTTGCCTGCTTGCTATCTAGAATTGTTAATGTACAGGGTATATTCGAGAGCAAAAGCTTAAATGTTTTTATAACCGAGGAGATAAAGTTATTGGAATTTACCGCTAGCAATGTTAAAACTTCTCACGCTTTTAAACTTTGACTAGCTTCAGAAGAACACAACTAAGCTTTCTTCTGAGCAGGGAGATCTAAATCTTATTTAAGATTAGGTTAGTTATATTATGCAAAGCGCTCATAAACTATCCCTTAGCAAAGTGGATTAATTTCTGAGGGAATCTGTTCTGTAGGTCGCACATGAGAAAAATCACTGCTATAATTCCTCGACTTACGTGAACTCAAAATTACTCTTTATTTTCCACATTTATGTTTGTAATTAATTTGCACTTGAAATTGCCAGTAATTCAGAAAATGTTTATAAGCAGACATTACTTTACCTATATATCACAACTAGTTAAAAAAATAATATGTAATAACATAATAAGATAAATGCTCTAAACCTTCCCTCTTCAGAAACTTCAATTAAGTTATAACTGGGTTTATCGTGCACAATGCAGTAATTCAGAGCAGTCACTATTTTATTCTTTGGTAAAAAGAAAGTGAAGAAGATAGTTTCATGTTTTTGATTTTTTCTTTTCCCCCTAATTTAGAATTACGGAGAGCGGCAGAAAGAACTCTCCGATTCGGGAAGATGTGAAAATTTTGTCTTTATTCTTTAAAAGTACGCATAATACCCTTTTACATTCAATGTGCATTTTCTGTTGTAATTTATATATCACTTGATTGGTGGCCTCCATTATTTATGCACTGATTGAGCCTTTTTCGATAACTGTTCAGGAATTCCAGAGTCATCCTATTGTATCGCTTCCTTCAGAATTTTTAAAGTTGAACATCCAACGGTACTTTTTTCCTCTCCGGAACAGTGTGTCCTCGATATAGTGAAAAGTGGATGTGAAAATGTTAAAGCCTAGCTGCGTTGTTTATCGGCAAACCATTATTGTTAGTAAACTACTCTACAACGAAAGCGCGATGTTCTCCTAAACAAGATATGATCTCTTCTAAAATGGCACGTAAGTCACTATTCGATGGTACGCTTCCCATTAATGTACACCTTCTCGAACTATAGCTATGTTACTCCATAATCTTGGAGTTCTTTCTGCCGCCTGCTGTATAAATTTCGTCGTCAGAGGAGATTCTTAGATTTCATGAAGCCATCGACAATGAAATAACCCCATATTTATGCAACAACGCGAATCCCGCTTTTATTTGGTATTAACTGTCACGTTAAGTTTGGGATGTTATAATATCCAATTCATTTCATCTCATAACTGTTGTTGTTGTTGGCTAATGCTCACTTGTCTGACATATAGTTATCCCAAGCCCACGAAATTCCTCCTGGCAAGGAGCTTAAGATATGCCTGTCGTTTGCAGGTGACAGGTGACAGCAGCGCCGGACCCCCGGACGGCTTACAATGACTACTCGGGTGCTCTCCGGACCCTGCAACTATCTGTAGCTGAAACTTTAAATAGACATAAATATAGTAATTTACAAATAGACCTGATCGTGTAATCGCAAGATGCGTCAATGTACATAATGCAACACACTAAGATACTGTAAATTCAAAGATAGACACAATACACCAATACACATAATTGTGACACACTAATACGCTATACACCAGTATTCTATACACTAATATACTATACACCAGTATACTATGCAATAATTCACTAATATACTATACACTAAAAGATAGACACAATACACCAGTGCGCATAAATGCGACACACTAGTATACATTGACACTAATATATAAGTACCATATACACAAAAATACACGTAGGTAAGATAATACAATTATTCTATTATACTACTGTAACATACACGTGGATACAATACACTGAGATAGGTAGAAACTTACGCTAAATTACAATATATAAAAAAGTTAAGTATTGATACACATAGATACTGCGTAAATTCTATATATTTTAAAATACACTTTTGTGTAAATATTAATAATACACAGTACTACTACAGGTGTTACTCTGAATGTTCTTAGATCTTGAAACAGCCTGTCGTTGGCAGCAGGCTTAAGAGGATCCCGGGGCTGATGGAGAGCACCTCGGGAGGACGGGTCCGAGGGTCTTCCACCCCTCTTCCCTTACCATCGACCACTCGAGAGGACTTTCGGCTCACCGTATATTTAGAGTGCCCGCATGCCACACGGATACTATACATTTACAAACATCCATGCCTTCTCCGGGATTCGAATCCGGGCCCTTCGGCACGGCAATCAGTGTCGCTAGTCACTATACCGGTTGGGCGGCATCTGATAACTAGTTCAACTCTACTGTCTATAAGCCCACCAGTGGCAGAGCGGTAAAGTCGCTGAATACTGGTAGTTCGGTCCGAGGTTCGAATCCCGCGAACGGGCTGGCTGCATGGGCGTTTTCGTGGTTTTCCCCATGTGTAACGTGTATACGTTCCAGTTTCCCTTAGAAAGTCATCCACGAAGGCATCCCTCCCCTTAGGCAGATAGCCCTTGAGGCTTTGCCATAATCATACACTACTGTCTATAAAATTAAAAGTGAAATCGTATTAATGATTATCTTTTCGGTAGGTCTTAGGCATGATTCTTATCAAAAACATCCTCAAACGTAAGCCTGAAAACCGTAGTCTTGTCAAAAACGTAGGCCTGAAATACAGAAACTGAATTCAGAATGTCGGAGAAATAAAGATGTTTGAAAATCTTCGAGATCTGAGAATCATTGTGTAAATCTGAGAACCACCGTGTGATCTGATCTGAGAATCATCACGCAAACATAGTTTTAATTACCACAACATGTGTGAGTTCTTAGCATTTTGTCTCAAATATCATCTCTATGGGCTAAATTATTAAGAATATACGTTGTTATAATCACTAAGAGAAAAAAACGTTTGGTGCTTTGCAAGGATGTTTTACTTACTAATTAAACTAGAAATACTAATACATATTTTCCATAACTAAAATTAAGAATCCATGAATAGTTTAACAGGAGTAGCTTAATAAAGGTTAATATAATATGGTATCTTGTTCACGTCCGCATCTTAAAATTTATTTTATTTACCTTAAATATACATAAATGCGTTTAAATATTAAAATCTGTTTGTGTTACACAAAGGCCTTTTGGTGTTAGAAACGACTACAGTTTTCCATATTTGCCTTCGTATTACATTACGTTGCATAAGTAACTCACCAACATATTTGACATCCATGCGGCCTAGCAAACTGTCATTTCTTAAAAGTGTTGCCATTAAAAATGGTTAAACTTTTAACGTAGCTTTACAACTGGAACTTTGCTGAAATAACAGAACAATTTTAAAGCAATACAAGTAGTTTTTAATAACTTTATTATTTTTAGCAGCATCTCTAATTTATGAAATTTAAAACACATGTAATTCATTTGATATAAAATACATCTAAATTATATTTTTATAAACATTTTCATCATCATTGGAATTAATAAAAAAAGTTTCTAATGATATACAAATATACATCCGTATATAACAGATGTATGGGGGAAACTTAATACAGAGTTTTCTGTATAAAATTTGCTTTCATTTCTGTGAAGGAGGAAATTATAAAGAAATTTGATATCAAAGAGACTTATAAACCGGTCTAGCTCTCAAGTCAGTTTTAGAGATGGGCTCAAAATTTAGTGCTTCTTGAAATTACACTTTGGTATGTTTTTAGCGATTACTGTTTAGTACTATGCAAGAAAACAACGAAACTGGCAAATAGATTCATAGAAACAGACGCGCTTTAACCGATTCTTCTGCTGAAAAAGGCACAAGAAAAGTACCGAAAGTGCTTTTATTTTAATTAATACAAAAGTCAACATTGTCATTTTCTTAAATTCTATTAATGTTAATTAACGGATCATTCTTTATTAATTTACATTTCAGAATATTTAAATGTTTTGCTTCCTAGAGGAAACAAATCTACTTTTTAATGCATTGGATAACTCCAATGCAGTAAAAAAGTTTGGATATTATTCCATATTGTTTGGATGTTCTTGCTTATTGACAAATTTCCATGTAGCAAGCTAACATAATTTTTCAAATTCTGTTTAGCATTTTACTTGAATTTTACTGATTCTTGGGACTTCCTCCCCCCACTTGCGTATTTTAAACAATTAGCAATCCAAAGGATGAGCATTATATGCACTCGAGTATTTTTATTTGTATTATGTATTTTTGGCTTTCTTGTAAGTTGCTCTTGTTTAAATTTTAATTTGTATTTTATGATACCTTACGTTTGCTTTTCTAACATTTTACTTTGTATTTAGAACAAATACTATTCTTCTAAGTAATGAAAGTTTTACTTAGGCTCTGTTTCGCATGATCTGTTGTCTAACTGTTAAGAAAGAAGAGTAATGTTAAGTGTAACTTAAGGTACACTGCATGGACCTCCAGCGGCCGAGCGGTAAAGTCTTTGAACATTGGTAATTCTGTAAGGGGTTCGATTCCCGGTGAACGGGATGGCTGCATGGGCGTTTTCGTGGTTTTCTCCATGTGTAACATGTATACGAGCCATTTTCCCTTAGAATGACCTCCACGAAAGCATCCTTCCTCCTAGACAGATAACTCTCGATTGCCTTGGCAACGTCAAATAAGCCAAATAAGGCACATAGCACCCGCATGTCTCGAATTCATTTCGTGTTGAAGTAAATCTTAACAACGTACCGTAACGTTTCTTCGTTATTTTACAGATTTGATATCATAAAATTTCGTAACATTTTATGCTTCAGCTGGTATTCGTTCAATAATTTGAACTTCATTAGGAATCTGTAACACGCCCGAAAACATTTTGGAAAATTTAGTAATCTTCGAATTCAAACTACTCTTTTCTTAGTCTAAATACAATTGGCAATAGCTTGTGCTTTATACTGTTGGCAAGATTTTCTTGGAAATGAAAAGGTGTAGTCTAAGCATAAGCTTTTCTACCAGAAAGAATTTTTTTCTGTAATCAGGCTATTCTGATTTAATTTTAGACAAATTGTAAAGATCCTAAGTTTTACTAACGTTTATTTTATTTTAAATCTTTACTATCACTTCTTATTTTCTACTTCCGGCCAGAATTAAAAGCTATAACTTATTTATGCAAATTTGTCTTGCTAACGCCAAGTACTTAAGTTGTGGCTTTTTGCCAAGCAAGATAGAGGAAGGGTTATTGGAAGCAAGCCGCTTGCCATTTTAGTGTTACGAGTTTTCACTCGGTTGCTGGCCTCTTGATAATTTCAAAAGTATCGTAGTTTTAGCAGCTCTCTGTACTACATACAGAATTTTGTTAAATAACGGCCAATCTTAACGCTAGGCACTTGTATACTAATTCAAAGTTAGTTTTAGTTAGAGTTTTAGTTAGAAGTTTTATATTCTTATGTTCAGACCACAAGTAGTTGGTCTCTGTATTCCGAAGTTCCGGAAAGATCTGTAAAGATAGAAAAATAAAGGGTTTCGTATACCCTTCCTGTGTGTATTGTCTACTTCACAATTTATTCAACATAGCTTGAGTAAGCTCCTTGTTTCGAGTCAGGACAGTTCATGTTTCAAAGCAAGTCAAGAGGAACACAAGTCCTGATAAAATAAGTATATAATATTTATCTCAATTGTAAAATACAGAAGCCCGGTTGCTGAACTCTTTCATGATTGAAAATCGAGCTTTGTTTAAACGAACTGCAAAATTTTCTAATAGTACTTCGATATGAACTTCTTCTGTAAAACTTAGAAATATAGGAAATCAGCTGTAATTAACATAAACAGCAGAAACTTCATGTATTACTCAAAATGCTAGTTTAGATATAAGGTATTTCTCTCACTTTCCTAGCGTGCCTTCGTGGTGTAGTGTTTCTGCACGCTGGGCCGGTATTCCAGAGGTCCGTGGTTCGATTTCCGGCGAAGGCGGTTGCTATTTTTCATCTTTCCTGCTTCCAAAAACATACCTAATGTCTCTACATAGATTAATACTATGCTTATGAATTGAATCCTAACTTAATGCAAAAATATTTTAAATGAAAGTTTCCATTTATGGTGCGCATGTTTGCTTTTACTGTTTAATCAATTGCGGCAACATACGTAAGGAATACCTGCCTCATAAAAGAAATGCCTTATGGAAGGACTTAAGAAACTGGTCCGTATTTACTTTACGCATGTGGAAATCCACGAAAACGTCTATTAAGTTATTTAGGGTCAGTCTTCTATTATTCCGTGGTATCATTCATTTGGTGGGCTTATGATGTGTAATTTTGTCTCTTAATTTTTTTATTAAACAATTGAAATAAGTTTAAGTTGCATTAAAACAAAAAGCTAAAAAATTTCAGCTCGAAGCTGTTTATAGGCATCAGAGTTAAAACATCCAAAACACCATTTATTAGACACTCTCGGTTTATATTTACCGTCCTGATTACTCAGTAATTATGAATTATTGCTTAGCGTTGGCTAATTATAAAATAAATCAAGATATTTAAGTCAAAAATATCGCATTTAATTTAATGATGAATAACCTTTGCGCTTATCGCTTGCAGCAAAAGCTCTCTGTAGAAAATGTTTCAAGGATATCTTAGTAAAATTAGCCGATTTATTTTCGAAGATATATTATTCATTTTATGTAACAGAGTTTTCAAGGCGAATTTGTTCTTTGCGAAAGCCGTAGCTAGGTAAAAAATTGATAAATACTTCTTTAAAGTGAAAGGTTGTTACAGAGATTAAAATGAGCAAGCTGCACATTTATATCGCTCGAAAAGGACTAGATAAAATGAATAAGTTTAACTAAATTATTAAGGTGTATTGACGTAAATTATTAAGGTGTAACGGATTCAGTGTCTGAATTAAGTTATAGTGTTGCGAGGCCCCAACTTGTCAGCAACAGTGGTAGTGACTACTATGAACTGTAAATTACACAAACTCGTAAGAAGAATTTAAATCCCTTTTTATTCCACTTTAGAAATAACAGCTGCGTTCACTTGATGCTCACAAACTACGCCGACCCGGCGGTTTAACAAAACAGAAATGTGAAACTAAAAATGAATGACAGGATGAATAAATAACGAGATCACTACCTACGAGGTTCTAAAATCGTAACTAACTTAACCGCGTTCTAAGATACAGTGGAGATTCAGCAAGCTTACTGATTAAGCAGTTGAGGATTCAACGAACTGCCGAAATAGGCACACAGGCCGAAACGCGCGGTTCTTAAATTTCTACCTAGCAACCTTCACGCTCGCGATTCAAGAAGCACACATACAATCTCGTTTCCCTTCTATTTAAACTCAACTTACTTCTGCTAAAATTTGAATATACTGCGCGGTCTACTACAATTTACATACTCTGGCATTGGCAATTCTAGGGGAAAGTAAAGGCTTGACAGGAAAGATAGCTTAAAATAAATGTTAGTTAAAATAAATATAAACCCTACAAAGTCATACGTATGTTGTTGTCTGGGCTTTAGCTTTCATACTCGCTCTTCTCATCAGCAAATGTAAAAGAACTATCTACCGAAAAATTGAATACGATTTTACTCTCGAACAAGGTTCAATTGCGCACAGAATTTATTGCATTATATACCTATCTGTTACAATGCATTCCTATTTATACACTGCTGATATTAAAACTGCAACACGCAGGCACATTTGACCAGCTCAAAATGCAAATAATGCAACTCGATATTATGGGACAAAAGAGTAAACGATTAAGAAGACAAAAGAGTAAATGATTATGATTATTATATACGCAAAATCCTTGCGTTAGTACCAAACTCCGGAAACGGTATCTGAAAAAAGAAATAAGTATTGCGCTTCTTAAATATTAGAATTGTGTTTGCTCACTATTTTCATGCGCAAATAACTTTTTATTAACGAATACTACTTTTTCAATTACCCTTTTTTGAAATATATCATTTTAAATGCTCACAAAACATAACAAACGCTTTTATCAAGTATAAAATATAAAATCCAGGAAAGAAGAAAAGTCTTATTAATATAATGTTGTTCCTTGCTGCAAGAGGTGAGAAAATCTGTTTCTTTCATTATGGGGGAAAAATTACTAGAGAAACACTCTAATATTTATTTCACATAATATCATATCCCCTGCGTATATTAACAAAGTAGGAAATAATTCTTAGTCTTACTTTCTGACATGACAAGCAGTAGCTTAAATTATAGTAAATCCAAGCGAAATTTTACAAATGCTCAAAAATCAGTGTATGAAAATAAGATCAATCCAAGTACGTAACGGATTCAGTGTGTTAATTCAATGCATAGCAATGCACCAGAGTGATAAATTTAATGTATAACAGGCTGCTAATGTGATAAATCCAGAATATTGTCAACGCTTGTTATATCGACCAATCATTATTTCACTAATTCATCATAACGGATAGGGCAATTTCGTTAGAACGATCGGTGCAATACGTCTCCAGCTGATATGAGTAGTTTAAATTCCTAATCGGTACAATAAGTCTCCATCTGATATAAGTACATTAAATTCTTATTTGTTATAGCAACCACTCGTTATAAAGCCCTAACGCCCTATTTAGGATGCAGGAGTGTGTTATAACAAACTTTAATTGTATAATAATGCACTGATATGCTGCCAACTGAATACACTAAACTTATTCACTTAAGTTTTTTCTTGTTCCATAATGAATAGAAACTGGCAGCCGAGGCGAATTAAATATTCATCGTTATTTTAAAAATATGTGGCGGTCATAAACAAATTACACACTACTCCTGCCTATTTCAAAATGTTTACATTTCTGATAACATTGCAGCAAGCTGCAGTCCAGCTATGCCAAAATGTAAAAAGCAAGTGCAGTTGTGTTCAGGGATGAGATCTTAATTCGGAATAAGTTAGTATT
Source organism: Stegodyphus dumicola (assembly GCF_044657685.1). Lineage (NCBI taxonomy): Eukaryota > Metazoa > Arthropoda > Arachnida > Araneae > Eresidae > Stegodyphus > Stegodyphus dumicola. Next base: position 23,311,129 of record NC_140780.1, on the reverse strand, counting down.
GGTTCTGAATGCATTTGATTTGATAATTAATACTACTCTAAAATCATTATTGGCTTTTTGAGTTTTAGTTCCATTTACATCATAAGTGTTATACAAGAGTCATATGACAGGTAATAGTCTCGAAATGACGCAGTGCAGAAAAAGGTTACTATTTTTAGAATAGACAGGGCAAAATATTCAAATTAAAATTAATCATTAAGTGGCTATTGCTTATTTAAATTATAATTATCTTTTACATATTTTTATCTTACATACACACATATATATACATATCATTAACAAATAATCAAAGGGTACATATATGTAATGTTTTCAGTTATTCCAACACATCGTGGGCGAATGGTGAGGCTATTCCATTACACGTTCTGCTAGACAGATGCCTTCTCGCCTTCGTCCTGCTAACGCTTCCGCTATGCTCCTCTTTCTTTGTTAGAACGTTATGACGTATTAAAGTCAGTCGTATCTAATAGTTCAATTACTGAATAAGTTATTTGATTAACTTCATCTGGAAAAAGTTATCTGCTATAAATTAAAGATATGCTTGCTGTTAAAAGTGAAAAGTCCTGAGTCGTCATTTTTCTCCGTGTTTCAATCACCCCAGCTTCGTCAACCATCTGCCAGAACGTGTAATGGAATAGCCTCACCATTCGCCCACGATGTGTTGGAATAACTGAAAACATTACAGTTATTAGTTATTAATTAGTCGACAGGATAGTTTCCTGCAGCCTGAAACCTCTCAATGGAAAATTTAATTCTGCTCTTCAAATCATCGTTTTGTGATAAATCCAAGATAATGTGAAAGAAGTGAATCATCAAATTTGTTTTTTCAGTGTTTAAAAAATAACAGATCATTCTTCTGCTGTCGTGTTTTGCAAGTTCTTTAAATACTATGCAATCAAAATTCCTCTTCAATATGGATCTAAGCACGCATCTACAGTGTTCCGTCATTTCCTTTGCTTTTATTATGACATATATACACATGCCGCCCGACCGGGATAGTGGTTAGCGACGCTGACTGCCGTGTTCAAGCGTCTGTGTTCGAATACCGAAGAAAACATGGCTGTTTCTAAATGTGTAGTATCCGTGCAGTATGGGGGCACTCTAAATATTCCGCGAGCTGACGGTAGGGAAGAGGAATGAGAGATCCTCCGCCCAGTCGACCTGAGGTGCTCTCCATCAAAAACTGGGGACGGAACTGAGGTAAATCGCACTGTCACCTCTAAGGTGCTCAAGGCTGTTACCAACGACAGGCGTATGATTGAGCTCCTTGCCACGAGGAATTTTGTGGGCTTGAACTGACTACAACAACAATCAATTAATCAATTCCTTACAGAATAATTTGTAAGATGTGCTCTATGATATCTTATGAAATCTTAGTGGACGATTTTTTTCATTCATCCGTGGACTGGATACCTTGACTTGCGGTTTCACCCCTCACTTACACGTAATCGAACTGTCTCTTACATTTCATGATGTAAATTCTTAAATACTGGATATTATCTTTTTTCGTGTGTTCCCTGGATTGTCCCGATCACCTGAAAGCTGACGCTACTCTCACAGTGGGAAAAACTCATTTTTTCCGCCGCTTACCTTGTAAGGATCTTAAGTTTTACTAACGTTCATTTTATTTTAAAACTTTACTATACTTTCTTATTTTCCACTTCCGGCCAGAGTTAAATGCGTTAACTTGTTTATGCAAATTGTATTTGCTAACGCCCAAGTATTTAAGTTGTGTCTTTTTGCCAAGAGTTACAAAGAGAGAGGAAGTGAGCCGCCTTGTCACTGCATTCTTACGAGTTTTCAGTCAGTTGCTGCTTGCCTTTAAGGCCAGAGGTTTAGTCCTCTTGATATTTAAAACCTATTGTAGTTTCAGCAGTTTGCGTACTACCTACATAACCTTTTAAAAAGGCCAGTTTTAGTTTTAGGCATTTGTATACTAATTCAAATTTAGCTTTTAGTTAGAGTTTTTGTTAGTATTTTTATATTTTTACGTTCAGACTACAAGTGGTTGGTCTCTGTATCTGTATCCCGAAGTATGGGAGCACCTGTAAAGTAATAGAGAATAAAGTGTTCAGTATACCCTTCCTGCTTGCGTCGTCTATTCCACACATACTGGAACATAGCTTTAGTAAGCTCTCTGTTCCTATCCAGGATAAGTTATATTTCCAAAGCAAGTCAAAAGACATAAAAGTCCTGACAACCTGGATTTTCTCCTAGTGTTAATGATGGCGCCTGACGCGTGGCGACTGTAGCTGCTACAAAGACATGCATGAGCAGCGCAAATTGCCTGCGAGAGCCGTATCAGACTTGCGAGCCGCACTTTGGTCACCCCTGGTCTAGAGTATCTTGTTTTATTGACACTCAATCAAGATTCTTCTTTAGATTGGGGTCGTCATTAGAGAGACGTTAAAAAAATACTATTATTGCCGATAATTCTATTTTCTTCCATATGATCTCGGATGATAATTTTAAAAAATATGCTGATGTGTGAAAAAGGGAAATCATAGATGTGAAAGCTTAAAATATCCTCATGAACAATGAATCTGGTCGAGATCTAGATGTTTCCTGCAGTGCTGGATTGAATGCTTCCTACTGAAATGTCACATGGCCAGAGGTTACCATAGGCCTTAAATGAATGATATGTGACGTAAAAGGATTATACATATCTTTCAAAGTTTGTGAGTAGTAAGTCCATTCTTAAATAGAAGGAAAGGAGGGTGAGAAATCACCTCGTTGAAGAACATTAATGGATCTATAAAGTTATCAGATCGGACAGCAATTTTTTATCAGATCGGACATTTCTTATTAATTGATTTTAGCAAACTGTCTGTTTAGCTGTTATTCTTTACATGTATAGAACTCTGTTAGCTTCTAGGTCGACTGTTGTATTCACTACATTTGAGGTTATAAGTGCTACATTATTGTTCCACTATTTCAAAACGCAGTAAATGAGTAAGAAACATTGAATTGAACTCGTTTTGACAGCGAAGAATTAAATTGCACACTTGCTATTTTGCCTGTGGTTAGATTAGCAGACGACAGACTGGCAGCATGAGGTCTTTTCAATATGTTGTTGCACAGAATTATGCTCTGTTTATTTTCCACCTTTCCTATAAAAATATAAAAAACTATAATGATAGCTTCCTTGTTGCAACTGAGCAGAAATTTTCTGAAATTTACTTTGTATGAAAATAATCATTTAAAATTAACTTCGTTTTAATTAACGGAAAGACGTTAGAATTTTTTTATGATAACAGCGCTCATAAATTTCCATGTTTTATTGCAAGTACTCGATTAAAACAACTGCTGTTCTTGTAGTCTTTAGTGCGTAAAAGAAGGTAGATAAACACAATTTAGGGATAAAGCTCAATTAGCTGACGTACAGTAGAGAAACACTTACATGTGGAGGCACATGAACTACATGAAAGAAAAAAAAAGAAACGTTTACAAATACAACTAAATGACTCATCAAAGAAAAACGTGCTAAATCTGGTAAAATCTATTATGAATAATAAAATTCGAGCATGATATTAACTTCATTTATAGTTAATTCTACGTATTTCATTTTAATGTCTAAAAGTATGCTATTAGATTCCCTTTCGAAATCACACGTTACTTTAATTGTTTGATTTGACCGATGCAACAATTTTAAATGCTTATAATTATTTCTTTAAACGTCATAACAGTTGTTCAAAAAAGGAATAGCCCATGAATTTATTTATGTAAACTTTGTTTTTGAACTTTCTTTCAGACTGGACAAAAACGTGACCAGGAGCAAAAGTTAGAACGGGAAATGAGTTTTCCTTCCTTCCTCAATGAACATTTTCATCGTTGCGTGATTTTCACTGGCCCCATACGTGTAAAGAATAATAGCTAAACAGAATGTGTTGTTAAAGGAAGGGAAAAAAATAAGGAAAGCATAATTTTTTGCACAAGCATGTATTTGGGAAGCATTAAGCTTTATTGGGACATTATTCGATTCATATGACCTAACACACCAAATGCATTAAAATTATTCGATTTTTATTCTAGAATTTAGCACTCTTACCTGAGTAAAGAATATAAACATTAACATTTAGGTATCTACATTTTTGCTGTAGGGAAGTAACTGGTATTAAGAAAGTGGGTATATTTTTAATGTTCAGTAAGAAACTGAATAATTTCTTGAAAGTAATTCATTTAAGTATCTCTCATTGTGTCTAAAAATTTGTCTCAATAATTCACAGTCATTAAGAAATTCTGCATATGACAACAAATAGCTTCTGAGAAAAAGGTTCGGGGTTATTTGAGCAGTTACGTGAATGCGCAGAGCTTTTAAGAAAGTGCCACAAATAATTTAGCTTTTTGCTTAATCATTCAGAATAATATATACTAAATTACGGTTCATAATAACCCAGACAAATTAAACAATCTTGTGAATTGCTTCACCAAGGAAGGCAAATTCTGACAGAAATATTAATTAAAAAACCATATAAAACATCTTACTAATATAAAATGGATTGAATGAATAGGATACATTAAATTCTAGCATGCAGTAATTTTGTGAAATAAAATTATTTAATACGGATTTTCTCTTATTTTGCTAAAAGCATTTGCAATAATAACATTTTCAGGACGTGCAAAATTTTAACACATATAAAAAATATTGTAACATAAATTGTAAAAAAGAAAAAAAAAAAAAGACGTAGCAATAACATAGCTAAAAACAGCAAAGAAATTTATAAATGATTGGAAATTTGGATTAAAATATTCGTAATTTCTCGTTTGAGTTTGGCAAATTTCAAATCTGAATATTACACTTCGATAAAATTCAAATCGATGCGTATCGGCTCTAATATCGATTGCTGAGTTACACTTCATACTTTGCGAAGCTTTTTTATTTCTGTGGAAGGTAGCTTGCGTAACTGTTTCTTCTTATTGGTTTTGGAACTGCTAATCTTGCGTTAAATTCTGAAAGAAGTAATCGATATCCAAATAGAAGTAATAAAAAATGGAATAAAGAGAAATGGATAAGAGAATATTGGTAAGGAGCAATCAATAAAACTGAATTATACAAGAAAGTTTTTCAGATTATTTGATAAAAAGGAGAGTTTAGGAATTAAAAAGTATCATTGAATGTTATTTCATTAATAGCAAATTGTAAAATTACACACACACATATATATTTATATATATATAGAGAGAGAGAGAGAAAGAGAGATAAATGATTTGAATTGTGTAATATAGATAGATATATATTACATATGTGTGGAGTATATATAATTAAACCTACTTCTATTAAAGGAAAACTTGAAAAAAAATTTATGTGCAAAACTAATAAACAATTTTGAACAAAATATTGTTCATATCACCTTTGTTAACAAAATGTGATACCAACTACCATCATAATTTGAATAAGAAAAATTTTAATTCTGCTTATTTCAGAAATAAAGGAGTTATGAATAAAGAAAATAAAATGTTCAACTCCGAAAGAATTTTATGATTTCTTTATTGAGAGTTTTATTAAAATCCACTGTTTCCTAAGCGTTAGTATTCACACTCCTAAATTAAAGACATTAGGGTTTATCTAACTGAATGCACACGCTTACGAATTGGCTCTCTCGTGACTCTTATCTCTCCTGGGATTGCCTTCTGGAAAATTGCCTTAATTTCAAATCCCCAAAGTGTCGCATGCGTGTGTGTGCCTGTGCTTAAAGACTTCCAGAAACGAATCATTCATAAATAAGCTGTATTGTATACATTTTGCTCCAGAATGGAAAATTCAAATCGGACATTCTCGGTGATTATGTTTAACACAAAATTGTCAGCTCTCAACAGACTGTTGTAAACAATATTTAGCTTAATCACTAAATTTGAACTTCTTTGAACCCTGGCATATGAACTTAATTTACCTTAAGGTAATGTCGATGTTACAATTATAAAATCCCAAGGGACACTGACAACTATAATTTATTCCTGATTTTCATCCATCTTTCTACATTTTGATCAAAACTTTCAGACCCTAAATAAAAAAATTGAAAACTAAGTCATTTGAATTCATGAAAGTAAACTTCGATTCACTCATTAATATGCTTATGGAGCAGTACATAGGTTGTGTAAAGATAAAAATATTTCGTGTTATTTTAAACATTAAAATTCAGCCCGCGCATAAATGTTTTAACCTGAACTGGAAATGTGTAAAATTATTCACTAGAAGTAAGATATTTTAATTTAGTATTAAAATAAAAAAGTGTTAAACTAGAGGAAATGCTCGTAAGTAAAACATTTAGATTTGTTATTGAATTTGAATTAATAACATTATCTATAGATAATAAAACCTCTGAGCGAGATGACATCAGCTGTGTGACAGGCTTTACTTCTTTTGTAAGAACTCCTTGCAATTGCCTGCTAATTTCCTGAAATTAACTTTGTTAAGAATTGTAAATTAAATATGTTATATTAATTAATGTGAGTAATTAATTGATTTCAAAATTTTGTGAAAGTTAAAGTTATTTCTCAAATATTACTTGCCTTTTAATTTCATTAATTTTATCACGTAATTACCAACGATAATTTATTTAATATTATACAATATAATCGGTAATAAATTAAATTAGTTGTTCGCATAATAAATACTACAATCGTAATACAAAAAAATGATCGCTTAAATGACTTCTATTTCCTTTCGTTTTCTATTAAGAATTAAGTCAAGAATGCAAAATAAAATATGAAATTTTTTCCTAATTGCGCTAAATGCTGTTGAGCAGGTGGATTACTTGCTTTTAAATTTCAGTAATTTTATCACGTAATTACCAGCGATAATTTATTTAATATTATATCATATAATCGGTAATAAATTAAATTAGTCGATCGCATAATAAATACTGCAATCGTAATACAAAAAATGATCGCTTAAATGACTTGTATTTCCTTTCGTTTTCTATTAAAAGTCAAGAATTCAAAATAAAATATGAAATTTTTTCCTAATTGCGCTAAATGCTGTTGAGCAGGTGGATTAAATTTACCCATGCATATAACATAAGTAAGATTTGCTCCTCAAAAGGTTTTCTAAGATACGGTAAAATCCTATTAGAATACGAGTGTATGATAAATATAATTTTCTGCTAGACTTGAAGAAACCTTATACCCCAGCTGGTGTCTTAAAAAAATGCTAAAATTTTCTTGTTTTTTCCAGTTTCTAAAGAAGTGGTAAATTACAAATAACTAATCCGATTATCTCTTTTAGCAACTATAAACTATTCTACAAGGAATAGTGATTAAAAATAGCTCTATATAATAATAAGTATTAAATATAATATTCATTATTTTAAGTACCATGAAGCTCTAGAAAATTATTCATAAATAACATGTTCTTTTATGCGCTATTTTGATTGCCTTTTATTTTGTCTTGAGAAACTATAATCTTTTTTTTTTAATTTTGAGTACGCAATCATTTCATAATTTAAGAAGCTTAAATAATAATTATGAGTAACAAATTTTTAATTTTTTGTCACACCAATTAAAATACATGAATCTAATAATACTTCTCTTGCTAAATTCAAATCTGTAACTGGAATTTTACTATTATGCTGGAATATTTTTGATATAATTTTAAAATGTATATGTGTAAGCAGAAAAGTGCATGTGCAGCGGAAAAGGAAATCCTTTAAAATATCTGCTAAAGATAATGCAGAGACATTAGGCTATTTTGAAGCAAAGGACGTGAAAAATGTGCAATGCTCTCGCCAGGACTCGAACCTGGATATCTCGAATGCATTCTGAGTGCGCTACTATTACTCTGTTACCGTGAAATACCGAAATTGGAGAATGCCGACTTTTACCGGAGAATATCAACATTCACCAAATACGTCGGTGAAAGACCGAATATTTCACTACATTCTTGTATATTCGGACCCTCACCGGTGTATGTCGACAATCACAGATATTCTCTGGTGAAAGTCGAAAAGAGAGGTCATAAAGTGCCATAATAGTTTAAGTTGTTGCAATAAATAAGATTTGAATCACATAATTTAGTAAGTTTTTTATTACTGTTATTTTATTTTCTCATTTAGAACGTACTGTATAATTAAGTAAGTTTTTAACTTCTATTATTTTCCTTTCTCATTTTGAATGTATTGTGTGTTTTAGGTTCTCATGTTCTTAAGTTCTTATTTCAAGTCTCAAGTGCGTTTATTCGCGACTGAATTACGGAGAAGAAAATATAATATTGTTATATGTTCAACATTCACCATTAGTAAATGGTGAATGTCGACATTCACCGGTCATCTTGAACATAAAGTCAGAAATAAGAGTATTTGAAAAATATTTCGGAGATACACCAAGAGACTATGTGAATGTTGACATTCACCGGTGAAAGTCGACATTCTCCAGATTTCGGTGTTTCACCGTAACAACTCCACAAAGCCATGCAGAAAGGAAGGAGAAAATACCTTATATATTCCCCCTTTTAAGGGCCGCCACTGTTGAACAGTAGGTTATTTTGAAGCAGTAGCCATGAAAAATGAGCAATGCCCTAGCCGGGATTCGAACATGGACCTTTTGAATACGCGCCGAGCTGGCTACCGTTACACCACGAAGGCATGCAGAAAGGAGAGAGAAAATACCTTAATACCTTATGATATTTTCCTGTTGTTCTCGGCCTGAAAAACAGTTCCCTTGAGAGTTCGGCGGAAGAAAACAAGCATAATGATACTGCAATGGCTCACATTCTCTCTGAGATTAGAATTTCCTAATAAAAGTACTCACTGTGTTCCTCATGAGCAATTTTCATCCAGATGCTCATCTTTTATTGACTGAAATTGGTAGAGAAGAAATCGAACTGAAACGTTTTATAGATGTTGTCCCCACCGTATCCCATTGTTTGATATGCTCTAAAAAAACGGGGTGTCTTAATTTAAGTATTCTAAATCGGTTTTCAATTTTTTTATAAACACAGCATAACCAAATAATCTTAGTCATGCTTACAGTCACCTAGTAATAGCCAGTATGACAAATAAAGTCATTCAAAATATGGAAATAGCAAAAATATTGATGGCATATATCTTAAATCACACGGAAATTCAAATAAAAACGTATAGCAATAAAATCTCGCTTATTCTATGATAGAATCTTTATTGATCAGAATAATTTCCTTTTCATGATCGAATAAACGCTTTTTACCATTTATACATTTTACTTTCAATACAATATCTGCTCCATACACATGAAATAAACCTTTAATATGAAGATATGCATCAGTCTCGTAAACTATGAGAAGTATTCATTCTGAACTTCCTTACCAGCTTATAATGCAGTTAAATGGGTGCTAATATAAAATTCAAATATTACGAAGAACAGCAAGGGAGAATAAAATATTTTTTATCGTTGGCTAAGTTTTAGTATGATAATTTATAACAAACGACATGGATTCCGTTTTCAAGAGTAAATTATTTTATGCAAGTTCATTCTTTCCAGTCATCTTGAGCATGAATCGCAGCAGACATTTACGGCCATATCTCTCCATGAAAACTGAATTTCTTGATTTTAAACAAACATCAAGCTGAAATTCAGTTCTAATATCTATTAGATAAATATGATGCCTGTTTTTCTGTTTTATGGTAGTAATCCTGACTACTTTCAAATATCTCGCTGTTGCATTCCTAGCTAAATATTTTAGAAGATTTGAAATAAAAATCGTGGGGACTGCTGAATAAAAACTGAAACATGAAGATAATGAAGAAAATTACTGAAATAAAAACTGAATTACCTTAGGCAAGGAATATTAAAAATTAAGAGGAATAAACTACGTTTCTGAGTGTTTAGAAACATTCAGTACTTAGCTGGAATTCAACATTCAAACGATTCCTCAGTAAGTCCTTGATTTCGTGCACAGTGTACAAAGGAAGCTCGTTATGAAATTATTTCATTTTGGATTGAACGATCCTAGAGTTTATATACGTTAGATCTATAGAGATCGTTATACGTTATACGTTATACGTTAGATTTGTTTACGTTAGATCTGTTTCTAGAAAAGCAAGAATGTCCAAGCGAATAAAACCAATTACTGCATCCCTAGCATTTTTGGTGTTTAGTTTATTTTATAACGGCAAAGCACGCAAGCGCACTAAGAAAAAATAAGATAAGAAAAAATTGATAAGAAAAACATTTTAATAGCATATATGGTAGGTAACTCAAAATAATGCCTTCAGTAAATGTTCATCTATTAAATATTTATCTCTATAACAAATAATCGAAATACTAAATAGTAAATATAAAGGTGATAGGAAAAATACTATAAATGTGATATATACTATATCATACTATAAATGTGATAGGAAAACGTTTTTCAATATCATGTATGGTAACTCAATGCGTTTAGTAAATTTTCATCCGTTAAATATTTTTCTGTAACAACTAATCGAAATACACTCTCTATAACACCTAATGAAAACTGTAAATTTCTATTAAAGTTGCATGATTATGTTTGTATAAATAACAGTAGTTATGAAATAAAATAAGTTCTACTTTTCTTTACTTTTGTTAGTAATCATACGCAATATTTTCGTATAATTTGCGTAAATTAATGTGGTTTAACTGATATGAAAGGCAACAAACTGAATAGTTGACTCAACTATGATAATACGGTTATACAAATATATCTTTTATTAAAAGCCAGTAGTAGTTTCTAGAAACTAAAAAGTAGAAATAAAATTCGAATATTTGAAACAAAATCTATCCCTGATCTTAAGAATAATTCAACATTGTTGCCTGCAATTCAAATTCTTTTATGTAGAACATTAAAATGTAAATATGCTTCTGAAGCTCTAAATATCTCCGTGATATTTTCCGGACTTTTTAGAAATATCGAAAAAACATTCTCTTCCCTCTATAAAACATCTGTAGATATTCCATCTCCAAAAGAGTACATTTGCGGTTTACGAATTCAGTTACATGGCTCTGCACTTGGCTTTACTTAGTAGTGTCTCCTTTTATCCTCTTTTCGCCTCTCTTCTTAAAGCTGATGTGATGGAAGCCATGTATGTATTGAGAGCTTATTTTATGATATTCTTGAATGTAATTTTCGCAATACGTCTTTTGCGAAGGAGTCTTTCCCTTTTTTATGAAAAACAAGGAATTCTCGCTGCTCATCATTTTCTTCTTGGGATGCAATTTTCATAGGAGAACGTTTCTAACAACACAAAGTATGAAATATTTCATAGATTATAATTAGGTATTAAAACTGAGGATTAATTAGGTATTAAAACTATTTCTCTTCCGAGAGTAAATAATGTTGCAGAGTTCCTCACTTTGTAAATGCTAATTTACAGTTGAACGTGAAGAGTCTTAAGAACTGATAAGCGAATAATCGCTTAAGATCGTGTGACAAGAAACAACAAGATGGAAAGGTAAATAACCCTTTATTATTCAAATAAGATTTAACAGAACTCCGTCTTGGAGTGTACAATAAAAGCCGACACTTGGGCTTGAACTTAAGAGGCTAAGACGTAAACTAAAACTAATCTAAATTAAAGAGATATAGCCGAAGCTATCAAGATTCTAACTGAGTTGGCCCCTTAACGCTAACTGACTGCGAAGCTATCAAAGGCCTAAAGTACGGGCGAGCGTGATAATAGCTTAAGAGAGAGTAGCCTAAAAAGGCGGACGCGTGCAGCCAGAATACCTGGTATCTCTTTCCCTAAGAGAGAAGAACTTCGTGGTTAAATACCGCTCTTCCTCATTATGTATCCAGAAGGGATTCTAAAACTACGTTCTGGCCGGAAGTAGTAAGTTGAAGTTAAGAATCAACAGGAAAGGAACTTTAACTTAAAATTTAACTGTTAATAAATTTAGCATAATCCTTACAACGTGTTATGAAAAAAGCCAGATTTCATTACTGATCTTTATGAATAACAGTAGCCTTCAAAATAAATTAACTAAACACACCTGAAACAATCTGCGCGGAGATTAATGTAAACTTGTAAAGCATACTTTAATTGTATAACAGTTATTTTAATTTCAATGCACTTTCCTATCGATTCTTGTTTCCGATTACAACTCCCTACCAGAACGAGGTTTTAGAATCGCTTTGAATCCAAATGAATTAGAAGTAGCAGTTAAGGAAGGTTCAACTTACTTCGTGAGGGAGAGCTGAGAATTCTAAGTAACGCATGTTTACCTTCTTGCTAAGTCTCTCTAGAAGGTGTTACGCTTAGCTGTATATTACGTGCCTTTTGATATTCGCCGGCTAGTTTAATTAAGAGCAAACTACGTTAAATTTGTTTTAGCTTCGGCTAAGTCTCTTTTAGCTAGTTCTAAGTTAGTTCTTATTTCTCATTCTGAGTTTAAGTCCAAGTAGAGTCTTCGCTATAAGTCCGAGAAAGGCGCCAACTGTTCATCTTATTTTGAGTGAAATAAGGAGTAGTTAACCCTCCTTGAGTCTAGGACTTCTGTTATTTGAACTCAACGATAAGTCTCTTAACAGTTCATTAGGTTCTTCAATGTTCATTTCAGTACAAAAAGAGTAAGGAACTCTACAAACTTAGTGAAGATAATATTCCATTCATTGTTTTTAATATGATTTGAATAATTTGAAATGTTGAAAAGCAGAATAAAAAAATATTTGATTAAAAATATCTCATATTTCTAAGCAAATTTATGAGAGTGTTGCTGCATTTTATCAAAAAAATTGTTAACCGCTATTTCAGAATTAGCTCCGTGTTAGTAATTAATTTTCGAATTGAACCTAAATTTTATTTCTGAGTTTAAATTGTTGGCTTTTGTGTTCATGTTGTTATTCGTTTGCAGATATATAGTGTAATGTTATATATTTTCTGGGTATTAATATCCTTTTTTTAAGTTATTCTAAAATGAAATAATAGAAGTTAATACATCGATGCACTTCTCGTCTGTAGGTGTGTGTGCAAGGAAAAAATTTTGTTCGTATGAAATTCACTTTTAAATAAAGAGTGTAAAAATTCTGAGTAAATGAGCACAGAAAAAATAATGAATATTTTAGGTAGTTGCACTAAAAATATAATGACTATTGAAAAGATTGGTATGGTAGTTTAAATAATGCCTAAGTACTGATAAACGAACTTTGATACTGTTTACGATTTTATCTGTTTTTATGTCTAAAAATGATTTCGAACGTTGTTCTTAAAGAGAGTTTCAATTCCGCTTCTAGTCTAGTGCTGTTTATAATATCTGGGTAAGGAATTCCTTCACTTTCTTTGTAAAATGAAGTCACTCTGTAGAAAAATTAGGTTACTTTGGAAGCAGGAGTCATGAAAAATGAGTAGTTGCACTAAAAATATAATGACTATTGAAAAGATTGGTATGGTAGTTTAAAAAATGCCTAAGTACTGATAAACGAACCTTGATAATGTTTACGATTTCGGACTTGGCAATGCACTCTTCGGGACTCGAACCACGGACCTCTGGAATATGCGATGAGTGGGCTGACCACTACACCACGAAGGCATGCTAAGAAGGTGGGAATTAAAGGAAGTATTGTAATCACGAAACATTCCGGGTGTTTAATAAAATACATAAAACTGATTTAAAATGAATTCAAAATTGATTTTTGTGGCGTCTGTATGTACGTACGTACCTATATTTCTATCTCGCATAACTCAAAAACGAGTAGCCTCAGAATGTTGAAAATTTGTATATAGGACTGCTATAACATGTAGTTGTGCACCTCGTAATTTGGATGCAATCAGCCGCATCAAAAGTATATAAATATATATAAACCCACTCTGTTTCTCGGCTCAGTGAGCTCAATTCTTTTTATTCTTATATGTTGGTAAATTGTGCATTTTTTGCTTCAAAAATTATTGAATTATGCTATTCTTATCTTCCGGTTAAGGTTTTCATGCCTTCAATCTCCATGCAATAATTGTAGAATTATTAACAATTTAAAAGTTGTTTAAGTGCGGCTAAGCCTAATTCTTTTACCATAGTAGCCATATTTGTGTACATTCGATACTTAACAGAATAGTGAATTATGTCTTTCTCCACCTTCAGTGTCTTTTTGCCGAGTGGGACCAGAAGTAAACTTTCAGTCTTGTGCACCGAAAAATCTTCCTTCTTGCCCACTGGCCGAATTCCTTGTTTTTGCGTAGAAACTCTAATTTTTAACTGCAATTTTTTTAATTGTTTTAACTATATTTGGTGCTTTATGTTTTTCAATATCTTTCAGTTTTTAATGAAGATATTTCGAGATTTTATGTATTTTAGTCTTGCCGCGAAAGGAAAGCTAAATGAATTGGCTGAGAAACATATCTCCAATAAAATTCGAATAAATAGGTTTAAATGAAATGCAGGACTAAATGCGTATAATTTAATATTCTCTACAATGAAGTCATGTGGCGTACACATCAGATTTCTTTTTATTTATGTCCGATCACATTCTTTTTCATTAACGTGAAAGACCCATAGAAAGCAAAAATAGCATTTTTGCAATCGGTAACAAAGATTAAACTCAAGACCACTCACTCCATCATGCTTCGAAAAACAATATCGATAGCCTCAAAATTCGAATCCATATCAACAAATAATATTTAAATATTTTTATAATTATAAGGCTTAATGAATGTCCATGTTCTTGTAAAAAGGATTATTTTTTCTATTTAAAGTTACATTTGTAAGGTAACTATTTTTTACTATACCCTATTGAAAGAAAACACGAAACACTTTTAACTCTCTTTACTTTCACTTTCAAGCAGTTTAATCTGGAAAATAGTACATTCAGCTGTTTAAATTAAAACAGCATTCAAAGTTTTTCTCTCCCTCTCGAGGACCTGCTTACCCTCTTCAGACAGTTTGTAGATAAACAACTTCTAAATACTACGATATCTTCTATCCCTGCTATTATCTCATACATTTTTATTTCTGTTTTCGTATTTCCTTAAGTAATTTTGTTACACAATAATGCTTTGCAATAATAGTTTTATATAGTCATGCAATAAATATACTTAATCATTATTTTAGACAAGACCCTCTTATCCTCCGTTAAGATAATCAACACTTGACTCTGCTATTCCATACCCAGACGAAGTCCGATGAATACTGTCGCTTCTTTCTTCTTACCTCATTTTATTTAAGTAAACTTCAGAACTGGCACCGTTGAACTAAAGAATTCAGATAAATATCTCATACATATTATTTGGCTTCTCTTAATAGCGTATTATATGACTGGTGGTTTTGTAATAAAAATGTAATGTGGTATAAGAAAAGAAAACTGTCTGGCTATATTTACACCACATTTCTCAGTATTGTTTTGGGAAATACGATACTTTAAAAGGATTTTCCAGATAAGTCTATTAAATCTGCTTTATGTTATGAACGTTAAGTCTCTATTTAGGCTTAAAGACAAAATTTCAAATATTTCTGTGGGTGTTTCTTTTTTTTTTTGGGAGGGACGAATTCCATTTCTTAACATTTATTTTTAGTCTTCGTTATTTTCAAAACAATTTATTTAAGCGACGCAAAAAGCATTTTGAAGTGAATTCCTTGGAAGTATAAAAACGATGAGCAAATCGTAAACAGCATCAATTTTCTAAGAAACCGGACATGTTTATTCTTACAGAACAGAACATTTTTCAAGACCTTCTTGAAATTAGCTCTGCAGAAGGGGAAAAAATACTGTTTACTTTAAATTGAAATCGAGCTGTTTACGTCCTCTTCTTTAAAAGAAAGGGGTCTTTACAAAAAGGCTTCGAAAAATGCTAATTGAGTAACTGTTAATGTCTTTGTAAGAAATATTTTCACAATTTATAGTCGAATTGTTGAAGAATACTAGTGCAATGAAACTTCTCTGCCCACGTCTGCAAATGACCAACATTTCTAACACCATGAATAAATATCGCAAATGATAATTACATCATTCTCTAAGAGGACCATTCCCTACTCTGACCGATAACTTCAGATATGTAAAATGTGACTACAGAAAATATCTAACTACGTAATCAAATTTATGCGCTAAATAGATCAAAGAATTACATTCTAGGTGCTTATTATAACGACAAAGTTATGTGCATGTAAAACAAATATAATCATTTCTTGAATCATTAAATTTATCCTTTCTCTGCTTTGTTTGATTAGGCTATTACAATGCTACAATATAAATTAAATGACTTACTACATACATAAGCCGTTTACGTTAGCTTTCCATTCCCTGTTTGAGCAGCTGGTAGCGTATAACAAATCGATGTTCATTTCAACGTAACTGCAGTCTCTGGCTGTTTTTTGTAAGTCGACAATTCAGTGTATGTATGTTCATATCTTTTTATCTTAAATTTTTTATATATAATGATTAAATTTAAGTTTGGGTGTTTTAACAATCTTAAATTAAAATATCTTTAAACAACAAAACCTTAAAACAACAACACAAACAGTAAACAAAAGTAACAAAACAAAAACTTTAATTTAAAAACATATTTAAATTTTCTGAAACTGCTTGTGGTCTGCCGCAAAGGTAATTGATATTACAATGCATGATTGAATGACTGACATTAAAATGCTCGTTGATCTAGCTTATGAATTTCAAGTTCCTTTACTAAAGGAAATTACTAATCATAAAAGAAAATCAAGTAGGCACACTTTGTTTGATGAACACTTTTTAAAAAAGTTCTTTTTCCCCTTTCCTTTTCAAAAGTACTAAGTAAAGCTTATATTAAACACAGAAGATCCGTTCTCCGTATTCTAAATGTTTATTCACTTAACAGTACTTCAGGAAATAAAAGTAATTTTTTATTTTGTTTTCTACGCTACGTTATTCGCTCTAATCTTTTTAGTTAATTTTAATTTTATTGTACCTCTATTTCAGTACATTTCTTCAGCTAATTCTAGCAGTCTTGAAGAGATTAAGTACACTTTTTTTCAGATTATCTCTGTTAGTGGTAGTCGTCGTTTGTAATACGCCCACCTCCATTGAAGTCCCAAATCGTCTGAAATTATGTGTACTCGTCTTAAAAAGGATTAATTCCACATTATAGGGGGATGTTAAAAATTAAATTTTATATAATATTAGTTCTAGAGTTGGAAGAATCATTAGAAAATCCCGAAACATAACCTGTAGTCTCTCTCGGAAGCGTAAATGGTATCTCGAAACGATCGGCATGATATGCTAAACCTTTCACCTCTTCACCTAAACCTTCCGCCATTCCTTACATCCGCCTTCCACCTAAATGTAACGAAGAAAAAGACGAGCCCCACTCGGTTAGTCCACATCTGATGAGTTATTGTCCACCGTTTCATATCGGAAGGAGAGTAAGAGATATTACAAGTTTGAGAATGAGTAAACGTTAAAAATAACTTGTGCTTTTGTCTGAAGTAGAGCACAGGACCTCTGAAACACCGTCTTGATGGGATAACAGTGCATAATACACGATTCAAATAATTTATTTCTTCCGCTTCGAAATAATTTATTTCCTTTATTTAAGAAAATCCCAAAACATAACCTGTAGTCTCTCTCGGAAACGTAAATGGTATCTCGAAACGATCGGCATGATATGCTAAACTTTTCACCTTTTCACCTAAACCTTTCGTCTTTCATCATTCCTTACATCCGCCTTTCACCTAAATACTCGTATAACGAAGAAACAGACGGTTAGTCCACATCTGATGAGTTATTGTCCACCGTTTCATATCGGAAAGAGAGTAAGAGATATTACAAGCTTGAGAATGAGAAAACGTTAAAAATAACTAGTGCTTTTGCCTGAAGTAGAGCATAGGACCTCTGAAACACCGTCTTGACGGGATAACAGTGCATAATACACGAGTAAAATAATTTATTTCCTCCCAGGTTCGCTACAGTGAGAATGATCATTTAGTTTGTTTCAATCTCAGTGCGAAAATTAACATTCCTCTGTTTAAGATTTATTTATAGAATTAACATAACTTTCAATTGAAAGAAACTTCTTAACTTCCTTATTTCCTTGTAGCAAAATCTATCATCATCAGTACATCAAATATGATTACCTCATATGATAGTAATACCTAATACTTTATTAATTTTTCTCCTTAAAAATCTCATCTCTAAGTTACTAATGCCACCCAGTTCTAAATTCAACCACGAGAAAGTTTTGAATTTAGTTTTTATCACTGTACGTCTGTAGCCATAAAGCATCTAAGATGAAGACGGCAAAAAGAGTTTTCATAAAAAGCTGCTTTTATTTCTTTAATGCTACATATCGAAGACCGCTATGCATTAAACATTTTTAAAAGATCTCTAAATAACGAAGAAATTTATTAGTAACGAAGAAATTCATTTTTTTATTATTTGAAAAAGATAAAAATTATTTGAAAAAGATAAAATAATTTTTCAAAAAATAAAGTGTAGTAACGTGCGTAGAACATCCGTGTTTAGCTTAAAAATAAATTATGAAAAATCAAGTTCAGAAATAAATTTAGTATATTTCTAACGGTTATGTTCTTCTTTGACGTTTCCTTCACCTTTCCTTTGACGTTTCCTGAGTAAGGAATGATCTTCTTCTTTGACGTTTGCCTTCGTGGTGAAATTGGAAGCACGCCCGGCTAGCAATCGGAAGGTCCGTAATTTGAATCCTGGCGAAACAATCACACTTGACAAAGTCTATCAGGTACATGTCACAGTTTCCTACTCTGACATGTACCTAATAGGCTTTGCGCCGGAAAAACATGGTGAACGATAATTTGCCATCACCTGGATTTGGTGACTGGGTCCCCTCATTCACAGTCTCCCTTTAAATGAAAGAAAAGGTAAAGAATTTTCTCTTTCCTTGCCGCTTGACTTTTTGATGTGATTGTAAGCACTTTTGACGAGGAATCAGGAGTTCCTTGCTACGTGTCTTTGTGATGTAATTGTAAGCAATTCTGACGAGGAATCGGGAGTTCCTCGCCATGTGACTTTGTGATGTAATTGCATGCAATTCTTAAGAGGAATCAGGAGGTCTGGGAATCGAACTCCGGCGAGGGCATCTCAAAGTTGCTTCGCCTCCCCAAAAATATCCGCGAATTCAATTTCATTTAATTTTTGTGTGGTTATTAAAGCATAGATTACACTGTTCGTTTAATATTTAACTAACCAATTCTGATTTTTTAAGTTGATCTATTCTTCTTAATTCACGCAACCTGTCTGTAGGGTGTGTGTGTGTGTGTGTATTTAATTAAGGCAAAGCACACTAGGGCTATCTGCCTAAGGGAAGGGATGCCTTCGTGGAGGACTTTCTAAGGGAAACTGGCTCGTATACACGTTACACACCTGTCTGTAGGGAAACGCGTGAGTAGGAGAACGAGCATGCAATGTTAAATACAGCAAATTGTCAACCCAACCGACTCAAAGAGTTTGATGAGCTCTCGGTAATCAGTGTAACCTGCTATAATATATAGTTCCAAGTTGCATTTGCTGTAGCGGAATGAAAATTTTCACTGTTTATTGACAGAGTTTGGGGAAAGTACTCGGCTGCAGTAAGGGCTGCACTTAAATGAAATAAGAGGTAAAATTACATAAACCTTCAGTTTAAGTAGGAGAACAGAATGTTTTACTAAATTTTAAAGAGTTATAATTTGAATAAATGCATCCTTATTTTTATGTTTCCCGTAAAATTTTCTGTTTAACTAAAACTTATTTGCAAGCAATACTGCGGCAAATTGCTTGCAAATAATTTTTAGTTAAATCAGTTTTAAATATTGTTTCAGATTTTGATTTGTTTCAATCAGTTTAATCTCAAATGATAATTCATTTATTTCACTTTTCTAACACTTATTGAAGGCTAAATTGATAAAACATTAAGTCTTTTTAACTCTTTTATGCTCACCGTCTTCTTGGTACAAGAATATCCAAAGCAATACAATGGCAGTATTAGTAAATCTAAATTTAAGTTTATTTAACAAAAAGAATGAATTGCAAGCCCTAAATAATTTATTTTAGATAAAGACATCATTTTTTGAATTTATAATTCTAAATTTGATTTTACTTTAAGGCACTTTTTTTAAGATTTTCTAGTTTATTTTCACAAGCAACTGTTCGCATTATTTAAGTAACTGAGCGGTTAAATTTTTACAAGACAGTGTTTTTAATGAAAAAAAAGACAGTGTTTTTTAAAGCATTATTTGTTTTTATTTTTTGTATGTTTCTGTGTAGGGATGATTCTAAAATTGAAATATGAAAATATTTAGCCAAATTACGTGAATATGCTCGGTTGCCAAATGTAAATTAAGAATACGGCGTCAGGAACACTTTCTAAGGTATTAAATGGATGTAAATTTATTTAATTTGATAAGTGCGAAAAGTTGCTTGAATGTGATGCTATTCGAATCACTGTAGCTTAAATTTACACAGTCTTCATACTGGCACAAGTTTATGGAACTTTCTTTTTTTAATCTTGAGTGCTTTAAAGGGTCTAAGATTTGAAAAAGAAGAACCAAGTTCTGGCTGAAACTGTTACATTCACATCAATATATATTTTGTTCGAATGTAACAATCTTTTCTGCATTTCCCATAGAAAAGCCTATTGAATAAGCCTAGCATTCCCCTTGGAGTCAATTCATTGTATTTCTGTTGTATTGCTTTTAGGGAATTAACATCCTTCAGATTTGTAGCTGGTAACCTTTAAAATTCCGCTCGCATTTTACGGGTTAGCCATTCTTTTGAATTTTATACGCATTTATATCTTAACAACTGTAATTGAAGAAAACGCTTAAAGGAATCAAATATTAAAACACTCCTTGTAATGTTAATAAACGAGAAGGAAAAGTGAAAAAAAAAATGAGGCGAAAAAGAATGCCTTTTGTTTTGTCGGAAATTTCATTAAAAGAAGATGTAGAAGATCTTGTTGCAGAGCTTAAGAAGGCGTTACACCGTATCTTTCAGTAATCGAAGAGTGTCGCAGGAACTGGATACAGTCTATGCAGTGAAATATTGATCCTGAATCTTATGAAGGAAGCAAGAAAATTTGTGTTGGAGAACTAGATCTTTTTCTGCCAGGCTGGTGTTCAGTTATCCGTGGTATGCGTTCATTGCCTCCGGCGGAAGGAAACTATGCTATTTCTGGCTGTTGCCTGCAAAGATCTGGATACTAAAGTTCTTGGATTGTCTAGAAATCCTATTAGAAGTAACAACAGAGCTACAGCAATTTCTGGACATATATTTTCTTGATGTAGCGATAGTCCAGATTAGAAAGAACAATTCGCTGGAATAATAATTGACCAGCTACTGATTTAAATCGCTTAAATGCAAATAAATTTGGAATTGATTGATTTATTCTCATCTCTAAGTAAAGAGTTTAATGAAAAGTAGCATTATGATCTGCCGTGCTTCAACAAACAATTTATACATTTATGCGTGCATTTATTTTAATAGTTTTAGATAGCAAACCTAGAAAATTTTAAATTAGTTATTTTATTTAAAAAGCTTTTTTATTTCTTATTTTCTACGTGTAAAGTTTCAAATGGTCTTATTCCGTTATCAGACTCTCTTAAGTAACGCATTTAACTGTATTTCCTTTCACTTATGTGAGGCTTTTCCCATATCTGTAACCAAATATTTCAATTTTAAATTCAATATTTTCGTTGAAAACTGCCAAAACTCTCAAACGGTTGACTTGTATTAGAATTACTAATATAGAGGGAATAGGAAGCAGCTACTAATTATTAACGATATAAATACATGCAAAGCTTTGAAATGTAAATCTTACCGATTGTTGCTAACTATCCTTGTTACTAGCTATTTAGTTGTTACTAATTATTCAATCTTATGACAAGTTAAAGTGTCTTTATTAAAGCGCAGCACGCATAGACACAATCATTTATCAAGCTAGCTGGTTATATATAGAGAGCATATAGCATTTTATGAACTGACCCCTTCATTCCCCCACCACCAAAATAAAAGCTGTCGTGCACGGAAGAACATCAAAAGGAAAAGTTTGTTAATTTTAGAATTTTGGATTCTGAAATACAATATATATATATATAAATGAAAGATAAATTTTAAAATGGAAAATTTTTAGGGCATTCAGTTTTACTTGGATTTCTTCTACTTAAGTTTTAATAAAGTTCAGAAACGTAGAGGGTGGATTTTGTGAGCGGTCTAGAAAGCATTTTATTAATTTAGGGAGACTTTTTGGAACACTCGTATAACACGGAATCGTTTTCGGATTTTATAAAATGTGACCCATTGAAATGCTCGAGTTTGTCGAGTTTGACATCACGCCTGACGAAGTCTAAATTCGAAGCGATTTTAAGAAGTCATAGTTTTTAGCTACGATTTCTATCCAAATATGGCCTAAGGCTTACATTGTCAAGAATCTTTGTACCAAGTTGCCTTCCTTTTCGGTTCACATAAAATTATCTTTTCTTCATGTGAAAATATACTTATTTTCAATTATATTTTTTGTGTATTTTAATGATTACCATTTTTCTTTGATCTTTGGAAGTATATTTATTTATTCAATATATATGTGATGTACCAGCTTTAGCCGTAGCTTAAATAATCAGACGATAAGTTTAAAAAAACAGGATCCATTTATTATTATTCAGGAGAAATAGCAGTTTCAAAAATCAGATATCCGGAGTAAATAAAAAGAATTACTAATAACTTTTTGTATGAATTTTACTGCATCGTGACATTTAAGAAAAAGCCCCGATATTCCTTTTGCGAGTTCTTTTATAGCCTCTGGAAAGGCGGAGCTTCCAAGAAATGACGGCACCCTCGTCAGCCAATCCAGTTCGCTTTAAATATTTCCAGAACATTCTATAACTGTACGTGTAGAAAAGGCGGGAAAACAACTTGACTACGGGGCTGTGGATTTAATTCACGTACTTTCAAATAAGAGAACGTCGCCATTAAAAATGAAAAGAACATACAGTTAGAATTTTAAGCGTATTCTTGACTATGGAATTTTATTATTACACACACACACATATATATATATATATATGTATGTATATATAATAAACTAATAATTCGTAATAATTTATAATAAGAAAACTTTCCATGTATCATCTCCAAACAACAACCAACAGAACACATTATCGGCAAAGTACTCGTCTTCAATAAAAAACTAAAAATTTTAAATGAAACCTAGTACAGAAAATTTCTCAATTATTACGTACTTTCTAAACTTCATAACACACCAATTAAATTCTGGTTTATGGCAAGGGGTAGGGAAAATATCGACTTTATTTTTGAAAAAAATTAAATATGTAAATATACTGCGAACAAAATTAACAAATAACCCAATTACTGGTTCATTAATAATAATAAAAAAGCTATAAAATATTAACAGATTTGATTTTGAAAATATGTACAACTTTCATTTTTTAAGGAAATTAAGAAAGCCTTTATACTTCACAGCATATTTCTTGAACTTAAGAACATCGTTAACTTAGATAAATGTGTTATTTATTTCAATTGTTCGCTTTTCAATAACTTTATTAAACTTAAAAATAAATGCAAACAAATTAATATGACACCTGTAGGTACTAACCATTCCACTACTGTATAAAATCTCTTTCCTTTTTGTAGAAGGATTTAATTTCATGCAAATCTGTGATCATCCAAAAAAAATTAACTTTACGTTTAGATAAACGTATGATAACAATTTTGAATTCGTTGAAAACGCCAAATTCTATCAAAAATGTTTGAAACTTAACTAAACCAATACAAATAACAGTAATTGATCTTGATTGCCTTGGCAGTGGCATTCCTCAGCTGTGAAAGAACTAAACTATTTGACAAAAGGTGACTATTCAACTTTAAGGCAAATAAACCTTTTAAATGAGTCTTCAATATCTCGAAAAAGTAATCAAACAATATTAAGAATGAAAAAGATTTATACTGATAATTGAAGACCTTCAGAAAGAAATTAATGTCCTCAAAATGACGTTTATTATGAACAAAATTCCTTTAGATTATTTTAATTTGTAACGTCAGAAAGTGTTGTTAGGTCATTCGAATTTTTATGGTACTAGTTGTTGCTAATGTTAGAAACTGTTGCTAAAAGTATTGTTACTAATGGTTTATTGTTATTAATGGTAGAAAATACGTAAACTAATTATGAAGTATTTACTGGATGCGTAATAATTTTCCATATGTAAATAAACAGAACTACATCTGTTATTAACAAAGGGCCATTTGCATTCCAGTCCTATTGTACTCCTAAAAGACAGAAACGTCCTATTTCTAACATGCTTTTTAATCTAAACGTCCTATTTCACAACTATTTTGCAACATTTTAAAAGACATTTTACAAATTTTCCTTTGAACTTAGCCAAAATTTAATAAACTCCATTAAAAAAATTACAGTGAAATTTTAATGTGACATATTCTTTTTGTTGACTTAGCATCATTGCAGTCATTAAACATCTGCCTTATACCTTGTAACTTCTCACTTTTCCTGAATTTATTTCCCATATTCCGCCCACCAACGGCCTCACGGTAAATTCGTTGAACACTGGCTGGTCGACCTGAGTTCCATTCTAGACAAATGGGTTGGCTGCATTTTCATGTTTTTTCTCATATATAACGCGGAGTCGGTTTTCCTTAGAATGTCCTCCCCGAAGGCATCTCTCCTCTTAGGCAGATATCCTTTGCGTGCTTTTAAATGGAAGAATTTTGCTGATAATCTGCAATAATAAAATATCTGGCCAATTAAACGAATATTAAATCAATTAAACGAATCCAACCATTTGTCATATTCATAAATGACTTAGTTCTGTACACGATTCCCTCTGTTTTGAGGTAGAGTCTAGTTTTTATAGAATTTTTTCAGTGTCTTTTTTTTTTTTTTTTTTTTTTTTTTTTTTTTTGACTATTTTATGAATCCATTCACTTTGATTTTGAAATGCATAATTCAATTTTTATATTTCCTGTTTTCTAAATTATCTATTTTCATTTCGCAATTATTTCTTTATCATGTACATCAGGCAAATGGCATGGAGTAATCATACAGATTTCTTTTATTTAGTTTATCTAATAAGCTATTTTACATAAAAAATGAGTATTTGATAATTACCAGATTAATATTTAAGCAATTCGCTTTTTACATTTTATTTTGCTTTTCACCCCACATTGTATCTTCTACGTTAGTACCTGACACCTAATGTATTTACTTACTATTTTGCACAAAAAATATTTACATGGTCATTGGTTTATCCCATATTTTCTAGGCATATTTAAACGTTTTTGTATTTTCTTGCAGCTTTGGTTTTTGCAATGGACTTCTTTCTTAATTTCATTAGCCATTTTTAAAATTTTACCTCTTTGGCATTCCATGTTATTTCTTTTAAATTTTATATATAAGATTCGTATTTCATACAGGGATTTTATTGAACAAAAAAGTACCTTTCTAAAAAGAAACCTTCAGTTGATTCGAAATCGAAAATTATTGACATTTTGCATGTATTTACTCAGCTTTCTTTTGTATCAATAATTTATTGTAAAATGTAAAATGCACGTTTCCTTTCAATTCGTGTGGGGAAAGATTCAATCTTGATGAATGCTTTAATTTTCATTTTACTATTCATTTTGAATATTTCAAAATTTAATTTAATTTTCTATTTTAAAAGTTTTTTTTGCAGTTCCTCCAGTACAATCTAGAAACATGATTTGTTGATAATTCTTTTGTCTATTTCTTGACACAGACCAGAGAATTATCAAATTTTGTTATGGAATTGTTTACGTTTAAATTTGAATTCTTTGAATTTGAATTTGAATTCAGAAATTGTTTCTATGTTTATGTTTCATGTTGTTTGATTCTTGCATTCTTGATGTTAGGTAGCTTGCCACTTTTAATAGTTACATATATTATGTTTCCTACATATATCATGTTTTATTCTATTATACTCTCTTTCTTTATGTTGAATGATCTAAGATTCACTTAGTTCGAAAACAAGTTTTTCTAATACTTTCGCAATAGCTGAAAAGTAAGATAATAATAATTTATTTACTAAATATTGATTATATTATCTCCTAATATAAATTTAGTAGAAGTATCAAAAAAGAGCGAACCCATATGTAGGAAGTTTAATTCCGAAAATTGTGTTTTAAAGTAACTTGAATGGAAATTATGAAAAAACATTTTACGAGGACTTGAATATAAATCATGAATAACAAATTTTCAAACTTTGAAAAAGAAATTAAAAACAAGTACTCGTAATTCTCGCTATTGATCGGAAATTAGTTGACTTTTCAAGGGGAACAAACCAACTCCCGTTAAATGATCAATAATTAATAAAAGCGAAGGTCTTTTACTCAAGTAAGAATGATCATGCCAAACTGGCAAATTAAGTTAGGCCAAAATTGTAGTTCCGGAGTGCATGCATTTATGTGTACATGCAATGTATGTATACATGCATATTTGTATACATATGTATACATATGTATGAAACAGGTTTGTTAAGCTATTTGTATATTCCTTACTTTCCTATTTATTACTATTGAATTTCACAGCTTGAAAACGTAGAGGCCGACTAATGAGTTAATAAATATTTATCTATCAAAGATAGCTAAAACAGGAATACAATTTTATATTGCTTTTGGGTATTTATCAGAAAACAAGAACTTTTTATCTGCCAAAAAATAGTTTTATCTTTCAGTGTTTCGAAGATACAGACTCATAAACATGAAGAAATAAACCATAAACGAGACCACAAGAGGTACGATTGAGAAAAAATAGCTGTGTAACAGAAAGAATGAAATATACTGCAATAAAAAGGTTATACGATTATGATATTTCTTCGTCATGTTTTATATATTTCTGATGCGCTACTATATATAGTTTACTTTTCTCTCAGATATTATTTTTACGGCTGCAACTTTACTTAATTTTCTCAAAGCTGCAAAAAATATTATCATTTCTATACTAAAGCTTTTGACCAGTTCTGATTTTAATACCAATATATTTATGAAATTTGTTAGGTAGAACTCTCGGATTACGAGATATTATTTGATGACAAAGTTTTAATTAAAACGCAGAAATTTTTATCGAATTCAATGGCTGTTTTTGTTGCATTACTAATGTGTTTTAACTTTATGTTTGTAGAGACATTAGAATTTTTTTTGGAAGCAGGCAAGATGAAAAATTAGCAATCGCCTTCGCCGGGAATCAAACGACGGACCTCTGGAATACCGGCCCAGCGTGCAGAACCACTACACCACGAAGGCACGCTAGGAAAGTGGGAGAAATACCTTATATACTCCCCTTTTTAAAGAGCGACTGGGGTTTTTTAGGGGCTTCAATCGCCAAATCCTAGGTGTGGAGAATCCTCATCCAACACCCTTTTAGTTCGGGCGCCACTGTAGAGGCATTAGGATTTTTTTGGAAGCAGGAAAGATGAAAAATTAGCAACGCCTTTGCCGGGAATCGAACCACGGACCTCTGGAATACCGCCCCAGCGCGCAGAACCACTACACCATGAAGGCACGCTAGGAAAGCTGGAGAAATACCTTATATGTTTTTATAACTATGCATTACTGACTGTTATAAAATAAATACTTAGCTATAACTGTGAAAGAGACACACAAATGCAATTTTTGGGATTGAATTAGCGTTTGATTTTGTATAAAACTCTAAGGATTTTATGTGCGCTCTGACACTGATTCCTTTTCTTTTGGAACAAAAATGGTTGGAATGTCAGGTAAGAAAATGCATCCGGAAAACATTGGGAGAAGCAAAGAGAAAAAATTGCATAATGCCTTTATCGAGCATAAAATTAATTAATCTTGAAAAAGGAAAAGATACTAGAATTTTCAAAGCGTTGGGAAAATCTTATTGGAATTAATATTATAAACTAAAAAAGATTAATTTTGTGAATGTGAAAACCTTCAAGGAAGTTCAGTTCATTAGAGAAAGAAGCTTTGGGAATAAATTTGACAAAACAGACAATAGGATTTCTCCGAAAATTAAAATTATAAAAAGAACTTGTAAGAACTGAACAAATAATTTAATTGATAAGCGATTGAATGACTCGACAGTAAACCTGTGAAGAATAGGAGCAATTTCAGAACAGACATAACAAGATAAAACTTGATTACAACCAGGTTAATGCGGCTATTACTGATAGCAGAATGCATTTTATGATTAGCAAGAGAAAAACAAATTAGACTTTATCAGTAACTATGGGAGAAAATCCTGTATAAGTTGCAAAATAACATGCAGTAAAACAATTTATATCGGTACTGTAAATCATTATCATATTTTAAAGTATGTTTTATTTTATTAGCTATTATTTGCCTGATAACATATAGTATCAAGGTCAGTGTATCAGTTATTTTTGGAATTAACAAAATAATTCAAATTTCAAAATCTAAAAGTTTTAGCTAAAAATTTGGAATGGAAGAATTTTGCTGATAATCTGCAATAATAAAATATCTGGCTAATACCAATACCTTCTCAAAGAATAAGGCCTGAGCACGAGCAGCTGACTGGTCAGTGACGTCACGATTAGAAGACTGACGAGAAGTAGGGAAAAGTGTCTCCCAAACCAACCCTCTACGGATGATTCTATAATTTACACGTATTTATTGCGCTCTCGCTTTCTAAATTCGAATTCTGCTTTGTAGTTAGAGTTTAATTTAATATTAAAATTTCCGAAACCTTGTGCAAAATTGATCAGAACAGTGTGAAACAGTGAGAGAGAAATTTAAATAAAATATATTAAATAAAATAAATGAAAAATAATAATTAATTAATTTTAAATAATTGATAAATATGGCCAAAAATTAATGGAACAAAAAAAACAGTAAGAAAGAAAATTACGAATATTAAGTCATGGAACTGCGAGAAACTAGAATGAAAGAGCAGTAAATACTTTAACAACATTTAATTCTCTTGATCAGGCATATTTTTCATTCCTATATTTCGGAAAAAAGATATTAAAGAATTTTATCCCCAAAAATATAAAATCAAACACTATCTTTTTTTTTATTATTATTCTCAAAATGCAGAAAGATTTGAAATAGGTGAATATATGTGAAAAAAATATATGAAATATGTGGAAAATTTTATTCTAAATTTGGATTTTTAGTTCAAGATATTTTAAGAAATTCTTCTAGGACGTAATCACATCTCACATCAACTGCAAAACAAAACAAGCTGAAACTCACACTATAAAAAAATCTATACAAGAAAAATATTTAAAAAAATATATACTGAATATATGCGCAAGACATAAAACCCGTTTTATATTGCATAAAGATTATATTTTTATTGCCTCACTTTTGCAAATAAATCTCCTTTTATGTAGATTAAGTTTACAATTTCAACTACTACTTAACATGACTATAACAGTATATGTCTATCAACAAATTATTTTAGGCAAATATTTGCATTAAGATCATGCATTATTTTTATATATTCATACAAGTGTTTGCGTCTGTATATTAGTTAAAATTCATAGTTTTACTCCTTGAAGCCCATTAATCTCTTTTCTAGATTTAGATGTTTTTTTGATAAAATTCGATACTCCTTTCATTTACGAAAAGTTAATCTTTAAAAGAGAAATCCGCGTACACTTACGAGCGTTTTAAAACAGAAAATCAAATTATAATCAAACAACTGAAAATTGTTACTGAATCTGATAGCTGTCGGTGTATTTAATTATGGCAAAGCCCACTAGGGCTATCTGCTTAAGGGGAGGGATGCCTTCGTGGATGACTTTCTAAGGGAAACTGGCTCGTATACACGTTAAACATGGGGAAAACCACGAAAACGCCCATGCAGCCAGGCCGTTCGCAGGATTCGAACCTCGGACCGTTCAGCGACTTTACCACTCGGCCGCTGGGGGGCTCTGATAGCTGTCAGTTACTGTTAGAATGCAGTCAAATTACTTTTGTCCGAATATGAACCCTTCTCTTTAAAACCACAACACCAGACGTATTTAATTTGTTTGGCCACTATTAGTCAGTTACTTTTTTCAGATTTGTAGATTGTATTGTAGACATATGTTTATCATTTTTTTTGTTGTTGTTGTTGTTTGTTAAAATAGTTTGCTAAAAAAATTATTTTTGTAAAAGGAAAGATATAATTAAAAAGAACTTTAAAAATCGGAAAGTTCAAACTTTTAAAATTATCAGCATATTGCATAATTTACCATAATGTGCATGTAATACTATCTGTGGTAAACTTCTTTAAGCTGATGTAAACGTATTACCGTAACGGACACAAATTTAATGTTTATTGTATTTTATACATTTCTTCCTTTTTTCTATTTTAGTTTAATTCTGCATTTTATTTATTTCACTTTATTTTTATTTATTTATTTGCTTTTTGCATAGTTTTAATTTTATTAATCTTTTGTACTGTTTATTTCTTGCAATTTTTTTTAATTTGTTAATTTTTATACAAGATTTTACTTTAAAGATTTTTTTTAAACTTATTATGACTGTATTGCATGAATTTTCCACACTGAACCTCAGAAACAATCAATAATATACTTACATATATAAATACCGCTATAGCTATAATATCTGCATTATTATGTGCATAAAATAGTCCAGATATTTCTATAGTACCTGCAGTATTTTAATGTATTTACTATAATAACCATATTCCAGGGAAAAAATGGCCAGAAGAGATAATATTGAATAATATAACCTTTTAATGAATTGATTAAAATACGTTATCGGAATGGAAATTAATTTAAAGTTTTATTTCTTTTTACATATATCTTGAATAAAAGTTTCATTTGTTTTCATATATTTCTTAAAAACTTCTTTTTTTTAGGGGGGGTATGAATTTTTATTTCATCTTGTTAACTTCTGATAATTTTTAATAATTATTTTATTTCACACAAACAATTATTTAAAGACTATTTAAGTAATTTTTTGTAAATATAAAAAATAAATATTTGTAAATATTTTGTAAAAAAAACTTTCTTACAATTATTATATTTACTTATATTTGTTTGTTAATATTTATTTATCTGTTTAATTTCACACAAGAAATTACTTTCCTTTGATAAAAAATATTATTTATTATTTTTATTGAAGTGTAAATATGCAAGTTTTTATGTTCTAAGAAACGCTTTTTTTACCCCAAAAACAAACATATTTTTCTTCGCAGCAAAGTTTTATTCCCTTGCGAAAAAGAATTCACTGTCTTTTAAACTAGAAAATCGGGTTTGAAATGAAGTGATTAAAAGAGAACAAATAGCTAAAAAAAACACTTTTAGTTTCATAGCTTAATAAATTATACAAAGGAACATTTGCTTAAATTGATTCTGAAATTTACATCCTTATGAAATCAAAAATTGCGTGCGAAATTATTTCTGAAAGTTACTACATTGGAAAAATTTCATATCTTTAGTCAACAGAATTAAATTAATTTCTTCCAACTGTATTCTGAAAAAAAGTTAGAGGTCATGTTTTATTAATCATGTAATAATAATAATAATAAATAAATAAATAAATAAAGACAGAAAATTAGAATTTGTACTTATTCATCAGCTTTTATTTCTTACATTTTCCACAACAAAAAGCAAACAAATCTTCCTGTCTTCCTAGAATAGTACATAAGATGTACGTTTAAAAATTCTATTCTGAATTTTATTATAAATTAGATGTCGTAAGTAGTAAGTGAAACAAACCTGAAACAAGCAGGAGTTAAGTAAATAAACGAGCAAAGCAAGGAGTGGAGCCACGAGAAACCGGTCTTCTGCTGTGACTTAACGCTGTCGTGCTCAGGCCTTGTAATTATGTAGAAGCCGTGGCCAATACACAGCATTATGCCGAGGAGTTAAAGCTCTTAGAAATACAGAGTTGCTTCGCTTCAATATATTGCTTAATGAGCATGCGATTGCACTTTTGGGCAGAGATAGCAATAACCCACGAATGTTCGTAAGAAATTTTCTCCTACTATTAAGTCATTTAAATTGCATTACTTAAGTGTATTATTATAAGCTGCCATATTTTGAGGAATGTATTGTTTTATATTAGCAATAAGAATGATGTCCAAACACTGCAATTTAAAGTATCAGATAAACTAGAAATAAGCTTTATTTTTAACGTAAACTTTCTGAAGAAAATGAGGTAAAAATCGAACTTCAAGAAACAATTATCACCATAATGAAGTGTTGAGGGAAAAATTATCATTATCAACAATCCAATTACTATACATAAACGGAAATAAGAAATGCTGGATGACTCGTGAGACAAAGCATGCGAAACCGTATAGGCGTGATAAAATCAAGGGATAACTGACAGAAAGTCTAATCACAGATATGTCGAAAAAAAAACGTAAGAGTAGTCCCAATTACAGCTGTCTTCATACCCAACTCTGGTGTAATGCAAAAGAAATTGAATTACACCACAGGTGGATTATGAAGACAGTTGGACTACAAAACCTCGAAACAAAGGATTAAGAAACTTGCCAGATTATAATAGACGAGAAAATAAATTTAATAAATATCTAATATAACAGATTGTATTCAAGATTGAACTATATTAATATCGGAGTATTTTCAAATATCAATACTGGTTGGATGGTACAGGAAAGAAAATTGATCACCAAATTTGGTATGTGTGCTTATGTGAAATTTCGTTTTTATCTGTGTAGCAGTAGTTCTACGCTTCAAGCAACAAAAGGCATAATTATACTAGGAATTGAAAAGTTACATTACTAATGTAAACGCAATGAGTGCAACCTTCACTTGCCCTGGAAGTACTTTATTCTCATTGTTGAAAGACATATTTAAATACTTGGAATATAAAATAAACCAAAAGGGTATTCAGATGTGTGATTAAAAAGTAATAGTTATTTTGCAACGTCAAAAAATACATGAAAATAGAAAATATATTGATATATTTATATTTTAATATAATATTAATATAATTAAGACACAATAACACGCCGAATAAATACTAATTCAGAAGTCAAACAACAAAAATTAGCGTAATACTTTCAAAATTTTTACAGGACTAGTTTCGATGGTTTCACCTAACCACCATCCTCAGCTGCAAAACCGCAAATGAACAAGATAGGAAATAATGATTAGATGAATTATTGACTAGATGAACAAGATAGGAAATAATGATTAGATTAGACATCTAATCATTATTTCCTATCTTGTTCATTTGCGGTTTTGCAGCTGAGGATGGTGGTTCGGTGAAACCATCGAAACTAGTCCTGTAAAAATTTTGAAAATATTACGCTGATTTTT
Source organism: Stegodyphus dumicola (assembly GCF_044657685.1). Taxonomy (NCBI): domain Eukaryota; kingdom Metazoa; phylum Arthropoda; class Arachnida; order Araneae; family Eresidae; genus Stegodyphus; species Stegodyphus dumicola. The sequence goes on along the minus strand of NC_140780.1, from coordinate 23,278,012 downwards.
GTTGTTTGACTTCTGAATTAATATTAATATATTTATATTTTAGCCTATTTTCCTACTCAAAATCAGCGAAGTCTATATATTACTTCGTAAAATTTCCAAGGCTTTATTTTATCTAAGAAATGGAGCAAGATTACCTAGTCTAATGGAACAAATTTCGCATTCAAAAATCTGTGATTTAGTACTAGTAATTGAATTTGAGCCTTGAGAATTAAAACTGAGCCTTATCGCATTCTTCAGTGCAATACAATATGAACGAAAAAGTGCGTTTTTCCTTAAGTCATTTGTACAGGATGAGCCTCACTAATAGACACGAGGGATCACGGGGGCATATTCGCAGCAGTACAACTATTTGACAAAAAAAATACCGTGTCTCTTTTCTTTGTAAACCCTGCCTAAAACTAGATTTACTTTCAAGTAAAAATTTATTGCCAAGAATGATTTGGTGGGACATAAGATTTCAAAAATTAAATTAAGGTCTAGCAAAAGTAATGTCGTAGTGGATATGCCGATAGGTTGAACTTAGCTTCAGAATTTAGGGTACTTAGTTTGGAATGCGTTCGACTAGCACACTGGAGATAAGCAGTTTTTTCCTTCGGGAAAACTAGTTTTCAGGACTTTTGGAACAGGATTATAGTCATGAGGATCAAGAGAGAGAAAGAAGTGGAGAAAATGATGCCAAGTATCTGCGGAAATGGTTCCATTTCCGAAAGGAAGACCAGATTCCAGGGAACTGCTAACAAGGAAAAAATTCCATGAGCAAATACTTGAAGAAAAGGAGAGGCAGTAACGATGAATGAGCACTGCTGCATTGGTCCAGAAGTAGCGAACGTGGGAGGAATTTCAACACAACAGGAGAGGCCAACATCAGAGTCTGAGAGCTAAATACTAAAAACTAAGAGATGCTGATAGATGGAAGACAATACTACGACCATTGTTAATGATGAAAAATCACATTTCAAAAATGCTTCTTTAACCTGTGAAAATTCAACGAAGCATAATCAAAACAACTTAAGGCTAGATTTTTCTAACATTTATAAGGTATTTCTCCCGTCTTCTTGACATGCCTTCGTGGTGCGGTGGTCTGCACACTGGGCGCGTATTCCATAGGTCCGCGGTTCGATTCCCGTCGAAGGCGTTGCTAATTTTTCAATCTCTCTTGCTTCCAAAAATACCTAATGTCTCTACACATTTTTAAAAACAGATTGTATTAAAAAGGCGAGTGTCTGCCTTTTTGATACAATCTGTCTGCGTTATTATGCAAATAGAGACCTATGTGAATTTTTCTTTAGCAAAAACAGCTAATGAACTATACTTCTTTCCTCCTAAGCTTGTGCCAATTTTTGCTAAGCAATGGTTTCACGTATTATGGCATTAAACTCACGTTTCTGAAACTGAAACAAGTTTAATCATCTAACCTGAAAGACGATTTTTCGTCCAACTTTTATTTCAGTGTCAAAACACTAACTAATTACAACAGAAAGTGACAGCAATTAAACGCATGAATGAGCAATTAAATGCATTGTGACTTCAATTTGAAGTACAAAAATTTAACTAATGCCCACGAATTTAGTTCCGCTTCTCGAGGGAATAACAGACGACATGTAAAGTAAAATTATTTAGAATTCTAGCCTGGTACTTGGCTCTTTAAGATTTTCAAGAACTCATTACAACAGAAAAGGAGAAACTCACCAACTAGGGGTGAAATATGGATGCAACCGGAGAAGAAATTTACATCCGGAAAACACTGCCATTTCTCTTTCTCCTAACTTAGATTCTTTGCCTATTAATGATTGCTATCATTTATATATTTTGGTGGAGTAGACGAAACAGTACGAATATACCACAGGTTTTTAACATAATCAAAAACGTGTTTATTAAATAAAAAAACTCTTTCAACACAAGCTACTAATTGTCCATTTATTGATTATTTCAAAATCAATGATTGAATGTAAAAAGATAATAAAATAATATTTTTAGTTTTTCGTATTACTGTATGAAACTTTATGAAAATAAAAAAATAATACCTAATCGCAATAGGTAAATAATATAAAAATGGGCTTAAATTCTGATATACAGTTCCCTTTTTCTTCTGAAGTTACATGAATAAATTATCTGAGTGAGACAAAAATCTATAGGTAATTTCTAAAAGGACCAAACCAAAATAAACCAAAATTTAAATCAGAAAAAAAAACTGCAATAATTAATTACAAGCATAATAATATCTTAGATACCATTAACTACTGAAATAAAAGAAAACTGTAATTCTTCGTAAAAGCAATTGAAAAATAGGTACTTACGAAAGTTTGCTTCAAAACATAAAGAAAGCAAAATTTTCAAGAGGAAAATATAAACATATTTTGCAATATAAATTTTCTTCCATTTCCTTCTGGTGCATGGTTTTTCTGTTTAGTTCATTTCCCTAAAATATTTCATTGAACTACTAAATAATTTGGAAACTATCTATTTTCAAAATTATCCTGGTCACAATTTATAGGAGCCAGGTTTTAAATCTAAATCTTACTAAGTTACTACTTTGTAGCAATCAAATTCTTTCCAAACAAAGAACTTTTCGTCTTTATATTATACGGAATCTTCTTCTTCCTCAGTACGGACCTTCACGGTATAATTTGTAGCAAATTGGGCTAGCAATTTGAAGAGCCTATCTAGAATTCTGTTTGAGGATATCAATGATTTTTCACCTTCCTTGTCTCTGAAACGACTAAAAAATACTATGCAAGTAATACCCGACTAAAAATGTGTGGGTGATAATACATCACCACTTAACATCTGGCGACAGCATCTCCTCTCTTCTCAGTTGCTCTTTAAATCTGGGAGAGTGTGAATAATATTCGTCTTTCCTACTTGACTACTTTTCTTCTTTACTACTTACAGTTTTGTGGTGTAGTTGTTAGCCCTTTCAGCTATTAATCAGGTGAGATGGATTTCGAGTTTAAGGGAAAGAATATATAGATTTTCGTATTTTCTGCTTCTAAAATCTCAATAGATTTAATATTTTCTTTCTAAACAGTAGCACAGTAACAATAACATTAAAGTTCTGCAGCTGATATGTAGATCTTAAATTAAAAATTCAGTTGAGCAGCCTTCTGATTTTTAAGTCATTTATTGACGATCTCTTGAAAGATGAATAAACGGGCTTTCTGTATGTGTTTTGTAAATATCAAAAAGTATCTTCTTGTTTAGAGTACTTGGTAGACTCATCTTGTACTACCATTACAATAATATACAAGTCCACATAAAAGCACTCGCTATTGCTGCATTTCAGCTGACGCAATGCGATAAAGATCGTTATCATTTCTATCAAAATCATGCTCGTGTTTCTGGCGGCTACACAGCTAATAATAATAATAATCTAAAATGACGATTGCTGCACACTGAGCGGTTAGACGATCTAATCAGTGACTTCTACACATTTCCAATGGAAGAATATGAAAGGAAATTCTTACTCGCAAATCCCATTGTGCCTCAAGAAACAATCGAATATTTCATGTTTGAAAGGCTTAGCGTATACTGAGTAACTCTTAGATTGAGCTTTCTTTGAAGGCTTAGCAAATACTGAGTAACTCTTAGATTGAGCTTTCTTTGAAGGCTTAGCGTATACTGAGTAACTCTTAGATTGAGTTTTCTTTGAAGGCTTTTCTCAAGCCATATAACTTTTACCTACTTTTTAGAGTCATTGGGTTATTTTTGAAGCAGAAGATGTGAAAAATGTGCAATGCCCTCTCTTGGACTCGAACCTTGACCTTTCGAATACGCGCCGAGTGTGCTAACCGTTACACAACGAAGCTATGCAGAAAGAAGGGAGAAAACACATTATATACTCCCCCTTTTAAAGGGCGACTAGGGATTAGGGGACCCAATCGTCAAATCCTGGTGGTGAAGAATCATCATTACCAGATTTTAGTTCGGGCGCCACTGTAGAGTCTTTTTTTTTTTTTTTTTTTTTTTTTTTTTTAAAAGCAGGAGACCGGAAAAATAAGCAATGCCCTACCCGGGACTCGAACCTGGACCTCTCGAATACGTGCCGAGTGTGCTAACCGTTACACCACTAAGGCATGCAGAAAGGAGGGAGAAAATACCTTACAGCTTTGCCATGTTAAATTACCTGCCTGCAATAACTCGCAGCTGCCTCTTAATCCGCACTTAAACATATATGCTATTTGACGAAAAATCCTAATGCCTTTCTAGCTAAATGGATATGCTGCAGAAAGAATGTAATTATTCACATCTTTTACAAACATTTTGTTATAAAATTACAGGGTATGAAAATTAAAGATGTACTCAAAAAGTGCAGTGCTGTTATTGCAAGAAATGTTGATAGTTTTACAATGTAAAAGCTTCTGGTCTGTGTTCAGATGGCTTCCCTACTTCTAAAAATTTAAGAAGATACGTTAAAGTATTTGTAAAACAGAATTCTTAGAAAATAATACAGTTTGGAAGTAAGCAGCTTTCTCTTCGCTTGATATTGAGCATAAAGTCCAAATTTTTCTCCCATGAATAAAAAAATATATATTCAGAATTTGAGAAGATATGAGTGCCATTTATGTAAGATGTTAAAAAGCATCAGATGTTTCAAACATGGATTCAATGATGATGTTATTTTTGTAAGGTTTTATTTCTTACATTCTGGGAAATTTTCTAAATGTATGAATGATGTCACAGAATTTAAGAAATATATTGATACCTTCGATGCAGATCCAAAAAAAAAAAAAAAAAAAAAAAACATTTCTTCGAAGTTTCAAGTTCACTGCATTTTTTCTTCCTGAGGAAGAAAGTCTCCTTTTTCCAGTAGTGGAAACGAAGCGTATTTATGAAACTTGAACTCAAAGCAGAACAAGATTGCTTCTCTGGATTCGCTGCAGAATTTGTCATCTATCTCCTAAACATGACTGATACTCTCTGCCTAAAAGTGTCATTAAATATCAGCGCGGTTTTAAATGTTAGCTGACTGGGATGAATAGAACCAGAGAAATTCTTAGGTACGTACTGAGATGTAACTAAAGAAGTTTGTTAGCTTGAGTTACATCTCAGTATGTAGCATTTCCTAGGTCAAAATATTCCATTTTTCTTTAAGAAATGTACAGCTATAAAACCAAAGGAACCAGTTTACTCCTTGCAACTAAAAAATCTTTCGCATGGAAAGAAGTTTATATAAATAATAGTTTAACATCATAGCTTATTTTAATTTTTACAAAAAATTAGATGCTCTTTTCACTTTATAACCTTGATTTACTGTGTATTAAATACAGAATGTTGATATGTTAGGTTATTTGAATATGATAAAGCATAGAGGTCTATCTGCCTAACGGGAAGAATGCCTTCGCAGAGGATTTTCCAAGGGAAAGTGTTACATACGAGGAAAATTCACGTTACATAAGAGGAAAACTAGAAAACCCAACCATGCAGGCGGTTTGCCTGCATTCGTACCTTAACCAAGTTGAACTACCAGTATTCATCGGTTTTAACCACTCAGCCATTGGCCGTGACGATGTTGACACATATTCAATATATAATTCATTTGTACATAGCAGAACCTCTCAAAAGTATTTATAATCCAAAAGTAGTTTTCATTCAATGCAGCTTACGAGATAAAAACTTTTTTTTTTTTTTTTTTTCAGTTACATGCGTATTTAAGACCAAGAAATTAACCATTTTTTGATTTGGATTATTCAAATTTTAAACTCTTAATATTCAGAACTGTTTGTATAGAAATGCATACTACACATCCATCCTAATGCTTATGTATTTTCTTTTACTTGCGATAAAAGTGCATTTTAAGCTTACTAAGAATGAAACTCTGGAAATTTAAAAAAATAATATAGTATCTTTAAAATCTAAAAAGAATATGAACGTATTTTATTGAATCGTATTCATTTAATCCTAAGAAAAGAAAAACACATTGATTTAGGTTTACATTCCAGTTCGTAAAAATCATTCCTTCGTGTTTTACTACATTGTGTTTGTTACAATGACAGATTTTTCTAGTCGATTGAATGTGATACTATAAACCTACATTGATTTTCAATAATTTTATCTCAGTGTTTCTATATCAAAGTCAATCATACGCAGATCACAAAGACTATATAAGATATTTCTTCCACCATCTTAGCGTGCCTTCGTGGTGTAGTGGTCTGCACGCTGGACGCTTATTCCAGAGGTCCGTGGTTCGATTCCCGGCGAATGCGTTGCTCATTTTTCATCTCTCCTGCTTCCAATTAACCTAATGTCTCTACAACTATAACGTTATTCAAAATAAGATGCATGAAAAAAATCAGCTACAGCTTCACCAAAAATCAAATCATGGATTTTTCAGTATTAACTAGGCTTGCTAAATGAAAAGAAATGTTACCCAGTGTATAGATTGGGTATAATTAGGATATTGTTTTATAATGTGTCATTGGTCAGTAATAATATGCAAAAATTAAAATTTCGTATGTGCCTTGAAGAATAAAATGACGTCTTCTATATACAAGACAAACATTTATTTAAACTTCGAAGACGTTGAACAGCAGAGTAGAAACATGATATTACACAGCACTTTGCACTTCTCTCTTACATGCAATACTCACCATTGATTTTGGCTAACTACCTATTAACTAAGTATAAGTGTTACGCAGCAGAGAACTCGCTTATCATGCGCATGCGCTAGGGAAATCAACGGCGGTTGCCAACATACCCCCTTTCGAAGTTGATTCTCCTATTCCTGAAAAGTAAAACAAAATACATATTAAACAGTATTCAATCCTATAATTGTACAACAGTTTTGATGTTTAACGGGAGTCAGGGGTTTGGTTAACACATCAGCTCCCATTTCACTGGTAGGTATGTACTTCACATTTAATTCACCGCGTTCATACACTTCACGCACAAAATGATGGCGAATGTCTATGTGCTTTATACGGAAGTGAAACACAGAGTTCTTCGTAATTTTCTAAGCTCCTTGATTGTCGCAGTATATTGTTATTGGGTGTTCTATGTTGTAGCCCAGCTCCTTCAGGAAACGACGTAGGTAGACGGTTTCTTTGGCGGCCTCAGACAGAGCCATATATTCCGCCTCCGTTGAAGATAGAGCTACACTGCGTTGTTTTCGTGATTCCCAGGTTATGGCTGAACCACTTAATATATATACAAAACCGGTGTAGGATTTTCTATCATCGACATTTGATGCCCAATCTGCATCCACAAAGGCGATGAGTGGTTTTCCTGTTTTCGTATAAATTAGTCCTTGATCTTGTGTTGCCTTTAGATATCGAAGTATTCTTTTCGCAGCATGCCAATGTTCTTTTCCCGGATTGTTGTTAAATTGACTTAAGAAATTCACGGCGTATGTGATATCTGGCCTAGTAGCTACTGAAAGGTACATTAGTGATCCGATCAGATTTCTAAATGGAACATTTTTCATGTCAGCGATTTCGTTTTCGTTTTTAGGACTCATCTCTTTTGATAATTTTTTGCTGTTATCTATAGGTGAAGACACGTATTTAGCATTTTGCATATTATACCGATTTAAAATATCATCAACGTATTTCTTTTGAGAAATTTTAATTGAATTCTCATTTTGGTGAAATTCTATGCCTAAGCAATAATGTAACTTCCCAAAGTCTTTCATTTTGAAAGCAGAAGCTAAACTATTGCGAATTGTTTCATACGTTTGCTTAGAATCGGTAAAAACGATAAGATCGTCTACATAAACGATTATAATATTTTCACTGTTAGGCGTCTTTTTAATATAAACACAATTATCTGAATTAAGAGATTTAAATTTCATAGATTTCAATTTTTCATCCAACTTTTTGTACCACTGACGTCCTGACTGTTTAAGACCGTATAATGATCTCTTTAAAAGACACACCTTATCTGAATTAGTTTTATCGCGAAAACCTTCGGGAATGTCCATGTAGATTTCTTCATCTAAATTTCCATTTACATAGGCCATTACAAAATCTAATTGGTAACCTTTGAGATTGTGTTCTACTGCGTAGGCTAAAACTGTTCTTATGGAACTTAATCTAGCATTAGGGGAAAAGTTTTCAGTGAAATCGAGACCAGGGATTTGAGCGCACCCTTTAGCAACTAGCCTAGCTTTGTATTTTTCGATAGTGCCGTCGTGATTATATTTTAATTTAAGAACCCATTTGCTACCAATAACTTTCTTGTTTTCAGGTCTGTTTACTAATTCCCAAGCCTTTTCTTGAACAAGCGAGTTATATTCTAACAGCATGGCATTTTGCCAATTTTCAGCATATGGTTTTTCGCTAGGGAAATCAACGGCGGTTGCCAACATGCCTTGTAGGGATACAAAAAAAGAATCTATTTGAAATAATCAAATATATCCTTACAAAAGAAAAATTATTCTACCTTTATACGGTCTTTAAAAACTAATTATTATGTCGGGTAAATATTTGTGCAGAAACATTGGTTGAAAATTCGCATTTTTAGAAAAGTTAAAAGACGAAATTTTATGTCTCACGAATGTATATTTTACATGGCTTTTAAAACTGACATTTCGTATAGAGTGAAATGTTTTGGTTAAAATTTCTAGGGCCAATGTTACGGACTTTCCCTGTTACTTACGTATTAACGCAACTGAACGATATTGGCGCAATTGAACGATTTTTTATAGGTTAAACGATGGATGTTTATGGTAAATCAGCATACATTATCAAAGTAAGAAAAGAAAACATACTTAAGCAATTTAAAATACAGTTTTTTTCCAATGACGGCACTAGCCATTATAGGCACTGGCCACTACTGCTGCCAGAAGCCGTAGTCACTATTACGGAGGCACTTAATAGATAGATTTCCGTTGCCTGCTATGAAGTGACAGACAATTTACATCCATGTCTTCTCCTGGATTCGAGCTCGGACCCTTCGGTATAGCAGTCATAGTAACTAACCCCTTTCGCGTCTGAGCGGCACAAATTTAATTATTAAATAAAGATTACGGGGGGTATTTTAAAAAAAATGAAACTTGCATTCTTAACCAAATCTTCCTGCAGTTTTTATTGTGTCATCAGAGAACTGCAGAGATTCGGCATCGGGCAAACCTCGGCAGCTCCGTCTATTTACCAAACGCATCTTTTCGTTGTTCCATTCAGAGATTTTCCTGCAAAATTTGCCATTCATGCAAAACTTTTGCCACAGTTTTTTTTTTTTTTTTTTTTTTCATTTCTGGCGAATTTCACCAGCGCACATTTTAAAATTAAGTTCAAGGTAAAACATTTCACGATATGCTTATAAAAACCGTTGGAACGCATACGGATATTGGCGAGGTTGCTTGACTGTAGGATTTTTATGAGCATGGTTGCCTGAAGAACGGTTATGAGCATGGTTGCCAGAATTTGCGCTTTCTGAAAATTTGGAGACTTCTACTAAGTTGGTTGCGATAACACGTAGTACCCTTTCCTGTTTTCTAAAAGACTTTTGATAAAGTACACAAACAATAAACTAACTGGAAATATTTTCATAGACGGCTTGTATAAAGATTTACCTTTGTTATATGTTTTACTGAAATGTACTAGTGAACATATCCATGGCATGATAGTCCACAAGGGGATTAATTTTAGTATAGCAGATGAAATGGAAAAAGTCAGAAATATGACTAACATCGCTCTTTCAAAACACTGCCCAGGAAAAGATCATAAATTATGTATTGATGACCTTAATGTATTGCTCTATTCCTGCAAGTTCTGATTTTTTCATAAAAGGACAATAAACCTTTCTACTTCTGCTAAGAAATGTCAGTTAGGAATTCTTAGGATGAAAAATCGTTGAAGGAGGAGGTATAAATCTTCGAGACACAATTTATCAAACTAAATTAGACGACAAAATGCTTTATCATAAATATTTCATATTACCAAATTTGTTGAATCTAAAAAATGCGTCGGCAAATATAGCAAGTTGTATAAATAAAACAGTACGCGCAGTTTTCTGTAGTTTTAGATGGGATTAGTCGGCAAGATGGGATAACGTTTCTCATCGCTGATGGAAATTTAAGTGCAAGTTACATTGGACAGCTGCTTGTCCAAGGAGTTAAAATAATAATTAAATGTCCTTCAGGTTCAAAGTAAGCCAGTTAAATAGTACAAAACGTGAATTGAAAAAATTCCACCAGTGAAATATTTTATTATCTCATGATATAATAAATAACTTTAACCCCTTTATTGCTGTCTGCTTTGTGATTTGGTTGAATTTCCTTTGCTTCGAAGTTGGAACGCAAATCTTTATTATTAAATACTCTTTATATTATATATATTTTAATATTATTTATTTCTGTACAGTTAATAGTACAGTACCAGTCCCTTATTAAAATCACTTCATTCCAAATATATTTGAGTTTATTAAGCGGCTGAGTTTAATAGACTGCGATTTGTGTATCGCAAATCGGGATATCAATTTTAAATTTTAAAGTAAAGTAATAACCATCAACAAATTCAACAATTAATGCTTGAATAATAATTAAATATTAATGTTAAAAATTTAGTTATTTAATCAATTTCGAAATTTAAAAAAAAAACAATTTTTATAAAAATATTTTTGTGATTACGTTCTTTATCAAATTAAATCTCTTACAAACAACTATCTTATTTGTGTTTGATTTTTGTTGTTCAATAATAGCTTTTCAAAAATTGTATTCTGAATGTTGCGAAACTGGTGGCAGCTTTTTCGATCAGCACTTTTCAGTTTGAGAGTTTTTCTTCGCTTTTCTTAATTCGACTGATGCTGCCATATCATCATTTTTTCTGCATCACTTTCGCTGTTAGTTTTTACATTCTTTTAATAATTTTAGTCAGTTTTTACACATGTTGTCTTAATAGTTTTGCGAATGACACATATTATAAAAATGAATCTTCATAACTCCTCTCACTGATGTCTCGAACATTAGCTATACCTTGCAATTCCTCTAATGCATTTTCTACTTTAAATATTTTCGGAAACAGTTTTTAACTGATTTTAAGTTATTAATCCCCTGCATTGACTATAATATGCATCTACTCTAGCAAAACAATCGATTTACGAATCTACTTCGAAGGGCTTGCATTTTTAAAAACTTCGATTCTCTTTATCAATTTGTGAACATCAATTCTGAAACGACATCTTTAATGGAATTTGAAAGCTTTTAAAATGCCCCGATCTATAGATTGAATTTGCAGGAAGTTGTATTTGCAGGAAGTGACACTAATATTTTTCAGGAGGAGATAAGAGGTGTGAGTGATACATGGTTATCTAATTAAGTAAAGTTATTTGTTTCCTTTTTCTATTCTCTGCCCCATTTCAGAAGAAAATCAGAAAAATTATAACTTGGCATGCATGGATTCTTATTGCTGTGGTAAAGCTGAAGGTAAATTCTTGGCTGCTTTTAAACATCGAGGTTTTTCTGCTTTTGCAAACAGCCAGTGCTGTTTTCTTAATTGTTGCATCCAAATTGCACGTTAATAACACGGTAGCATATCTCACCAGTTTCTTAAACCAGCTGCTGTTTCGCTTTTAATTGTTAATGAGTGTTCTGTAATGTTCTGTAACATATTTCAGTTCCATCTGTGTTATGGATTTCGTGTGAGAAGTATTCACTTAACATCCCAGGTAAAACGTCTTTTATCCAGCTATCAGCTGCATGATTATCAGCCTCTTCACTCTCTCCATGCAATTTCTGATGAACAACACTAGATTTCAATTTCTACCAACTTGTGAGCTATCCTTCAGTGAATATAAAATTCTCTCTTAGCATTTAGCGAATTAGTGAACAATGTTCCATATATAAACACACTTTTTAGTTTCATTACTTGAAACCATTCTAGAAAAATAGTCAAAGTATCTCGATTTTCTTTTTTTTTTTTTTTTTTTTTCGCTTCTTTGAGTATTTGTATTTTTGTTAGTTCTTCGTTAATTATAATTCTTTGTTTAAATAAATTTCACAATGAGGTCTTTGAAGTACCCAGTTTAAATGTAGTTTTCCCTCTGGCTTCAGTTACCAAAAACATTAAAATCTTTTAACAATTAATCCTTCTCTTAAGTATTTCACTTGGCACTTTCGACATGTTAAAGTTAAGCACCCAAAAAATTATAAAAATGCTTTTTTCATTGATTCATTCAAATTTCAAAAATTACGTTTCTAGCCAGCAGAAAAACTACCCTTTCTTTACTTAGTCGATCTTTCACTTCATGATTACAAGCATAACAAATGCTTTCTTTTCTTTTACTTCAGCTTGCAATTATCACTTCGTTTCCATTGAAAGCCTAATATATGGTAATGTTAAAAAGAATTTCATGAACTTTGCTCATAATTCTTTATGAGTGCAATATGTCTAACCCAAAGGGAAGATTTTCAATGTGGAAATTTAAGAAGACGGGATACAGAAGTTACACTTTCATCTCTTATCAGCTAACATGCGAGAATGAACTCTTACTCATTTACAATAGCATTGTTTTTGTTAATATTAAGATAAGAAAATTCTGGCCCTTTGAAGTCCAGTGCGACCAAAAAATTGTGAAAACAGTGTATCAAAGATACAAAGACCAGGGGACAAGGAATCCATTTAACCCTTTTTGAAGCACAGTTTTGACGTTAAAATAAACATGTTTTTTAATTTGAAATGCAATTGTTTGGAAGGATTCAAAATATTAGTAACATATTCCATTAATGGCTTTAGGAAATATTCATTTCTCTTACGTGAAAAAGACCTTTCATCATAGCAACAGAATGAGTTTACTAAAAAGTATTTCTTACTTCACCCGAAGTGAAATTTGATTGATAATGCCACTTATAATATCTGTAATAAACGTTAGAACAAGATTCTTTCCAAAAATGTTTTAGAAATGTAAATTAACAAATTTTTATTTATGAGAATTTATTTTAGCAATAATTGTCAGGTTAACTTCAGTTTTATAGTTTTCAAATCAAAATGTAAATAAACTTCTTTATTTTAAGTGTACTGCTCCACTTCAAATAAAAATATTTAATCGTGTATCGTGGCATAGTACGTTTAATCGTGTATCGTGGCATAGTACGTTTAATCGTGTATCGTGGCATTTTAATTGTGTATCGTGGCATTTTAATCGTGTATCGTGGCACTTTAATCGTGTATCGTGGCATTTTAGTCGTGTATCGTGGCATTTTAATCGTGTATCGTGGCATTTTAATCGTGTATCGTGGCATGATCATTTTTCCCCACAGTTTAATTTGAAGGAAACCAATACTGAAAAATCGGCATTAAATTTAACACTTTTTAAGTTATCCTTCTAATGGGCTTCATGCAACATAACGATTACTTTTTTAAACGAGAGAAGAATCTAAAAATAATGAATTTGTGTTTAAAATACGCACCACATACCATATACAGCATGATTTTCTTCAAACTCTTGTTGAGCAAATATGGTATGCTTGCTCCCTTCTTTTGAATTATAGTCTTATATTTCGTAGCATAGACAAAACTAAAAGCTTTCTTCTTACTCTATACTGTGCGGAAGCATGTGTATTATAGTGAAAATAGTTCAATTAATTTGCATAAAATGAAATGTTTGATCTTGTCAGCCAAATATTTATTCCGTTGCACTTTTCTTCTTTTTATCATAGGTACTGCTTAGTGCGCAGTTTGTGTAGTATGAAGAACCTGATGTTTGAAAAGGATTTAAAATATCGGAGACGCTGGAATGGTAAATAATCAAAAGTTCACTCCTGGGATTTTTAGTAAAGTCATTAGAGTAGAACAAAAAATTAATATTTTGTACCCATTTAAATTACAGAATGTTGCTGCCAAACTACATGAACATGCATTTTGATACCAAAAGTACCATACAAAAAGAATAAGTTTTGAGAAATTTGCATTGAAAGTGTGATTCTCTAAATTTGCTCCATGTTAAAATCATTTGTGAAGTTTTTAAGTTAAATTTCCGAATTTTACTCAGTTGACGTTTTATAGATAATATTTTATAATAAATACTATATTTTTAGCAGTGTTTTTCTTTCTGTTTCACATGTAAAGCAACCAGGTGAAATCAGGAAGGAAAATAATGTAATAATAATATTATTAATATTAATATGTGGTTTTAGTTGCCAACGTGTAACGTAATTCAAAAGCAAAATACAAATTCTCCAATAGTGCAACATAAGCTATACAAAGTAATTTACAAAAATATTGGCTCAAATATAAAATCAAGAAACAAATTATATCAAGAAACAAATTATAAAAAATCTAATTATAACATTTGTCTAAATTTTTAACCGAAATAATATCTGTATATGAAACTATGTATTCATATAAAAAATTTCAAATTTATATTGTGGAAAACTGTGAAAATTTAAACGTATATTCAGAGTCATATTGAATTTTATTTATTTTATTTATAAGCAACCCTTTCAAGGAATTTCTATTACTACTGGCAACATTTCGCTTGGTTATTAAATTTAATTCCCTTGCCACTGATCAAAGTTTGATTGAAAGCTTCTAATTAAGATTCAAGTTGATATTTTAAAGTACCATTGTTTAAATTTCCTACTTTCACATGCAATATTTTTTCTTACTGTTCTTTATGGTAGGATATCCATTGTACTGATAAGAAAAGATAAAATGTAGCATAAAATATTGAAAGCTGTAAAGGGTACTTAATGTTTCGTTTGACTATTTTAATATTTTTCGCATATTTATTAATTATAAAACCCCACAGAAAATGCTCTTCCGTTGTAGTTGCAAAGAATGAAAATTTCTTTGTTTGTTGAAAGTAAACCACTGAAGTAAAGCAATACCCTTCCAGCAAAAACAGAGCCCAAACTAAACAATTAATTTTTTTTCAGTACTTATTATGTATTTAAGAGAGAAAACTGAGCACAAGCCAAATAATTTATCTTTTTCAGTACTTATTGTGTAAGTTGTTTATTCTTGATCCAGTCACAAACTATAAGGACCATTTGTACCATATTGCATTTCCTCATAGTCGTCTAGACTATGTAAAGTAAACCATTTGATTTAGTAAATGTCATTGAATAATAACATGGTATGCTCTTGAATTTCCTTTCTCTCTTTTGTATAAGCTTAGCTAACATTTTTGTAATTTAATTCAGGAAAAAAGGTTTTGAGAACTATTTTGGATTCCAAGAAACTCTGATGTCGAGATCTTGTTATATTTAAATAGAGAAGTCTTGCACGAGCTCCTAGAAGCTTATCTGTACTTATGAAAGCAATATTTTTCTTTATAATTCTCTCAGCATACAAAGGCATTGTTGAGTTTTACGAAAAGATAAATATAGGTTCCTCCCCCAAACATATTCACCAATGAGATCGGAAAAGTTGGGAGTCCACCATTCGAAAAAGATGACAATCAGCAAAGTTAGAGGATAAGGTAAAATTTGCTGACCAAAATGACTTTTTTTCTAATTACTAAAGAGGCATGAGTTTTCATGCAGAAATATAACACCTTGACGAGCGACAAGTTCTAGCCGCTTATGTATCCGTTTTTGCCTCAGTTTGCCCAATTGTTGGCAGTAAAATGTCTACATTAACAGTTTGGTTGCGTGGGAGTTAATCTCAGCTCACCATTATTTTCACTTTTCCCCATACACTTAATAAAACCTTTTGGGATGCATTTGTTTTGATGTTCAAATAGAAGATTCTTCTATGCGACACAGCCTTCTGCATTTCACACTACTTTAGATTATCCATTTTTCTTCAACCATCACAATTAATTAAAATTTTGTCTATTTCCGGAGCCAGAAAGTAAAGAAAGCCCGATACTGGCTCTCACCTGTACTTGCTTTTCAGAAAGCTTATATAGAACACACTCTTCGAACATTTTGATGAACTCGAACGCATTCATTCGTCTTTAAACTATCGTTCAGAGTGTGAATATTTCTTTCGCTAATTTCTCAATTTCTCAGTAGTTGTATGGGAGGTATTCAATTTGACTTGGTCCAGAATCTGCTCAGAAACCATCGAGTGGAATCCCAGACTTGTTTGATATTTGCAACTTTTGTCTCCATTCCTGAGTTTTCGAAACCAACTACAAAATGGTCAACTCAACTCCCCATATATTTATCGAATGTTTCTTCTTTCTAGGATTCCAGTGCTGACTCTAACAAACTCGTACAACTAATAATATCCGATATGTTTTGCTTCCTTTGTCATTTTAAAGAGTTTGAATTTTTTTATCGATTTATTTACTCTTTGCTTATAAAATACTTTGATAATCTGTTGGCTATTCTGGCATACAGTGGGAGATGCATTACTCCTGCCCTTTCCAGATTCCTGAATGAGCCCCCTTAGGGTCTTGACGTATATAAAAGTCCAAAAAAATGAAGCTTCTCCTGTTGAGATAAGCTTGTAAAAGAAGTGAAGCCCTGAGCTTCGGACATCAGCAAGCCATGTCTGGGGCAGCTTCAGAAGGACAGGGATTCGCTTATATGCTATCTGCTTACTGGTTTTATTTGCTGTAAATTCCACTCATCGCAGTGTCATCTAACACTTCAAGAATTCCTGTTACTCTGTATTCCTTTGTAAAAGCAAATCAAATATTTATGATTTTAAATTTAAATATTTTAATAAATTAACCCGCAAGCATGTGCGGTGCGTTAAGAAACATGAACACGAGCTAAAGGAATTACGCTTGCCTCCGCACATAGTGATTTCTGCTCATATCCAAACCAGAGACAATTTTCAGGTCAATTAAATGTTCACTTATGAATGAATAATACTTGTTGATTTAATATAATGTCACTTATGTACTCACAAAACCACCCTCTTGATTTTCTTTTGAAAAATTAGAGTAGAAGCTTTGATTATTAATTTATAGCAAAATTTTAGAATATATAGTTTTTTAATAACACAGCTGTAGTATTTATGTATTATCTCGTATTTGTGAAAAGAAGGAGAAATATTACTAACCACGAAAACTCCCATGGAAATCGATCCCAGGTCGAAACTACCAATGTTCAGAGATTTTTACCTCGCTGCCGCTGGTGGGCTTCAGTGCATTGTAAGTGAAGTACGTTAATGCAGCAAGTAATGCTACAAGTCCTAGTGTAAAGCGAAGTAAATCAAGGAAGTCTTTGCTTGGTTTTCCGTGGTGTGTTTAGTATTTCGCTCACAATTTATCAACATTTACATCGATAATATTAATCAAATTTTTTCAGTCCAATACTATAAATGTTTTCCCACTGAACTAATTTCTCTAGGATTGTTTTCGGCGACTGATATGAACAGACTGTGCTCTTTGCAGGATCTATCATATTTCGTTATTTTTTTTTTTAATTTGGGAGTTATTTCAGTAAAAACGGTTTATTTAAATTCATTAATTACACTAATTTTTATTATTCAGCCACATAGGTTTTTTTCCGTCTTTTTACGCATAAAACTCCTTATTTCCTAATTGCTACCCAACTGAATCCATTTTCAGAATCTGAATAATAATTATCACGATATAATCTGTCAAAATATCCTGACTTAGTCAATACTTAATTCTCAATACATTGCAATTCTTAACGTAAGTACGTAACGTAACGTATTAAGTACGTTCAAACGTTCATTTCGTCTTCATAGTCCAAAAATTGGGACATCGTATTATACCTCCTAATTCAACTCACAAAGAAAGAGCTTTTGAAGAATAGCAGCTCTATAGGTCTGACGCTATTTGGAATAAAAATACTTTATCATTTTAAAAACATTCATTAGTTGAAGTAGTAACGAACACTACCTACAGCGCGCTCGTGTGTTAAAAATCCTACTATTAAATTGCAAACAATAATTTATTTTCAGCATTATTTATTAATTAATATCAGCAAATAAAAATGCTTTGTACATTCTGGTGCTGTCTGCTGCTAAAATATTTTATTTTATTTGCAATTATTACATTCTAACGTTCATTCATTTGGAATAAAAGTACAATTACATAGTCACTAACCAAGATGTACAAATAATAATGTAATTTTATTTAAGTAAAGTAAGTAAGATATAAAATATAATTTATATAAATATTTAAAAAATTTTGAATTCTTTTTTTTTATTTTTATTTTTATCTATATACAATCTTTTTTTCATGCGTTCAGTTTTCGGTGCAATTCTGAACATTTTAGCAATTCTTTTTCAAATTTGAAGTGCATCCTTCTATGAACTTCTTTCTAATATAATAACATATGTTGCTTGAATGTTCCTCTCACCCGTATTAATTTCCCGACAAATTGTTATTTACTAGTCTATGATAAAACGTACATATTAATTGACTAAAGTATCAGAAAGAAATTTGGATAACTTTTAATGCATCGAACATTAACTGCTAAAGTATTTATAGAATAAAACTGTGGAATCAACTGTGATGACTGGAAGTGTCAATTTCTCATAAACTCAAATTATATCACTTTTTCACTCAATTGCTTTCAATTTAGACACAATTATGGCAGTGGTTTGTTTTTAATATTAGTGTTGTTGTTGCTAATGCTCCTTTGCCTAATGCTCCTTTGCCCAAGCCTACGAAATTCCTCTTGGCAAAGAGCGCACGTTTATGCCTGTCATTGCCAACAGCCTTGAGCACCTTTCATGTGACAGTGCAATTTAGCTCAGTTCCACCCCCCCCCCAGTTTTGATGGAGAGCACCCCGAGGGACGGATCCTAGGGTCTCCAACCCCTTTTTTCCTACCAGCAATCTCTCGAGAGGACGTTCGACTCACTCACCACATTTTTAGAGTGCTAATATCAGCGAATGTACTAATTCAGAAGTCAAACAGCATTTTGACATTTGCGGTTTTGCAGCTGAAGATGATGGTTCGGTAAAACCATCGAAACTAGTCCTGTGCAAATTTTGTAGGTATAACGCTGATTTTTGTTGTTTGACTTCTGAATTAGTATTTATTCAGCGTGTTATTGTGTCTTAATCAGCGAATGTAGAAAGCTTTATTTTACGCTAATTTACTGCTCAGTATCTTCTAACTTAATAGTCTCTGGAAGAAATAATATAGATTTTTCACGCCCTAAAACATTTTATCTACGTATATTTATTCTAAGATTGAAGTCAGCTCGCAGGCATCGGCATGATTGGTTAAAGACTTCACTTACGACACATAGGTTTCCATTTTTGTTAGGTGTCAAATGTGAAAATGCTGCTCGTCGGCAGACGATTGACAATGGTACTTCTTGGACTGATGATGAAGGACTTTATAGCTAAGCTGTCGATGTTGTTGTCATCTTTTCTATATTTTCACTTCAGGAATAACAGCTTTTCTTCACATACATTTCTAGTTTGGTAAAGTATATATACAATGCCAGCAAATATCACCTATATACATTGCTCATTATTCATCTGCGGCTTCCAAAAAATCCAAATGTCTCTACAAGTGGCGCTCGAACTAAAAGGGTGTTGGATGATGATTCTCCACACCCAGGAGTGGACGATTGGGTCCCCTAAAAACCCCAGTCGCCCTTTAAAAGGGGTAGTATATAAGGCCCTTCTCTCGCCTTCTTAGCGTGCCTTGATGGTGTAGTGGTCTGCACCCTGGGCGCGTATTCCTATATACAATGCCAGCGAAGGAATCAATCTAAATCTCCAAAATTTTGCTTCTATTGGGAACAGATCTGAATCAAAAAGCAGCTCGAATCATAAGGCTGCTAAAAACCACTGATCCTTATTTTTGAATTTTTGCTTATATTTCGCGGATATAGATAATCCAATCCATTACCTGACCCTACTTTTCTCATTTCAATACTGTTTGATTGTTAACTGCGTGATTAAAAAAATTTGATATATGGTTTTCACTATTCGTGTATGATGGAAGTTAACAATGGGACATGATATAACAGGTTTCCAAACCTGAAACGTTTCCTTCTTAACAAATTTGTTAAAGGAAAAGAAATTATAATCATAAAGGTTACAAAAGTAAGTGCGATTTTTCTAAAGGAAATGAAAATTTCCTCTCTTTATACAATACCTAAGATACAAACAAAGATAAACCCCTTTCCAATAGAATATCTAAAAAAATATTTGAAACTGTTTTCACAACGTAGTCAATCCTTTTTTCAAGAACATTAAGAGTACATAAAAATAAAAATCAATTTATATTGTTGAGACATTAGGTATTTTTGGAAGCTGTAAAGATGAAAAATGAACAATGCCCTCGCGGGGATTTGAACCACAGACCTCTGGAATATGCGCCCAGCGTGCAGACCACCACACCATCAAGGCACGCTAAGAAGGCGAGAGAAGTGCCTTATATACTACCCCTTTTAAAGGGCGACTGGGGTTTTTAGAGGACCCAATCGTCCACTCCTGGGTGTGGAGAATCATCATCCAACACCTTTTTAGTTCGAGCGCCACTTGTAGAGACATTTGGATTTTTTGAAAGCCGCAGATGAATAATGAACAATACCTTCGTCGGGAATCGAACCACGGACCTCTGGAGTACGCGCCCAGCGTGCAGACCACCACACCACGAAGGCATGCTAGGAAGGCGGTAGAAATAGCTTATAATATAGTAAAGATCCTTTTATTTAAGAGAGTGCTTATCCAAATCCTGAAATATAGGTGAAATTGGTTGCAAATTCTTTTCAATTTAAGGTTTCTTAAATTTTCTTAAATTCTTAAGGTTTAATAACTTCAAATCATATAAACCACGTTTTTTATTAAAAGCATAATAAGTTTTCTTTCAACAAAGAAAGATGTAAAGAAAGAAATAGACGCCTAGAGAATTCAAGTGATAAATTCGCATATCTAATTGGAAAACAGTATTGAAATACATATTTTATCAAGAAATAAAACTTTTTTTTAAAGATGTATGGCAGATTGAAAAAAAAAGATCATTTTATAAATACTCTGCTGTCAGCAAATGAGACACTCTCTCAAGCGAAAATTTACTCCGAGAATTTTATTGAATTTTTATCACATGTCACTCACATATGTAAAATTTCTCTGCAGTTCTAAAGACTCCTGTATCTCAGACTGTTTTAAAGAAACTGTTTAGAATTCATGTAAGAAATAAAAAAAACTACTCCAATGAAAATAGAATTTTTGAAGAGTAGTAAATATCGTCTTTAACGTCTTGAGAAAGAATTGAACTTTAGATGAACCTGACGGTAACATCAGAGCTCATGATCTTAAATTAGGAGCAAAAAATCCCTTAGAATAAAGGGATTTTAAAATAAAAACAGAAACTGTATACTCGAAAAGACCGAAAAGTAATTTTGTTCGTTGTTGTAGTGTAAATAGTTTTCGCTATTCTCCAGACTATAAGAATGTGACTTAGATTGGAAAGAAAGTTTAGCTGTTTTACATCTATGTCTGCAAACGTCAAATCTGTTTCCTAAAGCGCTATAAAGAAATTATGTCGCAGAATTTGACAACTGGAATGATAGTTTAAATTTGGAGCAGCAATATTTGACTTAGAAGAGGTGATGCCTATTGTAACAGGTTTTCTTATAAATTTGAGGTTATATTTGTTAGACGTTTCTAAAATATATGTGTCCTGAAAGCATTTAACGTCTACCATTTTTTCCTTTATGGAAGATTTGAATTATTAAATATGCTTTGGTGACTAAAATATTAATACGTTTGGTTCATCCAGAAAGACTGAGTCCTAGATACCTTACTTTCATTTTTAGTGTTATTAATTTTATATTTTTAAAAACAATATCTTTCAAATAAATATTCAGATATCATAGCTAATATATACATACAGGTTAAATATAAAACTTATTATATCACGGAAGCTAAAAATATGCTTTAGCAAGAAAGGGAAGGAAAGCCGTTCTCTATTTCAATCTGTTTCTGAAATGCATGCAATATAATTTATTGCTTAAAAATGTTAAATTTACAAAGAATCACTTACACGTAAAAATGAAAAATGTTCCGAACTAAGCTGTTTAAATTGTTTCTGGAAGAAACGAGCCAGGAGAAGTAATTAAGTAAACATTAATTATTTTCCCCTTTTCCTTTTGCAATTTATACTATGAGTCTCAAGAATATTTCGAAGCGTCAAACTTTCGTTTGGCTGAAAAATAAATCATGACGTTTATTGGTACGCTGGAAGGAAATAAGATGTAATGCATAGATGAAGATTTATTTTACTTTAAAATACATTTTGTAAAAAAGATGTATAGTATTAAATTGACTCATTATGACTAAGTAATAAATACCCTTTGCTTTGTAGCACTTCTTTGTAGATTTTGTCGTTTTTACAAAAAATATTAATGAAAAATAATCCATTAATAAAGATAAAGAATTTCATTGATTTAAAAGGTAAAAAAAACTGTATTTCCGTCTCAAGAAAAGTTGACTGGTAAGTTTGTAGAGATACATTAAAATGTCTTTGGAAAATCAAATTAATTTCAAGTACCATTAGAATCCCCCTTCATATCTTTTTTATTCCTCAAGTGCTTTTATGTAATTAAATAAAGACTAAGTGAGCTAGCTAAAGAGTACCATCTTGCAAATCTCTATTGCCTTTGGCATCTTCTGCACTCGAGAGAAGAATGTCTGATGTGTTTTTGACTTCATTATATGTTTATTAACGTCATGTAGCTTCTTAAATTACTAAGCATACGCGATAAATCTATTCTTATCAGAAAATTTTATTGAATGTTTATATTCTGCTAGCTGTTTTTATATATTTTACGCAAAAGTAAGTACAATTTGTACGTTCTGAAATGAGTTTGAGTTCATTGAGATTACGGCAAAGCATACTAGGCTATCTGCCTACGGAGGTAGAGATGCCTTCGTAGAGGACTTCCTAAGGGAAACTGGCTCGTATGCACGAAAATAGCGAAAGCGCCCATACAGCCAGTCCGTTTGCCTGGAATCAAACCCAAGTCAGTGTTCTACCAGTGTTCAGCGACTTTACCGCTTGGCCAATGGTGGGCGTATGTTTCTGAAATGAAAACTACCATTTTCCCTTTACATGATTGCAGATAACTCTAAATTCGGTTTTATGTTATGTTATATTGATAATATATTTAGAATTATTCAAACCCAATAAAGGAGCAATCTACAGATAGATAAAAAAAGTGTAACTTTTGAGGATGTCAACCTTTCAAAAATAATGTCAATTTTAGGGGTAGCAGACAACGGGAACCCATTTTAGACATAGTTATTTCTCAAAATTTTCGAACTTTTTAAAGGTTTAAATACCAGCATTACTTTAAAAGCCATGAAAACATAATAATTCTTTAGAAAGATGGCTATGTAGCATATAGTAGTGCTCTCCATAATTCGCAGTGCACTTTAATACCAAATTTTACATTTATGACAAGCACGCATCGCAGGGTCACCATGTAACACATTGACTGCATTACTCTTAGTAACTAAATTCACCGACGGGAAATGAAATCCCAACACCAAGAAAGATTTGTGCTAGATAAACGAAATTTGGGGGGGGGGTATTTGAACATTAGGTAGATGGTGTCTTTTCAATTTTCGCACTAAACAAATAATTATGAACATGCAAATCAAGTCTACTGTAAATGCGCGATGTAAACTTCGTGTGCTTAATTTAGCTTCCGGACTGGGAGTTGTGAACGAGATTTGAACCAAAAATGCCAAGGTGACAAAGAAGGAAGTGTTAGAAGCTGAACAAGGCCGCCTGCACACGTGCCACCACTCAACAGGAAGACCGCCGTATGTCTGTGGTGTCTGTATCTATATGTATGTTGTATGTCTGTATGTATGTTGTGTGTCTCGCCATATGTCTGTGGCGTTGCATCTGAAGCAGATGTTCAAACTTTCGTTGTCATCAGAGTGTACACAATGAGCTCTAACAAATCTATTACTTCAGGGATACCTCCGAGCCAGACGCCCTGCAGCAGCCAAACTGCAAACTTTCAATTACTGTCATGTGCGATTTCGGTGGTGTTAAGCTAGAGCTCATTGGATGAAATGGAGATCCGTTTTATTCTCGGATGACAGTCGTTTCTGTCTTAGTGCCAGTGATGGCAGTATTCGTATTTTGGTTAGAAGGGAAGCAGTTGGTCGGTTGAAACCAAACTGTCTGTAGTATACACACATTGGATCTACATCCAGGAATTTTGTATTTTTTACTCATTACGTAAATAGGCATTACACCCTTAGGCATTACGCGGAAAGGGAGGGATGCCTCGTGGAAGTCCTTTTAAAGAAAACTGGCTCGTATGCATGTTGCACATGGAAAACACCCGCAAACGCCCATGCAGCCAGCCCGTTCGCCAGGACTCGAACCCAGTGTTCAGCGGCTTTGACCACCGGTGGGCTACAGGAGTTATGGTCTGAGGAGAAATTTCCTATCAAAGCAAAAGCACTTTCATCGTCCTTCCATACCCCTTCATAACAGATTTATACTTCAGGTTGATATTGCATTATTGAGCAACACTCCAGGGGTATTTTTCAACAGGATAACATTCATCCCCATAGCACAGTTCTCACCCAGCGTGTTCTACAGAATGTCGAAATGTTGCCTTCGTCTGCGAGATCACACGATATTTCTCCCATTGAGCACGAATGGGTCGTGATTGGATGACTAATCCAGCCCCATCAACAACCAGCGAGGACCATTGCTGATTTGAATGACCGAGTGCAACGTCATGAAGCACCATCCCAGAAAATGACATACGGTGCAATGTAGAACACAATAATGTATGCGCTCATGCATGTTTTCATGCTTCCATTAAACATTGTGGCAACTACAGCTGTTATAAATGTATCACCATTTGACACTTGAAATGGCTCTTCTTGGGCATACTTTAACCTGTGACCTTGAAACACTAAACAAATAAATATGTTATCGAGACAAATATTTGCCTACATTTCATTCCCCAAAAGTGATTTGTTCCTGATGTTAGTATTCCATTTTCCATCAGTATATGTTGCCTGTAGAACAAGATGTAAGTTTCTTCTTCCTTTTTTACAGTGTTCTTTCATGGTGTAATTGGGAAGCACGTCCTGCTAGCTAGCCTACAGTAGTATGCCGAAAAAAGAATAGTCTTCCTCTTACCACCCTGGTGATTCTGTGTCGATTACATGAAACTAAACAATATAATAAAATGTCCAGCTTATCCCTTACCAATAATTGAAGAAATAATAAGAAAATTAAATTCCCAAGATTTATGACCGTGCGAGATCCCATGTTTGGATATTCCCAGATGTGCGTGAAGCTGGAATTCGAGTCCAGGCAAGAGCAGCACTGCGTGTTTCTTCAGTTTTCTGCTCCAAAATATGTTAATGGTTTGTACAGGTAAAGCTTGAACTAAACGGTTGTGGAGTTTCACTTCATCGAACTGGTAATTAGTTTAGTAACCCCAGCAGATGTGAAGCGAATTATCGTTTGTCTGAAAAAACTACAAGTCGTGAGAAGGATTTAAATAAAATTTTTATTTAAACAGAATTTAGAACATAAAGCACTTTTTTGTGCTAACAATATCAGGCACAGCTCTTGGTAATGCAACTAAACAGAACAGTAAATTAAACGTGGAATAACAGTCAAAGACTACAAAATTAAGTCTGACTATAAGCTCTCTCAGTAAATCTGCCAGAGCATTAAAATCAAAATGTTTACTTTTACCTGAATAATTACTTTTACCTGAGCTGGCAGGAACCAACACGTAGCGTGCACACAAAGCCAAAATCACGCTGTGTCTTAAATAATAAAAACCGCATTTAAATACTGTCTTACTTACATTCTGGCGAGGAAACGGAAAGGAGAAGTTATAGTTATATTATTTTATGTTATGTAGAAGTAAGGGGGGTGACCTAATATTTACCTTAAGTATGTATTAGCCCCACACACTAACTGGAAAACTAACAACATTCTGGCATTATTCCTCGAGTCGTTTCCAGGGAGCACTACAAGTACTGCCACCGGCGGCGGCATCAACGGTACTCCTACCTTTCAGCGTTAAATTAGCTCAAGTAAAAGGGATTAAATTACATGATATACATTACAATATACATAGTTGGGCAGGTGCATATTTCAAGATGTTATCTATTGTAGTGGGTACAGGCAACATGTTTCAGGACATTATATATTGCATTAGAAACACACGTGATATTCCCACGTAACAAATCATTTTTGTAAACATGATCTCTTTACTGTCAGAATTAATTAAGAACTATAAAATTGTTTACAAAGCTTACATTTAAGTACTGTTGTAAAGTTGTGCTGAAACTTTAAAAGCTCAATTTTGACGATTCATTATGTGCTGTAACGTATGTTTTTGTGTTAATTTTCAGAAATTACATTATTATCTAGCAGTACATTGTTATTTGCATGTAAAAACTGATCATGACGTTATAAATTGTGGTGGCTAGAAGCAACTTATTTCTAGTATATAGAATATGACTACAATTATGACTTGTTTACATCATTTTTTACAAACAGCAGTCAAAATTAGAAAAGAATATAAAATAATAAAAAAAGACTTAAATAAATATGTCTGAAAACAAAAGAAAAAATAGCTTCATCTGCATACTTATGCGTACTACGTACTTTTAGATATATCTGCATACATATGTTGATACATTGCAATGAAGGCTGAAATTATAAATAACTGGTTATTTTAAATAATAACCTTACAGGGTAATTGGAAAATAATTGGTTACCATCAGAGTTGGCGATTGGGTCTCTATTTAACCGGCCGCCCTTTAAGAACGCGAGGGAGAATGTAAGGTTTTTCTCTCTCTTTACCGCGTGCCTTCATGGTGTAAGTGGAAAGTACGTCCGGCTAGCATTGGGAAGTCCAGATTCCGAAGGCATTTGCACGTTTGTCATATTTCCTGTTCGAAAATGAACCTAATGATTCTATAAATATGCTTACACATATCTGAAAGCATTAAGCTAAATACGGAAAGTATGCTCTACAGTACTGTAAATGGTTGTCATCACTTAATGGCTAGGAGATAATATAATCGTTTCTGTATGATTTACAGTCTGAGAGATCGTACAGAAACAGAAGTCGTCAGAAAACAAGTTATTTTTTTTTAAAATTATTTTGGGTATTTATTTATTTTTGTCTTAAGAACGAAATAGATTGATTTTGAAAGATCGTTCTGATAGATATAAGAAGTAAGGTAACTGCTAAATTGTGTCAGTTTATTACTATTAAGTCGATTACGGCTAAGAAAAATGACTTCGGAGACCATAACATAAGCAGAACCATTTCGTTAATAAAACCAGAACTGAGAACCAAACCTCTGCAGAGCAACACCAACATTAATGACGCACTGCGAGTCAGTTACATATAGTCATCTGGAAAGAAGAAACAATCCTTTGATACCTAATACATTTGTTCGTCCCACTTTTTAAATTTAGGTAAAATTTAACATTAGACTGACGTTGGTTTCAGAAAAAAATTCAATTTCTTGACTCTGAAATGATTGAATGATTCTGTCAGTGAATTCAATGTCAGCACTTTAGAAAATGCTTATTTGAAAAGTTTTTCTACTTGCCTTTCCTCCCATGTCAAATCGTGTCACTCTGCTAAGCAAAAATGCAGCCTTTTTCTAACTTAAGTTCCTTTGGGTACGTAACATTTGTTCTTCGCAATGCATCTGTTTCAAAGCTATTGCTATTGGCACAATTTTTCCTCTTGTTCTTACTGGTGACGTTTATAATAAAATCTCTGAATTGCTTCATAATTTTAACTTCCAATATTTTTTCTTGTCATTAATAAAATGTTTTTCATTTCTTAAAACTTCTATTTCAGATTTTGATTTCTGAGGTATTTAAAGCGTATGTTGTTAGTATACCATATTACTGATCTGCCGAAACAAGAGAATGATGGAAGTTTTCTAAAAAAATTGAATATTATGATAAGAAAGAGAGGGGTAAATAAGTTTTCGATAGCTCATCACCGCCGAATTAATAATTCTTTTAACTACAACTCTGTAGAAATTACCCAGAAGACTTCTTTAGGTATGGAATTAAATGTTCTTGAAGAATTCCATGTTTATTAACATATATCGTCGTAAGTTAATAACTTTTATTCGAATCAAGTATTTCCTAATATTTTTAAGCGGTTTATCTTAAATTTGTTAGAGTTTTCTTACCTGTTTTTCTAAATAGACAAAGCTAAAAGTTTTGCGTTCTCTTTATTTATTTATTCTTTATTTCCTCTGTTTTCCTCTAATTTTATTTATCTATTCTTTATTTCGTCTCTTTCCCTTTTGTAACGTATTTCAGACTCAACGAGACATGATACCTTTACTCCTTGTAGTACAGAATCGCTTACTTTACGTTCGCTAGATAATGTTCCTATAAAACCACTTTTACTTTAAGTGTACATTTTGATTAAATCCAAAAATCAAAAGAAGCACCTGAAATGTTTATGAGTAGTACGATGAAAACATGTGTCTTAATAATTTCGAATGAAGGCATGTGTAGTTCAGTATTACCGTATTTGACGAATTATATGACGCTACAAACTTTTAAGACGCCCCATAATCAATTTTTTTAAATAAACTTTTTAACATTTTTATTATTAGATTGCAAAGCCAGACAAAAAAAAAATAAATAAAAATCCTTGAAAAATCATCTGAGCTTTCTTCTTCTTCTTCTACCGATAACACAAATCACTTTCAGTTAAAGTTCACTGGCACCGTAGACTGCAGTGACACAGGTTAGATAATGTTCTAGGTTTGTGATGACGGGACGGGAGAGAGACAGTGTTGCTAGTTGTTGCCAGTTGAATCCAATGTTGCCAAATACAGATGGACTTCCCTCGGCATCGAAAATATGGTCATTTTAAGACTGGCGGGAATTTCAAATTACTGAATTTTGGAGGCAATTTGTTGAAGAAAAAATGTGCGTCCTATAGCCCGTAAAATACAGTAATTACCTTATGTCTTTAAGCAACTGGTAAAAACTTAGACATAGTTTTCATGCTTGCCAAAATAACTTGCATTTTAATTCAGAGTTTAAATTGCATCGGAGTTCAGCTTCGGTACTTCTGAGTTTATTCTAGCCGGAGCGCACAGAAGGGCTACGGTAAAATTGCATCGGAGTTCAGCTTCGGTACTTCTGAATTTATTCTAGCCGGAGCGCACAGAAGGGCTACGGTACTTCTTTTGTGTAAGTGAACCACAATTTCAGCTTAAAAATTTTATTTTAATAATAAATAAGCCTTTACAACCGACTCTGACTTCTGAATGCACACTCATCTTTTCCTTGGGAACAAATACCTTGATGGAGGTTGAGACTTTTAAGGAAATAAAAGCCCCCCCCACATGTGGAATAAATTACTGACAGCGGCTAAATTTTTCGTTTGTGAAAGTGTTAAAAATCGTCACCTTGGTCACGGATCTCTAACATTAATGTCGTCCTCCTGAAGAGCTTCTGCAGACATTTTTGAAGGATGTAAGCAAATACCGGTGACGAAACTTTTCACTTGTACAAAGCCTTCCTTATATTTGCCTTTACCTTGTTATCGGATCGGATTCGGAAGATTTTTTTCCTTTTGTCGCATTTTGTTTGACAGCTTATATTTGCAGGAATTTCGCGGTCAGATAATATTGACTCTTCTCTCTTTGTTCTGAAGCTACACTTCTCCGGTAAAATTTTCTTCCATGCTCCCATACATTTTAATCGTTTTTTCTTTCTCACAGGTGTCTTGGGAAAAGAATAGCTTTCGTTTCTATCATCCCTTCCAACAGTACATTATACCGTCTATCCAGGGCTTAAATCCAGCTGGAGGCCGCCTAAGCTGTTTCCCAATATTTCAGTAAAAATTTAATTACGATCAGAATCCCAAAAGAGATGGGATCCGATCCGATATTTTATTTTTTTATTTAATATTTATCATTAATTTAGTAATTTAAATTTTTTAATATCTTTACTTTTTAGTGAAATTTAATTTAAATTTATTAATTAATTATTTTAATTATTAGTTGTTGTTGCTTATGCTAACTTTTCTGACGTAGTCAGCCCAGGCCCACGGAATTCCTCGTGGCAGTGCTAGATTGTAGTTGGCAATAGCGTTGAGCACTTGTTGTTGTTGTTGCTTATGCTCACTTGTCTGACGTAGTCAGCCCAAGCCTACAATGGCCCACTATTGCCCACTGTTGTCACGTTGCCTACTGTTGCCACGTTGGCAACAACCTTGAGCACCTAACAGGTGACAGTGCGATTTGGCTCAGTTCCGTCCCCAATTTTGATGGAGAGCACACCTTGGGAACGGGTCCGAGGGTCTCCCACCCCTCTCCTCTTCCACCATACCACACGAGAGGAC
Organism: Stegodyphus dumicola; assembly: GCF_044657685.1. Lineage (NCBI taxonomy): Eukaryota > Metazoa > Arthropoda > Arachnida > Araneae > Eresidae > Stegodyphus > Stegodyphus dumicola. The sequence goes on along the minus strand of NC_140780.1, from coordinate 23,247,836 downwards.
TTTCGACTCGCCGCATATTTAGAGTGCCGCCTTGCCGCACCGAGACTATACATTTACAAACATTTATGCCTTCTCCAGGATTCGCGCCCTGCTGCTTCGGCAAGGCAGTTAGCGGCGCTAATCACTACACCGGTTGGGCGGCTAATTATTAGTCCAAAGGAGCTTTGTCCCTGAAGGACTATTGTTTTCGTTTTGCGATTTTTCGTTGAATCACTATAAATGTCCGTTTCACTTTTGTTTGCCACCAAATGTTAGAGTCTTGCATTATATTTGAAGAAACTAAATAATGAAAAATCTGTATAAATGTACGTATGTTTCTCGCATTGTGATAAAACAACGGTACATATAGCCATAGAATTTTGAATAACGTAATCCTCCTACGAATATGGGCATGTGGAAGACCAAATTTGGAATTTGTTTTATTATCGATTTCATATTTTGTAAACCTTTAAGGAATTTTTGAGTAAACAAACTCAACGATTTAAAAGCGAGCAACGGCAACACTCTACGGCGGAGGGAAAAAAACCTTTTTATCTCCAGCGGGCGGGGAACTGTTTATCGGAAATTCTAAAGATAGGCTCATTTTAAAATTATTATGCGACATTGCTACTGAACTGAATTTAATGGTTTAAGTGCAAAGAACATGATATTTAATAAATAAAAGTAACACACAAAACGTTAAAAACGCCCCTTTGGACGTAATTTAAAATCTGAAACCTTTTAGACTTTTTTTTAGTTATTTTATTTATTTACCTTTCTGATCCTCTTCCTTGAATGCTTTTCTTAGGGCTCTGGCACTTCTAATTTTCGCAATTAAGCCCTGCTTTAACTACCTTTAGAGACAGTTACTTGAACTTCCGTCTGTTTGATATTTAGAAACCTCAGTATTAAACACAACAAAGCAGATTGTATGTGTCTGTGTGTTTAATATAAATCAGAAAACAGGAAGGAAAGTTGCAAAATAAATTAAATTGTGTTAATTGCATACTAATTATTGCTACAGATAACGTCCATTTAAGTAGGTAAACTTTATCTTACCTAAGTTGTTAACAACTTTATATGCCTCCATGAAAAGGAAGCTAAACTGACATGAAGCAAAATGAAAAAAAAAAAAAAACATTTTGAATTAAGTGAAAAATGGAAAAAGGAAAAGGATTTGTTATGATATATCATTGCTAGTCATCAGGAAGCAGCCAATATTTATCATAATCAACTGCTTCTTTCAATCATTAATAGATGGATTTCAATCAGCATTTTGAGTAGATTTTTTTTTCATAAAATGTATCCAAAAAATTCATAATCAGCAATGGATTTGCCCGGAAGTGATGAATTCTGAAAAATAGCATTACGGATGCCGAGAAGAAAATATTTCTTTAGCCCGCTAAAACGTAATTAAGGTATAATAAAAAAATGGCAGAGCAAACCCTTCTTAAAGTACACAGTACAGTCTTTTAGTTTTATAAGAGTCAACTGATTGAATAAACTTCTCTAAACCACGAAAACCCCAAACATTTTTGAAAAATCTCAGTCAGCGTATCATTAATGTCAACAACAAGAGAAATATATATTTTAAAATCAAAGGCTTAAAAGCAAAATCAATTGAATAAACAAACATAATTATGATTAACGTGAAAGCAAATTCATATTAAATCATCAAAAACTATAGGGAATAAAAAGAAGAAAATTACAGAGATAGTTTTTTGCTCATCCAAACTATTTGACTTTACACCGAAAATCAAAGATTGTCATTTGTCAATGCAAGCTGTCAATGCACCGAAAATCAAAGATGTCAATTGTCAATGCAAGCTGTAGAGAACCCGTAGTAGGAGCTATATACTATTGTCGCTAGTAGTTAGATAAATAAATGTTAGAAGCTTTCCTAAATATTCTACTAAAATCTATATTAAATAATTATTTTTTATAATCTGATGTAAAGTGATTAATAAATAATGAGTGGTAGGGGGAAACTAGGTAATAGAGCATGTGCATTAAATAGTTAATAGTCTTTCTCCTTATATGACTATATAAAAACTTGGCCCATTTTTTCCATAAAAAGAGGCAATAGAGGGTGAGTATTTACATATTTATAAACTGCATTACGCATCCAGTATTTACCTTTTTTAAGGCTTTTAGTGAGCCCTTTTATTCGTAACATAAAAGTAACTATTAAACGTATTAAAACTTCCTAAGACACAATTTACTGGAGTGTTTTTAAAAGGATCCTGTAATTCTATTTTTATTAAGTTTCTATAAGCATATTTAATTAATTTGGAAAATTATCTCTATTTATGCAAATATTTGTCATCCAGCTTTGTTGATAAATGTATTAGCGATACTGGGTTCGTAAAATATTTTGCAAATATGTAAATACATCTTCTGCTATCTCTAACTAACAGAGGGAATATTTTCTTCATTCGAAGTCCTCACATAGCTTTGTAAAGCGAAAATTGCCGACTTTTTAACTCATACGCTTTATTTCCAGACTTTTACTACTGCCATTCAACATTTATATATAATCGTAAATTAAATTTTCTAAAATTAGTTTTGATAATGTATTTTTGTAATAGTCTCTTGTGAGATTTCTTACGAAAGTAATAGGCTCCAACATTTTGAACATCTAGCAGTACATTTATATATAAAGAACATTACCGCGTACATAATATTTTACATTTCTGATTGATTACACTAACTCAAAAATTATTAATTTGCCTTCCGAAAGCTGAATTTATCCCAGCTTCTGAAACTTGATTACGGAACAATCAGTAAAAATACGCAGCTCCTATCTACTGCGGATGTTAATGTATTTGAAATTTGCAACAGTTTGTCGCCTCCATTTTGGCTCGAAAATCAAATGAGTACATAAGCAAAACGTTTTCCTTTTATTCATTGTACATATTTATGTTACCGGCTTCAAATAAATGCTTTGTTGTTGCTAATCTCCCTTACCTGACCTAATCAGAACAAGTCCACGAATGTTATCTTGGTAAGGAGCTCATAATTGCGCCTGTCGTTGGTATGGACTTCGAGCTTCATATAGGTGATAGTACGACTTTCCCCATCTCCACCCCACTTTTAATAGAAAACACCCTGGGAAACGGATCCGAGAGTCTTCCTTCCCGTTTTCCTACTACCAAATTACTCCAGAGAACTTCCGACTCTCCATGTATTTTGAATGCCCCCATGCTGCACAAAAATTTTTCATTAACAAACACCCATGCTTTTCTCCGGAATTCGAACCTGGTCCCTTCTGTATGGAGGTCAGTGTAACTAATCACTACTCCATATGAGCGGCATGTGAATTCGTATATGTATTTAGCATTTATTAACTTTGGTCGCAAAAATTTGTTTTTGAAACCTATATTACAACTAGTATTGGCATTTACTTCGGGATGCCGTGACTGAAGTTTCTTTAAACTTGTATGTACTTTTATTGTTTACACAGTTCTATTGTATCACTATGCCTTTTTATCAAGCTAAAAGAACATACTATGTATCTTAAGACACTCCTGCTCTGACATTTTATTCTGCCCTTAAATTTTTTCGATTAAAGCCTTTAAATTTTTTTCGATTTTTCAATTTTCTTCTCAGTTTATGCGATGTTTTTTTTTAGCACCAAAGGTGGTTTTAGTCTCGAAACGCACTTTTTGTTCGTCTCACTTTTGTGTCCGAATCACTCTTCAAATTCTTGGCACCAAATGTTATTGCGATGTATTATTTAAAAAAAAAAAAAATAGCGAATAATTGTATGTATGTATGTTCCTCTCACTGTGGAAAAACAACGGCGCCTAGAGTCACCCGAATTTTTAATACACGTATTTAGCTATCCAAATATGGGCATCTTGCTCTAATTTTGAATTTCGAATTTGTTTCCGATTTATTTCATATTTTATACAACTTTAACAATTTTTTATTTAACAAACTCAAGGATTTGAAAGGGAGAAGTGGCATCACTGTTCCAACTAAAACATTTTTGTCTCCAGAGCGCCGGACTGTTTCCAAACTGTAAGTTAATATTTATCTTTCAATTTTAATCCACAAATTCGGTTACTTGAAAACAATGTGTTGCGTATGCCTGAAATATAATACTTATTATCTTCACGCACCAGCGTGTTACCATTATGTGTGAGATATTAAACTTCCAGATTTAATCGTTCTGTTACTCCCTAGCAAACCATGTGACTGAAAACACAGTAATAATAAACACAGCTCTTACAAATATTTTTTTTTCCATTTTTAGTACAATTTAGATAATAAGATGTGTGATTATTAAGTATTTTAAGAAATGCACTAGCCAAACTCATTAAAATCATTATATACGTCTTCTTTTTTTTTATGATAATCGTTTAGGCGTCTCACTGCACATTTAGCAAAGTCTCAAAGAAATAATCCAGCGAACGTAAAGCAGTGTATGACAAGGCTAAAACTTCATCGGGAATGCTAAAGATATGCTGTTTTTAAATATTTTGCGATTTTGCTCTTGATTTTTATGTGCATTAAGTGCGAAGAAAGCCATGCTTAATAATAAAGCTAGAAAGATCAAAAAATAATTTTAGCAGAGGATAATACAAGAACAGATTCGATATAAGGTACTTTCTCCCTCCCTTTCTGCATGCCTTCGTGGTGTAACGGTTAGCACACTCGGCGCGTATTCGAAAGGTCCCCTAGAAACTCCAGTCGCCCTTTAAAAGGGGAAGTATATAAGGTATTTCACCCACTTTCTTAGCAGGCCTTCGTGGTGTGGTGGTCTGCACCCTGGGCCCGTATTCTAGAGGCCCGTGGTTCGAGTCCCAGCGAAGGCATTGCTCAATTTTCATGTCTCTTGCTTCAAAAAAAGAAACCCCTAATGACTCTACAGTGGCGCTGGAACTAAAAAGGTGGTGGATGATGATTCTTCACCACCAGGATTTGGGAATTTTGTTCCCTAATCCCCAGTCGCCCTTTAAAAAGGGGTAGCACACGCGACGCATATTCGAGAGGTGCAGCTTCGAGTCCTGGCGAGGGCATTGCTTATTTCATGACTTCTGCTTTATAAAAACCTAAAGACTCTACAGTGACGCCCTACTAGGGACAGTAGCCCCCGAACTAAAAGGTGGGGGGGTGTATATGAGCTATTTTTTCCCTTCTTTTCTGCATGCCTTCGTGGTGTAACCGTTAGCACACTCGACGCGTATTCGAGAGGTCCAGGTTCAAGTCCCGACGATTTCTTCCTTTTTTTCGTTGGGACTCACCACTTCGGAGTAGATCCATTTTTGGAAATACATATTTTATAAATAATCCTTTTTTCGATTAAAAAATGATAGTTTGTCATATGTGTTGCCTAATCTCAGATGAATGCTAATTTAACTGTATTAAAGTATTTTCACTCATTCGTTTTTTATTACATTTGCAAAACCTGAGATATTGGTGGGATGTATTTTTATAAAAAAATACTTAAGAATACGCCGCAAAATATTTAAGCTGTATTTTTAATTCAGATTTAAATCATTAAATTTTGAAACTCTTCAATCATTTATCTTCCAGATATCAGACTTATTATTATTGAAGCTGTGAGTCTAACAGCCATATTTACATGGTGCAAGTTTTCAATACAAATACGATCTACTTTTTGTTATCATAATTTATAGGTGTTCCTTGTCACTGATCTAAGAACAAATACATGTTTGTGTTTCTGGTTATATAAATGCATCTACCAATGATAGAAGGAGCTTATCTGTCGGGGAAAAACTGTACATTTGCAATATTTCCAAATTAAATGATAGAAGTTCATCAATTAAGTTCAAGTATTATCAGCCATAGTTTAAGAATTCATGACAAAAGTATTTTAGCTAATGCATGAAAGAGACGACTGCTAAGTATAGATGACATCAAAAATGAAAATTTAAACAAAAAAAATCATATTGCAATGATATGCTAGTGAAATTTGGCCTGATGGAAACTAAACTGATGCAGGAAGTGAAACTTAAAGTATCGTTGGAAAAAACTGATTATCTTTCAGCTCGTTTAATGATAAGGCGATATGTAAAAGCATAATGATGTTAACCAAACTAATTATTTATGTCAATTAACTAAAATTTTAACTAGCGTTACATTAACACGTTGACAGCACTATATTAGTACAATGTCTGTTAACTAATATTTACAATGTCAGCCCTCCAGAGAGTTTTTAAAACTTTAATTAATGTAAATGAAAAATCTTCACCAAGTCTTTTATAGTTATTAGTATAGATATCTCCTTTCTTCTAACAACAGTCTACTCTACAGTCGTCACATAACTAAGACTATGGTCAATCTCTTTTCTTCTAGCAACAGTCTACTCTACAGCCGTTACACAACTAAGACTGTGGTCAATCTCCTTTCTTTTAACAACAGTCTACTCTACAGCCGTTACACAACTAAGACTGCGGTCAATCTCCTGTCTTCTAACAACAGTCTACTCTACAGCCGTTACACAACTAAGACTGCGGTCAATCTCCTGTCTTCTAACAACAGTCTACTCTACAGCCGTTACACAACTAAGACTGTGATCAATCTCCTTTCTTCTAACAACAGTCTACTCTACAGCCGATACACAACTAAGACTGTGGTCAATCTCCTTTCTTCTAACAACAGTCCATTCTACAGCCGTTACACAACTAAGACTGTGGTCAGAAAATTCATCTTTTGCTGGTACCCACGAATGGTCGAGCAGTAAGGCAGCATAGCACTTGTTGTTCGACCCAGTTAGTATCCTGACCGACCCACTGGCTGGGTGGGAATTACGCGCCTTTCCCCAATGTAACGTGTATGCAAACAAATTTCTCTTAAAACGTCCTTTATAAAGGCACTACTTTTCTTATGTCAATTAACACTCGAGGGATTTTCTGTAATCCAATTCAGTCCGTCATTTGTTGAAACAAAACTTCTATTAAAATAAAAACCCATCATTGGACGTAATAACAAAATATTGTATTCCAGGCTTTTAAAAACCCATTAAGAGTTTTAAATTATCTGTACTGAAAAGAAGCAAATAAAATAAACTCGACATCTAAAGTATTTTTCTGTTCGGGTCACAGTGTGGTAGACCTCTTTAATTAATACTTTCAGGGTATTGATTAAGAGCTCTTCCCGAGAACAAGATAATTCTATATTTAAGAATAAGAACTTCATTTCATATAATTAATGTTCTTCCTTAAATTCATAGTGGTTTAAAATGCAGTTAGTGTTATTTTGGCATTTAAAAATATTAAGCGGAACGAAATCAGTTGTAAAAGTTATCAATAATTACCATAGTAACATGCTTCTCTGATTTTGTTGTCAATTAAGTGTTTTGGTGAACATATAGTCATATGATATAGGATAACGAACACAAATATATTAGCATGTAATTATTTCTTTCTCCTCTTGTATATGATATAGAGATTGCTTGCCATGAGAATATCTTAAAATAATTTGATAACTTCTCTTTAATATTTTTATGAAGCTTTCAGCTTATTTAATATTTTCAACAGAGATAGTTATTTTAATATTTAGTTTAATACATCCGATTTTGAATAAAACTGCTTTTTTGCTTTTTATTTAGAAGTTCGATGAGTATACATCACCATGTTATTTTTAGTGTGATATGTTGTTCAATGTTTATTACATTTTACATATTAAAAACACAGAGAATGCCATAATATTTTCATAATTAGTTAAATAAGCTTCATCTTCATAGAGACTAAATTTGTTTAAACATTACTCATTTTGATTACTATTTCTTTTCACGTGTTTACTCTGCTGCAGAAAAAAATTTTCACATTACTTTACAATGAGTCATTGCTTTCCATTAATAATTCTGTAAATTTTAAGCATTTCCTTAATAATTCTGTAAAGTTACATGTTTAATTTTCTAAAACTGTGTTTTAAATATTTAGAAGAAATAAAACGTTTATTTTCATTAGGCTATCTAAGGAAACAAATCACAACATGTATTTAAATTACAAACAGTATCGTAATTAAAATTGAAAAGACGTCATTTTCTGCTTTTTATTCGGTATCAAAGTAAAGTAACATTCGCAATCAGTAGCTAGGAAAATTTAAAAAGTTCTTCTTTATCTTATTTTAATAAAAGTTTATAAACACAAAGTTTATGTACTTAGAATCTATGGCAATTTTAATATAGGTTATTATAAGTAGACTGGACTTTAAAGAAATTTTCACAATGTTTACATTATATCTGTATTTCATAGATAAAAATAAGTAGCAAAGTTTCTTTTTCAGGCCGTCCAGGGGCAGTCTTCCACAGACCAAGACAACGATTGGATTTCCCAACTGCAGTCATCCTCTTCTCATACAACCTATAGTAACAGCCATTACCTTATTCACACTAACCGCCCTCATAACAGCACATTTCATTTACATTCTTCAGTTTCAGCTGATGCTAATAATGATGTTGTGGCTTTAGTCCTCTACGCTGTCTTTTCAGTTCTTGGTACTACAGTGAATATCTTTGAAATCAGCTCTTTGATCATTCAAGAAAATTTAAGACATCATGGCAATGTATTTCTAGCCAACCAAGCTTTGGCCAATCTATTGATTACAATTTTAGGTTTCCCAGCATCATGTATAGCTATTCTTTCCAACACTCACAATTACAGTTTTGTGTGCTACTGGCAGTGGTACAGTGCCCTAATATCTTTCTTTACTACTACCTTGAATTATTTCTTTATAGCTATTGAAAATTTACTCAGGGCTTGTCGCAAGCGCTCCAGAAACAGAAATGACGGTGCATATTCTTGCTGCTGCAGCGTGCAAGTTGTTGTGTTTGCTGTATTTTTTTGTTGGATTGCTGCCGCTGCATGGGTTGCAGTACTGGTTATTTATGATAATACCCAAGATGTCTGTAATCGAAGATACGGATACAGCATAACATTTCTAATCTTTCTTATTCCCATATCACTTACTGTGCTTACATTTTCGTTGGCAATTTATCGATATAAAAGGCATTTAAAAGAATTGGAGGCTAGACAGTGTCTAGAAAGCAGAGAAGAAAACTTGCACAGGCAGTTATTTAAGAGCAATGCCTTAGCTTACATGCTATTTCTTTGTTTCTGGATGCCCTTTATCATTGCTGTATCAATATCAGCATCGGAAAACATACAAGCAGTGCCATGGTCAACACGCCCTACAGCCGCTACGCGAACCAAAACAAATCCTGTTGCTACATCCACAAATAGTGTTGAAACACTGCTAATAATAGCTCAGTCTTACAGCTGTTTTTGTGGATTAGTCTACGCTTTTACTAACAGTTCCTTTGGGCAAGCATTCATTTACTTGACAAGGTACTTCTGCTGTAAAGCTCATCCTGAGTTCACCAAGAGTACCTTTCAAGAGAAGCCCAGGGGTACAGTTAGAGTACACATCGGAATGGAGACTCGCGTTGGAGAACGAAGTGCTAGAGCCAACAAACTGATGGCTGTCATGATGCACGATAGTCCAAGAGGAGGAAGGACTGGTAACCATTACCTCTAAGAATATGAGCTCCCTCATGTTGTCTGAAGCTTCCTATAGCCATAAACCACTTGTGTGCCGTTTGATAACACGATAACACCGGGGAAAATGTTTATGTTCATATTCAGCATTATTTTGGATAAACATTTAGAAATGCTGATGAAGATATAATCTATTTTTAAAATGGATATACCAGAAAAAGAGATCCTCGCACAAAGTATTACTCACATTTTATTGAATTAAGCACTAGAGCAGAATAATTAACAAATAGAGAATAGAAAACCTATAGTACTGGAAAGTAGAAACAAATGATTTAATCCATACGTGGCGAACTTAAAATAGTACCATATCAAAGAAAGTAAAACAGAAACACTTTACTCTTGCCTGTGAAGTGTCCTTAATGATTTTTTTTCTCTGAAACATATCGACAGTTCAAGGCAAGACTTGAAGCAGCGGCACAATAGTTGCCTGATTTTTGACTTTACATAACTTTATTCTCTAAAAATAACTCACTAGAATGAAAATTTCTATAACAAATACAAGAAAAATCATATGACAAAAAAAAAAAAAAAAAAAAAAAAAAAAAAAGCAATTTTCGCTCAGAAAAGAAACTATGCGAAGTAAAGATGAGTGAATTTTTTTATTATTAAGTTATCGATTTACACAATATTAAGAGAAGCACATTTGATACAGCTTAAAAATATTCACATAAGAGCTTGTACTTTTTGCTAAAAATTAAATTTAAGATAATAATGAATAATACTTAAGAAATTTATAATTGTTGATTTTTCCTTAATATTTCGAAAATAACCAGTTCTTCTAGTTGTAACTTATTTAGAAGTTAATTTACTTTGTGTGAAAGTTGTGCTTAAAAGAAGTCTTAGTTTTCAATCTATGATTTATAACATCTCGCAGCTTAATCTTCAAAATAAAAGAAGAAAACTAAAACAAAAACTTGTGTTAAAATGTTTTACCGAAAGATTTGGACGCTATCGTCAGATAAATAATTTTAAGAGTTAAGTCTTTGGGAAATTTACTGTATAAGTTTGACAACGTAATAGTTATTAATAGTTCAAATACATCGAATTTTCAGTTTTCTGCAAGGAAAGCTTTCTGGATCGAAAATGTAATGAAAAGGTTTCGTGTGGTATTGAAAGCTATTCTTGTTAAAAACAGAATGTGAATAATACCTTCAGAATGTGGTACTTATAAGTATACGAAATAAATTAACAAATAAACGAAAATAATAAGCTTTTAAGAATGATTTATTATGCAGTATGCATTGACCTGTATTTAATATCTGAGCAGCAATTAAAGCAAATTTAAGCTTTGACCTGCATTATCATACAGAAAAAAAGGAAACGGCGATATTTTTCGTGTGTGTGCATGCATGTGGGTAAAATTACGAAAGCGCTGTCGGATGTGAGGCTTGCAAGATGTCTTTTATTCAAGAAAATTGGTATAATGTATGAATGGATTATTATTAGCAGCAACAGTATTATACATATAACGTAATTAAAAAGAATTCTCTAAAAATTATTTGTTTTCCATATAAAGGAATAAAAATTCTTTTCCACACTTCTGAAAAGTTTGGAAACACTTATCCAGTAATATCTTTCCTTATTATTATAAAGAAAATATTATCACGCCCCTGTGAGACAACACTAAATGGAAAGTTAGGAGTAAAAAAGAGACTTGATAAGGAAATCGTGGAATTTAATACCATGTCAATATGCTTAATACTGATCCAAAAGTAATAAATATTTGAGCATTGTTACGTGTAGATTTTGTTTCTCAGTTTTCCAGGAAGAGTTCGCCTTGAAGTCTCACGCAAGAGTAAGCTTAATTAGTTGAAAATATACGTATCTATTTGATTTCGAAATAGTTTGTTTTTACTGCATATTGTTTTTAAGCCTTTTGAACTTTTTCATCAGGAAAGAATAATGAAGCTTTTTTATTGCCAATCTTCCTAATGAACCACAAAATCTTCAAATTGAAAATGAACATAATTACTGAAGAAAACGTATACAACTAAAGCAAATGTTTTTCAGGAAATATTTTTTACTTTTCCTTCAGAAATAGGAGAACTAGATATGGTTTTCTATACAGATGAAATAAAAAAATACTGTATTGAGCAAGAAAATGAATTCAGAAAATGATAACAGCAGAGCAACTATAAGACGAATGTTAAAAATGTAATTTTTAGCTCAAATAACATGCTGTTAATATTTACGAGTATTTGAATTGAAGGTAGATAAATACTGAGCGAAAATTCAGAATGAATTTTTTCCACACATTCTTATTTAAAAATCCTCTCTCGCGCTTAAAGAATATTAAATTTATAAATAAAATTTCTAGTATGCATGCAACAATTCCTTAAAGAAATCAAGTCATATACTAAAGATAATTTACTTTTCTTTCTTATCAGCTACATAATAAATCAAAATAAATAAAACTGTTCTGTATTCAAGTACAATTTAAATTCTTATTTATTACGCAGTATCAGTATCACTCATTAGCAGCAACATTCGTAATTATATATGGATATAATTATGCACGGTTGAACTAATACATGTGTTGAACTCTTTTGCTGAATAAAGGGAAATCTTGCTTTTGGATGAACAAAAGTAAAAATTTGTATATTAGTTTTATATAAACAATCTATATTAAAACTGCTTATCTAACTGTACCAATTGTGTTGTCAGAATTTCAAATAAAATAGAAACGGCTATCGTTCTACGTAACAACATGGAAACAGCGTAAAACTATGAATTATTGCGATATGTGATAAACATGTCAGTTCAAATATATAAAAGTTTAGAATTATGGTCCGACGAAAAGAACTTATATAAATTAATCAAAATAAACCGTAAAATATAATTTATTCAATGATTATTGGCAGAAATGCAAAATTCTGCAACAAGCATTGGTATTACAATACGTTCTAACCGCTCAGTTTGCATCTACGTTCAATTCAATTTAAATATTGTGCTTTTTGTCTTAAAAATTTGGTTCACTTCACAACTGTTATATTTCCATATTTTTATTCTTGAAATTATATTCCTCAAAAGTTTGTTAAGTTCAAAAATAAGTACTTTTGAGATTGCTACTTTGCAAATTAAAATATTTGATACAGCCTTTCAGACACTGATATTGAAACTGTGCTGAAACTGTTACTTGATTTCTCTACCTAAATTAAACTGCTATGTGTTTGATATTTTTATTCTTTCATTGCGTAACATAAATTAAAAGAAATATTCAAAATAGCTGTCAACAGCTATTTTTATCACTTTACAGTTCATATCAGCTAGTCTCCAAACTAACTGCGGTTAATTTGATATTACTGATTGCTTACAGGTAAAGTGATTTCTTCCTCATAATGAAATAATAGGCACCAATTTTACAGGAAAGAAAATGATTTTTATTTATGATGTGAGGTTTTGTCGTTGTTTACAAGAATTCTTTGCCAATTATTTTTATTAAAATTTCCTAAAGGAAATAAAATCCGATACTGCAAAAGAAGCTTTACTTTTTCAACTAAAACAATTTCAAACAAAATTTAATAATTAACTAATACAATGACAAAAAACTTGATTACAGCCTTTTCGTACATTCTAATATGACATTTTATTGATTTAATATGCCAATAAATTATTTTTATGTGCAAATATTCATCTTCGCAAAGGACTAGGCATAAATAATAGTAGCATTAATTGAATCGAAACTAAAATCAGTTCTCCTGATCTGTCTCTTTATTTGATTTAGAATCTGACTTTATTTATCCCTGAATTTGTTATTTTCCTCTTATTAATATAGCGCTAGCGGAACTAGCAAGAGAATTTATTTAAAAAGCAGGTATATTTCTTAAACTAGAACGTTAATTTCACAAATTTTTCTTATTATTGTATTATATTTTTATATGCAGAGAAAGTAATGATTAATACTGAAAACTTTGGCATGTCTCGCTTTATAAGATTTAATATTTTGTAAAAGAGTCGAACTACATTGAGTTTCACATCAAATATTTTAATTAGCAATAGCTATCCTTGGTGATTTTACAATATTATTCCATTTGAGATGCACCTTTTATTTATAGTTATATAAAACAGGGTGCGGCAGCGTTCATAGTAGGTATTAAAAACACACCATAAGGCATAAACTGTATTTTATTTATTACCTCTTATGTCAATTAATAGTTAAAGGTATGCCATTTACTAATGTGTAAGTCATTGCCCATTGCGTGGATTACTTTTTGAATATGATGTCTGTCAAATGATGCCCCTTCTGCACAACACATTCATCTAAGCGGCGTTGGTAGCTTGCCATAACTCGGCGTAACGTATTCCTTGGGCCATTGCCGATGGCAGTTTTGATGCGATCCTTCAACTCAGAAATTGTGGCACAACGTGTTCGGAAAACTTCTTGCTTCAGGTGGCCCCAAAGGAAAAAGTCTGCACATGAAAGATCAAGTGAGCGAGGCGGCCAGGAAATGTCACCAAAACTGGAAATTACTCTACCTGGAAATGTCTGTCGCAATGGTCCGTCCATCTGGAACTTTCCCATGACGTCCCAAGTTGAAATGTTGCCGAAATAGACGATGGGTAGCAATAACATTCTTGAAATAACTTTCAGCAGCAAAGGGACGATGCTGAGCACTCCACCGATCCATATCACTGTCACTCTCGAAATGGCAGCTCATTAGTACACGAATACAGCACGAGTTGGCGCGCATTCATGCAGTACGTCATTGTACTACGCAAATCAAATTACGCTATGAACGCTGCCGCATCCTGTATATACCAAAATAGACGTAATCAAATGTACCATCATTTGTAATCGTATTATGATTTGTCAATTTGTCTGATGTTATACATGTGACAACTTGTATATAGTATGTTGAATAATAGTTAGTACACATATATGTAGTTAGATACATGCAAAATACAACACAAAATTATAATTACTTTTAAGTGCAGCAATAATTTTATACTGTTAATTAATACAGCTGAAGGAAATACTTAATGCAAGTTTCTACGTTACTGATTAATTCCCTTAATCTTCTTTTACAGCAAAAATATAATTTGATTGAAAATACCTACATTTAAATTAATTTTCCTTTATTATAATTAAAGCATCGAACGAATAAATCATTTATATCAATCACTCATATTATAAACATGAAAGTAGATAAAAATTTAAGTGTGAACAAAATAAGAATTCACTGCCAAAATAAGTGATCAAAACATATATTTTTTAATATTGTTTCTGTTTGCCCGTTTATTGATTCTTCTTTAATATAAGGAATTATTATTTGTATAGCATTTGTATAGATTGGTTTTATATAGTCCCTTTTTTTTTACTAAAATGTGGATAATATGCTGCATAATGCTTTTCATAAGTCCAGTTTAACTTTTAATGGATGCCCGGCATAAATGCACTTCTTACCGAATTCCTAATCATTGTCCTCAAGAATATTATTTAGTTTATTTTGGTTTTTTAGATAAATGCTATCTTTTTTTAATTTAAAACGACTTACAGTTTAAATCATGTTGAATGAGCTTCCTTTAACGTTTAGTTAAGCATGTCAAAAAGTAAAAACACTTTATTACTGAAGTTTTGTTCCCCTTAATCGCTTATATGTTATTTATATGACATTCATTATTTTAGTTCAGCCACTCAATGAAACAAAAGAATTTTACACATATCTTATTCGCATATGCGTAAAGATGGAATTCACTGCATGTTCTCATTCAAATCCAAAATTAAGCTGTTTCTAGTGTTTCGCGCTTGAGATAATTTTACTAGGTAAGTGTAGGTTTGGACAAAAGTCCTCTGAATATCCTCTGAATACTAGTTTAATATCCTTCAGAATATTTGCTTTCTTTTGAAAATACAATAACTTCCTAACAAATTCATTGATTAAATTTTTTTAGCTTTTCACTTTTTTTTTTTTTTTTTTTTACTTAATTGATTCTACATGTTTCAAACAGGTTTTCGAAGCCACATTCCTTGAAAAATATTACATTCTATTCGCGTGTTTAGGCAAAGCTGTATCTTGTAAAATATTTTTTTAGATATTGCTATTTAATTCTTAGACAAGTGTCTAAGAATATTTTCTTGTACTACTGCTTTTTATTTCTTGGACGCATACAAATGTCTAAGAAGGTTCGTATGCAGAATTTTCTCCTCTCTTTAAAAGATTCGAAAATATTGATCAGTTGCTAAAAAACTTTGGTAAGTAAGAAGAACATTCAACTTCAAAAATCTAATTTTCGAACTTCTCTGTAAAGAAATAAAAGTCTTGCAAGTTCAAATTCTGAAACTTAACTCTTACGACTAGTAAAACACTTTTTTATAATAATATATTTGACAGATTTGCACAAGAAGCAAAATAATGTATTTGTTGTCCTCAGCTGCTAATGGACTATTACATTTCTAAATTACATCGCTGAAGTTTTAATGCAAATGTTCAATTACAATGAAAATATATTTAATGTAATACACACAATTACTTTACTAAGCAGTACATTTATATTGCTACGTGTAAAATAATCTGTTGTAAATTGCATAAGGAGAGAGAAACGTTTGGCAATATTTAAATGAGTTTTAAACATTTGGAAGATAGTGAAATTCAGTAATTTTAAGAATCTACAATGCTGAACAGAAGACTGCCCTTTGCTAAATTCATTTTTTTTTTTTTTTTGGCAAAAAAAGAAACAAAAAACTTTTTTTTCTCGAGTTCTTTAAAGGGATCTCGGAAGATAAAAGAAAATTCATTTGTTGTGTTCGGAAGTTGTATTTCAATCTATGAGAACCATTGTAAGAGATATTTTAGTCTGCGAAAGTCCACATTTTTCTTGTCCACTTTGGTTGGCCCTTCTTTTTCAAAAGAAATGGCGGAAAATTTTAATTTATAATTGTACCGCTGCAATGCATATTTATCCAGAATTTTTAAATTTATAGATAATAATGTCTCGTAACATTTAGAATCAAATCGCTTTATGTAATTATTTAGCAGCTTACTGCACGGACTTTGCTGTGAGAAATTACATCATAAGAACATAAATAATTTTAAATCTGATCTGCATTTTCACGTATTAATTTAGAAATTTGTTCGTAAGTTTAGTATTTATGTAGAATGAAAAGTCTCGTGTAATAGATAAAATAATTCACTTTGAAACTCTATATTTTTGTAAATGGTCTTTACAATTCTGCAGCTGTTTCAAGTAGTTGATCAGAGCTGTAAATGATCAGGATAGCTATTAAGAATTCTATAGCCACACTAAGAGACACTCTGAGGGAGATAATGAATAATATCAACATCTCAATAGTCCTAACATTATCTTAAACAAACAAGTTCCGCCTCAAAATTATAATCCATATAACATATAATTGTAATAGCTGGTTTGAGTATCATGCTATCTGTTTCATTAATTTTAATTTTATTCTTGTGGAAACAAATATTTATAAAAATTAAACTTTAAGTACTCACTTTAAAAGAAATTGAATAATTTACGCACAATTCAACTTCTTTCCAAGCATATTTTTAAATGACTCAAAAACGCACCATTGGGTAATTTTAATTATGAATTTAGAGTGTATATGTTATTAAAATTTCGCATATTTTTCGAAAGTATTAATTTGCAAGTAATTGGTAGTAAAATATCAATTAGCGTAAAGAAATAAGCTTAAAACCTCTTTAAAACCTGCTTATAGAAAACGAATGTTTTGGTGATAACTTCGAATGGTTAGTGAGCAAGAAATGAGTTCGAATCCTGATTTAAAGTTCTGGTGTTGATATCACATCAGAGTCCGAATTATTCCTAGTTCTCAATTTTAATGAAATCATCTTCCATAGAAATTATAATTAGGCCAACCTAAGTAAGTCAGGAAAGCCTTTTGTTTCTTATTTAGTGTAAAGAAAGGAAGAAGCTGTCCAATATATAAAGTGGAAAATGCCAAGTGGGAAATGCTTTTTATAATCAGTTCGAATTGTGGAAAATATCACAGGCACAACACTGCAATAAGCACGATTTGGAACTAATAGTGGATGTACATTTGCAGAGCGCTATTTAAAAAAGAATCAAATAGAATCTGAATTTTGCTCAGGACCTAAATTCGATAATTCGACATTTTGAAACTCTCTGTATATGCAAGTGAAGATAAATTTTGGAATAAATATTCTAAGTTTCATATTACAAATAAAATATTGCTTACGAATAGAATTTCTCTCTCCTGATACACAGAAAAAGCAAACTTAATTTCTGTCAGAAAATAATATCTCCGAAAGCAAATAACTAGATGCATTTCAATATTTAGCTGCGTCTTTTATGTTATTGTGACTATATGAGTACCTAAATATTTACTTTAGTAAACAAACAAATAGCGAATAAAGCAGCGCGAAATAAATATAAATATTCATTGCATGGAATTAAAACCATCAGTCTGAATGCTTTTTTAATCTTTTTGTTGTGGTTTCTAATTATTTCTCATTAGTTTGCAATACATTATTTACATTACTTGATTTCTTAAAGTAATGTTAAATAGCTGAGGATTATATCGATCATAGTTACATTAATATTCTTGTATTCTAATGATAAATAATATTCTTGACTTGAGAATGACTATATTTAAAATACGCAATTTTAACGAAGTTTCCAATTTTGAATTTTCTACAACTTCAAAATCGAAAATGACTGTATTTAAAATACACTATTTTAACGAAGTATCAAATTTTTTGTTTTCTACAACGTCAAAATCGTAAAGTTAACTATCCCGTCAACCTAAGCTTTAAAATATATAGTAATGGTGCTGAGGTTCAAAATTTTTAACTGCGAATCTAATAAAAAATTAATTACTAAATTAATTAAACACTACATTTTACAACAAAATTTAATTGCAAGCCTATGCCATAACTGAGTCTCATTTTAACAATGCTTAACAATACTTCTATCTTCATCATGCTGCAAACTAAAATAGCTAATTATATTCAGGTTTTCATTCCAAACTCAAAAACATATAAAAACAGTTGTAGTTTTCCATTATTTTTTCGAGCTGTGGGTCTAAAAATTGTATTGAATGATAATCCTGATTTTCTAGAAAATTTTATTATAGCCGTTTTGTTAACAATATTTACAACTGCTTCATCATTTTGAAATATCACTGATTATTGTTGCTTGTATTTTCATTCGAAACTGAAATACATGCTTGTTGAAGTTACCTTATTTAAGTACGAACCTGAATAAGAAGAATTGATGTTTAGTAGAACTGTTGTAGCATTTCTTGCATTTATGTATTGTAAATCATGCAACTTTCATGCATATGTTGTTACAATTTTTTAATGAACTAAACCTGTCTGCTTCAATTTGCGTGGAATGCATGATAATTCACCTTGACAATTTGCTAATATTTGAAAATATATTTGTTTTCAGAATGGAACATTTCGTGATACAATGAGGGGATGCTGCATCGTGTGCGCTATATGTTCTGTTGACTTGCAAGTATGAGTAATTTTGGTTACAGAGCTGTTGAATTTAAAATATTTGCATTCGTAGAGTGAAATGTAAGCTGGTTCGTATATAGGAAACAAGGCTTCGAGTGTGCCATGATTATTGATTTTAACATCGTAAAGTATATATAAACATCAGAGTAAATTGTTCTTCTGTACATCAGAACTCCTTAAACCATTTTATTGGCTGTTTCTAGTAATTATGTTATAATGTGTTGTGAATGTGATTGATTGTTTAAACTTTTCAATAACAGGCAATAATGTTGCATTAAACGCTACTGTAACTGTTCTGTAAGTGTGAACTTTTAATGGAATTGATGTTTTGTACTGCTTAATGAATTAATAGATATCCTTTCTTTCATCGTTAGTTTTTATAGTAAGCCTATTTATTGCATTAAATGTTAGTGCAAGTCTATATTTTTAATTTTTATCTTCTATTTCCAGTTCAAAAAGGAGTTTTTAAATGTATTTACAGTTAATTATACAGGAAGTTATTATAATTTTATTTTCCATATTGGGAATCATTCTGTCTGATCGATGATAGTTGATTACGACAAAGTATTAAGAAGGATATCTGCCTTCTGTAAAATGTCTTCCGTGGAAGATATTTTAAGAGCTGCACACGACACGATGTGCATAAATAAAGTAAAATTTGTTTCAAAGTATTTTACTTGAAATAATACCTAAATTGCAAAGAGATTGAATATTTTAATAAATAATATTTAAGCAGTAAAAAGCGTACCTCAGTTCAAACCCTTAAAAAGCAAGAAAAATTTCAAAAATAATGTGCAATCATATTAGGATATATTTTAGAAAATTCTATTTTTGATCATTTTTGCATTAAGCCACCAACCTAAAAACTGAAAATAATACATTTATTAAAGTAACCGGAGAAAAATGCATTTAATTTAATAGAACGTGTATAATGAATTATATAGACATTTCATAAAAGGTCTTTTCAGCTCTCCTAAAATTTTAACAAAAATAAAGTTATACTTAATTGATTTAAATCTCATTATGTAAATAAAATCCATTAATTCGAAAAGCACGAAACAATGAAAAACGTTCGGTAAAATATATGATACAACTACATCAAAAATTAGTTCTATTTTTTTTATTAAGATTAAAAAATTATATGAAGCACGCTTTCTAACATGTGGGCTGAAATTTCCATATAAATTTTCAACTGTTAGCAAGTAAAGTTTCAGCTTCAAATTGCAACTGCTTAGCAAAAGATTTAAAAATTAAATTTTAAAGAAAGTCAGATTTTTTAAGTGTAGTTTTCAATACTTGTTAACTTATATATATATATGAAAAACGTACTAAGTAAATAAAAGCTAGAATCACTTTGAATACAAAAATCAAATTGGTAGAATTTTTTTAATTCCTTTATTCAATGTTTCATATTATTATGCAATTGTTTTATCGTTCACATTAATTCTATTTGTTTATTTTATATCATTATAATTTTATCAGAAAAAAATTTCTTAGTTCTGTTATATAATACAAACTGCACAATTATAGCCAAGATAGCAAATTTGAACATTATTAATTAGTTCACTTAGACGAGTTCCCAAAGGTACTTCGTGAGTGATTATACTTAAAATTTCATTGACACAATGACAAGAGACAT
This sequence comes from Stegodyphus dumicola, assembly GCF_044657685.1. Lineage (NCBI taxonomy): Eukaryota > Metazoa > Arthropoda > Arachnida > Araneae > Eresidae > Stegodyphus > Stegodyphus dumicola. The sequence goes on along the minus strand of NC_140780.1, from coordinate 23,227,227 downwards.
GAACTATTTTAAGATTAATTAAAGTCTTAATGCATTTTTAGTTTAACTGATTAAAGCATTTTTAATTTCTAACTTTATAAAAACTACAAGAATGCTTGAGTTTTGTTTTCTAAAAGTAAATACATATCAGATTTTCATGAAATGTATCAAACAATGAATTACTTGAATTTTCTCCGCACATTTATTGCTGCCTTTACAGCAATGTAATAAAATAAGTTTTGTTATAATTAGAGAAGAAAATAATAACCATAATTAGAGGATAAACCAATGTAAAATTTAAAATTAAACAAAATATTAACTTTAGGTTGGGTGGAATTTTAAATAAACAGTGAGTTTTATTCAAAATTCTATGCTAATTTAAGGTTGCGGTTTTCATCTTATTTTAAATATTGTTATACAGTGCCTGATTGCTAATAGCTAAAAACATTTTATAAAAGTCACTGTTTTTTAAACAAATATAAAAACATTTCAGTAACAAAGTACATTAAACAAACCTTTAAAGGTTAAAACAATTTAAATTTTCAATGCAAGAAAAGCGTATTACGTTACTCACATTAAATGACACTAATTTATGTGACATAAAAGATGACAATTAAAGCTTTAAAAATGTATTAGTCTTTCATGAAATTCTGTCACTTAGTTTTGAAGTTACAACAATTGAATTTCACATTTTCTGCTCTTACTTTAGATGGAGAAATTACGGAAAGTAAAAGATTTAATTTTTAGAGAAATTTAAATTTACTTCCAATTTTGTTTGCGTTTTGAAAATGATAAGTAATAAAAGTGTGTTTCGTTCCCACTCTAATTTTGTTTTGTGCATAGTAATATGATTTCAGAGGTTATCAGCATTGCTATATATTTTTCTGTTAAAAATATTACAAAAAACTAAGTCACCAGAAAGCTCGCAGCGTAAAATATCAACAAAACGTAAAACATTAAGAAAGAAGTCTAGATATTTTTAACGGGATGGCGCAATAACAAGGACTGGATGTTAAGCACATTAAATATAATTAAAGACACAAGTCATTAGAAGCTTTCAGTAATCAGTTTAAGGCCATTTGAAAATTATTTAATTTATATTCCTGTATGCTGGTAACTTCCTCTCTTGTTCTTTTTCTTTTGTTTTTCTTTTTAAAACGCCAAATTTAATTTCTTTCTCTTCTTTATTTATTACAAAATTGAATTATTAGCTAGTTTGTGAACGGAGAGGTCTTTGTTTTATTTTTGTTGATCAATTATTCTTTTGAAGTCTTTTTTTTTTCTTTAATTACTCCGTTAAGAGCAGAATGATATACTGAGAGTTGTTACCCCGGTGTAAAATAATTCAATTAATCAACTGTATTTCCGAAAGGAAATATCTCATTTTGTGATGATGAAGTAAGGATATATCTATTCATTCATCTCAATTTTTTAATAACTACATTCCTTTCGAGCTTAACGTACAGCGCAAGTGTTTAATAAATTCATGCGCTCTGAATCTTGATATATTGTGTGTCGCCTATCGGGATCAATCTTGGCAGTCCATATTTCTACGCATATTTATAGGATATGAAGTGCTTGGACGTTTCTTCCTGTAACTTTGAAATAAAGTCTTTGCTTTGCGATTAGTTTCTGTTTTATTTTTTCCTAGCAAAGCAAACAATGCTGAGCTACTTCATTTATAGATCTAGCTACTACTTACTAACGGAACATTGCTTTGACACTCGATGATTTACTACACATCCGAGTATGGATTAATCTCACGTTTAGCATTCTAAGAGAGGAAAAGGCCTAAGTGCAAAAAAAAAAAAAAAAAAAAAAAAAAAAAAAAAAAGGGTTTTCTTTGAGGTTTATACTATACATCAAAACGCCAGAACACATATAGCTTAGCAACAAGTTTATAGTGCAATGAATAAGATGAACGGAAGAACAGCTAAGCACCTTTGGAATTATACGGTTGCAAGATTAGAGTATCGTCCTATCACTGGCCGGTTGAACAACTAAACAGCTAGACCTCTCCCTTTTTTTTAGACAAATTATGCTCACTTCTTCGGCAATTGGTAACAAATTAATGAAAATAAAATGGCCTTATAAAATGTCACAAAACAAAATAAAAGTTTTGGAAAGCACGAATATTGTAGTCGACGTCTACAGTCAAAGCAAAATAAATAAATAATGCCTTCTATTGAAAAAACGAAGAACCAAAAATGAATAAAAAATAATCTCTTTAAAAAGAGATAGGAGGGGGCAGAGTTTTTGAAAGTCTTTTCAAAAATAGGGAAGATTTTTTCGAATATGGAAAGTCTGAGGAAATACATTTCGCGGACCGAAAACGCTTTTGAATCATTGACAAGAAGAAAGCTTAAAATCCTAGTCGAAATTTCATTCATTGTTGAGCAAAGGAATGATATGTCAGGTTCTATTTGACGAACATAGATTTCCTTTTCCTTAATGCAAACTTTTAAATCTTCCCTGCTTTCAACAGTATATGTCCAGCCATGCAAGGGATGAGGGATAGAAACATTTCCCTACAAACTAATATAAAGGATAAAGTCGTTAAGAATCAAACCGTGAATTTTATTAACTAGCCGAAAACAGTTTGAAAGTTAAACTTGTACAAAATATCACAGCTAAATTCATAAAGATCATTTCGAATACATAAGTGGCTTTTTTTTAGTAAGTGTAAAAAGCCTGTTTTATTTATTTATTTTTTTTTTCTTTCAACATTTGTTTAATTGTTTTCTCTGTATTCAGCAAATGTATGAGAATTTCCCAGAGCCTTTTGTCTGTTTTACATTATTTACGTGAGACGATCTTCTTCGTTATTTTATCATTTTCAGAAAATAAAAGCACTCACACGAAATCAGTAGACCGGCACACTTCATTTATAATGCCATAAACACTGTTTGTACATTGTTGTCTGTATTGTTTAATGACATTTGGTTCTGAACAAAATGAGGAAATTCATTTTATGAGAAATTTTAGCGTGTGAAAAAGGAAGAACTGCGCTACTAAAGGAAAGAAATACAATTATTAAATTTTATTTTAATGAAAAGAAATAAACTTCTGAAAGAAATGAAATGAATAAATGAAAAGAAATAAATAAAGAATTGGGATAGTCATTGAAATGAGGGTTAAAATAAGCGTTAATAAAAAAGTTATTTTGAGATCTATAACGCGTGTATGAAACGTATCCCCTTCCCACTCAAGCAAGAACAAAATACCTTTAAACTTTGAGGTAAGTGATGAACAAAGAAGTAACGTAAAGTTACTAATTTTTAAAACAGTATTTCTGGAAAAATTTTGCAGTTGTTCTCAAATGAGCATAATATTTGGTCCTAAATATGTCTGTGTTCCGGAACTGATAATGAAGAGTCCATTTAAATTTACGGAGACCAAGAGTATGACGAAATGAAGTAAACTATTACCTCCAATTATTGCATTAAATTCTCATTTTTCACCAATGGGTATAAACATGAGTTCGTTTACACCAACACTGATAGAAACAACCACCAACTCTAGGACTCAGTTTCACGGTGTTTGTTGTTATGTCTTATCTCATTTGTCTGACTGTAACATCAGCAGAAGCCCACGAAATTCATCGTGGCAAAGAGTGCAAGATTGCGCCTGGTGTTGGCAAGAGCCTCGAACACTATAGTACGAGTTTGCTCCGTTCCGCCCTCATTTTGATGGAGAGCACCCCTGGGGATCGGGTCTTCCTCCCCTTCTTCCCTACCACCACGGTGTTTAAATAGTGTTTGGATGAAAATGATCTACTTTCTGCGAAATTTAGGCAAGTCAAACGGCAGTCATTAATCTAAATTCCCTCCCCCCCCCAAATTTTTCAGTCTTGAATTTTTAAATTACATGAAAATCTAAAAGTACTGGAGCAAGCTTCTTTGCCGAAATAAAGAAAACGGTTAATTTCAAGATTTAAACACATTTAAAGTTTACAGTCTTCTTTGTGGGGGGGGGGGTTGAAGTTGCCTTTTGTTTGAAAATATTGTGTGAAGTCTGTGTACAAAGTCTTCAGAACAACCTTGCAAAGAGACACAAGGATACAAATAAAACACAAAGATACAAATTATGATACCCTAAATACAATTGCAGATACAATTAAAATGCAGGTATAAGAACTTTTCAAGCTATAATTATCCAATAATACTGATTGAGAAACTTAAAAAATAGCGATCTCAATACAATAAAATGGAGATCTTGCGATAGATTCAAAAAATGCATATAGGAAACAGATACAGTAATATTAACTAAAGAATAAATAAAGATAACAAAACAGATACGCTAAATGAAAATACATTAATTAAATATATGCAAAATTAATTACATACTAACATTAAAGATTGAAAGTGAATGTTATATAAGCCTGGTTCGGACAACCTTGTCGACAACAAGAAGTGTGACAAGATTACAAGTAAGTACAAACTGTTTTCATATAGAAAGAAACAGATTTATGACAGTTCTGTAGTAGATACGAGCTTGAGTTTATGAAGAACTCTGTGTCAATCCAATGGTTTTAAGGGTCTGAAGTAAAAAAAAAAAAAAAAAAAAAAAAACCTCTAAAAATTAACAATTCATACCTTTAGTATACTCTTATCCCTGAAGCTTTGAGCAGTTCACTGTTTAACTACAGACTTTTCTTTCTCAAGTTATAACTGTTTCATGTGCTTAAAAGTATTGTTATGTCACTGGATTGTAGAAGGAGATATTTGAGTATTTTCATGAGTTCTATTTAGTTGTACAGACATTAGGTTTTTTTTAAAGGATGAGAATGTGAAAAATGAGCAATGCCCTGGCCGGGATTCGAACCATAGACCTCTCGAATTCACGTCGAGCGTGCTGACCACTACACCACGAAGGCATGCTAAGAAGGCGAGGAGAAATACCTTATAAAGTTTACAAGGTGAACTTTTATTTCATAGCAGGTCTTCGGTCCAATATGATCTGTGTTTCTGAGCCTCTTTTTTTAGACAAAATGCAGTTATACTGAGGCAGTGGAAGAGAGAGTGATCTGGGTATCCTGTCTCTCCAAAGCTCCAGGTCTCGTTTCCTGTCTTGCCGAAACGCTTCAGATAGCTGAGGAAGGGACCATGACCCGTGAGGAAGTATGTTGTGGCTCCACTGTGGTTTCAGCAGCAGTCCCTATTTTGACACAGTTCGCATGAGTGCATCTACCCGTAGCTGCTGCGTCTTATTTAGCAGACCAGGTACAGCTTAAAATTTTCAAAATTGCTTTATTAAGATAAAACACGAGAAACATTACCAGCCATTCTCTTCTCTGCTTAATTTTGGCCGCTTCTTTGGTCAACTCATCCATTGTTTCTCTGTCATGAATGCTAGCATACACCAACATCTATGCTGTTTTCAGCCCCCTGAACACTGGGACATTGAGAAGCTTGTAATGAGTTTGCATAATGATTACTTTATGCGTTACTTTATCACGTGTCTGGACCGCAGATCTGCGTGCATTATGCAGAATTATCTCAGAGGTGATGCTTGATCGCCTCGAAGAATTGATATGTTAACAAAAATATGAAAACAGAAAATAAAAATAAAAATTTGAAACTGAAAGCAATACAGCATCGAAAACCTAGGATAAATATCTATTAGAATTCTGAAAAATATTTTATTAACCCAAAAGGGGCTAATAAAGTCTACTTCATAACATAAAACCCGAAATACAATTAAAATACAATTAAAATTAGAGTTTCTACGCAAAAGCAAGCCAATCCGACAACGAACAGGAAGACAGATTTTTCCGTGCACAAAACTGAAAGTTAACGTTTGATCCCATTCGGCGAAAACGCACTGAAGTTGGTGCACAGACTTAATTTACTATCCTGCTGAGTTTCAAACGTAAATAAATGCGACTTCGTCAGGCTTAGCGAGTCTTAAACAACTTTAGAATTGTTGATAATTCTACAACTATCGCATGCAGATTAACTAAAGGCATAAAAGCCTTAACCGGAACAGAAAAGAAACATAATTCAGTCACTTTTAAAGCAAATAATGCACAATTTACCAATACATAAGAATAAAAAAAACTAAGCTCACCAAGCCGGGTAGCAAACTGGGTTTATATATATATATAACAGGATAACTGGAAAGCGAGTATGCGAGTACCTCGAAAAGGAGTATCTCACATAACTCGAAAACGAATAAATTCAATGTTCTGACACTACTCGTTTCCGAGTTATGCGAGATACATACATACGTACGTACGGACGTCACGAAATAATCTTCCCTAAATTTATTTTAAGTCAATTTTACAATCCATTTTAGAGTCCTTCATTCTGCCCGTACGTACAGCTGTCACACAAAAACATAGTTCAAATAGATTCGTGAGCGGTCAAATGGATATCTTTGAAATATGATACCCTTAGTTTTTCGTTATTAAAATACTTTCTTTCTTTCGTACAATGTAGTAAAAAGTAATGGAAATATGAAACTTCTTCTATTGCATTCAAAGAAATACATTTTCGTCCTACAGTAAAAGGCTGGTCAATTATCTGGATTTATGAAATACGTCGAGTGGCTTTCCAGGAACTGGCTTTATGCTATAATGAAATTTTCGACACAAATTTCTTTGTTTGTTAGAAGCCGATAAAAAAATTCCATGAAGTTATACCTTTCCTTAAAATCCACTTTACTTCCATTGTTTTCCCATATGCACAGTGATCTATTTTTGCTTAAAAAATAATAGAATTGCACAAACTCGGCATCGCCTACAACTTAAGCATTGCTCACAGCCTGGGCGCTCACCGCGAACCCAGCGTTCCTAATAGAACAGCTGCATCTTCAACATACATTCCAATGTAATGAAAATTAAAGAAAGTTCCCGTTTTTAGCCTTTTAAAAATAGGCCATTTTAAAATAACAGATAGCCGTCAGAAACACCGAACAAATTAACCAGAGAGAAATATCACACACTGATTCAAGTTCTAAAAAAGTAACATTTTGAGAAAAATGAACTAAGAACTAAAATAAAACTACCATTATCTAACAATAAAATCACCAAATTTGGCGTGCATCCGATATTTTACGTTACACAGTAATAATAAATGAAACTTACTTTCAGTCTTCGGCTTCGGCCGAATACATCTGTATCCAGATCTTTGAAATGCAAAATGTTTTTTTCTTTCAAATGATAATGCTTGTAGTCTTCGAAACCAGGCGAAAACCAGAAATGATCAGGGAAAAAATTTGCTTCAATTATTTCTAAAAATAACTCGGCACCAGTGGATTTAACAACTTGTTAAATCCACTGGACCAGTGGATTAACAAATTTGTGACAGTCTTTTTAGCTATTCTTAACTCAGATCGTATAACATCATTTCTGCCGTTACCCAACTATATATACGTAATTCGCAAAACTACACAAGCTCAATTTACTCTTTGTAAATCATGAAACTTCTCGAACAGATCTTGGAATTCGATGTTTACATTCGCCTCGCGTAATTCTACAGATCTACTCAAAACCAAGCTCTTGCGCTCTACCAATTTCATATTCGTTCCATAAATCAGACAGTTATATAATCTTGCAACCAACATTTTCTCCACTCAATCACGCTTTTGTTACTCTTTCTCTCCATTTGATAAAATAATCAAAATTCAACTTTTCATCTATACTCAGATGCACCGACATCAGACATATTCGTTAAAGAATTCTTTGAGCCAAAGAATAGATTTTTCGCAGTTTTGAACAGTTACGGTGATCAATTTAAAATTATTTATTAGCCCGAGTGGCCCTGAGTAAATCCTCTAAACTGGACTTCTACGCAAAAGATACCTATACACGGTAATAGTTCTACTCATCTTTACTTATGCCTCCCCTGCTTGGGGGGCTATCTCGAATAAGGATATGAACAAACTTCAAATTATACAGAATAAATTTTTAAGGCTCATCGCGAACGCCCATTTTTATGTTTCTAATGGCAAGCTTCACCGTGACCTTAAAATAGAAAAGGTCAAGATCTTCCTTCAAAAAGTAAATGAAAATTTCTTTAGTAAGGCGTTGAACTGCTCGCATATGGAAAGTTTCAAAGTTTTTGATTATATAATTCTTACTGAAGACCGAAATATGAGACCTTTAGCAGCCCATCTTTGTAACTCGAATTTCCCCACGTAGCCGATACAGCTTCTAAATAATGTACGTATGTTTTTCATTTAAATTTTTCTTTGTATTTTATTGTATTAAACTCTATTTTGTACCTGTGTATTTTTGTTTGAGTACCTTCTCATCTCACAAACTGTCATGACGTGCTTCATACCAACACATGCCTCTCCTGATCTACAGCCTTAATTTGGATTTGTTTTTCTGCCCTGTGACAATTGATCATCCCCTCTTCTTATCACCTTAGACCTCTCCTTCATCGGTTTGGACACTCCCACGTCGGGCACCCTTTGGGCATATGTCATTAGGAGTCGGAAACGTCGTGATTCTTCAGCAATATTCCTGCAGTATCGATATGGACTGAACTGCCACGCAATATGGTTACAGATATAATTGGACGATTAGATGTCAGTTTAAATTTCTGATAATAAAATAAAGCATCTTGTTTGCAGAAATGATATATGTTTAATTAAAATATAATTAATTTTTTGGATAACGTTTGTCGAAGTGGCTTAAATATTCATTCCGATTTATAGTAATTTTCATTAGGTTTACGAAATTTTCAAAAAGAGGTTAAATTTTGTTAAAATACAGTTTTAAATTCGAACTCTTTATAAAATGAAATAACTTGTAGTTTTGGAGATGAATTAGTATTAACATTCTTTTGTCACAGATGAGATTTTAGCTTCCTTCATACGTCAGTACCGTTGAAATGTAATTTTGTTAATTTTATATTATCATCGTTTAAATAATTTATGTATCTATTTAAAAATTTAACACCGTAATTCTATTCCCTTGATTTCTCAAGAAAGAAATACTTTTGCATGTTTTTTTTATCGTTTTCTTAATATGTAACGTGAATAGGAGCCAGTTTCCCATAAAATATCTTCCACAAAAGCGCCCTCCTCTTAGAAGGGCAGCCCTTGTGTATTTTGCCATATTCAAATAACTTAATCTAAACTAATATGTATCTGCATCTAACTAAATCTCTTAATAAAGATATTGGGTTATTTTAACAATACAACTTAAATATATTATATTATTATATATGAAAATGTGACGTAGTTTACGGGAAGAAAAGATCTAATGTAACAAATTTTAGAAATAATCTCAGAAATTAACTCTCAGATGATCACGGGATCACGGGGAGATCACGAGCTATATAAGTAGCTAAGGTAGATACAAAGAAGGTAGATAATCTCAGAGATCACATGATTTATGTATAACTAACATAACCAAGGAGGTTATGGATATAAACAAACAAGGTCATTCTTCCTCTTCTTCTCCTGAGGAATGTATCTCTTACGAACTCATCAAACGAAAATCAACTTATGGAATAAAGTTTGCTTCAAAATAGTTCTGAAGAACATGCGACTCCCACACTACTAGTAAGAACATGTGAGAAGTGAACCAGAGTTTCAGAAAGCAGTGCCTCCTTTTACTCTGCATCTGGAGAACACCATCAGTAAAGCAATATGAGTAGTATGGACAAAATGAGACGAAAGTCAAGTGACCGCGATCAGTCGCCGAATAAGGTGAATTTCTGGTGGAAGGTCCAAATCAGTGAACAGAAGAATCTAGTATGCGTAAAAAATGTTAAGGTTGGAGAATGTCAGATGGATATTTGTGTTTTTCTCTGGGAAATGGAGAACATCTAAGAGAACTGATGCAGTTGTTAGGATTAATGAGTTCTGAATAGAAGAATTTTCTGGTAAGTTTTTGAATATAGTCTTGAATTGTGTCTACTTTGAGATCACGGGGGATATACGAATTTGGAATGAACCATGGCGAATTGATAATCTAAGTCCTTTGTTTTGAAAAACTTGGATGTATTGAAGGTGCGTTTTGGCAGCGTGGCCCCAGACAGGACTAACATAGAGTAATGCTGGTCAAAGTATAGATTTACATAAAAGGAGTTTATTCCAAAGAGTGAGCCAATTTTCTAGTTGAAGAAGGAGCTGGACAACTGTACTTGTAGAAGCTTGGGTCATAATTGCAGTATCATCTGCGAAAAGATCAGGGGTAATTTGTGGGGTTTTAGGGATATCGTAAGTGTAAACGTTATATAAATATAGTGAAAGTACTGATACTTGGGGCACTCCAGCGAAAATGTTTCTCGTGGTAGAAACAGAATTGCCAGTTTTTACTGCAAATATTCTGTCTTGGAGATAAGAAGCAATAAGTCTAATGCAATGATCGGGGAAATTCAACTTGATAAGTTTGTATACAAGTCCCCGGTGCCATAACCCTATCAAAAGTTTTCGCAATATCAAGGAAAATGGCTCCGGTAGAGAACTTACAATTTAAAAGTTGATGACACGAAGCAGCTAGTGATTAGTCCTATGAGGATGACGGAAGTCAAACTGTTCTTCTGGAATGTAGGAGCTCTGTGGAATAATTTTATTAAGATGACATAGAATAATTTGTAAGCCATTTTAGAAAGTTTACTGAGAAGGCTAATTAAGCGGTAGTTCTGTGGAAACGTTGAATTTTGATGAGGTTTTTGGAAAGACAACGACGATGGCATGTTTCCATATAGTAGGAAAGTAAGAAAATTTGATGATAGAGTTGATTATCTTAGTAAGACAAGTGATAGCATTCATAGGAAGATGTTTCAGCGCTTTGGTAGAAATACCATCAACACCTAGAGCTTTTTGGGGTTTTAAGGAGCTAATATAATCGGCAACCAGCTTAGGCGTGACGAGGAATGTTAAGTTCAAAGGACCTGCGATTTTAAAGAAGGTATTAATAGTATCATTAACTTTGGAGATTCCCACACCGTCGTAACGTATTGCAAAATGTTCCTGTACTTTTTCCCACTGCTTTCCTCCCCTCCATCCTTTACTGCTACTTTAATTCGAAAGTTTCTGGCAACTCGGGTTTTAGTTAGTTCCGAAGCGGCTATTTCATTTTCGGCTTTTTGTAAAGTGGGCTTTACTTGAGATCTTCGTGGTTAAAATTTTGGAAGTATGGAAAGTGATAGTATAACTTTACTTGTAGTCCAAGTATGTTATTACTTATAAAAATTAGTGCATGTATATGACGCATGTGATTCTTATCACTTCAGTATACATGAAAACAAAAAAATCCTGAAACAAGCTCGTAGAAAGAACCCTACTGCGTGTAACAAGTGGCTGAGCACTTAAGTAGTTTAAACAAATAAGGTTAAAAATATCCGGGGGATGTTTCCCCGAAACATCAACATCTAAAAATTCATCTGCTTGAATTTTTCCTTAAAATTTTTTGCGAAGTTTCATTAATTTAACGTTTTGTTAAACGTCTTATTCAATAAGGCATACGTAATATGATGTTTTCAGAGTTAAAGTAGGACTAATTTTGTAGAGTAATGGTTTTTCATAGTGTAGGTTGGGCAAAAATTTTTCGTGCCCTTAAAAAAAAATTGAAATATTCGTTTTTATATTGCACTTATATTTATCTATTTAGAATTGGGAATTTATTAATTTTAAGATTATTTCATTTTTACATTATTTTCTAGGTATCTTTCTCCTCAATTGATATGCTGGGTATTTTAACAGAGTGGTACATTAATGATTTCTGTGTGAGTGAAACAACAGAAAGCATCAGAATTTTTTTTTCATGTTATTGGAATAAAGTTATATTTTATTTTGTGAAAGGAACTAATTTAATGTATCAGGATGATCAATTTTAAGCTCACAAAAGAACTGGCGAACGAGTTCAGAAACTGAAGTTACTATATCTCTAACTGTAGAAAAGGATCTAAGGTAAGGTGATCAGACGTCCCGCTTGTAGATTTTTAACAATTCGCTGCGCAGCGTATTAGAAAGAATCCCGATTTTTTGGAAAGAATGCACGACAAGCTAGGGAATGGCAGGAGAATAAGGTTTTTGGCGGCCATGTGGCTACTTCGGCAGGATATGTATCTTATATTAGTTTTGTTAATTTTATAATGTTAAATTTTAATAATAAATTATGGTTGACAACTGATTATCGAGAACTGCTTATCAAAGTTTGCATTGTTGATCAGTTATTAGAATTCGACCACCAATATTTGGACTTACTGGCATTTTTTGGCATTGGCAATAATGAAAACATTTTGTAACTGTCTCTCAGACCAGTATATAACTCGGTTCAGTCATTCTCAGAGCTTGACACACTCAAGTTAAAACTCAATAGCCTCAAAGATGGACATTCCTGATGTACTACTAGACACTTGATGATGTATTCATGATTAACTGACGATCAGCTACTACTCCACATATAGGCAGGGTTTATATAGCTTTTGGCATGCCTTCAAGAACATTCTGAGCTGAGCGCTGGTAAGAATTTGTTCTAAAATGTTCTTCATCCGTCTATGGCATATTGCTAATTTTGTTGCCAAATGGACGATTTCGTGTCAAATCTGACAATCCTAACCCCGCCTTCTGGGGAATCTATCTTATCACGGCTGCGTGTTTTGTAACAATATTACAAAGGAAAAAATTTCAATTTATCTGTAAAATTTGAAGTTTGGTACTTGTAAGACATTTTTGCTGGTTGCACTTTGTAATTCAAATATATTGACTGTTAAATGCTAAATTCTTAGTAGGACATTTCTTTCAAATTATTCTAACATGTTAAACTAGCTTACTTTAATTTAAACTAAAAGTAAATAAATTTTGAAAGCTTTATAAGATTTCAGAGAAAATTTACCGACTGGGCAAAACTTGAGAATAAATAATGACTAATGACCCAGTCTTTTTCTCTTATTTGTTAAATATTACATAAATGTATAAATAAAAATACATGTTGATATGTAAGTAATTATAACTTCTTTATTTCTTACTACAGCTTGATACTTGATGATGTTTCAGTTCTAATAAAGTTTTTGTGTAATCTTGGGGAGAAATTACTAGAAATTATCTTTTTGGATTGTAGATGTACATCAGTCAATCCAGTTCTTTATTAATTTTCAATTGTGATAAGAAGCTGTTTGCATAAATGTGTTCTCAAATGATATATTCACAGAGCGATAATTTTTAGTATAAAAATTCGTAAATAGCTTATTTATTTTTTGGCTGGTACGAGTAAAAGTTAATCGAATCTGTATCTTTAAATCTTTGAATAAGATTTGTATTACACTGTAAAGTAATTCCATATATAGATTTTCTGATGTCCTATTCATGTTCATTTTTAATGAAAATAAAAATAATATAAAGTCAGATTTCTAATAATTAAAATCTTCCAATCTTTGCAACAAATATGTAAATGAAATGTCTTTGCTGCTGCATAAAATTATGTCAGATCATCAGTTTGAGACCACTGATGTAAAATACACCAAAATGTACCAGAATTTTAAAAATCCATGGAAATTAATGAGTGATTATATAGGAATATGGTATGTACCAAAAAATTCGTGCTATAAATTTAGGCTTCACTTTTACAGGACTCGTACGGTCTTTAAAAGTACTTAAACATCCATAAGTTTTTTGGAAATAATTTTTTATCCTTAAAAGTTTTAAATCTTGGCCAAAATTGGCAAAAGGTTCATAATTTTTCTTTGACATTTCCGTCGAGTTTCCTGCTGTTTTTGAGTACCATTTTGGAGGAATATTGTTGGCTGATGATGCATTGACCAATATATATTTGATGAGTTAATACTTGAATTCTTTACTACTATATATAAACAGTGGATATTTGAGCTTTTGGCATGAGGCATTGCCTCAGTTGCAAAATAAACATTTCAAAATTATTTATTTTTTGCAAATGAAGAGTTCATGAAATATTACATCAAACAATTTTTTTCTCTCTTTGAAATATTATTACTTTTATTATGTGGCACTAAATTTGGTGACTTATCAACATTTTGCCAATTTCAAGATTGGTTTGTGTATAAAATTTGTTATTCGGAGCTTTATGAATGTTTTGACAATTTTTTTTACAAACATAATTGACATTGATACATAGCATTAAAATAATGATAATAGATTTAAAGTATATTTACAAAATACTATTAAAATAAAGCATTTTTATCTTCTGCTGCCATGTTTTGAACAGACATTACTTTCTATTTTTGTGACTTCTATTTTTTTCTGAAAATTTTGATTCTGAAAAGTAATAAAATAATAGCTGCTGTATAATATTTAATTATTTGTGACTAACTGCTCATCCTTAAACGCTATCTACATGCTAAGGTGAGTTATTGTTTTTCCTTAGTGTGGATGTTCGATACAACGCAAAAATGTAAAAATTAACGCAAAACTTTATTCCTTACATTTAATTAGACTTCAGTAATGCAAAACAACATATCACCTGTGGTGTTTTCAGTGGCTTATTGGTGCTTTACATTAAGTGCTGTATATTAACTGGGTTACAACTCCAGCAAAGGTACAGGAAGCTACAACACTAATTGGACCAGACAAAGTGCGGCTAACTTTCAATACTTACCGACCGTATCAAAGCAGTTTTTATGCTATAAAAATACTAATATTTAAAATGGAAAACAATATAGTCAACTCAGTCAGTGACAACAACACATTCATGATAATATAAGTTTCTAATGAATCCTGCTGGTTTCAGATTTGTTATTTGGTTAATACCAATAAAAATATTCATAACAAACTGATCTACTAGTTAAGGTACTTACATATATAGCGTAGCTACCTTTGTACATTTTGATGAATTTTATGGACGAGAATAAATGTCTTATATTTGTAAAATATTATTTATTACATACAAATATATTATTACAGGTGCATTTTATATTTTAACTAAGTATTTATTCTAAAAATAATACACAAGCTTACTGACAAGAGGGTTTCTGCTTCTTTTGTTCTGGTGGAAATTACATGGGGATTGCTCTAAAATAAGATTCAAAATAGTTGTTCCCTTTAGCAACTTTGTGCAGAATATTGTTTGTGAATATGTTTTATTGCACTTTCTTCCAGTCCCATAAGTACATTCGTACATTCCCATAAGTACAGTAATTTTAAATTGAATTTAAGACAAAGAATATCATGCCTTGTCTATAAAAACTGTTGGACTTTGGAATACCTCTCTCCACCCCACTCACACAAAGTACATAAAAAGTGGTATTGTTTGTTAAAAACTGAAAAATAGTCATATGATTGCCTAAAATGCTGTTGTGCACATGTTTCCAGTGTTTGGCCCATTCTAAAACTTTGACAATTTTGCTGCAAGTACCGTATCAAACAAAATTTTTACCATGTGTCTGAAAATAGTTGTCTACAGTTAGTTTTAATGTACTATGAAGAATATGAATTTAAAAATGCTCCATCACACGTTATTTTATAGTAAATCATTAAAACTCATTCCTCACCAGGGTATTATGAATGAAAATTCAGTATATTCACATAATTCCTACATATGAGTAAGAATCATGTAGTAGTGAATCATCTCTTGTAACGAATGATCTTGAAACATTATTTTATATAGGTTAATCTTGGAGATCATAAAGGCATATAAATAATCATGAAATTCTGAAGTACCATATGGATTTAATTGAGAAAGGATAGTTTTACTGTGTATACTTTGAATACTTTTATTCAAAGAAATCACGAGATTTCAACAGCTACATACTCTTGTTATACTTTTTTATTCTGTCAAAACTTTTGAATGAAAATCAATTAAAGTGTTATCACAATAGCATTCATAAGAGAGAATTCCTTCTTAAGAGAGGGATGTTTCTGAGTTTTAATGTGAAAGGGATGCTTTTGAATTTTTGTAGTTTATTTTAAAATACAGTCTCCAAAATAAAGTTCCAAATGTTTTAATAGTGTTACAAACTTTCCTCGCATTGCTGGAAGTGCTGCTAGTTGTGGGAAGAATTTTCTAAAAAAAAATCTTTATATTGCATTTAAGAAATATTTCTATACTATCTACATTGCAACAACTGGAGTAATCAAGTAGGCCACTAACGATATCATTGGTGGTTTTGCGAACGAAAAAACAAACAAAATAATAATTTAATTTTAAATAAACATAGTCTTTAATTTTATTTTTTCTTCAAAAATAAACATAGTCTTTAATTTTGTTTCCTTATATGCCATTTTGATGTTTTTTTTAGTAATTTGTTTATATATCAAGAGAGGCATCAAATTCAGAGACCAGCCTAGGGAGCAAAATCAAGGACCTCCCTGGACGACAAAAGCTGTCCCTGAGCCAAGGGGTCACAAAAGATGCCACTGAGACGAAGAACATAAAATTTAATTAAATATTAATATATTTTCTAATCATATTATAAATCATTGAATAACCTGAATCATGCATTATATAAAGTGAATTCAAGTCAATTTGGAATTCCTTTGAAATGTTGCTCTTGCACAACAGGAAAGCCTCCCTTAAATTCCCTTTTCTTAGTGCAAGATACTCCCATTTTTTAATATTTAAAGGTTGGCAGTTATTCTATAACCAAAATAAAAGATAATTCATGAAACTTGTAACAGTCTTTTTTTATCGAATTTTATTTCGTACTGTTTATGAGCTATACTAACACATATTTTTAATTGCATTTGGGGAAAAAAAAATTTTGTCACCAATAAATGTGGAAAGTTTTGCACAGTTTGAAGGAATCAGAAGCAAATATTGCTGGTTTAATGGAAAAGTTATGTTATTAACACTTATAAATAGAATGGAAGTAATTCATAAATGTATTTAAACCGAGGGCATCGAAAGTAGTTTATATGAGCAAGTTAAATATCACTAAACTAAATTTTGATTAATTTTAAGGTTAATTTATTGCCATCATATATATAGGGTGTCCTATTAATGCAGCAAAAAACTCAAAGGGGAGATGGTTGACATCAAGAACAGCAATAATTACCATTGAAATCAGTGCATCAAGTTTGCAAAAAGTCTGAATGTTCTAACTTTTCAACTCTACCACAAGATGGCACATAAATGAACCAGTCGCACACAACACATACAAACTAGCATCTAGTCTATGATTTCACTGTGTCAGCTGTCTTTTATCAGAAGTTATTTCAGTTTTATTAATATGAAGCAATTAATTGCAGGAGTGCAAAATCACCCAGTTATGTTGGATGCATGATTTCTGAAGATAAATTGATGATAACTTAACTATCTGCAAGCTCCTGCTTTAGATGCAATTGCATGAGAAGTTGATGGTAAGTAGATTTTATTTATATTTGCTATTGGATCTTTTAATATATTAATTGTTATAGTTAAATTTGCATATTTCCTGCACACTAGAATTTTGTGTTTTACATTAATTTAGAATGCTTTTCAAAACATGCAATATTTGAATGCGAATAAATTAAAACAGTTATGACTATTTATATTTGTTCATTACTTTTGTGCTGATTTCATTTTGTGCATTATATTTGCATTCTATTGCCTGAGGCAAAAAATTAAATGCACGCCACTGTATATAATACAACATATCTGTTCATTTGTACGTGCACACATCTGCAAACATACATACACACATATATATATAGGGTGTTCTGTAAATGTAGCGATAAACTTCTGGGGGATATAGGGCACATTATAAGAATTAAGAATTTCGTAGCAACCTATGCCCAAAAATGTCACTACGTCGCCAGGGCCTGCTGTACAGGAGAGTGCTAGTGGAAAGTGAGGATTGCTTCATTCAAGCAGTAGGCACCATACAAAGAGCATGGAATGCTATATGAATGGAGAGCTTGCAGACATGCATTTAGTGTATGGAATAGCTAATGGTAATAGATGAGGCACTGCATGCATTTATTGAGACCGCCTCTCCGACAGACATCAACCACACCACAGTTTGTTTGCATGCCTGCATCAAAATTTGTGAGACTATGGGTCATTAAGAAGTGGCAGGAAAGTGAGGTCAGGCCATGATCGACCTTGCTCGGTTGTTAGGGAAAGCATCTTGGATATGGTGGAGAGTAAT
This sequence comes from Stegodyphus dumicola, assembly GCF_044657685.1. NCBI lineage: Eukaryota > Metazoa > Arthropoda > Arachnida > Araneae > Eresidae > Stegodyphus > Stegodyphus dumicola. Next base: position 23,209,246 of record NC_140780.1, on the reverse strand, counting down.
CCAAGGACCATCATACGTGCCCTTGCTTCTCAATTAAGAATATCTCGTACCAATGTCCAGCGTGTCTTGAACGTTGAGCCCTTCCATGCCTTTTGTCTCCAAAGGGTTCAGTTACTGCTCCTTGATGACCATTCTGAACGTGTGCCTTTCGCACAATGGTTTCTGCAAGAAAATGCCTGTGATGTTAATTTCTCAGCTTATGTGTTGTTCACGGATGAGGCCACATTCAATAGGGATGATGTAGTCAATCACCACAATCAGCATCTGTGGGCTCAAGAAAAACTCCATGGTGTGTGTGGTACAATAACACTTCATAGTTGATGTGTGGGCAGGTTTGGTCGGTGACTGCTTAGTCGGGCTGTACCTTTTACCATTCAGGTTGAATGCTGCAAATTATCTGATCTTTCTGGAGCAGGTTCTTCCCAACTTGCTTGAACTATGTTCTACCAAATTTGAAGCACAATATGTGGTTCTAACATGATGGGGCACCTGCTCATTTAGTACTGGATGTTCATAGCCATTTGAACAGATCATTCCCACATTGATGGTTTAGGCATGGTGAACCGATTCCATGGCCCCAAAGTTCCCTGGATTTATTGAGCCTTGATTTCTTTTTGTGGGGAGCCATCAAAAGTATCATGTATCACAATTCTGTCATGTCTGAAATGGATTTCATGGCAAGACTCGTCTGTGCAGCTACTATAGCCAAAGAAACTCCCAGTGTCTTTGAACATGTCTGGCAATCTATGGTCCATCGGTGTCGGGCATGTTTGGCATGTGATGGTGCAAACTTCAAGCATCTGTTGTAACATTCATGCTGTCATACACCATTTGTCCAATAAATGTTTCAAATTAATCACTGCCTTGTTTCCTTTGTCATCTTCTACCTCTGCAACCACTTACCCCTAATATTTCTGGGCATAGGTTCCTATGCAATTCTTAATCCTTATGATGTGTTATACCTTCCGCAGAAATTTGTCACAACATTTGCGGGACACCCTATATATTTTGTGTGCGCGCATGTGTGTGTTTGTGTATATATATTTGTGTCTATATATATATATATATATATATATATGTAAAACATTATGGAGGTTTCAATTCTTAATTTCACCACAGCACTAAATGAATACACATACATTCAGACCTTCATTTTATAGAAAGCATCCTTCATTAGCATAAATATGTATGATCAATAATTTTGCTCTGTTGCCACTTTTTTGCTTAACATACATCTCAAAATGAAACCTTCTACATTGAAACATAGCTGATTTTACTCCTACTGAATAATGTACGTCCTTGACACCAACCTGGTGGATCATTTTTTATTTTCTGCTTTCATCACCACGACTATCAACACATGGCAGCTTGTGAAATGACTGACACAGCGATGTCTAGACAACGTTTTGAAAAAATATTAGTATTTGAATATTAGATAGCATGTTAACCTTTTATACTGACCTAATGCTTGGCAATGATTACAGACTTCAGCTAACTGTGAGTGAGTTGAGAAGAAATTTAAATTTCTTTCCATGTGAGAATAAAAAAAGATTTTGTAAATGATACTCATAGGCAAAAAGATTACATATAGTGCTTTTTGAATTGAGAATTACTGATTTGTTATTCAGATAAGGCCAAGACTGGTGCCAGAGCTGGCGTAACCACACTGGGTGGCAGAATTTAGGGAAGGCAAAATTTTTAGAATTTGGTCCGAGCAGCAAAATTAAAGAATGGAAAGATCTTTAGATTTTAGGGGAGGCACTAGGGTGAAAAATTTAGGGAGGCTCTTGACAGCAAAATTTAAGACCCACATGGAATATGCCTGGCTGCAAAATGTATAGTGCCAGCCCTGTATAAGTATGTGTGAGAATTTATTTATTTAGGACTTAGATAAGCATATGCAGGATATAAACATTAGTATAATAAATATAATTCAGGTTTAACTTTGTTATGTGGTAGAAGGAAGACAGAATTTAATGGAATGACGTGCTCTTAGTTGCCAATCTCATGTCACATCAGCAAAAGTACTGTATATTCCAGCATATAATACGTACTTTCAGTACAAAAAATAAAGTCGAAATTTACAGACCCGCGTTATACCCTGGGTATAAAACTGACAGATTTAAAAATAAGCAGCGAGCATAAAAGAAATTTAAATTTTTACATGTACCTAAATGCTGCTTATTGAAAAGAAATGGCATACCTTATGAACTTAAAAATTTTCATTATCGGATAACACGAAAAGTTCATCATCTTCATCTTCCATTATATCTTCAGGCACATCATAGAATTCTGTTTCATCTTCACTATCATTGTTACTCTGATACATAAATAAATAATCATCATCCATTTCATCTTTCATAAACACCAAACATCCTGCAACACGATTTCCATTTTTTTTCGCAAGCTGATCACTTTGCATTTGAAAACAGTCCTGTTTCTAAAAGGAACACTAGATCAACTGTATTTCAACTAGAGCATATTCGATTTACTAAGGCCTTCTATGTTCACTTCAAATGACTGCAGGAAAAAAAAACATCGACTCCTAAATCCCCGAATTCTTTTGGGTCGGAAGGTCATTCTTGCCCCCAATTCTGCCCCCTTTATTCAAAACCCTAGAATAGCATTCTTTTGCACAGCTGCCTTGAATACAACCCACCCTGTTTGCATGCATATTTACTCCATGAAGCATTTAACCCACACACATATTGTTTCCCTTATCACTTGTGAATTCGGTATACATTGTTTGAAAGGCTAGGCCAAATCTTTGATTAAGTGACCTCAGAAGATAAGAACATTGCATATGTGTATCTTTTAGGTTTTTTCATGAAGAATTGTGTGTGCTATATATGGTGAATATACCTAAAAGTTTAAAAAATGTAGCTTGAAATTATGGTACTTACGTATTATCGCAACCAGGTTGGCGCTATTTGTAAGTTTGAGTAAAAAAGTATGAATAGAAAGAAAATGTACATTTATTAATTACAGATAATTTTTAATACAGTTTTTTATATTATTTTGTTTTAAAATATAAAATAGCAATTAAACCCTTCCGGTTTCGAATTTAAATAAGTTGCAGAATTATTTTTTCGGCGGAAATCTTTTGGCTATTGCTTTTAGCATTGATTGAAAACCGTATTCGCCATAACCATGTACACGTTGACTTATTTTTACTTAAAAAAACATCCCAGAATTGCACAAAAATGGCATTGCGCACACTCTTGACTTTATCTATGTACACTGCTATTTTCTCATAAATTACAAAAATTTGCACGAAAATGCAGGAAAATTTTGTGAATCTTCACATGCTCTTTTTACAAAACTACATATAACACATAGGGTTGCCGTAAGTAGGGTCGCCAAATTTCGCAATTTATGCGAATTTTGGCCTGGTTGCGTTAATACGTAAGTACCAAAATTATAGATGGGTGTTATACCCCAATGCACATTATGTGCCAGAAAAGGTAAACAGATGCTAGTTAAGCTATGTGATGATAGCCATCAAAATTGAAGGTTTTCAAATATCGCAAACAAAAAGTGAAATTTTTCCAGTTAATGCAATATGTGAAAGAATATTGAGAAGTTCTAATGAAGATGATGATATAGCTGCACCTGCTAGTATTGCAAAAATAATAATTGTTTACATTCTTATTTAGTAAAAAGAGAAATACTGTCAAAAAGAACTTCAGTAATCATACATTTTATTCGAATGTTTTAGTTCTATTTTGTTGTTCTCATTCTGAACTGTGCAGTAAAGTCACTGAACACTGGTAGTTTGGTCCAAGGTTCGAATCCCTTGAATAGGCTGGCTGCATGGACGTTTTTTTGGTTTTCCCTTGTGTATGGTGTATATAAGCCGTTTCCCTTAGAAAGTCCTCCTCGAAGGCATCCTTCCCCTTAGAGCCCTCCAGGATTTGCTGTAATCATATGAACCAAACCAAAGCCTTTCTGAACTGCTAAAAAAAGACTGCTGCCTTGAAACTAGTTGAGATTACATAAAATATTATAAATATAAAAAAAAGATTATGTTTAAAAATATTAATTTGTGGGTAAGGAAATATAAATCTTCCAAGGAAGGAAATAATATATATCATTTTTTAAATTAATTCTGTAAGTCCCTAAACCATACAGGATGTTTAATAGTTGTACCAGATCAAGACTGTCCAATAGTTGGCATAATTGTGGTGGACCGAATTGTTCTTAGTGTCAGCAAATAAAAAGTGTTGTCTTTTCTTGCTGGTTTATTTGAATCATTTTTTGTTGATTCAGGAGTAATTTTGTAGGAATCTGAAATAATATAAGGTGTGTTATTGGTATTAATTTTTTATCTGTAATTTTAGAGTATTTTAGATTGGTGAATGACCTTATAAGAACCTTCATAAGGCAGTTCAAGTTGTTTGCAAACTCTGTCAATATGAAGAAAAACATGACACCTTGACTATAAATCCTTGTGTAAAAAAAATTTCTGGATAGAATTATGCTGAATTATTTCCCTCCACTTTTTCGACATTCCATTTGCTTTTGCAGCTTCTTCATGAAGATTCCACTCTTATATGGATGATATTTTCATAAAAAACTCACCTTGAAAGCTTGATATTTTCACTCTATATCATTTTGGCAACTATGTAGTTAGTATCGTCTTGTATTACTGTATAAAGACCCAGAAGCACTGTAGGTAAAGTTTCATTCCAAGCAATGTTGTTATGAGCTGTTAGAGCTGTTTTAATTGATCTATGAAGTCTTTTTACTTTGCCATTGCACTGAGGGTGATAAGCTGTAGTATATTGAAGCTTAATGCCACATATTCTAGAAAGGGTTTGATAGGTGGCAGAACGAAATTGAGCTCCAATGATCGGTAATTACTGAAGTAATCATTCAAATCTTGTTATCCAGTTATTGAAAAAAGCTTTAATTATAGTGCCTGCAGAAATGTTGTTCAATAGTGTAACATCCATCCAACTTGCGTATCTCTCAATAGAAGTCCAATGATTAATATGGCTGTTCAATGGAGGTAATGGGGAAGTTCAATATGCACTTCTGTGAATTCTTCTAAAGGTTCTGGAAATTTTACCATTGTTGATTTTGTGTGATGAGAGATTTTTGATATAGTATGCAAGATTTTGACCATTCATTAACATAATTTTTAATGACTGACAAATTTTTCCAAAGAATTTGGAAGTAATCAGTTTGATTGTTGACCTAACTCCTGGGTGGGATAACCTATGAAATTATTTGAATATTTTCATCTGGTAAGTGAGGGGTATGTCTGGTCTAATATTAGCTATTGATGTATTTAATATGAGCTATGAATTTATTATATAATATTTTCAATAATTTTCTGCCGCACTTAATTTATTAATCAAAACATATAACAATTCTGGTTAGAGTAGACTGAAGGGTACTTGTATTATTGTATTATCACGAAGTGTATCCTTGTATTATCACGAAGTTGATGTTTCATTTATGGTAACCTGAGTAGTTGAATGTTCTGTAAATATACTTTTACCTAGAATTGGGTGCTCCTTTGACTTTTTAAGCGAAAATATATCGATGTGTACATGGACACAGTCAATGGACTGCGCAATGCCAAGTTTGTGCAATTCTCTTATTTTTTTTAAGTGAAAATAGGTCGACGTGTACATGGATAAAGTCAAGGGAGTGCACAGTGGCTAGTTTGTACAATTCTGTGATTTTTTTAAGTGAAACTAGGTCAATGTGTACATGGATACCGAGTTTGTGCAATTCTTTGACTTGTTATTTTGTCTTTGTGTAGCGGCGAATTTTGGTGCTAAAATCACCGCAGTTATCAGGGGCTATTCTTTTCCTAATTACATAATTATACATACTGTAAACAATTACAACATTGTAAGTAAAGGCAGTTACATTTATGACTGTAATTAGATTATACAATTATAATGTAATTGTAATTGCACTGTTATTCTAATTAAATTTAACAATTGCATACATTATAATTAAAAAACAGTTATTATAAAGTAATTGCTTAATTGAATTACAGTTACAATGTAATTGCAGTCACGATTGCACTGTAATTGTTATTTTAATTGCGATTGCATTTTGACCAACTATGGCCTAAAATTTTGAGTGTAATTGCTCTGGAAATTAAATATACTGCTTATATAGTAAACATATAATTTTACTGTAGCTCACACACCCCTCCAAAAAAACTCAAGATTTAAATGAGTTGTTATTAAAGTAACCTAATGATAAAACCCATTTGCCTGTAGTGAATAGTTCTCTTTCCTCATTTACCTTCTGCAGAGCAAAACTAATATCTATCAGTTCAAATTGAGATCAGGGGCGGAGGCACTCCAAGGCAGGCCATATGTACGCTGCCTAGCCACTTTGTGCCAAAATTGAGATTTCCGTATATATGCTGCCTTTGGCCAAAAATTTGATTGCGCATATGCTGCCTTGCGAATAGGAGAACAAATATTTCAAATGCATGTATATGGCCGTCTGAACATGTTTATTAAAATTTTACAAATTTAAGTAGATTTATTAATTTTTTCACTAAATTGAAGATTTAAAATTTTAAAAAAATTTACTTGTATAATTGTTTTCAGAGAATGTTATATTTTTTAGTATAGTTAAAGAATTTTATTATCAACGCAAGTACTTCAGAAGGTCTTTTATAAGATAAAAAAAAAATCAATAAGAAGTTTTAGTTGGCACAGATGAAATAAGAACATTTATCTTTGCTGTGCAAGTGACCTCTTCAAAAGACACCTTCAGGCACAGACAGTAAGTTCTGAATTAAAATGTTCTTGCAGTATTGTAAAATTATCTTCTTAAAAATGTAAAAAATTATGTGTTTAAATGAACAAGTCTTAATATTAAGTTATGAATTTAAGTGTAATTATTAAATACTTTTCATTGATATAAAATATATTATTTAATAGATAAGGACAAATATTACAGCTCTAAATAATGTATTTTAAAGGATATTGCAGTGGTAATTTGGTATACATCATTGATTCATTCCAGATACTTGGACATAACCAAACGAACTTTCACAATAAAAAATCAAGGCAAAATAATTAACCTGACGCTATTTAATACTAAAATGCAAGTGTAGTGTGTAAAATATGTACTGTACATAAATTAAAAAAAGTACTGCACATGATATTATACATAAATACTTTCTCTGTAATCCACATTGAAAGCAATTTTTTAACATTTTCTAATATCTCTAGTTTTTGTTTTGTAATTGATTTCACACTCTTTACAATGTTAGCCAATTGAAAAGGACCCACCCCCACAGTCATTGAACTCCAGATACTTGTCATGGTATGCAGTAGCCAAGTCCCAAATATATATGCCATTGTCACACTTTTCAACAATCTCTTTGTTCACTTCTATGTTGATCTTATCTTCATAGCTTGACTTTTCTCATAATGTTCCTAAAATGCAATGCTAATGAAAATTTGCAAAATATTTACCTGAAAAACCAGAGAATCACTTGAAAATTCTGAGTTATAGCATGGATTGTTTGTTGAATAATAGCAACAAATATACTGATGTTCGTAGGCAGTCATAGCATTGCCTCGAAAGAGGTAAGTGTAGCATGTGCAGTCGTGACTCAATGAAGTCAATTTCCAAATAAATATTGTATACCAAACAAAAGTTTAACCTCCAGATTGGATGCATTTCACAGTGGATGTATACCAAGGCACCAATATAATTTATTTTCAGTAATGCAGATTGGATGTGTGGCATAAAAGCATGATTTCTGGAAATTTAATATATCTCCTCCTTCGTCTTTTTTTAAATTTTAATTAAAAAATTTTATGTAAGAATGTAATAAAATAAACATTGCATTTTAAATTGAGAAATTTATTGTTTTAGAAATTTAATATCTAGTTTATGCAGTGAAACCTTTCCATCATCCCATGAATGAGTAGACATTCTGGATAACTGAGTATTTTGTTCATGGGAAGCAAGCTTGTAATTCAGCTTCATAAAATTACTAGTCAAATTCATGTATCATTAATAAAATTTTCTTCACCTAGAATTTTTCTACAAGATCTCACTAATATTAATGTAAAAAATTAAGATTCGGAATTTGAACGATGTCTGACAACTGTTAATCATGTAGCAACAGCAGGGATAATATATCACTAGGAAATTTAAACTATAGTGGAGCACTTTGAGTTTACTTATGCTCCTAATGAAGAAGAGGCTGAGTGGTAAAGCCACTAAATACTGGTAGTTTGTTCCAAGGTTCGAATCCCATGAACAGGCTGCTGCATGGGCATTTTCGTCGTTTTCCCTGTGTGTAACATGTATACAAGCCAGTTTCACTCAGAAAGTCCTCCACAAAGGCATCCCTCCCCTTAGGCAGATAGCCCTAAAGGCTTTGCTGCAATCATGTAAACCAAACCTAATGATGAAGATTACTCTGTGACATTTGAACTTGTGAGAAATGTGGCAGACTCTAGATGCAGTCTACCAAATTCTCAAAGTTCAAGATTATACTAAAACAACTAAAAATTTTTCAGATGTTCACCCTCAGTTAAAAACAATCTTATTATTCAGGATTTCTTATATGTATTCATTAATAATATAATTTTTATTAAAATCTTATGATGTGTAGATTTAGTGAGATTTCATTATATTAAACATTTTTGCTATATTTTAGTGATACCATTTCTTTCATTTTAACATTTTGTATTTTTCCTATGCAGTATACTTTTTTTAAGTGAAAACACAGATGAAGAATCTAGTTGCATGCTCTCCACCTACTTACTGTAGTTGATGGAGATGTTCTTTCATCACCTGATTTATTTCAAATGAATGAAAGTATTCGTCATGACTTGACTTATGATGAAAATGAGCCAAAAAAATATTACAAACACTGCAAAATCTCTGAAAATAACAAAGTGAAAATATTCAAAATGAAGTTAAAAATATTTAGAGGCGCATACATTATATCAGTAGATTGTAAATTGTAAGTAAATAATTTTCAAAGTAGTATTGAAAGAGGTTATGATGATATGCACTTTTAATAGTTTTTCATAATACATTGAAATGTATGGATTAAGGTCAGAAAGCAATAGTTAAGTTCAGGATCAAGCCTGCAGTGTATGGTATTTTAACTCTGATATTTTTCATTTTATTATGAAAACTTGCTAAAAAATGCATATAATGCATTCTATGTAATTTTTTTAGTATGCATTTTAATAAACTTGTTGAAAAAATGAAAACACTGTTCTGTAATTCATTTTAAATTCTATTTTCTTTTTAAGCAAACTTTGTGGTTTAATTTTACTGAAACTTGAAATCAGTATCAAGAATGTTGGATTTTGGTGCATGCTTGATTAAACTTTAGAATTATTTCTTTTTTTTAAAGAAAAATAATGAGTTGGACAGATTTTTTGAAAAAAATTTAATCTTTGAAAAAATACTTTGTTTAAGTCTCTGCAAACAGGCTGGCTGCATGGGTGTTTTCATAGTTTTCCCCATGTGTGATGTGTATATGAACCAGTTTCCATTAGAAATTTCTCCATGAAAGCATCCCTCCCATTAGGCAGATAGCCCTCGGATGCTTTGCTATAATCAAAAGGGAACTGGGAAATAGTCTTAATATAAACAGCAGTGTTTTAGACAATTTGGCTATGAAAATGGCTGCTTCAGATAATCTGATTATTTATATTCAGTACTGTGTTAGTGTTTTTGAATTATGTGAGATGCTCAAATGAAATGAATTAATATATGCAGTGCATGGTTACAAGCATGGACAATTTTCAGCTTTGTATGTACAAAATCTAAATTTTGAAATTTAACGTGTTGTTTTCCTGCATAATAAAATACTATAAATCATACAACAGCTATCCTAAGAGTAGTAATGCCTGTGTGTAGAATTTTTCTGAGCAAAAGCAACTGGTATTGATATTTATTACCTATGGGAAAACAATCCATGCAGTCAGCTTATTTGTGAGGATATGAACTCAAATCAAGCTACTAGTGTTTAACAGTCTTAATTAGTTGACCACTGGTGTTTATAATTCAGTTTTTAACCACTGATGTACATCGCGCAATAATGTAAAATTTTGTTCTTTTTACAGTCCTTTGAAGTCACTATTTACAGTGTTGCAGAAATGCAAGTTAGCTTTTGATTGGCCTTTATTTTCAATTCTGTGAAGACTTTTCATTATTACATATTACATTATGTAATAAAATAGGCAAGTTTGATAATCAGAATAGTATTGGAACTATAGCTAGAAAAGAATATTTAAAGACATTTTTAATATATTACTGGATAGAAAGAATTCATATGTGACAGAATGGAAAAAATTGCTGTGCAATGGTAGTTTGATTTGGGTTTGAATCAAGCAGAGCAGGCCAATTTCGTGGCATTTTTCTTCTTTTTCTTTCTATAATGGGAATATGAACCAATTTGTCTTAGAACATTGAACACAAAGGCATCACTCCATTTAGGCAAACAGCCTCTACTTGCTTTGAAATAATCCATTTAGTGAAATACATTGAAAGAATTAGTATTGGTGCAAAACATCTTTCATTGTCTATTATAGAACAGTGTTTTATTATTCAAATTACATAAACAATTCCATATTATCGTTAGTAGAGTGATCTACAGATTGGTTCATTTCAAAAAGAAAGTACAATTTGTGGAGAAGAAACATCAATTATATGCACATACTCTGACTGTTTTCAAAGGAACTGCATACATAAAGCATTCAATTAATTCTCATCTGTGATGGAAGAGTCACAAATATAAAATGAAGTTATAATTAGTTAAAGAATTTCCTATTGTTTAATAGATAGACTTCAGAATTAAGTCTTAAGAATTTATGACCTGCCTTGCTTAAGAATTTTTATAGACACAGATTTTATAGTTGAATATGTGGAAGTTTGAGGTTATTGGCTCGAATAAGATAAAGTAGAGCTGAGTCCTATTTTTAATTTCTGAGGCCAGTGAATCATGCTGTTGGATTAAATATTAAGAAGGAGTTTCTGTTTTAACCACTTTGAAAAATTATCAAAATTCATTTGTCGTTGGTGATTCCCTGAGGGGGTGCCAGATTATAATACCAAACTTGATTCTATAAATTCATGCTGACTACCAAGATGCTCAACTCTCAGTCTATTTCCAGCACCTTTTCTCTAAAAAGTTAAAATTTTCCCAACCTGCTAACATTTTCTAAAACACATATTACTATCTTTCCAGGTTTCTTCCAAATAAATAATTACTTGGCTATTCTGTCTGAATTTTTTTATATCTTACACAAATCTGCATCCCCACTACACTTTCCATAGCCATTGTTCATTCGTCTTCACTGTGCTTCCATCAATATCAAGTTTTATGCAACATTTCTTTTCTCCAAGAAAAATCGGTTTTTTATTTTATTAGGCAGAAAAGTAGTTAAGAAAGGAATTTTGTTATTTGCTTAAAATAAAGTGGCCATTCACTGAGTAATACACAAATCAAAATCGTCTGCACTTAACAAGTACATCCTGGTTTTAATAGGTCTTTGCTTTTCAGGAGTAGTTAAGCGAAATATTAACTTTTTGCTTTATTAGCACAGTTCGATACATTAGTTACAGCAGCTGCTCTGTTTTGAGACTGCTGAGTAGCAGTAGATAATTTTTCTGAAGAGATCACTTTCTTAAAAAAAAAAAACTCTAGCTCTTTATTTATCACTTGTTTTTTTTTTTGAATTGATGTTCCTTGTAACCTTCTTCATGCACTTTTTTAGGAAACAAAACTGCACAACCATTATCCCCCCATTTTTTTGAGGGGCAAAATCATCCTTCCTAAATAAAGATAGATTTTGATATAGAATTTATAAATTTTTGCTGTCATATATATTTCAAATATATGTTAGAAGGTCGTAATTTTGTATTTACAGATCATCAACTATTCACATGTTTTGTTTGGCCAAGGCTAGATTATATTCATATGGATAATGACATCATTTAGATTACAAAGGAGACTCCGTGCTGATATTCAAACCCATGCTTTAGAAAGACAGCAACACCAAGATTTATTATTATAATCCTAAGCAAAACATAGATATCCATAACGGCATATTTGAACATATTCACTTGGATTAACCATTACATATACTGTTTAATCTTTATTGACAGATTCATTTGATGGTTTGAATTAATTCCAATAGCTGTTGTTATGGCACAAGCCTTTTACTTCAGCTGAATTTTATGCTTTAAGATCCAATGCATTATTACGATTGGGGCCCACCAGCGGCTGAGCAGTAAAGACACTGAACACTGGTAGTTCGGTCCAGGATTCGAACCTCGGACATTCATGGTCGTTTTCATAGTTTTCCACATGTGTAACATGTATATGGGCCAGTTTCCCTTAGAAAGTCCTCCATGAAGGCATCCCTCCCTTTAGGCAGATAGCCCTTATGTGCTTTGCCATAATTGAATAACCCATAACCCACCCGTTATTACGATTGATCAAGACAAACAATTTGAATTGGACTTGTTTCAGTCAATTATGGAATTATTAGGAATCACACATACAGTAGCATTCCAATCTGCCTTTCAATTGAGAGTTTTCCTATCATTAAAATCCATCTTGAGCGAACATTGGAAGGAATGTTTGCCAGCTGTAATATTTGGTTTGAGATCAGTATTCAGAGGAAATCTGGAAGCAAATACCAAGAAGGTGAAGTAAGGTGCAAAATTCAGAGTACCGGAGAATTTTTCCTGCTGACATGAATGACATGGGCTTTGATTTTGCTCCGACATTACAAAAATTCTCAGAGCAAAGTGCACATCATAGTATCTGTAATTACAGGGGTAAACATAGATTTTTGTTGCATTATCTTTTCCATTATATTCATTTTTCTGTCTGGCATGACAAAGTGTATCCTTCCCAAAAACCAATCTATGATTAATTTGCTAGAATATTTCAGTATTATGCACAGAAGTAAAAAGTATAATTGGACAAAAATAAATTTCACTTTCTCTAGATCATTGAAAATCTGAGTTTTTGTTATAAATGTATAAGTATAGTAGTCCCAACAATTAATCTCGTCATTGCATCCCTCAGGGGTGTGTGAAATGGCAGAGATATAGAATAAACAGTGTTTGGTTGAAGACCACTTCATAATTTTTTGTTTAAAGACCCTCCCATATTTTACAAATTGTATCAGGAGTGCTACAATAATGACACCGAAATCGTTAACTACATATTATGACATGAAATTTCAATAAGAAATTGGTGCAGTCCTTTTCTCTAGGAGCAGTCTTTAGTTTTAGGAAGTCATTACATGATGGCTCTTTTTGAAAACTTTTTTAACAAGCTGAAGAAGTTTTGCAGATAATAGGCCACTTCATATAAAAATTTCATTTGCTTATTTCAACAACTGGAAAGCTGAAATCTTTGCTGATCATTTGGAACAGCAATTCGGGTCCAAATAATTCTATAGTAACCCTCAGTGCTTCGACGAAGTTGATTTTACTGTTACTTTACTTTACTACTACTTACGAATTTGATTTTACTGATTACTTCTTTTCTGAGTTGGTGCGGCAACAGCAAATCATCTCATCAAGGGAGATTGTTTGTATCATTAGGAAATTTAAGTAAGCTGCAGGCCTTAATGGAGTTCTCAAATTTGAGATACTATATGCTTCCCCAAAGTAATGTATAGATTGACCTAGATTGAGGATTTTCACAATCTAGAAAGTGGATTCTTTTTCCCCTTCACCTCAACGCAGTAAACATAGGATTTAACCAGAGGGTAATATTATCATCGTAGCATGTTAACATATTAATCGCCAAATTAATATGCTACCTGTTTGGGGAAAAATTTACGAAAAGTAACCATCAGCAGCAGAATTTAACCCATACATCAATCTATTTCCAAACGAATATTACGACTTTTGGCGTAACCTGTGCATAACTCTCAAGGATTCGCAGGTGCTGCACTGTGTAATAAGTAAAGTATAAATGTGATGAAAGCAATGGACTGCTTTACAAACTCATCAGATGAAGAGGCAGCTTATTGCTCTTATGTGTTCTTTTGTAAAAAATTGCAGATTTGCTTAAAGAGACAGTTACCTATGTTGGGTGAATTCGCCCTGGGATTTTTGAAGTTCGACTGGCCAGTTCTGGACTTGTTTACATAATGGACTCCCATATTTGCCATGACTTTAATCTGTTCCTTGCGTGCTAAGCAAATGTTGTTACTTTAGCAGGGAAATATGCTAACACTGTTACACAGATGTAAAACAGAATCCCAGGTACTTGAATAGTCATGCCGTTTTTGGCATGTCCATATCAATGCCATTAAATCAAAACTCCTAGTAAATTTGTTGGAAGAGAAAATGCCGATTGTACATTAATATACAAATCTTCCTGTTTAATAAGATTATACCTAGGGTACTAAATAATAATTATACAGGATTTATTTTAAAGAGGACAGACTACATGAACATCTTTTCAGCAAGACTAATCAAATAATTCAACGGCATATCCCTTTATTAAAAAAAAGTTGAAATCTGGAACTGAGGTATTCCTCCAGTCGTAAATTTCGCATCTCTTCCTTATGTCGCTGCTCCTTTAATGATATTCACTTGCATAAAATATCCAGAACTAAGAGTTAAGAATCATCACTGATGCTGTTTTTTACGTGAGAAACAAACTATTATGTAGTGACCAGCCACGCTTAATTAAACATGCATTGCCTCTTTGCAAAGATACTCTTTAACGGAAAAGCGAATTCATATGCGTTTTTGAGGTGTCAACAGATTCTTTACGAAATTCTAGAGAGTTGCAAATTCTTAGAGCCCTATGTAACTCGCTCCGTAAATGATCATAACTTTGTTAGATTATTACAAGTCAGAGATGTTCTATTGTATGCCTGTAGGTCACCTTTCGCATATTATGACACACCTTTGCCAGAAATGTTTAGGCAAAATTCTTAGCGACATCACCTTTGAGTATATTCTGTTGCTTCCGTCAGTGCTTATGTAAAGCGATAAATATCTGCAGGCTTTCAAAGTTGTATACGGCATGAGAATGACAAGTATAAGCTATTTAAGTGATTTTCTAGCACAGTTTCACAATTCCCTTATGAGGAGGAGCCATAGCATTTCGGAGGTAGAAATCAAACTCTGATTTTTACGATAATCACTGCAAGGGTATACCATGAGTACAAAGCCTCCAATTTTTGACACCAATGTGGCTATAAAAAGATGTTTCGTGAAGGTTATCAAGGATTATTTCACGTGATAGAAGTGCATCAGTATGGCAGTTAACATTGGATTTCAGAGCTACAGATCCAACAAGCATCAGCATCTGAATTGTGAAATATACTCTGTTGCAGGGCCGGTTTAAGACTTTTAGAGGTGCTAAGCACTTAATGGATTTGGCTGTCTCCACATAAATGTATGTCTGTATTTTCCCGTTCCTTCTCTCTCGATCTTGGTTTGCATAGATATACCATGGTAAAATCGGCAATGGGGAATTTTTGTGGTGTGCCCCGAGTTCCTAAAGACCTTGTTCTTGATGCTCTAAGCACATGCTTATTTTGTACAGTGATTAATCCAGATCTGTTTGCAGATTATAGACTGATGCGAAGAGATGATTGCCAGCTCATATCCCTTTAATGACTGACCCACAGCGGTGGAGCGGTAATATCAATGAACACCAGTAATTCAAGTTTGATTCCAGGAAAATGGCCTGGCCGTATGGGCGTTTTTGTGAGGTTCCGCATGTGTAACGTGTATACGAGCCAGTTTCCCTTAGAAAGTCCTCCATGAAGGCATCTCTCCCCTTAGGTAGTTAGCCCTAGTTTGCATTGCTATAATAAACAAAACCGAACAAAACCCCTTTAAGGTCTGCACGACTTACAAGCTATGTTTCTCATTATGGCACGGCAGTACTTATGTTGGAACACTGAATGACTAAAATATTCGTAAGCAGTATGGTTGGAGAAGTTGCATTTCCAACTACATTGGGTATATAGAAGGATTCACGAGTGGGCGCAAAAGCCTGTCAAAAGGGAACTCTACAGACTGCTGAAGAGATCGGTAATGGTATCATGTTTGTTTAACTGGAAATTACTATGAACCTTGGTACAGCTATAAGCATCTGACTAGTCAATGATATGTGGACAACTTTTCTGACGAGCAGCACCTGTTTATGTCATGCTTAATGCTAATGGATGGATCTTCTCTAGCAGGACAGTGGACCTGAATATAAACATCCAGATTCTACATTATGGTTATAGAAGAATTCATCTGAGTTTGGAATATGGACATCCCAGTGAAGTCCTCAGATCCGATTGTAGTTGACCACATTAGGAATGCGATCCAACGGGATATCGAACAGAAAAATCTAAAACCACGGAATATACCCAAATTGTGGCACACTGTGCAGGGAATATGGTGTTCATTGTTTACAACCTGATTCCAGAAACTCATGCAGTGCATGTCTCGTATTTTTCATTTTTTCTTTCCCTTCATTGGCCAACGAAAAGTTAGTTGTATCAGATTTTATGGTTTATATACTTATTGCAAAGCAAACGAGGTTATCTGCTTAAAACGTTGAGCGCGGCCCCGGTCCCTGGGAACCGGCAGTGAACTTTCAGTGTGGCCGGCAGTGAACTTTCCGTGCGGCCGGCGTCGGTCCCCAGGACCCCAGGACAGTATTAAAGTTAAAAAATAAATATAGTCTCAATGAAATGGGATCAAATTTAGTTTTAATGAAATGTATTGAAACATTATAAACAAAAATACGGCTTAGCTTTATGGCTTAGCTCGCTGCCGGCTGAACGGAAAGGACAGCAAATTTGGCGCCGCGCTCAACGTGTTAAGGGAAGGATGCCTTCGCGGAGGATTTTCTTGGGGAAACTGGTTAGCATCTACGTTACTTTTGGGGAAAACCATGAGAATGCCCATGCAGCCAGCCCGTCGGCCGGGATTTAAACTCCGAACCAAGCTACCAGTGTTGTGGTGAACTTCAGATTTTTCTGGAAACTTGAGTGAATCTTCTTTTTATTTATTGTATCTTTTAACATGTGATTAACTTTCCCTAAATCTTTATATCCTGTTGCAATACATTCTAGTTTGCTGCTACTGCGTAACGTTCTATAGTTGAAGGCCATGTGACCTGCAGTTTGACATGTCCTGGAATCATAGTGGATCAATTCTTTTTAACCCTCCTTCTTTACTTCTTTCTCTTTTTCGTCCAGCAGAGGATTCCTGCTCCAGTCTTCACCGGCAATTGTCTTTAGAGATATTAAATGAAGAAACTGGAAACAACGCATAGTGGGAGAAGGTACCCTCAAACACGATGTTAATTTCCATACTTCTTAAATATTATTTTAATACAATTAATTATATTTTAAATGATAGTTCACTAATAAATAAAACCGTTTTAAATGTTTTGTAATTTGTTTCTTGATAATCAGATTTGTTCCTAAAATTTGTCAAGATGTCCAAATATTAAGGCTTAGAAATAAAAGGAACTTTCATGCAGCATGAAATCAGTAATATGTATAATTTTTCTACTCATTTTTTGACATGCCCATTAGTAGAGAATGTTGCAGTCTTTTACGAAAATGTGCTTACAATTGCAACTTCATTAACTGAGATTCATTTTTTGGGGAGCTAAAAAAATTATATTTGTGTTAGATGAATAAAATCTGTCTCTCGTAAGCTTGCGGACTTAAGTTTATTCACAACTTGTACACATTTTCGATATAAATACAACACAACTCGCTTATAACAAGCCCTGATTTAACAAAGAAATCGAAAATGCTTAGTGTAAGGTTAAGTCTGTGGGAGCATAACTCGCTTTTACCGAGCAATATTTTTGTGATTGATAAAATTTCTATTGACTTTCACATCTCCAGCTCAACTAATCCTTTCTTGGAAAATTTTCTTTAACATTCCGAAATCAACCGAAATTTAGTGGTGAGTCATAATCCCTCGCATACGTGACAACGTCTTTTTTTTTTTTTTTTTTCTTTCTATCCTGGGGAATGATCAGGATTGAGTTTTAACCTCCGAGTTCTACAAGTGTTATCCAGCCTATGGACCAAGGAATCATCAGAAGTTTTGAATTAAACTTTCGTGAGCACTTGATGTTTCTCGATAGAAGAAAAAAAATAGGAACAAACTCAAATGCTAATATAAACGTCCTCGAAGCAATACGTTTAATGAATAATGTATGGGAAAATGTTACATCAACATGCATCACCAGCTGCTTCCGTAAAGCTGGATTGAACATTTCTCAAGAGGGGCAAATCACTGTGGAAGAAAAGTGGACGTCTTGGAAAATTTTGAAGTGATAGAGAAGAATTTGAAAATTATGTATCTGTTGACGCCAATATTATCACTTCCGAGTTATCTGCTCCTGAGGATATTATACCTGAAATTCAAGATAAAGATTCAAGCAGATGGAAAAAATAATGAAAGCGAAGATGATGACGACAAATGTGAAGAATTTCAACTTGAACCTCCTGCAACATATTCAATGGCTTTTGAGTGCGCAGAAAAACTTCAACTATTTTTTGAAGCCAAAGGTAAAAATTACAATGATTTTCGGGCCATGAGTCTTCTTCGAAGAACAATGACACGAGAAACAGACAATAAGGCAGTTCAAAGCAAATTAACCAACGTGTTTTGTACTGTACAAAAGTAAAAAAATAAATAAACTATATATGCTAGTTTCCAAAGGTTAAGGAAAAGTCACAAAAATAGCGATAAATCGTTAAAAAATAAGCCCATCCGTATAAAATTTGAATATGCTGTGACATGAGAATTGCTGAATAAAACTGCAGTATGCAAATTAGTGGCTCTGCAATCGATATCTAAGAGGAGCATAAAATCCATGTTTCGGATCAAGC
Organism: Stegodyphus dumicola; assembly: GCF_044657685.1. NCBI lineage: Eukaryota > Metazoa > Arthropoda > Arachnida > Araneae > Eresidae > Stegodyphus > Stegodyphus dumicola. The sequence goes on along the minus strand of NC_140780.1, from coordinate 23,190,380 downwards.
CTGCAAATTTCGCTATGATACTGAGATAAATTTGCGATAGCCAATTCGTAACAATGACCTCCAGGCATCATTTGCCTGAAGAACTGCGATGGAGAGCTATAGGGAGACTAGAGGCAGGACAAAGTCAGACTGAAGTGACCAGATGGCTAAATGCGAGTCCTTCTGTGGTTCATAGACTATGGCAACAATTTCTAACCACAGACTCGGCGTCCAGGAGGTTCAGTCAAGGACGGCCAACTGCTACGATGAGGACTACGAAGGAACCCTGACTCAACACAGATCTTCACTTTTTGTAGTCACTGGAAGGTTGGTGTCAACGTCAACCGTACGTAGAAAGCTTCACGAAGACGGTCTGTACGAGAGGAGACCAGCCATTTGCGCGCCGCTCACGTCACTTATTTGAGGGAAAGGTTTGAGGTGGACACCTTAACATGTCTACTGGACGTCTGATCAGTGTAGGGTTGTTTTCTTTATGGTTGATTTCAGGTTTAGCCTCAAGCGATAGTAGGAGTTATTTGATTTGGAGATAGCCTGGAGCTCGTTATTATATCCATATGGAGATCCATATTGTTAAAAGATCCATATGGAGAAGGCAATGTTTGTGTTTGGGGTGGTATCTCTTTTGGTGGACGCACAGACCTTCAAGTTTTTCCACGTGGAACCATGAATGCTCAGGCCTATAGAGATGACATCCTTGATGCTTATGTGCACCCTTATGACGGAGCAATGGGGCGGTAAATGCTAGACCACACAAGGCTGACATTGTGATTGATTATATTCAGCAGCAAGCAATTCAACGCATGAAGTGGTCATCTCAATCACCGGGCCTGAATCCTATGTTTGGGATGCTCTAGAAAGACATATAGGCGCAGTCAATCCTCTTCTGCAGACCCTTGGCACGCTTGCAACTGCTTTACAAGAGCAATAGCTCTCATTTCCTACGGAACTGATACGCCGCATAGTTTGACAGCATCGTACATCGCTGTATGTGTTGTATTGCTTTTAGGGGAGATCATATTCCATATTGAAAGTAATTTTCCTTTACCAAACTGGCACATCCGAATTGTATATTTTATATTTATGCTAAATTCTATAACACCTTATTTCTCTGGCAATTTCTTTTCATGTTATGTCATTCCTTACTATATGTTGTATACTGTGGGTCAGTTTCTTTAAATTCCACGTGTAACTTTTTTAGTAATCATCATTTTTGTGATTTTCCTTAATTAATGATAACCGGTGTATAATATAATTATAATATGTGTGTATGAATTTTTCTGTTTTTTTCACGAACTCGTTTTATACGGGCATTCGGTTATAACGAGCAAATATCGCGGTCCCTTCTCGTTCGTTATAAGCGAGTTCTACAGTATTATACATAAGTATAATACTATACATAAGTATAATACTATAATTAATGAAAAAAAGTGTATATAAATAAGTGTCCTTCGAATGTAACTATTACATCCAGATATGAAGGCGATGTCATCAAATACCTGATTAGATAGTTTTTTTTCAGCAGGTACATTTTAAAAAAATGATAGGTTTGCAGAAATATAGATTTATTGATTTAAAAAGATAATACATATGTCTTCTTTTATTCTTGGTTATTCGTAGGTGTCTTCTGGATTTCTATTTGCTGTAAATATATCTAGTGAAATACGTATTATTTTAATGAAAGAAAAATAACAGGCATAAAATCTCTTCATGATGTTTCGGCAGGAAGCTTCATTGTGAAGATATTAAAGTAAAAAATTATCTCATGTCATTGATTCTGAAAATAGGGTAAACTTTGCTGTGAAGTAAAAAGTCATTTTTATTAAACAAATGTTTGTCTTTCTCTTAGAAGTACAGAATAATACATTAACTTGAAGATAATACAGACATCAGCTTTTACATCGACAATTTAAAATTTTTCCTGATAGCAATATTATAGTAATAAGTTTCGTGCATTTATTCCGAATTTTTCGTATTGGATGGAAAAGCAGAATCAAATCATTTATCAGCAACATAAATTAAGTGTTGAATTCTATCTTATTTATAATTGCATGTTGCCGCCCAGACGGGAAAGTGGTTAGTGACACTGAATGCCTTATCGAAGGGCCTTGGTTTGAATCCCGGAGAAGGCATGGATGTAAATTGTCTGTCTCTTCGTAGGAGGTAACGGTGGTCGCCAGTTAGGTGCCTCCATAATAAAATGACCACCGCTTTTGTTACCTTAGTGGTTGGCGAAAATCTAAAATGGCTAGTGCCTTTCCTAAAAAACATGCGCGTGTTTGAAAAGAAAGATATTTTAACAGAGAACAATTTTATTTACATGAGCACTATTTAGCTTCTTCGGGTGAACTACTTTGGAAGACAATTTAGCTCTGAATATTACTTTTTCTTAATGACGATAGAATTCGTTTAAAAGCGAATTTTATAAAAACTTATGGCTGTGCTATATTTAAGGCAATGCTGTACACAAAATTCGCAAAATATATTATTAAGCGGAGTGCTTTCATAGAAATTCGAGCTCTAGCTCTTGAATAAATGTGCATAACAAAAATCTGTGAACGGTTTTTTAATTAAAGTGACGTCAGCTCTTATCATTCAGTTGTTTTAACACTAATTAAAGGCTTCCTGTATGTGCAATATCATAGATGCTATAATATTAACTATCTTGATTCTAGGTTAGGCTTGGTTGGAGGTTGATTATTATCCATGGGGAACTGAAGCTGTTATTCTCCTTACCGAGTCAAATTTCCTTCCAATAGGTAAAATAAAATAAATAGATACACGTATCCTTCATAAAAATAATTTTGTGGGAGAAAGCTTAACGACTTTTTTATAACAAAAAAAAAAAAAAAAAATTTAAATACCGCTTTCGAAACGTAGACAACCTGCTACAAGTAGACAATCTGCTGTAACTGTAACGCACTGCACACTAGATTCACTGCATATGGCAAAGCCCAGAGTTACCTGCCTGACACTGCAAGGAGGGTTGCAATTTAAAGTAACTAATCAAGATATCTGCTTCCACGGTGAGTATTAAGCAGTACGTTTGTTAATTTGTTTCGTATAAGAGGCTTATGTTTACATACTGTTGTGTTTTTAAAAGTGCTCTACTACGGATTTTTTATTTGTTTTACTGTATAAAAGAATTTTGTTCATAATGACTGAAGAAAAAGAACTGGAGCTATTCTTTTCAGAAATATTTCGAGACGTGTGGCTGGAGTACGGCATTTCCGTCAAAGAAAGTTCTATTCCTGCTTCAACTAAGCGAATGATAAATACGTATAAATCATACATTGTTTCAGCAGTGCAGGTTTTCTTGCGCTTTGATGATCTAGACCTAAAGAAAAGATGCAAAGATCATATTTCTGTGATGTTTTCATCAAGTAGCGTATTTCATACAAGCGCCGAAATTATTTTAACAACAAAGAAAAAAGACGGAAATATTTTTAATAGAGTTTTGTATACATTTGCAATTGCATCTGAGTTAGCAGCTTTGTGTCACAAGGAAGGACATGAAGAATTTTTACAGATTATTATCTCTATATGCACTAAGTACTTTGCTCATAAAATGAAGAACGATTTATATACAAATGGTGGTTGGGAAGGACTAAAAATATATCTTATAGACTTCTTACAGAAATCTTCTATAGAGCCTTCTAAGAAGTCTGAAGCAAATGAAACCAAGAAAGATCTACGCCAAGCTCAGTTAAATAAAGAAACAGTCTTTAAGCCCATACGTTCTTCGGACAAAATACAACTGGAAAAATACGAGAATAGCAACCATTTTCCATGTAACAAATCTGTATCGCATAGCATTTCAGCCATTTACAGCGATAGCGATTTGAGTGACCTAAGTGACTATGAGATTAGCATTTCAGCCATTTCCAAGGAAAGCGATTTGAATGACCTAAATGACTATGAGTTTAGCATTTCAGCCATTTCCAGCGAAAACGATTTGAGTGACCTAAGTGACTATGAGATTATTGGAAGGGAAGTTTTCCCAATTGGAAGAAACTCGAAACATCGATCTCATGGAAAGCAGGTCAGAAAAATACTAAATGAATCTTTTCCACAGCAAAATAAAGAATTTATACGTACTGAAATAATTCAAAGTGGTGTTAAAAAGAACCCCAAGTGCAGTGCGCAACAAAGCCAAAAAAATTCTACATCGTTAGAACAGTTATCATTTATGTCAGAACAGAAGATAAGTACCCGGAAGCCGCAAAAAATGACTCGTACCCACGAAACTTTTTCTCTCTCGAATACAAATGCGAATATTAAAACACCGATTACAGGTTCAAAAAGCGCTAGATACAATTGCCAAAGTGAAGACCATGAGAACCTCCAAGTACAAGAGGGAAGTGAATCTACAAACTATCTAAATGTTTCGCATACTGCACATGATATGAACGTGAAAAAGAATACTTTTAGATGTTCTGAATCTAGGAAATCTCGTAAGAAAATTCTATCTTTGAAGAATGAAAGAAAGTTTCCAGATACCAAAAATGAAATCGAAGCGAGTGTTGATAAATTATTATTAAACATAAAAGAAAGTGAATTACAATCGAAAGTTATAATGCAGGAGTTACAGAGCGTTTCCAAAGTTTCCGAAGAACTGGCAGAAATATATAAGAATACAGATGTTTCGCAAGATTACATTTCTTTGCTGCGTTCATTTGGGAATTTTAATAAAACCTGTAGTGAGATTGAACCAAATGCGAAGTCTGGCAAATTGGCATCAAAATCGGATAATGCAGAATTAAAGGGACATCATGGGTTACTAGAATCTAAAGGTGTAAAGCTTTTGAAAAACAATTCGAATAATTCTAACAAGAATGAAATGCAGTCGTCTGCACCGAGTGGGAATAATCATGAGCATGAAAAAGAAACTAAGGAACGTTTTGATCTTGCAAAAGAGAAAAACGTTGACATCTGCTTAAAGGAATATAAGCTTTCTAAAAGCGGTAAAAAGAATAAGAAGAAAAAGAAAAAAAAAATAATAACTAAGCAAAAATCGGAAAATTAAATTAAAATATTTTAATCTTAAGTAGTTTTTAAATGAAAAAATTAAAGGTTCCTTAAGTAATAGAATGAAACATTTTAGTATTGAGAGAGAGTTTGTTAGCATATATTTGTTTTAAATATTACATAAAAACTAATAATGGACCTTATGTTTATGACTTTCTACTTTTATGCAAAAAAATTGATTAATAAAATATTGTTTTAGCATTTGATACATTTTTCTCCAGTTTTTCAAATAGTCTTTTTTAAAAAAAGGTCCGAACGCTTTTATATTTAATAATGAATACTTTCTGAAATCAACCTAACACTATTTCATCTCTATCAAATGTTATAATGTGTAGAAAACTACATTCCTTGTTATGGTGTAATTTTCTTCGCATTAACTCTACAAATACTTGCCAAACTTGGATATATCGTAAATTGGTTAATCTTAGATTATGGTAACTTGGCAATTTTTGGCGAAAATTTGGCGACCAACCCTGCTACAGCAACCTGCTAATTTTTGTTTGGACGCCATTTTGTTTTCACGAAGTAAAGGCATTTTTTTTTTACTCAACATTTTTTTCCAACTATTTGCTAGCCGAATTACGCTTATGCTAGAACTTTTATGGAACAAAAGTGCTTAATCATGACGAAGACTAAGTGCGAAATTGGGACAAAGTGCAGAATCGCCCACTGCTTGCCGCGTTTTTACGTATTGCACATACACGGTATCATCCATGTACACGTCGACCTATTTTCACTTAAAAAAACATCCTAGAATTGCACAAAAATGGCATTGCGCACACTCTTCTTGACTATATCCATGTACACTGCTAAAGTCCTAGCTAGTAACCTTTATCGCCTTACCAAAATGTCGCCAAACTACCTGTTACCATATTCCAAAGATTAACCCTTAAGTTTGGAAAGTATTTGTAGAGTTAATGCGATGAAAATTACACTATAACAAAGACCCAAACTTAAAGATGTATCGTAAGTTTGGAAGTTCTGGAAGAAACCTGCAGAAATTTATATAAAATTTATTTATACTTTCAGAATGTATAATAAAGTGTACGTATAAGGTAAGGTATACTCATATACACAGGCTGTTTTCACACTTTTAAACGATTTTCACTGTATTTACGGAAATACTGTACGTAAAATTTTTGTGTTTTAAATGTTCTTGTTTGGTAATCCTTATTCTTCTATTCTATTTGATAACCCTTGTTCTATTGGAAAAATTTTTCTCCTCGAAGCCAAACCTTTGACGTTTTTTCCATTTTTGTTGACATTATTACCTATCGTAGCTTTATATATTGAAAAATCTTGATTTTTATAGCCTTTTTTAATAACTAGATGCGAATGATTTTCTTCGGAAAGTACACAAAACATAGCCTTTCATCCATTGCTTCCTCTAGTCCGTGTTGATGCTGCTATCAATTAAAAACGTCGAACTAAGGTAATATTCCATTAAGGCAAGATCACATGTGTCTGCATTCACTGGTTGGACTCTGTACGGACTGGAATCTGATCTTTTGCAACACCCACCATATAGCACCGACATCGCTCCTTCGGATATCTACCTTTTTATCCATACCTGCAGCTACATCTTACTGGCGTTATCGCCATTTTGCACCAGAACGTCCAAAATAAGGTTGATCTTTTTTTTTTTTTTTTTTTTTTTTTTTTTTTTTTTTTGGGATTCGCGGCCACCAATTTTTTGGCTCGAAGGCTTTGAAAAATTACCAAAAACGTTGGCAGAAAATCATAGATTTGAGTGGTGATTACTTACCCGTACTTACGGTACTGCTTTCATGTTTCCCTCTCGATCTTTATTAAGAACGTTTTTTGCTGAAGAATTTTCGGGCCCACCAGCGGCCGAGCGGTAAAGTCGCTGAACACTGGTAGTTCGGTCCGAGGTTCGAATCCCGCGAACGGGCTGGCTGCATGGGCGTTTTCGTGGTTTTCCCCATGTGTAACGTGTATACGAGCTAGTTTCCCTTAGAAAGTCCTCCACGAAGGCATCCCTCCTCTTAGGCAGATAGCCCTCGAGGCTTTGCCATAATCACAGACACACAGACAGGCTGGAGAATTTTCATTACAATCAAATATTTCCTTTCATTAATGTAATGGTAATCCAGTATTCTATATGTTTTCTATTTCTTTATTCAGTATTCTTTGTATTTCTTAGTATATGTTCTATGAATGTATGCTCTTAATTTATATCATAATTAATGTGACTTAACAATTGTGGTTGAAAAAGTAGGCAAGTAAACGTTATTAGGGAAGTACTAAATAATTTACAAGTTTTTGGGTGCTGAAAGTCAAATTGCTGCCTCGAAACATGAAAATTTTGATAGTTTTATTTAAAAAATTTATTAAAGTTTATTTTAAATGCAAGAAATTAATGCATCTTGCTCAGGTTTTATTGTTTCACGTCCAGAAACAGTACCATATTTAAGCATTGGTCGGTAAGCCGCAAATAAACCATTTTGATTTACGGAAGAATTTCTACTTTTAATTTTAATAGCGTAAAAAAAAAAATGATGTACAATCAACTTCCGATTATCTGTTGTCAGCTTAACTGGATTCTTTGACGGAAAATTAAGCTGTTTATTTTAGAACGCTTCAAGAATTAGCGTAAAACAAAACTGTCAATGGAAAACCTATAAAGTAAAAGAAAAGTGTATGGGTTAATAAAATGAACATTCTTAAATAATTCGTTAAAAAAAAAGTTGGTCATTCTTAATAAATCAAATGTACAATCATCAATACTTTTGTTTCACATTGAAATGTTACCAAAACATAAGAATAAAGTGAAGGGGGGATGAAATTATATTTACTTTGAAACAAGGAAGAAAGACTGAAAAGAGGGTTGGTTTGCGTACTGGATAAAAACTTTCATTTTAAATAACCAAATAAATTCAATCTCCAGCTTACATTATTTGAAAATACTTAAATAATTTTGGTAAAATCCTAGTATACGGTGCAGCCTTGGCGCGATTTTGAAAATTATCGCCAACACCAAAAATTACCAAAAGAACGTTCTATGTATATATAGTGATAGTATACTATCACTATATACATAGTATATACTATGTATAACTACATATATTGTTTGAATACCAGTTTACTACTCATCGTATATGTCCCGTTTTTACTGCTCATCATAAAAGTCGCCAAATCCCGTGTGCACCGGATACTAGGATTAAACCATAATTTTTTATGCTTTTATGTTATGCGAGTTTTAGGAAAATTCTTAAATGAATTTTTATGCTACTTATAATGCGAAGCCTACCAGCGGTGGAGTAGTAAAGTCGCTGAACACTGGTAGTTCGGTCCGAGGCTCAAACCCTGGGAACGGGCTGGCTGCATGGGCGTTTTCGTGGTTTTCCCAATGTGTAACGAGTATACGAGCAAGTTTCCCTTAGAAATTTTTCTACGAATGCATACCTCCCTTTAGGCAGATAGTCGTAATCATATTAAACTATAATGCATGTTTTTACTTTCTGCTATATTTTAAGTCCATATGGGCGTTAGTCTAGTCAAGAAGGGTTATTTAAGCCTCAAAACGACATTTTGCGTCAAATCACTTTAAATGTCCGAATCACTTTTCAAATTGTTGCGACCAAACGTTATCGCACTGTATTATATTTAAAGAAACTAAATAATAAAGAATCTACATGAATGAATGTATGTTTTTCACACTGTGGGGAAAAAAAAAAAAAAAAAAAAAAAAAAAAAAAACTATGGTATCTAGAATCATCAAATTTTGAATAAAAACTCAATGATTTCAAAGCGAGCAGTAGCAACTCTGTAGGGAACAAAAAAATTTTCATCTCCAGCTCACGAGACTGTCTATCGGAAATCTTAAAAATATGCTGTTTTTAAATATTTTTAGTACAATGTGGCTTTAGCCCAAATGCTTTCGAAGTGAAGTCAGTGCCCGTAGAGCAAGGCATCTTAAAAAGAGGAAATGAAAGTGAATTTCTGGGCATTCTTATACAAGTGAATTATCGCAAGTGAAATATGTGCAGTATGGCTACGAAAACATCAAAATGCTTTTACACGTGGTAGAGCGATTGGCAAGCTTAAGGAAGAGCGCGGTTTTACGTCTATTACCCAAAAGTTTGGAAGTAATAAAAATATTGTTTCACAAGCTTGGAAAGCTTTCCCAAATGACAGGTCCAGCTGTAAGAAAGGAAGTTAGTGGTTGCCCTAGGAAAAAAAGGTGAGTAATGATCCATATAGAGCAAGGTATCTTAAAAAGAAGTGAAAGTGCATTTCTAGGCATTCTTATATAAGTGAATTAGCGCAAATGAAATACGCGCAGTATGGCTACGAAAACATCAAGATGCTTTTACACGTGATAGAGCGCTTGGCAAGCTTGAGGAAGGGTGTGGTTTTACGTCTACTACGCAAAAGTTTGGAAGTAATAAAAATATTGCTTCTCAAGCTTGGAAAGCCATCCCAAATGACAGGTCCAGCTGTAAGAAAGGAGGAAGTTAGTGGTTGTCCTAGGAAACAACGGTGAGTGATGATCCATATATGCGCTATAGACGAAAAGAGATCGAAAACAGACAGCGAGCAAATTACGTTTTCCTTGCTTTCATTCAGACTCCGTTATATTGTCCTAAACTTGAGTATCTTCTATCTCCCTTAATTTTTGAATGCACAGTTAAAGCAATTTTTAGGAATCACTCTTATTGCTTTATTTTTGGAACAATATTCTACTTTGCATATTGTAACCCAGGTACAAAAATTATTTCTCACAGTCTTTTATTTTAAAATGAATCTCCTTTGTGATATTTTAGATAATAATCGTATTGCAGCATTATGCAAAATACAAAGCATTTATTGAACTTGCTACAACTTTGTTTAGAGGCATTCATCAAATGAGTGTCCGAAGAGTTACCAGCATGAAAAGTTTTCAATCGTGGTAATTTCAGCAAGAAAAATTGGTACGGGTCATTATAAATATGAATGCTGTGAAAGAAAAACAATAGATATGAATGATTTGAGTCTCTGTTAATATTATAAAAGACTTTTAAAATGAAAAATTTGAAGGGGATATAAGCAAAGTCCGAACAAACGCTTAAGTTTCTCTAACCATCAACATTTTAAAGGCTTTGAATGCGAGGTAAGAAGGATAGTGTGGTGTATTTAATTATGGCAAAGCACACTAGGGCTATCTGCCTAAGGGGAGGGATGCCTTCGTGGAGGACTTTCTAAGGGAAACTGGGTCGTATACACGTTACACATGGGGGAAAACCACGAAAACGCCCATTCAGCCAGCTCGTTCGCGGGATTCGGACCTCAGACCGAACTACCAGTGTTCAGCGTCTTTACCGCTCGGCCGCTGGTGGGCCGAAAAATCCAAAGGAAAAAAGATATTCGTAAAATTAAAAAAATTTAACGTAAATTCAACAACTTACCAAAGAAGTTAGGAGAAAAAATCTGTTAGGGAGTTTGGAGAATTAAGATTAATGCGAAAGCATGAAACTGCGGATATCATTTAAAATGTTTGAAAAGATTTGCTTTTTAGGACGCTGCTGCCGCCACATTAACTCGAATAAGAATCTAATTGGTTACGATCAGTGCCGCGTTGAAGTCTATTTCGCACTGTCCTGTAACCTTTCAAAAGTCTGATTTTGATAGCTAGTATCTAGATGGATAAAATTATAGCTAACGCAGAAATGTTCAAATCCGATTCTTCATACCTCTATTTCGGTGCTTCTTTCAGAGTGAAGTAGAACTTCCATTTATGGTTTTTCATGCAATTTCTTCCAGAGCGAACGATTCTTAGTTCCTGAAGAAATTGTATGGAAGATGTTTCATAATTACGTAACTCCCAGATTTTCAAATCCATGGTAAATACAAGAATAATAAAAACAAAAGTTACCGTTACATGTTTAGAATTTGTATTCTCGTTGCCAATTTTGAAATGCATTCTTTTACTTTTTTAAATGTAATCATTGTATCAATTTTAAAAGTAAACATTGACGACTTCATATAAATCAATCTCTTGGCGAGTTAAACAAAACATTGGCGAAGACTCCGGTCCCGATAACAGAATGGTACCGAAATTTTACTCTTGATTTTGCACTTTCATTTGAAACGGTTTTTTTTTTTTTTTTTTTTTTTTTTCTCATTTACTGGACGAAAATTAAATAAAATTGTATTTAATCTAAAATATGCGCTGCAGAAATTCGTATAGTTGCAAATCTTAAATTTCCTAGTTATTAGCAGTTTTTTGCTGTTCATGAATTTTTTTTTAGCAAGGTGGTAGTAATAGGTACAGAGTTGGACTATTTTTAGCTCTTCGTGGATCCTGCTGTTTCTTACATACCGCAGTGTATTAGTAATTTGTCTTATTTTGCATCGTTTGTAATCTGTTCCCATTGGTTCTTTCCATTGGTAAGACCAGACTGGACATGCGCAACGCAACATGGGACGTAGAATGGTTTTATAAATGAATAATTTATTGTCAATAGATGTAACGCTATTACGTGCAATTAGGGGCTAAAGTTGCACTTTTAACCCTTTGCGCTCGAGGTGCTTTTCTGTGCACATTGTCCATTCTGAAGGTTCAGTCTCTTCTGTACAATCACTTTGGCTTCCAGATTCACTATCGATTATTCGGATTTTTCGTCTTCTTGCTCCTCTAACGTCGTTACTATCTTTATCACTTCCGTCTTCGTTCTCATGGGCAAGCTGTCTATGTAGTGATGTAATTTCGTTTGTTATTGCCAAAAAATTAAACTCATCTTCACTAGAAGTAACTTCTTCGTCGTGTTCCATACTTATTGGGCTCAGTAACTTTGAAATAAATACTGCGATCGGCAAGAAAGTTGAGTTCGAACTGATGTCGAAGACAGAGTCCTACCCGCGGTCGCAAGTATTTTTGAGATAAGACATTTAATCGCATAAGCATTGCAAAGACAACCTTTATTTGAGATAAGACATCCTTATAACTATTCAGACACCTCGTAATATGATCTACAAAAGGCCAAGTAGATCTCTCAAGGGATATTCCTTAGGTCAAACACATCGATTCGAATGGTGCCTCTCAGGCACCGCTCGAGCTATCGCATCACATGCAGTGGTGCCTGTGAGGCACCGCTCGAGTGCAAAGGGTTAAGTGCTCTAAGTGGGTGCTTGAAAGGCCAAATATAACTCCGGGCATGCTAATTTTACTTAAGAACTCTCAACCTCCCATTTGCAATTGGTCTTTGTCTCGAATTATTAAGGTGATTCAATGTCAGAGTTGCAGGCATACGCCCGTCAAAGGGTGTTTTCAGAAGACCAATTTCTAAATTTTGTATTTTACCAGTTATGAATAGCGATATTTCTACTATAAGATAATTTACTTTTTCGCACTGAATTATTAATTGATATATTTGTTATAAGTTGTGTCATTATAAGTTTGTATTCATACTTTTTTCCTTAATTTTGAAGTAATGTAATATTTCAGTGTCGGGCGGGACATTCCGTACTTGTAACTTTATCATTTAGCCAACGGAGCTTTTTCTCCGCCGTATTATGGTTATTGTGGATTTACTATGTTAATATATTAGATGTAAAATCTGGCAACATCAAAATAATGTAAAAGTTTAGTTTTAGATAATTGGCATATTCCACAACACGAAGAATTCTTTTTAAAAATGTATTTGCTGTAATAACTGCTTCTTTTCCGTTCTTTCTAGCAACTACTAGCTTATGTTGAAGTTAAATTATGTATGTTTTCGTTTTGGAATAAAGATAAATAATTCTAGTAGCGATTAATACAACAAATAATTAAACGCTATTCGTAATAAAACTCATCTTTCGTTTGTTATTACGAGTATTCCAACTACGCACAACCATATTACGCTGACTGACAGTAGTAGACTATTTTTACATTTCCAAGAAGTGAGATCACTATGAGATTCACATAAAATGCATCAAGCTTTTTCATAACACCAGTATTAAGCTAAAGTTGTTGTCGAAATTTAAAGTTGACACTAGGATCCTTCTCGTTAATCTGTTATTTCTAACATAACGCTGAGAATTAATGGCACCTTTTTCTTGGTGCTGCATTTCTATAATATGTAAATATCTAAGAATATTGTAAATAGAACTCGCAACGAAGTGTTAAGAAATTAAGAATCTCTGCCTGTATTTCACTGTTAAAAAATCTGTTGATTCTATTTAATGTTTAATTTCAACTTTATTTCCTTCATTTATTAACTAATTTAATAAATGAAGTCCAATCAAATTTAATCAAAATATCCATAAATATTCTTACTGTTTCTTATAAGTCTGAAGTTTATTTTCACTCAAATGTAAAATTCTTCTAGACTAATCAAGCTTCTTAATTGAATTTCTGACCTCAGCTCCTAGTTGTTTTTGAGCTACTTACCTAATTCATCTCAAAATATCATGTCATTATGTATTCAAACATGAATAAATGAGCAAAACCGAAATCTGGAAATTCTAGTTAGTGATGTTTTACAATTACTTTCAAGCCTCAAGCAATGCGAGAAAAATAAAATATATTTTCTTAAATATATTCATTTGAAATTTTAGGATGTAGAGAAGATTAAATTGTCTCAAGCCCTTTCTTTCGCCAAACATAGTAATGTGCATCACCAGGGCCTGATTCTAGGAGACATGTCTCTTATATGATAGGTCTTCTTTTATTCTCTTATATATAGGTATGAATATACGAGTCTGACTTGTAGTCAGACTCGTTTCCACTATACCACATGCCCTATGTTCTACTAAACAATAGAATCTGACGAAATAATTTGTTGATCTACCTATGAAAAGATGATCTTTAGTGTTTTTCAGCAAAACTCAGCTTTAGTGTGTTTTTTCCCCCTTTTTCAGCAAAACTCTTGTTTTATTTACTATATCAGGTGTTACAATGAAAATTATGTACGACAATTGCACATATTTTGTCCAAGATGCGTGAAAAAAAATGACCACTTCTGGTGGTTAGTGTCAGTGACCACCACCCACATAACAAACACATCTCTACAAATCAGTCTCTATGGTATTTATGGGAACAGTTTTGCTTTTTCCAAGAGTGCAACTGTGTATGTGCTGCATTCCCACACTGTTCTTACAGGCGTTTTCTTGGTGCTGCAGAGTGCACATCGTGGTGATGTAGTCTTCGATGGCTGATGCTTGTTTTCTTTAAGACGAATTGCTGGATTAACTACTAGCTTATGTTTCTTGATTGGAATAACTAGCTTTTTCCACTCTTGGACCACCAAATCTTGGACTCCTAGGACTCGCCTTTCAAGGGAACTTCAGAAACGGTCAGTCTTGAAAACCACTCACACGAGTGAGTAAGACGTTCAATAGAACCACTGCCACTGCCCTTCAAAGAGTTAAGCACCTTCTCCCTCCTCATTTAATCGAAAGCCTATCTCAGTACATATACTTACAAAATAGTTGGTTGGAACGGAACTAAGATTGGAAGATAACTTCGCGCTACAAAAACCAGACGAATAGTAATCCTTACTCAGTGCTGCCATCTATCGTTCATCTGCAATATTAAACGAAGTTAATTTGGAAATGTTATTTAAAATGCTCTTTGTTTTCATTAAATACATATATAAATTTATCAGAAAACTTGTTTTTGAAAATTTACTTTTTACTCTGTTCTTTTTAAAAGTTCTTTTTTAAATTTCTTTCACATCAGCAAGAGATAACTACTTTCCTTACCCAGTTTTAAGTTAGAAAAAGTCTCCATGAGCAAGTGAAGGCTGACTGATAATCGAAAACTTAAAAGGTGTGAATTTCATTCTTTCACAAGGGTTGGGTATGTGTACGTCGCTTTCTCCTTTTCTTTTCGAGTATAATATCGACGCCCTCTTTCCCTTGTGGTTCATCCCAGATAATGCTTTTGATGATGATGGCTAAATGATCTAAAGGTTCGGTCATTCCCGAAGAATGCTTAAAATGCAAATTTTATTCGGGAAAAAAATAAACATTGTTGATAATTATAAGAAGTTGTGCACCTATAATAGCTATTTTTATAGCACAATGTAAATGCCGACGAAACTTCCTTTCCCATATCACTGAGGCTGACGATCCTAAACATGAGGCATTAATAAATATAAGTGCATAGTTTGTAATATACTATCTAAACGATCTTTCTAAAGATAACATATAGCAATTGACGCAAATTTAAAACTTACAGTTAAAGTTTATTTTGGTATACTTTAAGTCGATATTGAATGAAAATAAATTAACCGGAATCTCGAATATAGTTGAACCGCTATAAATATTATCAATAAGTAAAAATCGGTTCTTATCGTGATCTAAATTAGTAATTATTTTCCTGGTAAAACACAGCTAAAGGACATGAAAAATGGTAACATGCAGTGAGAGAAGACTCTTTGCATGCAGCTTATACGTATGTATGTATCTTTAAAATATTTAAAAGGTAATGTATTCAAAAGCAGATTTTGTTATCTAGAGGAACAAGATCATATTTGACAGCATCCAAAGAAACGACTCGTTAATAGTTTTAGGAAATTATATACTGAATTTTATGAAAAAGATAAATAAATATAAATGGTTACAAAATATTTTTTTATTGTAAAAAACCGAAAAAATAGCAAATATTTCAGTATAATAATCTGATATTAGTATCAGAAAATGTAAATGACAGAAAATTCAGTCAAAAAATATTCCGTTCTGGAATTTAATAATGGAGTAGGAAAATAAATAATTATAGTAAACTGAAGTTCTCTGAAACAACTGCTAATGTAAAACGTAAACCCTGTCCACCTTTATTTGGTTACGGGGGTCGTGTTGCACCCGCTTTTAGTACCCTGTCCATCTTCAAAGAATTAAAGCAAAGAATTTCGCAAATGCAAAATTTGTATTTTTTCTCTCATCGCATTCTTTCACGTTATACATCTCATCAAAATGAAACGGTGCATCATGCAGATACTTTTTGAAACGTATTCTTTACAACTGCTACTACCAGCATTAGTGCTATGATAAGAAGGCTGTAGACAGCGTCTTCCAAATAACAGCGAAATGCAAGAAATTATAATTCAAATGCAGACATCATAACTTCTCATCCTTTTTCTTCAAACGTTCTGGTTACATTTTTATTGGTCTTGAGAAGAAAAATAAAAGGTTTCTTTAGGATGATTCTCATGTTCTCAAAGATGTTGGATCTCAGAGATCAGTACTTACAGAAATATTTCTTTCGGTCTATAAAAAAACAAGCACACACAGTGGTTATCGTTTAGATACGCACTACTTTAACGTCAAAGAGAAACGATGATAGGCTTCCTTTATTCTCAAAATCTCTGTAACATTTCTAAGAATATTATGGCAGAATATAAATTAATAAATGCAAGAAATGCGCGTCAATACAAATTTTGCATAGTAAAATCTTCTGTTTATATCTTCTGATCGGCAAGGCCGTATATGTACGTCCTAGAATATTTCTTGTGATGACTTTGATGAAGTATATAGATGTGCATCTTGAGATACTATAACGAAAAAATGCAGGCCATATATCAAAAGTACGTAAATCTATTTAATCCAGTGCCATAAGAAATTACCTCTTTCTTATGGCAGTTTTGGGAATCTGGACTTATTTAGTGAAACGGCGTTATTTCACTGAGAAAGAAAATTGAAAGTTAGAACTAAGAAACAGTGAAACAGAGTTGGCCAGTTGGACAGTTAAATAAAATAGAATTTAATTGCATTTCAAGGCAATATGGTCCTTCCTGGTCAAGAGATCTAAGCAGCCTGATTATCAACACAGTTTCGACCATTGGTAATTAACGAGCGCAATGCTTGATGTTACTTTTTGATACTGATTCACGAGTTTAAGTTTGTGTAACCAGTATTAGCAGTTTGTACATACCGAAAATTAATTCATAAGGTAAGGGTGTTTGAGAAGATTTTGTGCATAATACAGCGTGTCTTAAAGAGTCAGTCTTTAATTATTTACTTATTTTTGGATTCTATGTCATCTACACGAGTTGAAATCTATGTCATCTACACGAGTTGGAAAACTATGTCATCAAATTGAATGGAGTCAAAATGCTTAATTGACAATGCTGCCTTTCTTACTTCATACTGAGTTCAATTACTTGCATTATCGAGGGAAAGGAGTTACAGAGGGCTAATAAATTAAAGAAGAATTTTTTCAAAGTTTTAAAAGTAATCCATCTAGGTAACATTAGCGACTTACCGATGAGAAAAACGACTGACGTATTAAAGGAACATCGATTACAATACGAAGCGTGGTTGTGACACTTTGCTAGAAATCCAAATACAGCAAGAAAGCAGGCAAAAATATACATACAGGAAAGAGCCAGGAACAAGGCAATCCCATTTTACGGTGTTAGATAATGTTTTAAGGGCATAAAAAGCTTCCAAAAACATATTAACCAGAACAAGAAATATTCTGAATTATTTTAGTGTATTAACATAACCTGCCTTATTGTTGTTGTAACTGAATTGTGAAGGACATGCTGTAAGGGATATTGTTCAATTTCCATAAACTCAGATTCGCAAGGAGAACGAAAAACTACCTCAGATTGTTTTTATGAATTCTTATAGATATTACACATAAAATAATTGTTTTTATGAATTCTTATAGATATTATACATAAAATAATTTTTTTAAGAAATTAGACAAAGACGCATGTATTTAAATTCGAAACGTAATCTGTAGAATTTTTAATGCTTTTTTCCACAAATGGTTTCGAAAGATGACGGTAATGCAGGCAGCAAAAAACTGTTGACGCTTGAAGAATTACGAATGCAGGTGGAATTCTATCAGTATCAAAAAGTTCAGTCTTCTTCAAAAAAAAACAAAAAAAAAAAAAAAAAAAAACTCATATTACAATTTACAGTGAGAAAAATATATTTTGGGAGGAGGAAATTGAAAACTCGAAATTCGTTAGAATTTATGATGGAATATACACTACCAACACCTTTCTTAGATATCATGATAAAATGTTAACATGCTGTTAACATGCTTACTTCTATACTACCAGAAATATTTTATGAACAAAAATAATGCAAGTAATTGAACTCGGTATGAAGTAAGAAAGGCCAACACTGCCAATTAATCATTTTGACTCCATTCAATTTGATGAAATGATGATTTGTTTTGCAACCACAGAAATCGTGCATAATAATTCACTGAACTTCGAGGTCAGCTGTCATTGCTCCAACGCAATTTAAGTCATTTTCAGTAGCATCAAAGAAAGATTTCCCATCAAAATATATCGTAAAAAAATTTTGAGGTCAAATTTGTCTAAGTGTATTAACAAGGTCAGTGGAGCTGTCATATACCTAACTAATAAATACAATGGGTAGTGTGGGGCAGGAAAGAAAAATGCTTCATACATTTCTAAGTAAATACAGAATAAAGTACAAGGCAGATCTTAATCATAACTGATAATGTTTCAAGTATTTAAACTAGCTTAATCCCGGCTTAATCGAAGCAAAATTTTATATCAGTGAGTCTAAAAATTAGTCGTTTCCTTCCTTTCTTAAATAGCATTTCCTTTAGTGTCTAATTATTTAGAGATAAATATTTTATATGGTAAGAAGGTTATCTCCTCATGCTGTTTGTAAAAAATATCTGAAAAAATGAGCGGTACATAAAAACAGAGCAGCCAGTGAAATGAAATAGAATAAATTACTAGACGCTTAAGCATCAAGCAAGGTTTTCCGAAAATAATAAAACAGTTATCGCAATACTTACAGTGTGGAATTTTATAAAGAAATATGCAAGTTGACTACCCTTGTTGTTAAAGGAATTGAAGAAGAGTTAATGTTAAGGAAGTTAATGCTGTTTGCGGAATGCTATGAGTTTATATTATTATTGTTATTATAAATACGTATTTATTTAAATTACGCCAATAATTTTCGTTTTAAGTATTACAAATTTCATCAGTGGGTCTTTGTTTAAATAGTAGCTTAAAATGTAAAAATAGTAATTAAGTAGAAAGTCAAAATTTAACGTTCTGTTTCAAAGAAAAATTGCAAGTACGTTTCATCTCCTTTCTGCTATTTGACTGAAAATAAATTTAAAAAAATAGAAATGAGAATTTTGAAGTTTATTTTATGCAAAACGTATTTGGAAATAACACGATGTGTATATGAATGAGCCATTTTTTTTCCTCATTTTTCTGGAAAACGAATTGAAATATAACTATCCAAAACATAAAGTGTTATCTGAAATGTTTCCACCTTAGTCAGTTCGAATAAAGCGTTTCTACTGTAAAAGTGGAACATGCAATCTAAAATCTGATGCTTCAAGTTCCAGCGTAACAAGTGAAAGTTTTCACATGTCATCTTTACAGTGTGAAAGACGCAATTCCACCAAAAGATAGACACTGAAATTTTTCCAGTGAGAAACAGTTCCACAAAGATGCATACGATATACTAAAGGATGCATAAGGACGCATACGATATACTAAAGGACGCATACGATATACTAAAGGACGCATACGATATACTAAAGGATGCATACGATATACTAAAGGATGCATACGATATACTAAAGGATGCTAAAGGATGATATACTAAAGGATCCACAAAGATGCATACGATATACTAAAGGAGAAATATCGAAATTATATTTTTGACAGAAATCGAGTTTGCTAAAATGAAAATCAGCGAGAAACATTACAAGTTTTAACTTCTTCCTTTACATAATAACTAATACCAAACTGCCTTTTAATCAAAAACTTCATATAGAATTATAAAAATTAAAAGAAATATGTAGAAGATTAAAGATTATATGTGCAACAGACTTTTATCAGTGGCATGGTGTTTTATTTTTGACGTATCACTTTGGCACAGATCAAGAAAGGAGAGTTAAAGAGAAATTCTGTAGCCAAAGTACTTGATGGCATTAGAAACGTACTTTACTATTTATATTAATAACATAAATGTTAACAAAATTTACTGCCATCAAATCGAAATATAATATGAAATATGCATATTGCTTTTAAGTGAATCTCTTTATTACTCTGGAAAACAGGGCATTGCTTTAAATTTGGAATGTAAGATTAAATGAAAAATACCTCATGGTTTGGCAAGAGCTTCACATTTTTTTTCTCAAATGTGAGTTTCCTCCCAAAATAGAAAATATAGCGTCTTCTGTCAAATACTGATTAAATAGCATTCAAAAATAATAATTATGCAAAGGAAACTCATGTATAAAATCTATAAAGAAGTCATTTTGCAGAATGAAATCAGAAGCATTGAATTCAAACCGAATCGCACATATGGAGAATAAAATATTTATTGAATGAAATATGTAAACGAATTCCTCGAAACCAACCTGAATTTACAATCGGAAATTACTTCGACGGAAACGTCGCTTCTAGTTTAAGCGTTTTTGCTCCGGAAATTAGAGAATACTCATGTGACGGTATTATTCAGCAATGAGATGCATAAACACAGAACCGTTTTCTTAATAATAAGATGATAGAAATTTTCGAAAATAAACTCGCATAGTTTTGATGGAAAAATAGGAATAGTGGTACAACACAATATACAGTGGATGGACAAAAATATGGAAACACCTTGTGAAATGCATGTTTGAAAAGAAAGATTGATTTTAATGAAATATGTAGGTGGCCCTGGCGTTTTTGACTACTGACGCCACCTATACAACTTCGTAAATGTGCTAAATAGTTCAGTTGTTGTCGGCGTACTGTTATGTGAGGTTGTCATTGCATTATGTCACAGTTAACAGACTTCGAACGTGGGCAAATTGTTGGAGCACGTATGGTAGGTGCTTCCGTAAGCAAGGTAGCCGAGGTGTTTAGTGTTTCAAGAGGTACTGTATCGAAGATTTATTCCGCATATTTGAAAAGCGGAAAAACATCATCTGCTAAATCACAGCGCGGACGAAAGTGTGTCCCGAGTGATCGTGACAGACGATCATTAAGGGCAATTGTGGAGAAAAATAAGAAGACCACAGCTGCAAAAGTTACTGTTGAAATGAATGTTGTGTTACCGAACCCTGTGAGTACCAAAACAATTAGAAGGGAGCTTCGTAAACAGGGAATTGCTGGCCGTGCTGCAATTGAGAAGCCACTCATCAGTGATGCTAATGCCCGTAACAGGAAAAGGCGGTGTTTAAGTCATAAAGCCTGGACTATAGAGCAGTGGAAGCGAGAAATATGGTCTGACGAGTCTTCTTTCACATTGTTTCCCACTTCTGGCCGAGTTTACGTCTGGAGAACGCCATCTCAAGCCTATAATACAGACTGCTTGTTGCCAAGAGTGAAACATGGCGGGGGTTCTGTTATGGTTTGGGCAGCCATATCGTGGTTCTCTGCTAGCCCCATGATAACTGTGTCAGGGCACATGACTGCCAAGACTTATGTGAACATTTTGGCCGATCAAGTTCATCCCATGGTACAAACTTTGTTCCCCGATGGTGATGGTGTCTTCCAAGACGACAAAGCCCCTGTTCACACAGCTCACATTGTCCAGGACTGGTTTTATGAGCACGAGGATGAGTTGTCCCATCTCCCCTAACCACCACAGTCACCAGACCTGAATATTATCGAACCTTTGTGGTCTACATTGGAACGGAAAGTGCGTTCTCGTTATCCACCGCCAACATCGTTATCTGAACTTGCCACCGTTTTGCAGGAAGAATGGTATAATATTCCCTTGGTAAACATACAGGAACTGTATTTATCCATTCCGAGAAGACTGCAAGCTGTTTTGGATGCCAACGGGTTTCCTACACCATATTAAGCAAAGAAACATGTTTTTTTAAAGGTGTTTCCATATTTTTGTCCAACCCCTGTGAATGCAGTAACATTACAGTACAAGAACAGTAAATGGAGAAATTTTTAATTAAATAAACTTTAGAGATAAAAACTTCGCTGCAAAGATTAAAAGAAGTGCCCCTAATTGCAGATATAGGAATTATTTGTTTCTGCCGTTTATTGCACTTAGCTATCTGAAAATTTCTGGTTCTGAAGGAGTTTTTATGAAAAATAATAACTAATTGAAGTTTGTATTGAAAAGTAAGTAACATAATAAATTTAATTTCTTTGGTAACTTCAAAATTCTAAACAATATACTAGTGTATAACGTAATCGATCTTTCCTAGAGTATTAATTTAATTTTGTCAAGCAATGAGAATGAAGACTTTGCATAAATAATTAGTATAAAAAAAAGAATTACAGGAATGAAACGAAACTCGACATATAAATCTGTGTTCATTGCTGGTAGAAGTTAAGAAAGATCAATAAATGCCATTCTCTTATCTTCAGGAACAAAGAACTCTGTACAAATGCTTTTATTGTACTCCCTTGAAAATCTGCGCTTATGGAGCGAAGGAAAAAAATGAGTTAAGACATGTTAGCAGCTTCAAGTAGAAAGGACTGGAAGCCACGTTTTAATAAACTAACTCTGACACATTTTTGTTGAAAGTGGAAGGTTCAAAGATGTCTCATTCCCTAGAAAAAGAAGGTTTCCTCCCTTTCTTATGCTAAACTTTGAGGAAAAAAGAGCTGAAAAGCCTGTCGAGTGATCAACAGTGATTAGCAATCGAAAATTAAGGTCGTCTTCCCTAATGCAAGATACACGACCTTTAAGCCCAGTGTATATTCAAAGCAATCTGACAAAGAACCTTCTTAACTCCTCAACAATTTATGTCTAATATTAGATCCTTAAGGATTTAATTATGCATTTTATAAGCAGAAGAGAAAACACACAGAGAAGTATAGAGAATCTCTGCAGTTTTCCAAGTGATGGGACGAGAAAATGGGATGACAGAAAGCCTATTTGATTAATTTTAATGGAAGACTAGCATTTCGTACAGAAAGGAAGAAAAATTTGAGAGCTTTCATTAATAACAAAAGAGGACAACCTCTGTCAGTGACAAAAGCTTTTAAATAATTGAGTTTCTGATTAGAGCAGAATCTGAAGAGCAGATATCAAATGCCTGCAATTTAAGCGTAAAGCGGAGTGACAACATTTGGCATGAGAAAGAAACAAATAGAAAAAATGCTCCGATGAACTTTAGTATTGAAATTAAATTTATTGCTTGCGGATGAAATGTCAAGAAAAGGAGAGCAATTTTGAAATTCTATTTCGGGAATGAATTGAATGACAGAATCAATAGAACTGATGAGTGACAAGTGATTTTTAAATACTACATCCTGCTAGTCGGAAAAGGAGGTTATCTTCAAAGGCGAATAAAATTATTTCATGAATTGTTTGTTAAAATCCAATTATTTTAATCCATTTTTCATAATTTGCTGATAGATGTTTTTGGATAGTAATTAACTATCGTTCACTTTCACTGTACATTTTATTTTCAGTTATGTCTTTTCGAATAAAAACGAAATATCCAAGCAGTAAAGAGTCAAACTTACACTGGTAATCGCACTATTTTCATGAAAGATTTTGCACTCTTCCATCGTATTTTGTTCTTCATAAGGAGCTGTATGTTTCGCAGTTTTAAATAAAATTATGTTTTTGTCAATAAATTCAAAAGTTGATAAGAAATGTATATATCGAAGTTGAGGAATTCATTATGGAACTAATTTAACGAAAATACTTTAGAAATCAACAGTAGCTATAATGTAAATAAAATTTTGCTTTTTATACTATATGGAGTAGCTATGATTAAAAATATCTAGAAAATTTATCCTTTCTGAAATAGTAGTGAAATGCAGCGATTTGAGAAACGCAATGAATGATCACAAAAAAGAATTTCTGGAAAAATACCTTCTAGAAGATGTAACACCCCCTTTCTAAGAAATATGAAATTATTTACTAAAATACTGACAAACCCGGAAAAATTGCTAATAGTTTAGTCATTTGATTAGGCATTCATAGAAATAATACTGAAATTTTTATGAACATAGATACTGTAAAGCAAATGCATTTTATGCCAGCCCACCAGCGGCCGAGCGGTAAAGTCGCTGAACACTGGTAGTTCGGTCCGAGGTTCGAATCCCGCGAACGGGCTGGCTGCATGGGCGTTTTCGTGGTTTTCCCCATGTGTAACGTGTATACTGGTCAGTTTTCCTTAGAAAGTCCTCCACGAAGGCATCCCTCATCTTAGGCAGATAGCCCTCGAGGCTTTGCCATAATCACACACATTTCATGCCAACGACAGTGTTTATACTTTTTTCCCTCAGAGTGTACAGAAGCAAACTAGATCATTTGCTCGTTCATTACTATGGAGATAATTATCTAGCAATGCCTTTTTTTTTCAGGTAATTTTGTACATTTTGTTAAATTTATATTTCATCAAACTTTAGGTCTTTTATAAAAAAACATTTGACTATAATAAGTATCACTTTCCTACACAATGGTTGTTTACCCCTTCACTGAATTTGCTTCTGTCAAACTATTTACTTTAAAATCAGTGCTATAATCGAAGAAGCTGATGACTAGTGATCACTTCTCCATTAGTCACCTCGTGATAAGATAGATGAACTGTCGTAGTTTACAAGATACAGGCTCAAATGCAGGCGAATGAAAATACTACATGGACCTTAAAAAGCATAGTGCTCCGATGAAGTCTGGTCCAAGGTGCGTGTTTTCTGCAGCATGCTAAACGCTTTGTTTTGTGTGCTGCAGCAAGCGGGACTTAAACAGCATATCTTCTTCCATACAGCCCTATCTCATGAAGATTTCAGGAACAGTAGACGTCGAAATTCGAGACCACTGGGAGTTTACAGCTCACGTAAGAGCTGTGAAGCTGGAGTGTCCAATAATGATCCTCATTCGTACTTTTGGATCTTGGTCAACCTTGTCCAGGTATTCACGATATGAGTCTAGTATTCTTAACCTGCTTCCACAAATTGCAGACGACACTAGGTGTTACATTGAGCTGTGTCGCCACCTACTTCTGAATGGCCTGCCTCCAGTCTGCTGACAAATCTCCGTCTCATTCCGTCATGCATACGTTGGTGGCTATTCATTTTACCTGATACCTCACAATATTTACCCAAACCTTGTGAGAAACACGTCAAATGTTGTGAAGGAGTCATTGGCAAATGTTTAACCCGGCAAATGTTGTGATCACACAATTCGCCAAGAACATCTCCTGCGATCATATAACTTCCGCATTCAAAGCTCCGCAGACACGTACGTGTAAGCTTACATATTCGACTCTGAATATTTGCATAATTCTTCTGAGGCATAATTGGTGCCTCTGGTTAAATACTTTCCATAAAAATTGCAAATTCTCTTAATTTTGCATACGAGTGTATTACGCTTGTTGGAACAGCTGTTATCTATGACTAATATTACAAAATAGACGAAATCTCAGCTTTTAAGAAGGAAACAGCTGTTCGACGCCTAAAAGAAAATCTTTCTTCAGCAGCCTAGACTAAGTCAAACTGAGGAAAAAAAACTACAGTACAGAGTGTCCTTGCTTCATTCTCTGTTTGTGCTGCAAGGTGATGAGTTATGACACTCTACGTACCGTAGATGTAATTTATTCAACGGTTATTCGTTACCTTCTCGCGCCAGAAGTGCATTAGGCGATTTCTTCATTTCCATTTTCTTTTTTGTCATATTATAGGATGTAACTCATTAAATTCTCAGAGATTAGAGCTAATTTCTGCCCAGTTATGAAGATAATGAGCATCGAAACTTAACAGACTTATTAGGATTATAAAAAATGGAATAAAAAATATATATTTCAAACTTTCGAAATTAAAAACAAATATTTTGTTAAGAACTGTGTTCTCTAAGCGTGTGTTGGGAAAAAATAATGCATTAAATTTTTGATATGCTGATTTGCAATAGCATTTATTATAAATAAATGATAAATTACCCTGAAAGGTATGATCAAAACATCAGGATTTTAAACGTTTTGACGCGCAAAACGTATAGCAATACTTTTTATTTCATATTTACTTTCTAATAATATTGATTTGCAAACCCTTCGCAAAAGCGAGTCAAAAATTTACATTTTCTGGAACTTAAAAAGAAGTTTCCCTGTTTTGCATCATACTGCCCAAATGAACCAATCCTACCTTCTTGCTTCTATGTACTAGAAGGGAATACATTGATCGCTAGAAGGGAAAAGAGGGAGAAACCTGTTGTTTCAACTGTTCGCCCGAACGGACAACTACATTTGATTACAAAGAAAAATGATGAACAGCAATAAAATGGTGTGTCTGCTATTTTGTGCGATTGTCTTCGGTAACAGTTTCATTTGCGATGCAAGTCCAGTCCGTAAGTTTAATTTTAGAATAACCTTTTTCTTTTGTTGTCATGTTGCCAATCTCCACGCCCCCTCGGAAAAATACACTTTTCTTGTTCGATTTTCCGAAAGATGCATGCGAGTACGTTTATCATTAAAAGATGGTTTTCATCAAAAGCAGTCTTAGAAAAGAGTATGTTTATAAAGTATACGAATCAAAATAGCATGTGCCATTTTGTCTAAAGCCATTCAAATACTTTTACGCTGAAAAGTACTAGACCTTATATTTTATTAATTCTTTAAGCTACAAATTAATGGTATATATATTTTGCAAGAATTTGAAACTGAAATAAACGTTTTAAATTATTCAGTATTTAATTTTTCTTTCTTTTGATCAGATTTTCTTGTTTTCCATTCTCAGTTTCTGTTTCATGTCAAATTTCTTATAATTTAAACACATATTTCCTTTCTTAATTGCTTAGAAAGTGTTTTGTTTAATATTTTCTAAGATTAAATGCAAATTTATTTTTTAATTGCATATGCATTTTATTTATAAAATATATTATTTATAATAAAACTTTTCCTTTACTTTTTCAGCTCTTACCTCCACTCTTCTCATTTTTCTCTTTAAAAGTTTATGATTTTTTTAGTTAGTTTAAGCACTAAATTTTTATAAAGTACTATTGTACTGCACTGTACTGCATATGCAGTGTTGCACTAATTTGTACTGCATATGCTATAGTATGTTTATTAACAAAAATTACTTATTCATTTTTAGCTTCTCCAATAGAATACAATTGTACTGAATACAGATGCCAAGAATTCTTTTATCCTTGCTCTAATTGGATAGAAGATCTGCTGTGTCCAGAGGGTTCCAAATGCTGCAAGGATTTCTGATAGATATTTCGTCTCAGCATTCTTATTCCTCTCTATGTGAGACAGAAATCTTCAGTAAGTAGATTATATATTGTCCTGGATAAAGGGAAAGATATGTGTCATGCGCTTCGCAAGAAATATTTCTTCCTCTTTCTTTACCATATCCCATTGACTTTTATTACTTTTCCTTTCGTGTTTATATTAGTTAAGAAATACTAACTAAAGATGATGGATGTATCACAATTTGTATAAATTTACTGAATTAACGTCTGGAAAGTGGTTAAGAGTTATTCGTTTAAAGTCTTCGTATTTCAAAGTGAAAAGCTTCTGTTTAAGTATTCTTTAAAGTGAAAAATGGGAACAGGCTCTTAGAAAAGACACTCTAAGTGAAAAGTGAATGAGTTGTAAAATACCAGAAAGAAAAATAACGTTTTACTAATGAAATATATTATTTTATCAATATTTGTTATTAATTTTTTGTTGCTACTTTTAGGTTTCTTTGAATGTTGGAAACTTCCCATGCCAGTGAAATATAACTATCAAAATTCTAAATTTAACTCTCTTCTCTCTAAAACATATTTAATCTTGGTAAGGTAAGACCCTTTATAAAACAAAGGATGCGTGCATGAAATGGGCTGGATTTCCTTTTGGAGTCTTTTTTTTTATGATTCAGCTTGTTATTACTGCTAAGAAATTCGCCAGTAAAATGTTTTATGTATTCAACGTCTTCATTCCAGTGTTTTACTTAAAATATTTTTTATAACGACTTTAGTTGAGAATATATGGCAGCCCGCAAAAAGGCCATAGGGCGACGTAAAGTCTGTCAGAAGGGTCAGGCTGCGTCCCTCGTATCATATACATTTTCTCAACTAAGTATATGTATGTACGTAAATATGCAATACGTAAATACATATGCATATTAAACATGAAATAAATCAAAAGTAACTATAGATCATACTCAAGTTTCACTAAAAGCTACAATGGAACCTAGGAATATGTCGTAAATCAAAATTGCAAAAAATAAATTATGAATAAATAAAGGTTTAAACTTGCAAAAATTTAAAAAAGGCCTAATATATATGTTACGGTGAAAGACCGAAATCTGGAGAATGTCGACTTTCACCGATGATGTCAACATTCACGTAGTCGCTTGGTGTATGTCCGAAATATTTTCCAAATACTCTTATTTCTGACTTACACCGGTAAATGTCGACATTCACCGTGTACTAATGGTGAATGTTGAACATATAAGAATATTATATTTCCTTCTCCGAAATTCATTCGGGAAAAAAACGCACTTGAGACTCAGAATAAGAATATAAGAACTTAAAACACACAGTACATTCAAAATGAGAAAAGAAAATAATAGAAGTTATAAACTTACCAAATTATGTGATTCAAATCTTATTTATTGCAACAACTTAAACTATTATGACACTTTCAATTGCACAAGAGACCCTTGCTTTTACAACTGCATTTATTTGTGGAACACTTCCTTTTGGAATGGCAGCGTGTACATACACTCCTCTCTTTTTGACCTACACCAGAGCATGTCTGTGATTGTCGACATACACCGGTGAGGGTCCGAATGTACAAGAATGTAAAGAAATATTCGATCTTTCATCGACGTATTTGGTGAATGTTGACATTCTCCGGTGCAAGTCGACATTCTCCAGTTTCGGTCTTTCACGGTAACATATATATATAACAATTTTTCAGATGATGATAAAAAAATTTTAGTGAGAGTTCGCTGCGTATGAAAGCCTGCAAATGAGAGAGCGGAAAGTCGGGAATATGGTATTAAAAGTAGGATTACAACCTCCTTTTCATTTAGACTTAAAATGTGGGGCCGAACTAAGAAGCCATGTTTCTAATGACTGAAAGTATTATAGTGTTGTTCATTAAAGACGGAAATAACTACTTCAGAATGATTTTAAATCATGTAATATAAGTACTTCTCATTATGTTGTGTAAATTTGTATTACTGTAGCTTATTTTTGGAACAATTATTTCATAACGCCTAGAGTTTCAGCTGTGGTTTCTTTTTTAAATTTCTAAAAGGATTTTAATTATTCTGTTAATTCCATTCGCAAATGTAAACATTATTAAGCTTATTTATTAGCAGTCACTATTAGCCAAAATCACTATATTTATTAAATTTTTGGTTTTATTTGATATATTTTGTTTATTTTGAACGGGTTAAAAATATTTAAAGTTCACGTTGTTTTATAACTATTTCTATCTTTTTATAACCTTTTTTTAGCCGATTTTCTATTAAAATGAACTAAAATTTGGTTGCAAATTTTAAGTGTGCTTTAAATGAGGGTAAAATGCTCATTATGAGCAGCATATTTCCCATACTATAGGAAACATGACAAATTAAGCGAAATGTCGATTTTGCATTTTAGTTTCTCCGACTCTCGCAGTGTAGCTTATTGAAATCAAACGTTTCCGCTTCACTAACAGATGCGTTAACATTTTTTAATCTTGTTTGATGTGAGTTGATTATGAATTTCTAAAATTGATAAAAAATGCTGTAGGAAGTGATGCAAGACTTCAAACTAAATAAAAAGAAGGAAATTGACAAATATGTTTAGAGTGTGCACCTTACAATCATTCCTAAATCTGCAGTTCATAGCACTCAGATATTAATCAATAGAGCAAAGATGTATAACCTGTTTTGAAGCTTCAGAGTTCTTACACTCTTCTTTCGTAATCAGAGGGACCATCTGTATGAGTAAAAGGGTACTTGAATCAAGATTTTGAAACTCATCGCTGTTTATTTAAATAAGCAATTGTAATTGTTAAAACTATGTCATATTTTAATTAAATATGTAGCGGGCATTATAGGTTATGTTAGGCAAATTTTCTCCATCAGGAGAAAAATAAAATTATAATTCTGCATTTCCCTTTCGCAAATGAGAAATGTTCCCCGAACATGTCAGAATTACCAAGGGAGAAAATTTCGTACTTAGCGAAAGAATTCACTGCTCTCTTATTCTTTTCTGAAACAGCAGTTTGTTGTTGATACTCTAGTGCATTTATTATGGTATACACACTACGGGTACTATTCTGCATGTTCGTCATCTTCTCTGTTTCAGGTAAACAAAATTATTAATTTAGCTGCTTCTTAAATATTTTTGGAAAGTTTAAATCTCAGTAATGTTCTTTGGGCTATTATAATACTAAGAATATTAAAACGTTTGCTTTCTGATTCGAAATGATGGTGTCTGTGCGTATGCTGACTGAAAATGTTTCAAAAAAGGGCCAATAAAATACTGATGCATATATGTTCCTTAAAAGATTCTTGATTTCTAACTTATTTTGATGTTTTTAAATAATTAAAAAAATGTGTAATACTATATCATTTAGAATGCAAATTTAGTAAAAGAGAAACTGTTTAATTTATATCATTTACTGTTTAATTTGTTCATTTATAATTCTCTTACACACTTTGTTTTCTATAATGAATATGTGAAGAAGATTTATGAAACGCTGTTTATATATATAGCTGTCTAACTGGGTTTCTCTCACTTAACATATGTATGTTTAAGGAACTGAGCCGTTAATTCTCGTCATTAATGTCTCTTTAGGCATGATTCATTTTTAGTAATAAAAGGGGAAAAGCACAAAATGGCGACGAAGTACATGGTTCATTTTCATGAGCTTAAATAGTTAAAAATTTAAAAACGTGATTGTACACCTCTCTAAATGTAGTTTTAATAAACAAAACAATAATTTAACAAAAAAAAACTCCCATGTCATGTAAATTATGAAGGCATTTCAGAAAGAAGTAAATTAAGAATTCGTTTATATACAGAATTCGTTTGCATTTAAAAATAATTTTAAATTACTTCGTCGCCATTTTGTGCTTTTCCCCTTTTATTACTAAAAATGAATCATGCCTAAAGAGACGTTAATGACGAGAATCTTTGTTGATTATTTGATTTAGAATGTATCTTTGCACTTCATAAGCATCGGAAACTATAGTATGGACATTAAAGATTCAAGAAAAATGAAAGCTATTATGAAATTTGAGTTGTTGTGTTACTCTGAAATAGATGCTTGCATTCTCTCTTAATCCTGGCTTATCTTTTGTTTGTGTACATGGGAACTGATTATTTAAAAATATTCAAAATACTAAATACTAAATATTTTTATTTACACTAACAAACATAAGTATAAATTTAGTCTAGTTTACTCCATATAGTTCACTAAAAATTTAACAGTTTTATTTTTCCAGAGATAATTTTAATCTGCATAAAGATTATTTTTCAAAAATTTGACATTTGTAGTTTAGTTTTAAAAAGTATTAATCATACAGCAATTTGGATATGACACTTTGCTCACTTTCAACATTTGTTTTTCAGTTATTCTCTTTTTATTATGTATAAATTTTACACATGTATATAAGATAATGAGCAAGTAAGATAAAAGTCCATTTAAAACAGCCCCTTAAAGGGGCTCATTCACCTTAAACCCCTTATGATCTTCGAATATGTGACTGTTACAAGAATTGGGATATTTTATTTATTTTAAAAGCAATTGCTTCCAACTTTTTACAGCTGACTACATAATATAGGTGCTTTGGAAACTAGTAACCAGAAAGTTTGTGTTGCCATAAATAGTTTTATAATTTAATCCGCTTTGTGATAAAATTTTCGTTATATTTTCACTTAGCGCGCATGTTATTTTAAAAACTTTCTAATGGTACGTACTTGAAATTGATGGAATTCTTTATATGGACACTATTTTCTAACTGAACAAAAAATCTGATGAATATTTTAATATTAAAAAATTTTATGCTCGAAAACATTACAATTTTTTTAATAAAATACATTTTATAAACTCAATTCCAAATAAAATAAAAATTTAACATGAAATTCTTACAACTTTTGGTTTACAGTCGTTTCCAAATGTTATAAAAGCTATATATTAAATATGGAATTAAATTGTGCGCGCAAGGTGGAAACACGACGAAAAATTTTGTCACAAAACGTATTAAATTATAAAATATTTGTGGCAACACAAACTTTCTGATTAGTATTTCAGAAAGCAGCTATATTATCTAGTCAGCTGTAAAAAGTTGGAAGTAATTGCTTTTAAAATAAATAAGTTATCTCAATTCTTGCAACAGTCACATATTCGAAGATCGTATGTGTTTTAAGGTGTACGAGTCCCCTTAAGTTATCTTCTTAATTTGATTACTTCCCCTTTCTATCCTATAAACAGTAACTTGCTTATAATAAATCTTTCTGAACCTTGCCGTTTCAAAACTAATTCGTATCATATGATTCTTTTACGAAAGCTAATGACGCATGTAGTTACATAACCGCAAAAGTGAAACTAAAGTTTTCTCCTCGTATTAACGTATTCCGATGCTCTAGCCATTCGATTATTGGCAGTCGAAATAGTTTTTAGAAATCCAGTCATATACTTTTCTCCCTAACGTTAATAGAATATTGTTATTGTGACGATTGAAAGGAAATATAAGTTTTCGGTCGTATTGTAAAGACATTAGGAATTTTATAAGCAGTGGACTTGAAACATAGCAATGCCCTCGCCGGGATTCGAGCCATGGGACCTTTCGAAAATGCGCAGAACGTGCAGACCACTACACCACGCAGGCACGCTAAGAAGGCGGGAGAAATACATTATAATATAACATAGAATTATTGTACCCACCTGTATAGAATCACCTAGAAAGTTCTAGCTCAAAGCTAAAGAAGAAAAAATATTCGAAAAAAGAAGAAAAGAAGCTTATAATTTTATTTTTCCTTCTATTTAGGTTGTAATAGAGTTTCACAAGATAATATACGTTTGATTGCATGTGGAGTGAAATTTCAATTTAAATTCAACCAAAAGCGTTTAAGAATAATTTTAAATATACTTTTTTAAATACATTATTTTCGTAAATTAAATTAGGTTCTCGTTTAACTTATAACAGTTAATTTTTACACTGTTGCAATAACTAACAAGTAAAATTCACTACTAAAACTACTGTATTAAATTGAAAACTACAGTATTAAATTGAACTGCAGAGCAAATACTATAATATTCCTTACGCTAATAGCATGCTGCATAGGATTGTATTATATTATTTGATTATGGCAAAGCTACAGGTACAGGGCATTTGTTTTACACTGACAGTACTCAGAGCTTGATCTATCAGCTGAAATGCCACCAAATTTGGCACGGGGACTAATGACGACATGGAAAAAAAGATTCCATGAAAAAAAAGTTTTAAAAGTCGCCGATAAACGAAAATATAGCTCTGTTGTAATCTGCACAGCTGAGAATTAGACAAATGAATGGCAAAAAAGAAATTTCATTGCAACACCTCGTTAATGCAACAAATGAGCTGTTCCAAAAGTTTACAGAGGTGATACTTCATTGCACCATAGCATTTTATTTAGGGAAAGTATTTCTCGTCTTGGGAATAGACCTCTTTCAGTATGACCACTCTTCTCATGGACTAGACACTACAGCCTATGGCCAAACGTAACAGGTTGCCAGGACTGCTCAGCTCAGCATGGTTGTCCTTTAAAGTTCTCTTATCCGTTAAGGTCAAGACCCAACCAATATAGGCCTTGGACCCCATAGAAAAAAGTCGCATGTAGTTAGATCTGAGAAAGGAGGCTGCAGTGAAGGTTCGGGAAAAGCGACTTATACCCTTTTCTTCTGTAAAGTGCTGGCATAACGGCATCTGTGCCAATATACCAATGTGCGGTCGTGCTACATACTGCATCAAATTTACCTAATCCAGCCTTTGCTAAAGTTGTTGAATGAGAAAACCAGTTAGCATGATACCTTTATATACTAATGGTACAGGTCTGTGGCCCTGTTAGAGTAATGACCTGGTCCGATGATAAAACCTGCTGTGAAGCTACAAACAGTGAGTTTTGGTAAATTCAGTAGGTTTTTGAAATGCATGGGGCTGTTCGGATGTCCATATTCGAGAATAAGGAGTGTTAACAGTGCCTTTTAGGTGAAAATGGGCCTTATCTCCTCACAAAATTCTCCACGGCCAAGCATCGTTGACGTCTATCCTGGAAAGAAATGTCAGAGCAAATACCACCCATCGTTTTGGGCGTCTTCAAGTCCAGCAGTCGTGACATCATAAACTGTCCCGTCCGGCACCAGTATCCATTCTCTACCGAAGGATCCTGTTCCTTTAAATTTTGAATTACGTCTTTCAGTACATTGATTGATAGAGAGCCTTTATGCAAGTTGTTATGATTTCTAAACTCACGATAACCGACAGCTGCGTTTGATTGGTGAAGACAAAGCAAATTCACAATTAACGTGGACTGAGGTAAAGCGAGACGCATGCTGAACCCAGCTAACATTCGGAATTTTCTTCGGTATTATCCTCTTAACTTTAATTACTGTAGCTGTTGCCATTTCCTTATTTGGGCAGTTGCATTTTAAAATTTTACCTGAGCTTCATGCAAATTTTTAGCATCGTTGACTACAATAGCACCATATGTTTCCCATCGGCGACTTTAGAAACATTTTTTCACGGAGGTTTTTCTATTTCCAATGTCATCATTAGTTCCCCCTACCGAATCTACTGGCATTTCAGCTCGTAGATCAAGTTACAGATGACTCTGATCTGATCAGTTTAAAAACAAACACTCTATACTCACTAGGGCTACCTGCTTAGAGAAAGCGAAGCCTTCTAGAGGACTTCCTAAAGAAAATGGGGTCATGTTCTAGCGAAAAAACACGAAACTTCTCATGCAGTTAATCTGGATTTAACTTGGGTCGAACTACCAGTGGTACAAAGATTTACTAATGAAGCGGAATATCTTAAAACTTTGTTCCTATAGAAGGAGACCACTTTGACATTTTATGAAGGAAATATATTTCCGAAATAATTTTATTTTAAAACTATCTATTAAGTTGTAAAATATTTTGTAACATACAAACATAACGAAAATGAGATTGTAAATAACTTGTTTTACATTTTAACAGATATTGCATTTGCTCCTCTGACTGCTTGCATGGCTCCACGAATCTGCAGACCTGTCAATCGTTGCTGCTTCCCTCGAGACGGGGACTGTCCTGTTGGAAAAGTTTGCTGTCAAATGTGGAGGTTGAGCTAACAAAGCGATCAGCACATTTTCTTGTAGTTGGCTGAATTTCTCATTCAACTGATACTCAAAATGTTTTGTTGTTGGATATAAATGTAAAAATTTTAAATAAGCATTTATTAGAAATTTTATTTGTTTTCACAAAGTGCATTTCTTTCCTATGCGTGTTTTCCTATCTTCAATGTAAACTGTTCTAAACGTGATCATTGAAAATGCTTTTCTTAAAAGTATTTTGCTGCGTGCTTTTGATTGATTTATATTTTAACAGGATAACCGTTTTAAAATTGTAACAGACGATAAAAATTTATCGAAGTTGTACTTTACATGATATTGCTTCATCTGTTTTATGATAGACGATAAAAGTGTACGGCAATTTTATTTTTCATGAAATTTCGTGTGTTTCTTTTGTAATAACCGATAAAAATGTGTGCCAGGTCTATTTCATAAAGAGTTTCTTATGTTTTCAATATTTTTATTTGCTGAAAACAAATGTGGAGCTTAGAATAAAAAATCCAATTTATCACTGAAATTACTTCAATATCTTTGGTTGTTTTGTATTACTTCAGTTACGTGTGTATCCTAAATGTTGTCTTAAACGTGATAACTTATATTTTTGAAGACCTATTTTTCAAGTAAATTTGCTTAACGAAATAGCATTTATTTAAAAAACAATTAAATTAAATTGAAAACTGAAGGGACATGAATCGTATATAAGGTAAATTATGTTAAGTTCTCATTTTAACCAAAAATGATATAACACATGGATTATGAAACATCAAGAGGGCTGAAGATACGTTTATCGGCAACATGATGATGAGACATACGAAGCAGAAAAAAAAAAAAAAACTCATATTGTCCATACTCGCATTTACATGCTAGTACATTTACTTTAAATGATTAGGCTTCACTCCTAGGAACAAAGTTTTATTTAAAATGTTAAGTTTTATTCAAAATTCAAGTAAACTCGCTTAACGAAATAGTATTTATTTAACATATGTAATAACTTGAAAGCTGAAGAGACATGAATCAATGCATACAGGTTCCTAATTTCAACCAAAAAAAATATATATGAAATATGAATTAGATGTGAATTAGGATAGCAACATCTGGAGAATTGAAGGTACGTTTATTGGCATCGTGAAAATGCAACATACGAAAGATCCAACATACGATAATAAATCCATGTTGTCCATACTCTCATTTAGTTGCGAATGTAATTTCTGTAAATGAGTTTACTTGAAGCGAGTCTTCCATTCTAGGAACAAAATTTTATTCAAAATTTAAATTAAATGAACGGAAAAACACTATTTTGTAACACTTAAAGATGATATTTTTCAATCAAACAGAATTTTTAGCAATAATTTACTTGTTTGCTGGGTTACAAAAATATTACAATATACTGAAACATTTCAATGTTATGAAGAATGACACCATTACAAGTTATCAGAATCAGAATATATCAGAATGTATCTCGAGTCTTTCAGTATCAGAATGTATCAATGGCAAGTACTGTATTAAATGAACTACAAGGCTTCTTCACTTTTTGGTCTTCAGTGGCACTGATTCTTTTAAGTTCAAGAACATAATAAAGATTTGTACATAAAGCATAAAAATACTTAACCTAGGCATAATACATAAAATATTCAAATGCCTGTTTAGAATCTGGAAATAAATTATTTGACAATTTTAATTCTAATGTCAATTATCTGAGGCAAAACATTTCGAGCTGTGGTTCATTTTTAAAGACTGTCATCAAAATGATTTATTTTTTAAAAGGAATTATTTATGATAGTGCTAATTTCTTTCTTTCCTTCAATACATAGCAGGAAATATAAGGCTGTACAATATTTGTGTTTCCATGCATGCTTTTGATTTAATCAAATTTAAATTCCCATTTTGAAACTTAGAAATCAATATATATAAAGTTAAAGTAGTTTAATTTACGTTAATGTTAAATATGTTTTATGTTAAATGTGTTAAAATATTTAAAGGATCATTAGGTTTACCTCACAAAATGAAGTAATCATAATGGAAGAATGAATACAGGTAAAAATATTTCAGCTTAGCATATATCTGCACTGATGTCCATTTGAAGTGAATTCTTTTTATTTTCAATATATCTGATGAATTCAGAACAAAAGTTTGCTGTCAAATGTGATAGTCAAATCGTTTCTAAATGTGATATATCTCTTTTTATAAACCTTTGAACAATATTCAAGTAATCTAAATGTAATCATTAAATACTTATACAAAATATATTTCTTTTGAACTAAACTACTTTTAAGCATTCATGGCAATTAACCTAACACTAAAGTTTCAGAAATATTTTATTCATTTTCATACACATATATGAAAGTGCCATTCAAATTGAACTGTGAATGCATCACTATCTAAATTACATAATATATATGTATATATATATATATATATATATATATATATATATATATATATATATATATATATATATATAAAACAATAACGTGATCTCGAGTCTTTCAGTAACAGAAAAATAATGAGAATTCAAGTCAGGAAATGGTATGGTATGGTATGGTATATTTAATTGTGACAAAGCACTCGAGAGCTATCAGCCTACAAGTCAAGAAATGGAGTCCAATGATAAACATAAACATTCATGTTAAAGCAATTTTAACATAAAGTAACTAAGAATCTGTGAAAGAAGAACCGCATTTTTTTAGAAAGGGACTGAATTTACCCACGTATAAATTAAAGTTGACTCCTTCATCTAAAAATATCAGTAAACAGTTTTAGTATAGCAGTAGCACTCATTTTTCATTAACTACGATAATGAAAAATGATTCAATTAGCTAAAATCTTTAGTAGTGTAGTGTAACGTTAATTCATTTTACTTATATAGTAATTCCTAGCCTAACATGGTTAATAAGTCATTCTAAAATGCTGTGTTAGGTAAAGTAGTTTTTAATCCGATATAAATATACTCACAAAATATTCTATTTCATCTAATTAGTTTTATATTATTTTTTTAACTGCTCATCTAAAATAAAAAGGAAACAAAACAATAAAATTTGTAAATAATTTTATTAATTTTTAATTTCTAAATTGTTTTAAAAACATTTTGAGAAGTTCATTCAGGATTATTTTCTTTTAACCGTAGATACTTCATCTTCATTGACTCTGTTTACTGCAGCATCAGACTTGTGGCGAACTCATGAGCTGCTTTCATGATTTGGACAGCTGATCCGTAAGTTGTTGGTGCGATTGTTCAATAGCCCAAAATATTATCTGAAATTGTTAATATTCGTTTTTGATGGCCGTAAAAAATCGCCAAACTACTGTTGACGCCAGTGCTGCCAAAAATAATTGCGGCAACCCTGCCGCAAGAAAGGAAGTATAATAGTAAATAACTATTTAAGATTGATGTTTTAATTTAGATGAAAGGTTAATTTCATATAATACTTTTTTATTATTATAATTTATATAAAAAAGGCTAAACATGTATTATAATTTATATAAAAATTGCTAAACATAACTGAATGGATGCCTGCATCGCTATTTCGCTACCGAGTTATCACTAAAGCATAGTTTCATCTCGTTGGTCGTTCAAATATAATTTTCTATAATGAATGATGCCTTTACTTTGAAAAAATTCTCGGTAAAGTGCAGAATCGCCACTTATTTGTTTGCCGCTTTTTACAAGGCTAAAAACAACTGGATTTTTGTTAATTTTCTTTTACTTTTTAAGTGAAAATAGGTCGATGTGTACATAGATAAAGGTTGTGCGCAGTGCCATTTTTGTGCAATTCTGGGATTTTTTGTAAGTGAAAATAGGTCAGTGTGTACATGGATACCGAATATGTGCAATTCTTAAAAACGGGTCAAGCAGTGGGTGATTCTGCACTTTACCCAAAATTCTATTGCAGACTTTTCGTTATGGGCAATTCTCAAATTGTTAAATCCATAGAATATCAAAAAGGATTTAAAGTCAAAAAAGATTTAAAAATTAAATTAGTATTTTAATGGCGTCATAAGAAATATACAACTATATAAACTTGCGCAATTTGAAATCAACGCGTACGCTAGATTTGGCGCGCTGTTAAATGGGCGCGTTTGCTAGATTTGGCGAATTGTGCATACATTTTCGCTGCAGTTTTTTTACCGTCCTCAAAACGGAATAGTACCCTGAAATTTTATCAAATTCATTTCGCTTTAAGAAGCTTACTTCTTTGGTAAATTAATAATCGTGTTACTCTTGTTATTGATACATAAGGAAATGATCTCTCACCTCTTCAAAGTTTGAATCCAATAATCCCTACGCTCTTGCCATTACTTCGGTTAAACTTAATTTATGTTCAGTAATTTGAATTTCACCAAATACTGCGACAATTTTTTCTATAAACTATATAAAACCAGTTGCGCAAAGAGCTCCAAAAGCCTTTTCAAGGCGTTACGTAGTCCGTCTTAAAGGGAAGTTTCGCCAGTAAAATGTAGTTTATTTGTTTCAGTACAGAAAACTCGTTAAGGCTATATGCCTAAAAGAAGACAGGACTTCATGGCTGTCGCTGCTGAGCACGAATTGAGTGAACCTCACGAACTGAAATGAACTGAGGACTAAAATAAAACCAAAGAGACTTAGAACGAGGGGGAAGCAGCCATGGTTGCTGCTTACGTGTGTGAAATGAAGAGAAACAGCCATGATTGCTGCTTACGTGCTTTGTAATTAATATGCTTCTACGACTTAAGTTCTTACTTAAGTACTTAACTACTAATAACGTGTGTTGTGTTGTTAAATGAAGACTCCCATTTTTAGTCTGGATTAGCTCATTTTCGACTGGATTAGTTCCCATTTTTAGACTGGATTTTTTTAGAGTTCTGTCAAGCCGTCCATCACGAAGAAGACACAAGGGTAAGTTTACCTTTGACATATTTTATTGATCGTCTAAAAATGGCAGACCTTTTTAAGGGAAATTGGGTCATATTTAATCACGCACTTGGAAAAAGCCACGAAAACAGCCATGCAGCTAGCCTGCTTGCAGGGATTAGAACTCTGCTCAAACTACCAGTGTTCTGCACTTTCAACCGCTAGAATCTCTGGTGAAACCTCTCACTAAAGGGAAATAGGTTGCAATGAATAAACTATACTAAAGAGTTAAATGAAACTGTGCTAAGCGAGAGATGACCGTATTTCATTTAGAAGCACTTCAAATTCTTTTATACCACTTTGCATTATTTTAATGTTTTGAATTCTATTTCTATATTATTTTCGGTAATGGTAATCTATTTTCATTTTATTAAATTTTTGTAATGTGCACTAAATATTTTAAAGCACACCTAAGTAGTCTACGGATTTCATGAACATGTGTGTGGGTGTGTATACATCAGAGATTTTTTCCCTCCATATCAATTAATAATCAATACATAATTAAAAGTTGTAAACTGTCAAATGTTTTCGCCATTATGTTTTACCTTCGGATATTATAAATCTCCTAACTTAAGTTCTAAAAAAAGGCCTTTATAACTTTTTTTTAAGATAATTCGAATAACGATTATTGGAAGAGTAGAAGCAACAAAAATCGGTGTAACATTCATAAATTTGCAAGAGTAGTTTCGAAGGTTTAAATGCAGAACTGAAAATGAATCGTCTGCATTTGCACTTCTAGCTGCTGAAGAAAAACATTCTGTATTCAAACTTTCGAAACTAGTCCGGGAAATATATAAGTATTATGCTGATTCTTGTTGCTTTAACTCCTCCAATAATCATTATAGAGTTTTTTCAGAAGAGTTTTTAACCTCAGTTCCATGAAATAAATCGCATGAATTTTTATTTCGCAATATTAGAGATATCATTTCAGTATTGCAGTGAGCATGAATAGATCACCGTTGTACGCGCAGCTGAGTCTCCGCCCTACATTAATTTAAGGTGTAAGTATAAGAGCAACGTTTTTCCCCCTTACCATTTGACATTGCTGTTTGAACAGCTCGTTTTAATTTATTTTATATCCAGAATTTCTGAAAATTAGTTCTTACGTTATTAATCCAGTCTTAACGTTTAGCTTAAAATTTCGTGTACTATACAGGAATTTGAAAACGGAACTCAATTAGTAACTTCAAACTAGTTTGAAACTTTCAGATAATATTTACTTAATACTAATAGTAGCGGGGGGGGCGGAATTTTACGAATTTCCGTATAATCGCTCCACGAATTCTTTCTCCCACCTCTTCAATAAAATTATTTTATTTATCACTCATGCACTGGAACAAGAACTCACTCAATTGTCATCGTTAAAAATAATTACTTGTGAATGGAGAAAAAGCTGAAGGTTCACTTCTGTATAAAAAAATAACAGTGAAAGTCTTCACGGTTTTTTTAGCTTTTAGAGTTCACATAAATGAAATTTAAAAAAGTTGTAAAATATCAAGTATTCCCCATGATTTCTTTTCAAGCGATCATTGTTTATATTTATTTCATAGAGTTTTAAATTAATGAGAACTTTAGTGTGACAGTTTGATAGGTCTATAATTGCATGATAAAACTCAAAATTTCTACGCACCTCATTTATAAAATAATGTTATGTATTAATTGTTATTATTTTCAAGCTTTAAGTGCTCTTATTCAGTTTTGATCAGTAATTAAAGTTATTAATTTTTACTTTAGTTTGTTTAAAGTTCGTTGTAAGTTTAAACTGTAACTTTTGTAAACTTTAAATTTAGGTTTGGTTGCTTTAAGTTTTCTTAATCTGAAGTTATTTAATTTGAGTTTAAGGACTTAAATTTTACTTGGTTTTGTACTTGTTTGTTTCTGACCCTTAAGGTTGTTTAACTTTTAATTTTTTTAAAGTTTTGTTTCTGTACTTTTGGTGTGTTAATTTTATTAAGGTAACTTAAATTTTTACCCCTCTTTCTATTAAAGTTTCTCGATTTCATTTCTGACTGGTGGTAAGGTCAATCAATTGTAAAAGCAACTCAATCTTGAAAATGAATACGTATACTTATTTCTTCTGAAGAAACAACGGGTAATCTTTGGATTATGGTAACTTCGCGATTTTTTTGGCTAAAATTTGGCGACCAACCCTGCTACAGCAACCTGCTAGTTTTGTTTTGGACGCCATTTTGTTTTCACGAAGTAAAGGCATGTTTTTTTTATACTCAACATTTTTGATGCGAAATTGGGAGAAAGTGCAGAATCGCCCACTGCTTGCCGCGTTTTTAAGATTTGCACATACACGGTATCCATGTGCACGTCGACCTATTTTCACTTAAAAAAAAAATCCCAGAATCGCACAAAAATGGCATTGCGCACACTCTTGACTTTATCCATGTACACTGCTAAAATCCTAGCTAGTAACCTTTATCGCCTTACCAAAATGTCGCCAAACTACCTGTTACCATATTCCAAAGATTAGCCGAAACAACTTATAATGTGTGCATTTCAGTAACTGAATTGTTAAATAATGGTTTTAATTTTTACACTACTAAATTTGTTTATTGTGTTGAAAACTATTCACTGGTTTTGTAATGTTTTCCATCCAAAAATGTCGGCTTGAAATTCGTTTCTCAGAATTCCTTATCTGGAGATTGCTGGGCCCCTAATCCTTTTGCTAAGTACTTAGTTAAGTTTTAGTTTTTTTTTTTCGGGGGGGGGCGGCACCAAAGAGGAAGTTAGTTTAACAGTTTAAAAGTTAAATTGTCAATATAATTTTAATAATATGTATATTTTTTCACGTAACAATAAATCACAGAAGTCAAGTTTTTTAACATGCGAGAAATAGGAAATATATTTGAATGTCAGGAAGTAGAAACCTTTCTAACTGAATATGTTTATTTAATGCAAAATTAAGAAGCACGCATTGTTTCGTTTGAAATTCTTTAAAAGTGTCTAACTAGTCACTTAACATCCTAGTCATTAGTCATCACAATAAATATAAAATGTTATTTAGTTCCTTTCATTTCGACATATGTAGGACATGTATCATGAACGTGAATAGCATATAATCAGACTTCATTAATATAAAATATTTTGTTTTGCTTGTTATATATATTTCTGAGGTTTCATTTTTCAAGAAAAAAAACTGATATTATAAGTAGATGCAAAAATCGTTTTCAAATCACAACTTATAAGTGATGATAATTTTTCCATTTCGCAAAAGTATTTAAATGTGCAATGTTTTTAGAGTAACCTTATGCATTCTTATAGTTAATTATATGCTTTTAAAATTAAGATGTAAACGTGAGGTTTACATTTTATTTAAAATAACCGAGTATGAAGGAAAGTACTGCTCTTAAAATATTAGAATCAATTACACATAAGAAATTAACACAAAAATCAAGTATTGTCTTCTTAATTATTACGACTTTTAGCACTTCCAGTATCGGTAATTTTAAATCATTTATTATTTGAATTACTTAGCATTGCGTTCCGTTAACATATAATTTCATAGCCCACCAGCGGCCGAGCGGTAAAGTCGTTGAACACTGGTAGTTCGGTTCGATGTTCGAATCCCGCGAACGGGCTGGCTGCATGGGCGTTTTCGTGGTTTTCCCCATGTGTAACGTGTATACGAGCCACTTTCCCTTAGAAAGTCCTAAACGAAGGCATTCCTTCCCTTAGGCAGATAGCCCTCAAGGCTTTGCCATAATCACACACATACACGTATATATTTTCATATCAGTTGTTATAATTATATAAAAACGAGAGATGAAATTAGCTAAATCAACCCATAAAATGCTAGCAAGTAATAAAATACAAAGTAAAATACATTTTTAGATACTTTCATTTCTTAATTATTTAGTGATTAATAAGTCAAAAAAAGAAAAGAACAAAAATTATGGAGCATTATTTAATTGTTAATTCAAAGTGCCAATATTTATGTTTTGATTCATTCAATATATGAACTCAGTTTGCTATTGCAAAGACAAAATTATTAATTATAAACATCCAATTTCTAAATCACAAAATGAATTTTATAATTTTGGAGGGAAAAAAAAACTTTATTAGAATTTTCTAAAACAAAAGTTTTCATTTATCCAAGCATTTTATGCAATCGATACTTCATAGATCACGAGAGTTTAACTTATATTGATTTTACATATTTATTTCATGGACACTTCAGAGATTATAGCTATTTTATTTTCATTAATTGCACACATACCATCTAATGTTATGAATATTTTAGAGATTATGTCTGTTTCAATTCACTAATTTCATATACTTGCAGAATTGAATAGTATTATTATATGCGATTTCTTTTAGCTTTATTACAAACAGTGGTTAGAAATTTTATATAAAATGTATGCATAACTTCGAATTTGAAAGCTGGAAATTTTTAGAATTCTTGAAATTCAATTTTAATGCAAATGCTATTTTACACGGTTGTTACTTTTTTAATTTGCATTATACTTTAATATATTAAGATTTGTTTTTGTCTTTACGTTGAATAATTGAAATTAAAAGTGGAAGTACTTTGAAAATTTTTAAATGTCTGAATATTTTATGCATGAAATATGTAACTTCGAAAGA
The DNA here is from genome assembly GCF_044657685.1 of Stegodyphus dumicola. Lineage (NCBI taxonomy): Eukaryota > Metazoa > Arthropoda > Arachnida > Araneae > Eresidae > Stegodyphus > Stegodyphus dumicola. The sequence goes on along the minus strand of NC_140780.1, from coordinate 23,145,730 downwards.
AATATACTTTGCAGATTGCCTTTGCAAAATCAACATTTCAGGCAGCTTACTTAATGTAATATTATGTCGGTTACTCCTTTTAACCATAACATATAATCTCAGTAGCATAACATACCATTTAAAAAAAAACCTTGCAGTGAAAAAATAATTTTATTTTAAATGTTTTTAAAGAAGATATATTAAGGATATTATTAGTTAAAATATAATTTTTTCTTGTTTTCATTCAAAAGAATATTAATAATACTGACTGGATAATCACATGAAAAATTAAATCAATTCTAAATCTGTAAAAGTGAAAAATTAAAGTGTAACTGGAAAGCGATCTCTCGCATCAATTTCTAAAACTTTGTTAAACACAAGCTTCCTTCTAATATCGTTTTCATAACTAAGACATTCTACTTAAGGCATATGCATGTATCATTTGTAAATTTACCGTCTAGAGAAACAAGTCTCCGTTTAAGCTTTAACGTTACTATTTAGCAAGTATCTTTTAAACTATGAGCTATCATATTCCGTAGATCTAATATTAATTCACATTAACAAGCTAATTGATTTACGTAGCATAATTAACGAGAATCAATTTGAACGGCGGCTACCATTGCCGTTCGATATCCCAATTCAGGCTTACGATCTCGTCCTAATACCATATCTTTAACTTCATCGGATGTCACCACCACGCCATGTTCAGCAACAAGTTTATCCTGCATTGCTTTAATGTCTTTAAGATCCACTCCCCTGCAGGCATCTTCGATGAGAATGGTTCGGTACCCGTGCTCCAGAGCATGCAAGGCAGTATAACCAACGCAATAGTCAGTTGCTAAGCCACTGACGAAGACGTCTGTCACACTTCTAGTCTTAAGTTCTTCGGAAAGATTGGTCTGGGAAAGCTTCTGATTATCCCAAAATGCCGAATAACTGTCAATATCCGAACAAGTTCCTTTATAAATAAAAATGGCATTTTCAGCTATTTTCAGTTCAGAATGAAGCTCCGATCCCCACGACTTCTGGACGCAGTGTCTAGGCCAGAGCTTTTGTTCAATTTCTGGAGGACCTTCAAAAACTACGGTGTCAAAAATTTTTGCCTCTTCTTTAGATACCAAACTACTTTCGTGAAAATTTCGAAGATGAATATTGTCAATGAAGGAAACGTGATCTTCCGGATGCCAGTCAAAGGTGTAAAAAATGTAATTAAAAGGTACAGTCTGAAGTAAATGATTTATGACAGGAACAACTTCTTTACCTTCTTGACCAGCAGGGCAGTTTCGTATAGCTAAAGAGCCATCGATGAAATCGTTTTGTACATCTATAACTATCAAAGCACTCGTCGGTCGTATGATAGGTAGGATAAAATTGGGCCACACTACGCTCAGTTCATCTTCATTAATCTTTCCATCTCGGTCCATATCAAAAGCATAAAATATATCTGCACACATACGCAACGGCAGGTCGTAAGGCTCGCCTTTACTGTTGACAAACAGTTCATCAGTCAAAGCACACAGTTCACGCAAGTTGAGAGCTCCGTCATGATCTTGATCGAATCGCTCTAAACATTCGGTAATTCGCTCTTTGTCATCAGTCTCTAAGTCACAGTTTAAGAGTTCTCCGAAGAAGTTTGGTGTAGACATTATCGAAACAAATCTGCAATAATGTCGATCGAAAGGTTCGATCGTCTCATTCGAAGTCGTTTCCAAGGCAACCAGCTTGTCTCAGACAACGCTTTAGGTCGCAGCGAACTAAATGCTTGAGATCATCGACACAGACGCCTGGTTTAAAATAGATCGTGTTCTTTCGACACTCTCCCATAATTTCGCCGCCGGCAGGAAAGAGATTTTATTTTCATCCGTTCCCCCCTTTTTCTGTTTTCCTTTAATTAGTCATCTAGATCTTGTTATTTACGCATTCAAGCAACCGGATGCAAATCATGGCACGACTTCAGATTAAGTTTTACTAAGGAAACAAGAATGACTCATAACTGATTACTAGAACGAAACGATGGAAAGTTATTTAAATAAATTAATGACAAAAAGTCCTCTTTAACAAAATAATGTGAATTTTATTAAAGGAAAAGCTACAAACAATACTTTTTGCGACTAAGCAATTAGTTTATTATTTTTTAAACAAGAGTAGAAATAATTTCTTAACGCTTTCCAACGTACAATTTCTTGCAAACTTCTGCATTTCGTCTTGGAATAAGTGTAGAATCGTGTAAATCATTGTATCTGAATTACACATCATTGTATCTGAATCATGTAAATCATTGTATCTGAATCATGTAAATCATTGTATCTGAATTACACATCATTGTATCTGAATCATGTAAATCATTGTATCTGAATCATGTAAATCATTGTATCTGAATCATGTAAATCATTGTATCTGAATTACACAGTTTGTTCGTTTTCTTTCTTTCTCCATCTGTTGAAAGTATTAGTAAATTTTATGCAAAATATTTAATTACAAATTACTAATATATTATTACGAATTAAATTTTGACTACGAATGCTTTTTTTTTTTTTTTTTTATGAGATTCATCGATACTTAACGGCAGTCATGCATAACTTGCCGGTGTTTCTATTCTAATCAAAGCGCATCAGGAAAAAGTCCATTCTAAATTATCCGAATATGCATGAACTAAACTGGCAGTTTATACTAAACATTTCCGATTTTTTTATAGAATAGAACAAAATAGTCTCTAGAGCAAATTAAATTTAAGAGATAAGTATCCGAGCATAACGTTCTATTTTGGCTGTAATTGCTTGAAACTGAATAACATACACGTCGCTTATAATGGATGCAGAAGAATTAATTCCTAAAACCATTTTTAGAAGTAATGTTTATGATATGTGTAATATTGTAGAGGAAACGCTTCAAAATAACATTTCTATTTCTTGTTTAATCGTATATTAAAAAAATGTAAAAGAAAATTGTTTTGATAGCTTTCACAAATCCTAGCCGCCCAAGCAAAATAGTGGCTAGCGACACTGACTGCCGTACCGATGGGCCCGGGTTCAAATCCCGAAGAAGGCATGGATGTTTGTAAATGTTTAGTGTATGTGCGGTATGGAAGCACCCTAAATATGCGGAGAGCCGAAAGTCTTCTCGGAAGGTTGATGGTAGGGGAGGTAGACTTTCGAACCCGTCCTACGGGGTGCTCTACATCAAAACTGGGAATGGAACTGAGCAAAGTCGTACTGTTACCGGTATGGTGCTCAAGACTCGGTGCCGGCCATAGGTGCAATCTTGCACTGTTTGCGACGACAAATTTCGCGGCCTTGTGCGCTGATTTTACTGTCAGACAAGTGAGATAAGTCACGACAACAACAAGGACAACAACACGACAACTTTTTTGAAGTAGGAGACGTGATAAATGAGCAATGCCTTCGTCGGGACTCGAACCTGGACCTCTCGTGTTACTGCTATGCCACGAAGACATGCAGAAAGAAGGGAAAAAATGCCGTATATACTCGCAACCCAATCCCCATCTCCCGGTGGTGAAGAATTACCATCCACCACCTTTTAGTTCGGGCGCCACTGTAGAGAAATTTAGAAATTTTTTATGTCAGGAAGCTAAAGAAATGTGCTATGCCCCCGCCGGGACTCGAACCTGGACCTCTGGAGTTCGCGCCGAGGGTGCTACCGTTACACCAAGAAGGCATGCAGAAAGGAGGCAGAAAATGCCTTATAAGCCTTATTATGATAAAAGAATATTTCTGAAAAACCAATATTATTTAGATACTTAAAATTTTATTACTTATTGGTGAAAGCAGCTTTTTTTAACATGAAATAGATCGATTTTTGAAAATATGTCCTTGTCGCATAGCTTCGATATTTGAAAATATTGCATATATTGTAATTTCATAGCGTTGTAAAATGTGCATTCCGCAAGCCAGTATTACATTGGTTTCATAAATAGCGTAAAGTCTTGGTACTTCCTAGGAATGTTTGGACTTACAAAGAGTTTTCTAATTACGTATGCAAATGTATGGAATGGCCACACATTACAATTGAGTAGCCGCTCAACCGGTATAGTGAATAGCGTTGCTGACTGGCGTGTCGAAGGGCCTGGGTTCGAATCCCGGAGAAGGCACGGATGTTTGTAAATGTTGTGTGAGGCATGGCGGCCCTTTAAATATGCGGTGAACCGAAAGTCTCCTCGTGTGGTGGAAGGGGAGAGGGGTGGGGGACCCTTGGACCCGTCCCTCCTCAGGTGCTTTCCATCAAAATTGGGGGGGGGGCGGAGCTGAGCTAAATCGCACTCTCACCTGAATGGTGCTCTGCTCAAGGCTGTTGCCCCCTTGCCACGAGGGATTTCGTGGGCTTGGACTGACTATACGTTAGACAAGTGAGCATATGCAACAACAACACAGCTGAGTTCGCGGGAATAAAAATTAGAAGAAAACAACATAAGACTTCTAAAATCATTTCTTTTGATGCTTCACATGTTATAATTCTTGCACAGAGATTTTTGGCTACATACGTAGAAGTCAATTATTAGATTTCTTTTTGATTTTTTTTTTTTTTTTACTGAATTTATTCAGTTTTTTCAGAATAGTGCACTTAAAGATGAAGCTTCATCTTAGAGAATAGAATGTTGTCTGCAAATGCTGTAATAAACTGCAACTCGCACATTAATATCTGAGTAAGTCCAGTAGGATCAGCAGCCCACTCGTGACCGAGATCAGAAGAGCACTAAACACTTAGTCTGACCCGGCGTCAAAATCCCTGAAAAAGGGTAGGCTTATAGGATGTTTTTGTGCTTTTGATCACATGCAAGGCGAATACGAGTAAGTGCTTCTTAAAACGTCCTCTAAGGAAAATAATCTGTCGATTTCGGTCGACAGCTTTGCCGTATCTACTTACAAACGAACAAAAACACATTGAGATTGACAGTCTCTACAAAAGTTAAATAGATGGAGTTATTTTGCTTATTAACAAATGTTCCGCAAAAAATTGTGTGTTTATATAATTTCTGGTCAACCATATGCCGAATTGAGGAATCTATTTAATTGAAGTAATGAGGTCAAACTCAACTTATTTTGATACTACAATCCTACGTACGTGAAATAACTATCATTCTGTATTTCAAGAACATTTTATCGTGATTCAGCCATTGTTTATGTATCAATTTATCGAATGAAGCCATAAATCCTTAAACAAATCTTGAATCATCTAAGTAAAACGAATCCATTCTTGAAGACAACTGGCATGATACCTTCTATTTCCGGTTCCTTCCTTTGAAAATCTAGGTTACATACTCATACTCCAGTCTAGAATTCTGATTAACTTTTCTAAGTTTAAAAAGCATAACCAGACAGCTTGCTGTTTCAATTTCCGATATGAAGTGATTTTGATAGACTGATCTTTGGGAATGATTTAATCTTTCTACTTACTGTTAGTTTCTGGGCTACATGAGTTCATTCTTAAACTGTAAATAATAGCAAAGTCTAGAAACTGTAAACTATTCGTAATCAAATCACGTATGACAACATCAAGAACAACAATGCGTACGTCATTATCTTTTGTATAAAGCTTACCGGTGAAATTTCTTCCAACAGTTGACTTAGTTTGTTGTTGCCCAAATTTCTTCATTCAGTTTATATAAAAGAACTATTTCGAAAATCCTCTTTAACATCTCTATTTAGCGTATTTAAATTTTTAGACATTGCTTAATTTAATGTTTATTTAGTTGAATTTCTAGCAAATGAGTTTTATGACATTATAAGGTATTTTCTCTCACCTTTCCGGATGCCTTCGTGATGTAATTTGGAAGCATACTAGACGTGCATTCGAGAGGTCCAGAGTTCGAGTCTTGGCAAGGACTCTGCACATTTTTCACTCCTGCTTCATAATAACCTAATGACTCTTCAACGTTTTCTGTGCTGGTATTCTTTACGCGTGTACGAGAAGTAGCTATGTTCCTTATTAGGATCTAGCAGAGTTTGTTACCAAAGAGAGTACGATCCTACAATGAAAACTAAATATTATTGCACTGGGAAGCTTTCATTTTTGAGTGCTTATTTTGCTTTTGTAGTTGCTTTTAAAGTATGCGTGCTTTTGTAGTTGCTTTTAAAGTATGCGTGCTTTTGTAGTTGCTTTTAAAGTATGCGTGCTTTTGTAGTTAAAAATTGCTTTTTTAGTTAAAAACATGTTTCTTGCTTTCATTTCACAAAGCAGCAAAAATTAAAATCTTTTTATCTCTTCAAGATGATTTTTTTTTTTTTTTTCAAATCTAGGAAAATGAGAGTTTCTGTTTCAGCTTCAGAAAATGCTGATAAAAAAGAAATAACTCAACCAGCACAAATAATTCTTGCAGAAATTCTTCAATCTTCATTATGCATTTTTCTTATAGTCTACCCATGAGTTTTTAAACGGCGGGACCTGCAGCAGGGAGTCTCCAAAATTTTAGCAGTTTTGATATTTCTTTAACTTTCTATAATAATTTTACAATTATTTTTACACAATGCATATGAAAATAGATAAATATAAGACAATACAGACAAAGAAAGAAACGAAAACGTTTCGACGCCTTTTTTTTATAATATAAACGTCGATTTTACTTGCTTTGCACGTAACGCTGTCATTTCGTCCGTTACTTATTTAACGTTTTCGCATTGTTCTATGTTTTATAATTCGAAATTAATGACCTTAAACTGCAATAGTATATTACAACCATATGAAGCACAAAATACTTTATGAAACACAAAATAGGTCACTCACAAGTAGGGTAAGGGGCTCCTGTCTGTTTACTTCAGCTAAATGGTAATAGATGACCCCTACATTTCTATGTAACATAAGATCACCAACTACCTGATAAGTGAACACATATAATAAATAGCCAGCATTGAGTTGGTAAAGTATCAACAATGTAATGTATCATAGAATGTAATTCATGTAAATTAATTATTGTAAAAACACATGTACTTGCATACAATGAACTGACAAATATAAGTTGGCAATATATATGTATGCAGATAAATCTGTGTGGCATATGTATGCAGATATATCTAAAAGTACGTAGTTCGCATAAGTATGCAGATGAAGCTCTTTTTTTTTCTTTCGTTTACAGATATATTTGTCTTTTTTATTACTTTATATTCTTCTCAAATTTTGACAGCTGTTTGAAAAAAAAAATATGTAAACAAGTCATGATTGTAGGCATGATCTTATACTCTAGAAATAATTTCTTCTAGCCACCACAATTTATAATGTCATGATCAATTTTTACATGCAAATAACAATGTACTACTAGACAATAATATAATTTCTGAAAATCAATTAACATAAAAACGTACGTTAAAACAAATAATGAATCGTCAAAATTGAGCTGTTAAAGTTTCAGCACAACTTTACAACAGTACTTATATGTAAGCTTTGTAAACAATTTTATAGTTCTTAATTCTGATAGTAAACAGATAATGTTTACAAAAATGATTTGTAACGTGGGAACAACATGCATGTTTCTAATGCAATATATAATGTCCTGAAATATGTTGCCTGTACCCACTACAATAGATTAGATATCATCTTGAAATATGCACCTGCACAACTATGTATATCGCAATGTATATCATGTAATTTAATCTCTTACTTAAGCTAATTTAACGCTGAAAGGTTAGGAGTACCGTTGATTCCGCCGCCGGTGGCAGTACTTGTTGTAGTGCTCACTGGAGTCACAATTTCCATCACGACTCGAGGAATGTTGTTAGTTTTCTAGTTAGTGTGTGGGGCTAATACCTTCTTACTTAGGGTAAATATTAGGTGGCCCCCTCACTTCTACATAACATAATAGTATATTACAGCACAAGTGAAAAAATGGACAGTTTCATTCACGCGTGTGTCGGATTTGCGCAATGCTTATGGGGGGTCCCACAAAATTTTGTAAATATTGTGGGGTCCTGGTGATCTTAGTGAAAAATCTTAGTGATAAAAAGGTGTCGAGACTGAAAAATGTTTTAAGTAGCCCTGGAGCAGACATCAGCGAGTAAGATCGCTGAACACTGATAGTTTGACAAGGTTGTTACATTTTATCGCTAGACTGCTGTAGCCGCTTCTCTTGCTTCCATCAAAGATGTGGAAATTCTTTAAAATAATAGAACTTTGATCGCCTTTAGCTCCATTTCGTTTGCATTTGTATCAAAAATATGATGCCAGCACGAAAATAATAGCTTAACTGGTTATGACTGCAAGTGTATCACGTTTCAACATCTGAATCCTTCAATATAAATATATTTATAATATTGGATTTTAAATAATTGTATTCATTGTATGTTTTAAAACATTTCTAAATCTAGCTACTAGTTATTAAGATAAGATCCTGAATAAGTTTTTGTTTATGAAATATCAAAAAAAAAAAAAAGAAAGAAATTAAGTCATTTTGTATTTGGAAAATACGTGACATTTTCCGATTTTTGAGTTTAAAAAGCTTTATTTAATCATTTTTACTGTATAAAACTTATCTTGTGCATATATATTGTCTCTCATACACGCTTGTTTGGAAGATAGAATTATGCTCGCGTGACAAAATCTATCTTTCACCTCGAGAATATTGGAAGCTTTCCAAAATGGGAAAAGAACTGCAATCTGCAGAAGCGGCAATAACAAAAACGAATATGACAAAGCAATTTTGTGCATTAGATAACTTCTTGTGTCTTGGCTAAGAATATTACAGCTGACAGAAAAAAAAATCTTTTCTACGTTTGATAAAGTCATATGAAGCATTATGAAAGCAATTTTTGGTGACTAAAGTTTAAATTAAATTCACTACAACTAACTGCATGACGGAAAATCAGACTCATAATATATGCCTCAATTAGGTAGTACGTCTTTTGGCCTGGATAAATGTGTTTCGATATCTAGGGCTAAAAATAATTCGGAGGTATAGTAGACATATTATAATTACAAAAAAGGTCTGTTCTGTGTAAAACCAGAAAAAAACGTGTAGGCAAACTAAAAACATTTGTTTAATATATCACGTTGTAATGATATTCTTAAAATAGCTCCAAAGTTAGATTAATATTTATAGACTAAGTAACCAAAGTAAGTGCAAAGATTTGAATGCTACATTCGTGACGCGGATGAAGAATGATATTCGCAGATGACCATTCTGTCTTTTTTACATGGAGGATTTTTGCTTCGAGAAGCATTAATATTTTTCCAATTTTTTTAAACTAATGCATTTCACTTGCATGTTATTATCTTTGCCATCTTCGGATATATCACTCATCCAAAAATATATTTTCCTTTGATATTCCATTTCTTCTCCGAGTGGTTTCCTACAAGAGTAAATTAATGGTCATTTAACATAGTTAACATATTTAACAAACGTGATAAAAGTTAGACATACTTTTGTAAAGTTAGAACTAAGCTTGAGTAAACCTAATTACTTTTTAATGTAGACTTTTTCACAGCAATATAAATATATACAAAGAGAGAGAGATTTAGCAATTGAATCCTGCAAAATGTTTTTCTTTAACTTTCTGCTGAGGTAAGAAAGACCGACTCATTTCAAAAGCATCTGAAAGCTTTTATAAAAGTAAAAATCACGTTATACATTTTATATTATTGCCTATTACACATTTCAACTTTTTTCTCTGTTCGTTCTTTCCAGCAAGAAAACTTCAGAGTAAATACGAAATACATAAGTACAAAGTAAATTAGGAATATTTAAAAATGCAGAGTAAAACGAAAAAAGAAAGGAAAGGAAAAGAAAAAAGAAAGTTAAAAACGGAAAATGAACGGAGAGGAAAGAAAGTTTGCAGTTCAACAGTCGATGATTATTATAACGACCCTCTCGTCGCAAATAAAAGGAGGTTATAACCAGCTTCCACTCTAATAAATCGCTCAAGCAAATCCGCGACGCTCATAGCAAATGCTATTAATGAGATTGCTATGCAAAGGAAAGATGCGTGTGTATTCATATAATGCAGGCATAATATTAAATAGAAAAGAGGATATTTATACACCGGAAGGAAAAGGTAAAATTTAAAAAAAAAAGTAGCACCTAAAAATATGAGAGTTTTAAACTTGTTTATTAACTTCTAATTTGCTTTGCCTGTATTTTAAGTATTTCAATTTTTAGAAATACCGCATGAAAATTTTATATGCAGCTTTATAAACTTCATTAGTAGCATGAAAATAGCAACGAATGCAATTGCCGTTACTTGTGCACGTGATGTTTAAATAGATCAATCTCACTGAGAGGCTATTGAATACCAGAATATTTTATGAAGTAGTTCATTCTGTGTTGTCTGTTGATGAGATTAGATGACATTTTAATTGCGATGCCAATGTTCCTCTTTAAAGCTATCTTATTAAACTGTCTGTCCAGTAGTCAATAAAGTACTTGGCTCATTCTTGTAATAACATTTACAGCTGCATCGAAATACAAATGACAGTTAATTTTAGTTATGTTAAGAAGCTTTCAATGAAATTCCTACGAAAATTTTATAGATATATGCAGGTAGCTGGTTAGTGATTAAAGAAGAGCGTAATATAATTAGAAGTTGACACATTACAGTTTTAATTTTACGATTAAGCTTTTCAAAAAAGTATATCCCTAAAGAAAATATATTACTTACAACCAATTGAGTTGCTGTACCCCCTGTTATTTGACTATCAGCATTTGTACTCAATTGGTGAAGCTTTTTTTTTTTTTTTTTTTTTTTTTTTTTTTTTTTTTTTTTTGTCTCTAGGCCCAGCCAAAAATCTCTGTGAAAAATTAACATTTGTAGCGGAATTTATAAAGTTACTTCGGAAGATAGGTATTTGTGATCTGTGGTTATTAAAGAGATCCTGTCAAGACTTTGACTTCGCTGAATGAGGATTTTAGCAATGTTTTATGCACTGTGATTCTGAGATAACAGAGAATATTTATTATAGAAGTTACTGGTAACGTGGATATAAGAAGGTATTCAGATGCACTTTTATAAACAATATGAACTGGGTATATTAATGTACATCATATATGCTGTTCACATATTTGCGGAGTTCCTGGTTCCTGTGTAATATTTGCTTGCCACATTCATAGTAGTCACTTGTGTTATTTACTTATTTACAGTTCCCTTACAATTCACTTACATATAGTCTGCTTGATAACTGAAGGTGACGTTAAGAAATACAAATCAGTATGTAGAGTTGAAAATTTATGTGTTCATTGAAAAATATTGTGCGGTTCACTTATATACAGAGTGCCATTTTATATATGCTTGGCATTTTGTACTGGTTGCTATGCAAAGGTACTGGTATGGTTACTGGTACAAAACACTTGAGGATGGGAATAAAAAATATTAAGTTCTTAATAACACCACTGAGATGCTAGATCTGTGCAGAGAGCTCTTTAAAAAAAATTCTAGATTACTTTTAGATTTTCTCAGTTCATTGCCAGATATTCTATGAGAGTTTTAAATTTGTTTCATAGTAGGAGTTCACTCTTTTGGAGTAAGTATAGTTTTTCTTCTGGAGTTGTTTAGCCACACCTGGGTATTTTCAGCTGTATACGACCGGAAATGTAGGTGTTTGGTGATTTTGCACTCGACCATGTAGTGATCGATTGTACCTGTTGAGCCGCATGTGCATCAATCTGTATGATGCAACTCGAAGGGAAACAGTCTGCAAGGGGGACATGCGCCGTCAGGAAATATGCCATTGCTTTGCCTGTATTAGTTAATTCTCTTGAGGGCACCGGGAGGAAGTTAAATGTTCTCCTGCCAGTTCGTTTTTCACAGGGACATAAGTTTCCGTTCCAGTCAGGATTAAATGGGAGGATTCCTAGAAAAAACAGGTCCGCTGGAGGCGAAGTCCCGCCTAGCTACGGGAACCATGTACCGACTACGCGAGATTTTTTGAAACCTCGCCGAAAATGTTTCGGCTGGAGCTCTGTCCCGCGTAGAGATCAACCACGCAGACGAAAGTTCTGCTTCTGAAGGATCACGTGATCACAATCTGAGCGATAATCCATTATTGTTTGGCGTTCAAGTCTTTGTAGTAAGTGAAAATGGTAATCTAGCAACGTAGGAAATGTGCAGGTTCTGAGAATTGTCCCTTTGGGCGTCCAGTCCCTCGTAGCGGAAACATAATGTGATTGGGACTTTACAATCCTATTTTCCAGAGAACCTCCATCCCAAGCTTCACTGGGCACGCGCCCATGTGGACACAATAAGCAATGAAGCAGCTGGCAAGAGATACGGCAAACGGACAACTTGCCCCAACCACTTCTCTGCCAATTCCATTATCACATCTTAAACCAGTGTTATTGCCACTGGTCTCAGAAAAGTCCCGTCTAGCAGGGACCGTCGCTAGATGTGATAACCTCTTAAGTATTAAATTTCCAATGAATGAATTGAATTTCCAAAAATTTTAAATGAAGTTTTTTTTCCTTTTCTCCTTTTTTGGATTCCTCACACTGTTTTCAGAATTTCAGTGACTTTCAAATACCGTACTTTTAACTACTCCTCATTTGTTGTCACTGATGGGGGTTTAAATTAAAAAATTTAATCCTTCATTACAACCAGACACGTTAATTTCTAAATCAAACAAAAATTAAGTTTTCTGTCTCATCTTAACTACTATATCAGGGGTTCTCAACCGCTGGTACGCGTACCACTGATGGTACGCAAGAGAAAAATAGGTGGTACGCAAAGCTGCAAAGTATTTTTAACTGTTAAATTCAAAAATTAAAACCCCAACATCCTGACTGAGTTTTTTCTCCAACACTCTTAAATTTATGCGATCTGAGTTTGTTCAAGAGTGGTGGTGGTAGTAGTACTTTGTAGTGGTGGTACTAAAGCTTTTCAATTTTTGTTTAGATGGTACGCGTTTGTCAAAAGGTTGAGAACCGCTGTGACTATATTCTAAATGACTATGGTGCTAATAAAGGCAAAGAAAAATATCAAATTTGGTTTATACGGAATTATTATAAAATAAGGTAATCGTTTATCATTAGATAAGTCAGATGAGTATTAAATACAAATATCCACGATTATTTGGACATATTAAGCTTAGACCACTTTAGTCACATGCGTATGCTTTAACCCATTTATAAGAACTGAGAGTGGTTATTTAAATTACATTCTATTTGATCTTTATTATTAAAATTTATAGGTTAAACTTAAGGATAGGCTGAAATTCGCTGAAAATTAGAAATTAGAGAATTGGAAATTAGAATTATTTAATTAGATAAACAGTTAATTATGCTCTTTTTTACCGCATAAAACTACAAAAGCAAAACTTCTCAGCACTTAAATTATTCGATTCATTTACGTTTCAAAGAATTTATAATATAAATTCAAAATTAAAAGGTTACTTACTCAGAAAAGGGGCAAAACCAAAAAGGCTGGTTTTTGCCAAAGTTCTCACCGTCTTCCATTTCGTGTGGCAGATGTTGTTTCGCAGTTTCAGGTAAAAATATAGTCAGAACCCCAGAAGCCACTGCTACCATCCCAAAAACTACCAGTGGCAATAGTGCTTCTTTTTCTGACTAAAATAGTTAAAAGGTTTGATTATCATATTTTATTTTAAACATGTAATAGAAATACGGTCTGTTTTATTTTACGTATTTAAACGATATAAACAACAGCTTATTAGCTTTAAATTCTCAATAAATAAAATTTCAAAATTCATCATGGCCTACTAGGTATTGCAACCTGTAATGACAACTCATAACAATTTCAATGGTATCTTATTCTATGAAATCCTCAGTTGAGTTCTACAAATGAATTCCAGTTGGTTATTTCTAGTTAATGAGCTCTATGAAAAAAAAAAAAACATGTCCCTGATTTATGTAGTCAATAACATGGGCATTTTCTTCTGTGAAAGTAACAGACCTTTTGTAATTTCCGTGCAATAAAAATGTAAGGATTTCATGATATACACATTTAAAAAAACTTAGTTTTCGCTTACGTAACTCATCAAAAATTCTTGCCTCTTCATTCGAGTTATAAATCCGTAAAAAGAAAATGACATTAGTTCAGTTTGCTTTTAGTTATAAAATCATAATACATTCTTTTATAATTTTTGCCTTAGATTTCTTTAGTTTCATTCCCTTTGGGGGGGGGGCGGTAGAGACTGTGCATTTTAAGGTTTTTTGTTACGTTGAAGTGCAGTGCGTTTTAATTAACCTTACTTTTTTGTTAGGTTTAAGTGTGTTACGCTGTACTTTTTACGGTTGAAATTTTTACATCTCTTTTAAATGTTTCAGTTTAGTCTTTACACGTTTCCTCATCACGCAATCCAGCGTCTACTATTTTAATTAGCATTTTCTGATGACTGGTCTGGAATATTTTCTCATGCTGAAATGACTGAGGTCTTTCAAATTAAATTTCCTTTCTGTTTACGTATTTCTATAGATGCTTATGTTATTTTCAACTCTAAAATTGTTTTTAGTTTGTCACACTTGTTGTGGACTTTTAATTACCTATTCCATGGTCTTCCTCTTCATATTTCCTTAGCCGCTAGGTTTCATATTCCATAAAACCCTTATTACAAGAAATTTGTTGCAGCTAAATTTTGATAGGAGCTTGTAAGGATCTTAAGTTTTACTAACGTTTATTTTATTTTAAATCTTTACTATCACTTCTTATTTTCTACTTCCGGCCAGAATTATAAGCGTGAAGGAGTTTATGCAAAGTTGTCTGGCGAACGCCAACTATTTAAGTGTGGCCTTTTTGCCAAGCAGAAGAGAGGAAGCCGTGAGTTCGAAGCAGGCCGCTTACCTTAGAAGTTACGCAGTTGCTACTTTGCCTTCCAGGCCAGAGGTTTTAATCCTCTTGATAAATTAAACGTATTGTAGTGTTCACAGTCTCTGTGCTACATACGCTTCCTGTTATTATAAGGCCAATCTTATTCTAAAGTTAAATTAGAGTTTAGTTTTATTTTGATATCTTTTAAGTTAGACCCCGAGTGGAGGGTCATTGTATTCCGAAGTACGGAAGTCATTGTATATAAAGAAAAAATAAAGGGTTTTGTATACCCTTCGTCTGTATCCTGTCTACTTACTACAATTAGTGAACATAGCTTTAGTAAGCTCTCTGTTCTAGTCAGGTCATTGTATGTTTCCGAAGAAGGTTAGAAGAAACATTGAACCTGATAGTGGCGCCCGACGAAGAATAACCATGGCCGAGTTTCAAGAAGAACCTGTGCTGCCTGCAGAAACAGCTCAGAATCCAGAAATGCCAGCTGCCGCCCTGGAAGGATTTGGGTATATTGTCCAGACCATGCGCGCTTCGATGAAACCAGAAGCAACGTTTAATGGAAACTCACAGGTAACCAGTTTTTTGGAAAAATTGGATGACCACTTCATGCTCTACCCCGTGCACGAGTTTCAAAAAGTTACCTTAGCTACCAGCGCTTTGAGGGGCCAAGCGCTTAACTGGTTCAAATGTATCGGCAGAAGTCTCTTGGGTCAAGCAGGAAGTCCCACCTATACCTACGAAAATTTCAAGACTGCCCTACTAAAAGCCTTCCCTGTTGTAAGGGA
The DNA here is from genome assembly GCF_044657685.1 of Stegodyphus dumicola. Classification (NCBI taxonomy): domain Eukaryota; kingdom Metazoa; phylum Arthropoda; class Arachnida; order Araneae; family Eresidae; genus Stegodyphus; species Stegodyphus dumicola. Next base: position 23,130,258 of record NC_140780.1, on the reverse strand, counting down.
TCGTGCGAAATTAGAAACAGAACTTTTCAGTATATATCAACAAAGAATCGAAAACCTCTCGAGCTTTATTTTAAGAAAAATTCACGTTTTCAAGCTCTTGTATGGAAACCGTCCGGATCCTGAAATAATTCAAGTGATTTTGCCGAGGTTACTACCCCAAGTGCAAGACTTTATTGAATTGAGAAATCCGACTACACTGGAAAAATTATTTGAGCTAGCAATCCAGTTTGAAAGTAGAAGAACGGCGGACGTCGAAAGAAGACGCCAATATCAACAGCGAAACCAATTTGGTACGCCAAGACTACAGCAAACTCAAGCACATGGCTACGGAGAAAAAGCGAATCAGTGGGCAAGGAAACCCGAGCATTCAAAAACAGCCGGCGAACGTCGACAGTTCAATAGCAACCCAGGAAAAAAGTCTCAAGGCCAGTGGAGAAAGAAGGAAAGCACCGAAAGAAAAAATAATTTAAACTAAAACGGATTTCTGCTGACGAGAGGGTGCGGAAATCCGAAGGCCACGAAAACCCCTCTTCCTACAAGTTAAATACAGTAATGGTGAAAAATTTAACTCTTCCGAAGATTGAAGTCTTGGTAAATAATATCCCGGCCACCGCACTCCTGGATACCGGCGCGCAGTGTTCCTGTGTGGCAGAAGTCTTTTTTAGAAAGTATTTTCGCAAATACCGCATATATAATGCGGATAATACAACAGTATTAGCGGCGCAAGGAGAACAATGTAAGTGCGTAGGTAAAGTACCTTTGTACATCCGTATCAAGGACGAACAAGTAAAGGTGATGTTTTTTTATAGTAAAGAATTTGCAAGCACACTTAATACTAGGAATAGACTTTCTTTCAGACGCACAAGCTACACTGGATTTTAATGAAGCGTCTCTTAAGCTGACGATGAAACCAGTGCGTGTAGAAAAGGTTGAACCGCCAAGGGTAAATCTCGACCACCTGCCTAATGACGAGCAAGATAGAATCCGACAAGTGGTAAGTGAATTTGCTTCCTTATTTAGTGATATTCCAGGATTTACCCAGGTTACTAACCATAGTATTGACACCGGAGATGCATTGCCGGTTCGTCAAAAACCATACCGGTATGATAAGAATAAGGAAAAAATTATAGAATGGCATATTACCGATATGCTACGTAAAAAGATCGTAACGCCTATCTCAAGTAGTTATGCTAGTCCGGTGGTTTTATGTAAGAAAAATAATGATTATCCTTTGGAGCATCCAAAAAGGTGGAGATTCGCTATTGATTACCGTAAATTAAATTCCATAACGAAATATCCGGTATATCCGTTACCGATTATAGAAGAAATTTTAAGGAACATAAAATCAACCAAATTTATGACAACTTTAGACTTAACGAATGGTTATTTTCAAATAGGGATCAGGCCTGAGGACGTGCCTAAGACTGCTTTTATAACCAAGTCTGGCACTTATGCATTTTTGCGAATGCCGTTTGGCCTTTCAGGCGCCCCAGCAACATTTCAGCGATGCATGGACATTGTGTTAAGACCTGTTCTCGGAAAGTCCACATTTATCTATTTAGACGATATCATTATTACTAGTGATAATCTAGACCAACATGTACAGGATTTAAGACAGGTGTTTTCTTTATTAAATGAGGCCGGTCTAAAAGTTAATGTCGAAAAATGCAAATTTGCAGCCCCTGAATTAAAATATTTAGGTTACAAAATATCGCAAAAAGGGATCGAGACAGATGAATCAAAAATAATCGCGGTACAAAAGTATCCGACTCCAAACACGGCAAAGAAGCTCTCTTCTTTTCTAGGACTTTGTTCATATTATAGGTCCTTTATAAAAGATTTTGCGGCTATCGCTGAGCCATTGTTAAAATTAAAAAGGAAAAAGGCAAGATTCTCGTGGACGGCCGAAGCCAATAGTGCTTTCGAAAAATTAAAACAAGCATTAACGCAAGCCCCTGTGTTGAAATTTCCTGAAAAGGATGAAAATTTAGAAATTTCAGCGGATGCTTCGGATTATGCGGTAGGAGCGGTACTTTCGCAAAATCAGCAGCCAGTAGCATTTTTTAGCCGAACTTTAAATCAAACACAAAGAAACTATTCCGCGACCGAGAGAGAGGCACTTGCAGTTCTGTTAGCAGTGCAAAAGTTCCGAGTCTATTTTGGAAAGGCGCCGATAACAGTATATTCTGATCATGCGGCGGTAACTAGATTGTACTCTGGAAAAAATTTATCCCCAAGGTTAATAAGATGGGCACTCAAGCTGCAAGAATATAATCTGGTAATCAAGCATACCCCCGGAAAGGAAAATATCGTAGCAGATGCCCTGTCACGAATTAAATTAGACGAACAGGGTAATACCGTAAAAGTTGCAATGCTGACAGCGTGTACAATAAATTCCCGAGAAACTGTAATAACCGAACTGGGTAAGGATCCTGAGTTTGGAAGTATTTATGAGTATTTGAAGGATCCTGAAAATTTTAGCCACCAAGATATTGTGGCGATAAGAAATAGGGCGGCCCATTACGAACTAATAGATGGTCTATTATTTTATACAAAAACTACGAATTCCAACAACGAATTTCGACCTGTTATCCCAGCTAGTCTTAGATTAAATATCCTGCAAGAGCTCCATGACTGCCCTTTAGCTTCTCATGCTGGTATTCGAAAAACTACTCAACGCGTACGCGAGGCAGTCTACTTTCCTGAACTGCAAAAGTTAACAAGGGCGTATGTCCAGTCCTGCCCAACATGTCAAGCCGTTAATTATATTAATTTCCGCCCGGCCGGGTTTCTAAATAGTATTAAATCCGAATTTCCAAATGAAATAATCGGTATCGATTTATTGGGCCCTTTCCCAAAAAGTCAGTTAAACAAAAGTCGCTATCTCCTTGTTATAGTTGATCATTTTAGTAAATGGACCGAAATTGTTCCCTTAAAACGAGCCTCCGCGAAATTAGTTACCGATTCTATTTTAAATAAATATATTTTAAAATACGGGGCGCCCCTAAAAGTTATATCGGATAATGGTCCTCAATTTGTAAGTAATATATTTGAAGACATGTGCCAAAAACTGGGCATACGTCATTTAAAAATGGTCCCGTATCGGCCGCAATCAAATATAGCGGAACGGGTCAACAGAAATATAGTGAAAATTATCCGTAGTTATGTTAAAAATTTTCATAAAAGCTGGGATAACTATGTCAATGAATTTGCTTTCGCCCTTAGGACCGCAAAACATGATACAACGGGAAAAACTCCTGCTGAGTTATTTCTAGGCAGAAAGATTATAACACCGTTAGATAAACTATTTTATGTGCAACAAAGAGCCCCAGAATTTAAAATGGGTGATATAGAAAAACTAATAAAAGAAGCAAAAAAGAATACAGAAGTAGCACAAAGAAAACAAAAATTGTATTATGACTTGAAACGACGGGGAGTAACTTATAAAGTAGGGGATGAAGTACTAAAAATTAAGCATTCACTTTCTTCAGCACCAGAAGATAAAACTGCCAAATTTTTCCCACGCTTTGAAGGACCATATGTTATAGAAAAAATAACTCACGCTGTTGTAGTATTAAAGGCAAGAAATGGTGAAACCTGTTCCGCAAACATTGACCAGATAAAACCATTCTATGACCGTAATAAAATGCAAATCTTTTCAGATCTTTTGCAGGATCCGGTACGGCAGACACCGCAGGTACAAGTTCCAGAGGTGGGAAAACGACAAGTACAAGGGCAAGCCAATGAGAGACAGAAGCAAGTGAAAAGAAAATTGCCCCGCGGAAAAATTGAAGGTACAAAGAAAAAGAAGCCGTTCCACCGTCCAAAAAACAGAGTTCACGAACACCCCCAGAATGAAGAAGGGAGAAGGACGACGTATGTGGAAAAGACCGGGAGAAAGGACGGCAACTATAACCCGGCTGTGAAACGGAAGATTGACTCATCCGACAGAACTCTCCGCAGCAAAAGTCGCCGAACTGCGGAAGGGCCATCAGCGGCGGAGGAAAAAGTACAAGAAAAATTTGAACGGCCAACAACGAGGTCCAAGCAGGATCACGACAGAAGTTTCCCGGTTCCACCAAGACCAGCTGCCTTCAAACGGCCAAGACCACAAGCAGAGGACAGAAGGAAGATGTTCAAGGGTGGCCGTAGTGGTGAAAAACGGAAGCTTCCAGAGGAAAGCACTGAAGGGCGAGCCCGTACAAGAAGGAGGATCAACCAAGTTACGGTCTGCAGCACCTTTAAAGACTGGGCCCAGAAAAGGATGTCTGAATATTACAAAGATAAGTAAAATTTTGTGTTACTTTACAAACTTAAGTTAATCTTTCATTCTTACTGCAAGTGGCAGATTTGAAGAAGTTTTACCTCATGCGAGGTCTACCTTTATCGCCAAAAGGGCGAGAAATGAGTTGTGACCGATTTTCTTATTATGTTTTTCAATTACTCGCGCGTAAAACTAAAGTTGATGTATAATAGCGTTGTATAAAGACTTAAATATTGTAAAAAGTTATTGTATAAATTTTATTTAAAACATTCTAACAAGAAAGACGTTTTAGTCTGAAAGACTTTTTGAAATGTAGTATTATTTCAATGTAGAAAGAATTGGCACTTGCTTTGAAAAGAATAGAAGTTAACAATGTACTACTAATGTATGTTTTCAAATGTGTAAAATTAACGGCATCTTGATATGTTCTTGTATACATGTGAACTGTTATTTTGAATGTTTAGAAATAACGTGATATGGTAAAAGTGAAAGTAATGTTAAAAAATTTGTTATTCGTGTGACTGTAAAGATTAAATCATGGTGAATATGTGTTAAAGGTTGAATGATGTAGTTAGGCTCTCTGACGCTACACTTTAGAGTTAGCCACTTTCAGAATAGTACCTCAGGGTCTAGAGTTGAAATTAGGGTGTGTTAAGAGGTCTCGTATGTTGAATTTTAACACGTTAGTGTTTTGATTGTAGGAGGAAGTGTTGAACACATAGACAGAAACACATTCGTGTTTGGTGTTTTTACAACACATGTCAGAGAGCACGGGGAGAGATAATTAAAATAGTCATGAATGAAATAAGAATGTTAAGAAAAGTATATTCTATATGTTATTTGCAATGTCATTCTGTAACATTTCATTAAACTAGTTTTCCTTCCAGATCTCTGGAAGGAACCAGAATTGAATAAAGCTCCTGTTTTGATGCAGTACAGATGAAAAAGAAAAAAGATTGTTGTATATTCCGGGAGCTGCTATTGTAACAAATTTCTTTCTTTTAAAATTTTCTAGTTTCTAGCTAAGTTATGTTTGTAAAAGTTTGGCCTCGCGTTAGTTTCTAGAGCTAAAAGTTTTCAACAAGGTCGTTTTAGACCTCAGTTTCAAACTAATTAACTCTGGCGGGAAGTATGTAAGGATCTTAAGTTTTACTAACGTTTATTTTATTTTAAATCTTTACTATCACTTCTTATTTTCTACTTCCGGCCAGAATTATAAGCATGAAGGAGTTTATGCAAAGTTGTCTGGCGAACGCCAACTATTTAAGTGTGGCCTTTTTGCCAAGCAGAAGAGAGGAAGCAGTGAGTTCGAAGCAGGCCGCTTACCTTAGAAGTTACGCAGTTGCTACTTTGCCTTCCAGGCCAGAGGTTTTAATCCTCTTGATAAATTAAACGTATTGTAGTGTTCACAGTCTCTGTGCTACATACGCTTCCTGTTATTATAAGGCCAATCTTATTCTAAAGTTAAATTAGAGTTTAGTTTTATTTTGATATCTTTTAAGTTAGACCCCGAGTGGAGGGTCATTGTATTCCGAAGTACGGAAGTCATTGTATATAAAGAAAAAAAATAAAGGGTTTTGTATACCCTTCGTCTGTATCCTGTCTACTTACTACAATTAGTGAACATAGCTTTAGTAAGCTCTCTGTTCTAGTCAGGTCATTGTATGTTTCCGAAGAAGGTTAGAAGAAACATTGAACCTGATAAGCTTTCAAAGAAACTGAAAATTAAATGTTTTACAGTGTTAGCTTTCTTCCTTCTTACCTCGCATTCAAAGCCTTTAAAATGTTGATGGTTAGAGAAACTTAAGCGTTTGTTCGGACTTTGCTTATATCCCCTTCAAATTTTTCATTTTAAAAGTCTTTTATAATATTAACAGAGACTCCAATTTTTCTTGCTGAAATCCGTACCAATTTTTCTTGCTGAAATTACTACGATTAAAAACGTTTCGTGTTGGTAACTCTTCGGATACTCATTTCATGAATGCCTCTAAACAAAGTTGTAGCAAGTTCAATAAATGCTTTGTATTTTGCATAATGCTGCAATACGATTATTATCTAAAATATCACAAAGGAGATTCATTTTAAAATAAAAGACTGTGAGAAATAATTTTTGTACCTGGGTTACAATATGCAAAGTAGAATATTGTTCCAAAAATAAAGCAATAAGAGTGATTCCTAAAAATTGCTTTAACTGTGCGTTCAAAAATTAAGGGAGATAGAAGATACTCAAGTTTAGGACAATATAATGAGTCTGAATGAAAGCAAGGAAAACGTAATTTGCTCGCTGTCTGGTTTCGATCTCTTTTCGTCTATAGCGCATATATGGATCATCACTCACCGTTGTTTCCTAGGACAACTACTAACTTCCTTTCTTACAGCTGGACTTGTCATTTGGGAAAGCTTTCCAAGCTTGTGAAACAATATTTTTATTACTTCCAAACTTTTGGGTAATAGACGTAAAACCGCGCTCTTCCTCAAGCTTGCCAATCGCTCTACCACGTGTAAAAGCATTTTGATGTTTTCGTAGCCATACTGCACATATTTCACTTGCGATAATTCACTTTTATAAGAATGCCCAGAAATTCACTTTCATTTCTTCTTTTTAAGATGCCTTGCTCTACGGGCGCTGACTCTTCATTTTGGGCGTGTCGTACCTCCTGATGTCATAGTGCTGATTATTTGTATATGCATCTGCTTTCTACTGAGTTGGCTTTTCATTGTATTGATCGCAAAAAGCCCATTTCAACAATTTCATGATTCTATGTTGAAAATTGAATTTTGCTCAATAATGTAGGAAAAAGTAAAAACATCGACTACGTTGATGTTGCTGCGATCATGGGAATGTGATCCAGAAAGAATAGCTAGGTAAACGATCAAGTTAATAGCTTTCATAGTGCAATGGAAAGCCGGATTGGTTAGGATTCGAAAGGTCCGGAGTTCGAATTCTAGTGAATTTCCTTTTTTGTTAAAACTTTGACTCTACGAATATAATAAAATTGGGATTATGCTTTTAGATTTAGTGACTACATTAAAAATAATAAATAACCTTGTTTCTTTGTTTTATTCCTCTTCGAACATAAATATGTGTGTGTTCAGGTAAATTAAATTATTTTTATTATTTTAGTTCCTCGAAAAATTAAGCTATAATGACCTGTACCAATTTTTCTTTCTGAAATTACCACGATTGAAAACTTTTCGTGTTGGTAACTCTTCGGACACTCATTTGATGAATGCCTCTAAACAAAGTTGTAGCAAGTTCAATAAATGCTTTGTATTTTGCATAATGCTGCAATACGATTATTATCTAAAATGTCACAAAGGAGATTCATTTTAAAATAAAAGACCGAGAAATAATTTTTGTACCTGTGTTATAATATGCAAAATAGAATATTGTTCCAAAAATAAAGCAATAAGAGTGATTCCTAAAAATTGCTTTAACTGTGCGTTCAAAAATTAAGGGAGGCAGAAGATACTCAAGTTTAGGAGAATATAATGAGTCCAATATTTTACAGAAACAGAAGACATTTTATTTTTGAATTATATAATCTTTTTTGAAACAAAATACAGTAATAGATGAATAAAATCTCTGATTTACTTTAAAGCAAATACGTATTAAATTCAGAGAAAAAAATACAGCTCGATAATCTGATTTTTCGAATATATGATTGAGCTATCCCTGTTAATTCCAATAATTGGAGTTTACTGCAATACACTCTGAAGCGCATTTAAGGCGATTTGCTCTCTTTTTTTGGCGCAATAATTGTGTGGGTTATTTCTATACTTCATAACAGCATATAACTTTATTCTTAAAATAAACTTAGCTCTTTCCACTTTTAATTTTAGTATACTTTTCCTATTGAAATATTTCTGTGTGATAAGAATTAATAACTAAATTTCGCAATGCCTAAGTTACGACGGAAAAAAATTCACATTAAAAAATGAAAAGAAATTCGAGTCATGAATTTTCTGCTCACACAAATTAAATCCATGAAACTTTGCAAGTATCACATTTTAATGAGATAACAATAATATTATGAACCACATTCAGACATTCGATGGAACAAAGAGAGAAAACAAATCTGTTTTATTCCAAACTGCATCACTATGATGGATTTAAAAGTGAATGAAATTAAATAACCATGATATCAATAATTTAAAGCATGTTTTTCAAACAAAGAAAAATATTTTCATTTAAGTCAAATAAAGGTAAAATCTGAAATGAAAATAATTATTTTAGATATGTAAAATAATTAAACTGGGCATCTATATTAAGATTCGTATTCAGAATTTTAGGTGAAATAAGTTATAATATCTTTAAAACACATTAACAAAATTTTGCGTTTGGGGCATTATGAAATACATCTATGTTCTTCAATTTAGTGAAATCTGGTTGAATGTAAATAATTCAGCTTGAACTCAAAAAATAATTCGCATTTTCCTGCATCCTAAATCAAAAACTCGGTAGTATATTCCCCCTTTTACCATGCGGAACACCATTCACCTTTTATTAGAAACAAAATCCATTAGATTTATTTTACGGTCGGGCAGGAAATTTTTTTAAAGTAACACTACTCTTAATTAATTTCTTCAGTGCAGCATAATGTAAAGTTAAACAAGCTGCGAAATTTCGTATTGAATTTTCATAAAAATATTCAAATGCAAAATTTTCTGAAAACCATACATTTTGTAATGCTGAAAGCTAATGTAGTGAGAAGTAGCAGAACATCCAATGGAATAGAAGAGTAATGTAGTACAAAAAGAAGGGAAAGTCTTAATTATTAAAAAAGTTGAATACTTAAACCGGGTTGTGGCAATTAATGGAATGGATTTATTCCTTACAAGTGCCATAACAGATCTTAACTTGGATGAAGATATTGTCCTTTCTATCTGATGTCCTCATTCATTGTTCTTATGATACAGGTTAGAACTTATTCCGATATTAGTCACTAAAAAGCTCTTTGTCAACATTTCACGTTATATCTGTCAAAATGAAGATTGTCGGTCAAGGCAAAGTAGATCGAGAATCTTCCACTTGTATTCAAGGAACTATATTATGGCTGGAAATGGTGTAGATGGGATCAATGTTTACTTATTTTCCTAGGAAGATGATTGCAAAATTTTCAGCTATGATATTCTACAGGACAAACTTTTAATATTTTAACTCTACATAAAAGAGAGGGAATTTTCAGAGTCAGAAAGAAGGTACGGAGAATATGAAATATTAAAATAACACAGAAATACAATTACCTTTTTAAAAATTAAGTAAATGAATTGCAAGCAACGAGAGAAGGTGTTAATTACAAGTGGCCATAGAATATGTTAATTACACGAAAGCTGTGAAGAATTGGGCATCAGAGGTACAAAATGCATTCACAGAGACTGGAAGCTCTGAAGAACTGGGCATAAAACAGACTTAAATTATAAACGTTTGGCTAAATGTGTAAACCAGCCACACAACCAGCACATCCCTAGATCTAGAATCAAACCCACGGCCACCTATCTATGTTTTCGATGGTTTTATCCGCTAAGTACAGGTGGACACAAGAGAAAACATAATGGACACATACGTACCAAACGTACAACAAAGGGAGACACAGTGCTTCCCAGGCCTCCAAACGTGCGAACGAACGAGATGGCTCTTCCACGAATGACTGTGGGAAATGACTCATTTGTAAACGTGAAAGTAATATCATATGCAGCGGCGTAGCAGCATCTCATTGCCAAAGCAAGGACCATTATTGCTTGTTTTGCTGCAAAAATATAGAAGGTAACAATTACTTAATGCAGTTATAATATAAAAGCACTTGAAGTCCTCTAGATGATAACACTTCATTTTTGAAGCAATATTGGCATTACGCTAGGAAAAAATACAGAAAAATCTATCAGAGGTAGCTGGAAGCGTATGCTTAGTTTTTAGTGGAATGAACATGTTATCAGTTAATTTGGGCTTTAGAATATTTTTGATGATTCTAGTTACTTTCTATTCTTACATAGCTTACTTTTATTTCTAAGTAACGATGATTTCGGTCATAGATGAGAGACATATTGATGGTTTTGTTTTCTAAATGTAAATAACCTTCTTCGTCCTTGCAGAAGACGTATACGGCTAAAATCCACCGGCAAGAAATTAACGGCTTCATTTTTTTCTATTTTTGATTTCGCGTATTGACGCTAGATATCATATGCCTCTATAATTAATGCTTGAGGAGATTTATTAGAACGAATTTGTAGTGTATGCATGGCTCTTTCACGCACGACGATGCAATGTTAACTCAAAGTTGTTTTGATGAGTACTTGCTTAGAATGCAGTTTATAAGAGAGCTTGCAAAATGAAAGTTAATGATTTAATGTGTTATATGTACGCAAAAGACCTGAGCCCAAATGCTACGTTGTCGATACGTCACTTTACGCTAATGGGGCTCTTAAAATCCATGAGACCTTGTAAATGCTGCAGTCGCGCATTTCAAAACAACTTTATAATTCATGTGGCCTGACTAACTGCCATTTCTCAACGCGTTGCCATTAAAAGCGCCAATAGATCTTTATCTTTCGAAGTAATGCTTATCTAATTGAGCGATTTGAAAGTAATGTGAGTACTTAATAATTTATTTTATTTGTAATGATATTTGATGTAATTTATTAGAGACCTGATTCGTATAGTTTATAATATGCTAAATTTTTAATTTTGATAAACATTTTAACGATTATTGCACTCGATAAAAGTGTTCCTAACGTCTTATGTTACACACGTCAGAACGGAATAATAATTTCTGTGCAGTCTAACCGCGAATTTTCCTGAAATTCAAATTCTTCTTTTCCTTTCGTATTAATTTCTTATTTATTAAAATTTGGGTACTTACTATCGATGCTTGCACTGACTATTCCTAGCACACCACCTAAGATGAAGCAACCAGCATTTGTCCATCTCCGACCAAACTTATCTATAGTAAAAAGGCAAAAAAATATCCCAAGCATCTCAGTTAGTCCTCCGACACTGTATGCGATGTACATGTTAAAAGGTAAATTACTGGATTCTAAATTATTACCATTATAGCACATGCTGGCGGCAAACCTATAGAGGAAGACACCATAAATTTTAAATTTTTTGAAGTACATGTGTTTTATGAATAAGCTGAGCATTATATAACTGATATTAGGAATTTTGTAATTTTTAGCATTTCTCAAGCATAAATGCAAATATTTATTTAATAATTGATACATGTTCTCGTTATTGATCAACCCCGTGCATTTAATTATTAATTTGATACAGCGGTTACATACGTTTAGGAGAGACGGAGTACACACAGTTAAAATGCTACCCTCATATTACAACCGTGCATCTCCACCTGAATGCAAAGTATACTCAGTATAGGTGTGGCCAGCAAGATCACCACCAAGATTTCACTTACGTTGACTACTTCTTCACTTCTTCTGAGGGTACGTCAAGACACTGGTGTATGAAGCCCCCGTTAACAGTGCTGAGGAACTTGTTGCATGCATCGTGGCAGCTGGTGGGGAACTCTGAGTCACGCCCAGTATTTTCCAGAACAACAGATCTTCCATACGGCGGAGATGATGTGAAGCCTGCGTCACGGTCCGGGGTCGGAGTTTCGAACACCTTCTTTGATGACGATCGTTGTCTGTTTTTGTTCTAATTTCTTGGTTTCTGCTATGCTAAGCATAATAAAAACGTTTTTCTAAGCCTGTACGTCTTTCCTTTCTTGTGTTTTACGTTGTCGCTATCGCGCCGGGAAAGCGTTTCCCACCATGCATTGCTATGTGATTTTCCATGGTCTAGGTGTATTCTATCTCCTGAAAATTTGGATCCATTGTGCTAAAAGACCCTGTATATATATGTGATCTTACATTTTGGGCATTCAATTGCATGCTTTCTCAGAGATGCTGTAAATTAAAAATTTTTCTTCCCGTTCACCACGTCCCTTCGTGGTGTAATTGGGAAGTGCGTCCAGCTAGCAATCGGAAGGTCTGAAATTCAGGCGCCAGAAACGGCATAGCAGCTCCTTTTTTCGCAGCTCCTGTTCCAAATAAACCTAATGACTTTACAATATAACGTCGAGAATAGTAACAATAATATAATATAATAATAATATAGTAATAATAGTAAAAATGTTATTTTAATTCACTTTTCATTTGCTTGCCTCACATTAAAAAAATCGTATAGTAGACCATGGCAAAGTTTAGAAATATTTAATATTAATACTTGAGTTATGAATTTTCCAAATAGTGTAATAATTTTTATCTAAAAATATCTTTAAATATCTTTAAATATCTCGAACATTCTATAACTGTACGTGTAGAAAAGGCGGGAAAAGCAACTTTACTACGGGGGTGTGGATTTAATTCCACGTACTTTCAAATAAGAGAACATCGCCATTAAAAATGAAAAGAACATATAGTTAGAATTTTAAGTGTATTCTTGACTATGGAATTTTATTACAAATATATATATACAGACACGTTATGTATATATATATTATTATGTACATAAAATTTCGAAGTTTTGAGGCAATGCCCAGTCAAATTTCTATAACCCGAAGGAAACCGTAAAAGGATTCTAGTAATCACAAATTAGACTTATCGAGAAAAGTTGTTTGCATTGTTTTCAAATTCTATGCTTCGACATTCGTTATCGTCTTACAGAAGAATGAGCTGTAAAGTTTCCCTGTAATTTATCTCACGGCTAAATAAAACGTTAAAATTTGCCTTCGCGTTAGTTAGGCATTTAAAAAATTTATTATTTCAGACGTCTTTTTCAGAATTAGGTAATATTATTAAAATTTTTTACGAAGTTGTTCTATGATTATCTCAAGCATAATAGAATGTTTTAATATTTATGAAATGTTTTATGAGTTATTCCACGCAGATAGTTGCTCCATTATCCTGATATCATTTCCCAAATGTTTCTCTGGTATCACTTCTTTTTTCTAGTGAAGCCTAAAAAATAATTATTTCTGATTTAATTCTGAAATCACAGCCTCATAATTCAGGAGCTTACGGATTTCATTTTTCACAAAAAATTCTTGTTCTTCGAATCGGTTTTTCACAAGACCAGCCAGTCAAATAAATTAAAAAAAAAAAAAAAAATCACTGCCCTGCCATCTCGCTTTGTTGTGGTTACAGAGAAGGAACAAATATGTACATTGGCAGGTTGTTTTCATGAGAGGAAATTTGCAGTAAATATCGCGTGCCTGGTTAAAATTAAGACAATAGGCATGTTGAACACAGAAATACTGAATAGTAACTGGGTGTTTCAAAACGTATTTTACGTAAAGATTTTAAAATAAAATTTTTTTCGTTTATTTCTAGGGAAAATTTGAAGTCTTAAATACGTTTTGTGTACAGTGGGACTACTGGGAAATACAACAGCTTAATACTGTTGAAGAAAGCAGGGTACTTACGTATTATCGCAACCAGGTTGGCGCTATTTGTAAGTTTGAGTAAAAAAGTATGAATAGAAAGAAAATGTACATTTATTAATTGCAGATAATTTTTAATACAGTTTTTTATATTATTTTGTTTTAAAATATAAAATAGCGATTAAACCCTTCCGGTTTCGAATTTGAATAAGTTGCATAATTATTTTTTGGCGGAAATCTTTTGGCTATTGCTTTTAGCACTGATTGAAAACCGTATTCGCCATAGCCATGTACACGTCGACTTATTTTTACTTAAAAAAACATCCCAGAATTGCACAAAAATGGCATCGCGCACACTCTTGACTTTATCCATGTATACTGCTATTTTCTCATAAATTACAAAAATTTGCACGAAAATGCAGGAAAATTTTGTGAATCTCCACATGCTCTTTTTACGAAACTACGTATAACACGTAGGGTTGCCGTAAGTAGGGTCGCCAAATTTGGCAATTTATGCGAATTTTGGCCTGGTTGCATAAGTACCGAAAGTAGTGTAATACAATTACGCGAACATTTTTATAATATCTTATTGAAGCAATATTGCCTGCCATTTAAGTATTTAAACTACAGAGAACATTCATTCACTGAAATGTTTAAGAAGGTATTTTAAAATTTAAACGTTACTTGAGTGTAACACATTGTTCTTCAAAAAGTAGTTTTATAAGGTACTTACGCCCCCCCTTTCCGCATGCCTTCGTGGTGTAAAGGTAGCAGACTCGGCGCGTATTCGAGAGGTTCAGGGTTCGAGTCCTGGCGAGGGCACTGCGGATTTCTTCGATTTCCTTGCTTCGAAAAGTTCTAAAATGACTCTAAAGTGGTGCAAAGTGGTGGATGATGATTCTTCACCGCCAGATTTGGCGACTAGGGACCCCTAATCCCCAGTCGCCCTTTAAAAGGGAGAGTATTTTCTCCCTCCTTCCAGAATTCCTTGGCGGTGTAACGGTTTGCACACTAGGCACGTATTCGAGAGGTTCATTTCCTTTATATTTTGATTGTTAGCCTTTTTTTTAGGCCTTTAAATGTTTTCTGATTTTTATATTTCTTGAAGCGCTTTTATATATTATGTAGCATAGAAAACAACAACATGTAGGGGAAAGAAATGAATTTAATGAGATTAATTGAATTTGTTAGAAGAGAATATGAGTTCAGTTAAAGCGGTTTAAAGTCTCAGTGAATTCATTAGAACGAAACGTGTTAACGTTTTCTAGTTGATCAACTTGGTTTGAAGCTTAGAAATACTTTTCCCTTGACAAGTTCTGCTTGAAGCTTTAAACGGAGGAGATTAACAAAAAAAAAAAAAAAAAAAAAAAAAAAATTGGTACTCTGTAATTTTACCCTTTTTTCAGTAGTAACGTATTTAGTTTATCACTTGCCTTTTCTTATATATTTCATTTCTACATGATGTTTCAGGAAAATGATAGGATGCTTTCAAATATTTAAGCGGCTTTTGTTAGGTTTTAAATTCTACACTAATTTGAAATATATATATAATTACAAAATTCTTTTGAAGGGCCCACCAGCGGCCGAGCGGTAAAGTTTCTGAATACTGGTAGTTCGGTCTCGAGGTTCGAATCCCGCGAACGGGTTGGCTGCATGGGCGTTTTCGTGGTTTTCCCCATGTGTAACGTGTATACGACTCAGTTTCCCTTAGAAAGTCCTCCACGAAGGCATCCCTCCCCTTAGGCAGTAACCCTAGTGTGCTTTGCCATAATTAAGTACACCAAACCAATTCTTTTGAAAAAGCGAGCTGACGTTTCGTAAGTTGATAATGTTTGCCAACTTACTACAAATATGCATACCATATGGGAATCCTTTTGAAAAAAAGTCGCGAAAACCACAAACTTGCACCTGATAAGCAACTTTTACCTTTTCTTTTGTAAAAAAATGGCATATTGCGTCAAGGTGATTGCGTTAATACGCGAGTACTCTCTAGTGATGTATTTCGGCGGTAAATATTCTCGAATAACAATATTAATTTAATAATGAAATTGCCCTTTTAATTATAAAAATTCCCCAACACCAAATATTTTCCGTTTGAGCACATATTACGTACTAGAAAGCTTCAGTACTTATTCCAGCTATTAATGTTTAAAAATCTGAAATGTGAAACTTCAAAAGATTTTTGTTAATTAACTTATTTGCCTTATTATTTTTTCTGTGCTGTCACTTCTACTTTCGTCAGCTCCCGCAGAATGCTAATTATCTGCGTGCAAATAAGAACAGAATTCTTGAATTTTCATCGAGAATTTTGGCAGCGAAGGTGACCTACGTGATATTTTCCAGCCCAGCTCTCAGATTTTCTGTAGACCGCTGTTAGCCTTTTGCTAGCCGCGTTTGCTCGCGTTTCTAGAATCCTGAGTGAAACCTTGATAGGAATTTAACTTGTGAATTTTGGAAAGTTAATTACTTTAATTTTACTTCAATACTTTCATGTTAGTTTATAAGGTATTTCTTCCACTTCCCTAGCGTGCCTTCGTGGTGTAACGGTAGCACGCTGGGTCGATATTCCAGAGGTCCGTGGTTCGATTCACGGCGAAGGCGGTTGCATATTTTTCATCTCTCTGGCTTCCAAAAATCCTAATATCTCTACAAGTTTAAATCTAATAAGTATGGAATTGTAAGTACAAACTGTGCACTGTTAAGTTTAGAGGTGTAATACAAATGTTATTTAGACTCTCCCATTCCCACTGGGTTTATCTGAGCTAACGAACACAACTAACGTAGTCGACCCATCTTCAAAAACCAGTTTTTTCCCATAGGGCAGCAAGCTGAAAAATCTGAACTGCAGGTATAGCGGAGCTAGTCGACACATGGAACTGACTCCATTAGCTCAGATAAACCCCAGTGAGAACGGCGCTTGTGTCGCAAGTTATGCTAAAGAAAGTTAATCTAATTAATTGTATAGTAAATATGAATACTTACTACATATCCCTAGAGTCTGAACATAAAATGTGAATCTTAAAGATTAAATTTCTTTAAGCTTCACATTTCATGTTCACACACTAGTAGATATATGTAGTAAGTATTCAGATTTACTATGCAACATGAATACTACATTACACTAATTGCTTTGTAACCCAGTAGTAGAATATTCGGAAAGATGTAGGAACTTACAGGAATCATCACAAATGTTTGTAAAAAAATAGCTAAACCTTGCAAAGGAATTATCGCATTCTTTCATGCCTGATGTCATGGAGTAAAGGGTAACACATCCGACTAGCAGCTGTAAGAGATTCGGTTCTAATCCAGGTGAGGGCATAGCTGATTTTACGAGCTCCTTGCTCCTAGAAGAATAATAGCTTTACAGCTGCACCCGAATGAAAACATGGTGGAACAGTTTTAACTTAGCTGGCTAACTTAGCTAAGCATAATTTTTGGTGAGAATTTATATGGTTAATACGCATCCCGATCGAACTAAAGAATAAGAGATTTGCCAATTTACAAAAAAAAGTTTCTTCTTGTGAATAGCGGAAATTTCTAGAATTACTATTTTTACATTTTGCAATTATACGTGATTAGTTAGCAAGAAATTTTTTAAGTATCACAGCTTAGCTGTATGGTTATATTTATTTAAATTCTCTGACTGTAACAACTCATCTGGGAAATAAAAGGGCAGTTATTCATCTAGAATAAACATACTAAAAGTTTAATGTTTTCTTACTCGGCATCGTAAAGTGGAAGTTTGCTAAAAATGATGCTGTAAATTGATGCTTACCAAATCACAGAGAGAAAAATAAGCTTTTTCCTCAGGTTTGGAGATCGTATAAGCTGTAAGATGATACTGAAAAGTGGAGCCTCGTTCTTCTTTTTCAGGTTATCTGTTTTCTCATCATCAGTTTTAGAGTTGCATCGATTACCTCTTGTTGAAGGTTTAGAATTTCCTTGAGATTTTACCTCCTCGTATTGTTTTTGCTGAAACGAGCATTTGTTTACTTATTCTAGAATAACACTGAAAAAAAATGTCCACAAAATATATCAAACGACGAAGTCATGCTTGTAAACTTCAAACGCTTTTCATGTTACTCAAGTCCTAATTACTGAAAGATGGTATTTAAGATATTTTATTTGATGGGGGCAGGATTTTCCAGACCAGTTTATGAAACATTAAAACATTGCACATATAACTTATTATTATTAATAGTAAACGTTTCATTAATTCTGCATTACAGTCAATAAGCATGCAATGCAATCATAGTATAAGAAACATCATGAAGCCTTAGAGATAAGCGTTAGTAATGAAGAATAGTGTTTTCTTATTATTAGATTTCTGTATGTTTCCAGTAAATAATTTTATATTAGTGATACATTAAGAAAGTATGCTCACGACTCAAATATGATGATTCACAGAATCGTGTAAATGTAGTTTAGTAAATGTTTCACGTAAATGTAAATTCCATCTTAGAAAAATAATTAGTTGTCGAAAGGTAATTAATTAATTTGCAACTTATAACTTACTATTAGCTAAATAGGAGGATAACTTGCTTGTAACTTGCAACTTGCTCGTTAAAGCCTCGTGGTATACTTTGTGGAGCACGAGGAGTTAGTATCAGAGTTAACAAAAAAAAAAGGGAGGGATTTTTTCCTAGAAAAAAACAGCCGTTTAATTATTACTGATTAGAGAAATTTTAGTAAAATAAGCATATAATGTCCTTTATCTATATACATTTATGAATGATGCTCCAATGAATAATCTCTTGAAAATTATGTTTTCAATGTTTGTTTTTCAATAAATTCTGTTTCGTTCTCGTTGAGACCTTTGGAAAAGATTTAAGTTACCTAACAAGACTATTTTCATATTAATTATCAGAGCACGCATGTTTACCGTCGATCCGTAAAGGTTGCACGAGTCTACATTATTGCAAACATTTCGCTTTTTTACTTTTTTGTATCATTAATTTACTTTTTAATTCGCCTACCGGGCTTACCAGGCTTCAGACATATCAGTACTGGCCTTACGCACATTTTTTTAGAAATTGAAACTTTTATGCTGCCTTCTAATTGATAATTTTCAAAAATTATTAATTCTGTAAGATTTTATTTAAAGCCTTTCTAAAAAAATGCTGAAGAAAGTTTCCGTCATGGAAATCTTTCAAGTCATGAAAGTTTTCGTTTAAGAAAAAATAGGCTAGCTCTCATGGACTGGATATTTTTAGTTGATTTTATTTCAATGCAACAAATTTGTATAAACTATAACGTAGACTTGACAATCATAAACTGAGCTCGAAGTTAGAAGAAAGTTCAGTGAATTACCACTAAATATTTAAAGCTGTTGTGAAGTGAAGTAGTAATTGGAGCGAGGCGCCGCTGTTCAGGACGTTAAGCCTGCATGCTGAATTTTTTAATGTTTTCTTTTTGTATTGCGGACAGCTTAGAAATTGACATCTGAAGCAAGAGGGACTGTTTGATGGAAATAAATGTTTTTTTTAGTAAAATTTTGCTTATTTATTCAAAAATGCACCCAGTCATGGGTAGAGACAATCCGTGATTGATTGAAATGTTCGTCTTTTTTTTTTTTTTTTTTTTTATCTGTGTTCTTCGTAATAAAAGTGCTACAAAGTCAGGAGAAAAGTTTAAAGACTCCTTTATGAACTCAAATAAATTTCACAGACGGCACTGATTCGTGGTTACAAAAGCCAATACTTTTGGCTTAACTCAAAAGTTAATGAATAACTTGAGCGCAATGACGTTAAGTACAGCCTAACACACAGGCTAATTATCGGGCAAGCTGCCTCTGACTTGAAAGTCGGCATAAACAAGCTTGATGACAGGCTCAACGCCACAGAAATCTAATCGCTATAGAAACAAAGATATCAGCGTTGCCTTCAAGCAGGTAGAACACGCTCTGATTTCACCTTTTAAAACCTTCCCTTAATATACTAACTTCCTTCTACCTTATTTGAATACAAGCGTGGTAGTCAATTTGCAAATCTGTCAAGAAAGTGTGAGTTGTAAGCAAGAGCGATAGGAAAGCTGCTTAAAATAACTGTTGTTTAATTTAAATAAATCCCCACGAAACCTTAATTTTTAAATTCTCCAACGAATTTTAATTCTTAACCACGAATTTTAATTCTTAAATTCTCCAAAAACTGTTTACAAAACTACTTATACTTGTTTACAAAACTTCGAATTTTCTATGCATATTTAAATGCTTGCAACGTAAAGGTGTCAAAAATCCTTCACTGAGATACATTCATGCATATTTGCACCCTTTCAGGCAATTAAACTCTTCGACTCTAACCTAAGATGAACTTCTCTTTACTTACGGAAGTATTTGTTGTACATGAAAGGCTTCACCTTAAGAGGTTTCTAAAAGTTTGATTGTTATCATTACCGGAAATCACAAACAGTGACAGCAACAATGCTTTGTTTATTTGCCGGAGCACATGTTAATAGCATTAGATTATACTAATCTTTGAATTTTTAACTGATTATTTGAATTTTTAACTGAATTTGAACTGATTATTGAGAAGAATACTGACGAAACAAGCTCGGTTTAAAAGATAATACTCAGTTGATAAACTCTATTAATAAGCAGTTTGAAAGTTTCTAAACAGTCATGAGTAAAAAGATATAAAAGAAACATATTAAGATAAGTCCAATGTTTGTGTGTAGCAATGTGCAGATTAATTACCGAAGAATTAACAAGAACTTAATAATGTTTGACTTATGCTTGATTACTTCTGATTCTCAGAATATTATTCAGCAAGGGTGGATGCCCTGAATGCAGAAAACGACGACTTTGTTTCATAATCCTTTTGCAATTCCCATTCATCTTTCAGTTTTATATGACATAAGACGCGAGTTTTTTTAACAAACTTCCATTCATTAAACTTCCTGCGCTTTACTTTGTGACATACAGTATTTATAATTTCATCTTTAATTAATTATTTATACAAACATTAATCATAAACAACAAAATTTTTCGAAGTTCAAGTAAGTATCTACCTATTATTTCTGATAGTGTTTTAAAATTTCCGATAAGTATTTGAATTAATCACTCTAAAAAGACAAAATGAAGTCATATTTCTGTAGTACATAAAGCATATTATGAAAGGAAATAAGAGTTTTTAGTCATTTAGCGACATGACGAATGATTTCAAATGTACAACTTGGATAAAAGATAAAACTTAAATTTCTGTAATCTAATTTCTCTGTAACTGTCTAATACAGCGTTTCTCAGACTTTTTTCAAGTGGACAGCACTATTATAAATTAAGTGTTCTGCTGACCACTTTATTCTTGACCCTTTCCAAAGCAGATTTTTAGCATATGTTACAGTATACTTGCATTTTAAAAATGGAATTGATTAAAATTCATTTAATTTTATATCGATATTAAGTAGCTAAGTTAATAAAAGAGAACTCGTTATGGTTTTTAATATTTCAAGGATATTAGAATTTGGATAATCTTTATAACATTAGTCAAAAATTAAGTAAATGTTAGTACTCACAATTAGCGAGATGGGTTAGCATGCCGATTCTTGCACAACTTTTATGTTTGGATGTATGTTGTTAAGCTTAAGTCTAAGATCGGCACATGCATCAGCACTTTGTTTACATTTTTAATTTCAATACTTTGTTTTTAATTGCATTAGTGATGAAAACACTTTCTCATACAGTTAAATAGAAACAGACGAAATTACAATTTTTAAAACACAGTTGTGTAGCTCATTACATTTCGTTGTTATTGGTACGATGGCGAGAAGCACCACAGTCATAGTGCTTTATATCCGTCTTTTGTTGCTAAGAGTAGATTTTAGGTTTCTGAATATGGCAAAGCTAACATTGGTTATCTGATTAAGAGAAGGAATGCCTTGCTAGAGGGCTTTCTAAAGAATTCACGTCACACATGGAGAAAACCAATCATGCAACTAGACCGTTCACCTTTGACAGAACCTAAGTCGAACTCCCAGCATTCAGCTGTTTTTACCACTCGGCCACTAGTAGGCATTACTAAGATTAGAAAGAGAGCACTTCCACTAGAGTGGGAAGTCCAGATTTAGGGTAACCAATAATAAATTTCATAAAATGTTTGTCTTGGATAGATAGGCGATTGATTGCAATGTGTAATTTCTAAACTCTGTGATTTATAGCGTGGTATACGCATTTAATTCGAATTTCATTTTTATCTTTTTTTTTTTTTTTTTTTTTGAAAATCTAGGAGGATCACAAGATAAGACTTCCAGAACCACTTGTGGTCCACGGACTACAAATTAAGAAACTCTGGTCTAATAAACTGAATAAAGCCAAATTTGTTCACGTGCTATTTTAAAGGATGAGGAAAAGGATTCTATGAAAGAAAATAATTTTAGGCAGAAAGTCTGTTGATAAAGAGAAATATATCTATGAGTTAGAAGAGATATGCGGAAAAGAGAATAAATAATTAAATATTTAAAGTAAATCTAAAATGAAGTACTCGAGTTTTAACTTTGTCTTTTACAAAAGCTAAGAAGAAACTTAAAAAAAACTTAAAAGCCTGTCATAGCAAATAGTATCGTAACTCATTCATTTTTTATTTAGCATGTCTGAAATATCACTGACCGATTACCGTTGTTCTGGGTTAGAAATTACATTTAGTACACCAGACGCTCAACGTACAATGCAATAAGTCTGGAAAACAATCCCTTACATGCTGCTGGAAATATTAAGACACAAGTCGGGGATATTTCTTTGACGACATTTTTTTCTAAAAGTAACCCAACAGCTCAAAATACCACCGCATATCAGATTATCTGAGGATCATTCTTATAAGCTTAGCAAGAAATTATCTTTTTCTTCTGCGAAATAATGATGTAAAACTCTAATCTGCTAGTTTTGCGTTGTGATGTAGAACTTGCATGAATGTCTCATTCAAGCAACCTCTTTTCAGCCTTGCAAATTGCAAAGTGGTGTAACATATGATGACACAGCTTGGGCTGTCACAGAGCACGATATTCCACCTTCTCAATGAAAAACTTGTCGATGGTGAAATCTGACCTGATATCACACCAGCAGAGTCGTAGCTAGGGTTTTCAGCGCCCAGGGACAACTGAAGATTTCGCGCCCCTACTGCTTGCCTAGGATGGAAAACATTTAATTCTAAAATGTCGTAACATCAGTTTGGCGCCCCTTGAATTTCCCCCCCTGGGACAGATGCCCCCCTTGCTCCCCTCTAGCTACGCCACCTGCACACCAGACAATAATCTTCAATAAATGCAGAGAAATTTGCCAAATAAAGCTAAAACTCTGACATTCATGGTCGGCAATCTGTAATACTAACTGTGTCCTCGATGCAGAAATGGATTTAATCTCCTCTAGGAATATTCCATACAAAATCACCCTTCATCTGATATTGTTCAAGCATGTACTATTCTTTTTCCACAATCCTTTCTTAGCAGTTGTTGCTGGCAGTTAATTTTATGTGGATGAAATTTGGATATTGATATTAGAAGGTTCCTTTCAGTTGTGCACGGAACAGGCAGTTGCATATCAAAACTTCATCAATTGCTTAAGCAAAACTAAATTCTTTTCTTTTCAAATATAATATATTTTTCTTTCTCATTTATTCTTCCATTAAAGTTCAGGGAGTAATAAAGAACCACGAATTTTATTTAAATGCCATAATTTGTGTCAATATGCTACCCTAAAATCATTGAGGTGTAAATGAACAATTAGAGAAAGAACTTCATTTTTAAAAATATTAAAAAAAACTGCAATACTTGTGCTAATTCATTTTTCCTCTGTTGGGGGGAAAAGGTCTTCGGTATCATATTTCATTGTACATCTCCCCCTCCCCCCGACTGATTTATGTTAATACTATTTTTTTTTTTTTTACTTTTATACTTATTACTTTCATTTTTACTATTTCCTTATTTTGTTCAATTCTGATTCTAACTGCATGCCTAATTTCATACTCCTGCATCTTTTTCTATCTTAGAAACTAACCTACTAAATAACTCTATTTTATTTAGTGTTTAAAAATATTGTGAAACTCTTTCTTTCCATATCATATGCGATCATACTTAATTGTGTTCTCAAAATTTGTTCAGATAGGGTAC
Source organism: Stegodyphus dumicola (assembly GCF_044657685.1). Taxonomy (NCBI): domain Eukaryota; kingdom Metazoa; phylum Arthropoda; class Arachnida; order Araneae; family Eresidae; genus Stegodyphus; species Stegodyphus dumicola. The sequence continues at coordinate 23,106,522 of NC_140780.1, read as the reverse complement.
AAGTTCGTTTCATGAGTCACATAGTGTTTGCTTTACCAAATAGTTCTGTACCGAAGGCTCGATATATTACTCTACGGAAGATTAGTCGGACTTATCCTGTTTTGCTTCTTACCTTCGTGATGCACATTACTTCTAGAATATTTGCAACATAATTATGTAATTATTGTTAGTACTGTAGAAAATTTAACATGATGTGTAAAAATAATTTAATTTCTTTTGATATATATATATATGAATCTCGGATTTATTTTTTTGGGAGAGGAGTGTAAAATACTAAGAAATTTATAAAATATGCCAACAAAAGAGAAATTTGGAGCTGTGTTTTCGTGCAGTTCTTTCGCTATTGTTAATAAATATATTTTATCGTCCTTATAACTTATTGGTAATGCTTCTGAAATAATTTGCAAATTATTGTAATTATGCACAGTTTCAGTTCCATCTTCCGAAGCCGAAGTTGTTTTACAGAGCGCATGCTGGCGCCATCTATCCGTAACATAAGTAATCCATTGCGTAGAAGAAACTTGAAATGCGTTTCTCAGCCAAATTAAATGCGCATTGTTATTTAGATTGACTGCAACAATATAGAAACTATTTAGCTTCAATTTATGATACTCGTTCTGTTAAAATATTTGAAGACCATACTGATGCAATATCTGAAAGATTTCAGAATTTAGACAGAAGCATGAGAATTTTTAGTAAAACGAATCATGCAAGACGAATTTTCGTGATGCCAATATTTAACTGAATATAATCAGTGTCTGAGTTCCTATAAACTTCCATATATAAATAAAAGTCTCTTATTATCCTTAAAATAAATTGTTATTTCGGATACAGTTAAATTCTAGTGGTTTACAAACGCTTACAAGGAAAGCAATGCGCTGTAGTCTCGTTTTGATACATACATACATACATACATAACGTGAAAAATTTCTACTTTCTGACGAGATACACGAAATTCCTTGCCATTATGAGATTCTGTAGTTCTTAGTTTCGTGGATCAATTATTTAGTGCACGAAGGAAGTATACCTATAAATTGTGCACAATGTTCTGAGAAGTCGTCGCTATGTATTATTGAATTTTAATTTAATGGGAAAAGCAGTCACTGTGAAATTGTTAGCAGTGTATCTTGAAATACCACAAAATACCCATAAAAATAGAATAAAATACATACATTATAAGTGCAGTAAAATATTATAACAAATAAAATAAGGAAAAGGTTTTGGGATTCACGATAAAACTATCTCTTACTTATATTTAACCAGCCACCAATTTATTACACTCTGCAATATTAGTACCTAATTATACGTTCTGATCTAATATTAAAGTAAAATTTTATCTTTCACTATTGTACATAAATATTACACTAAAATATTCCATTAAAAGTTGCATACTGTAAAACTAGACAAAGCAACAACCTTGGGCTTGGCATAGATTTAGTCAAGACTCTTGGTTACGAGGATAATCGGGCACAGATGCCGCTTCATCAGAAGCAGGCCCACCAGCGGCCGAGCGGTAAAGTCGCTGAACACGGTCGGAGGTTCGAATCCCACGATCGGGCTGGCTGCATGAGTGTTTTCGTGGTTTTCCCCATGTGTAACGTGCACACGAGCCAGTTTCCCTTAGAAAGTCCTCCACGAAGGCATCCCTACCCTTAGGCAGATAGCCCTAGTGTGCTTTGCCATAATTAAATACACCACCATCATCAGAAGCAAAGGCATCTGCAACGACGAGACAGCCATATTTGCGTTTATACCCTAAAGGAGTAAAGCAAACGAGAAGGTATCGCCATCTGCTGGCAGAATTAGAACAAAAATTGAAAACATTAAGTGAATAGAATTTTAAAAGTGTTAAAAAGGACTGGATGGAAATGAAACTCATTAACTAAACAAAACAAATCTTTGGGAAGGTGAAAAGCTTAAAGAAAACCCAATTTACCAATGGGAGAAGCTTTTTGGATAATTTTTGCAGATCCAAACTCAAAATTGTGATTAAATTTCCAACCATTATTAGCTATCGAAGTCTAGTCAGTTTCACCAATTTCGGACAGAAGATTCGTGTTCCTGGATTCGAAATTTTAAAGCTTTTTTAGTTTGGCTGATATATCTCAAACCACACTGACAAGATATGCTATAAATTCCCCAAGAATTAAAGTCATAAAAAGAATATTCAAGAATCGAACCATGGATTTGATTCATAGGCGAGAAAATGACTTCAAAAATTGAAATTCTGGAGATTCCGTGTGTCTGATATTTTCAGAAGAATTCTATTAGTTGATTCTTTACGCACTATATAATACTCTATAAGTAGGAAGTTTACAAACTGTGAAAATTTTAATGGAATCTCAGCATAAATCTCCACAGTCTCTCTATATAACTCTGTAGAAGCTATACCTAAAATTTTACAGAATTCCATAAATGATCTCTGGCGTAGTGTATAGAAATTTGGACCATTATTCTAAGGAAATCATTTTAAATTTCATTGGATTTTTATGATCATCACTGGATTTTTTATAGACTCTTATTAGACATTTGGCCCACCAGCGGCCGAGCGGTAAAGTCGCTGAACACTGGTAGTTCGGTCCGAGGTTCGAATCCCGCGGACGGGCTGGCTGCATGGGCGTTTTCGTGGTTTTCCCCATGTGTAACGTGTATACGAGCCAGTTTCCCTTAGAAAGTCCTCCACGAAGGCATCCCTCCCCTTAGGCAGATAGCCCTCGAGGCTTTGCCATAATCACACACACACACACACACTTATTAGACATTTTTCTAAGACTAGTAAAGTATTTTCTCCCTCCTTCCAGCTTGCCTTCGTGGAATAACGGTAGCGCTCTCGGTGTTTATTCGAGAAGGTCTAGGTTCGAACTCCGGCGAGGGCATTGCTCATTTTTCATGTTTCCTGGTTCGAAAAAATCTAATGACTCTACAGAGTTATTCAGGTCAACAAAATAAAAAAAAATCCTGAGATACCATTCGATGAAAGCAGTCTTATTCACATTTGTCTAAATTCTTGATTTCACTGCTATGAATACATGAAATAGAAAATTATTAGCTATCTTATTTTGCCTTCACACAAAGAATGCACTCATGTGCGTCCTACTTTAACGATAAGCAGAGAAGAATCCAGGATGGATAACTTATTACAATAGATACTGCCCTGTAAATCATTTAAATAATATAAATGAGAATATCAAAGTGCTTACATTCCTCCTATCCACATTAATAATAATCAATAATCTTTGTTATTTAATTTCATTATGTTTTAGACTTGGTATAAAATTCAATGGTTGCATTTTTATTTTTATTTCTTAGTTTCCCTACATTTTTTAGTCATTTAATTTTTAATCAAATGGTTGATCTTCTAATTAGATTTCTGCATTTTTTAGTTTAGAAATTGGGCCATATCTCCAAAGGTACAAATTGCATGCGAAATGCTCCATAAAATTATAACTAGCACTATTATTTTTTTTTCAGTTTTGAATGTTCAGTAATTAATGTTCGTGAATAATATATTAAGTACTTGCAAACCCTCATCGGGCTGCAAAGAAGTGAAATGTACTGTGACTTGATCTTTTTTTTCTGACTTATGCTTAAAAATGTATCTGTGGTATCTTAGCAACAATTAACTCCTCTTTTTGTAGATAGAAATAGAACCCAATAAAATTCATCTACGAAGTTATGTGTTTTTGATTTAATCAAAGATAATTTGCGAAAACAAAACTGATCATCTTTGAAATTTATGCAGAAAGCATTCCATATGCCAACAATAGTTGAAAGAAAGAATTCCGTAAAAATGAATTGTACTGACGTTTTAAATAAAACCATATGCAAAATTTCAGGAATTGCAAGACTAGTGTGCGTGGGCTTTATTTAACCTTAATTATATAAGTATATTTCAAAGTACCTAATTGTTCTTTTCTTAGCTTTAGAATTTTTTAACATTTTATGTAAATGAACCGTGTTTTATAAAGATGGGATGAATTTTAAAAGGGAAGCTAAAATACTTCACAAATAACTATGGATTGCGTTTTCGGCCCTACTTTTATAAAAATGCGGCGAAGTGAAAATTGTATTTTATCTTTCGTGTATATTTATGTACTTGAAAATGGGAAAACATGGTTTTAAAAATCATATTTTTGACCAAATATTAGATTAAAATTATCGCTATCAAAGCTGGTGCAGGGTTATTGTATTTTATCTCGTTCAAAATACGTTAAACTTATTTCTCTGCTACATTTTGTATCCTCCTTTTCCAGTAATTTTTAATAACTAATATCTGTTACCTACAAAGGCAAAATAAGTCACAGATATGACCAGTTATAAATTGGAAAGGTTTTGTTTTGCTTATGTATGATTATAGCAAAGCACGCGAGGACTATCTATGAAGGGGAAGGATGCGTTTGTGGAGGATTTTCTAAGAAAAACTTGCTCGTATTCACGATATTCAAAGAGAAACCCCAAAAATTTTTCCGCATCTAACCCGTTTGTTTGGAATCTAACCCAAGTAATCTGGAAAGGAGAAGGAAAGGTGTGAATTGCAAGGAAGCACGTGCTCAAGAAAAATTGGATTTATGGTTGTATTCTCCCCTTCTCGGCCTGAGAATGCTATTTATTATTTTGTTCGTGTATTCTCATAAAAAAATCAGTGGTATTTTTAATATAAAATTACAGACGTTTTATATCAAGCTGAAAAAGTGTAAATGTAAAATTTAAAATTTGGTGAAAAAGCAACTTTAGTTTGGTGCAGATTTTGAATAAAACGGTTTGCAAAAATATTTTTGCTCCCCAAGAAGTAACTGTGTACATATAAATTTAGTGAATTACTGTAGGTAGATGCTTATTTTCTGAAGGGAAACAATAGCGCTTATGTAAAACATTTACTTTAATTATCATTTAAAGAGCATCCAGAAATTATTCAGGAAACGCAAGAAGATAAAGTTTTATAGCGCAAACAAATATTAAAAATTAGAGCAGAAATAGATAATAAAAATTCATTTCATATAGTGATAAATTATTATCCGACATCGAGTCAACTGGCGTTTGCACAACTTTAAACCTAATGATCTGTCCAGATAACAATGCCCCATTAGAATCCGGCTGAATTTCCATTAGAGTAATGCAATTTTTCTGTCAATATAACGATTCGTCGATCGGCCAAAATCGCGTTAGAACGACACTCTTGAATGCATGATTAGGTAAAATGTGAGGCTTTCTTCTAAGAAACGGATAGTTCCTTTTTTCTGAAGGCTACAAATAAGAAAAGTAAAGTACAATTTTGCCCAACCACTTTCCAGCACCTTTACTTTGAATTTCAAACTATAACCCGGAAAAGAAATAGAATGATTCTTTGGAAGGTGTCATATCTTATGACAATAGCACACTTTGAACAAAAGTGCTTTATTTATGTAAAAAAGATCGAATTTATGTGTGTTTGCATCGTACTGAAAGTGAGCCTTCTTCAAGTTAAAGATACGCAGACGGGCCGCAAATGATCTTTCTTTTACTCCTTCTTAAGCTGAATATTAAACTTTTATTAAAGACCTGATTCTTCGACACGCGCATTGTATATGAATGTATAAAATATTTCTTTAAAGTGGCTGGTTTAAAGCGCGGTATTTACCATTCCTTTTCTTTTTCAAATCTGGCCACCTTTTTTATATTTACTGGATACTGATTTTCTGAGCTAAAAAAAATACATGAATGTTTTCATTTGCTTTGAAAGGAAATGTAAGTCCATTTAAGTTTGTCTTGCTCTTCCAATGTGATATTTTGTAGTTTGCTGCTATGTCTCGATTATAAACAATTAAGCTCAGCTTTATTAGTCGATACTAAATAAAAGACTATAGAGGCATTAGTTTTTTTCTTTTTTTAAAGCAGGAGAAGTGAAAAATGGGCAATTTCCTCGCCGGGACTCGAACCTGGACATGTCGAATATGCTCCGAGTGTGCTACCGTTACACCACGAAAGCATGCTGGAAGGAGGGAGAAAATAGCTTTACCTTATATACTACCTCTTTTAAGGGCGACTGGGGATTGGGAGTCCCAATTGCCAAATTCTGGTGGTGACAAATTATTGTGCACCACCTTTTAGTTTGGGCGCCACTGTAAGTGTCATTGTTTTTTTTTCTTCTTCTTGTTTTTGTTTTGTTTAAGTAGGAGACGGGGAAAAATATGCAGTGCCCTCGCCGGGACTTGAACCTGGACCTCTCGAATAAGCGCCAAGTGTGCTACCGTTACTCTACGAAAGCATGCTGAAAGGAGGGAGAAAATATCTTATAAGACTTTAGAATACATGAACAAGAGAATATTTCTGAAAGGAAATTGCTGAACTTTCCAACATTCTCAAAAGTACTTTACTTAAGATTATTAAAAATAAGACGCAACAATGAATGCAAAGGAGAAAAACGCACGAAGTTTAAACAGAAAAAGAGAAGAGGAAATCTAAATACACCTTCTTAGTCACCTGTAGAATGAATTAAGGTGTATGTGATCAAAAAATATCGATAGACGGAAATATTTTAAAACTAACGGCATAGGCGTATTCAGGAAAACTCAAGAAAATTGAAATTAAATGAATTATAATTTACAGGCAATGAATTCAAAATCTCAGGACAAAATTACAATATGTGCAATTATTTAAGAAACATTGTGTGAAAGCACTTTTGAAGTTTCTGTAGTAAAGGAAAATTAAAAATAATAAATATTAAAAAGCTTTATTGAAATTAATTCGCATGACATATTTAAAAAATATTGTATTAATTATTATCTGACACATCTTTTGTTTTTCAAAAATTAGTCACAAAGTGCCAGAAATTAATACACGGAGCCAAGTATCAGTGTTTCGTGGGGAGAAAACATCAGGAATGGAATAGAAACGGAAGGATTTTATTCCTAACAGTAAAATCTCGGAAACCATACTGCTTTAAAAGTTCACATCTCTTTCTGTATAAGAAAACATAGAAACGTGGATGAAGGGTGACGTTTTTCAAGAATGCTTGCAAAATTTGTTAAAAACGTAGTATTATAGAAAGTAACTATTCTAGTATTCCTTAATAATTACTTCTCAAGGTAATGTAAGGAATTCAGGTTTCACAACCTATGGATCAAGAGCTAATGTATAGTTCTAAAACAGCTTTAGAGAAATAGAAGCGAATAAAATTTTAACTGAATTAGAAACTAGAAAATTTTCTGTTATAGCTACACCAAGTGTTTTCCGCTTTGAAAAAACCTTTTGAGGTATTACTTCCATATCGATGCCTTACAAGAGATTTCATCATCGAGGTTTTCTTAAAAAATATCTGATAGAGAACTTCATTACATGGAAGGTTTTCAAAAGATCTCAAAGTACGTGATAATTTCGGAAAATTTCTTCAAGGTTTATACCGTAAACAAAACATTTTCTAATTTGTAAACGATTTATCCAAAAACGTTCTACTTACAACTTTGGCAAATTCTCAAAGCTCCAATTATCGCAATTTTTTCAATGAAAATGTAGATGAGAAGAACAAGGCGTATTCGAAAAAAAAAAAAAAAAAAAACTTAACGAATGCATTATTGAAGTTAAAGCAACAAGGCTCAGTGTAATATTCATATATTTTCAGGGCTAGTTTCGAAGGTTTAAATACAGAACCTTCTTCAGCTGCAGACTGCAAATGACATTTGTACTTCAAGTTATATTCTATATTTAAACCTTCGAAACTAGTGCTGCAAATTTATGAATATTTCGCGGATTCCTGTAACTTTAACGACTCTAAAAATAGCTATTTTAATTCAAATAAATAATATAATCGAAATAATGTAAAGTTTCTTTTAAAAAGAAGGAAATGAAAGCCAATTACTTTATACTCGTTGGTTGGGTTATTTGCATTAGATACAAGGATACAAGGCTAAAAATACTATGCACTAAAATATTTACAAAGCCGACACAACAGAAACACATACAAACATTAGTACATCGTAATACAAAGAAACACAGTTCACAAGAATTTTTAAAAAAATTAAGCAGCAGAAATAAATTCTTATAAAAACAAACAAAATAAACAAATAACGATTCTTATAAAAATAATGGATGCGACAAGCATCAATTTAACATATAAAAAATTCATAAAAGCTGAAACTATAAACATGTGGTTATCACGTGGTAGAGATGCCTTTTGTACTCAATAGCAAAATATGCCTCAGGTACCTTAGAAATTTGCATGTTACATATTGGGTAATATAAGTAAACTCAAATATAAGGTGTTAAAATGAGAGAGTATACATACAATAAGATGATAAACATGTATATATTTTAAAAATTTAAAAAAGATTGGGATGAAGTGAGCCTAGAATGAATGATTCGGATTCGTAAGAAATTCAAGAGACCTTTCCCTAGGAATTTGGTTATCTCCTAGTTTTGTTCTAGGTTTAACCTGCCTCAGTTTATTATTACATCTGCTTTCATTTAAAGAGAATTCGCTGTTTGATAAGTTTTTGTATATAACAGTAAGGAAAAGGTCGGCTGGACATATTCCGGCAAGTTTTGCTGCTATGTAAGCTTTGCTGGCAAGTTTTGCTGCTATGTAAGCTTTGCTGGCAAGTTTTGTTGCTATGTAAGCTTTGCTGGCAAGTTTTGCTGCTATGTAAGCTTTGCTGGCAAGTTTTGCTGCTATGTATCATTTCTCGCTGGCTTAAAATAAACAACTTACAGAAAAAATCCTTTATCAGTTCCTAGAGAGTCGTTACAGCATTAGTTAACTATTGAAAAAGGCAGTTACATTTTATTGTGCGATACATAGCAAATTAAATTACTTGAATAAAATAATATAGATTATTCCTAGGATCAGTAATTAATTAATTTTTGTAGCTGAATAAATGAGGTCGGGTGTTTTCTTAAAATTACATTCAGCTATACTTTATGGTGAAATAAATGTCAATAAAATACCGAAAATGGCCATTTACATTAGAATATATGTGTATGAATAGCAAACTAATCTCACTGCAATAGATTGCGCATCAATAATTATATCGTAAAAGTATCAAAACATGTTTCTTTTATTTATGAAACATTTTATTATAAAAATATGTTTCTCTCATTATTAAACATCTTTTATTAATTCTGCGAGACTAATTTGAAATGGAACTTTTATGTGTTGGGGTGATGCAAATTTACTTCATCTCTCTTTAGCTTTATTGTTCCCCTTTCTTCTGAATCACAAGTTCATAAAAGTTTAAAGTTCTTTAGAGACTTTTTGTTCTGAAGTAACCAGAATTTCGACCATTTGAGAATGATTGTTGAAATTTATTTCCCGAATAGTTACTAAAATCCTGTTATTTATTTTGAAGCAATATGAGATTTATCCTACTCCAAATCGTTAATCAACATAGTTAAACGGGCGCCAGTGGCTTAGCGATAATGCCTCTGAACACCAGTAGTTCGATTTGGGATCAAATTCGGGCCAACGTATAAGGTATTTCTCCCGCCTTCTTAGTATGCCTTCGTAGTGTAGCGGTCAGCAAGCTGGGCGCGTATTCCAGAGGTCCGCTGTTCGATTCCCGGCGAGGGCATTGCCCATTTTTCAAATCTCCTGCTTACAAAAAATAATCCTAATGTCTCTACAAACGGGCTGGCTGCATGGTTGGATTCCCCCCTCCATGTGTAATAGGGATACGAACCAGTCTCCCTTAAATGTCCTCCACGAAGGTATCTCTCCCCATAGACAGATAGCCCTCGAGTTGCTTTGCCTTAATCAGTTAACCTAACTGAACATCAGCACAATAAAGCTATTCATTTAAGTTAATATCAATGATTGGAACACTAAAGGTACTAACTTCTTCCTTAAGCTTTTCAATTATGTAATCTTTCTCCATGTTCTTGCCATTAATCCTGGCCATTCGGTGGACACACTGAGCCGCCTCTTCCAAACGTCCTTGGGTTATCAGCCAACTTGCTGACTCTGTAACAAAGCTAAACGATTTTTCTTTATAAGAAAATGAATAGAAAAGGCTAGTAACTTATGAATTACAAAACATATTAACTACTTAATAGTTTAAAAGTGTTCTTTTATTAAAATATGCTTATTACAGCCAATGTTCCAGTCCAGAGTTTCTTTAACTGTGGGTCGCGACACCTAAGGGGTCGCGGGAACTGCAGCAGGGGGTCGACCAAAATTTTAGGAGTTTTGATATTTTTTTTAAGTTATAATAATTTTACAATTACCAAATATTTTTACACAATGTATCTGAAAACAGATAAAGATAAGACAATACAGACAAAGAAAAAAAAAAGAAAACGTTTCGACGTTATTTTTATAATATAAACGTTCATTTTCCTTGCTTCGCACGTGACGCTGTCATTTCGTCTTCAAATTTACTTCAAATTTACTTATTTAAAATTCTCACATTGTTCTATGTCTTAAAATTAGAAATTAAAGTTGGACCTAAAACTGCAATAGTATATTACAGTGAAAAAATTGACAGTTTCACTCACGCGTGTGTCGGATTTGCGCAATCTAATAATTGATTATTTAGTCTTTTATGAAGCAATATTGGGAAATTAGTTGCATTTGTTATACTTTCAGTTAATAAAAGACTAAAATTTTGTTAATATCATATTTATTAAATTAGCATTATATACACGTATGAACTTAACCCTTAAAGTCATGAAATTTTATTTTTTTAATTAATTCAAAAATACATTAGGATTGATATAAAATAGAAAAAAATACTAAAAAAATCTAAACTAAGTTTTTATTCTAATTTTTAAAAAATATTATTGTCAAATGGCTACATTATACAAAAGAATATGATAGGCAAATGTGTAATAACAATTTCATGTAATAATACATACCTTATAAACTTGTTCAGACAATTTTAAAACGAATACATCAAAATAGCAAAAAGCAGAAAAATCTAAAATTTGTTAACACAAATGATGTCCACACCCTATACATCAACTCACAAGAATGACCGTTACACAGTTAGTGGTGCCACCGCACTGAAACTTTCAAAAACATAATACGTAAACAGTATGTATCCAACTGGTTACACTATGCAGTAAGTTTTGTTTTGATTTACATGACGACTAAATATGAGAGATTTACATGACCAAATATGAGAGATTTACATGACCAAATATGAGAGATTTACATGACCAAATATGAGAGATTTACATGACCAAATATGAGAGATTTACATGACTAAATATGAGAGATTTACATGACTAAATATGAGAGATTTACATGACTAAATATGAGAGATTTACATGACTAAATATGAGATACGGCCAAATGGCAACTACATGCATTTAAGAATTAAAGCAAAGAGGTAACAATTTTAAGATTTCTGTGCATAGAATTATTTTTGGCTTACATACTTCTAGATTAAAAAGTTAAAGTACTCGTTTATTAATTGAAGTAACGTTCTTACGTTTATTCGAATTTTTAATTTTATCTCAAATTTCTAGTTCTAGTTTTGGGGAAGAGGTGGAAAAAAGATAAAAGTTCTTCGAAAGTCTGAACTTACAATGATGTGATGACTGCTATAATCATGGGGATCCAAGAAATAATTAGGAGATATTTCCAATGGTGAACATAATATGCAACCCATGGTAAAGCTATACAGATAATTGAGTAAGGAAAAGACCACATAAAAGTATTCAACCGTCGTTTCTTCGGTCCCGTATATTCCACAGCTGAAAGATAAATAAAAGTTATTTTAGTTTACAAACAATTCTAGTAATTCTTAGTTCACAAATAGTTTTTAGTTGAATTCTGGTAATCTTTAGTTTACAAACACTAATTTATATAAGCAGTTTTTAAAAATCTTTTCTATATATCAATGCATTACTATTCCTTTTTAATTTATGAATAAATACCAAAACAACAGTTAAACTTCGGAAGCATTATTTTTGCATTATTTTGACCGTTTCTGTACTTTACATATTCTAAGCTGCATTCGAGAAAAGTGACGTATCACCACTGTTTCCCTAACAAGTTCTCCGTCAAAAAGAATCCCATTATTAGATTAAGGTATCATTCGATAGAAGATAACGATACCTACCCTCGCCCAAACGAAATTTACTACAGAAGAAAGGCAAGGCTATCTGTCACATGTTTAGAACTAATACCATTTATAAGTTCCTCTGTCAGCCTACTAGCTTAGGATCAAAGGAAAAGGGAAAAAAGTTTTTTTTTTTTCAAACGGAGATTTTCGGAAAGCAGAAACTTTTGATAATCACAATAATATTTTAGTCAGATTTAAAGCCGCTAACAACTTGTTTGGTGCTTTTCTTTAGGTTTAGCTCTGTCTATTAGGAAAATGCCAATTAAGCCAGATATTTAATGCTACTTTAATGGAATGACAGGTAAACAGATTAAATTGACTAAGTCAACTTAAACATAAAGGGTCGCATACAAAATGCAACACTTTATGAATTTTTTTAATGCTAATCAAAACCTTTTTCTCAAAATATACATGAAATAAAAAGATGCCTTAAAAGTTATTTTATTATGACCTTGTTTCTCTGTATTTACTATATTTGTAGCTAAAATTTACTTTAAGCGAAATTATTTAGATTTTTACTAAAATTCTTTGTTTTTTTAGCATTAAAGGTAAGTACAATATCAACATATAAAGCATATTAAACTCAAACAAATTATCGTAAAAAAGACTGCATTAGGATACATTTGTTGTTATTTAAAAACAGAAAAGGAAAGGGAGAAAAAGTTATTTCGTTTGCCTGGAACCATATCCTTGAAACTACGATTCGCAAGACTGTCTTCATTAGTAAAGTTGCAATTTGATTTCGACCATTTTAGGCAACATGTTGTTAACATGTTGAGCGCCATGTCAGCCATCTGTGGCTGACACTAGACTTTCCGTTTAGGACGCGTCAGCCATCTGTGGCTACCGCTAGACTTTCCGTTTAGACCGCGTCAGCCATCTGTGGCTGATACTAGACTTTCCGTTTAGGCCGCGTCGACTGCCGCTGGCTGACAGCGTGTAACATGATATATAACTATACAATTTATACTGTTTTATGGAATTACAGAAAAATTATTTAAAATTTACTTAATTTTGATTTATTACAGGACTAATGGATTTCATTGAAACACGGTAAGCATAAAAACGGTTCTCCATTACAGCTATTACAAATTGTGATAACTGTCTTAGTCTTTTTTCTGGCCATTACTCTACCAGCTTCAGTTGCATTTTTATCATAACATAATTTACAATATTTTCGTACTTCAGAAGCTTTTTCCGGTTTTCTTTGGAGTTTATGCTGTCGTTTCTTAGATATTCTTGCATTTCTGTTTGATGGAATATCTTCTTTTTCACAACTTGTAAGGCATAGCGCTAATTCTTTCCGAACTTCAGTAATGCTAATTTTCTGCTTCGTAATATCTTTGCATACAATGTAACTATTTACAAAACAGACTTGGAGCGTAACGTATTGAATGAATGCCTATAGGAATCACGTTCCAAACGTAAACTATCTTCTACTGCGATAAGAATCGCTGACCCTACGCTTTTAAGCGGCGCGCGTGGCCTAAACGGGATTGCCTAAAAAATACGCTTGGCGCTCAACGTGTTAAAAAAGAAAACAGCTAAGCCTAATCCTAAATTAAACGTACCTTATCTGTGGATCAGTATTATATTTATTTATCTTATATACCTTATCTTATATTTCAGTATTAGTAGTAGAGGGTTTGATTTAGTTAGTGAATTCGTAGAGTCCGAAGTTTCTGGAAGAGGAAACACGGAAAATCACCAATGACCTGGCTGGGATTCGCAATCTGTACCTTCCAACTGATTGTTGAATGTACTAAGAATTACACCACAAAGGCACGTAGTGGGAAAGGCGAAAATTTATTACAAAGTTACAGAGTTGGACTTCTTTGGAAGCATAAATTAGTATAAAAAGGCTAACATGTGTAAACCGAATTGTCGGTGTGTCTGACATAATTGCAGAGACTTGAAAAGGTTTAAAATAACCATTATTAAAATCAGAATATGAACATAAATTCACCTCTCGTTCTCACAAAAGGCACTCTTTGTGGTGATGCATCTTAAAGTAACAGTAAGTTTCATAATTTAAATAAAGCCTTGTACTCGAAGACTACACATTTAACTTTCTAAGTTGGCTCAGAACTTCTCATTGGCGTAAAAATTTAAATGACGGCAACTATAACGTAAAGACGAGTAATTAGTCTTATCAGAGCTTGCAAAACTAAGTAACATGGCCTCGAGAGGCACTGTCTTACAATCCCAAAACCTCAACTTAAATACTCTCTAAACTCATTTACATTTTTGGTAAGGAAACTGAAAGGAGAAGTTACAGAAAAGGCTGAATTTATAAATAACTGGTTAATGCAAAATAATAGTAACCATATAAAACATTTGAACAAATTATCCACCATATTTTAGTTCGTGTTCATTTAAAGAACTTATTTGAATTTTTAGATGACAAGAAACCATGAAATTCACGTATGCTGTGTGTATGTTAAAATATTCGTTTTTAAACGACGCCTTAATAAACGGTATCAGCATGTTCCTATTAATATTATCTTTGAAATACGGCTAAAATGTCTGTATTATTTTATCTAGCACTTTCGTTTTCATTTCATAAAGGTAGAAGCAGGAAAACTGAGTTATACGTTGGCTTTTACAATGAAATCTTATATTACTTTTAATGCTTTAAAAATTAATTTAAAATTTAACGCTTCTTGGCAATTTGTCATTGGCCTAAACTTGGTGTATTTTTTCATAAGCTGTCCTTAGTTCTTGATCCGGAATTATATCCAAATTGCCGGTAAAAATAGGATTATGGCAAGAATCAACATAAGGTGCATAATGAGGTTCTTTACAAAAACAGTTAGCCTTCGTATCTTCTTCATGACGGTTAATGATCCAGTTACTGATGGTCTTAGTATATTTAAAACATATCTCAGCTTTTGTGTCTATTGCAGGAAAAAAGCTTGTGCTTTTATAAATATCTTGTAAAAATTAATGTAATCAGACCTTGGATGCAAGAATATAACGATACAGAAAATGCGTGAGGGCTTCTTTTTACAATTATCTAGTCTATATTTTATAAAATCTGAAACTAAGTCTTTAATATGATCCTTCCCTTTAAAGTTGTTATCGAAATAGTTTTGTATGAACATTAATTGCTTGTTACAAAAAGTTATATATCTGAGTAATTAGACTTTCAGTAAAGCTTGTGTTATTTAACCCTTTGCGGCACAGTGTGTCCGGTCTGGACACACCTAAAAAGTTCCTTCTGTAAGCTCAAAAAAATTGAATGAAACAGTATTTATAGGTTACTATAGGTTGCTCTGAACCTTCTTTATTTATAGTAGATGGCAGCTCAACACAAACCAGTCCATATATTTTAGCCATGTTTAGTTTTTCAAGACCCTCATTTTTCAAAGAAATCTTCCAGTAGTCTAATTAGGCCTAAAGGAGTACACAAGTAAAATTTTGTGAAGATGGCACATATGGTTTTAATTCTTTAATTCTGTGGGTGTGCCCAGAGTGGCACACTGATTTGAATAGAGCTTCGAAAAGAGTGCTGAAACGAGCATTGTTGTTAGTGAACTGACCGATGAGATGCGGAGAAACAAAGAATACAGACTCTCAGTTGTCCTAGATTATCAGTGAGCCCTCTCTAAGCACAACTAGGGTGCGCCGTTTGATTTTAGGCAAGATTTCAAGGTAAAAATTCAAAACTAATATAGAACAAGATTAGCATACAGCCAAAAATTAACATAGAAATTTCTTTTCAAACAATTCCTTTTATACCCTAAAAAAATCTGGAAGATTTCTTTGAAAATGAGTTGGTGTTGGTGTATTTAATTATGGCAAAGCACACTAGGGCTATCTGCCTAAGGGGAGGGATGCCTTCGTGGAGGTCTTTCTAAGGGAAACTGGCTCGTATACACGTCTTTGAAAATGAAGGTCTTAAAAAACTAAACATGGCTAAAATATATGGACTGTTTTGTGTTGAGCTGCCATCTACTATAAATAAAGAAGATTCAGAGTAACCTATAAATCCTTTTTCATTCAATTTTTCTGTGCGTACAGAAGGAAATTTTTAGATGTGTCTAGACCGGACACACTGTGCCGCAGAGGGTTAACACAAACTCCCCTTATGGAACAAATGTACGACGCGGAGCCTACAAAGTGAGTTAATTAAACATTAACTATTACATGCATTGGTAAAACCAACCAAAACAGAAAAGGGCAGCACTTCTTAAGTTCGCTTCATTTCTTAGCCTTGATCTGAAATTTTCAAAATGTATGAAGTTACGCTTGTTAGTTTAAAACAGTCGACAAGTATCCTTTCACCGATTCAGCCCACCAGCGGCCGAGCGGTAAAGACGCTGAACACTGGTAGTTCGGTCTGAGGTTCGAATCCCGCGAACGGGCTGGCTGCATGGGCGTTTTCGTGGTTTTCCCCATGTGTAACGTGTATACGAGCCAGTTTCCCTTAGAAAGTCCTCCACGAAAGGCATCCCTCCCTTTAGGCAGATAGCCCTCGTGTGCTTTGCCATAATTAAATACACACACACCTTTCACCGATTCACCTGTGCAGAGCCGTAACTAGGGTTTTCAGCGCCCAGGGACAACTGAAGATTTTGCGCCCCTTTCTGTGTGCCAAGAATGGAAAACATTTCATTCTAAAATTTCCTAACATCAATTTGTCGTTCCCTGGCTCCTGCGGCCGGGGACTCCCCTTGCCCCACCCTAGCCACGCTCCTGCACCTGAGAGCAATTCTCTCGAAACTTATGATGCAATAAAAAGGGATTTGCAGCACATGTGGGTTTTGATTGCAAACAGTAGGAACATAACCTGTTAAAACCCTTGTTCCGCTTTAAGAAAAGGATAAGTTAGATACGTTTTGGTCTTACAATACCGTTTAATAAAAAGGTATGAAACTTTAATTCTTATACGAGGCTCGGAGGAAAATATACATATGAGAAAAGTGTTGCTCATTAATCAAGTCAAAATACCATCATCCTCATATAAAAAAAAAACTGTCTAAGGATATCCTTAACACGTTCACGCCGGGGCCAATTTTTATGTTCTTCGCCGTGAGACGGCGCTCGAATTTTTGCCGCGTTTCATCTGGCGGCGCGCGATTATTACCTGTTCAGACCTGTATACCAGTTGTACGTTTGCTAATAGTTATTAACTACAATTGTTATTAAAAAGGTGTTTATAATAAATAAACGTTAATTTTTATTATTTTAATTTTCAGCGTCTAATAACACAATCGAATGCGTACCATCGGTGGCACGCTCCGCCCAATAAGACAGACTAGTGCGGGCCACCGGTAGTACGCGCCGCCCGATGAGACAGGCTAGTGCGGGCCACCGGTGGCCCGCGCCGGCGTGAACGTGTTAATCAAAACTTTTAGAGACCTCATGGATGTTCTGCTATAGAAAGGTATGCATTTCAGTTACTGAATGCAAAGTTCTAAGACACCTTTTCTGTTAGGAAAGCAGAGATACTTAAACATGTGTTCCCATTCTGAAATGACAAGATTCAGAAATTTATTACGTAATGTAATGAAATTTTATATTTCTCCTGAAACCGAAGTGTTCGTTGAAAGCTAAAGTGGTCTTTAGTCTAATTTTGATAAAGTGTTCAACATCAATTCCACGTAGTACAGATGCTGTGGAAAAAAAAAAAAAAAGATATCTTTAATAATTTAAAGTACAGTTTGTTGAATAGAATTTTCTTTGCTTAGATGAGGTTACAAATTTACATTATGCATGTTTTTACAATCAAAGTTGTAACAGTCTGGAAAAAAAATTATCTTTTTTTATTCCTTGCTTTAAACCCCCTTGTCATAGTTTATTGTAACCATAGCTGTACGATAAATAGTTTAGCAGATTTTCATTTGCTCAAAGCTGAAAAGAGTTTTAGCTGTTTAGCTTTTTTTTTATGTATGCATACAGCGTTAGGTTCGAATGTATCGAAGTAAGATATTTTTCATTTAAACGAAAAGACAAAAAGCCTCTAGGTATTCTACCCTGCATTATAATTTTAAAATTAGTGTCGAGAACACTGCCGTAAGCAAAGGTAAAATCTGGGCAAAGAAAGATTTTTCAGGAAGAGCTTATTTGATAGAAGTAGTTTCGTTTGCAAGTTTGTTGCAGTACTGTAATTCTTCTCTTTAACGATAGCAATAGATGCATGGTTTGAGTACATGTTCTTAGGAAAATAAAAAATAATAATGATCAAATTTTTGAAGCATGCTTGAGGGTATGAATGGTATTAAACTCAGCATATCGTTTGAAATTTCATTTTCAAAGGTTAACTTCATTTGCTGATGTGCTGATATCTGAAGTTTATCCTACATTTACTTTTTTAAAATACAGAAACTAATATTTCTTTAAAATGTTTCACCTTTTTTCATGAAATATTCAAAAAAATGAAATAAATCTTTTCAATTGAAATTTCATTTTTGTTAATTAATATTCTAAATGCTTAAAATATTCATATTTTCTGCTATTTTCAGTTTTAATACCAGCTGTTCTCTCTTATGGATATAGTATACATTGCACATCAACTTCACATCTGTAACTTTTAATAAATGTTTCTCCTTAAGTTCTCTATTTGGTATCTCATTTATATTTATATTTCGTTTTACATAACAATGAAGGTACATATTTAATAAATCCTTTATCATCTTTTCTGTGTATGAGTTATTTGACTTTTGTTATCTTTTTTCTTGTGATTAATTAAATCAGAACATTTTTTTAACATATTTCTCTTCACCAATTGACAAAAAGCACATTGTTAAACAGCAAAATAAACGAAAAACTTTGATATTTTTCATCTGATTATAAAACTGAACAATGAATTTTTATTATAATTGAAAAATAATCATATAAAGAATGTATATTTTCTTATTTTTTACTAGCAATAAAATAGCGATTTTATTTGTTATCTTGAATCATCGCTAATTTGTTCATCATTCAGGGCAGCGTTGACAAGTAAAGTTTTAATCATAAATGACAATCTGTAAGAGAATGAACTAAACTTCTGTTCATCATTGACAACTGATTAATGCGGATTAATTTTTCATCACCTTCATGAGCGAAAGAGATTCGTTAAACTTTAATCGAAACTTGCGCCTGAGTAAATAAAGAATTTTCATTCTCCACGTTCATAATTAGAAACGTAAGGCATAATTCTTTACATCTACATCAATTCAATAGTGAATGATAAATAAAATCTAATTCATTATTATTTCATTATTCATTGCAAAAACATTTGATTTATGCCCAGTCCTGGCAATAAATAACCCACTGGCGTCTATAAACGAAGTTACATTTCAAACGCACAAAACCAGTTGTAGAATATCGTGAGAGAAATGAAAATGAAGCACTTCCATAGATCAGCGAGAAGATATAAATTTTAATTTGAACTCTTCGTAAAAGTGCATTTAGAGCTCACACTTGATCGTTTCGACAGAAGCTGGGTCTGAAGTAGGGCAGTTTTGTTATAAATTTTAATAAATAGAATGAAATCGAATCTTAGTAATCTGTAATCTGTAAACTGGAAAGCAGAAAGCTAAATGCTTCAAGAAAATAAAATGGAAAATATTCCGTCTCTAAAGATATGATTAATGATCTCAGCGTTTTACACTGGAATGAACAAAGCGTGAGCATCGTCTGGGTGTTTCGAGACTGCAGCATTATTACTATAGTTTACCTTCCTTATTGCCATATTGATATTATCTGTAATTTTATGTGGCATTTAATTTTTCAGTTAAAATATGGTTTAAATCTCTTATTCAATATGAATAAACTCTAGTTTATAGATTTGCATAAATTCTTAATGGGAGTTAATAATTTTTATTATTATAATAATTAAGAATTGTAATTAAAAATATTTATAAGAAATATTTTTATTATAATTAAAAATATTTATTATAATAAGAATATCTCTATAATTAAGAATTATAATTCTATAATAATTCTTAATTATAGAGGATGCTAGTACAGGATACGAAGTAAGAGAGTTAAACTTATTCAAAATAAAATTTTGTTACTCTTTGATAGCAATAATATTAATATCCATTTGTATCAGGAAAATTCTATTCTTTTAGTCCCTTATTTCTTTATAAGAATTTTAGTTTCATCTCTTTACTAAGCTTTTTTTTAAATATTTTTCACCTCATGTTAATAAATTAAGCAACGACAGTAGGCTTATTTCGTTTGGTATTCAGTTGTGGGTGAATATTTCATTAGGTGCACTGATTCTGTGAGACTGAGTTGGCTTGGTATAACTATTGGAGTTTAATGCAATTTAATCCTTAGATGCACGTAGTTGCCATTTGGCAACATGCTCATATTTAATCATGTAAATCAAATTAAAACAGAAATTTTAGCTCACTGCATAGTGTAACGAATTGGATACATACTGTTTAGGTATTACAGTTTTGAATGTTTCATTGAAGGGGGGCACTAATAACGGTGTAACGGTCATTATTGTGAGTTGATGTGCGGAGTGAGGACATCATTTGTGTTTACGAATTTTTGATTTTGTGTTTGTTGTTATTTTGATGTATACAAAGTTTTAAAATTGTTTGAACAAGCTTATAAGGCATGTATTATTACATAAAATTGTTATTACATATTTGCCTATCATATTTGTTTTTGTAAAAGTTAATAATATTTTCCCAAAACTTTGAATAAAAAACGTAGTTTAGATTTCTTCTTGTTTTGAGTATTTTTCCTATTTTATTTGATATCAGTTTTAACGTATTTTTGACTTTAAAAATGAAAATAAAAAAATCATGCATTTAAGGGTTAAAAGTTTTCAACTTTTGAATCAGGTCATAATGTTACTAAAGCATGTATTACATACTTGCATACATGTATTACATAATTGGATACATACTGTTTAGGTATTACAGTTTTGAATGTTTCATTGAAGGGGGGCACTAATAACGGTGTAACGGTCATTATTGTGAGTTGATGTGCGGAGTGAGGACATCATTTGTGTTTACGAATTTTTGATTTTGTGTTTGTTGTTATTTTGATGTATACAAAGTTTTAAATTGTTTGAACAAGCCTATAAGGCATGTATTATTACATAAAATTGTTATTACATATTTGCCTATCATATTTGTTTTTGTAAAAGTTAATAATATTTTCCCAAAACTTTGAATAAAAACGTAGTTTAGATTTCTTCTTGTTTTGAGTATTTTTCCTATTTTATGTGATATCAATTTTAACGTATTTTTGACTTTAAAAATGAAAATAAAAAAATCATGCATTTTAAGGGTTAAAAGTTTTCAACTTTTGAATCAGGTCATAATGTTACTAAAGCATGTATTACATACTTGCATACATGTATTACATAATTGGATACATACTGTTTAGGTATTACAGTTTTGAATGTTTCATTGAAGGGGGGCACTAATAACGGTGTAACGGTCATTATTGTGAGTTGATGTGCGGAGTGAGGACATCATTTGTGTTTACGAATTTTTGATTTTGTGTTTGTTGTTATTTTGATGTATACAAAGTTTTAAATTGTTTGAACAAGCTTATAAGGCATGTATTATTACATAAAATTGTTATTACATATTTGCCTATCATATTTGTTTTTGTAAAAGTTAATAATATTTTCCCAAAACTTTGAATAAAAACGTAGTTTAGATTTCTTCTTGTTTTGAGTATTTTTCCTATTTTATTTGATATCAATTTTAACGTATTTTTGACTTTAAAAATGAAAATAAAAAAATCATGCATTTTAAGGGTTAAAAGTTTTCAACTTTTGAATCAGGTCATAATGTTACTAAAGCATGTATTACATACTTATGCTCTTGCGACATTTTTTGTTCAATAATTTCAGAATAATCGACTAAACTTTTGATACTTGAAGTTCTAAGAATAAATATTTGTATGTATTGTAAAGTGATGTCATTGAATGATTGCGTCTCTTCAATGCTTTTATTTTTAACTTATTTCAGAAATGCTCTGAAAAACTTTCACATTTTTCGAACTTTTATTTTTACAATTTCTTTCTCTGCAGCATTGGGAGACCAATAACTGAGCATCCATCTTATTGTTCCTAGAAATTTCAATTTTCACATCCGAAATATTGCTGAAAACCTTCATGGAGTCTGTGATTGTCTAGTTCTATATATCTTCTTCAAAGTTAAAATTTAAAACCATTATGTGTAATTAATATAAAGAATTGTTGCCTGTATAAAATGTTTTGCTTCTTACATGTAAGCAATATTTGATATCTGTGTTTATATCAGATGTAAACTTGGGATAACCGACTTAAAATATCTGGGAATAGCTTAATACTATAACGCGTTTAAAGATATAGTGCGTTATAACACATATCTTACAATTTTTCACACATTTAGAGAACTTTACTAAACTCAATGTAATATAAATGGGCACAGTTCTTGAATGATATCACTGCTAAAAGTGGTCTCACCTTTATTCGGGGATGAGTTAAGAGAAAAATGAGGCATATAACGTAATAACCCAAACTTTTTTATAATATTAAAATCTTTGTATAAGAGCTGCAGGTTCCTTTTATGAAGGTGAATTTAATATTTACATTTAAATTGTTTTATATGTATGTATATTTTATGAATTGGAATCCGGTCCCAAAGGTGTGAGTAGTCAACTTCCGCTAGCCACCGCTACCTTCGGAACAGCACAGGTCATTATAACGTATATAGCAGTCAATTGACACAAGCTTTTAAGGGGTTGGTCTGCTGATTAATTGATTTGGGAAAGCACGCGAGGCCATCTCTCTCAGGAATAGTCTTCATTTAAGAACACTTAAACGAAACTGGATAGTATTTATGCGACAAAGAAAAAACCCAAAACCTCATGCAACCAGCACATTTACTGGAATTCAAACATGTATCGAAAAGCCAGTACCAGTATCAAAATCACTATAGTATTAAAACAAGCATATAAGTTTTTCTTTATCTCTCCAGTATTTGAAATTGTTGACAAAACAAAGAACTGACGCTCAGAACGCCCCGACTATTATACATATAGTGCATAATACTCAGATCTTCTAATTCTTCCTTGCTGTTGTTGCCTAAATATCCTACCTGTTGTGAAGAATTTTGATTGCTAATTCGAAATTTAACTCGTAGAAGTTTTAATAATCTTCTAACATTTAACAACTAGAACATTTATAAGTCCACAATGATTTTGGTTTATGTAACTATGGCAAAGCACACTAGGGCTATCTATCTAAGGGGAGGGATGTCTAAGGGAAACTGACTCGTATACACTATAAGTCCACAATGAATGCTAGAGTTATCGTATTCATTTTGTCGCAATAATTATTATCTTGATCAAATGCATGAGTTTTCGCATATGAGGAAAATCAAATTTTAATTCAAGATAGTGCCTTTTCTGGGGTACTTAGTTTTAATTAAATTTCGCCACAATCCGTAATTTTTGGTATCTTTTCTAATCATGAAGCCGAAGGGCAGTGCATCAAGTCTTCTCCCCTTATTTTCAAGACAGAAATGAATTACCATTTCGAAGATTTGCGTGTTTGTAGTTTGCATTCACTCTTGTCTTTCTTTTAAGCTTTGACAGACCTTATTCTTCTCTTTCTTTTGAGTCCATAAAAACGGCATTGAAATAAAGTTATAACAATGGATACTGTTTTTAAATGGATCGAGAGGAATCTCATCAATCTGCAACAGTAATTTTCTGAATGATAATGCCGTTCCTGTGTACTAGGTTATCTAGTAATAGAGATGCAATTGCCACTCAGAAAATTATTTTTTCAAAAATCTTTTATTTCTTCTATTAAGTTTGTATTGAAGAAAATTTGGCTCATATTTCACTAGGATGAGGAAAGTTACTCCTTTACAATTTTGTTTTAGGAATAGTGTTGTTCCTTCAGTACTGAAGTTTGGATTTTAAACTAAGCCTGTTTACTTATTCTGTTGCTTGATTACGTAATTTACTGCCATATAAAATTCATAAAAGGCCTAGATATTAGAATACAGAAGAATCAATAATTTGAAGAATAATTGTCCCCTGTTAAAGCTTTACAAACATCTTCAGTCATATATAATTACTAAATTTAAAGATCTGTTTAAACGCGAGTCAGTGCAGCATATGTTATATATTGATTCTTTCGTTCCTTGAACTCAATGTTACGGCTACATTAAAAACCGAAGAAAAGGAAATTGTTATTTTTTTTATCTAACATCTTTCAGTTTGTTTCACAAAATATCAAACTTCCGCAAACAAGAGGAGTATAATTTAATAAGCTTCAGCATTAGATTTATCTCTCGATCAAATGTCACATTTATAAATCTATTTTAGTAACATTAATTCACTTTATAATTTAACACTTTGTAAATCGAAACACCGAATTATCGTTGAGTACAAAGCTGCCTAGATTATTGCTGTTTCATAATGTTTCTTATGAAATGGTCAAATGCATTTCGTATAAAGTGAAAAATAAAAATAAAAAAATGGTATGTTAACTAAATGTTTTGCTATTATTTTATCCTACTTTTAGACAATTCTGCTATTCAGCCTTTCACATTTGTACTATATGACAAATTAAAATTGCAATAATTTTATACTTTATTATATATTAAACATTTAGAAGCCAAATGATGCAGGAAATGTGAGCACTTCTCTTAAGCTCATTGTGATAAACTGCCAATCTGCCAAATTAATTTCGAGCAACTGCGCTAATTTTCAATTTAAATACTATCATTCTTAAAATGAAATTGAATTGAAACATTATTTTAGTTGTATACTGGGTGCTAAGATTTTACAAACAAATGCACATTTATAAAATATTAATGTGCATTTGTATAAATGTGCATTTATAAAATATAAATGTGCAAAAAAATGAAACACTTTAAGAAAGAAAAGCATCTTAATTTCAATACGCTGAAAATCTCTTCATTCGTAACCGTACGAGACAAAGGAACTCTATAGAATCGAATAACTTTTCATTGAATAGTATTTATATGGTCAAGAATTTAAATCAATAATTAATATTTTAATTAATTACCCCAAGTAGCGTGCTAGAGACAGCTTTGAATCGCGTTTTCAATGGGAAAAGAATCTAGATTGGATGACTCCTAATATTCCCTTAAAGTTATGGAATTTACCACTTATCTATCCTAATGGAGAAAAATCAAACACATCATTATAAATTTTTATAAACGCAATCTACGTAAGTCAAGTTGTAAGGATCTTAAGTTTTACTAACGTTTATTTTTATTTTAAATCTTTACTATCACTTCTTATTTTCTACTTCCGGCCAGAATTAAAAGCTTTAACTTATTTATGCAAATTTGTCTGGCGAACGCCAAGTACTTAAGTTGTGGCTTTTTGCCAAGCGAGAGAGAGGAAGGAGTTAGTCGAAGCAGGCCGCTTACCTTAGCAGTTTTACTCGGTTGCTGGTTGCCTGCAAGGCCAGAGGTTTAATCCTCGTGATAATTTTTAAACGTATTGTAGTGTTAACAGTTCTCTGTACTACATACGGCTTCCTGTTAACATAAGGCCAATCTTCCACGTAGGCCCTTGTTTATTATTCAAAAGTTAAGTTAGAGTTTAGTTAAATATTTTTATATTCTTACGTTCAGACCACAAGTAGTTGGTCTCTGTATTCCGAAGTACGGAAATTATTGTAAAGAGTGAAAAATAAAGGGTTTCGTATACCCTTCCCGTGTATCTTGTCTACTTCCCACATTTATTGAACATAGCTTTAGTAAGCTCCCTGTTCCGAGTCAGGTCCTTGCATGTTCCCAAAGAAAGTAAGGCGGAACATTGAACCTGATAAAGTAGCTTCTATCTGAAATGTGTACCTTTCGCTTAATTTTGAACACTAAACAAAGTATTTACGGATATTTTGAAAAATGAAAACCACTTTAGAGAGAAAAAACGGAAGCCAACTCTAATAAACTGACAGCAGTTTTCTTTTGCTTCTTATTAACAGAAACCGTCCTTTGTAGGGTTATCTTAAGATCTGCTTTGTAAATTAGAAAGCACTGTTGTTTCAGGTAATTCTTCTAGAGAGTTAAAGCAACAATGGTTTCTACTTAACATTCCAAAATCTTTCTCAGAAACAGTAACGCGGAGGATTCATTTCCATTCTTTGGATAAGTAGGGGGGGCAATAGACATTTTTGCTAAGGAACACCAGTTATAATTCACTGAAACTGTCATTTTATATCTTCCAGAAGCGAAGAGTTTTTAAAGAGAAAGAGTAGTTATTTTTTTAGGGTTTCTGCCTGCCTCGTTAAAAACCACGGACCATCTGCGTTTTGTTTTTACCTTTTTCTCTTCTACAGGATGTTTCCCTTGCCTTCGTGTGAAGAAATCAATTAAAACGCCGCATACCTTTCTCCCTCTTCAAGAGCACGAACTCCTTTTACCCATTTATTTTACATCCATAAATCATTCCTGAGCTATGATAGGCGGATAAAAGCTGTCAGAAAAGTCATAAATATGAAATTATTTTATTGCCATAGAAAAATTTGTTGAGGTTTATGGTCAAGAGAATCTTTATTATGAAGCAGAAAAGGGGTCAATTTATAATAATCGTTCAGAAAATATGATCATTAATGTCAACATGTTGTCCATGGGGCGTTAAAGCTAATATGCACATGATGGGTATTTCTAATATCTCTGCTAAATTAGACATATTATAAAGCAGTTGATAACAATGTGCTTTTCTTAATTATTACCAACTGAAACCTCTTCAAGTTTCATTTACTCAATTGTTACTACAGTTTTCGTTAGCTTTATTTTAATTATGTAAACTAAATTTTGCTTCTTTACCATTAATTTCTCGTAAAAATTAATTTTGAAATGAGATTTTAAATAATTACTTTGCTTCTTTACTGTTAACTTCTTTTAAAAATTAATAGTGAAGTGAGGTTTTAAATAGTTGCTCGAAGAACGATTGTTAATCAACAGTTTCTATTGCCATATTTTGCTCAGCTGTGTATACGTATGAAAATTTAAACTCTTTTGTGGACTGCCTATTCAGGAAATGTTATTTTACGCTACATTCGCTATCTCATTTGACTAAAAATACACCAGTGCTAAACGATAATTGTCCAACTGAAAGTGAAACGCAAATTAAATTAGCTACTTTATTAGTCGATATTTCAGCTTAGCGTGTTATTCTGGCAAAACTGTGTTTGTTAATCTATGTTTTTTTGTCCATTTCCATGCCTCCCAATTTAAAGTTATCGTCACTCTTCACGTGGCTAAAGTAAGAGCAGTGTTTGTTAAAAAATGCATTTTAAACTCGCAGCTGAATAACGTTTAACAGAGATATGCAAGTTTGGATGATACAAGACAGAGGGGTGAATGATCCAAAATGAAGATAAATGTTCCGCTTCCTTGTTTCATAGCTGCCTGAAGCGAGGTGCGACGTCTTAAGAGAAGGGAGTAGGGGATGAAATACTGGAGTGTTTATCCCACACAAATATGAGATTCTTTGTCAAAAAATTGTTCGTATGTGCATGCCTCTTACATAGTACATCTTCTTAGTTTAGTTCTTAGTACATCTTCTTAGCCTCTTACATCTTCTTAGTTTTACGTCACATATTTTCCATTTCTAAAGAGTAGCATAATTTTAGCCGAGGAAAGCTTCAGTTCTCTTTTTCTGCTCAACTTATTCAGAGTTCTGTTAGCTTTCTTCTAATTTGCTAAAGACTTTTTCATTTTAAAACGCTTTCTTGTTTAACTACAGTCTTTCTTAATATGAAATTTTTTTAAACTTGAGTTACTTATCTTTAAAACTGATACTTATAGATTTGGATTATATTAATAGTATCTAGTTAATGGATTATATTAATAGTATCTAGTTAATGGATTATATTAATAGTATCTAGTTAATGGATTATATTAATAGTATCTAGTTAATGGATTATATTAATAGTATCTAGTTAATGGATTATATTAATAGTATCTAGTTAATGGATTATATTAATAGTATCTAGTTAATGGATTATATTAATAGTATCTAGTTAATGGATTATATTAATAGTATCTAGTTAATGGATTATATTAATAGTATCTAGTTAATGGATTATATTAATAGTATCTAGTTAATGGATTATATTAATAGTATCTAGTTAATGGATTATATTAATAGTATCTAGTTAATGGATTATATTAATAGTATCTAGTAATGGATTATATTAATAGTATCTAGTAATGGATTATATTAATAGTATCTAGTAATGGATTATATTAATAGTATCTAGTAATGGATTATATTAATAGTATCTAGTAATGGATTATATTAATAGTAGGATTATCTTTTGTAATAGATTGGGTTCCATTAAATAAATTAGGATTTTTTTTTTTTTTTTTTTTTTTTTTGGCTTATGTTTTGTTATACTCGTAGTTTATTAAATCGGAAGTATAATAAGTAATGTCCGTATTTTCAAAGATTAGAATTTAGAAGATTAGAAGTTACTCTAAATATAATACAAGGAAAGAAACTGTCTCATGTTCTTCAAAATCTAAGCAATGTGTTTTTCCACAGTCAAATTACAATTCTTTGAAATTTGATTTGAATCCTACAAAACGAATTGAATTCCTCTGACGGTGGATTGTGAAACGTATACCATTTCTTGGATTTTCCTAGTTATTCTTTAAGTTTAATTTATTTCAAATATATTACACGACCATTAACTTTAATTTCCAAAGCAATTGCCTTTTCACTTAAAGACAATATCAGAAGTAGAGATAAAATTTTGAAAACAGAAATTTCCTAGCTATATCGTATTCTAATTATTTAAAGCATTTTAAATTTATTGAAATACTTCTTTTAAAAAACAGCTGGAGGTTATAAGAAATAGTTAAATTCAATATAATATATTTTGCAAAATATGCTTTTAGAATTAATATTCTCTCTAAAACTTAGAGAATATCTGGCAAATTGGAATTAAAATTCATTGGACACTATCATTTCTACGATTTATGATTTTCAAGTATTGTTATAACATGATTATCTTGTAATGGTTTATTAAGTATTTATTTGATTCTTCCCAGATCTAATAGAAGTTTTAATGAACAATAAATTTACAAGGAATCATGGCATGCTCCAACGGGTAGTGTTTTGTAAATAAGTCGAATCGATTTTTCCTGGTACAGTAAGTCTATCACAATGAGACATTTTAAAAGGAAAACTTATAAGGTATTTCTCCCACCTTCTTAGCATGCCTTCGTGGTGTAATGGTCAATACGCTTGGCGCGTATCTGAGAGGTTCGAGTCTCCGCGAGGGCATTGCTCATTTTTCACGTAGCAGTATCAGAGTTATCTAATGTCTCTACAAACTAAGGTCTTTTATGTTAAAAATATTTCGGTACACTAAAGGCATTACGCTGCAAGCATATGTGGCATCATGTGACGTAGAGTAAAATGTGAGAAAGGTTCCTGCTTAGCTGTACAAGCATGTTTACGAATTTTAGTAATAAAGTAACCGTTGGTGTTAATTAAACAGAGAAAACTGAGCAAGAAATATTGATTTTGAAGAAACATAGTTAAGAAATAACACTTCACATTCCAAGGAATTGAAAGATGCATTTTTCGCATAGAGATGCCGATTTCAGACAGCATCTATGAGGAAAACGATTTCACATTAATTAAGCTATTCAGCTAAAATTATTAACGAAATATTACCGTAAAAAGACTGTTTGAAGTAAAGTCTCGCATATATTTTGAGAACCACTGAAATAAATGCATTATTTTAACTGGATATTATATATCGAATAACATGTTTCCATTTAACGCGGCATATTCACTGAATATATTAATCTTAAGAAACAAAGATACAAGTGATTCCAAGTAAATCTTTATAATCAAGGTGATTAAATAGATGAAATTATTAGGCCTTTTAAAATTTAAAAAAACGGAAGTATCTTTAATTTGTAATGTTTATCGTAATAATTGCGAAGATTTGTTGGTAACAGATATTTTGATTCCTTCTTAAATTATGCTT
The DNA here is from genome assembly GCF_044657685.1 of Stegodyphus dumicola. Taxonomy (NCBI): domain Eukaryota; kingdom Metazoa; phylum Arthropoda; class Arachnida; order Araneae; family Eresidae; genus Stegodyphus; species Stegodyphus dumicola. Next base: position 23,076,534 of record NC_140780.1, on the reverse strand, counting down.
ACATTATAGGTCTATGAATCATCGTAGCAATTTTTTGCTTTGTAATATAATATAAAATTGTGTAGCATACAAAGGTTCCATGAAAATGTGACGAAGCTATTCTATTTAATTTTTGAATTAAATCGCATATTTATATAATAATTTGTGGTACCCAAAACAAAATTTTTCATGCGTATTTTCTTTTTTCTAGCTTAACAGAAATTGCTTTTATAGATATAACCAATCATAAATGAACATGTCATTTGCAAGGAGACAGAGACGTCGTGACACACGTTTTATTAACGTATTTAGAAATGCAAATAAATTTAAGTTTTCAATAAAATTAGGAAATTTTTAAATCAAATCAACATAAATTTCTTCTGGAGTATCATTCTTTACCGTTTTGGATGAGGTTTAAAAAGCTTAATATTTAAAGGTTTAAGTTTGAATGAAATCATTTGCATAAACTGAAAAGCAAACAAAATAATTTGAATATGATTCATAGTAGAAAAATGTAATTATAACTTGAGCCCCTCTTTTTCAAACAAAAGAATTCATTTCTCGAAGAGGAACCAAGTTTTATCTCATGAGGAAAAAATATAGGTCCCTCTTTTTCAGGAGGCAAAATATCAGATGTCCTCAGTATCTGTAGAAGTTTGCATGAAATCTACGTTAATCTTTTTTCTTTTCGGAGAGAGGTTAATTTTGCATTTTAAATTGGCTTGCCTTTCTTTCGAGGTATGCAGTTCGGATTTTTCTGACATGAATTAGAAGTCTATTTCAGTTTGTGTAATGCCTGTGCTTGTAAAGTTTAAAATTCTGATTGGTCTAAATTTCATATTTTTTCAGAGACTAAAGTTCAAATGCTGATTGAAATAAATCATATCTTCACAGCAGTGCTTTCTTAACGTCAGCTGCATCAAAATAAAAAGCGTGGCTAACTAACAACTTTACTGCAATATTGATACTACTTTTAGTAAATTTTAAGGCTTATTTTTTAACGCTCTGACATTCTCAGGTTTCTCCAGGTTCATGGGCCCACCAGCGGCCGAGTGGTAAAGTCGCTGAACACTGGTAGTTCGGTCCGAGGTTCGAATCCCGCGAACGGGCTGGCTGCATGGGCGTTTTCGTGGTTTTCCCCATGTGTAACGTGTGTACGAGCCAGTTTCCCTTAGAAAGTCCTCCACGAAGGCATCCCTCCCCTTAGGCAGATAGCCCTCGTGTGCTTTGCCATAATTAAATACACCACCAGGTTCATGAATATCCTATCACAGTAATGGCAAACTCAAACGTATGTAGGTCGAATGTAGGCTTTTTTTAAAACTAAAATGAGAATGAATGATTTTTACAGATCAAAATGAAGATGTTTTTAACAAAACAATTTTTTGAGGAAATTAAAAATTTTATTGACTAAACATTTATCAAAATATGCATGAGCGGGAATAATAATGACGCTAAGGGGGGAAAATCCAATTTATGTTGATTTTGTGTCTGAAATCTAAAAGTTGAGATTTGAAAGAAATTTTTATAAGTTATATACTACACGTATTGACAGCTAAATATTAAATTTTCAAAATGGCATTTATTTGAAATAATTCTAATGTGTTGAATTAATCATTAAATGACTTACTTAGACTAAGATTAAACAAATTATGCAACCTTTCTAAATCAAACAAAACTCGAGAATAATAATGGCAACTTGTTACCTTCCTTATTAAATCTTTCTTTGGCGTATGTACGAAAAAAATATATTTTTGTATATAAATAATTATAAATTCCTTTATTTCTTACTATAGCTTTCCGGTACATCTCACACTTTCGATTTCAATAAAATTTGTAACCTTAAAAAGAAATTATTAGAATTTTTTTTTAACGAATGCTCATCAATCACCCACGTTCCTTTTTTTAGACATCTTAATTTTCAACCGCAGAAAAAACACTGTTGGCATATAAATGTATTCCCAAACAAAGCGATTATTCTTATTGCAAAAATTCGTAACCGAGTGAATTTATCTTTTCACTAGTAGGGAAAAAGGTTAATCACATCTATATTTTCAAATTTTTAACTAATATTTATATTCTAGTGGAAATTAATTAGCTCCATATGTAGATTTTCTGTGGCTTTACTAACATTCATTTTAATAGTAATGAAAACAATTGAAAACTGGACTTACATTCATTAAAATTTTAAAGCTTTCTTCAAATTCTTCCCATAATAAATAATGTCATAGTAATGCTAATTAATTTACGGGAATATATATACGGGCGGAATAAAGGTTTTTCTAGAGCTGCCAGTTTGCGACTATGTTATTCTATCGCATCAAGATATCAGTAAACGTTTCTGTAAAGTATATGAATATACAAAAGTAATATACAAAAGTGGCGAGAGGATATTTTAAATAAATGCAAGCTGAAAACAATGGTAAGTCATTTATTTTTAGCACAAGAAGGGATATAGCCAATTTTTAGTTTGTAGCTTTCAGCTAGTTCAGTTACCTGAAATTTCTGATTCAAACTATTCTACTCAATCAAGGGAGAGAAAATAAAGCGGGGATAAATCAATTTTATTCATTGCTGGTTACGAAGCACGTAATATATCAACACTGTAGATGAAGATAATATGTTAAGGTCCAGTTTGCAAGATATTTTCTTTAACTTGGAGTGCTGTTTGAATTTTTTTTTTATTTTTTTTTTTTAATTCCATGCACTGATCAGGAAACGACCTTTCGCGCACACCCAGCAGCATAAAATATCTTTCACTTAGAGATAATGATGAATTACTGAGTTGATGGAAAGGAGTTTCAACTAAGATTTTAAGAAGCAAGTAAGACTTCATTTGGCTCGTGCAATTAAGTGATTCAACTATCCTTTCCATTCGAATGCGCGGCACTTCGACTCCATGGTGCTGAATACTTGATGCAACGCCTACCTTCTATTCAAGAAAAATAAAAGGAAATTTGATCTTCATTGCAGTGGTGGAGTTTTAAAAACCCTTAAAGGAAGAGACAGCCTCCATTGTAATTAAAGGAAAACTGAGCCATTCCAACGAATAACATTAATGTTAATTAGTGAATAAATTTCACATTTAGAAAGAGAGAAGAACTTTCAAAACAAGATGTCATTGGCCGAACAAGCTGCAGGTTTCTTTGACGTATGAGAAAATAAGCTCTTTTATTACAATAGCAGTGGTCAGAATAACCTTTTAATAAATTTAGAAATCCAATTTTTTGATTTGCTGTATCTTTTTGCGAGTGCATCATCTTGCCAAAGCTGCACAGCAATTTTCTCAGTTTATCTTTTATAGCTGTTCGAAAACATTTTAACTCTAATTTTATTGGAAAAGACTGAAACGTAATCTTATCACAAGTAAAAACTTCCAACAATAGAATGTGAAATAAAAAGAATGTAAGTAATTTCAACCTTGGAAATCTTGCTTTTTTTTTTTTTTTTTTTTTTTTTTTTTTTTTTTTTTTTAAAGTAACAGTTTTTTTTTTTTTCTGTTCGTTCCATTGTTAGAGTCAGGTAAGTATTATTTTTAACTGTGTAGTCAGAGAATACAATATTGTTATTATCCTACATGCATAAAATAAAAAAAGGGCAGTTTAAGGTACCTAAACAATTACGTTTTCCCCATTAAGTTGGGTAATTACATTTCCGTTATGATTGCTTAGGTCATTCTTTGGTTCAGTTCAAAGCTCCGTTAGCTTTGTTTATAATTGTTGAACTGACTTTTATTACTTGAACTCCTCTCTTCTTTCATTGTCTAAGAATTAACTTAATAATAAGTAAACCGCATTAAATTTTGTAACCTGCAATAATTTTAGCACTTTCAGATATTATTTATAATCATTAGAGACTTAATTTTTATTACCTAACGTTATTCTTTTTTATACTTCAAATTAGCTCCATTACCTTACCTCAAAAAAGTCCTGCATTATCCATAATCATAGGCAGAAACATATCAATATTTATTTTTAGAATATTATTAAAATCAGTGAGCAATTTAAACTAAATTAATGATCATATACTTTTTCACAATCGGTTATAGAAATTAATAGCATTTGTTTTCTAACTTGAAAGATTTTACATCAGTATAATCTAAGTTTCAAATAGGTAATTAACAGATCTCTAGCAAAATGCATCACTCTCAATTGATATGAAACCATTCAAAAGTTAGACATGATCATTTTTAGTTTGTACATGGATTTCTGCGCATTTCAAACAGATCTAAAACGAATAATGCCAGGCTAGCAAAGGCCATACTTTTTTATAGCATTTTTTTTTTGTTGTTGTTTTGTCCGGCACTGACCTACCAGTGAGGTGAACGGTACAGTAGCTGAATACTGATAGTTTGACCCGGCCTCGAATCCCGGGGAAAGAGCTGGCTGCCTCGGAATCTTTGTGGTTTGCCCCATGCGTAACGTAGATATGAATTAGTTTCTCTTCAGAAGTGCTCCAGTTGCTTTGCATTAATCAATTAACCTAAGCCTTTCACTGTGTTTCAGACTTTTAATTAATGAAACCTGACGTAATTGTAATCATACAAGAAGTATTTTCCCCCTCTCCCTTTTTTTTTAACTCCTCAAACTTTTAATTGAGTGATAAAATGTATATGAGTAAAGAAAAATGAGAAGCAGTAGAGCATAATAAAAATAATTTTGGCATTAAGGAGTTATTAGCTCTGATTGTTTATTATAGCTCTAATTTCTTTTACCAGTATCTTAATTTTTATGCTTTGAAACATATTTTGCTTTTTTAATCTTAGAAACAATGTATTCCGGTAATTATAATTTATCAAATTGTTTCTCTCTGTCACTCTTCTTCTCTATATGCGGATATTTCTGCGTATATATGCGGATATCTCTGCGTATATATACGTAAAGTTGTTAAGATAGCAGAAACTGAAAATACTAAATGCGATGATTGTTACTCATCTAAAACAAAAGTATCTGTCGAATGATCAGTTTGTGAGAATACTAATTTTAAAAAATGTAAATTTAAATTACAAGGACGTGGGTATTATGGTTCGCTTTTCACAAAATTGCCATTTTCTCTTTCTCTTATTCTCTTATTTCTTGCCGTTATTACTATTTTCGCTGACTGAAGATGGGCCAGTCAGCGAAAATAATAATAACGGCAAGAAATAGAGGCCGATCCTAGTGAAAAGCAAGATGTTGCATAGCACATAGTGGCCAAATTTATATAGGCGGCAAAATGATTAATTTAAAAATTTAAAACTTAAGGTTTGTAAAAAAAGGATGGCCAATTTTAATTTGCACGTGGGCGGCCGACGGTCTAGGATCGGCACTGACTTGATTCATTTGCTTTAGATCAGGTAAATTCATTGCACTAATTAACTTTGATTGTTGCTAACTGAGCAACCTTACCTCTATTACTACTTTTTGTGCTCACTAGAAATTAATAGTTTTAAAACATTTTATTTTAATTTTTATTTCCTTCAATTATTTTCCTGTAGATATATGCCATTTAGCTGTCAATATTTGAATATATTCGTGCTACCTTTTCTTGTAATTTATTTTCAAATGTGATATAAATGAAAGAATTTAATAATGAAGAATAAGAATAAATTTTGAAAACGTAAATAGCAAACATAGAGCAAAATGCTATTGTTTAAGTTGAGGACAAGAAATAGAGCAACAGTGTAATTTATTGATAGCACTTGCGTTAAATTTTATAAATTAGTAATGGGCAAAATTTATAAATATATATATAGACAACTAAAGCAAATAGTATGTTTTCAGATGAAATTCGAAACGAAAAATAAAAAATGCGTTATTCGGTTAATTCAATTAGCGGGGCCAAAAATAACCATATACTTCAGAAGCACAAATTGGACTGGTTTTGGTCGAAACAATATAAACATAAAGGGGAAAATTACACAAAAGTTTATATGAAAAAAATTCAGTATGACAACCAGCTATCCCCTTAATTGAGACTTTAAACCCCTCGAAAATCGGGTAATCCTGTCATTCCTCTATATGCAAAAACATACTTAAAGTAATACGAGAAAAGTATGTTTAGTTTTTTTCAATTATCTTTCTTTTCTCAAAGATTATGCAGTTAACAATAATAAAATAATTTTATTTCCATTGAAACAAAATATAAAAAGCATTTGCTTATACAAAATCGAATGATAAAAGTACTTTTTATTTCCTTAAGTACCTTCTATTCATAATCAAGTAATACGTTTCTCAAAACTAGACAAAAATCCATAAAAAGATCACTGCAGGTATAAAATAACTAATGGTAAGCTGGGTACATTGCATGAAGTAAGACATAAATTCTTGCGGGAAGAAAGAGAATAAACATAATATCACCTCGAAGTTTACTCAGTTTGTAAAGAAAACAAAAGTATACGTAAATTATGATTTGTAAAATAAATAAAAAATTACAAGCTATAACAATACTTATTTTTTTTCATTTATACCTACATGTTTATCCAGCGGGTGCGTGTGGACGAGCTATTGACAAGCGATGATAAGTTATTAAATTAAATGCTTGTGACTTTATTTGATTTGCAATAAACTACTTTTGTTTTACGCCAATAAATACCATCCACATTCGTCTAAATTAAGCTTCCTAAAAGTACATACACTGTTATTTTATTTTTATATTGTTAAAACCGATTAGAAACTAAAAACACGTAAATAAATTAACAGCTTTTATTTCAGTTGCTGTCGTCCTAAAAGCAATTGATCTGAATAACTGAAATTTCCAGTAATTGGAGGGTAACATATAGCTTTATCTTTCTATTTCCTATTGTTTTATTTCCACTTCGAGTATATTATTGACTTTTAGATTACCTCCCCCAAACACATTAAGTGTTTGATTGCTACTGATATATTATATCGTCGAAAAATATGTTTTACTAATTTCAAAGGCATTTTCTTTTTCTCTTTAGATTTTTATAAATATAACATAAGATTAGTAGTTAGTTATTCTTTTATAGTAAAAGCAAGCTTCTTAAGGCCTCTAAAAGTTACTTCAAAAATGTTAGATATAGAAACAAACTTCAGGAAATAATATAGAATTGTTAATATATAAGATTAAACCACAAATATGAAATAATATGAAATATAATAATTTTTCAGGAACTTCATGAAGATAATATAAAATTGAAAAAAAAAATGCCAAATAGCTCCAAAAGATAATCTCTTGTTTATATATTCGAATATGGCGAAGCATACAAGGCTCCCTGCCCAAATGCCTTTGAGGAGGTCTTTTTAAAGGCGCTGACTCGTATTCTCGTCTCACAAGGGGGAAAAACACGTAAGCACTCATGCGGAAGCTACTCGTTCACCGATATGCGGATCAGGTTCAAAGCGTTTTCTGATAATAATTCGCGTTATTTGACATAGTAATTCCGAATCCTTTCGGACGTAGTGCAAATTATTAGTATCAATAATTTGAAATACACGAAATCAAATATTTAGAAGAAAAAAAATCGCTGCAAGTAACTAGTTAAATATTAATATTTAACATACATTGAAATGGGTCTTCTGTAGTTTGATTTCACTATGCATTTTCATGTAAAGATGAACTTTTTTAACTACTCCCACAGTAATTAAAACTATGATTTGTGATAATAATAATATTAATGCATCCCAACTTTCTGTATTAACTGTTCTTATTCATCTTTCATGTTCTTTATATACAATTTCCTGTTCCCTCAAGTAAAATCGCAACTTAGAGGAAACCCTTTTGAAAGCAATTCCGAAATGCAAACATGCTTAGCTAAAATATTAAAGATCTGAATTTTTGACTTCTTGGAAAATATTCAGAAGCTCTGTGACCGTTGCAAGACATCTTATACACACTTAATCCTTTTAAAATTTCACAAAATTTAATCGTCGATCTTATTATTATTTTAATCATTTGATTAAGTATTTCATAGAATATTTCATATTTTAAATTAAGTTGCGTTTTAAGTGTCATATGATAGTTATTTAACTAAGTCTATGGAACATTAAATGGAATTTAAAACAGTAGACTTTCCTTTTATAACATTAACTGCTGGGGAGCTGGCGTCCGATGTAAAATGCTTTGCACAATGCCTAATTGCATTTACATGTTGTACATATACACTATTATGCTATTATATTCCCTTCTTTTTATGAAATTCACTTATTTCTAATAACGCAATGGTTATTAAAGGAAGCACATTTTTCTGTGAATGGCTTGGGAATTTATTAGATGCTTCAAAAGATACGTGTATCAGTATTTTATGTACATTGTTATTAAATGACATTGCGCTAGGATCTTCTTTTGTTCTGTCTCTTCAAATCAGGCAACGGTGACTACTTTGATATAAAATTAGATCATATATGAAATAGTTCAAAGCAACTGAAGTTCATGCTCTTCAGGGAGACACCAAGTCGCCCTTGGTTAACCTTGGACGCGTCCTATATACAATTATGCTTTTCATGAGCTTACAGAACTCCACCCGTGAATATTGCTTTGTCTCATGACAATGCTGAAGAAGTTGCAAAATCTTGCACGATTAAGGAAGACAGTTGAATGACGCTTTCTAAACACGCCAATCATCTCCGCTTGCTTTGATTGAAAATCTTCTACATTGTTCTTAAATTGAGCCTCAGATTTGACACAGGAATTAAGAATTTGGCAAACAATAGTCTTCTTCCGCGTAACATTGGTCAAAAGAGTTGCTTCTGAATACTGCGGACAAATGTTTGAAACTGTATAAAATTGCATTATAACGGAGGAGCATCAACCACCAACATTTTATCTTTTACGGTATTAAAAAGATAAAAAAGTGCTAATTTCATGGGCTATATTTACCACAAAGAGTTTGTTTTAGTTATATGGCTGCGAGTGATTTTATACAGAGGAAATTAGAAAAGACAGGCTCATTATCCATATGCTCCACTTTAATATTCAACTATTATACTATTATGTGGCTCTCGTAAATTCTTCTTTCATAATTCTAATAAATTTCCTGAAGTTTACCTTCATTTTTTCCCTAAAATTACTTTATTTCATAAATGTCATTGAATGAAAACATTAAATTTTAAAATTCATTAATTCTATTCAGCTTCTTGCATAAATATCAGGAATGATAATTCTCTAATGTCAATGGTAATCTAATTTTGCTGCTCGTCGCTTTATCCGGATTAAAAAGGAATCTTTTCTTTTTACAGAGATAAACAAAATACTAGTTTCTATTAAAGATTTTTATAAGAGATAATTTATTTTTTATGTAAATTAAATGGGATTCTAAGAAATGAATTACATTAAATTGATTACAAGATTATCAAAATGAAGTCTGCTTTTGAAATCTTGAATATCCTAACGGCATTTCATGTATAGCATTTTCTCGATATCAGAAAATAAATAATTTTCCCTATCATAGTTTTTCCGGAATGTGTAATTGTTTTATCCTTCTGTTTCAACAAAATTACAACAGCGGATTAAGAGATAGTAAAATGGGTTAAGGTAAATAAAAATAGGTCTCTCTGTCACTATTGTTTATTTTCTACGCTTATGGCTAGTCAGTACATTTTAAATTCGTGAAGTACTGTAATATCATACTGTATCGCAATATCTTAAAAGTATTTTAAGGAATAATTTTAGGCAAACAAATGTCCACCTACTTCAGGAAAATACTATATTACTGTGTAATTTTTCTAAGCACTTCGTAGATCTGCTAGAGCTGCATATTAAACAGGAAGCCTCTGCTTTCTAAACATTTTTAACGCATTTGGCATTTATGTAGCTCAGTAATTTAACATTTATTGAATGGTGCTCGTTATTGTGTAAACAGAAATTTCGAATCACTATAAAACTTTTCAGAGCTACTTCAAATATGTAGGGAAAGTATAAAAATATGGATTAGATGAAAAATATTTAAATATGGGAAAATAATACAGAAAGTAAAAATAGTGAAATAATTGTGAATAAGTTTTTATATTTGATGATATATTTATATTTGATGATATATTTATATTTGATGATATATTTATATTTGATGATATATTTATATTTGATGATATATTTATATTTGATGATATATTTATATTTGATGATATATTTATATTTAAGGATATATTTATATTTGATGATATATTTATATTTAATGATCTCTAACGGTTAAGTTTTTTACTACTTTAGAGCAGTACATTAGTAAATGACTAATAATTAAATCTCGCTTAGAACATTAGCGTTCAAGAGTCTTATTTAATTCTAAATAAAAGCCTAGGAAGGGGAAGATGACTCGATACTATGAAGCCGTATATCTACTAATCTACAAAGACTATATTGTGATAAATAAAAATCTAAGTAATCTTTCTATAGTAGTAGGTGTAAAGAGCAGTTTCATATAATTAAAAGCAACTTAGTTTTGCTGGTCTTAAAATACACATTTTTCTTTTTTGCTTAATATAACAATTAATTTGTGTAGTTCTCAACCGTGTTAAGAAATAATTATGAGTGATGCGTAAATGTGAACACTGAATTTGAAACTATAACTTCGGCTTTGTCTCCACTAAATTAATAAGCATGGTTTTTTTAACTTCAGAAACAACATTAACGATTTAGAGCTTTTAGATATCAATAAACATTAGTATAGTGACTCACTAGTCTATCAAATTTAATTCAAAATATTATTTTACTAGAATTTTTAAGCTGGTTTTTCTAGCCTTATTTTGAAAAAGCTTAGCGCTCTGCCAATTTAAATCGCAATCGTGATTGTAGAGTAATGAGAATATTTCAAATATTAATATGCAATTATTAATATATTTTTAAATCTGACGTGTTCTTAAGTTTCCCGCAAAAGAATTTTTATTCTTAACGCAGATTTATTTTTCACGCAGAATATGTTTATTGCCAAATTAGCATATTCTGCTAAGCTGAAGATACAGTTTTTAATTTTTACATTTAAAATGAGATAGATCTTAAACACCATTTCAGAAGGAAAAAGAACCCAGTGCTAAGAAGAAAGAGCAACAATATGCACATTATATATAAACTTGTAAGTATACATTTTTTTTTCTTAGCTTTAAAGTAAATTGCTCGCGTAAAATGTTAGCACTATATTCTAACAACAATAAAGGTAATCGCGAACACAAATTTTAATAGCATTTTCTTTCTTTGTAAATTTTAGAATAAGCAGGCTTTATTTAAAAATACTGGCTTCATAAGATCCGAAGCGACCTAAAAATTCACTTTTTTCCTTTTACAGGAAGCAAGATAAGAAAGCTTACAGATGCAATAAACACTATAAAAGTATTCTAGTACTTAGTACTATAACCAAATTATTATTAGGTGTCTTGTATTTGGTTATTTGCAAGATGATGTTAGTTGCATTAAAAAATATAAATAGAATCTCATATTACCCAATACAAAGGACATTGTTGCTAAATTTCTGCCAAAAAAAGCTGATGCGAATCGGAAAATCACGAAAGTTATTTGTTCTTGGATAAAGAATGTTCCAACGTCAAATATTAATGTCAGCATAACAGCCACCTGGTATGCCTTTTTACGACCATACCTACAATAAAAGGAAGATAATTACTTATGGGCAATTTACGTTTATCTGTCGGTTTCTTGCGAATTTCTTTTCAGAGATGGAAGACAAAATTGTCGCTATTCAATTAATAAAGATGGTTGCTCTTTGTTGAGGATTAAAAGAGTATTTTGAGAATAAATCAAGATTTATTGTAATAATTGTATAATCATTCTTTATAGAGTAAGATGCGATCAAATATTAAAAAGAAAGTATCTGTAAGTTCACTGGCATTGCATTTAAATTTGACAACACAATTTGCGTTGCCTAATGAAGAATAATTACCCCACTTGAATAGAAACTTAAACTTACTTATCACTCAAAAAGCCGAGTGAGATAGACCCGAGGACAACTCCAATCCAGTAGCAAGTATGAACAAGATACATTTTCCACGAATTCTCACAGACCCAATCGTGCTGCAAAAAAATAAATATGCCACGTTATTAAAAAAAGGCGACCTTATTCTCAAATGTTAAGTAACGAATAATTTGCAAATATGTAAGTTTTATAAATGTTAACGCTAAAAGATTTTCTATTTTAATGCTAAATTAGAGCTTAAGTGTACGATAAGCATACTTTTCCCAAGTCATTAAAAAAATCTGATACTGCCAGCATATGTCCTATCAGAAATTCCGTGTTCTAATTGATCCTTTGTAAACGAAATCTAATCTTTATATTTTATTGGGTACAATTATTTATTTGTAAGTAAACCAACGTTACCAAATATATTTGCCTTTTAATTTTCATGAAAAAATGTATTTTTTTGGGTAGTTGGATAATATATAATTATTATTATCATATATTATATCATATATCATATATTATCATATAATTTAATTTGTTTTCAATTTAAGAAAGTTAAGTGGGCATAATATATATTTAAAATAAGTACTGCTAATTTAATTTTTTTTCTATGTTATTTCCATAGTATCAACAAATCTAAATTCACTTTGGTCTGAATGTACATCCCCACGATATGTAGGTATCGTTAAACAATGCTACTTAATTTTTTTAATTACAATTGAACATTCACTACCATGCATTCCGGGATCAATAAGAAGTAAAGTAATATGTGTTTCCGAATTTGCTGTTTGGTCTTCTGCCTCAAAAGTTAGAAGGTATTTCTCTCACCTTCTTATCTTGCCTTCGTGGTGTAATGGTCAGCACGCTCAGCGCGTATTCGAGAGGTCTGAGGTTCGGGTCCCGGCGGTGGCATTGCTAAAATATTGTTTACGTGTTTAAATTCTATCTTTTCTCAAATTTTTATAACCTTTCCCACGATTTCGTAAATAAATAAAATTTGCAAGATATTTCCAGAAACTCCCACGAGAGAAAAAACTGTATATTTCAGAACGTTCAATGGATATTCTAAAATCATACGAAATAGTGTTACAAAATACTTTGTCGAAGCGTTTGCAAATCTCAGAGGAGTTTGTTTCTGTATCATATGTAGTTCTATTAAAAGCACGATTTATAATATCAAAACAAATCTCTTAAAAGTAACTGGCCTACAAAATTTATCTTGTTTTGATTGTTGCTAATTCGTTTAAGCCAGTAAATACATATTAATTTAAATTAGAGAAAGAGATTGAAATGATGACAGAGAACTTGAGTCATTGAATGAGAGACTCATTCAAGTGCTCATACATTCATTTAATCCGGATCCCACTGGTACTTCGGTCCAAGGTTCGAATCCCGCGAACGGGCTGACTGCATGTGCGTTTTCGTTGTTTTCCGCATGTGTAACAAGTATACAAGCCAGTTTCCCTTAGAGAGTCCTCCACGAAGGCATCCCTCCCCTTAGGCAGATAGCCCTAGTGTGCTTTGCCATACCCTAAGATCCCGTCTAAGCCCCAAAATCAAATAACAAACGGAAAATGAAGCCGTTGCCATTCCATATTGCTTATGACCTTTTAATTTTCTCCCTTCTTATTAGCGCAACGCAATGATTCATTTAAAAAATTCTGCATTTTAAATAATATTTTTCAGCAAGTTTTATTAACCTTTGTTGCATTAAGTGTAATTAGCAAATGTTGTTTCTATCTTCATATACTATTGCGTTTCCCGCTATACAACTTTTCTAATGACATGTAAACAATAATTGTTTTTATTTGAGACTTATGAATAAAATAACGCAAAGTAGACTGCAGAAAATCCTTCACAATGAAGTTAAATAATACTGAAAAATGCATTATTGATGCAATTTTGAGTTTTATATGTAGTAGTTAATATGGAATCCTTAAATTATATATATCTATGTAATAAACATTTGTACATAAACAGAACAAAATATAGAACAAGGTATAAAATATCAAAGAAAAATATTATACAATGTTCATTACCATACGTATATTTACGTAATATCAATATAAGTGGTTAGTCAGGTTTCGTAAATATATAATTTATTTTTATATTTTGTATTATACGTATCTGAAGTTTAATTTTACTTGTTTTCCTTTTGGGTTACCACTTTAAGTGAGAAAGAATTGTCAGGGACTTCATAGGGATTAAATTATACACAATCAATTAAGATCCGACTTTTCCTTTCTTTTAATAATCATATATATATATATTTATATACTATTTTATAAGTATACATAAAATATAACAGTTTGTTAAGCTACATATTTATATATCTATTGTTTGGTCTTGTTTGTTTGATTATAGCAAAGCATTCGACGGCTATTTGCCTAAGGATAAGGATGCCTCGTGGAGAATTTTCTAAGAAAAACTGACTCGTATGCACGTTACACATGAGGAAAACCACGAAAACGCCAATACAGCCATCCCGTTCACCGGGATTCGAACCCCGGATCGAACTACCAGGGTTCAACACTTTACCGCTCAGCCGCTAGTGAGCCATACACACATATACATTAAATCATATTTACATGTCGTTTATAAAGTATAATTGAGTGCAATTTAATCATAAAGAGTTCAAAATATCCTACGGAATTACTTCGCTTCGTAGACTTTTTGTTTAATCTTCACCATGTTTCTTAAAGAGAATCTCAATGCTAGTTCCATTTCCAAGCCATTTATGTTCCTTATTTTTTATGCTTTGAATTATATTTAGAGAATTATTTCACCTGATTATAGCTGAAAATGCAGTTTTTTAATGAAGAATTTAAGGATAAGAAGAGAATTAAGTCCTTTTCTAATTATTCTTGGAGCATTTAAATTAAAAAAAAGGGCACATTAATACGGATCACTGATTTAAGGTGCTCGATAGAGGACAGATTAATTAGCTATTAAATTTTGATTTCCATTGAGTAAAGATGAATTCATCTGCATTCTGTAAGAAAGCAAATATTCAAAAAATGTTTTTTATATTCTCGCAGTCATAATATTTTTCTTAAATATTCAGCTAATTCATATTCAAATATTCCAATCCATTATAATTAGTAACAAATCTATATAGTAAATAAATAATTAAAATCAATCAAAATTTTCGTATCCTATATAATTTGTCTCCATTCTAGTACCATGTACATCCTTGTATGCATTACTAACTTACAGTGAAGCATAGAGAACTCTGTAGCTCATTCAAGCTTTTATTCCTGATATACTGATACTGAATCAGACCTAAAAACACTTTTCTTTTACAATATATCTCCCATTATGATCTCTAACGCAATTCTTTCTTTTCCCCTTCACAATTAACGTCAAAATCTTGACCGCATTCGAGACGACACCAGCTCAACAAGGCATTTAGAGAGATACTTTACATTAATTCTACACTTTCGTATTGAATATACGATTACAATGACACGGTGTACAATTATTACAGTGAACTTAATCGGTTAACTAAAGTTGGATTATTACAGATTAATATAACATCAAACATACATTAATACATCATATAAACAATACATTTACATTAGTACATCTGTTTCAGTATTTTTTAATTTTGGATTGCTAAATTAATATCAAGTTTGCAAACGTACCTCTGATGCAAAAGTAGGAAAGTATAGTGAGTAATCATAAACAATTCCATAAGGACATGGAACTATTTCACTTGGCTTTAAGTCACGATTTCGATACAAATGACATTCATCCTTGCTTGTTAAAGATAAATTAGCTGCATTTAAATAGTCATTATCATCAGGATCTAATTTGCAACGATGAGGAGGGATCAAAAGTATGAAAACTTGAGTCCAATATGTACATGATACTGAAATAATTGAGGGCATTAAAAATGCAAATGCTAAAAATTTTTGAAATAAACCAAACTCTCCACATTCTGTTAAAAGCTCGTTGAAACCCATTTCTGACAGTGATGTTCTAGTAGTTGACAAGTTTTGTTCGTGTGTAATAAGCAAAGCGTTATCTTTTAAATGTCATTCTTTTTACACACGTTTAAGAGATACGCATGTTATAATGCTCAGAATATTTCTCAATACTCTAATCCTTCATCCTAAATCTTCTCTCAAAAAGCCATTTTAATAACTCTGAATACAATAAGACAATAAAATATTAAACTTTGTCCTTCGTTTTTAATTTATGGAACAAAAGCATAAATGTAATAAAGTCTTGTACATAAGTGAGTTGCGTTTTCTAAACGAAATGCAATTTTAGGAATAATGCGTAATTTATTAATTATCTGAGCGCATGCTATCTATGCATGTTTCTTGGTATTATAGAAGAGACCTGCAAAATTAGAGTAGCAAAAGTTTGTTTGCCTTAAGTAACATTTTCTAAAAATTATTTATGACTTCCAGACATTGCGAATTTAAGCAGTATGCATTGCAGTTTGTAATTAGTTTTGTTAATTAACGTTTCTGTCATTCATTCTATTAATGAATTGTAATAAATTATTAAATATTGCCTTTCACAAAAATTATCATAAATGTTTGTTGTTATGCTTTCAGGTGTATAGTTAGAGCTATCGAAACTAAGTAGTCAGTGTTACTCAAACCCGAGCTACGTGTTGATCCCTAAAACGTATTGCTGTATAGGTATTGATCTAGAAAAATAAAACAAGCACTGGTTGATTTCTACACAACGAGATTAAATGTAGTATCCTATAATAATTCAAACATTTTATTGATAATTTTTATTGTTTGGTCCTTTTTACAATATTTTAAGTAATGAATTCACAGTAACAGAAATAATTCTGAGGTCTAATTAGAACTTTCTATGGACATCTAAATACGAACGAAGGTTTTAATAAAATTAATTTTATATTAATTTATATAAATGTATAATATTTTGGGCTACTTTACTGCGTCCTGAGGCTAATAGAATGCCAAAGCTTTGTTATAGCAGTGTATTTTTTAAACAGTTGCTTCTTTGTAGACTTCTTACTGATTTGTTTGCCCTTACCAGCATGCGTACGAAAATATCATATTAAAGCTTAGGAAGGTATGAGTCGATAGACGAAGAAAATTAATTCAAAGTTGTATTTCTAACATATATGGGTTTGATTGCGTATACTATCAGTCCTTCTTCTTGCATCTGATTTCGAGAAAACCATCTATAAAGTCCTAACAAGCTGCAGCAATTACATTTGAGTTGTTACAAAATATTATTTATATTTATTAATGCATTGAATTGTTGCAAAAATACACATTTAATACTTTTAACATTAAAATGTGTTAAGGATAAATGTTCTGAAAACAATCGTTCTTAAAAGTTTTTAGGCGATTATCTATCTACTCTAGGTGTTTCAATGTTGCTTCAATGGCTGAGATGGTTCATGTAAACTGTCTCTCCAGCATATTAATTTCCATTAATTAAATATTTTATAAAGTAAAATCTTCACAATACTGGTTGCCTACTGGAGTGGCAACTAATCCAATAAATATGAAAAAGAAAAAACGAGGCAAAGTAAACCATTCCCGGTTACTTGGCAGAAATTTTGTCTGCAAATAGAGAATTATTAGATTAGGATTCCACCTGAAGTACAGAACAGAAAGGTACAAAAATTTTGAAATGCATATTTCTGTAGTATTTATCACTTAAATGGTATAACATGTATATATTTAAAACAAAAAAATAGCTAAGCATAAATGAAGTGGCTTTTTTCGTATGCATTAAATTTTCCCGTTATTAATATCCCTTTTGATCGTTGCAACTCATATAGTACTATTGATTTCAACGCAGGGTAGCGTTTTGTTTCCGTAATGAATAATTCAAAAATTGTATTTTTCCTAATTTCTACTATTTCTTCAATAAATATGATTCTTTTTGTATATGTATATGTAACGGCACTTGAAATAAGAGGACGTGAAATGAAAAGATTGCGTTTCGCTGTGGCTTTCCTCATCAAGCATGAAATGAGAAAGAGGAGACAAAAATATGTAATAAAGGAATGTTTTTTCAATCAGAAGTCATAAATTTATCGTAATATGTGTGTATTTCCCACGTTAGTGACAGAAATTGAACAGTTCTGACACGTAATCGTGTGCTTTCAGTCGTATCCATGATTCCTCGTATGTTTAACAAATACGATATTGTATTCTGGAAATGCTAATAAAATTAGACCTGCAAGCATTTCTATTTTCATATATATTTGACTAAACTGTTTTGAACAGTCTTTTATTTTTGTTTATTTCTGTAGTTATTGAATGTGTTTTGTTTCGAAAATTAAGTCATTTATCCAGATACTTAAAATTTAATGATGCAGTCGGAATTCATTGAAAGTATTGCTGTTCCGTAAGTGTGTTTCGGTGTTTCTTCATTAACGATTCTTCTGACTGCCTAAAGGAAATAAAGCTCTTTATAAATACTTTAGTGCTAAACTGAGAGATGTCGCCAAACATGGTTACCAGCCAAATATTTCGTTTAATTTTGTTGATTATGGCAAAAATCACCAAACCACCCTGCAGTCAATTCGTTCTTTGTTTCGCGCTACCAAAATCAGAGTCGAATTATCACTTTTCAGCGGACTGAGACACTCGGCGGCTGGAGTGCCCAAGTCATAAACAGAATTCGCCAGTTGTTGCTTTGACGACTTTCAAATCAACTGACATTCGAATTGTTATTTGATTGGTCCCCTTAATGTCGGATCTCAGCTTTTCAGGCGTTAGTCTGCGTCAGGCAGCCCGGTGAGTATCGAAACAAGGGAAACACTTATATCCTTTGAAAAATTAATGCTTACAACCCCAGAAAAAATGTAGAAGAGAGATCTCCAGTCATGTCAGTCAGGACACATAACTGGTACATTGGTGAGTCTGTCAAACTGATGCGATGGAGTTGTTTTTGCAAACATTATTAGCCAATTCTGAGACGCGAATTTTTCGAGCCCTCAGTGTTAGGTAATTAAGGGAACTGATGTCCTTTGTAAGGGAACCCCGAGGAATTTTCCATAAGAAATTCGCTAGATAGGGTTCGCCGTTGTACCTTTAAGCTGGGTTTGATAAATGTTTTATCAGCAGAAAATCGGCAACAGAGTATAATCAAGTCAGAGCTAACAGTAGGCAGGCCATCTACCAAATCACTTTTACTAATACCACAGTGGTAGGCAATGCATTGTAATTTGTCGTTCACTTTCCAAAAGAGTGTCAAGAACAATCTGATAACCATAAACGTAATTTTTACCGCTAAGGGACACAGTAGAAAAGGCTATAATAACAACGTTGTAGCCATTAAAGATAAAAGCATTTGGCTCAGTTGTCCTACAAATTTCCTAAAAACTAAAGAAAGAACAATTACTGCACCAAAGTTATTGCAAAATTTACCACCAACTCTGCTGAGATTAAACTGTTGTTAGAGTATTCTATCTCCAGCATTTCTAATGATATCCGCAGCGGAATTATCCGTGTTCACATTCAGAAATGTGTTCAGAATTTGCAGAAATATACCTTTCGTCAAATGCAACAATAGCAGTTGTCATGGGGTCTCTACCCGCGTAAAACGCTTTCATTATGGGAAGAATCAAGTCCAGACTGCAGTTGACTCTATATGTCTTTGATAAATTATTGGTTCAAACAGAGGATTTCTATCAAGGACAGGCGCTTCAAATTTTATTGCTAATCCATTTATCAAATCCGAAGAGCTTTTCTGAATTTTTACTTTTTAATCATATCTCAGAGGATTTTCAAGTAGTTTAAAAGCAGATCTTTGCCTCCAGTTCACCAATGACTTTCACCGCATTACACAACCTTCAGTTAGGTTTGAATGCGCATCACCTAAGGATTGTTTTGAACAATTCCCAACTTTTTCTGGATTATATCAGAGGTGTAACCAATAGCCCAGCTCTATATTCATGACCATGTTCTGAATCAGTATATCACAGGGCACGGTCCTTTCCCCACTTACTTCCATGACAGAGGCATGTGCCCTACGGATCTCTGCATATGTGGCGAAAGGGGTGACCCTGATCATTACATTTTTGACTGTAATCTAACAGACGGCAAACATCTGATCAAGCCTAAGGACAATCTAATACCATTTAAGAAATATGCAATAAAGAACAGACACCTTAGGGCCAAAATCAGAGACGTTCTTATACATATCCCAAGACTCGGACTGGATATTTGTCATATCTAATGCTTATTCATCTCCATATGTTACTATACCATATTTGTCTTTTTTATTTTATTTATATATTTTTATTTTTTATTTTTCATTATTTATTTTTTTTATTTACTATTTTTTATTTTTTTAATTTCATTTTAATGTTCCAACAGTTTCATTTATCTACGCAATGCTGATGGACAGGAGCTCCAAAGACTTGCTTATTACACCTTCCGCCTTAGAAAAGACATTTATTCTTACATTTCTGCTTTTGGAAGCATCAGTTGTTGAACTTTTCAAGGGCAGTCTTTTCTCAATATGATTTGTGTACACTATTAATACCAGAACTCATTTATCTCAGAAAGTCCTCTCAAGTGGTTGAGGGTAAAAAAAGAGGGGCGGGAGAACCTCGGACCGCCCCCGGGGTGTTCTTCCTCAAAATTGGGGTGGAAAGTTTAATAGTTAGCTAGGTTCAGCAATACCTCAATTACCTGTGGTACTACGGAGGTGCTGGCCTAGCTTCTACCTGTACCTGTAGGTCTGGAATCCAAAGTAATTCTCAAGTGCATAACATTTTGAATTTTATTTAATTGAGGTAGTTCCTATAAAACTGAAACATTTTAAAATTTTGTACTAAAGGTAAAAGCTTGATAATTGCTCTTATTTATATTTACAATCATTTTATTTTCTCTTGACCAGAATAAAATACTGTAAAAGACTTTATGCGTGGATCCTGGATTTTTTTAATTCTTATTAGTGGATAATAATACCAGTTACTTGCGAATAGAAAGCCTCCGATGAGTTTTCTGCACTCATAATGTCCTAGACTACATCACTGGTCATCATGTTGAAAAATATCGGAACCCGAGGAGAGTTAGATCATCATGTTGGATAATATCGGAGCACTGTGCCTTGAAGCAGTCGCTCCATATGAATATATCCCGGTTTACATAAAGTGTTCATCCAAGAAGGATTTTATTCACTTACATATAAAACGGGTGATCAATGATAAGGTAGTGGGCAATTCAAACGGTTAAACAAACATACTAACTCATTCAGTAACAATTTCAAATTGCATACATATTTAGAGCTTAAATTGGTCCGGAGCCCACCGGAGCTCCGCTCCGGTACTTCTTAGTTTTGGTGACATTCTAATTCTAGTCGGAGCACACCGGAGCCCTAAATAAGAAGTCTCCGGCACTTTTTTATGTAACGGAACAATTATTTTAGTAGAAATTTGATCTAGAAAATTTTATTTTTAGCAATAAAATTATATAAAAAATCGCTTATTAAATTTTAATTTATCTCTTTCATTTTATTTGATTACTTTAATTATTTAATAAATAATAATAAATTAATTGTGAATTAATTAAATAATTAAAAAGTAAAAATTAATAAATATTAATTATTAACATCAATTAAATAATTGTTAATTAATTTGATAATCATTAACTATTTAATTTTCAGATTACTAATGATTTTAATAGTCATTTTATTTAGTTATTTACTCTTGTTCCTCATTCGTGATAGGTCTTTCATAGGGCTCCGGCACTTCCACTTTTAGAAATTAAGCCCTGTACATATTACAATGATTAAATACAAATTTCAATCAAATAAATAATAGTGACCGTATCATAGTTTAAATAATAGTTGCTGTAATAAAATTCATTTCAAGCAAAACGTATAATAGTTTAAGGATGTATGTCTAAAGAATGTGACGAAAATAAGTACAATATTTTTATGTTAAAATTATTTTTCATTCAGATATAAACATCCAAAGTGTTAACGTAATCTATGAACTGGTACAAAATTTTGAGCCTTTTCTAAAGTGATGATAATAATGGTAAGACAGCTATAAGTTTACATTTAGCTATAAGCTTTATTATTAATTTAGATTTTGGATAACATCTTAGCCCAAATTAAATTCTCTAAACTTCACTTTTTATATAATTTTATTTCCTATCTTTTTTCAGAATAAATATTTGCAATCATAACTCTTAATCGATAAATCAAAATATTTAACGTTAATTTGTCTATATAATTTGTTAGTAAACTGAAGCTATAAGGAAATCAAAGATCATCGTAAACTAATTCGAACCTTAACACTTTCGATATAAAATCTCAAACCAGAAATATCTGCTTAAAAAACAAATACGGAAGCTTAAGTCAAGTTCAGATGTGATGTAAAAAACTATACTTTATGACATTTTTAATAATTAAATTGTTCTTCCTTCATTATTGAATCCGAGATATTAACTTCATGAATTTACCTTCCTCTTTCATTTTTAGATAAATCGATGGAAAAGGAATTTTTATATTTTCTTTCCTTCTCCTCTTCATTAAACAAATATTGCACTTGAATTCTTTTTCGCTCTGCAGATTTGCCACACCAGGATTTGATACAATGAGAAGACACGCTTTATGGAACATAATAAAAAGATAGTAGCAATTTATCTTATGGTTATTACAAGAGCAGACAACAGAACAAATAGGGAAGTGTGCCGCACCTTTGTTTTTATTTTTTGTTCCAATGGTTATTCTCTTCTGAAGTCACTTATTTGCGGAGGGTTTCTCGTAGTTAGTATCCATAATTCTTACAAACATGCGGTCTCAAATATGTGATTTACGAATGTTAGAATACATATCATTGACGAAGTGATCAATCTGGATTATGAAAATAAGATAATTTAAGGACTTGTTAAAAAGAGATTGGAAAAGGAATATACAAAATAATTCTTTATAACTTTAATATTACTTTTAAGATTTTTTTCATTCTTTTTAAAATTCTCAGTTTCTTGTAAGCAGTATACTGTTGAAAGCTAAATTAAAAATATGCTGCCACATGAAGTAACAACAATTTGTAAAATGAGTTATCGGTCAGGTGGCGCGAACGATTAAAAAAGTGAAAGGTGGTATTCTAGTGTAATGCAACGTAGCTTTAAATGAAAAGGATTTAGGTTACGTAAGCTTTTCATTAACGTCAAAAATAAATAAAAGTTGATAGAACTAACATAAGATCTTTGCATGCATTTTTCTTCACATAAACAATCGATGACCGTAAGAAATGAAAATGAAAAAAAAAAAAATATTAATGCTTACTGCTGCTTGATAAAGCAATCAGTAAGGCGTTCGGTTTCTGAAAACAAAACGTATTTATGCCACCACAGTTTTAGTATTACGAAAGCAATGCATTCATGATAAACTAAACATTAAACTCTTCTCACGAATATAATTCTGTATACAAATTCATGTAGGCAATGAGTGTTATGAAAATATTCAATGTTTAAAAAGTACTTACGGCTTATATTTTTTCTATTTTAATTAATGTAATAATCGTACATGTTATATTTCATGATTCTCAAAGAAGACATCAAAATATATGCAAATATATGTTTTTAAACTGCCGGACACTTGTTTCTATAACATTCGTAATGATAGGCTGGAATCATCAGTTATCCACTCATAGTTTTGCCTGGAGTGCACCATAGGACGCAAACTAATATTATACCTCAGAAAGAAAGAGGCAAATACGAAGCCTTACGTTGAAGTCGAACCCACAACTTGGTTTCGGATTACCTAAAACGTTAGCGGAGGCTTTAGGATAGGTTTTTAAGGTTATTTAAATGTCAAAGCAGATGAGGACTATCTGCCTATGGAGGATGTTCTAAGGGAAACTGGCTCGTTTTTACGTTACACATGGGGAAAAACCACAAAAACCAATCCTACTGTTAGCTCGTTTGTTCGGGTATTGAACACTGGTCGAAATCCCAATGTTCAGCAGTCTCAATATCTCGGCCAATGGTAAGGCTGCCTGCGCTGACCACCTTATGGTATAGGGAGATGTCTTTTAATATAGATTTATTTAATCTATAAGTTATTTTCTCCCTCCTTTCTGAATGTTTTCGTGGTGTAACGGTACCACACTCGGCACGTATTCCAGAGGTCCAGGTTAGAGTTCCGGCGAGAGCATAGTTCATTTTTCATGTCTCCTGCATCAAAAAGAAATGACTCTACAGTGGCGCCCGAACTAAAAGGAAGTAGATGATGATTCTTCACCGCCAGAATTTGGCGATTGGGTCCTCTAATTTCTAGTCGCCCTTTAAAATTGGGAGTATGTAAGGTACCAGAAGTGGGCGCAGCCTGATCCACCTAGCCAAACCAGTTAGTCTTATAGTCATGACAGGCTACGCCGGAGTATATAGGGTATGCCGCATGCCTTCGTAGTATAACGGTAGCACACTCGGTGCGTATTCGAGAAGTCTAGGTTCGAGTCCCGGCAAGGGCATTTCTCATATTTTATGTCTCCTGCTTCAAGAAACCTAATGATTCTGTAAATCTATTGCTAGATGTAAATAGTGCAAAATTCTTTGTAAATTAATATATTACTCAACTCGTTTAAAAGACGGTTAACGTTCTTAAGTTTACGTGTTTAAAATTAAAAGATATAAATGACTTTGAGTAATTATTTTTACTATACTTAAACAGTGAAGTTTATAAACAACCCAGTAAAAGGCAAAATAGAATTTCAGACCGTTTTCATCTCGTAAATGAAACAAAAAGCTTTTTTTTTTTTTTTTTTTTTTTTTTGCTTACCGTATAATATTTCGATTTCGAAGGGGAGAAATAAGAAACTTCTCGATTTATCTGCACAGCAAATCGTTTTCTATAAGTGAATAAAGACAGCTGTTTTTAAACTTTTAATCGGTTTTAAATAATCGAGGCTTATATCATTCTCCTTAATTTAAGGTAGAGTATTAGGATTGAAGGAAAGCAAAAAGCAACTTGTAATCATTTATAAGAAATGTTGGACAAAGATTTTTTTCCGACTAAGGATGATCCTCGATGGCGTATTTTCATTTACTTCTTAAGAAACGAGATCGTGACGATGAAATTTCGGCGATTAACGAAGTGTTGAGAAACCAGTGACTGAGGAAACGAACAGTGTAAGGGCCTTGAGAAAAGAACCTAGCATCTTCTTGAAAGTGATGAGCGCTAAGTGATATGGTGAGAAATTTTGATGCGTGTATTGGATATAATCAGTAAAACAGTTCTCTCATTAAATTAATGCTTTCCCCTTGTCAGTTACTTTGATGTGTGTGTGTGTATGATTTCACTGAGATATATTTCGTAAACAACTAATGCAGCAGATTTAGCTAGCCGTGCTTTCTTTGTGACATAATTATATGTTTGCATTTACACAGGAGTTCGATGTTTTATTACATCATTCTAGATAATTTGTCGATTTTAGATTAAGTTCATCCGATCATGACAGATGAAATAAATTTTGAATATTCTTATCTAACATATATTGTAGATTGATTTCTAGTTTGATTTTTCAGTATATTGTATATCACGTTTTATATTATTATATCATAAAACATACTGTAAGCAAAATATGTATAGTTTTAACACAAAATATCATATTCAGAAGATGTATTGTTATATTCCCGCAGTTTTCTCCACGATTAGAACTCTATCAGAACCTTCAAATCCCCAAATTAAAAAAAAAAAAAAATGAAAATAAAGTACCCGATATCTTTCTACGAGTACTGGTGACTTAAATGCTTTTATCAGTTTAAATAATGAAGACATTTATTATTCCTCTCCAGTTTTACTCCCCTATTAAAATGCAATATTGTTGTAAGCTTAAAAAATGCATTGCACTTTAGATGTGTAATAATTCTAAGTATCATGTGCGGGACCGAAATATAGCCTACAGTCATGAAATTTTTTAATGCAGGAGACTGCAAAAATGAGCAATGCCCTCGCCGGAACTCGAACCTTGGACCTCTCGAATACGCGCTGAGAGTGTTCCCGTTACACCCCGAAGGCATGCTGGAACGAGGGAGGAAATACCTTATGATAAAATTAAAGGAATATGTTGAGGAGGAAGTCATCTACGTTTGTTTATTCCACTGAGTAAGTGATAATGCATGCGTAATTTACTAATGTATGTTTATTATATATAATAAAGATATATATAAAATATATATAAATATATCTTTATTATATATACTAATATATAATTAGTATATATATATATATATAATTTATTTCCTAAACAATATTGATTAATTGATTATATTATCTCCTAAGTTTAATTAAAGTAGAATGAATTTAAGATCATACGACATTATATATATATATACTAATTATATATTAGTTTATATATATATATATATATATATACTAATTATATATATATATATATATATATACTAATTACATATATATATATATATATATATATATATACTAATTATATATATATATATATATATATACTAATTATATATATATATATATATATACTAATATATATATATATATATATATATACTAATTATATATATATAAAATATATATAAATTATATATATATAAGATATATAAGATATATATAAAATATATAAAATTATATAGATATATATAAAATTATATATATATAAGATATATATAAAATATATATAAATATATCTTTATTATATATACTAATATATAATTAGTATATATATATATATATAATTTATTTCCTAAACAATATTGATTAATTGATTATATTATCTCCTAAGTTTAATTAAAGTAGAATGAATTTAAGATCATACGACATTATATATATATATACTAATTATATATTAGTTTATATATATATATATATATATACTAATTATATATATATATATATATATATACTAATTACATATATATATATATATATATATATATATATATATACTAATTATATATATATATATATATATATATATATATATATATATATATATACTAATTATATATATATATATAAAAATTTAAAGAGATATATTATAGAACATTAATATATACAGCTTTCAGTCCGTTACAGTGTTAGTAGCAGTATTTTGGAAGTATGTATTTTTTCTGTCTTTCGCTTTTCCTGCAAATGAAAAAGTTCGGAAAATCCAACGAAATTCTCTAACGTTTTGAGTTTTACATAATTGGGGCTTTACAAACGGATCTATTTCATATAAGTTGTAGCAGCAACATATGCATTAACGTAAAGTTTCATTCCAGAACCGGTCTTCCCATCTCCAGGGCATTGCCATTATTATCCGTATTCTTTACACATAATGTTATCTGTCACGTTGCAATAAAAACTTCCATTTCAGCACTGGATATTTTGTAAGATAATATCTTTATTTCTATTTCAAGGTAAAACATAATGAGCAGAACCGCAAAATTTTCCCTTTTCCTTCAAACTTTATCTATGCTCATGTTTTTAAATTAGCTTGTTGTTGTGAGAGGAATATAAAAATTAAATAAGTTATTTAAAGAACTACTCAATTACAGATTGTATACCTTTTAGAGATAATTAAATGAACTAATCAATAGATAACAAAATTTAAACACTCGAGAATTAAACATTAGTAAATTATACATACAGTATAATGTTTAAATCATGAAAATTTGGACTGATTAAGGGCTTGCTAGTGCGTAACTAGTGAAAACTTCAGTGATTTGTACTCATCAAAAATTGATGAACGCTCTTTACAACTTAGTTGTAAAATTCGTTTTTATAATAGCAAAACAGACTTCTTAGAAACTTCTTAGTCCAAAAGTATGTTTTCAAATTTTGAAGAAATGTGCAGTTATGTTAAGACAATATTTTTTAGATATAAACCATGTTTTCGAGACATTTATACGCGCAAAAAATTCATACCTATTGACGAACATTGTTAACAATTTTCTAATAATTTAATTGCATTAAAAGTTTAAGATTGTGCATAGTTTCTAAATGTTACAAAAAGTATTGTGATGTAGCTTTCTATTAAATGCGGCCATGTTAAAATGTGTTGATATTATACATTTGCGTAGCTTCAAAATGATTTCCTGCACATTAAGCTCTATCTTTGGTATTCCTTTTAATTTTGCTAGTAATGGAGTTGGTTGAAAAAAAGGTCATCTTCTATAAAAACTTTTCCAGTTGTATAGGCAATACCATCTCTCCCAAAGTTTTGATAAATGAAGCATGAAAGGTTTTGAGAACAGTATGGGAAGGTTATTTTCAGATATAATGTTTTATTAGATATGAATTCACACTCAAAATTAGAAGCAAATTTTATAGTTTTGTCTGTGAGGCCTCTGGCTGACATGATAACGCTCGAATGTACCACCAATCCCACTGGCGATAGAAAGATAACGCGTTAAATTAGTCTAAACAAACTAGTCTGAATTCAACCAAGTAAACTTAATTAAATTAAAGATAAAAGACGATAAAAATAGAATGAAATTATGCTGAAAACTTAAATATATTCAAGTCGATCCCCTCAAAGATATTCCTAGAATTTACGTCAAATATGAGCGTACCAAGAAATGTTTACAGCAACCTTTTTCTTCTTTCTGAAATAGATGAAAGGACAGAATTATAGTTGTGTGTGTGCATATCCGTGTTTGTGTATGTTATGTGTTATTACACACGCAGCTTTTGAGAGATGATTAATAAATTTTCCTTAATCTCTATACCAGTGGTTCTCAACCTTTTGACAGACGCGTACCATCTAAACAAAAATTGAAAACCTTTAGTACCACCACAACAAAGTACTATTACCACCACCACCACTCTTGAACAAAGCTCAGATCGCATAAATTTGCGAGTGTTAGAGAAGAAACTCAATCCTTGGGGCTTCAATTTTTTAATTTAATAGTTAAAAATACTTTACTTCTTCGTGTACCACCTATTTTTCTCTTGCGTACCACCGGTTGAGAAACTCTGCTGTATGCTATTTTTTAACTTATTACGTACTCCGCCCTAAGGCACTACACGAAAAGGGAGGGATGCTCCCAGCCCGTTCGCCGGGACTCTAAACCCGGACCGAACTACCAGTATTTAGCGGTTTTTACCGCTCGGCCGCTGGTGGGCCATCTCTATTTGTAAAAAATTTTCTCATCACATCAGACAGAAAATGGCTGTGTTCTTTATACCTTGCTTACGTCTTTACTCTTCAACTCTACTGATAAAATATTTCAATATAAGCTGGAAGTCGCTGTAGCGCGATACATCCTTACAGACTTTGCACGCAAAAATTTTAATATTAAAATTACGTCTTTACATAAAAAGGCACAAAAGGCAAACACGAACGAAGTAATGAACTGAACAGACAATTAGTGGATGCTGTCTGAATAAACGATCTGTAAGTTCAAATTTTTTTTTTGCCATTTTTTTTTTTTTTTTGTCCATGAAAGGAAAACTTTTATGTTACTAGATTAGTGTTCTCCCCCCCCCTTTATTGTAAAAAACAAATAAATAAAATAAGCGCCGGATTTTTCAGATAGTTAAATAGCCGCGTTTTGAATGTCAAAATGTCTTCCGAATAGAAAGGACAAAAGAGAAGTCATAGAAAGGTACTTGTTCAGACGAGATGACATGAATTTCTTTTCCTAGGTAGAATAAACCAGAAACCTAATAGAAATGAGAAAAACTAGCTTAGTTTAAAGTCATCTCTCAGTATTGTTCCTGATTTTACATTAAAGCAAAAGTGTCATCAAATCTCCTCAAATTGAAGTGCATCAAGGAATCTGAATGCCTGCAGAAAGCGTTATTAAATGGAAATTCTCTTTAAAGATGTTTAATTCAAAGCGTCTTCAAACTTTGCAGGCCTACCAGGGTCTGACAAGAGAAAAAAAAATAGTTTCTTGTTTCGCCCTAGGCCAGCACAATCTCTTGATCCATCTCCAGGGAAGGTAGCAATTTCTCTGTTTCTGGTTAATTAATGTGTCTGGGAAAGCACACAAAAGTTATCTTTCAAGAGAGATGGAATTCTTTGTCTCACGTAAGAACTACCTATCTACGGTAAACAGCTTGTGTTTACGGCCCTCATAGAAAACCATGAACACCTCGTGAAGCTATTCTTTCAAAAGTGTTTGAACAGAAGTCGAGCTAGTTTAACGAATTTCTTCACTTGGCAATTGATGAGTTCGAATACCTTCCTAATAAGCTTATCTACACTCAAACAGCTAAATTTACCACATATGGTAATTGGATAGGTGACTGCGGCTTCAACAGCCAGTAGCTATCCGGGCTCGCTCAAGGGGCTTTCCTACTTTCTTACTAAGCCCACCAGCGGCCGAGCGGTAGAGTCGCTGAAGCCTGGTAGTTCGGTTTGAGGTTTGAATCGCGCGAACGGGCTGGCTGCATGGGCGTTTTCGTGGTTTTTCCCGCGCGTAACATGTATACGAGCCAGTTTCCAGTTAGAAAGTTCTCTATGAAGGCACCCCTCCCCTTAGGCAGATAGCCCTCGAGGCTTTGCCATAATCGCATAAATGAACCTACTTTCTTACTGACTACTTTCGACTTTTTTAGTGAATAAGACTACGCAATAAAGACAATTCGATTTCTGGGGAAAAGGTTAACTGAAAGGGCGTTTTCGTTGTTTTTTCTATCTGTAAAGCGAATACGAGCCATTTCCCTTAGAAATTCTTCCACTAAGGCATCCTTCTAATAAGGCAGATAGCATTCGCACAATTTAACATATTACCAACGAACAAACAAACCAGTTGATGGCTTTATCGATGCGTACGAGGGAAATTGTGTTAGAAATCTCCTCCATAAAAGCATTTTTCACCGGAGGAGATAGCCATTTCGTGCGTTTTCATAATTAATTAACTTTTAGTTTGAGTTTTGATTTGGCATGACAGAGTAATTTATTTGCTTCTCATCTGAAAGCTTTGAGATGTTTAAAGTGATTGAAAAGTATGTTTTAAATTTATTGATCACTCCCGATTAATACTTTCTTCATTTGCTAAAAGAACTCTATTTGTTTCGGTAACAAAAAGTTGTGGAAGAGAAAAAGCTCATTAGGAAGACTGATAACTCATTGGGACGGAAAATATCAACATATATTCCCTATATAAAAAATCTGAGTTCATTCTATAAAAGGAACATGTCCACTTTCATCAGCTGTGATGTATACTTTCATCGCTTTCATAAAGAAATCGGGGCCCACCAGCGGCCGAGCGGTAAAGTCGCTGAACACTGGTAGTTCGGTCCGAGGTTCGAATTCCGCGAACGGGCTGGCTGCATGGGTGTTTTCGTGGTTTTCCCCATGTGTAACGTGTATACGAGCCAGTTTCCCTTAGAAAGTTCTCCACGAAGGCATCCCTTCCCTTAGACAGATAGCCCTCGAGGCTTTGCCATAATCACACACACACACACACACACACACACACACACACACACACACACGCACACGCATAAAGAAATCATTATAACAGCTTGAAACAATTATACTTCAACAGTTGTCCACAGCTATCATCGAATCATTGGGGGAAGAAAGCGGGTAATAAGGAGACCTTATTAATCGCTCCAGAGGATAAAATGCAGTAAGTTGATATATTTATTATGCAATACTTGACACCGACATACTTGAATTAAAGAAATCTTCAGACAGGAAATTTAACAATTGAATTAAATAAGAGTACATATATTATATTTATTACTAGGTTCTACTGAATAAAATACTGATTATTACTTTTGTCTACGTTTTGCCATCTATTTCAAACTGGTATTAGATTTTCATGTCTAATTTTAAGTACATTTTTACCTGATACTCATACGTAAAGAAACTTCGAATACTAATTATACACTTCAACTGATAAACTAGGTATAATAATTTTCCTCGCACAAATATTTATAAATACTTAAACAGAGTTGCTAGAAATTGTATTTTTCTTTCTTCGAAGGATTTAATTATTTTTAATTTCCTCTCTGCAATAGCCTTCGATATATTTCACTTCGCTTTTCAAATAGGCCATGAAAAAGATAGAATGATTACTAAAAAATATTCCGAAACTGCTTAGTACTATCTCATTAAAAGTTTCGTTTGGATGAGGATTTTATTTTGATTTTCAGTAATTTTAAAGTTCAGAGGGATTTTATGAATCATTAAATTTTTAATAAATAAAAAACACGTATTTTAGGTGATCACAAGTATAACTTTATTATAGATAGAACTCATGAAAATATACAGGAGGTAAAATAAATAAGGTGAATGCTTTATTTGTACAGAATGTTATAGTTTAGCTTCTGTTTCTTTGGCGGTCAAAATAAATACTCCCTGTGTACCCTGAGGCACATCAGCTGCCAAATTATCCCTTCCGAATTTGGCCCCATTTCTCCATTCTCCATCATTTTCTGCTTTCCTGTGAAAAAATATATTATTAATACAATTATTATCACTACTAATTAATGAAAAAATAATCATTTGTATTAACAGTTCTAATTTTTATAAATATTAAGAGAAATCCAAATTATTTTTAGCTAGCAAATGGCAAGAAATAGATACGTTATAGATGCAGTTGTTAAAATTGGGCTTGAACTTTAGTTACTGAAAAAAGAAATGTCCGGAAAAAAAAAATGATTCACTATCAGTTCTAAAAAGTAATTTTATCCTGAAGAAGAAAGGCCAAGATCGCTTACCTCTCAAAATGGGTATTGTCGATCTAGCAGAAATTACTTAATAGCGAGGTATTTTACACTTGTGTTACACGATGCACATCACAATGTGCGCATTAACTTAATGAATAGCGAGGCAAAAGGAACACCAACTTTTCGTTTATAATAACGAATGGTACCCTTCAGAACTAGTTACTAAGTGAAGATTTGATCATCAGACAGAAGTTCTAATAAGCGTTCAGAAAACTATCTTGGCTGACAAAATTTTGATTATTAATTCATCTACCTTTATATTTCCGTAATATTTATCTGAATTTGCCTAGATTTCTTTCGCAACCACGGGTTTCCAACCACTTCCCTTATGCTTTTTGCCATCTTTAGAGAATTTTTATCTACTATTAGTTCTTTAGTAAGTTTTTTTTTGTTGTTTCCATAGTTATATATTTAACTACTGCAAAAGAGTATTAGTGTGATCCATTTTAAGAATATATTTCTGATAGGCTAAGAAAATTTGATTTGTACTTTACATCATAAAGAATAAAAAGAGAATAAATAAATAAAGTTCACGCAGTCAACCTTTCCATCGAGAAGAGAATACAGAATGAAGCTTCACGTGTTCAATGGAGGCTGTCTGTTGAAGGGTCCATTTTTTTATTTCACTTTTCTCGAGATTTATTCGTTTTTCGTTTTGTATCTAGAGTTACCTAAGTTTTTGTTCCTTATAACGAGATTTTTCCTACTATTTTGTTGTTTTCTGTGAGGCTCTCTTTTATTTTCAATAATTATGATATTCTAAAAGCTAAAGAAATTCAGCACAAACTTTCGATACTTTAATTTTAAAATTCCTAGATTATGATACTTTTTAGCATAAATAGCTACAGATAGCATAGGAGTAGTAATTACGATCTTGTCTTCTTTCGATTTTCTAATGTTACGCTTTAGACGGTAAATTATTAAATAAATTTCTTTAAAATTTTGTGTAACTTTCCTAGTATTGCAGACTTTAAAATAAAAGTTTGAAAAGTATAAAACAGCTGCAAACCTGTTGAGGAATGAAAATCATTGGAAAACATTTTAATGAGTATTTGACCATAGTTTCTTGTAACAAAACAAAATTCCTAAAGACATGTTATAGTACTACAAGAAATTTCAAATTATTCTCTATGATGCATCAATAAATGAGAACGTTTAACTCAGAAATTTATTTTGAAGATGAAATATGCATTTAATATTTCAGCCGAGATCTTTGATGAGCGTTTTCTAGCCTTTCAGTTTCAGAGATGTCCTAATCTTTCACTTTGTTAAGACTAGGGCTCGTATTGAATTGGATAGCGATCTTTGAGCTACTGAAGCTGGCAACTGATTTTTTACTTGAAGTGATTATTACATTCAAGTGATTACTGGTCAGCATCAATGGCAAGAGAAGTGATCTTGAAAGGATGTCTTTCCGCCTGAGTCCTTGACAAAAGACCAAAGGTCAGGGGAAATACCTGACAGGCAACTTCTGTAAAAGATTTTAAAAAGGTGACAGTTTGGTAGCCAGTTGATTTCTAGTGAGAGTTACAGAATAATAAATTTGATCATGATTGATGCGCTTTTCATTTTAATTCAAATTAACCAAAAAATTTAAACACCAAGATTTCGCTGATTTTTTTAATGTTTTGTGCTTAATATTTTGATTTTTCATTAAAATATTTCCAGAGTTTTGTTAAATCCTCGGGCTTTTATTAGCTTTTTATACATTCCTTGTTTTCATTGTTATTCATTTTTAATTTTATAAGAGTTTGTGAATGACACTTAGATTAGCGTAATCACCACGATTTTCGCGCCTTCTGTTCCTAAAACATCAAACTTTACCTAGGATATCGACTTGCTGAAATATTTCGAGAGCAGAGTCAACAACGTTTTGGGATCTGAAAAGCAAAAACTTCAAGAAAGTATAATATTTTACGCAATATGCAGAAAGGACATGGCTAACAACCCAAAGAATTCGAATAAACAATGAAATATTTGACTTTTACAGTAAATAACCCTCTCACATTTTTCAACCTTCTCACAGTAAACAACGAAACTAAGAAAGCGACAGGTCATAAAGAAAACTTCTCTCCATAATTACGCGGAAGTTTCGAAAGGAACAGGAAAACGTTCTATATGGTGGGTGGGTATACACTCACGTGCATGTTTACATAAGTTAGAATTGAAAATGCGATGTTCCAAAACAATGATTAAGAAATAAAGAAACGTCAGTAATGATGACAGTTAAATATAACATTCGCGGTTGATTTGCATTTCTATTTCATTTCGGTTTCCATTATTTTCATATTGTTTAATTTATTAGTCAACTACATTATACAATTTTATAGTTATTATATCAAGCACATTCTTTAACGCGCAAACTATTTATCGATAATTTCAAAAGTGAACTTGTAAAAGCAATGATAATAATTACTATAATGAGTAAATACTCCTTAGACGCAATGTGACGTGACCTTTTATAATACGAGAACACGTAACATTTTATGTGTTACATTCTGATCTCGGGCATATGCGCTTCACCTAATGGCTCGATGCTCAGTCAGGTTCAATGTAATGCGAAATAACTCTGCGCACATGATTACGCATATTAGAATCCGCATATTAGAATCCATGCGTATTCATGTGCGTCTAAGATATAATTATACTTACAATAGATCAAAATATGACCAAGGATTCATTACTGAAAATTGCAAATATCAGTGCTATAAAAAATGGATCTGAAAGCCTGCCATTGCTAAATATAAATATTGCATTTTTGTCTTTACATACTGCTCCTCTTTAATGACTGTGCACACGTTTTTTTTCTATTACTATTCAAATAACTGCACTAGATTATATTCATAGAATAATTTCTTAGAACAAAAGCAGATATAGTTTAATAGAATGAGTGAAATGATTTTAATTTCTCGCAACCTTATTTTTTGCTTATTTATTTACGCAGTTGAAACTTGTTCTATTTTTAAAAAGCATGCACTTAAATTTTAAGAATATTTTTAAAATGGATATTGTTGATTTCTGCTCTCACACATAGGTATGTATACAACATTTTGAATATGTTATTAGAAAGTCTGCTTAAAATTCAAGCCGAATCAGTAAATACCTATAATTTAAAAGTTAATTTAACAGAGTGACGGGATTACTGTGACGGGATTTTGTTAATAAGCAGATATTGTCTCATTTTTATCGAACTGCGCAAGAACTGTATGTTAAAATCGATGCTTCGATTTATATGTTGTTTTACTTTTTTACCTTTCCTATCCCCCTCATCTCAACTTTTTTTTACTTAGTTTAAGTGAAGTTATAGTAATTGCCGTTACTATGTTTTTTTTTTTTAGTTGCTTCCACAATTTATAATATGACACTTAAAATTCGAGCTGGCATTAATTACAGTTGAATCTATATCTAAATAATGCGTTTATAATATTACCATTTTGCAATTTCCATATGATGTAAACCTGTCCTCCTGTACTGTTACAAATAATTAAAGACACAGTAGAAGGCATTTTAGCAATAAAAACCATACATTATTGTCAATGAGGATCATAAAAGCAGCATGCGGTAGAATCAGTTGTCAAAGGTAGTCGATAATAGCTTTAACCCCTTCCGGTAAAATGACGAGTCTAGCTCGTCATTGGTTTTTATACCATATCGCACAATGACGAGTCACACTCGTCATTGGTTTTTCATGCCATATCGCACAATGACGAGCTATACTCGTCATACATACTGTTGAATATGATAATTAATTTAGTTTAAAATTTCTAGTGTACTGAATTTGGCAACACCTTTTTTACTTGTGGAAATATCACAGATCCTATCACATATTGTTTACCGTTAGAATTTCTTGGTACAAGTCACTGCCGAATTGTTGTTAGTCTGTAAGATTTCATTCTTGTAAAAATTTAGTGTGAGCATCGGTCAATATATATTTCTGTAAAGGAAAAACGGTACTTTTCCGTTTGGCCGGCGCAAATTTCCATTTCACCGGCGCAAGCGATAAAATCGCCGAGTGTTGAGTTTCATGAAGTGTGTAAGATTTATTTATGGTTGGTGTGAAGAATTAACCTCAGTTAAATGGTGTGAAAAGTTCTTTCAATATTGTTCCAAAATTCAATATTTAAATATTTTTTATTTATGCATTCAAAATAAAAAACCGGGGGTTTTCGTAACGGAAGGGGTTAGTAGGGGACAGGATATATTCTAAAAGCCAAATAATTCTTGCCACACAAATTTCAGATTTCTTAAAATTAGTCTATGTTTCCTGAAAATACTCATTTTATGAATCTAAGCTTTTCTTTCATTAAGAGCAAATTTTATCGAAAACATTTTCTAGTTAGCAAGTTCATTAACGAGAACATTAGCACTGTCAAAGGAATCTCTATGTGTTTTATTACTATAGTGATCGAAAAGGAAATGGAAGTAAAAAATCTCCAGAAGAATCCGCATTTCAGACTCAAGAATATAATTTGTTTCTGCTAATATTGAGATAGAATACAGATAGATGCATACGTAAGGAATCTTACAGTAAGATGTCGTCGCAAAGTATTATGTCCCTGCAAAGAGATAAGGAGAAAATGTTCTACATGTGACAGCTGTATAGCATTTTGATGTAAAAGGAAGATAACGCTCAAGACGAATTGTTCTACGCCTTGGGTTTTTTATCC
Organism: Stegodyphus dumicola; assembly: GCF_044657685.1. Classification (NCBI taxonomy): domain Eukaryota; kingdom Metazoa; phylum Arthropoda; class Arachnida; order Araneae; family Eresidae; genus Stegodyphus; species Stegodyphus dumicola. The sequence goes on along the minus strand of NC_140780.1, from coordinate 23,039,424 downwards.
GGCTTCCTTGCCATTTTGTCAAACGAGATGATTATCTTATCATCTCGTTTGAACGGAATTCTGTATGGATAGAATTGCCTGCTTCTATCATCTGCATAATTATCTGTTCATCTCCTCAACGTAGTTATTTATGTATTGAAAAAAACCTTACGCTTTAAGTTTCGTTTTGGGAGATATCGTTAAAAAATATTAAAAATGCAAATGAGTACCATTCTTTCTCGCATTTCCTAGAAGATTAATCGGTATGGTAAAGAACTTAAAACTCTGAAATCGAGAAACTTGGCGACATCTGAATATTACAATGGGATGTACCTTTCTATGAGATGCTTTTAGATGTCCCTTAGGTTTTTAAGTGCATTCAGTTAATTAACAGAAAGAATCATATATAGTTAATATTTTAAGTAAATGAATCAACTCTCTGAAATACTTCAGTAAATGAATCCTGTTTTCCAACGATATTCATGGCTTCTAAATTCTTTCTGATCACGATTTTTCATTGATGTCAATTCTGCTACTCCTGTAGCTTCTAAATCGTCTCTTTCGGTACAAAAAATGGTCTCTCTATGTGTTCACAAATTATAAATTGATCAATTTTTGAATTCACAATAATCTTTTTTTCCTTTGATATAAAATTATAGAATGGCGTGTAGACGCATTTAATCACGTTCTCTTTTTACCTCTAATAAAAATAACGTTATTACTTAGGATACCAAAGATAAATTTTAGGATAATGAATCAGTACTTTCTGAAACAAGACTTCTCCGTAAAAAGGACTACTGTTAAATCACAGTAATGTCAAATTATTTGCAATCTAAAGGATTTTGTAAACACCTAATAGTTAATAACAAAACGTAATGCAGTAAATAACATAAAAACGAAGCCATTTACCCTGCAAGAGTATTTGCTTGTAGTTGAGTTTACGAATGTTCAGTTTTTCTTAAGTAAATTATAAACAACTTGCCTTGAAAACGAACACAAACACTTTTTCTATTTATTTATTTATTTATTATTGTCTCAATAATAGTTAGATTTAAATCTTTTCCAACAAACTTTGTTTTTTTACACGAGTAAATTTTTAAGTTATGCATTCAAATGCTTACCTATTCCTTGAAGGGAAGAAAGAGCAAATTTTATCCTGAGCACCGAATTTTTCGCCTTCTTCTAAAGTGTGAGGTAATTGATGACCCGTCGTCTCTGGCAATAGGATGATCAATGAACCAGCTACAAGCGACAAACTACCAAGTACCAGCATTGGAAGCAGTCGATCGATTTCCGCCTACAAACAATAATGCCTTATAAATATAAATATGAAGGGTGGTCAAAATTTATTGAGCGCATTTCATGTTTGATAAAAAAAGAACAAAATAAGGTGCGTACATGTTTATTGTTTTCTTGGAAAGACCATTTAAAACAGTTTTACACAGAAAAATTTTAAAGATTAAATAACTTTCACATGATGTCTACTTGTGGCACGAAATTCAAATGTGAAATGCGCTCAGTAATTTTGGATTCCCCTGTATGTTAACACTGAACAATAGACCATCTCAAAATATTCTAGCAGCTCTGGGCAGTAAATCATATCAAACTTTGTTTACTTATATTTTAACAGTCACATGCATCTAAACCCTAAGACTAAATAATTTTACTACTCTCTTTAGTGTTAGCTACTGTATCACTTCTCTCATTATTTATGGTGTAACGATTGTTATAATAATCGCAGTAATTAATTTACCTCAAAAGATTCTTTAAAGATTAATATAAAAGGTCACTCTAGAATGTATTTGTGCTGGTATAAACATATTAGTAAAGGAACCCAGGTAGACAATTAATTAAGGAAAAGGGAAGGTATCTGCTTTCTTGAGCAGTGTTTTCCAGAAGGCTTTCTGAAATAAAACAGTTAACATTTAAGATGCATGTACAAGGAATACCATGCAAACTTAATGCGCCATCCTGTTGTACCTCCATGAATCATATTTGGGACTAATGAGCTGAATGGGCAAAATTGATATTCGTAGTTTTATCCATTCAGCTACAGATGAAAGGTTCTAGTGGAAGGAAGTCATAAGAAAAGTAACTCTAAAATAATATTTCATTCTTATTTAAATTGCGAGTTTTCTGCAGAAGGTTACACTTACTTTACATAAATGAAATTATGGATTGAATTTCAATAAGTATTTATGCAAGAAGCAATCGAAGGAGAGCTATGAATTAATTTTGTTATGTGTTTAACGTACGTTGGAAACACTGATACGCAGATAAATATGAATTTTATAGCTCATTACATCACAAAGAAGATTTGAACATTTAGATGCAATAAAGTTTGGACAATGGAAAAGCCTTATTACTTCACGTAGTGGTTAGATTCTGTGATAATTGTCATTATTTATGATGTAATGATTGCTACAATAATTGCTATAATTAAGCTCACATTTCCTTTGCCGGTTAATAAGAAAAGCCACACTGAGCAATATCAGTAGTTCGTAAACCACTAATTAGAGGCAATTAATTATACGTCACGCATTATCAATCATATTTACCAAAAAGACAACGGTGGGCGCCAAACAACTGCCGATTGCTCCGAACATTCTTTGCAAAGACAGGCCTCTGCCACGAACTTCGGTGGGGAACAGTTCGGCTGTGTACTGAAAAGTGATATTTGTCCCAGCAGCAAAAGTGATGCGGACAAGCATTGCCATGGCAAATACTTCATGCACAGCATCTGAAAGTAATTAAAAAGAGCATAATTAGTCTCGATGAGTTTGCAACACATTATTAACATCGTCTGGTCATATATTCCACTGAAAACTGTTGAGGAACAGGTAAGTGTCCACATCGATCAGACGAAAACCGTCGTTTTCTTCACACCGTAAAAGAATAAAAGCGGAAATAAATATATATACACAGTTAGATTAGTTTATTATGTCGGTTATTTGGCTACGAAAAGTTACATCAGAGCTTATAATTTACATTAATTCAAAAGCGGAATAGTTTTTCTCTCTTCCAACCGTGCATGTGCAAGGAAGGAATGCGTAAGAATTTGAGATGCGGAGGGAGAATTAATTTTAAACTCTCTTTAAAGCTATATAGTTTACTCGATTTTTAAAAGATATTTTACATTATTTGCCAAGTCTACGAAAATTGGACTTTTAACGCGCAGACCTGAGTGCGTTAAAAGTCCAATTTTAACAGATTGATTAGAGTCCAATTTTAACAGATTGATTAGAGTCCAGTTTTAACAGATTGATTAAAGTCCAATTTTAACAGATTAATTGACAGATCTTTAATATAATAATCTTATATTAAAGATCTTTAATATAATAATCTTGTATTAAAGATCTGTTAGTTGTCTGATGACTGCCTATTTATGTCTTTACAAAACTTTGAAAGATATGATCTTTTAGAAAACTCATTTCTTTTTGCAAATCGTATATTTCGATTAGGTAGTACTATTAAAATTAATCGCATAGCTATAATGTTTCAGAGCTGAAATAAAAACTAAAATTGAGATCTGAAGAAAACAGTTTTATAGCCATCTACACACATCATTGTTGCTGCTGTTAATACATTGCAGGGCATGTTCATAGACTTCTTACAGCATTTGTAAGGCTACCTGTTGTAATATTATTTAATTTTTTCATTATTTTTCCTCCGATTTCTGAAAGGTTCGTAATCACCCCCTTACTCGTCAGAGGCTTTTTAAGTGTAAAATTTTTTTTTTTTTTTTTTTTTTTTTTTAGGTAATGGGAACTTAAAATACTGTAGAGATGAAAGTCCTTTCGAAAAATTGGTGAAATGGAAGAGGATTAACAAGAATTTTGACACAATCCCCGGAGAATTCCCTCAAAATTGGGGCGGAGCTAAATAAATTCGCACTGTCACTTACAGTGTGCCAAGACTTAAGTCAACTCCTGCCTCTCGGCCACGATAAAATTCCTGAACTTGATTTGATGTAACTATGAGACGAGTAATATCAGTCACCAGGTAACAGGTAAGATATAAATTAGTATTTCAAGTGACAGTCTAGTATTCCTATTCATATTAACAAAACGGGTAGTTTACAAAAGCATATCTTTTCTTCTTTCTAAGCCCGATCGAAGAATCACCAATAATTCCAAGGCCAGAATTCGTTTTACTCTAACACTACGCATAAACTATTTAAAGTCGGTCCTTTCTTTAATTTAAAATACCTAATATCTACACCGTAAAAGAATAAAAGAGGAGATAAATAAATGCACAGCAGATTAGTTCATTTTGTCAGTTATGTGACTACAAAAATTTACATCAGAACTTATAATATACATTCATTCAATGTTAACGTTCAACACTGGATATGCTGCGTACATGAGGCATAACATAACCTTTATACAAACAACCAACATTCAAATACGATTTTAAAATGAGAAACCCACTGTGCAGTCTTCCTATATATATATATATATATATACACCTAGTATGAGCAGCGTTATTCATACCTGCTTCATGTGCATACGCTGGAATGCTAATAAATTGCATATCCTAGCATGTAGTACCTTTCATGACGAAACTTAGTGAAATGATTGCATCATGATCATGCTTTGGAAATATAGAAAGGATGTCATAGCGCGTGTTATTATTAGAGGCTATTAAATACCGTTAGTCAATGTTAATACTGTAAATTTAAAACGATGTTCAATGATTGAGCTTTTGACAAAAATTGCATAACCCAGATCCATTTTATTCGTGAAAATATGATTGCAGTCTATGGTGATACAGTACCTTCATTTGCAACCGTCAAAAAGTGAATTGCCACATGTAGACGGGAAAAAGCAGCATTCGGAAGTAAACTCAGATCAGGCCGCGGTATGGCTGGAATTATTTAGGAAATGTAATCTAAAATATTATTTAATGGAAAACAAACACGTGGCAGCTTCCCAAATTGCTACGAAAATGGTTATCGGTGTGGATCAGCAAATTAATTGTTGCATGAAAAACTGGGTATGTCCGAAGATCTGAGCTAGATATGCATCTAGAATTGTTAAGACCAGAAATGACGAAATATTGGTAGCTTGAAGAGCTGCTTCTCATGATAAACGCTGATAAAAATTTTTATTCACGGCTAGTGACAGGAGATAAAATATGGCCTTGCGAGTGTGAGGAAACCCGAGGGATTTGCCCAAACCCACTATTTCAGAATCCAGGCATCTTCCTTAATCATTTTTAAGATAAATATGGATCACTGCTTATTATGTACAATATAATATCGAGGTGACTCATGTGTTTAATACTTTGACTCAGTTCCAACAAAAAGTAAAGGTCTGGGGCAAACTTAGAATAGTGTGTTTTCTGAATTACAATGCCCAACTCACGTTTCTCGCACTGCTATCCAGCAATACGTTTTTAATTTTTCTTCCATCCAATGTATATACGAGTTTTGTCCCAAGAGAGTTATTTTTGTTTAAAATTCTCAAGCAATATTTGAGTGGTTTACATTACAGCAACGATCATGACTTGGATACCTTTCAGTAGCGGTTTGAAGACTAACAAAACCTTTTTTCAGCTGAAATCCGAATGGTAAGCTAAATGGCAAGCTAATTAATCTAACCTAAATGGACTGCTGTGCTAAGTGCTTTGAAATCACGTACAACAATACAGAAAATAAAAAAATTAATTTTAGACATATTATCAGGTTCAGTGTTCCTCCTTACTTGCTTGGGGAACATTAAATGACCTGACTCGGAACAGGGAGCTTACTAAAGCTATGTTCAATAAATGTGGGAAGTAGACAAGATACACAGGAAGGGTATACGAAACCCTTTATTTTTCTCTCTTTACAATGATTTCCGGACTTCGGAATAAAGAGACCAACCACTTGTGGTCTGAACGTAAGAATATAAAAATATTAACTAAATTCTAACTAAACTAACTTTGGATTAATAAACAAGTGTCGACTTGAAGATTAGCCGTATATTAACAGAAAGGCCGTATGTAGTACAAAGAACTGTTAACACTACGATACGTTTAAAATTATCACGAGGATTAAACCTCTGGCCTTGAAGGCAACCAGCAACCGAGTAAAACTGCTATGGCAAGCGGCCTGCTTCTAATAGCTCCTTCCTCTCTCTTGCTTGGCAAAAAGCCACAACTTAAGTACTTGGCGTTCGCAAGACCAATTTGCATAAATAAGTTAAAGCTTTTAATTCTGGCAGGAAGTAGAAAATAAGAAGTGATAGTAAAGATTTAAAATAAAATAAACGTTAGTAAGACTAGATCCTTACAATATTGCACCGTGTTTTAGCAGTAAAATGTGCTGTATTGAATACCCACCTCCCATGTGTTCCATTTTTTAGAGTACTAATTATAGAATTAATGTTAAAATTTTTCTTAAACGGGTTTCCCTTCTATGTTGAATTAATACTTGGAAGGTAACATTCGTAAAGCAAATAATGCAAGTTAAAATTGTTGTAAAATTCGTATGTAATAAAATGTTGGAATACAATTTTATTATAAATGGGCTATTTTCTATTACTGCGAATATGCTGTCAAAGCATTAGTAATTCAATTGGCACTTGCTCGAATGATGTCCAATTAATGCTTAAATATATTTCTGGCTATAAATACAATTTATGTTCAGTCAATATTTGAATGTTTCCTATTTAAAACTATATTTTCTAAACGCTTTGTCTTGAGTTTCATTATAAATTAGCATATATTCCCACTCTTATTTTTTATTTATTTATTCAATGCTCCCTGGCAGTAAACTTTTAATCATTCATTGCTGCTTCAGCTTAAACAAAATTTATTCGCCGACTCATTGTAATCATTTTGTCCTTCTTCACACTTATTGATAAAATAATTTTTTCAAGTGTAGTAGAAATATATCTTCAACAGATAGGCGGATCAAAACGTTAACTTGAACCGAGACCAGTTACAGGACCTACGGCACTGATCTGACATTACAACTTGACAAATTTTCATCACTACGCCACTTTTTGTCCTTGAACGTTTACTGCCGCTCCACGGTATCATCACTCACTCTGACGAACGTTCGTAACAAGGCAGAAGCTTATATCCACCTTAAAAGAACATTTATTACTTTTCTGTTTTTTATTTTATGCCAAAATGCTGCTTGACGATTTTGGGTATTAATATTCGGTCTCTTTCGATCATTTTTAAAACTGCAATTTAGAGTGCAATTAGCCAGCAATTTATGAATCACTATATAGCAGATGATACGTAATTTTAAATATCCCTACGCGTTTTAATTATTGCATATATTTAATTAAAGGTTAATTGCTGTTCAAATTTTATTCCAATTAATTTATATTTACGTTTTTTATTTTGGTGTTCATTTATTTTCGCATTAATAAAAGTAATTTATCCGGCTTATTACTAATTTAGCCAATATTCTTTCATTACGCATTTATTATATTCCTTCTCTCATTTTATTTTGCATTTTTTTTCACCAATGAATCTCGAAAGACTGGCTGCTTAAATGTTTTTTCTTAAACCTGCAGATTTGATAACTGATCCCAGTAAGGTTTCTCGGAGCAAAATTATAACGGATGGATTTAGAGCTGGATTATGACTATAACATTTTAATGAAAATTAAATAGCTTAAAATTGCTGTTTGCTCTCTATTTTGAATGATACGATTAACAAATATTTTAAGGAAACTATTTTTAAGAAACTTACAAATGTTTTTTTTTTAATATTCCAATTTTTCTATTACTTAACTTGTGTACGGTGTAAGAAGTAAGAATAATTCAATTTCCCTTTTACTCAGACAGATCTTTGAAATTTGAGATTGGTGAAATAATTGAGTATATCTTCTTTCAAAATTTCGTACCTTAAGTTACTTACTTTACTATACTTGGGAATTTTAGGTTAAAATAGCTAGGTATGCCGAAATAGTGTTAAGTGTACTTTCTAATAGGAATTATTTTAAATTTTGAAATATATATTCATTCAAATTTTAAAAAATAGCAAATGAATTTACTAAATAATCAGAGTAACTTTAAAATGTTGTTAACCTAAATGCTCAATTTGATGAGCATAAGAAAAGGCACATTATGTTTAAATCAATGAAATCTTTAAAATATTTGCAAGAGATGTCATTATAAAGTATTTCTTCCGCTTTCCCAGCGTGTCTTCGTGGTGTAGTGATCAGCACACGGAGCCGGTATTTCAGAGGTTCGTGGTTTAATTCCCGGCGAAGGCGGTTGCTAATTTTTCATCTCTCTGGCTTCCAAAAAAATCCTAATGTCTCCACAACATAATTTATAAAATTACAATTATCGCAGATTTTATGTTAACCCTTTAACTGTCAAGTTAATTTGATGATTTATTGAGCGCACATTAACTTTTCCCGAGATACAGTCGGGTTTGACAAAGAGATGAAGCCGAAATAAACGTCTCCCGATATATATTCGGGTATAACAATACGATGCACTCAGAAAACAAATACCTCGAGAAATACTCGGACGTGACATTTTCGAACACCAGTGCTGTGCCCGAGATAATCTCGGACATGACAGTTAAAAGGCTAAGGGATAATTATTTCCATTTGAAAGACATATAATTAAACCTCAGTTGCTAAAATCAATAGTATTAAAGTGCAAAAGCTTGCGAAGAATATTCTAATTATTCATATCTGGAGATTTGTCATATGAATTTAAATAAGATATGCTACGTCACTAAGATTGTTCTATTTGCTCATTTACAAAAATCAAGTTCAGTCACTGATAATTATGCTTGACTTCATGTCTTTTCTAAATTCTCGAAAAGTGTTATTTTTTTCCAATTGCAGCACAATTTTATAGCTATATATTTTAATTTATTGAGAAAAAACAAAATTCTGAGTTTATCACTTCTCGAGAAATTATGAACTTTTCAAATCTCTCGCGAAAATATATGATAAATTATTTGAGTACTGACTTTTATATGTGAGTACAGTGCAAGCAAAAAAGAAGTGCAACAAACTCTTAAGTAGATGGCAACTAAATTACTATTCTGTAGCCAAGCTATGTAATAAATGACATTAGAAAAGTCTTCCTTTAATACACTAATATTTTCTACACTGATGGGTGTGAAAAGACTGCAGGTTTTATGGCGCGTGGAAATACAACACCTTTTAGGTTTGGCAGTTTGCAAGGCTGCGTGGATGACTATTGTTTCAGGCATGAACAGAAAATTAGAGAAAATTTTGATTACAACCGTTATAGTTCTTCTGCAACGCGTTATTTGACTTGTTTCATCATACCTCATTCAGACACTTAATTATCGGCTTTCTCAATATTTTTTAAGTAGTGGAAATATTATGTATGATCACAATTTTCATATGAATTTTTTTGTTTTGCTGTGGATTGCTTATAGATTCTTATAAATCCTTATAAATTTTTTATATCCTTAAAATCTTATAAATTTTTTATATCCTTAAAATCTTATAAATTTTTTATATCCTTATAAATTATTTTATATCCTTATAAATCTTATAAATTTTTTATATCCTTATAAATTATTTTATATCCTTATAAATCTTATAAATTCTTATAAAAACCTTATAATTCCATTTTAAGATCAAAATCAAGTTGGTTTATTTATAAAAACCAAATAAGGTATAAACACCTTATTTGGTTTTTATAAATAAACCAACCGAATAACTACGATTTTTATGCTAAATTGCTTAGGTTATCCCCTCAAATTTTAAAAAATATAAACGTAAAATGAAATGCTTAAGAAAAACACAAGACGAACACTGCTTATCTTAATGACTTACACAATTAATAAATTACAACAGGGAATGCTTGTCCTTACATTTATTTTGTCTTTCTATTCTGGAGTAACTAGCAAAAAATTAATGTCAGTTTCTTAAAATATCAGATTCTTGTATCAAAATTCAATTCAATTCAATCTAGTATTAGTAATATATTTCTCCAGAATATAAAATAGGTTATTATTTCGAGAAATGAAAACTCTATGAAGTTTAAACTCACTAACGTAATATGTAATTACAATGTTTTTAACCATTACTAGTACGTTCACTGCAAAACCTTTACTTCAATTTCCCTAAAAATACAAAAGAATAAAGACATAGGGGGTTACGAAAATCGAAATACTTTTGTCTTTCTTTCCTTTTTTTAAGGCAATTTTTCAGTTTGCGTATTCTACGTAGGAAAGCCTTTTTTTTTAATTTTGATTCTACAGGGTGCGGCAACGTTCATAGCGTAGCTTGACTTGAGTAGTACAATGACGTACTGCATGAATGCGCGCCAGCTCGTGTCGCATTCGTGTACTAATGAGCTGCCATTTTGAGTGTAATAATGATATGGAATGGTGGAGTGCACAGCATCGTGCCTTTGCTGTTGAAAGTTATTTCAAGAATAACCACTCTGTTATTGCTATCCAGCGTCTATTTCGGCAACATTTCAATTTGGGACGTTATGGAAAAGTTCCAGATGGACGGACCATCGCGACAGACATTTCCAGGTAGAGTAATTTCCCGTTTTGGTGACATTTCCTAGCCGCCTCGCTCACCTGATCTTTCATGTGCCAACTTTGGGGCCACCTGAAGCAAGACGTTTACGAACACGTTGTGCCACCATTCCTGAGTTGAAGGATCGCATCAGAACTGCCATCGGCAGTGTCCCAGGGAATACGTTATGCCGAGTTATGGCAAGCTACCAACGCCGCCTAGATGAATGTGTTGTGCAGAGGGGGCATCATTTGACATGCATCATATTAAAAAAGTAATCCACGCAATGGGCAATGACTTACACATTAGTAAATGGGCATACCTTTAACTGTTAATTGACATAAGCGATAATAAAAAAAAAACTAGTTACTGCCTTATGGTGTATTTTTAATATCCTACTAACACTCGGAGTGTATTCGAGATGTCCGAGGTTCCGAGTCCCGTCGAGGACGTTGCTCATTTTTCATGTCTCCTGATTCGAAATAACCTAATCTCTCTTCAAGTATATAGAAAACTTTCATAGTATACTGTCCTCCATGTGCTAAATCCTATCATTCTATTAAACAAAATATATTTCTATCCTATATTTCTGCTTTTCTTCTCCGAGTTTGCACTCTGAAGAAACCTCAGCAGTTTTGCTTAGCAGTTGACCCTTTTATGACCCTTTTATTTCTTTTTCATTTTAGTTATGACCCTTTTTAGTTTTTAGTTTTTGTTTTAGTTTTTAGTTAGTTATGATCCATTTTAGTTATGACCCATTTTAGTTATGACCATTTTAGTTATGACCCTTCTTTTAGTTATGACCCTTTTATTTCTTTTTCATCAATTACAGGCGTTTTGTACAAGCCTGACGTTTTAGTCATTATTGCCATCTAAACGAAATTGCAGTTTGCTCCTTGAAGATCTGGCTCCTGATATAAACTTCCAAAAGGTTACATTCCTTGCCATTTTGACTTATCACATATCAGTCATGCAAAGGAATCTTAAAAGTTTCGCACAGACAAAACTGGACCTATATTAAAAAGAAAAATCCTTTATTGTCCAATATTTTAATCTTTTTTTCTGCCTAAAATTATTTAAAAAAAAAGAGCCCTTAATTGTCGAAATAGACTTTCTTGAGACTTTCCATTAACACAGAAAATATTACCAATTTCTTTACATTTTTTAACACTTCCTTGCTCTCCAAACAGCTCATATTTGTTAATTTTTCTTTTCTCAATTGTCGTTAGTTGGCTTGCTTTCACTGAAGACGCTGCTGTGATACAAAATTCTGAAATCTTGTTGATAAATTTTTTCACGTGCTCTTTCTGTTTCACCCAATCAACTGGCAACCTAACCTCTCGCCTTCTCTACTCCTGTGGTTATTTAAAAGGCTTTACGTAAATATTTTATGCAAAAATTTAAAATTATGTCCATTTTTGACTTAAGCGAATGAATTATAAAAGAAAAATGCAAAAATTGAAAAAACCTTAAGCAATATGTTCCCGTTCAGCGTGGATATTTAGAATAAATATCCTTCCCCAAAAGATTTACTTATCTTTCTAAATGTAAAAAAAAACCCGATTACTTTCCCTTCTAAATGTACCTGTGCAATGATTCAGTGTCATTTTGTTCTCTGAATCTCACAACAAAACACCTTTTATCTACGTTAATATAGTTCTTATTAGATAACGTTCAAATAGCAGAAATGATTAAAACTTACTTTTAGATAAACATCCACTAATAATTCCAAGAATTCCTCCGATATATAGACAAATGACATCAGGCCATTTTCTGCCGAATTTATCCAGAGATAATATGCAGAACATGTTCACAGGAATCTCCAGAAAGGCTCCAACAGAAAATGAGACGTACGTGTTAAAAGGCAAATTACTCGTCTGAAGGCTATTTCCATTGTAGCACAGATGAATAATTAACCTGTAAAAGATACATTTTGATTAAGCAATTAAAAATGATTTATATATACAACGTTAATCGATACCAAGTTTTAACCACACTGGGAACTGGATAATCGAAATTAGAAAGTTCGTTGTTCGAGTCGGAGTACAAACGAATATTCTATACTGATGACGTACGAAATGTATGGCATAAGACATTTATTTATTAATTATAATTATGGTACAAATACGTGTAAAAATTATCACTTAGATATATTCTCACATATAAATCAATTAAATATAGCAAAAAATTACATCATTAGAAATGTTACTAAAATATGTGTTAAAGATATCAATTATTAATGAGTTACCACTGCTTTGAACTCCTTAAATTTGCCAGTTTGTTTAGTAATGCAATGTTTTTATTTAAAGGATTGTATGAAATGTTGAAAAATAGCATTTCTGAAAATTGGCGAATTGTTGGGCGAAAACGGCAGTGAATCAAAGATTTTATGGCTCGAGAAAATCTTGCGCGGATGATAAATGCCTTGGTAGCTTTACATAACGTAATATAACGACACCATAACAAAAAACGAAAGGATGAAGATGTGAGAGTTTCTAATAACAATATAAGGAGCTGAGAAATCAGTAGCTACTAAACTTAATAGTTTTTGTTTTTTAGAAAAATCTAGGACCGCTATGTATTTTTAATATGGGACCCACCTGTAGCCGAATCACGTGAACTGGAGTTTTGATGAGGAACATAAGCCATGCTCTAGGCCAAAAACAGATAGCCGGCGATCGATCAGTTAATGATGGCTAGTTTGTCTTCTTCTTTTGTGGTAAGTTCTGCATATATACGGACACAGATATACGGTTGAAACAAAGACATATGGTAATTTCAAAAACCCCACTGAACACTTGTAGTTCATCCTGGGTTCGAACCCAGAGAACGGGCTAGCTGCATAGTCGGTGTTCGTGAATTTCCCATGTTTAACATGAATACGAGCCAGTTTTACCTAACAAGTTCCCAACGAAGGTATGCCTCTCCTTGGGCAGGTAGCTTTTCGTGTGATTCATCATACTCAAATAAGCAGTCGAGGACAGAAAAGGCCTCAACATTTCATCTCTAATACGTATTTTATTTAAAAACAAAACAGAACAGTTTAAGAACATTTTTCTTGTATTTTGTCTTTTTCTTTTGTGGTAAGTTATTCACATACACGAACACAGATATACGGCTGAAACAAAGACATATGGTAGTTTCAAAAACCCCACTGAACACTTGTAGTTCGAAGCTGGTTCCAATCCCGACGAATAGGCTGCTTGCCTGTGGTTTTTCAAGTTTTCTTCCTATACAGAACATAAACGTAGGCCAGGTTTTCTTAGGCGCTCCATGAAAGCAGTCTGTCCATTAGAGCCTTAGTTTGCGTGTTTTATCGTAATCCATTATTTCCAATGTCATAACATAATTAGTGATACTTACAATATACTAAACATTATAAGGACATTTTTGTCGTGCTGTTGATGCAAACAACATGCATACTACGAAGTCGTCTAAAAGTAGATATATGTCGATTATATGTGGTGGAAACTCTAGATTTATAAAAAGTATTATTGTTATGCTTTGTCAAAATGTACAAAAACTAGATATATAGAAACTAAATATAGAATATAGATGTATAGAATAGATAACTCGAGAGCGTTTTTGTTTTCGAGGTCATTTTTAGTTCGATCTGAATCCTGAATTAAGTATTTTCGGATACTTATCTAGTTAACAAAATACTAAAAAAAATCTGATGTGTACACTACATGACTTCCTTGTACGGAATATTAAATTATACGCATTTTTTCTTGCATTTCATTTAAACTTATTGGACTGAAATAAACCTACTTCACCGACAGCGCATAAACCACAATAGAATAAATGCATTCTTTAAAATTCACTTTGTTTGCCATAGCGACACTCTGGCTCTAGGTTTACTTAACAATATTATATTTCGTTCATATTATAACTCGGAATGCACAAAATTTATATCATTTAAAGAATTATCTAATCATTGCCACATGTTCTATTCAAATACTATAACAAAGCTAGAACGATGTATAAAAGAAATTAAGCAAACGAAACAAAGAAACAGTTTTTCACAGACGATTGAGTATTTCTCATTCAATTAATTCAGTTTTCACTTCGCGACAAGGCAGAAATACATAAAAACTCAATATATCTGTATTAAAAATTACGAAGTAAATCTTAAACGCTTATTTCCTCGAAAAAATTCCAGAAAGGATTAAGCATGATTTAAATAATAAATGAAGGCGTTATCTTTGTTGTTGCGAAGCTTAGTTTCTCTAGATTGGCAACAAATCCGCTATCCTGCTGTTTCAAATGTAAACAAGAGCAATGGCCGCCATCAAAAACTTTATTAAACATTGCGGCACTTAAACAATTTTAAAATTGTTGATAATTCTAAAAATATTGCATACAGATATACTAAAGGCATAAAAACCTTCACCGGAAGATAAGAACAACATAATTCAATCATTTTTAAAGCAAAATATGTACAATTTACAAACATATAAGAGTAAAGAAACTGAGATCACTGAGCCGGGTAACAAAGTGGATATATATATAAATATATTTATATACGTTTGGTGCGGCCGATTGCAACCAAAATAAGAGGTGCACATCTAAATGTTATAGCAGTCCTATATACAAAATTTCAACGTTCTGAGGCTACTCGTTTTTGAGTTATGCGAGATACGTACGTACATACGTTCGTACAGACGCCACGAAAAATTCTCTTCAGAATTCCTTTTAAAGCAGTTTTATAATTTTTTTGGAGGAAAAGAGTGTTTTATTCTGTCCTTACATACAGATATCACGGAAATACACCGTTAAATTGCATTTGAAAGAGGTCAAAATGGGATATTTTCGTTCAAATATGCTGCCTGAAACTTTTCGCGATTACAATACTTCCGTTTTACTTCGTACAAGGAAGTAAAAATAAATAAAACCAAAAACCTACACAAAAAAGTTCAAAATAAATATTCATTAACTAAAACATAAATTCTTTTAACAGACCTCGCAGAAAGCTATCTCTACCTCGCGTTTTGTTAATTTTGATTACATGCTTGAATACAGCAATGTACAGAAGCACTGTCTGCCTAAGAAGAGAGACGTCCTCGCATAGGATTCTCTTAATGAAACCGGCTCTTATTTGCTTTAGACAAGGAGAAAACCACGAAAGTATCCTTGTTATCAGTCAATTCGCTAGGATTCCAGCGCGTGTCAAACTATGAGTATCCAGCCGTCTTAACCCTTTCCGGCACGCTACCTTTTAAAGTCGGAGTTTTGATTAAAAAAAAGGTAGGCAATCTAATTAGGCCTAGAGGCACAAATAAAATTTTGTGAAGATAGCACTTATCGTTTTAATTCTGTGGGTGTGCGCAAAGTGGCACACTGATTGAATAGAGTTTCGAAAAGAGTACTGAAACGAGCATTGTTGTCAATGATCTGACCGATGAGATGCGGAGAAAGAAAGAATACAGACTCTCAGTTGTCCTAGATTATCGGTGAGCCCGCTCTGGGCACAACTAGGGTTCGCCGTTTGATTTTAGGCAAGATTTCAAGGTAAAAATTCAAAACTAATATAGAACAAGGAGATTAGAATACAGCCGAAAATTAACATAGAAATTTCTTTTCAAACAATTCCTTTTATACCCTAAAAAAAAAATCTGGAACATTTCTTCGAAAAATGAGGCTTTTAAAAAACTAGACATAGCTAAAATATATGGACTGGTTTGTGTTGAGCTGCCACCTACTGTAAAGAAAGAAGGTTCAGAGTAACCTATAATAACTTATAAATCCTTTTTCATTCAATTTTTCTGTGCGTACAGGAGGAACGTTTTAGGTGTGTCCAGACTGGACACATTGTGCCGCAAAGGGTTAAACATTCAGTCACCGGTGAGCCACGTTTTATTGAATAACCATTTATGTCTACGCATTCGTTAAAATTATTACTAGTATTTAAAAAGTTTTACTAGTTTATTAGCATTTTAAACATTTTCTTTTCATTCAATTTTTGCTTTCGTTTATATTTTTATTGAATTTAATCCTTATAAAATAAATCGTTTTATGAAATTCCTGTAAATATACATATTGTATGTTGAATTTAGCACTTAATAATTTATAATCATATCGCAAAATACATTTTAACAGAGTGTGCCAGTAAAATAAAAAGTAGGAGCATACAGTGAATTCATTACGTTAAAAAAAGGATAAAATACAGCTTTAGTTTTATTTAAGTTCATGTTTGCATTTATTCCTTGCATTTATCATTAACGTATAAATCTAGGCGAATTTCCGGTTTATTATGTTACGTTTCATGATAAAAGCCTGCGTATAAAAGAGGTTTTGAAAGTTTGTGGTTTATCACTACCGTTACAAGTTTTGTGAATTCAATATGCGTGACATGGTGGTTTTTTTTTTTTTTTTTTTTTTTGTTATTATTCTCAAATTGTTGAGCTGGCAATTTTTTGCCATTAAGCACGTGCATTAAAATTTTCTTCTCTTGCATGAATATTTAATAGCATCCCGTGTCTCTTCGCATAGAATTCTTATGAATACACACAAGTTTTTGCCTTTGCTCTTAAATTTTAGCTTTTTATGGTAAAGACTTTACGGTTCATGAACTTTCAAGTTTTTCCACCAAACAATGTATTATATTTATTTATTCTCTATAATCATCTGGAATATTAAGCGCATTCATCTTTATTAGGTAACTTTTAGTATTAAAGTGAACGTAAAATCTATAAATATCTCACATTTTGTGGAGTTAGTATTTAGTTAACGTATACATTCTGAAACATGAAAAATTTCTATGAAATTTAGACCTCAATCAGAACAAGTAGCGAATTTTTCAAATGTATATTTAAAAAGAAAAATCGGATTCTGAACTTGTAGGAAGGAATAAGCATTCACCCTTTCCGGCACACTACCTGTTAAAGTCGTAGTTTTGATTAAAAAAAAGTAGGCAGTCTAATTAGGCCTAGAGGAGTACACAAGTAAAATTTTGTGAAGACAGCACTTATTGTTTTAATTCCGTGTGTGAGCCCAAAGTGGCACACTGATTGAATAGAGCTTCGAAAAGAGTGCTGAAACGAGCATTGTTGTCAATGAACTGACGGATGAGATGCGGAAAAACAAAGAATACAGACTCTCAGTTGTCCTAGATTATCGGTGAGCCCGCTCTGGGCACACCTAGGGTTCGCCGTTTGATTTTAGTTAATATTTCAAGGTAAAAATTTAACACTAATATAGAATAAGGAGATTAGCATACAGCCAAAAAATAACATAGAAATTTCTTTTCATACAATTCCTTTTATATCCTAAAAAAAATCTGGAAGATTTCTTTGAAAAATGAGGGTCTTAAAAACCTAAACATGACTAAAATATATGGACTGGTTTGTGTTGAGCTGCCATCTACTATAAATAAAGAAGGTTCAGAGTAATCTATAAATCCTTTTTCATTCAATTTTTCTGTGCGTACAGAAGGAAATTTTTAGGTGTGCCGCAAAGGGTTAAAGGGTACCTGCCGTTAAATGTCACGGGCAGAAAGGCCCCTTTATATGAGACCTCTCGTTAAAATGTTAACTATAAATGCAGAGGAATACTTGTATCCTTGAGTAGGCTGATAGAAATAAATCCTCGGAAGCCAGGTTTCTTGAAAATATAGCTTTTTAATTATGTTTAAAATAGAATTGGGTTATACAAAAGGCAGGAATAAATTTGACGTCACATTATGCGGGGAATCTTTTATAAGTCTCATTTTCGGGAAGAGGGTAACCTTATAGTTATATTAAAGATAAAAACCATCCACTTCAGTTATTTAAGATCCGGGATTAAATGAAGTTAAAAAAAAAAAAAAAAAAGTAAAAGTTTCGAAGCAAGCCTTCCGTGACCGATTCATTTCGTTACTGGATTTTCCTTTTTTCAATCCGTAACAATATCATTTACGATAATGCAAAGAAGTAATTTTCTTAGCCGAAATCTAAATATCAGAACTGCGTTTCGTGGACGATTTTAAATTATACCCTCCCCTAACGATTCCTGGTAACCTATAACATTTAACATTTAGATACAAATGAAGATGTGCTTCTCTGTTAAAGAGACGGGTTCCAAGAAAAATTGCTTCATTCTTCTAAGTGCAGCTACAGATAATTCGATTAGCGAGAACAAGCTACTCTTCCATAGGATGCAAATAATATGAAAAACAACTCTTCTGTGGCGCGTTTTTATCCGAGAAGAACTTTATTGTATTAACCTGTCTGGAATACCACCAAAGAGTAACATTTATCAAACTAATTCAGTCACGCAACAATTTTGTAGTATGGATGAATAAAAGAACATCCGGAAAAGGGCAAATATTTTTGTCTACATAATGTGAATGGGATGAACATATAAATTAGAACTTTAAATTAAATAATCCATTTGACTAGCAACAGCGACACTTAAAACTTCGACCTTTAGCATACATTTATTGAAACTCTAATAGAACTCGTTAGAACAGAAAATAAATCTCTAATTTTTATATTTAGAATTATAACTAAAACTTAGATGTAATATAAGAAACGCCGAGAAGTTCTTTGGAAGTCTATATCGTGATACAAATCTGAAAGACTGTACAGATTCAGTATGTAAAATTTGAATTTTCACTAGAGATACTTGTAATTAAATCATAACATATTTACTAATCGCTTATTAACTAGTGAATTATGAATATAAAACTATCCACATTTTGTCGTGTATTTAACACAATGTGTTAGTAAAGTAATTGTAGAACTTTATGTAGTTTTATAGTTCTTACAAATTATTTCCAGTTCTTATAAAACGACGAAGAGATGATGAATACGGAAAACTCTTATTTTGTTTCAAGAAACGACTTAAATTTGATAACGTCTCTACATATAATAAAAGGAAAAGTCTGTCTATGTGTGGGTCTTTCGTTAGTGCCGCGCGTAAGCTAATAGACCCAGGACTACGAAATTTGGCACATAGGTGCATCTATGCAAGAGCCAGTGCACCTCAAAGCGATATTTTCAAAATTCGAATGAGTTTTTTTATTTTATGTTTTTTATGAAATCACTTCAGATCGATAATTCAACAGCAACAATGGCACGCAGCCATTGCTGCTGATATATCACTGTTGCCATTGCTGCTGATATCAGCACTCTTGCCACCCGAAAAGATGAGGACGATAATTCTGTGCAGTTTTTAAATTGAATGTTTCTCTTGGATACTGGACGTTTGTCGAGAGAAGGCAATGGGAAGTTGGTTAATTTATTTATTAGGGTAATTAATATTTGTATTAAAAGATATTTCTTATTTCATTGTATTTTTTATATGTAATACACTTTTATTGAATTTTTTGTAAAGTTGTTTTGCAGAGTGAAATTCTGCGCAGTTTTAAAATTCAATGTTTGGTGTTCCCTTTAGGCATTTTTCCGGTCTAGTCTTAAATAAATATTGTGCAACAGTCCAATAATTTTATGATACGTATATGTGAGGCTGCTCAGTAAGAAAGATACTTCCTCTTTTCTCTTTCTCTGTCATTTGATTGGAACTGTTGGACAGTTTCATTAACTAAAATTGCGGTTTAGAATGATCCCGTATTTGCTAGGTTATTCCGCCAAAGTGGTAACAAAATACTTTTTTTATGGCAGGCACTAGCCATTTTCAGGCTTTGGCCACTATTAAGTTCAGAAACTATGGTTGTTTTTGTATTATGGAGGCACCTAATAAGCGGCCACCGTTGCCTCCTATGAAAAGACAGACAATTTTAAAACCATGCTTTCTTCGGAATTCGAACCCGGGCCATTCGGTATGGCAGTCAGTCATTAACCACTTTCCCATCTGGGTGACGATAGCAAGATACTAAAATTCCCACGCAAAACAGCAAGAATGAAAAATAAGCGCATTTCTCATCGTGCTTTCAGCTGAAATGGATGCTAGTTGCAATGAACAATACACGCAACCATAAAACTTCTTTCGCCTGTATAAACAGGTAACAAAAACATATGAAATGATCCAGAAATCGTATGATGAGAACGCATTCTACAATATTTTGATAGTTCAAGGTGTAAGAAATAAAACAACTTCTCTCATGCGTCCTAGTGGTAGATTTAGCTCTTTGAGCTAGCAACTGGAAAATTTAAGTTTGACTTTCTTTCTTTCTTTCCACCGACAGCGAGGCAGCCGGTCCACTGGGTAGTTAGCATATCGGCCAGGTAGCACCGCTGACGGAAATAACTTGAACAAAAGACACACTTATAAATACATATTGTGCTCAAGACGACTGCTGGGGGCAGTGCAAACAAATGCTGGACGAAGACGATAGCGCATGATGGAAGAAGGGTGCATTGCGGGCGTGAAGAACAATTCCAGTTACATATTTACAGAGTAATGGATAGGTGGTTACAAATACTAAAAGTAATAAGAAGGCCGAGAAGCGCACCATTTGAGAGGACTCTCGAGGGCGGGAGAGACGATGCATAAAGATACTGAGGACGGTAGAGGGAGCCGTGACCTCAGGTAAGAAATATGAAATGAGAAGAGTATACATGAGTTATACGACAAATGGCTTTGTGGCGGAAATTGATGGTATAAGATTGGTATGAATATCAAATCTAATAAAAATGAAAATCATTTAAGTTTGACTGAAGGGCACAGTCGTTTTTTCAAGATTCCTGAATCACAAGAAACGTAATGACTAACCCGAACATTTCCCAAAAAAGTAATACAGGCCAGAATGTAGAAAGTAATTAGGTAATAAGATAAATTACCACCATGTTCATGCGAACGGAATACCTAGCAGTGGCCGTGTGTTTAAAAGCGCAACAGTAGTAGTTAAAACCCGGGTTTGAGTCCCATCAAACGGGTTGGCTGCATTTTTTTACAATTTTTTTACATGTAAAAGGAATACAGGCCAATTTCCCTAAAAGTCTTCCACTGAGGCATCTCTACTCAGTACACAACTTTTCTCTGCTTTGAACTAATTAAAATCAGACAGCATTCCAAAGGAGGACAGTTATGGTACAGTATTTATTATCTCTTAGTTTGATGAAAACACAGCCAAAATTACACTCTGCATTTTTCAGCCGTCATCAGCACAATACACAAAAAATTCGGTTCGTTACATTAAAGAGCAATGCATTTATATAATATGGAAGCTGAATAAAAAATTTAATACCTCGTCAATAAAAACAATTTCATTTTTTATTAGAACATTATACTTAATTTTCTCTTAGCAAAAAAAAAGTAGTGTATGATTTCATGTGTAAATAAATAAATAAATAAATAAAAATATTTTTGCAACAAAATTAATCAATATATTAAACAGAGTTTCTAAATGCAGTAATGCAATTCAATATAAAATGTTCTTATTTACATATTTTTATTATTTTTAGTATAATTATTTCAAGTTCAGTATACACCGTAATTCAATATAAACAGGTCTGACTGTTGTTTAGAAAAATGAAAATAAAATTAAAAAAGAAATTCAAAGCAGATAACATGGTACGTAAATAAGTATCTCCTCGTATTCAAGCGGCTTGTTAGCTGAGGAAATATTTTTCTTACTTTTACTTCACTTTTATTTTTAAAAATATTTTTATCAATATCGACTTACTTGCTGTTATGCGCATAATGACAGGCATATGCATATACTTTTCTTTACAGATATTATTTTCATTCACGTCAATTCTAAGTTTTATAATAACTGTTCTTTTGAATTATGTATACACTTCCGCATGGATGCATGGGTGTGTACAAATTTAAAAAAGCAAGTATGATGTTATATAATTATTTAAAAATAGTCTTTCAAAGTACTAAGATTAATTACTTTTATCCTATATCATTCTATCGACTATTTTTATCTTATGTTACATTACGAAAACCTCTTTATCATGGCAGGAGCGCAGATTCGTAGTGACATATCACTTTAGCAAATGATCTTTGTCCCACTACTTCCAAATAACTAGTCTTCCTTTCTTTCTTTCATTCATTCTCCCTCCCCCAACACACACACTTTAGCGCGTGTGATAGGAGTTATTTGGGATATTATGGAGCATTTAAGTTTCAGCGCTACCAACACTTTTTAGTATCTAACGTAATGCCTCATTAGTCCTCATTTGGGCACTTATTTGTGGAAAGGAAGAGCCCATTTCATTAGTCCTTGAGACTAACTCTAATTCAACGTATGGGTTTTTGCAAAATTTGCGGAGGCATAGAACTTGAAATGAAATGGAGAATATCCGTGTTCGCTGTAATTAGTCTTTACAAAATCCCTTATACTGTTTTACTTTTCAATTGTAATTTTTTGATTTAAAATAGCAGTAGGAAAATTTTTTCCTTGCTATGCAAACTTATTCATTGTCTTGAGTCGATGGTCCTATTCTAGTTTATTATATGTGCTTATTTTCAGTAATACTAACAGTTTTAAAAAATTACAACAAAAAATATTACGCTGAGCAACCAATAATAAAGGAAAAATTATAACGTTTTTAGGTTTTTTATCCATTTTTAACCAACAGTTCATGTTAAGTTTCACTACTTTCCTATTACTTTGTTTTCACCCACGCTTTTCATGCCAGAATGCAAATGAGATAGTGAACGTTTATTCAAATTTAGGTAGAAAGAAGTTCTGTTTAAGCAAGAGTTTCGGAAGTTATATTTAGAGCTTGTCCGTCTATTTCAGGCCATGTTGTTCTGTGATTATTGACTTGACGGCGTTGAGTGTTTCTAGCCAGTTAGCTTTGCCTTACCGGTTTACTACAAACCAGACCCTTTCCTACGCGTTTAAGTATTCTGTGAGCCGTTAGGATAATCTACCACACCTTGAAATTGTTATTTTTTACGTATTTATGCTAAGCCAGAAATGCTTGGCTTATGTAAACCCAAGTTGGGTCATTTGTTCATGTTGTGTTCGAATAAAAAGGGTCTTGTACACCCTTTTTCTGACTGCTGTTTTGTTTCACAAGGCTGGAAGATAATTCTTCAATCAGTCTTTTTAAAGTCTATATGTTCCCAAAGAGACATAGACTTTAAAAATTAAATTGCTGAAAAATAATTTGAAAATATTTCGCCACAGCTAATGATACGGGGCAGTAATACGTCCTTTTTGAAAGTCAGGAGAATAAAGTAGCTATCATCGTAGCACCGGAACCTTATAACTGCATTTGATGCAATTATTGCATTAGAAGATGATATTAAACTGCCGTTTTTCCACTGCAATTCCCTTAAAAGACTAAGAGTCTGTTACTAATGTTATTATGACATAATAACACTAATGTTATTATGACATTAATTTGGAAAGTTTATTACTAAACCAATATAAATCATGACTATAGTCGAAATAACAACAGAAGAATTAAACTACTTTGATAAATTAAAATATTTTCTCTTGTCTCCAAGATGACTGTTAGTTGTTATGAATCGGAAATTCAATTGTGTTCTATAAAATCTCATCATAATTAGGCAATTCTTATGCAGGTCATGATGAGACCATTACATTCGAAGCAGAATAATTAAATTTGTTCGGGCATTTTCAGTTCAGCCTAAAGACGTTTGAAATGATCAATAAATTTGGAGACAATTGAGATATGTAATATAGCTAGCTTACCAGGATATTAGCAGAACCAATGTTTTCTTCCTCATATTAGGATATTTAACGAGACCTAAAGAGGTTTGTAGAAAAGACTCTTTCTTTTCTGGCTTTGTCTCATTTTGGTCCAGTGTTGAATTTCTCTGTAAAATAAAAGATAAGATTTATTATATTGGGCAATTTTATTTGAATAGCAATACATTAATGAAAGGTTTTTATCTATCATGCATAGTACAATTGAAATTTCAAGCTCATTACTAAACCCTAACCTAAAATTAATTCAATAAACTGAAGTGAGCTAAGTATAAAATTTCTATTCCATCAGAAAATTTTAGCTTGAACTTAATTTAAATAGATATTTATGATAAATGTATTTCAAAATGGGAAACATGCAAAGATATTTCACAGACAGAAGTTCGATTAATTCATTCAATTTAAATCCAAAAATTTCTACTGATTTTGTCATACTCATTTGTACTAGAGTAATGCTTTTAATATCCTAATAGTGATCTTTAAATAGACAGCATGTTTAATTGTCCTTGTGTAATATCTTGTGCGTAACTTTTTTTTCTTCCATGTTGGAGAGGTTGTTTACGAAGTCATCTTTCATGTTTCGATGAACCTCGGTTTTAATCCTAGATAATCTATGGACGTTAGTTTAATTGAATATTCCTGTAGGAGTGCAATTCCTTCCATTTCCTTTGGCCAATATCAATATCTTCTTTCTCCTTTCGGATCGTTCAATATCTTTCATACCTGGGAAATTCTTATGAATTGTAAACAGCAGCTAAACTTTTTTAAACATTGATGGTCCTCCGTTCTTTTTCTATATTGACAGAATTTCCATGATCATGACATATAATGTTTGATACTTGAAACTATCAGAAGTTATGGCTTGCCTGTATATTCTTAGCAAAATCGCTTCGTGCTACCGTTTTATCTTTTTATGAGAGAGGGAGGTTCCTAGTTGTTATTTCTCTTCTCCAGTCCTATTTTTCTTCCATTTGCATTTGCAGGATCTTATAGTTTCTTCTTTGCATTTACTGAATATACGCGATTGAGATATCATGAACAAAAGGTTTGTTAATGTAACGTACTCTTATCATTTCACGTATTCCATCAATTCCGCTAAATATGGCATTTTTCTTCTCGCCTTTATAGCTTTCTAGGCTATGACATATGGTAGACGTAAATTTTATTCTGCATTCGGATTCTGCAATAACTGAGTATTAAAATAAATTCATTGAAGCAACTAATTGATATTGTCCAATCTTTAAAAAATAACTGCAGATCTGCAGTAGAGTTTCGATCTTCATACGAATCACGATATACTTAATAACTTACTAATTCAGAAGTCAGACAACAAAAATCAGCGTTATATTTTCAAATTTTTGCATTACTAGTTTCGATGGTTTTACCGAAACATCAT
Organism: Stegodyphus dumicola; assembly: GCF_044657685.1. NCBI lineage: Eukaryota > Metazoa > Arthropoda > Arachnida > Araneae > Eresidae > Stegodyphus > Stegodyphus dumicola. The sequence continues at coordinate 23,014,005 of NC_140780.1, read as the reverse complement.
CCTCAGCTGCAAAGGTTTGACTTCTGAATTACTATTTGTTCGGCGAGTTATTGTATCTTACTTAATAACTTATTTTTAAGTAAATTAAGACATAAATTTGAAATCAAAGTTAAAACAACAGAAAGTATATTTGCAGATGTAGCATATGTGCTGTATAAGTCATCGAATTGGTAAACCTTAAGTAAATCATAACAGGTTTTTATTGAATATGAGACTTGAACTATTATATGACTTGAACTATAAAAATATTTATGCAATATTTTAATAGTTCAAGTCTTTTTAAATATCTTTTTATCAATTTTAAACTTTTTTTATAAATCTCATTCAACACTTGAAAGTTGGCAGATATAATACTACGGATTGTGTAAAGCAGAATTCATAAGATACATGAAATGTCTGAAACTTTGGTGAAAATAATCATCAAGTTATGTAAAGTTAATTGAAGTAATATGTTTTAAGTTCCTTAAAAAAACTTTGTAAGGTCTGATTATGACACTCACTTTATTGGAGGATTTAAAATTTATTTTTCGAGTTATTTTAAGCTTTCGAAATGTTATTCTTTTATCTTTATTTTATGTTTTTAAAACGAAAGAAAACGATATTTTCGTAAGCAACGAAGCGCGTTCTGTAAACTTCATGACTGACTTCATTTCTTGCGTGTCGTGCTAAAAGGAAGGAGGTATGGTAAATTATAAATATTGGCAAAACTGCTTCAAATTAGAATTTTTGAACGTGACTCAGTTATTAACATCTTTCACTGATTTGATGCAATTGATGTGAAACTTTCGTTTAACGCCATTCATTAATTTTTATCATGCACCTTTTTGATGCCTCAATAAACGTCATCACTTTCAGCTCTACAGGTAATGCTTGAAAGCATATCCTTAACTTTTCCGATTTTTAGACTATGTAAACCTTATAAGACGAACGCAATGCAAGTTATCTGCAATTTAAAGGGTATTTATGCATGACTCAAATCAAGCCAAACAGCATAAAAATATTACGCACGTAGTAAAAAATGCAAAAACCTATATCATCTTCCTTAAATATAAATTGCATAAAACATCTTCCTGCAAGTATTATCTATAATAGAAACGTGGAGAAATAAGGATATCAGTACTGATTCTTTTTATCAGGTACTACGAAGGGAATAACGATGTATCAGAACGCTACTAATCTTAGAATGCAAAGAAGAAGGTAATATAAACCAGAGATCACCAAACCTAAGATCAAGCAGTCCGTCACGATGTTTCAAAGAAATTTTAATCAAACTTCTGTTTAACTTCTAAGGGCAACGAACTTTAAAAGCACTGGAGTATTTCTTCCCCACCATAATGACAATAAATAGTAACTTAATGACAATAAATAGTAAATTAATGACAATAAATAGTAACTTAATGACAATAAATAGTAACTTAATGACAATAAATAGTAACTTAATGACAATAAATAGTAACTTAATGACAATAAATAGTAACTTAATGACAATAAATAGTAACTTAATGACAATAAATAGTAACTTAATGACAATAAATAGTAACTTAATGACTAATAGTAATGACTTTCTTTCAATCACTTCATTCCGGATTTTTATATTTGATTACTTTTACAGAATTATTTTATTTCCATCCGGATGCACACACATGCATGGTAAGAATCAGAGTACAACGCAAACTTAAATGTATGAAAGCTTAGAGTTTTCTTTTGATATTTTAACCGAGTTTCTGTAGTTAAAAAATCAGCGAGAAATACATTTAATGGCATTTGCAAACTTAGCACTCAGAAGTGTTTTTTATACTTACAAAGTTGTTCACACGTGATATGTGGAAATATTTGTAATCTTGTGGGTAACAATCTGTTGCATTTAGAATCAATACTTATCCACTGTCAAGTAATCCCATGAATAATAATTGTTTTAATTTAAGTAGCATTATAATTTTCTTGTTTACAAGAAAAACGAAACCCCGCTTAATTTAAGAGCTCAGTAATATAGCTCTTTAAATGTCATTAAATAAAAAAAATTCCCATTAAAATAATATTTGTCTCTAAAATGCAGGAAACTTATATACTGATCATTTACTGTGAGATAAGAAGTTACAGCTACGAATCCTACCTATTAAGTGTATGAGAAATGTTTTAGCATGCAATTTATTTGCGAAATTCATCATTCAGGTGATGCATGATGTTAAAATAAACATTCATCAGATTACAGATGCGGATCTGATAACACCAAACTACCCCAATTACATACTGAGTCATCTTTCTGAATCACACAGAGAATCCTGCCACAAATCAACTATGATCTCGGAAACATTTTTGTACACCTTCTTATCGCTGGATCATAAGGTTAAAATTACTGTGCGAAGGGTTTAAGAGTTGATCAAGTGTTTGTATTTTGTTTGTGAGAATCAAATGTATGATTCTAAATTCCTGCCTTGCTCAAAATTTTCTGCCCGTTTAAAGAAGCTAAACTAACGATAGTCTTATGCGTACACGTTACTGTCGTCAGACTGAGAGAAGATCCAGTGGTGTTTGAAGGCTCTGATCTTCACCAGTGGGGTTTGATAACATCACAGGAATGATTCGGTTCTCCGTAAGCTCAAACACGATATTTAAAACTTCCCTTCATCTGATAGCCCCAAACCTCTTTACATCGATATCACTGCTGAAGCGCTGAACCGTCACGTGAGGCGTGTAATTTGCTAAAAAACCTGTCACTATCGTAGATAGCTTATCATTAACGAGAACCGTTAAACGTGAACTGAAAATTTTGATTAAACATTATCTTTCGATTCTTTGAATCCGTAAACAAGCTATCGATTTCATTTCTTTTTTCAGTGTGTTTTCAGTGTTTCTATTAAACTGTAAAACAATTCATTACATCTTAGACTGCTGTAAATATACAATATATACTTGAAATATCGAAACTAAAATGGCAAAGGTAAGGTGCGTAGTGAACATGAGAAATGCAATCTTCATACATAGGCGAAAATAATGAAAGGGTAAATAGTGAAAGCTAAAATATTATTATTCACGTGTTCTGCATTAAGGCACTACACGGAAAGGAGGAATGCCTTCGTGGAGGAGTTTGAAGGAAATTGACTCGTATTAACAGGTTACACATGGGGAAAACAACGAAAGCGCCCATGCAGCCAGCCCGTTCGCGGGATTCAATGCTCGGAACGAACTAGCAGTGTTTAGGGACTTCACCGCTCGACAGGTGGCAGGATAAGGTATTTTGATGCTCTATTTATCAGGATTTGGGAGACAAAGAGCGAGAAAGAGCAGTAAACCGTTCTTACTTTTATAGAATTTAAAGCTGTATGCTAAGTAAAATTTTGCTTGTCGTCAGAGCCGGGACATGGGTGAGGCAAGTGATGCATTTACCTCAAGTGATCGATCGGCTAACAGGGGGAGGCTAGATTAGTTGCTAAATTTTAGGAATAAAAAATTAATTATTTTTTAACTTTCAGTTTTGAAACGTAGAGAAGCAATAATTTGAAGTAGTACATTTAAAGCAATGAAAGGACTTTATATTATTCTTCAGCACTTGAGCATAAAAGTTCTACGCTTAATAGAGGTATTGATCTAATATTAAATCCCGACAAATGACTTGAATGCATGAAACATTTCGCGGTTTCTTCCAGGTGTAACATAAATACGAGATAGTTTCCGCTGGTAAGTACTCCACGAAGGAATCCCTCTAATTAGATAAGTAATCCTTGAACGTTTTGCATATTTAATTAAACATAATAATCTCTTATACATTAATTTTTTGTGAATGAATTTATAAATTAATTTACGAAAAGATGAAAGAAAACATTTTTGTGAAATGTAAAAATTCAACTTTAAAGGTCAACGCATGAGGATAATATGAAAAGAAGTCAGTGAAATGTTTATAAATCAGATTGTCAATAATCAATTGATGAAAGGATTGATTTTGTCCGAAAAACATTTCTTCGCAATAAAATTGAAAGAAATGAGAGATATTTTAATTTCAGAACTAAAACAGAGATATCAAAAAGTAAATGAGATAACTTCTAATTACAACATTCTGTTGGTTGAAAATTTAATGTCATTAATTTGAGTGTTTAGAAAATGAATAGCTTTGCATTTAAATATTGAAATGACGAAAATGCTTCAGATATTCCATCAGAAATATATTATTTGTTATTTATGAAAAACAAAATTTTTAATGTTTTCATTTAAAAATTTTAAATGATTATATATATTAATTTTCTGAATACATAAAGTTATTATTAAAAGTATAATAAGAGTTATGATATTACTACTGCTATCAAATTTATAAATCTTGATAAAGGGAAATTAGTTAAGAAAAAGTACATATTAATTACACAAATAAAATATATAAAATTATCAAACGATGACAAAATGAAATAAGATTTGAAAGTTGGCAGACTACGTCTATAGTCTGATTGTTTCATTGCTTCTTTATCAGTTTTGGCTTTCTTGAAAACTTTCAAACCTTATCTTGTGACATGTCTACTAATTAAAATGCTGCAGAACTTAAATTTCTTTCTAGGCCACTTTTAGTGCATCTTCAAGGCTAAGTCGTTTGCTTTAAATATTTTATAAAAGTCAAATTCTTCGCGCACCTTCATTATCTAATCAAAACTGATATCTTTACGTACTATCAGGATAATCATCTTACGGGAGCTGCAACAATTAACTCATTATGTTCTTCATTAATGGTCATCTGGCCACGCTTAATATTTGAGATTATGAAGTGGTAGATTGTTGATCTAATTCTTAACCTAGAACTTCAGTATTGTCCTACCACGATACGTATCATAAAATCAGATATCACGACTCCACAGCTATCAGTTGAGGACTGTAATAATCCAAGGAGTTTCACAATCGTGTTTCAAGGGTCAGATTAAAGAACAGAGTTTTATATAAAGGCTATCTCAATCCCAGCCTTCTCCTTATTATCCTAAGCAACTGACGACAAGGGAAGGTCAAAGGATTGAAAAGAGACGATCGCGTGACTGCAAAGTTCGTGTCACCGCATACTGATGACTTAGACATCAGTAGCTACTTTAAACGTGACATTCCAGCTGCTATAGCAAGCGACCCGTAGGTCGGGAAGCCGCGAAAATGAGGCGTTTCCCCGATTTTCATGATGTAACACTGTTGGACATACGGATAGAAATATTTTTACCCCTTTTTCAAACGTCCGAAGGGGGGAGGAATTAGACACTGTAAGTAATTGAGAAAACGTGGGTAAAGTCTCGGGAAATTTCAAAGAAACGTGATTTTTCTTCTGTAGGAAAGATCAGACACTGTGCTTGACATGCTTCCTAAGAACACTAATGAATCATTAACCAGAATGCGTGACAATCATTTTTTAAGTTTGTATTCTAATTATTTCAAACTGACAAAAGTTGTATATAAAACATGTTCCGTGTTACCTTACAAAAAGAGTGAAATAAAGTTTCCTTCCCAAAATAAACAAAACTAGAAATGATCCTGTAAAACACGAGAAGTTGCTCTTCAAAGAAAGTTATTTTTTCCCAGCCAGAAATAATTTTACTGTGACTGCTAATCTGTTTACCTTAGCCGCCAAACTGAAGCGTTCTTAATTATAGATTCGTGAACTTGCGTGGTTAGTTTTCCAAATAGTTTGAGTTTTTTTTTTCGGTTATTATTAAACTAAGCTGCGAAATATTTAACTTCTTTGAATTACACATTTCTAGGCAACGTTTCTAATAAGATATTTTAGAACGAGTATTTTATGGAAATACTTTAGCAGTAAATTTTGTAAATAATTTTTTATCTTAGCAGTAAAATTTAAATAATTCTAAAATTTAATTCTTTAGCTTACTGCTGCACATATGCTCAAGTGTTTCATGTGGCAAGTCTTATTGATAGTTCAAGTTATAGTTATATTTTTCTCAAGAAACATTTGTGGAACTACCTTCGGGAAGTACAGTTTCATTGTAATAGATTTTCTAAAATTTCCTTCACCTTTCTTCAAGAAATTTATGGCACAAAGCTCTATTATCGAAAATCGCATAATTATATTTTATTATAGACTAAATAATTTACTAAATTATAAATAGAAATAAAGTTGATAAAGGAGACTTCAACCAATAAAGCTAGCATGACATTTGGAAAAAAATAGGTTCATAAATTAATATTAGGGATAAAAAAATAAATTATGTCTAGAATTTTAGATACAAGGTTCTAAAAAGTCAGCCCTCCAAATTTATTCAAGTAGAAAATAATGATGATCGAGAAAAATCCAAAGTGAAAATGCAACATAAGAATTACGTTATCGAAAAAATATGCAAAAGTTAAAGCTAAATGAAATTTTAGATTTAAAGTATGGATATATTCATTTTTGTTGTGAACATAAGGATAAAGTATATTTGCATGCAAATAAAGTGACAATTCGCTATATTGAACATAATGTGTTCATAGACAAAAATAAATGTGTTTTTAATGCTACTGTAAAGATGATACTAATGATAAATCATTTATTGGTGACGCAGTGGCATGTACTATAAAAAGCACATATTATAGCTGAAATGCGTGACATCTCAATTTAGTGATGCACCGGATTAAAATAACAATCAGCTTTGCATTTTGTAGGTTCAGCAATCACATTTTTAACCCTAGGAAAGTAGTTTTAAAAACTACGGTAAACAAAATTATTAAAAGACTAAAGCTTTCCGAGCATTATTGGCCAAAGTAATGACTCTAAAAAGCATTCATAGAATCTCTTTAGGTTAGAATTAAACGCTAATTTAGGTTTCTTTCGATGACTTGCAGTTTGATGTTATAAAAACATTCCAAGGCAGCACGTTTTCCAGAATTACATGTTGTATAGAATCCTGAAATCTTCTGACATCAGTGGAAAGTCGCATACGTTATTTGACATGTACATATAATAAATCAATCATTAAACCAAAATGAAACCGGGAGTGCGGTTATGGTGCGGCGTGACCCAAGTATGACATTAAAAAGCAATTTTGTAATTTCACCACTAAAGGTTAAAGACCATTCCTCTAAGTCAAGAACCTTTGCAGGTTAAAGGACTATTGCTATTTCTAGAACGTTTCTTCTCGTGCTTTTGTGTTTAAATGCGTTTAAAGCATTTTTTTTTAAAACTAACGCAAATTCGTATAAGATTGTTTCTTGAGCCATTCTATGGGTTATTTTGTTTAAATGAGCTTTTGTTTAACCCAGTAAGAACTTAAAATATGTGATCTACCAGTATGACCCTTTTGTTTGTTCTTTTGCCTTTCGTTATAATTCAGATATATAATTTCAATATCAAGACCACATATACTCTCCTGAAATATATTTGACGTCGTAAGTAATTAATGAAAATATGGAACATAAGCTTGGACGCTAATCTTTCAGGTATGTGAATATCAAAATAACTACTATATCTAGTTAGACTACTATATCTAGTTAGACTACTATATCTAGTTAGAAGAGACCATCAGCATCGTAGAGAAGGTAAAGACACAGTAAAATTACCGAAACTCGGTTCTCTTAAAGCGTTCGTTTCGAACGCTTTTTTTTAAATAGAATCTCAAGAAGTTTAGCTGGTATGCCAGTTTATTTTTATTTCACAGTATAAAGCAAATAATAAGTAAACTAAAAAACGAAGCTGGAAGTCTTACAAGTAGTGCAAATATTCTTACACAGCGCCGAGAAAAAGCCTTAAAATAAAAATCTACTAATAGGGCATCAACACTATTATGTAGAAAATTACGCTTGTAGTTAGTTAATGTGTAAAGGGAGGCTATGATAAGAAAACGTAATGTTTACTGAGAACACTTACACCTGCTTAACGGGAATAATTTTAAAATTTAATTCTTTAGCTTACTGATGCACATATGCACAAGAGTTTCATGTGGGAAGTCTTATTGATAGTTCAAGTTATAGTTATATTTTTCTCAAGAAACATGAACAAAAATTAAGAAGCATTAATTTTTATATGTATATTGTTACGTGCGTAAGGGTTGGTATTGGATTGAATGGCTCACAGAACCCATAATAGCTTGATCAAATTTAATTTTTCCCCAAAACAATAAAAGCACTTAATAATTCTGGAAGTTTTCACACAAAAGTACCTGTACAGCTGTTCTCAATATGAGAGCGCAATCGGTAGTTACCATCTCAAACTACAGAGAATGCTGAACGCAATGCAAAGCGCATCTGAAAGCGAAGCTCGCATGGGGATCTCTCAATAGTCTGAACCCAACTGAAAACTGTGATATAGTTTTCCCCCTTGCCCCAAGAAATTTCCAGCAACTTTGATTTCTCCAAATTCATGGAAAGCCCACACAGTTAAAGTTACATTGAGTCGGATACAGTTACAGTGACCGGATCAGTTACGGTTAAGCAAGAATCGGACCAAAATGTCGGCAAAACTTGGCGACTTTTCATCAAATTTGATGACCAAAAATTAGTCGCCCAAAATCCTCGCCTACTTGGAGTTTAGGACTTTGGACAGACATTTACCTCAATGCTAAATGGACTTACCCCTTAGCTCTCTTTTTACGGCTATGCTCGTATTCATGTTACATTATATGCCTTTTACGTTTCATTACACAAGAGATACTACAATTTACATATAATTTCACTAAAATTATTTGCACGCATACAAAATTCGCAACAATAGATTTAAAATACATTTTGATGTCATCTGTTAGGTTAAATGCACTGGCTGTTAATTAATTGCAAAAGTACCCTATTACTACATCGCTAGATTGGTTACAGCCGAAAACATCGCGGCAAAAACATCGCGGACGAAAACAACGCAAGGCGAAAACGTCGTGCTACAAAACATCGTGGGAGAAAACATCGCAGTTCTAAAACATCGTGGTACAAAACGTCGTCGTCGAAAATAAATCTGTTAAAAAACTTCGCAGTTTGAAAACATCGTCGTCGAAAATATCGTGGTAAAAAATAAAGTATCTACAAATCATCGCATGACGATAACATCGCAGACATGCTTTTTTTAGGCTTTAATAACTGTAAATAGATATTTCCATAATAATTTGAGAGCGCAAGATGTAAAGAATAATAATTTTTACTTTCACATTTTTTGATTAACTAATAAATTTTTGCTGAAAATGTAAGAAGGAAACATAAGCATAGAAAATTAAATGCAACTTATAGATTATACTTTTTATGAAAAATTACCAGTAAAAACTTTATAAAATTATTTATTAATGGTCTTTGTTAGTTAACTATGTCGGTTTAAAATTCTATTAAGTGCTATAAGTTGCATTAATTTTCCATGCTTAAGTTTCCTTCTTATTTCCTCAGCAAAAATTAGTTAATATAAAATATGAAAACAAATTATCCTACTTTCTATTTTGCGCTCACAAATTATTATGGGAATATCTATTTACAGTTATTAAAGTCTGAAAAAAGCATGTCTGCGATGTTATCGTCACGCGATGATTTGTAGACACTTTATTTTTTACCACGATATTTTCGACGACGATGTTTTTAAACTGCAAAGTTTTTGAACCGCTTTATTTTCAACGACGATGTTTTGTACCACGATGTTTTAGAACTGCAATGTTTTCTTTCACGATGTTTTGTAGCACGACGTTTTCGCCTTGCGTTGTTTTCTCTGCGACGTTTTCGTCCGCGATGTTATCGGCGGACCCCGCTAGATTACTACTAATGTAGAGTCTGATCTGGTCTTACAGGAAACTTATAAAAAATAAGCTCTTGGGATTTGATAATTGACGAATGTAAACTAATTACAAAAACTTCTGTTACCATTGATGTAGGGGTTAGTAATCTATCTAATCTTAAAGAAGACTTACAAAAAATAGTCAGTTCCTGGGACTTGATAATTGACTAGTGTAGACTAATAAGGTAATTAAAAAATTTTGTAGGTTCAGAAAAGCAATCAGGAAATTAAGACTTTCAGGGAAAACAAATAATCATGATGCTTTTCAAAATTTAGAGCCAGATGAAACTAGGATGGCTACAATTAAATAATGAATTTAGTACTTTATGAAAGCTTTCGTAATAATTTGTTGTTTTAGATTTTTCGAAGGCTGCTTCATAATGATTCCATACCTCGATTGGAAACTGTGGTCTTCTAGAACATTTTTGGCTACAAACTTAAATAACTACATTCAAAAATCAAATTTCTATAGATACAGATCAAAAGTATGCAAATATAGAGTAAATAAAAAAACAAAAATAAACTATTGGCAGTTATAAGGGAAAAAAAATGTCGTACAGGGGGCAGTGATATAAAATATTATAGTACATGCACAATTTTACTATAGTTTTCATTATTTTATATATCGCCCCTGAAAAGGTTAATATAAGCATTTGTCCAATAATTTTTTCAAATGATAAAATAAATTTTCTTGAAAAATTCAAGTAAGTGTACGATGTTCAAATCGATTAATTATTGATTGATTAATGTAAGGATATTTCTACCTATTTTATTTATCATAGGGCTTATTTCTATGTGAGTATGTATTTATGTGAGCTTTTTTTCGTGTGAGTATATTTCTAACTGAGCATTTTTCCATGTGGGCTTTTTTCTTGTGAGTATTTATACCTATGAGCATTATTCCTGTGGGCTTTTTTCCTGTGGGTGTTTTCCTAGAACCGTCTGAGAGACATTTCTAAGGTGAAATAGTTCTTTTCTAAAGTAAACATGCAGGAGAAAAACAAAGGATTGTTCAATAGCGGGGAATAAAAATTAGTGCAAACTATTGAAGTTCATGGCTTTTTAACTGCTCAGCCGTCGGTGTAATCACGTTTTATGAAATAATTATCTTAACGTTTAAAACTTTATCTGCCCCCTTTTTTAGGATGTTCTGTTCCCTGCACATGGCTGCATTAGTTTTTATGGTTTTATATGTAAGCTGAATAGCAGCCAATTTTCTCAAAAATACGCTCCATGAAGACATCTCTTCTAAACCAAACAGTTCTTTCGTTCGTAAGTTGTAAAAATAAATTAATTAACCTACCTTATTTAGGGATGAAGGAAGATACTTTGACGGTTATGGTCAAATAAGAGTTAAAATCAGTTTTATGTAATGTCTGACAATAATAAAATTCTGTATATAAAATCTGTTCATTTTATTAGTTCTTTGTAGGAAGAATTCAGATTTCGTTAAGAATTTTAATCTGAAGCTACAGTTAGTGACTTTTACAAAAATAAACTAATAATAGCGACCGAAATAAAAGCTAGGAACTCTAACAATGAGCAAACTAAAATGAGCATTAAGCAAAGCTAAAATAATATCGAAAAAGTTATGATCGTAATAAAACTTAGCAATAAAAATTCTCCATTAAAGAGCGGCTTCTGCCTAAAATTGAAAGGCAGAATCTTTTGTCTAAAAAACATACGTTAATTAGATAAGTAATAACCTATTTTAACAGTTATTCGCTCTCTATAAGCAGCATTTTTACCATCTTCGACAACAGAATTTGGCTATAAAATTCGGAGTACTAATCTTGCTTTACAACCTTTAACAACGATTAAGAAGGATTTCCTCAAAGAAAAAGCATAAACAAAAAGAAACCATTTGTATGTGAGTTTTAGACAAAATCCATCTGTGAATTGAAAAAAAGAATGCCAAATGCAAACGAAAATAGATGATGACCATTACATTCTTTAAAACTTTGCCTACCTGAAACCAGCAGAGAATTCATGATCTTCCTTTCTGCAAAAGCTGTTAAAATAATAGCAGAGATAAATGTCCAGTGATACAAAGAAGAGAAATGCGTAACCCAGTCACGAAGTGCAGCTTTTTACTCATTCAACATCTATTTACCTTTCAGTCTCAGAGTGATATGCGAAGAAATTTCTAGCAATACAAGTACCGCTGTAAGAACTATGCTTTTATCATTACACTAACGCAACTTAAATGTTTCATTTCGTTTTATGAGTCGAATGGAGGCACGCCCTTGTTTTGCGGCTTAAATATGTATTAAAAAAACTATCAGTTTTCATACTTAAGTGATACGCAGATACTATACATTTATCCAGTTTCAGCAGATCTAAAATCAAATGCAATAAACTTAAGACTTATGTGTATATGTTACCGTGAAAGACCTAAATTGGAGAATGTCGACTTTCACCGGAGAATGTCAACATTCACCAAATACGTCGGTGAAAGATCGAATATTTCTTGTACATTCAGACCCTCACCGGTGTATGTCGACAATCACAGATATGCTCTGGTGTAGGTCGAAAAGAGAGGAGTATATGTACACGCTGCCATTCCAGAAAGAAGTGTTCCACAAATAAATGCAGTTGTAAAAGCAAGGTCCTCTTGTGCAAATCAAAGTGTCATAATAGTTTAAGTTGTTGCAATAAATAAGATTTGAATCACATAATTTCGTAAGTTTATAACTTCTATTATTTTCCTTTCTCGTTTTGAATGTACTGTGTGTTTTAAGTTCTTATGTTCTTATTCTGAGTCTCAAGAGTCTCAAGTGCGTTTTTGCGTTTTTTCGCGAATGAATTACGGAGAAGGAAATATAATATTCTTATATGTTCAACATTCACCATTAGTACATGGTGAATGTCGACATTTACCGGTGTAAGTCAGAAATAAGAGTATTTGGAAAATATTTCGGACATACACCAAGCGACTATGTGAATGTTAACATTCACCGGTGAAAGTCGACATTCTCCAGATTTCGGTGTTTCACCGTAATATATATATTTTCTTTAATACAATCGCAAAAGTGGATATATTAAATTAAATAAGAATAAAAATGCCAGAATGTTGCAATACCTCCAACGTAACATAGTTTTTGTAATTAACAGCTGAAATGTCACTTGTAATAGAGTTGTTGTTAATCGGGAGACAAATAACGTACAACTTGTCTTTTACTTGAGAAAAAGCCCTGGTGGTCTTCCTAAAAGATAGATGATCTTTTGAAAGACAGATAACAGTACTATGTGCAAAATGCTCAATTTTTTTCTAGTTATCAGCTCACTAGGCTGTATCCAATATATCATTGCGTCGCCAATTTAATTATCAGTTTGGCGTTTTAGCGAGATCTCTTATGGATAGCTTAGACGAAGTGTAGCGTCCTTGTTAAGCGAAAAAAAAAAGTCCTTTTCCAGCCTAGAGGGAGATCTTCTGGTACTTGGGAAGAGGGCATACAAAAGCTTAATAGCTCAAACCAGCGAACCAATCACGATTTTTCAGCAAGTCTCTCATTAACGTTCCTTTGCAAGTTAGGAGTGAAATAAGTGTGGAGTGATAAAAAAAAAAGAGCAACCTGTTCTTTAAATGGAGATCCGCTATTCTTGACCAGAGCGTAGAAAATGGTTCAACAAATGAGAACGTAATCGTTATGAAAATGTAAATCGAGTCCACTTATGCATGGCACGTTACTTTATTGGTATATCTAAGCTCAAATAATCAAGAATGCTAAATAAATCTTTGTTTCTCTACAATTTGAGCAATAGTTATCACACTTGGGTACTTTCGAAATAGAGACTAAAAATAAAAAAGGTACGCGCAACATCTACTGATTTTAGACAGAAAGGATATAAAATCAAGTTGCTTCAAATCCTTGCACGTGTGTATTTGCTGTTCTTTACTAGTCCAAAATATCATTAATGAGCAGCTTTTATTAGCAGTTATGTATCTCCGAGTAACATTCAACATAATCTGCTTTCAAACTACATTAACGTCTTAAAAAATGTTGTTATTGAGCTAAATAAGCTAAATAACACATTTCATTTGTGATGAGCAGTTTTTATTAACAGTTATCTAAAGTTGTTGTATCTCCGAGTAGCATTCAACATAGTTTGCTCTCAAACTATATTAACGTCTTAAAAGATGTTGTTTTTGAGCTAAATAACACATTTCAGTTGTGATAATAAAAACCAGAATCCGAAAGTTAAAATAAAACTATAATTACAATAATCGATAACGCATTTTAGTAAATAAACTTTTAACGGATACTGACTTCAAGGCTCATATTTTCTTCTTTTGTTAAAATATTAATAGTTAAATGAATCCGCCGTTCGATACTGTTCAACCTGTTTTCTTATCTAAAATCTCTGCATTAAATGCCCCCATGCAGCCAGCCTGTTTGGCGGAATTCGAACCCCGGACCGAACCACCAATGTTCAGCGGCTTTACCGCTTGGCCGCTGGTAGGCGTTCTATCTCCTTTGGTAAAGCTCCTTTTTCACCATAAATCGCTACCATAATTCTGAAAATTTACTAAATATTTTAAAACATTGTTTCAAAGAAGAATAAGCTTTCATCTTTATTGCGAACGATATAACAGACAATTTTTCTCACGAGAAACAAAAAGAAAAACTTAATTTTACAGGAATAGAAGCTTGAAATGTTTTTCATTCTGTGTAAACATATAATTAAATATTATTCATCTGCCTCGTAAAGTTAAAATGTTTGCAAGGGTTATAAATAACGAATATTCAGCATGAGGTGATTTGCTAATCAAGTGAATGTCCCGATTAAATAACATTATGTCCCGAGTAAGTAATAAAACCTATGATCATTTTATTACGTTTTGTTCTGTAAAATTTATTCCATATAAAAATCTGCCTAAATAACATGTAGTCATGTAACTGAAATTGACTGTTATAATTACTTTTATATGAGAGATTATCTTGGACATCTTCAACTACAATAACTAATTATAAGAAACAGCATTAACCATAGGAAAGATGATCATATTCATTCGAGTTATATTAAAACTGCTTTGTCTGTAATTGAAAAGAAAGAAAGTGTCTAGTCATTATGTTTAAATAACTTACATCGACTCCAAACAGAGAACATTTGAGAGAAGTAAATATTTTCAGTGTAAATAAAAGTTTAACATGCAGTAACTTCTAAAGTATAAAAGCATTTGAAAGTTTCATTGGAAACATAAGAAATGTGAAATAAACCTCTGTGTCAGCTTTTCGCAGTACATTTTCCGAAAAGTGACCTTGAATTATTTTTAAGGATTTAAAGTTGATACACAAGAATAGCCTTCACTATTTAAAATTAAAAAGGATAAACTTACTTTAAAAATTATAATTAAAATTTTCATGAGTAAAAGCGCTATTAAACTTAGCTTTCCTTTCTCTAAATCGGATTATCTGTTTTGCATAACTTTCAAAAACTTAGGAAGAGTATTTAACAAATTTGTTTTATTTATGGTAAAAATGAGTTCAATATTCTCAGTTAGGTTTAAAAGAAGCGAATATTTCTTTGACAGTATCTCACTCGGACACAATCCTGGGATTTCACAGTATACTGTATAAGCTGAATTCAACTGAAAAAGCAAATGCAGAACAAAGAATTTCCTTCAAAAAAATACAAAAATTCATTCTTTTGTGTGTTTTTGGAACTTTGCTGTTTAATTTATTTATTTTCGAATTCAAACCTTTTTTGATATTACGAAACTGCTACTTCGTTTTCTGCTCAGATCTAACATTTTTTATTTTTACAGGATACTACTTGACAGAGTAAATTTATGTGTTAAATTGCACTTATATTTTAGGCGCAGTCCTTAAAAAAACTCTTCCCTGTATCTATATTGCGTATGTATGTTCTTGCTTAAAAACCTCTTGCAGAAATCTGTTTTTAAAAATATCCTTATTTTTAATACTACAATTTTATTATTTCCTATTAAATACTAAGAGATATTCTGTGCATACAAAACCATCAGTAACAGTCACTAATAGTTTAGTTTCTGAAAACTGTCTTTGTTTTATTACTTATATCTAATTGTTGAAATTATCTCTTCCAATCAGAGGTCCTGATCAACTTCGAATCATGAAAACTTTCTAAAGCATCACGATAACCTGTAACAAAATGGAAAATCCAAGCGTCTTAGACATACACTCATGCGGTACGCTCATGTGCATTTTTCCTTTTCAAGAAATGTCTTTGGTTAGTGTTAGAGACTGTGACAGGATATGAAGACAACTTCTTTCAAGAAGTGCGAAAAAGTGCACAAAAATTTCAACACGAAAAAACAGATATGTGAATTTCACGCAGGAATTAGATAAAGGTAACATTTTAATTGTCAAACGGCCAACCTCAACTGACGTTTGATTTCTGTGGTGACAGGTGCAAAGTGTCAGATAAGACAAGATAATTTTCGTTCGCTCCGCAAACACGTAGCGTGTTTTCTTGCTCACCTTATAATTAGCAGACTATTTTGGGATTTTTGCCACTACTGATGATAGTAAATGTGATCACAGACAAGTCATTGTCTCTAAAAGAAACTTCTAGCAGTTTACGTTGGAGTGAAACAAATTATGCAATTCCTCCTTTTCATAAATCAAATTTAAAAAGTTTCCTAATTTCGTTTCTTTGCAACTTGTTGTCGAGTAGGGCCATAAGCAGACACATTCTCACTTAGTGCTTACTTATTACTATACAAAAGAGAAAAACTACCAAGAGATGTCCTTTTATTATTTTTAATGAAACACGTCAGCTTATCTTCAGAAACTCTTCGTTCTTATTTACTCAACATTATTCTATTTGTTGAATGCAGCACATAACTCTGTGTTTGTTCAACTTGGACTTCTTCATGCTTCATACTTTTTAATTTTATGTCCTCTTTCTCAATAAATAAAAACCTGTGCTCATTTATTTCGAAATCCTTCTGTATGCATCCTAATAATGAAGATTATTCCATTTTGAATATTATTTATTTAACCCGTGATTAGACTCTTCATATATATTTTATATGTATATTTCCCTTAAAAGACTTTAATTTTCCTCTACATTTATATGTATATTTCCCTTAAAAGACTTTAATTTTCCTCTACATTTATATGTATATTTCACTTAAAAGACTTTAATTTTCCTCTACATTTTAAGCCTCTATATCTTTTCTTCATTTATTTTTGAGCTTAATACATATTTACTTTCGAATACCCTACTTGATCTATAAATATTTCTCAAGAAACAGAGAAAGAATTTTCATACACTTGTATGGTTTGAAAACAATTTAAAATTTTATGAAGAATTGTTAATTTAAATATGATGATTTATATTTAAATGAATTAAATCATCACTGAAAAATATTACAGCACATAGTTTACACAGCCAACGTAGAAGAGTAATAAAATTCAAAGTTTTTTTAATATTGTGAAAAAATTAATAGAAAAATGTATTCATTCGCATAACATTATATTAAAATTAAGCAAAAAAAAAAAGATACTTATTGCAATATTATTTTTGAGTCAGTAATAACTTGGAAACATTTAGGCATTGAATTTACAAAATTCTCCGGTAATTTTCCCCATTCTGACACTAAATTATTCTCAAGATCTTGTTAATTTGATATTAAGCACGTTTGAAATGTCTTTTTCATATCTTCCCTATTCGATTGTGTTAACTAACGTCTAGTGTCTGTGAGGAAGATTTCAGAATATGTGGTGTGGTTGCATGGCAACCACTCCTTCATTAATTCAAGTTTTATGAGAACATTATCTTGTTGAAGTAAAAACTTCCAGAAATACCAAGCTTTTGCGCACTTTATTTCAAATTGTTTTTTTAAATATTTAGATAAATCTTATATATTAAAAATACCAACACTTAATACACGTAGAAGTTTTCAACACCGCTTGCAGCCATACACCCCCACACCGTTTTATTTTCACCATAATGTTTTATTGTTGTTTGTATATTTTCCTTTTTTATGGTTTCGCACGTAGTAACTTGTATCCATTTGATTTCTGAAGAGTAAGTTTACTTTTATCCGTAAAAATTAATTGAGCCTAAAATTCTTCAGGCTCCTTAATGAATTTTTCGCAAATTCTAATATCTTCTCTCTGTTAATTTTACTTATGGCTGGTTTTTGACACGCTACAAAATCACGATATCCAGAATTTTGTTAAATTTCTAACTGTTCTGGTAAGAAACTCTCTCTTTTGGAAATTTTGACGCAATCAAAGAATATCATACAAAGGATTTAATTTAATTTTCTTCAAAATAAATTGTTCGTCTCTTCCCCTTAGCTTCGATAATCTCCTATAGTAGTACTCATTTTCTAAAATCCTGATCTTTTTTTTATTATTTAAAATATATTTCACAGTATCGTATCTTTTATTTACCATACTGACAGTTTCTTGTAGAAATTTTCTATTTTTGAACAATTTTGAAATGAGATATCCGACATCAATCTGCGTTTCACTTGTTCGCGCTTGTTTTCGCAGAAAACATAAAGATTCACAACATGTAAAACGAGCAGACCTAAGCAGTAACTAGTTTCTGCTATGATAACAAAAAACTGCATACGAGAAAATAGAAGTAATTAAGTGTATGAATAATTTTTCTTTACAATGTTAAGTATTTTTGATGTTTTAACTAGTGTTGCTATATACATTTTTTCCGCTTACTAAACTACCTGTAGTTTTAAGCAGTTGATTTTTCCTGTTGTTGTGAAATACATTACAAGCAATTTGTGAGCTAATTAGTATAAAAAATTAGGTTCACATTGTGTTTCATAGTGTATGGCTACTCCTTTCCCTTATGGCATATCTTGCAACAATATCCAGGTTTACATTTTACTTCGGTATATTCCAATTGTAAAGTTGTAGAATCAACAAATATATTTCTTCTCTTTGTTTTACTTGCTCAAAGCAAATTATTTCTTTCTTATCTATGCACGAGCTTCATTCCAAATGCAGTAAATTCAAAGATGAATGTTGTTTGATCGTGACCTGAGAAATAGATACGTTTATAACAGCGATTTAAACCACAACAAAGCAGTTTTTGCTTATGTGTCATGCTTTTAATGGCCATAATAGAGCATATTTATCGTATTTTGGCAATGCGTAGCCTATTAAGCGTCTGCGTCTTTCAAAAGACGTTTAAGAAAACTGTAAAATCTCGAAGAGTTATATTACACACGAAACGTTAAAAATTAGTGCGTGAGGCCACAATTTGTTTACATAACGAGTGTTTTATTCAAGGCTGCGTGAGCCCGTTAAGCTGAACTCAATTAGTTACCTCCAGCAGAGTCAAACCTCCTTCAGCCCATCCATTTCATAAATCTAACGAAAATTTCTATTATTATGTTCGAAATACCTTTCGAAAAGCTACTATGCCCCCATGTGATTTCTGATTTTTTTTTATAATTTAATGCGGTGTTTGTTTAATGCACGTTCCGGGAAAAATTGCGATTCGTTTAAGACTACGAAAAGCACTCAACATAATGATATATTCACTAAGAAATTATGACTGACCAAATCCACAAATCGACATCATTAGTAGTAGGAGTCCCTTTTTTCGACTTCTGATCCTTCTTCCACCTACAATTTTCCTCAAGAGTCCGTTGAAATAGAAAACTCAAATCTGATTACAGATTCAAACTAAAACGAGAGTACTTTTTCCTTATTAGAAAGCTGCTGATTTAAAAGGAGCAAGCCTGTTAAAATAAACAAAAATCATAGAATTGTACAGTTGCGATACAGTATGAAATAAAAGCGTGTGTTTAATAAATAAGAACTCAAATTCGTTTCTTTTCCTCATTGCTAAGCTTGAAGATATGCTGTAAAAGTTTAAAAAAGCAACAAAATTTAAAATGCGCTAATTATAGTAGATCTTCAGTTATCCTAACTCCAGATATCCGGAATTCCGATTATTGCTTTTCTTTTTAGGTGAAGTGCTTGTTGATAATTAATTTGCATTATTCTAATTCTTAGTTGATTTGAATTATATAATATGATAATGGAGTACAGTATGTACTTAACTATCACTGTAATACAGACTACATACTGAAATGTGTAGAACAGTACACAAACGACATATTTTTTACATTTTTCTTAAAAATCAAAAACTTGTTTGACATTGTAAAAAGTAACGAAAACGTACAACAATATACTGTTATTTTTTTTCCTTATTTTAAAAGAGAAAATATACAAAATTATACAAATAAAAACTAATCTCCTTTTCTTAAAACTCCAATTTAGAACTGGCCCACGAGCGATAAAGACGCTGAACACTGGTAGTTCGGTTCGAGGTTCGAATCCCGCGAACGGACTGGCTGCATGGGCGTTTTCGTGGTTTTTCCCATGTGTAACGTGTATACGAGCCAGTTTCCTTTAGAGAGTCCTCCACGAAGGCATCCCTCCCTTTAGGCAGATAGCCCTAGTGTGCTTTGCCATAATTGAATAATCCTAATCCTAATCCAATTTAGAACTTTTCAGGGGAAAATGAATTCAAGGTTTATAAAAGTCGATTAATATGTTAGCTGTTTGTAGCTCAGATTTGACTTTTTTATTTCTAGAAATTTCTAAGTACAATTTTTCGTTTTCTTGATATACCCAAGTTGGTACTTTTCCGTTTCGCCGGCGCAAATCTCGCCAAGCAGACTTTATTGGCGACAACATACAGTATACACATAAAAAATATTTAAAAAAAAAAAGTTAGTTTTAAGAATTCTTTTTTTAAAGGCATAAACATTTTAATATCGCTTAAAATTTTATAAAAAACCGATAAATAAAGACAATAAATTTGTAAAAAGACATTAATTTAAGAATTTACTATGCTTTCATGGTTCAGCATCCTGATTCGCCGGTTCATATCACGTGACCCCAAGCGATCTCATCTCATGTAAACTACTCTCTACAAAAATCTAATGCTCTCAGTAATTATCTACATTAATTTCAAGTTAAATCTTAATTTGGAACACAAGTTTAAATGCAAGAAATATTTCAATTCGTACGAATAGCTTACTCAGAAATTATGTAAAACTGCAGTGCTTTACTTCGCTAATGCATTCTCATTAGAATTGATGAATTTAACTCTTGACTTTACCTTTTCTATATTTTCGGCTTCGGGTAAGCGCTGTGATTGCATCCTAATTGACTTAATTACCGAAAATGGCCTAGGACATAAAACTGAACTATCTGATAAAAATTCTATGTAATTATATGTCAGTATTGAAAGAAACAATCAATCTGATAAGAAAAAGCTGCGACTTGTTTCGAAAATGAGGCGTAAATGGTTACCAGCGAGAATATTCCGTTTGGCATCGGTTGCACCATTATTAGCGACTTTATCGCTTGCGCCGGCAAAACGGAAAAGTACCTAAAAGTTTAGTTTAGCATAATCAGAGACCTCCCAAATTTTTAGTTTGTTTAAATAACTATTAGTTTTGCTCTTTATTTATATTTGCTTTTGAATTTCGGATTAGCATATATTTATTGGTTTTTTTTTAATTTGAATATGCATAATGTAAAGTTCTATTGTTTTTTATTTGTCATTTTGGCTGTCTATGTAATGTTTGTTTTCTCCAAGTGTTTCGAAAATGTGTTGGAAAAATTCTGGTACATTTGAGATTCGAGGTTTTCGATTTTATATGAATTTTAAAGCCTTTAATAAAAATTTGATGAAATCTTTTTGCGGTTTTTGATCTCAAAATGGGGCAGGAGAACAAAACATATTAATCGACTTTTATGAAGCTTTAATTCATTTTCCCCTGATGAATTGTGAATTAGAGATTCAATAAAAGGATATTAATTTTGATTTGTATAATTTTGTATATTTTTCGAGATTGTACTACTAGAAATTCTTTCTTTAATTGGATTGGATTTTATACTGTGTTAAACCTCTTATACTGGGTTGCAATTATTTATATTATAGAGGAATAGCCTTGCTTTTATTCCAATTTACTAATTCATTTCGATGCTTTAAGTTTATATATATAGATTAATACAGGGATGTTCATTTATGAAGTAACTTCCTGTCGCAGTGCAAAAATAGTTTTTTCTCACATCGCTCAAAATAAGTGATTCAAAGTGTGTTCACTAGCAAAGAAACTTTAAAAATAGGCCAGAGCTCATTCTGCTGTATTAGTTAAAAAATCTCAAAAAGAATGAAATTTCTGTAAGAATGTAAATTATACGAAGGGCCTTAAATTATCGAGATTTTCAAATGGACTTCCGGTTTTTTGAGAAATAATTATATTTACAGATAAATTTATACATGAGGTACTCTTTGTGACTAAAAGGAAAAACAATGTAGACAAAAAACTAGCGAGTTCCGTAATAAGTGTATGGGTTAGTGTATGGGTAAGTGTTCATGGGTTAGATTTGCTTTCAAAAGCAAATGAAAATGTTTCTAAGACATCACCGAATCCAGCAGAGGTCGTGTCAGCCGCACCTTCAGAGAAATTAGTCATCGTTCCAAAGAAAAACCCTTTATAAGGGCCATAGAGTTGAACCATCAGACAGTGCTTTTGTATAACAATAAGAAGATGTATCTCGAATGACGACAACTCGGAAAGATCGTATGATAGGCGAGCTGTCAAAAGTATACTGAAAGCTTCCCTATTAGCCATTCCGAATTCTTTCCCCACATCTTTAAGAAGCGTAGCGTTACGAAAAACACTGAACTCTATTATCGGAGTCCATTGTAAGTCTGGATAGCATCTATCCGGAGCACCGTTTACATTTTTGCTGTGACAGAACTAACAACGTACCAGACTAAAACCACATAGTTTTTGCGGAAGAAATATATTTTTCATTCGGCTCAGATTTCTGAAAATTTCGTGCGTAGAGGATGGTCTTTAGGCAAATGCATACATAATCACAACCTTCGTTACCATTTGAGGAACAATTATAAAGGTCATGTAACCTTCACAATAATTTAACAGCCTGCAGATACGTTGATGGCATATAGCTGTTTCAGAAGTCAAACAACAAAAATCAGCGTTAATTTACAAAACTTTCACAGGACTAGTTTCGATGGTTTTACCGAACCATCATCTTCAGCTGCAAAACCGCAAATGAACAAGATAGGAAATAATGTTTAGATAAGATAAGAAAGCCTGGACAAGAATAAGCAAGTGGCGCCATCTGTTGGCGAAACCAGAACTAAAACATAATTTCTCTAAAAGCCGAAGGCAAATTTGGATTGGAATTAGGATCGTTAACTAGAACAGAAAGATTTTTATGAATGTGAAATGCCTCTAGAAAATCCAGTTCTCCAATGGAAGATGTTTTTTGAATAATTTTGGCAGCAGAAAAATTGAAAGTGTGATTTTCGGACCAACAATGTTGAGCAACAGAAGACTTCTGTGTTTCCTTTTTTCTAACATATGCCTCATGTTCTTTGACGCGAAATTTTAAGGCTCTCTTAGTTTGGCCAATGTAAATTAAACCGCACTGGCAAGGAATCCTATAAATACCCCAGGAATTCATATCCGGAATGGGGTCCTTGAGTATAGAAGTTGGAATTTTATTGATGGGAGAGTAAATGCTATTCAGTTCACTTTTGAACTTGAGACTTGCAATTCTCTTCCGTTTCTCGACATTCTGGTCACACGTAACACATCCAACTTCAGTACTACAGTTTACCGTAAACCTTCATCGGTTTGCCTTCCACCACACTTTAAATCATGTCATCCGACTAAACAAAAGTTAGCTTCATTTTATTCCTATGTTTTCCGTGCTCTTCAAGTTTGCTCCTCCAAACTAGCCCTTGATGAAGAACTAAATTATTTAAAAGCAATAGCTATTGACAGGGGCTTTTCACCCAACATTATTAATCAAGCAGTTAAAAAATTCTCATCTCAACACACTAAAAGCCACACTCTTATTTTAGGAGATTATAAAAATTCTGTTGTCATTCCCTTCTTTCCATCAATTAGCTATAAAGTTGCACATATTTTGCAGAAATTTAACTTTCGGGTTGTTTACTCTCCCATCAATAAAATTCCAACTTCTATACTCAAGGACCCCATTCCGGATATGAATTCCTGGGGTATTTATAGGATTCCTTGCCAGTGCGGTTTAATTTACATTGGCCAAACTAAGAGAGCCTTAAAATTTCGCGTCAAAGAACATGAGGCATATGTTAGAAAAAAGGAAACACAGAAGTCTTCTGTTGCTCAACATTGTTGGTCCGAAAATCACACTTTCAATTTTTCTGCTGCCAAAATTATTCAAAAAACATCTTCCATTGGAGAACTGGATTTTCTAGAGGCATTTCACATTCATAAAAATCTTTCTGTTCTAGTTAACGATCCTAATTCCAATCCAAATTTGCCTTCGGCTTTTAGAGAAATTATGTTTTAGTTCTGGTTTCGCCAACAGATGGCGCCACTTGCTTATTCTTGTCCAGGCTTTCTTATCTTATCTAAACATTATTTCCTATCTTGTTCATTTGCGGTTTTGCAGCTGAAGATGATGGTTCGGTAAAACCATCGAAACTAGTCCTGTGAAAGTTTTGTAAATTAACGCTGATTTTTGTTGTTTGACTTCTGAATTAGTATTTATTCGGCGTGTTATTGTTGTCTTAATTATAGAAGCCCCAAACAGGCTTACATTTTGCTTTCTTTTTTGCACGGTGTGGCCGCCATTTTGTGATTGTAGGAGTTTCGGTGAGTACATTTTTGCAATTTTCAAGTTATGTTTATGTTTTGTACATTTGGATATTGTGCTTTGCTTGTCTGATTTCATGCATTTTGCTTACAAACATTTTGTTTTCTATTCATTTCAGTGAGGGATTTTTCTGCTATTTTGTGTGTACTTTATTATTGCTCAGTTAATTTAGTTTGATTTTCTGCATTGTTTATCATGCCTTCATCCGTTAATCGTTTCACTAAATTACGCCTGAAACGGCAAAAATTCCTGAATCATCTTGACTTTTTACTTAAATGTAAATGTAAAAAATTGATCCCCAATTTTATTCAAATCAAATCTAATCAAAAACCTTCGAGTCGCGTTTCAAGAATTCTGTTAAATTGCAAACTTGCCTTACTTCGGTCCGTGATAAGGGATACACGTCAACAATTGTCCAAAATTGAACATGAACTCTATAAGCTTCATCTGGAACTCGCTAAAACATATCCAAAATTCACTGCCCTTGAACAAAAGTCTTGGTCTAGAACGGAGAATGCAGTTAACCGTCATAAAAACACCCTTGTAGTTAAATTCGAAAAACTACTTTTACAGTCTTCCAGTTCAAGTAGTTCAAAAAATCTTCCCATTGTAAACATCAAGCCAATAGTTAATATTTCTAATGTTAGTCTTTCAGAAGAACAAGAGAGAATTCTAAAATATAATTTTAACTTCTCACAAACCTGTAAACCCTCGATTCCAAAGATTTTGGCTCCTATCGAAAAAGCTTTCAAGTTCAGTAAAGTTTCAGATTCACAGAAAGAAATGATTAGGCATCTTATCGCTCATAATGTGAAATTCAATAATAAACCTTTGAAACCAAATCTGACTGCGAGAGAAAGAGCTACAATGCGCGAGATTCATTCTAACCCGGATATTGTCATTTCAAAGGCCGACAAAGGTGGCCAGATAGTCGTCATGGATAAGAACACTTACATCGATGGTGTCACTAAACTCTTAAACGAAGGACCATATAATCCGATCCCTAAAGATCCTTCACCTTCGGACTTATCCAAAATAAAAACTGCGATCAAATCTTCGCAAATCATTTCAAGCAACTTAAAACATTCGCTTATCCCATCTGTTGCGAATTGTGCCAGATTATATGCTCTTCCCAAAATTCATAAAAGTGGTATTCCTTTCCGCCCTATTGTATCAAATTTAGGTACTGCCTCGTATCCATTAGCTAAATATTTAGTTTCTAGATTTTCCACTCTATTAGACAATAACATTTACACCATAAAAAATTCAATAGAGTTTGTAAAAAAGGTTAAAAACATTTCTCCTCGTAATTTACTCATGGTTTCTTTTGATGTAAAATCATTATTCACCAATGTCCCAGTGGAGGGTGCATTAAGATGTCTAGAAACCAGACTTCGCGAATTTCATTTCTCTTGCATCGAAATTGATGAGCTAATTTCTCTCACCCAACTCTGTTTGAAACAAACACATTTTGTTTTCCAAAATAAATATTACAAGCAAACTGAGGGATTAGCCATGGGAAGCCCCCTCAGTCCCATCCTGGCTGATATCTACATGCATTATTATGAATCAAAATTGTTTGAAACTTTAAACTTCCCGGCATGGTTCCGCTACGTAGACGATACTTTTACCCTGTTTGAAGGTAATAAAGATGATTTAAATAGAGTTCTTTCAACAATGAATTCTATTGATCCTGCTATTCAGTTCACTTTTGAACTTGAGACTTGCAATTCTCTTCCGTTTCTCGACATTCTGGTCACACGTAACACATCCAACTTCAGTACTACAGTTTACCGTAAACCTTCATCGGTTTGCCTTCCACCACACTTTAAATCATGTCATCCGACTAAACAAAAGTTAGCTTCATTTTATTCCTATGTTTTCCGTGCTCTTCAAGTTTGCTCCTCCAAACTAGCCCTTGATGAAGAACTAAATTATTTAAAAGCAATAGCTATTGACAGGGGCTTTTCACCCAACATTATTAATCAAGCAGTTAAAAAATTCTCATCTCAACACACTAAAAGCCACACTCTTATTTTAGGAGATTATAAAAATTCTGTTGTCATTCCCTTCTTTCCATCAATTAGCTATAAAGTTGCACATATTTTGCAGAAATTTAACTTTCGGGTTGTTTACTCTCCCATCAATAAAATTCCAACTTCTATACTCAAGGACCCCATTCCGGATATGAATTCCTGGGGTATTTATAGGATTCCTTGCCAGTGCGGTTTAATTTACATTGGCCAAACTAAGAGAGCCTTAAAATTTCGCGTCAAAGAACATGAGGCATATGTTAGAAAAAAGGAAACACAGAAGTCTTCTGTTGCTCAACATTGTTGGTCCGAAAATCACACTTTCAATTTTTCTGCTGCCAAAATTATTCAAAAAACATCTTCCATTGGAGAACTGGATTTTCTAGAGGCATTTCACATTCATAAAAATCTTTCTGTTCTAGTTAACGATCCTAATTCCAATCCAAATTTGCCTTCGGCTTTTAGAGAAATTATGTTTTAGTTCTGGTTTCGCCAACAGATGGCGCCACTTGCTTATTCTTGTCCAGGCTTTCTTATCTTATCTAAACATTATTTCCTATCTTGTTCATTTGCGGTTTTGCAGCTGAAGATGATGGTTCGGTAAAACCATCGAAACTAGTCCTGTGAAAGTTTTGTAAATTAACGCTGATTTTTGTTGTTTGACTTCTGAATTAGTATTTATTCGGCGTGTTATTGTTGTCTTAATTATAGAAGCCCCAAACAGGCTTACATTTTGCTTTCTTTTTTGCACGGTGTGGCCGCCATTTTGTGATTGTAGGAGTTTCGGTGAGTACATTTTTGCAATTTTCAAGTTATGTTTATGTTTTGTACATTTGGATATTGTGCTTTGCTTGTCTGATTTCATGCATTTTGCTTACAAACATTTTGTTTTCTATTCATTTCAGTGAGGGATTTTTCTGCTATTTTGTGTGTACTTTATTATTGCTCAGTTAATTTAGTTTGATTTTCTGCATTGTTTATCATGCCTTCATCCGTTAATCGTTTCACTAAATTACGCCTGAAACGGCAAAAATTCCTGAATCATCTTGACTTTTTACTTAAATGTAAATGTAAAAAATTGATCCCCAATTTTATTCAAATCAAATCTAATCAAAAACCTTCGAGTCGCGTTTCAAGAATTCTGTTAAATTGCAAACTTGCCTTACTTCGGTCCGTGATAAGGGATACACGTCAACAATTGTCCAAAATTGAACATGAACTCTATAAGCTTCATCTGGAACTCGCTAAAACATATCCAAAATTCACTGCCCTTGAACAAAAGTCTTGGTCTAGAACGGAGAATGCAGTTAACCGTCATAAAAACACCCTTGTAGTTAAATTCGAAAAACTACTTTTACAGTCTTCCAGTTCAAGTAGTTCAAAAAATCTTCCCATTGTAAACATCAAGCCAATAGTTAATATTTCTAATGTTAGTCTTTCAGAAGAACAAGAGAGAATTCTAAAATATAATTTTAACTTCTCACAAACCTGTAAACCCTCGATTCCAAAGATTTTGGCTCCTATCGAAAAAGCTTTCAAGTTCAGTAAAGTTTCAGATTCACAGAAAGAAATGATTAGGCATCTTATCGCTCATAACGTGAAATTCAATAATAAACCTTTGAAACCAAATCTGACTGCGAGAGAAAGAGCTACAATGCGCGAGATTCATTCTAACCCGGATATTGTCATTTCAAAGGCCGACAAAGGTGGCCAGATAGTCGTCATGGATAAGAACACTTACATCGATGGTGTCACTAAACTCTTAAACGAAGGACCATATAATCCGATCCCTAAAGATCCTTCACCTTCGGACTTATCCAAAATAAAAACTGCGATCAAATCTTCGCAAATCATTTCAAGCAACTTAAAACATTCGCTTATCCCATCTGTTGCGAATTGTGCCAGATTATATGCTCTTCCCAAAATTCATAAAAGTGGTATTCCTTTCCGCCCTATTGTATCAAATTTAGGTACTGCCTCGTATCCATTAGCTAAATATTTAGTTTCTAGATTTTCCACTCTATTAGACAATAACATTTACACCATAAAAAATTCAATAGAGTTTGTAAAAAAGGTTAAAAACATTTCTCCTCGTAATTTACTCATGGTTTCTTTTGATGTAAAATCATTATTCACCAATGTCCCAGTGGAGGGTGCATTAAGATGTCTAGAAACCAGACTTCGCGAATTTCATTTCTCTTGCATCGAAATTGATGAGCTAATTTCTCTCACCCAACTCTGTTTGAAACAAACACATTTTGTTTTCCAAAATAAATATTACAAGCAAACTGAGGGATTAGCCATGGGAAGCCCCCTCAGTCCCATCCTGGCTGATATCTACATGCATTATTATGAATCAAAATTGTTTGAAACTTTAAACTTCCCGGCATGGTTCCGCTACGTAGACGATACTTTTACCCTGTTTGAAGGTAATAAAGATGATTTAAATAGAGTTCTTTCAACAATGAATTCTATTGATCCTGCTATTCAGTTCACTTTTGAACTTGAGACTTGCAATTCTCTTCCGTTTCTCGACATTCTGGTCACACGTAACACATCCAACTTCAGTACTACAGTTTACCGTAAACCTTCATCGGTTTGCCTTCCACCACACTTTAAATCATGTCATCCGACTAAACAAAAGTTAGCTTCATTTTATTCCTATGTTTTCCGTGCTCTTCAAGTTTGCTCCTCCAAACTAGCCCTTGATGAAGAACTAAATTATTTAAAAGCAATAGCTATTGACAGGGGCTTTTCACCCAACATTATTAATCAAGCAGTTAAAAAATTCTCATCTCAACACACTAAAAGCCACACTCTTATTTTAGGAGATTATAAAAATTCTGTTGTCATTCCCTTCTTTCCATCAATTAGCTATAAAGTTGCACATATTTTGCAGAAATTTAACTTTCGGGTTGTTTACTCTCCCATCAATAAAATTCCAACTTCTATACTCAAGGACCCCATTCCGGATATGAATTCCTGGGGTATTTATAGGATTCCTTGCCAGTGCGGTTTAATTTACATTGGCCAAACTAAGAGAGCCTTAAAATTTCGCGTCAAAGAACATGAGGCATATGTTAGAAAAAAGGAAACACAGAAGTCTTCTGTTGCTCAACATTGTTGGTCCGAAAATCACACTTTCAATTTTTCTGCTGCCAAAATTATTCAAAAAACATCTTCCATTGGAGAACTGGATTTTCTAGAGGCATTTCACATTCATAAAAATCTTTCTGTTCTAGTTAACGATCCTAATTCCAATCCAAATTTGCCTTCGGCTTTTAGAGAAATTATGTTTTAGTTCTGGTTTCGCCAACAGATGGCGCCACTTGCTTATTCTTGTCCAGGCTTTCTTATCTTATCTAAACATTATTTCCTATCTTGTTCATTTGCGGTTTGCAGCTGAAGATGATGGTTCGGTAAAACCATCGAAACTAGTCCTGTGAAAGTTTTGTAAATTAACGCTGATTTTTGTTGTTTGAGTTCTGAATTAGTATTTATTCGGCGTGTTATTGTTGTCTTAAATATAGCTGTTTGTTGTATTGTGAATAATGAAGTGTCTGTCGGGAGCCATTTTTGGCAATATTGTTACGAATTTTCTAAATAATTTTAGTGAAATTGTATGTAAATTGTAGTATCTCTTGTAGTATGAAAAGCGTCACAATGCGAAGTATTGTCAGTAAAATAAGGTTACATGGGTAAGTCTTTTTAACGTTGAGGTATCTCGCCAATATAGGCCAGATAGCGACAAGCTGACGATGGTTTTCGCGACTAATTTTGACACTCTCTTGGCGACATTTAGGACTCATCGCTGCGAAATTGTATTCAGCACTTTGTAATTGTAACTATGTTTGCCTTCCAACAATTTCAAGAAATCGAAGGTACTGGAAATTTCTCGGCGGACGGGGGGGAAACTATTTAAAATCGAACAGAGGATCAGTTTCCCAGTTGATTTCAGAGTCTTCAGAGATCTCATTAAGAGTTTCGCTTTTAGATTAGAGAGCTGTGCTTTGCATTGCGTAGTGTTCCACGTTCTGAATTATTTGAAGTGATAGCTACCGAATATACTCTATCGTACTGATAAGAGCTGTACGAGAACTTTTGCGGGAAAAGCTCCAGAAATGTAAAGTGCTTTTATTGATTTTAGAAAGATAAAAAAAAATGCATCAAGTAATCATCGGTTCTATGTGCATTCAATCCATTGAACGTAGAATTGAACACCGGTGATACGAGCGATGGATGAGCAACTAAAACAGACATTTTAGTTGACAGATTTTGCTACACTCCAAGAAAAGATGGGTTCGTCAAGTCCTTTAAACAAGAAATGGACGTTGTTTAATAAAAGAAGGAAGCGGGCCAAAAAAAAAAAAAAAATGGAAGTGGACCAATAAAAGAGTGAAGAGGCCGTTAATTTAGTTTAGAAAAGATTGAAGCAAGTCAAGAGGAAATGAAAAGCGAAATTACTGCCATAATAAAACAAATTCGAGGCTGTGGAAGACAGACACGGTTGAAAATAAAGTTGGAGAAATTCAAGAAAGTGTTTCCGCTGTAGAAAACCAGATCGAAGGAAGATTTTCTATTGTCTAACAACAAAATGATGACAGAATTTCTGCTGCTGTCCCCAAAGAAGTTGACAACATAAAGAGAAATCCATAGTGGCAGCTGGAAACAATTCTGGCGGCTTTAAATTTCTATGTATGTCTTACCTGAAACTCTCCACGTAAAGACCTGCTGGCAAGTTTGCAAGACTCAGTTTTCTGTATTGGCGGACGCAAACGGATGGAATGCCGAAGCAAAGGCCTGCAACTTTGCCGCTTCTCTGAGAGCAGACGCAGCCAATATCCTTCAAAAAGAAATTAGTGGAATCCACGAAAATTAGTGGCTAGACCTCGAAGCTTTTCCGAGGCGCGTTGGAGCTGCGCTTTGGCGAAAAGTGTTTAAAAATCTATAATAACAGGTTCGCAGTTATAGTTCTTGGCTCAATGACTCAATGTGTGACAGTACTTCAGTCGCAAAGAACTTCGGTAAAAAATATTCAGTTTGAGGTTTGGAGAATAAATCTCTTCTCACTATAAGAAATATTTATTGCACAAATTAATAGACAGAGAGGACCTCTCTCTTTATACGATTGCGCGCGTCACACAATTTTCTGGGCAAAGATGTACGCGCTAGCGAGCCAGTGGCCACTTTAAAATTATTTTTATCTAAGAACAGTACTGTCGTTTTCAAAGTAAGTATTGTCAATTAAAAGTGTTTTTTTATTATGTCGTTCTATTTCGCTCTTTGTTTACTGAAATATATAATCCTATGTGATGCAATTCTAATATTTCGAAAACGTTTAGCACAATCGAAATGAGATGTTTAAGAAAGTATGCTTTCGCTCTGGAAGTATCAAACTGGTGCATTCATCTTTCCAGAGAAAATTTTTTGACCATTATTGTCTTATAATGGAAAATATCCAAGAAGGTTAATTATTAAATGAGTCAATTATAATCAACTGTATCTGTTTGGTGTTAATGAGGTCAAAATCTTAAATTAAAACTGTTGAAGTAATTAGCAATAAAAACTAAGAAAGATAGTGAATTTAAATTTATGACAAAATAATAAGTAATTTTTAATGACAAAATTAATCATTATTTAAACCTTCTGTACATATTATTTGTGGGACCACCAGTGGTCAAGCGGATTAGACAGTTTAACATTGGTAGTTCGATCGAGTTCGAATCCTTGCGAAAGGCATGGCTATCCGGATGCTTTCATGTTTTTCCCAAGTTCGTAAAGTTCCAAGAGTAACGTAAATAATACAAACGAACTTCCTTTTAAAAGGTCACCCACGTGGGTATCCCTCCACTTAAAGCACATGGCCCTCATGTGATTTTTCTAGGCAATTAAACGATAAAGTTATTTACAGTTTGTTAATTGACAACAGCAAAGCTCCCACGGCTTTTCATATTATTTGCACAGTTAAATCGAAAGTCTTGATAAAAATTTTGCAAGTAGCATTGATTACACAGAACAAAGTCATTTAACAATTATAATTAAAATAACTACGCCTTACAGAGAAGATGTTTGCCACAAAATAATGTTGTTTTTAAATAAGAATATTTCCCTATGAAAAATTAACTCTTGCGGTAATTTTTATGAACATTACCGTGCACAATTAAAGATGCTTTTTTTAGCCTTCGATAATTTAAATACCTATCACTTCTAGATAAAAAGACCATTTTCATTTTAGCTGAATTTCAAACTATTCCTTTTAGTTTTATAGAACATAAACATATTATCGATACATGCCAGTTCGTTTTTCAAACATAATTATTAAGCAGGAAAATACTCACTAGTCTATCGTAGAAATATTGCGTATCAAGATTTTTGCCGTTAACTTGCGCCACCCTCTCCAGCAACTCAGCAGCTCTTGCTACTTGACCTTTGGTCATTAACCAGCTTGCGGATTCAGGTACCCACCTGAGAAGAAAAATAATAGAACTTAATTGAAATTATTTTATCGACATACATTAACAACAAAACTGTGCTTATCAAAAGTATTTTCCAATTTTTAAATGAAAATAATAATGTTTCGTTTTGTTTCAAGGTTATTTTTCTTCTTTATCTAATAATTTGAAATGCTCATAAATAGTAATAAAAAATTTTTACGGTTTTAATTTTTTTAATTTTTTAAAATTAACGAAAAAAGAAAATCACATTTTGATATCTGTCAATAACATTTCTAATTTGTTTTGGGAGATGATTTAAGAATACACTTAAGATTATTAGGAAAACTACCTGCCACCTTTTCATTCATGCAGTTCAATCATAAATTAGTCAATTAACAGTAAGAAAAACGTCATTTATTGGTTGTAAAAAAATAAGTTTCAGAAGACAGTAGGCCAAGTATTTTGAATTTTAAAGCATATTTTCAAATTATTCATATCGTATTATAATTACATATTTTCATTACATTTCTTAGGTAATACACCTTAGAATTTGTATGCAGATTCCCGTGATCTGCTACTTAAGATGCAATTTTCGCGTATAATGGAAGAATTTAAAAGTCTGTTCATTTGCATATATATATATATATGTGTGTGTATATATATATGTGTGTATATATATATGTGTATATATATGTTACCGTGAAAGACCGAAATTGGAGAATGTCGACTTTCACCGGAGAATGTCAACATTCACCAAACACGTCGGTGAAAGATCGAATATTTCTTTACATTCGGACCCTCACTGGTGTATGTTGACAATCACAGATATGCTCTGGTGAAAG
Organism: Stegodyphus dumicola; assembly: GCF_044657685.1. Lineage (NCBI taxonomy): Eukaryota > Metazoa > Arthropoda > Arachnida > Araneae > Eresidae > Stegodyphus > Stegodyphus dumicola. The sequence continues at coordinate 22,980,342 of NC_140780.1, read as the reverse complement.
TCGAAAAGAGAGATCATAAAGTGCCATAATAGTTTAAGTTGTTGCAATAAATAAGATTTGAATCGCATAATTTAGTAAGTTTTTATTACTGTTATTTTATTTTCTCATTTAGAACGTACTGTATAATTAAGTTTTTAACTTCTATTATTTTCTTTTCTCATTTTGAATGTATTGTGTGTTTTAGGTTATCATGTTCGTTTATTCGAGACTGAATTACGGAGAAGAAAATATAATATTGTTATATGTTCAACATTCACCATTAGTACATGGTGAATGTCGACATTGACCTGTGTAAGTCAGAAATAAGAGTATTTGGAAAATATTTCGGACATACACCAAGCGACTATGTGAATGTTGACATTCACCGGTGAAAGTCGACATTCTCCAGAATTCGGTGTTTCACCGTAACATATATACTATATGATGTCACTGAGACATTTTTATGCGAAACTAAATAAGTTACTTAGATTTTCCTATATTGTATTTCCTCAGCTTTTCTTAATCTTCAAAATGTAAACATCTAATTTCCCTCCTTCTGGGGATCTCTAGCGGATAAGACCGTTGAACACCTGCATTTCGACCCGGGTTTAAATCCTGGTGAATGAGCTGACTGAATGAATAGCTTCCTGGGTTATGTTTTCGAACCTGTTTTCCCTAGAAATTCGTCCACAAAGACATTCCTCCCCTTAGACCTAGTATGCTTTTCTATAATCTAATAAATCCAAATCCTCCACGCATACACCCCGTTGCTTTAAAGCAAACTTTCTGAATTGAGTCTGAATTTGGAGTTATATTGTTACAATATAGCATATTTTACTACAATGTCAGTTAGCCAAACTATGAGAATTCAAGGATTTGTGATTAAATTTTTATTCATAAATTTTCTACACAATGAACGCATAAAACGGTAATTAAAAAATGTTTATGAATTAAGCCATTACCGCATATCGTACTGTGCAACCATTTTTTTTAGAAATGTTACTATTTAAATACATAATTATTAATAATTTTACATGCCGCCCAGACGGTATAGTGTTTAGGGGAGTCGACTGCGAAACCAAACGGCCTGGGTTCGAATCCCGGAAAAGGCATGGTTGTAACTGTCCGTCCCTTCATAAAAGGCAAAGTGCCCCCTTCCTATTAGGAGCTTCCATAATAAAGTGACCACCACTTCTGGCCTTAGTAGTGGCCAAGCCGAAGTCGGCTGAGGGCTCGCCATTGAAAATAAAAAATACAAAACCGTTTGCTTTAAAATGAGACTTTTAGTTTGGAATATATCTTCATTAGATGCACTGTAGCATATTCTCACATTATATTTTACCTTGATAAGAATTCCAGCTACTTTCCTTTTTGTTGCTTGATAAGTGCCCACCAGTGGCCGAGCGGTAAAGTCGCTAAACACTGGTAGTTCAGTCCAAGGTTCGAATCCCGCGAACAGGCTGGCTGCATGGGCGTTTTCGTGGTTTTTCCCATGTGTAACGTGTATACGAGCCAGTTTCCCTTAGAAAGTTCGGCCCACCAGCGGCCGAGCGGTAAAATCGCTGAATACTGGTAGTTCGGTCTGAGGTTCGAATCCCGCGAACGGGCTGGCTGCATGGGCGTTTTCGTGGTTTTCCCCATGTGTAACGTGTATACGAGCCAGTTTCCCTTAGAAAGTCCTCCACGAAGGCATCCCTCCCCTTAGGCAGATAGCCCTAGTGTGCTTTGCCGTATTCTCAATACACCAATACCCTTAGAAAGTTCTCCACGAAGGCATCCCTCCTCTTAGGCAGATAGCCCTCGAGGCTTTGCCATAATTACACACACACACGCTGCTTGATAAGTATTTTGACCATTTTGTCAAACTGTAATGAAAAAATAAAGATTTAAATTTTCCAAAAAAATCTTCTGTCTTATACGTATTAATACAACAACGCTGACCTAATGGTAACAAAACTGGCATTAACACGAATTTCATCACATCCACACGCACAAATTAGATTAACGCTACTGTTTTACTTTAGTTTTATCTCCAGCTCTTTGATTTCTCAGTGTATCATTAAACTCTCAAACGTTATTCCGTTGTGAAAGTCGGACAAATTGCAGAACAGAAGACTACTTCGCGTGGGGTAATTTTGAAAAGATAACAAAAACTAGTCTTCTACAAGAAACGAACGACAAAAGCGTGCTTCACTTGGCGGTCATTCATCTACGGACGCCTTATATAAATGTCACTTCTAGTATGATTGATGCGCATTCAGATAAAAAGAAGAACCTTGCTAGTGTCTTTCACGTACGTTTATATTGCAATCAATCGATCTATAATTTCCCTTCAAGACATCGGATAGGAGTGTCTATCTGTTTGCGTCTCGCACTGAATTTCCCGAAAGCAGATCTAGTAATTTGACATCAGTCTTCTGTTTCATAATTGTTGGAACTAAGACACGCCCTCTCTCTTATGAAGTATTCGGACTCTGGTTTTTTAAGTTTTATACCTTACGACCTTACTCCATCAATCCTCATGTATATTTTTGCAGAAGTTTACGAGGTTTTATATTTCGTTAATAATTTACCTATAAACATTCACTGGAGACAGATTAACAGCAGTGACTGGTATTAAAATCTGAAATGCAGTGATAAATTGATACTAAAATGAGAAAGCATCTTAAACTAATGAAGGAAGAATACTTTCCTTTTTATTTTCAAAAAGGCAAATTATTCGATTAAGATGTTAATGACCAATTCGATTAAGATGTATTTCCTTGACTGCCTTCTCACATTTATGTTCGAAAAGCTTTCTTGCAGGAGTAAGCAGCAAGGTGATTACGTAATATTATCAGAATTCTGTGCTGTGATATGAATAAATAGGAGCAGAATTCGAAACTAAAAAGTTTAAATTATAGAAGGGTTTCGTGGAAAATGGCTACATATTTTATTTCCTTAATTATTTATCTTAGGCAAACAATTTCAGTTCAAAAGTTTTCTTGAATAAGAAAGATAATTTCTATAACCGTTTTAGCCGTGGGGTAGAACGGTTTTGAAGATGCAAAATTGATCTTTTATTGCAGTCCCTGTTGATCCAAAGCCCAGTAATAGAAATGGCCTTTCATATTATATTTAAATTAACACTGAACTGTTGTTGTTGCTTATGCTCACTTGTCAGACGTAGTCAGACCAAGGCCCACGAAATACCTCGTGGAAAGGAGCGCTTGATTACGCGTATCGTTGGCAATAGCCTTGAGCACCTAACAGGTGACAGTGCGATTTGGCTCAGTTCCGGCCCCAGGTTTGATGGAGAGCATCCCGGGGGGACGGGTCCTAGGGTCTCCCCTTTCACCAAACCACACGAGAGGATTTTCGGCTCGCCGCATATTTAGAGTGCCGCACCGACACTATACATTTACAAACATCCATGCCTTCTGTGGGAGTCGAACCCGGGCTCTTCGGCACGGCAGTCAGCGACGCGAACCACTATACCATTTGGGCGGCAAACGCTGAACTACTCGTTGATTACGAAGTCAAATGTAAAAGTATTCTTACATTTACCTGAAAAATCAAGCAGTATGTTCATAATTATTATTTTTAAAGACCAGTTACAAAACTTAAATGTTTTACAGAACATGAAACTATTAATGATTAAATAGATTGTTTTTGTTTTGAATTTGCTCCAAGAAAGTAGAAGTAAATTTTAGTACAATTAATTTTGGCCGAAAATATGTCTTAAAAATTATACACTGACTACCAATAAGTATTTGGACAGCTATGCAAACGACGATATCTGCGGTACCAAGGTACGCCACGGACTCCGACGGTATATATCGTGTAGGAAACAGCATCGGCTTTAGTCGCATGCAAGACTCCTCGCAGTTCGGAGCTCTCTGATTTCGAGAAAGGTATAATTATCGGTTATCACAAATGTGGCCGATCCTTAAGGGACATATCTAGCGATCTGAAGTATCCAATATCGACAGTGGCCTATGTGATTAAGAAGTGGAAGGTGAGGGGTGATTGTCGGAATGTGCGCAGAGTCGGCAGACCAAAGAAACTGGGGGATAGAGACCGACGCGTGCTGTTGAGAGAAATTCGGAAGAACCGCACCCAACCGATAGACCTTATCCGCGAGGAGTTTTAACAGGCATCCGAGAGTATTGTTTCAATGAATACCATCCGTAAAGAAGCACATCTACTTGGTTTTCATGGTCGTGCTGCTGGCCATAAGCCTTTGATCACAAAGTCCAACCGCGCTGCTCGGTTAATGTGGTGCAAAGCATATCGAAATTGGACCGTAGATCAGTGGAAACGGGTTCTTTGGAGTGACGAATCAAAGTTCACCCTTTACCGTTCCGATGGCAGGGTCTGGGTCTGGCGTCTTCCTGGAGAACGTCTCCTGCCAAAATGGATTTTGCCAACAGTCAACTTCGGCGAAGGTGGAATTATGGTCTGGGGGTGTTTCTCCTGGTATGGGCTGGGACCCTTGGTCCCCATTCATGGTAAGCTCAACTCCGATGCCTACTGCACTATTTTGGATGACAATATGCTTCCTACGTTGTGGCAGTTTTACAGGTTGGACCCCTGTTACTTTCAGGACGACAATGCCAGTTGTCATGTTTCGACGTTAACCAAGGCTTGGTATGGTACCAATGGAGTTCATCGAATGGATTGGCCTGCCCAGAGTCCAGACCTGAACTATCGAGAACCTCTGGGACGAGTTACATCGCCGAATTCAGGGTTGCACTACCCTTGCAAAATCGGTGAAGGAAATTCTATGTCTTCTCCAAGCCGAGTGAAGAAAATACCACTAGCTGTCATACAAAGACTTGTGGAAAGTATGCCCCGGAGGGTCCACGCTGTAAATACCTCTCGTGGAGGCTCTACCAACTATTGATTTTGAATAAAGTTAGTTTTTCTTTTCTATCACAGGTGTCCAAATACTTATTGGTAAGTCAGTGTATAAATTAGTATTTTTTAACCTAGTTCCCATAAACCTTATCCCGTTCAAACTCCGGAAAAAGAAACCGTTTTGAACTACCAATTTCACGACATTAGCCATTCTGCCATTGGCTAGCCCAGTTTTTCGCTAATTACGGTAGTATGTATTTTATAAAATCATAAAACTTCTTTTAAAATATATTCCAGTGTGCATTCGTTTTAAGATAATTCCAAATTTAATGGAACTTTGTTTTTATCACTATTGCCTCGATTATACTTATCATTCAACATAAGGATCATCTGGAAGAATTTGTACATTTACTAATTGTAAACAATTTTAACGAATTTGTAAAAACAAAAATTACTTAGTTCGGCTTTTCTAGGCATAATGACGTTATGTAAGAACCCGTTTCTTAATAGACTGAATAAAATAACTCAAAACTTCGGGGAAAGTGCAGAAATGTATCGCAGAATAACAAATTTCTTTCTTCGCCAATTACTTTCGGAATCGCAAAGAAAACAGATAAGTTTCTTTACTAAAATACCCATTCAGTTGAAGAACAATAACAGATATATAGGAGAATGCAATTATATTATTCAAAAACCTATTTATGCATTTAAATGCTTCGTGAGAATCAACAAACCGAAACTCAAGAATGGGTCTGCAAAATTATTTCTTCTTGAACTGCGAGAGGTAATTTTTTTTGCCATTTTTTAGTACATGCTTAATGGAAAGTTAGTGCAACTGTTGTAGAAACTTACGAACACTATAAATAAGAAGCTACTTTAATCATGTTTTAGAGACTGATTTTATAAGCAATTTCTAACTCAAGTGGCCCATCAATGGCCGAATAGAAAAACCATTGACCACAAGTGGCTTGTTACAGGATCAATTCCCAGTGTCAGTCCTAGTTGTAGACGTTAGGTTGTATTAATTGAGTAAGGTCCGTGTTGTCCTATAACGGAAATGATCCGTTATTTTTACAACACACATTTATAAAAGAAGAAAATTTCACTGGGTATTTATTTAGCCTTTGTGTTATTTAAAAACTTGCTTTAACATAAAGGTTTGTTAGTTGGATGTACTAAACTTTTCCATAGTAAAGTATTTTTATCATATTATATAATAAACGAGATACGAAATTTAATTTCCTTTAAAAGAATTCAGTGTGAATAACGGCAATAGTTTGCGCAGTTTTATTTATTATTTATTTTATTATTTATTAAGTACTTTCAAAATGCAAAACTAATAACAACAATGTTAAGTTCTTCAAAAAGAAACGCGGTTTTTTTTTATCTTATCATAAAACTGCGATTAAAAAGAAGCTAAAATAAAACAAAGGCACACTCCTGTATTTGAATACCTCGAGGTTCGTGTCCTCTGAAGTTGGGACTGCTTGTGATGAATAAGCATAATAAATTTTATGCCTGTTCTTACGTGGAGAATAAAATATGGTCCCCTTCCTCCAAAAATATACTCGAGTTAGTCTTCCTGACTGTCATGTGATCTTCACGGGAAACTAGGAGAGTTTGTATATGATCACAAGTGAAAGCAATGCAGACAGCAACTTCAAGTACCTCTTATAACCTCACAGTAGAAACAAAAGTATTTTATGAGGTTACAACGAAAGTTTTCGAGCAAAGTCAGCAGCATAAAACAGAAGTGAGTTTTCTAGAGTTAAATATACTTACTTCAGCTTAATGAGTGAAGGTTATAATGAAGCTGAAAGTTTCAATACTTTAAACAAGCAACTCAGCCACTGCTAATTTTTTTCCCTTATTTTCATTTAAGTTTTTTTCATTTGCAAATTTATTTAAATTTTTTTATGTTTGAAACAGCTATAGGGAGTATTGCTAATTAGTTTCAGTTGCAAATTTCAAGAAATACTTTTATCTAAATATATATCCGATTAAATTATTGGCAGCAAATTACAAACAATTATAAACAACTTACACTAAAAACCGTTTAGTATAATTTTTTATTATGATTTGCTTAAACAAGGGTGATATCAACACTTTTTAAATAATTTTCTTTTAAAGCAAATCATTGGTCATTCACTGTCAATACTTACGAAATTTCAGTTATTATTATTTTAAAACGCTCGAGACTGTGAAGAGCGCCCACCAGCGGCCGAGCGGTAAAGTCGCTGAACACTGTTAGTTCGGTCCGAGGTTCGAATCCCGCGAACAGGCTGCCTGCATGGGCGTTTTCGCGGTTTTCCCCATGTGTGACGTGTATACGAGACAGTTTTCCTTAGGAAGTCCTCCACGAAGGCATCCCTCCCTTCAGGCAGATAGCCCTAGTGTGCTTTGCCATAATTAAATACACCGCACACCACGAGACTGTGAAGATTTAAACAGTAGAGCTCTCGTGGTTACAGTTACAGTTAAAGCATTTCAAAATTTTCGAATGGCAACTTCTACATTTTCCCGCGCAAATTTATCAGCTCATTGAAAAACCATAAATGGTCTTGTCATGATTCACGTTTGATGAAAATTGCCAGCGTAAAACATTTGAAAAGAACAGCATTGTGAAGTATCAATGACAGCACAAGAGAGAAGAGGGAAAAAGCTTTTATTGAAATTACGAGCTTTCAGCAGACCCATCTTGGTAGATAATAACGCATTGTATGCAGGAGATTGTTGTTGACAATAAAGACTAACTTAACATCGCAACAGGAATCTGTATAACTTCACGTTTTATGGCATCTTTCAATTCTGATAAATTTGGTGGGTTTGATGTGTACACCTTAGATATCAGACAACCCCAGAACCAGAAATCCGTCGATGTCAAGTCTGGGGATTAGTGGTGGTCACGATACTTAGCAAAGTTACGGGAGATGAGTCAGTCTACCTTGAAACGTTGTATAAGCTGAAAACTTGTAATTCCAATAAAAGCATTTTTCCCTCTCCTCTCTTAATGTTATCACTAGTCATTTATAAAACTCTTCTTCGTCGTTACAATGCAAATGTTTTACGACGGAAATTTCGTCATACGTATATCGTTCCAACGCCATGTATAGTTTTTCAATGAGCTGATCAATTTGCGTAGGAAAACGTGGGTGCTGCCATTTGAAAGTTTCGAAATTTTGTCCCCGAAATCGTAATCCTTTAGCGCTCTGTTATTTTTAATCATCACAATATCGAGCATACCTTCAGACAACAACATCAAAAATTTCATTTCGACTCATTGAGCGTGTAGGTCTCTAGGCATTCGTACATCGGGGAAGTTCCTTTATGGCCACTCTATACATGTGTTTTAATCTTGACTGTAAACACGGGTAATGGTCTAAAAGCAGGATATGGCTTACACTTTAGCTGGATAGTAAGTTACGTGAAGCTAATTTTTTAAGCCTGTCTTTTGAAGTCTAAGGAATTTGCTACATTGGCCTGAACAGAATTTAGGTTGAATTTTTTTTCTGTATACAAAGTGTAAAACAGCAGAGTCACAAAAAATATGATTCCATGAAAGCAGAATTTAATTTTAAAAAAAAAACTGAAGAGATTTTTCGCCTTGTGGGCACTGGAAGTAAGGAAATTTCCGAAGGCTCTGGCCATCTCGTTTGAGTTTGCATCGGAATCCAGAATAAATGTAACAATATGCATGATTTTATAATGTTTGTATATTTGTTTAATTGAATACGGCGAAGATCACAGTGGCTATCCGCAATTTTGTGAACTAGATGAATAAAGATCGTTTTGCAAGTTCTGCATGTTGCAGCCTGTATTTTAACTATGCATAAAGAATATCCAGACAATTTTAGTTAAATTATCAAAATATATACTAAATACTAAAACAATCACATGTAACTGATTTTCAAAGGAATGTACGCTTATGGAGATACTAAAGAGACATTTGTTGGCAGTTAATTGAATATGCGAGAACAAGCGAGGGATGTTTGTAATAACAGGAATGCATTCGAGGACAGCTTTCTAAGATAAATTTGCTCATATTCACTGCATACTTGGGGAAAATCACAAAACCCCATGCAGTTCTTTCGCTCAAACCGAAATCTGAACAAACTAGTTATAGTTCAGTGATTCAACCAATTGCTAGTGCTCAGCAGACCAGTTTACTTGGTCGCTGGAGAAGCCAACAACGTATTAACTCGATAATATGATAATGTGAAAAACAATAATTCGCCCCCCCCGGGGTGCTCTCCATCAAAATTTGGAGGTGGAACTGACAAAGTCGTATGTTACGTGTATGGTATTCAAAGGTCTTGCCAACGACGTCTAACACTCCTTGTCACGATGAATTCCGTCGGCTTGTTATGATGTTACTATCAGAGAAGTGAGACAAGTAACAACAACAGCACCACAATAATTCAAATTCTCATTCTTGAACATCAACTTTGTATAAACTTCCTCTCGATTCGTTTTGCAAAATGATTCAGTGTTAGCCATCAATGAGCACTTCGAATCACTATTAAGGTATGGATTCGGGTAATGTTGATCTTGTATCGATCACGAAATCGATGAACGTAAAGTTTCACTTTCAGCAAATATTCATTTTACCATAGGACGCTTTTTTGCGACTCAACGAAAGATTCATATCAAATAAATTTTAATATGCGAGAAATTATCGTGGAAGTCTTTACTTTGACTAGAGCCTTAGAAGAACTGCTGTAGAATTTCATCAAATACTTTGTACGGCGAAGCACGCGAAGGCTTTCTGCCTAAGGAATCATCGCGGTAGACGTACTCAGGAAAACTGGCTCGCGCCTCGTTGCACATAGGGAAAGCCAGAAAAACACTCATATACCAGCCCATTCTTTGAGATCCCGAGTCAAATTACCAGTGTCAAACGATTGGCCATTAGTGGGTCTGAGGTGCTTTATTAAGCTTCTAGTAAAAATACATTTTAGCCAGACAATAACCTATATTGGTCCAACCTACCGGTCCAAACATGATTGTCAAAAGAACTGGTTTCCATGCAGCAATTTTTGGCGTCCAAAAGGATCGCAGTTCTCACTCAGTCCTCTTACTTGTCAGATGTAGTACCCTGTTTTTATTTTTTTTAATCTTACCTGATACGAAAAGGAAACTAAAAGAGAGAAGATTATGAAATTAAGTCCAGTCCAAGCACTATGAAATTAAGTCCAGGCGATTTCGCAGTCCATGCTTCTGAGAAATATGACTTCTGGTGTTTCCGGACGTGAGAAAAAGCATTGGAGTTGGTATTTGTTGTCAGTGAAAGAGAAATATAATGTTCAGGTTGCATTAATAAATTTTAATAAAGAAATCCTGCCAACTCTTGAATAGCTCTTTGTATGCCCCGCAGTCCCCCCCCTAAAGAGACTAGCTACACTGTGTCGGTATTCTGTTAAATATCTGTCCATAGCTAATAGCCCTCCATAACCAGAGCTAGATTTTATTACAGACTCTGCCATCTACTTTCCATCAGTGTTTTGGTCAGATTCAAATACATTTTTATTCAAGCATTAAAATTTAGTAGAATTATCAGGTAGTTTTAAAATATAATTTTTTTATAACATTCATCAATAGAGATTAAGTTCAGCAAAATCTCAGATCAAACGGTTTCTCTGAGGCATCATGTAGTTCAAATCTTGCAAGAAATAAATCTTCGACGATGAAGTTGACTGTGAAGTATTAAAACAGATTTTTCCGAACCCTGAGAACTAGTTACACCTCAAGCGAACAAATAAAGTAGAATTATGTGTATTTCGCACGCTATGCAATTCACAGGCTTTTGTCGTTCCGGTTCGGAAACCAAATACACAGTTTATGTTATATCCAATTGCTGTATTGTTTCAAATCCGACAGAGTGTTTGATTAAACTGGGAGGAAAACGTGATGTAGTATTAATTTAATAGGCTGTTATACGAAGGTAAAGTACAAGATAAAATTATTACTGTAAAAGTGCTCCAAAAGAAAGAAACAATTGGTAAATATGATTTCAATTTTTGACTAAGAGAAGGAACGAAAACATTACGACAAAACTATGGCTGAGTATCAATGTTCCAGCTTCTCACTTCTTTCTCTTGCCACGAAAAGCAAAAGCTGCATTTATTTTATTTAACTGAATTTATATCTAATATATTTTATTTAATTGAAAATTAAAGAAAGGAGGATTATAAAACATGCGAAATAATACGCATAAAATGTTAAGCTGAGTTTATTAAAATACATTGAAAAAATGCAACGTAAGAAAACCAGAGTTCTTTAACAACGTTTTATTTTTTACTTAAAAATCGCCTGTAGCTAATTAAAGCCTTCCAAATTTGAATTGATATGTTCATTTTAAATTAAAATTTATTTTACAAACCTTCTAAGAATTATTTATGATTCGCACAGGGTATGACATCGGGTATGAGTTTCGAAATAATCACAAGCAAATAGTACACCATTAATTTTACTAATAAATAACTATCTCTATTAAGAATAATTAGCATATTAATACCATCCATTTTCAAAAACATTACCCAGCTTATAAGACCCTTTTTAAGATTTATTTCGTTTTAGGTTTAGGATTAGATTATTATGGCAAAGTACGCTAGGGCTATCTGCCTAAGAAAAGGGATGCCTTCATGCAGGACTTTCTAAAAACTGGCTTATATACACATGGGGAAAACTACAAAAATGTTCATGCAGCCAGCCGTTCGCCTGGTTCACACCTAGGTCGGAAGTACCAGGGCTCGCTCAGCGATTTTATTGCTCGGCCGCTGGTAGACCAGATTTATTTCGTTCATGCAGAATTGAAAGTAGGCAAGGATTGGCTTGGATCATTCAATTATGGCAAAGCACACAAGGGTTATCTGCCTTAAAGGAAGGGATACCTTCGTGGAGGACTTTCTAAGGGAAACTGGCTCGTATACACGTTACACATGGAGAAAACCACGAAACGTCCATGCAGCCAGACGTTCACGGGATTCGGACCACGGAACCAAACTACCAGAGTTCAGCGTCTTTGCCGCTCTGTCGCCGGTTGGCAGAAAGTAGGCAAGAAGTGGAAAACTGCCTGCAAAGACTCATAGCTAACAGCTGTGACTGTGAGGCTAAATTTAAACAACCTATGCAGAAGGAAATGAATAAATATAATACATATCAGTAATTCATGTCTCATAAAGTTATCATCTTTCTTTGCATATGATCTCTAAAATTTAGTGTAGAAATACTGCTGATCTACTTTTTAAGCGCCGAAAAGTATTTGATTTTTAAAATGTGTAAAATTAAAAAACTATACAGTGCAACGAAGTGCGATTTTTTTTATTTCAAATGCAACTTTACATAAGATTTTAGTAAGTGTGGTTAAATAATTGCCAGAAGATAACTTTAAGGAGATAATAACAGGAATCGTTTCTGTAATAGGATAACAGGCGGCAAATAACTTTCTGTGAACAGGTGCATGCGCCAACGTTGCCTATTGGCTACCACTATATTAATATATTGTTCTTATTCCTTACAACGGAGCTCTTGTTTTGAAATTAAGTATTATCAATAAAAGCATTTTAAAGTGTGACATTCTATTTATTACTTTTTTTATTGAAATAACTAATCTAAGAGATGTATTTGTTACATTTGCGATCCTTGAGCCTCTCTAAATGAGCTGATACAATTCTGTGGCTGATGACTTGTAATAAATACTTTTTCTAGGAGCAAGTATCAAGTAGGCTCATGTTTTCTATAACGCAAAGATCCTGTACAAACTTGCTTATTTTAGTTATTTTTTAAGCAAATGGCGAATGCTTTCTTATGTTTTACATAATACTTCGCTTTATTAGATTTTGATTTACATTACTAAGTGTAAACTTGAATACAAAGTGTGAATTTGAATTTATAATTTACACTACCAAGTATAAACTTGAAGATCGAGATATAAAAGCAGGCAGTTTTAAACTTCCACGAATAGTGCTTCAAAAATACTCAAGAAGTTTACAGTGTAATCATGTGGTTACATGTCTCTTCGAAAGGCAATTTTATTTTTGCAAAGAATTCGTTTACATCCACCTTCGCACTTTCACTTGTGTCTCTTAATTAACGAAGCATCAGAACAAAAGAAATCAGATATATTTACCTAGTTATTCATATGCTATTTTAATCTCATGCTTCCTCAGAGAACTGACTCATAGAATCACCCCATATCAGTCATCTTATTACCCACTCCTACTACTTACAAGCTGAGTGTTAAAGCTTGAAATACATAAACTTCGTCAGACCATGACGTTATCTCCCTAATTAGCAATGAGGCGGAAATAAAAGGAAGATACAAAAGCTCTTTTTTTTTGTTTGCTTATCGCAAATTTGTTCTTGCAGTATTAGCAAAATGAATGTTCGGAAAATGTTTCTACTTCGTTGAGAAAACGGAACCATTTTAACATTCTACTGTTTAAGAAATCTGCTGTCGACATTCCTCTGTCGATGAGAGTCACTATTCACGAGAGTCAAAGTCAGTCATTAGCATTCCATTGTTCATGAGAACATCAAGCATGTTTTTCAAAGATCACATTCCGCCACCCCTATTTAGCAAAGCACTACTTTTTAAAGCTTAAATTAACTCATTTTTTTTTATTTCATTTAAACGAAAAATTCTGAAGACCTGACTTGATAAAAGTGACTGCACTGCACTTCAATGCTAAGTAAGCAACGCATGAGCATGTCAGATATGGAAATTTTAAAGTAACAATAACAGCATTACGCGACATGACATCCGTCCTGGAGATAAGTTCCATGACTGATAAGGAATTAGCATATTTCTCTCGCCGATTACTTTACGAGTTTCATTAATCTGACACTTACAGCGACTTACAAAGCGACAATCCTCGCTAATACGCCAAAATGTGATGTTGTTCATTTATTAGTCTAATCGTAATATTTTTTATTCTGAGAAATCTAACAATGTATTTATATTAAAAATTCACTGTAGAATTTATGATGAATAAAATACTATGTCATAAAGTAAACCGTCTCCGAATTTAAGCAATCTCGAATTGTTTTCTTTAAAACTCATTTCCACGTTTCGCTCACTAGCGGCCGAGCGGTAAAATCGCTTAACACTGGTAGTTTCGACCTAGGTTGAAAACCAGTTCCGTAGTTTTCCCCATGTGTAACGTGTACACGAGCCAGGTACTCTTAGAAAGTCTTCCACAAAGGCATCAGTCCCTTAAGTAGAGAGCCCTAGTGTAATAATAAATTAAGCCAAATTAAAAACCTTTCTACGTTTCTCTTCGCTAAGTGCATAAAACCGATGAGCATCGATAGCTTCAGGCAAGGTGTGTGGTGTATTTAATTATGGCAAAGCACACTAGGGCTGTCTGCCTAAGGGAAGGGTTGCCTTCGTGGAGGACTTTCTAAGGGAAACTGGCTCGTATACACGTTACACATGGGGAAAACCACGAAAACACCCATGCAGCCAGCCCGTTCGCGGGATTCGAACCTCGGACCGAACTACCACTGTTAAGCAACTTTACCGCTCCGCCGCTGGTGGGCCTGAGGCAAGCTCGAATCTCTGTGAATGGGATTAGGATTATTCAATCATGGCAAAGCACACGAGAGCTATCTGCCTAAAGGGAGGGATGCCTTCGTGGAGGACTTTCTAAGGAAAACTGGCTGGTTCACACGTTACACATGGAGAAAACCACGAAAACGCCCATGCAGCCAGCCCGTTCGCGAGATTCGAACCTCGGACCGAACTACCAGTGTTCAGCGTCTTTACCGCTCGGCCGCTGGTGGGCCCCTCTGTGAATGTGTTGGCTACATATGTGTTTTCGTAGTTTTCAATATATGTAGTATGAATACGAGCTAATTTCCTTCGAAAATTCTCTACAAAGGCCTTCCATCCCTTTTGCAGACAGTCGTTGTGTGCTTTGCCCAGTTCAACAAAACTTGTAGGTAGTTCCGGCTTCAGTTTTAAGCAAAAAAGCCGATCAGAAGCGTTATGCTTAAATGAAATGCGAATATTAATTTCTCATTGAAAATTCTTCACGAACGCATTTCTTCTTATGTTGTGTGATGAAATCGGTACAATAGCCAAGTGGTTAAGACTACTTAATGTTAAGAGTTCAAGTCAGGTTTGTTCTCAGATGATCGGTCTGGCCGCATGGTATGCATAGTAACCTAATCTGATAAATCAAATTAACTACGTCAGTTGGTTATGGCGGAGTATAAAAGGTTTATTGATTATGGTAGAGCATGCAAAGTATATCTGACTGAGAAGGATTCCTTTCGGGAGCATTTTCTTACAAAAATCGTTTATTTGCACTTTGCTACATTGAGAAAACTATTAAAACCCCAACCAACCAATCCAAGTTACATAACACATACGAGCTGTACAATAAGCAATCAACCTCGCGTTGTGCGTGCTAGGGTAAACGCGCCAGCAGTAGGCCAGTTAAGGACGTTCAATCAATTATCATTGAAACTTGAAGAATTCCTATATGAATACATTTTTAATCGGTACTTTTCCGTTTCGCCGGCGCAAGTCTCGCCAGGCAGGCTTTATTGGCGACAACATACACATAAAAAAATGTTAACGAATGTTACTTCTAAGAATTTTTTATTTTGAAGGCATAAACATTTAATATCGTTTAAAATTTTGGGTACTTTTCCTTTTCGCCGGCGCAAATCTCGCCAAGCAGGCTTTATTGGCAACAACATACACATAAAAAAATGTTAACAAATGTTAGCAGGGTCTTTAATCCGAAGTGTGGTTGCTGTATCACTGCAAAAAATTTTGGGTTAGTCCTAGGCAAAAAATAACAGTTTTTCATGATAAGGCAAGTTATTTTTTGTTGACTTTATAGACCTTGAAGACGTATTTTATGTTTTTCATTTCATTAATCACACACTATATTTTTTCACACGTTTTTTCTTTTATAAATGTGACACAAAATTGCCTCTTCTGCCCTTCAGACTTTTTTCAGGATAGCGTCTTTTGTCTCATAAGTTTTACTCCCAAGTGAATCGAATCATTCTGGCCTTCAAAAGGTAGAAACCTCAAATGAGACAGAAGGAAGAACAAAATTTTTCGAAGTTCTTTTTCTGATAATACTTTCTGTCTCTTTCTCGTACCTTTTTCTGCGTATCGTTTTTCTTTTTTCTTCTGCTTCTTTAATATTTTCATCTTTTTTTTTTTCAATCATATTGAAGCATTTGGTGAAATGTCCCTTCCGTATGAAACTTCTGTCGCTTTTTCTTTATCTTCACCTTGTCAGCTTTTACTTCTGGCATACAATGAGCTCTGAAGAAATGGGATACCATATTTTTCTATTGTCGACTAGAACAGTGACAGTGCAGACAGATGCACTGCGTTCCCAACAGATTCAGATGGATCCTTCTTGTTTTTATCCACCTTCAAAAACTTCCGTTATATTTTCATTTCAATCTTGCTCAAAAGGCTCAAATGACTATTCTCTTCAGAAATACAGGATTTGATAGTCTAAGTTTACAGAATTAGATTTCTACAATTTTAAGTTTACTTAACTACACACGCTAAACACGGACTGTTTGACCTGGATTTGATTTCAGGTGAACGGGCTGGCTGCATGGACGTTTTCGTGATTTTCTTCATGTGTAATCTGGACAGTCCCGTAGAAAGTCCTCCATGAAGGCGCCTTAGGCAGGCAGTCCTAGCGTGCTTTGCTATAATCAAGTAAACCATACCAGTAAAGCCACGAGGGTCTTTTATTTTTTTATTCACTGTATACGTTGTAACGTTCCTCTTCTCTGAAGCCTCTTCTCGCCTCGGCCGGAAGAGGGGAGCGGACTTTCCCCCTGGTCGCAGGGGGAGTAAGAAGAGTTTGAGATGTGGAAGACAAAAGAGCGGATGCTGGTTTGCGCGCTTTACTGTAGTGAAAATGTATTTTAAAGTTTTTCTAAAATGGTGTGTTGTGGTGTATTTAATTATGGCAAAGCACACCAGGGCTATCTGCCTAAGGGGAAGGATGCCTTCGTGGAGGACTTTCTAAGGGAAACTGGCTCTTATACACGTTACACATGGGGGAAAACACGAAAACACCCATGCAGCCAGCCCGTTCGCGGGATTCGAACCTCGAACCGAACTACCAGTGTTCAGCGACTTTACCGCTCGGCCGCTATTTCATCAGGAGGGGAAAAAAAAACATCTTTAGGTGACATCCACATACATCATTGGATAAATTCCTGAATCTTCAAATAATTCGACTGAGAAAATCATGGGATTCTCCATTTATGATACGATATGATGTTCTATAACGTAATTAAAATTTATACAACCATGTAGTCTAAAACCAGTCGCTCTTCACTTTAATCTGCAATGATATCGTTTTTGTCTTTTCTGTTAACACAAGCTCAGTTGATGGCATTTGCTGGTGTACACGTCCAAGTGTTTTCTCTCTGAACACCTAAATTCTTTGAAGTATACTGAAAGTATATTCAAATGCGTCCAACTTTTTGAAACATCTTGGTTGGTCTGACAGCCAAATTTCCCTGTAAAATTTTGCTTACTTTTCTCCTTTCCTTCTACAGTTATTTAGCCTAGAGTAGGTCTTGTTTATTTCACGAAGTAAGTACTATGATTCAAAGTAATTACAAAATGACAAACATTCTCAAGTAATTGCATAAAGTATTCGAAAAACAAATGAAAATATTGCGGAAAGTTTAACCTTCTTGCATCAAGCGTAACATTCAATAAATTTCCTGCCATACTGGATTTTCTGCTTAAAACCCTGAATTAGGATTTCTTAAATCTTCTGTTAAGCTTCGGAGAATAAATCTGATGCTTTCTGCTACATCACCATTGGAGATTTCGTCTCTTTCGTAATGATTTTTCTCCTTTACTTCTTCAGCTAGTCAGCATTGCGATATGACTCTAATATATTATCAGTTAATATATTTTGAACACGTACAAATGATTTTAAGAAGACTGCCGGAGATGCTCTAAATGAATAGGGCAAAAACACTTCTCACTACGTGACACTTCACGGGTATGAACTCTTATTAGTTCCGAAGTAGAAGCGAAAATTTCCGAATGGCCCTTAAAAGGTCGAAGAATTCTTTATAAAGACTATGATTGAATGATTCCGCTGAACTTCTGAACTGAGTCCGATTGAACATGCACAGGATGGGATAAGGATGACCAATTAAGGAGAGTTGTTACACCCCTGAGTGCCCCTTCGAGAAATGAGAAGAGATTTATTATCGGAACTTGTTATGGTTCTTATCACCCGTAATTCAAAGAGCATAAAAGCTCGCTGCGTACGCTTTTTTTTTTCTTTTCATTTAATGAAGCAACATATACCCCATTAAAATCCCTAATTACTCAGGGCTTAAGTTAGATCTTGCAAATGAAGAGAAAATTAACGATGCAAGAGAGTAGATGAGAGTAGCTATTTTGTGTGCTAATGATACCAACGAAAAATAATAGAATGAAATAATTCCTGACGTAAAATGTCCCAAGCATTCCAAGGAAATTAAGTAAAATAAAAAGTTTATTTTCTTTATTTTTGCTAATATATTTATGAAAGAATATTATTTGCTTTTACTATTTTAGATTCTACATTAAGGTAGAGCGATCAGAAGAAAGAGAAAACATTTAGCTTGTACTTTACTAAAAAAGTAAAAGGTCTGCATTCTATTCTTTATGTTTAGAAGAAAAAAGAAAAACATCGAAACATCTTATGTTTGCAACACAAATTTCTATTCCTGCCGCTTGCTTCATTTATTAGCTTGATTTTTATCAATTTAATTCTCAGTCCTTATCTTGCGCTTTCAGCAATGAGGAACAAAAGCGAGGATTCTTCTAAATTATCAAGTTTACTCAGGTTATGTTGTTTTTATCATTATCATTTATATAGTCTATAATCAGATTTACCTGTGAGAATAGAAAAGTGAAAAATATTTGTAAGGGAATAATATATGAAATCTAAGATAAAGAAAACAAATTTTAATTTAGTTTGAACCCCTTTTCTGTCTATAGGTTAGACATAATTCTAAACATAGACGCTTATAATTTTCCCCATTTATGCACTTTAAATGCTTAAATACTGTACCATTTCTAATTCTGAAATATTTTTTGACGTTTTCAGACATCTTATGTCTGAAAAATTCTAATAGATTCTCATTAAAAGTTTCATTTTCGTCATACAGTAACCTAAGTTTGCAATGCCTACAGCGTTACCATGTCTCGGCTGGTAAAAATAATGCGTTCTTAGACACTTCTGTGACAAATTAGGGAACTAGTTTAGGTTATTTAAATGCAGCAAAGCACATGAGGGCTATCTGCCTAAATTAGTGAATTATTCGAAAAGTAAACACGTACTAACTTGAAATCATATCTTTATTACTCTTATTTCAGGCTAAATAAACACTTTGTTCTGCTCGCTCGGGAACTTTTGCTTTATAAATGTATTTGCGTCATAAAATAATATTTCATCTAGCAGTAATAAAGTAAATAAAACCTCTGGTAATTTGGCTGGTAATTTCACTCAGGCATGTTTCCACTCCACGCTGCATGATGCTGAAAATTTGCGATTTTCCTTACACGAAACATAAAAAGTTTCCATTAGAAAGTCTTTCCGAATGTATCTTTTCTATGTAAAATAGTCTTCGCGTGCTTCGTAATAATCAGTTAACTAGACAACCGCTAATAAATTAATACCAGTAAAAGTTGTTTTAAATGCTTGTGTGCTCTAAGTGCTTGTGTGCTATAGCATTTAATGCGTGCTATAATTGCTATCACTATCTTGCCAGTATCATAAAGAGTAACATAAGCTACAGCACTGCAATAAAAGGTAGCAAGATTCTCGGTTTATGTAATAGCATATAAAAATACATAGAGCAAAATTCTAGATAACTAGGATTTAGTTTTTTATCTGGGTCTATATTCTTTCTGTCCTAAACACTTATAATAGACACTAAACACTTAACTGTTTATAATAAATCGCCCTAAACTGCTTCATTTCAAAACTAATTTATATCCTATCGTTCTTGCTTAACACCAGGACACCGTCACTTTCATAAACACTTCAGCGAATAAGATTTCAAATTTGAGAACGAAATTTTTTATTTTCCAACAGGGGTTAAACGTGAAACAAACCCAAATCATTCTGTACCGAGATTTCATCTTAAACACAACGCATTCTTAACCCCCTTTTTTAGCTTTGAACTCTTTTTCCACCTGCTGTTGGTTCGTTCATCAGCAGTAATTGTAATGAACATGTAGAAAAGGCAAATGTGATCAAGAACAGGTAAGCAGATTAAGTGCGTAATTCGTGTTAAGAATGTTCTTCTTAAGAATGCAGAAGTATTGAAATCAACCCTGACTGCAACTGCGTATTTGTTCATTTGACATCTACGTATGTTATAAATTGATAGTTTGCGCCGTTAGGTGGCGCTCCGAATGTCTTGTCTCTGATGATATTCTGTAACTTAACTTTAGTTTGATGGAATAACGAAGGTGTTAAGCCTAATAACGATGAAGGCGTATGCCTAATAATAATGCTTGTAACCATTGTATTATATTGTAAATAAAATGTGTGTGTATTAATAAGGAAAAGGAATGATCACTTACCTCTGGAATTAATGCTCTCTGATAGTAACCGGAATTAGTTACTACAACGTATCTAAACTTCAACATTTCAAATTATTTCAGTCCAGTCTATGAAATGCCATGCCTACCAATTTTTTTTTTTTTGGGGGGGGGGTCTGCATCTGTAGTAAAACATCGCTCGAGTTCTGTTTGGTATGTAAAAGTGGAAAAATGAATTTTGCTTTATATATTTTTTATCTTGCATATAAATGTAATTACAGATTTGGATGGCAACGTAGATAAATATAGTTTAGATTTTGTTAACATTGAGGCGAACATGATTACGGAGTGACCGAGCTTGGTGCATAAAGGCGATATTGCAGTCACAAATGATTGAATATCGTAAAGAGAAAATAACAAAGTGACGGAATTAGAAAGGAAAAAGTTAGAGAGTATCTTATCCATTTTTTTACGGAGCTAGAAAGTAAAGTTAGGGAGTTGCTGCAAATTAAATTTGGTATTCTATCTTAACTCCCATGCAAACCACGAAACCTTCCATGCAGAAAGCTCGTTTTCCGAAATTTGAATGCAGGTCGAACTGCTAGTATTCATTTGCTTTATCATTTGATCTCTTGCGGGCTTATCTATTTTTAATAGCAGAATTTGTAAGGTAAATTATAAAAATACTGTAGTTAGTGCATAAATCTGGTGAAACTCTCACGGACCTTTGGTGCAACTCTTTACTTTTTGCATAACTTGACTGAGGTGACCATACACAACTAAATTTTACGCAAGAAGAGTGAGAATTGTTTTATTATTTGTTGTATCTGGGTATAATTTTTTTTATCATTCATATCTTAACAATCGGTGATGAAGAAACACGGCAGTTCGCAAAGCAAAAATAAGCTTTGAAAATCGAAGTCAATGAATGTTAGATTTAAAAGGTGAAATTTATTTTCGAATTTTATTTATTAGTTGAGCTTTATTCGGGATCTGCACAATGACGCTAAAGTAACACGATATCATGACCACTATAGGCGCATCACTAATAACACCACGCCTCGAGATTTATTTTAAAGCACTCATCTTTTATGTGACAGTTTAGTTAATGATGTTATCTAGGATAAGCGAATGAGTTTCAAAATTAACCTACAATTTATTTTCAAACTACTTTCTGAATGCTGCAATTGACTATATTTACAATATGGGGGGGGGGAGATAATCCTTCAAAATCGAGTTCATTTAGAAAATTCTCATGGGGGCAGGACATCTCATTTATATTCAAGGGCCTACTCCATTGTCACAACACTGTCTTTACATTATCAACTGTCCTACTCCTCATAGAAATATTAGTAGTTAAAAGAATCTATTTAAACATATTCCAATTCCGTATTCCTCCACATTCGATTCACTTGATTTCTATGAATGGAGCACGGTGATATATTTTGTTTACTTGTTCAAAGCAGAACCATCAGCAGCCGAGCGGTAAAATCGCTGAATACTGGTAGTTCCTACTTCGATTGCAGGCGAGCGGGCTGAATGAATGTATGCGACTGAAAGAAATAAGTTGCAGAGTAAGCGTATTTCCGAACATAAAATCAGGAAAATATTCTCCAGAGTAGTTAAACTTTGTATTTACCAGTACTGAAGTAAATGAAGAAGAAAGGCTCCTGTCTGTCAATTACTCAAACCTTTTGGCAACAGATAGCATGAAACCTTGTAAACGACATTTGGAAAGGCTTCATAGTGAGTATGTTAACAAATGCTGAGAATTTTTGAAATTAATATTAAAATCTTATGACGAGCAAAAATTAAAAAAAAAACTTTGCCTTTGAATGAGAAGGCTTTACTTACCGTTTACAAGGTTTCGTAATGTGTATACGAGCCAGTTTTCCTTAGAAAGTCCTCCACGAAGGCATCCCTTCCCTTAGACAGATATCCCTAGTGTGCTTTGCCTTAATTAAATACACCACCAAGGTTTCGTATAAAATAGGCAGATACAAATGGCCTCGCATCACTGGTGATGAGCTTATTTTGCCAGATGCAATCGAGATTGTAGAAACTATGTCTGGAAAATTTTGCCAAACAACTGCAGTCTATACCTCTATCAAATGATAATGTTCCCTGTCAGATTGGTGATATAGCTGAAGATTTACAGCATCAGCTTTTCATGGAGTTGCATGACAAATTGATCTTAGTTCCGCCTGATAGAGCAACAGATAGCAATAAAGCTGCCCATTTATTGCCTCACACAAGTCGACACAGTGTTCGACTTTGTGATGGTAGTGAGCAGTAGAAGAATTACGTTTCTTCAAACTAATGGAACTCATTGCAACGGCACCCAAATTATTTGCTATCTTAAAATGATTATATAAACGAGGCAAATACAAGGTGTAAAACCTGGCTCGGGATGTGCTCCGGCGATGCTTCTTCAGTATCTAGAAGATTCTAAAGTATATAAACACTTGCGAAAAAAAATCTCTCCACACTGTGTCTGTATACATCGTATGATCCACACAGAAGCTCTGGCTTCCGAAGAAATTAATCTTGGTCTGAATATTATGCTGAATATTGTAACCGCAGTAAATTATCTAAAGATGAGACCCCCTAAAATCAAGAATCTCCTCTGCCCTTTATATAGACATGGGTGCAGCACATTCTTCATTACTATATTATTAGTGAGGCAAGATGGTTACCATGTCGGATATTTTTGCAACGTGTTCCTAAATTAAGAAATAAAACCGCCATTTTTCTAGAAGAGGAAAACTGAAGCTGAGAAGTTTCGATGTGGTTTACGAGTGATGAAACTGAGCTACTTGGTCGACATATTAAATAAATTAAATTCCTGGAATCTTCAACTCCAAAGAATAAATACACGTGTGTTGGATACGAGTGATAACGTTAATGCTTTTTGTAGAAAACTGGAAATGTGGAATAGAAATTTAAATCCAAAAAAATCTGGAAATGTTTGAAAATGTGAATAAAGGTTTTAAAACTTACAAGGTTGAAGAACAACATGTGAAAGTTGTTTTTGTAACCATTGAAAATCATTCAGTCATGCAGGTAAATGATTTTAAAAAAGTCCTTTGTTGATGACGACAACGTGATAGCAAGTTATGATTCGGTTACGTAATCCATTTCAAAATACTCCCGAAGGTCTTTCAGCTGCCGAAGAAGAAATCTTCATCGACTTTATGGCAAAATGGCAAAGTCAGTTTCAGTTTCTTATATTAAACCTTCCTTCTAAACTCTTTGCTATGCAAATCAGGCCCAAAGGAATTTAATCAATCTTGAATCAGGCAAGTCAAGATTAAACTTGTTTTTAATTTAGTATTGATAAGTTAATTCTTAATACAATCTTATTTATAAAGTGCATTATGTCAGCGTAAATGTGTATTTTATTTTTTATTATGTTAGAATGCATTTTGTTTTGCTTTCCTTTTAGTAAATTAATATTTTTTTTACTAATATTTTCTTTACGATTTGCTTGCGCCTACCATTTATTGTTATCACGCCCACAAATTTCTAATTGCCATCAAACGAAGAAAAACTTTCCTTACCATGATACACAGAGCAGCACTGACGCTGGTAGAAATGGCACGCAAAGTAACCACCTCCAGTTCCGTAAGACGTAAGCAATCCATGGTAGGATAGCAGCACAAGATGTCCAGGATGCTGCCCAAGTACAAAGGACTACAGTTCGATTTGCTGGGCCCGTGTACTCCATAACTGCAACAAATACAAAATATTGCAAAATTTGAACACGCTGTAAAATATTGGTTTTTAATTTGTGTCCGAAAATGCAAAATACGAAAGTTCATAAAAAGTGCTAAACAGGTAACAAGTAACGTACTTTAATAAGTATTATATCAAGTTATTTCATTTCAAAAACGAAATTATTTTACTTACCTCCTCTTTTACACTTAATTCAATTAATCCTTAATTTATACTTTAGAAAGTCTTCCACAAAGACATTATAAACCATAATTGATTTAGAATTACAAAATTTAAATTTATAGGATGTTGCAAACATAATTCATATCATATATATATATAAAACTTTCTCTCCTTTTACCAGTCATATAATTAATATCTATATATTATTAATGAAATAAAACTTTTTCGTATCAATAAATAACATTAAATATGATTTTCTTTTTCATTGAATTCAGAAATTTTTATTTCGCGATAAATTACTAATTAGTGATAAATTACTATTAATAACCCCCATCCCGTTGTAAACAATAATCGGTTAG
This sequence comes from Stegodyphus dumicola, assembly GCF_044657685.1. Lineage (NCBI taxonomy): Eukaryota > Metazoa > Arthropoda > Arachnida > Araneae > Eresidae > Stegodyphus > Stegodyphus dumicola. The sequence continues at coordinate 22,955,712 of NC_140780.1, read as the reverse complement.
AAGATTCAGTTTCTAATGTTGTGAACCAAATCATTCCTACAACGTGACAAGATGTTAATCGATTACCCCATCAAATAAATAGAGATCTATCTATTTGCAGCGGTATTACTCGTAGAACTATACAAATACATAGATCTATCAAATACATAAACCATAGTATTATTTTGCGGCGGACCATACAGAGATGAGATTGCAGAGATGAGATACAGAGATGAGATGCATTAATTGTTCTGCGTTTCCCATATTATTATATATTGTATAGCAGCTTCTCATAAATTTGTAATAAATATATTTTTCGCTCAAAGAATGCAGTAAGTAATATGCAACGTCAACAAACGTACTAATCATTACATGGAATCATCAGCGCAAACCTGCCGTCGGTTACCACCTGCACGGCTGATACTGGTGTGTCTTTAGCCTATTTATTACTAAGCTCAATGAATCATGTTTTCCTTATTAAAAGAAATTAAAGGTTACGGCCGAAAACATCGCGGACGGAAACGTCGCGGAGAAAGTAATGCAAAGCGAAAACGTCGTGATACAAAACATCGTGGGAGAAAAAATCTTCTTTTTCTGTGCTTTTAGATGAAGAGCAACTGACTTGCATCATATAAAGCAAATCTGAAAGAATCTCCTGACAATGAAACTTTGCTAAATATCTGCAAGACAGAAAATGATAGTTTCGTACTTGGTCGGTATACTGCCCTGCAGCAGGTGATAGTGTTCGCTACTATTGCCAGTTATTGAAAGATTTCCATTACGGCCTGACCTTTGATGCAACCGTAAAGAACATTCTCCAAAAGAGATATGTACCTGACGGAGACATAACAGACTGGAGCGTTTCCTTTCTAAAATTGAAGACAGGAGAGATATGTAGACTGGTCGGTGTCGATGTGGTAGTTTCTCAGAATTGATGCATTTGCAAAGACACAGTATCAAACCGAACAGTCAGACGGAAAATGGCCATATACCTAAGCTTTATTAAGCCTGTTCTTTGTCAGCGTAGGGATACAAGGTGTATGCTGAATGATGCTTTTGCAAATTTATAAACGTATTACAAGACAACAGATCTAAATTAAAGTTGTATATGTGCAATGTAGCAATGCATAATTTTAACATACCAGGACTTTACTGCTTTCTAAACTTAAAAATTAATTTAAAGACTATAGTACTAATTTATTTCCAAAAGTTAATGCATATGGTGCTTATCAGTACTAGTGGAGGAATTGCGTTACGAAAAAGCACGCGAAGTCTACCAGCCTAAGGGAAGAATGCCTTCATGGATATTTTTCTAACAGAAATTGGCTCGTATGCACGTTACATATGGGAGCTTTCGTGATTTTTCCATGTGTAACGTGAATATGAAAATTGGGTAGAACTACCAGTGTTCAGCAATTTAATCACTTGCTCACTGATGGACGCTTCATGCGTGTACGTATTAGAAATGTTAATGTAAATTCTTCATTTTGAGATTTTTTTCGAAACTGCTAATGCAGTTCTAGGCTGAGAATTTAGTTAATACATTCCGCGATAAATTTACTGTTTTAAACTACTTCATTCGCATCTTCATTTAAGGTTAATCAGTTCAATGTAAACAGTATTTGAATCGGTGTATAACTTGTATTAAAAAATGACATATTCCATGAGACGATTAAGCTAATTACTCACGAAAAACTTTATACTGTATGAATAAGGAATATAGGGCTGGCTAAGCTATGAAAACTAGTATTAAGCAATAGAATAAAGGTTATAAACAAGCGCACTTATTATTTGCGATTACATTGCTTAATATTAAAGGCTTGATAGTTTCTATTGGATATTAAGAAGAAATTTTTATAGTAGAGATGACTTTTCTTTATAAAATCCTTCGTCTGTACGATCTTAAAAGTATAATGCTTTTTGTTGTGTTTTTCATTCATTTTAGTTGATTACAGCAGAGCACATGAGAGTTATCTGGCTAAGAAGAGGAATATCTTCGTGGAGAATATCCTAAAGAAACCCGCTTAGTATTTATTTATATTTGCATGATAAAATATTCCGTGTTGCTCATATTTATAAGCTATAATTTTAAAAGGGTTTATTACGAACTATAATGTATTCTTGTATTAATTTGTTTACCACAAATAACTGAAAAAGGATTACTTGAAAGACAACGTGACTGAAAAATAGAAATAAATCATCAGATTTAAACACTGAGTTATTGAGACATCCATAATAATAACTTACATTTAATGTATTTGTATAATTTAAGTATTATGGAACAGCATAGTTTTAATGTTTATTTTAAAGACGCTGATGAACATATTATGTCTTAATTCGTAACAAACTTAAATTATTTGCCACGAATATTGTGCCACTGAAAACTGATGAACTACAGAACGGTGTGTCTTAATCCTTAGTTTAAAATATTTGTTACGAATATTTGGTAAATTAAAAGGGTACTACCCTTGTATGCGCCCTGAGGTCGCCAAATGCGGCGATATGTGTTGTGTGCTGGTATTTGGCGCGATTGAGTGTTCTGCGGTGGTTTTGGAGGCGATGTTGGTTTCTATGGCAACCCCTTTTACATGGAAACTTGGATTTGTTAGTTGGTTCGTATGGTGTGTGGTAATTAAGTGAATTATGACGTGTTGGCAAAATTTCAGTCGGATGGTTGGAAATTCTACAAGTATTTAGGAGAAGAAAGTTTTGAACATTTATTTGTGAAAGATGGTATCAGTTTTGTGGATAGTGAGTCTGGCTGTCATATAAATACGATAGAGATTACATGGCAGCATGTTAAAGTTACGTTGCCTACTTATAATCGGAAATGCGATTTTGTGTTTTATTTGGTGGTTTATATATTTTTCCATCGTTGTTCTGAAACGCGAGAAGATGCTTTTAACAAATTTGTGGTGAAATTGTTTTGGTGATGTTTGAAATTGGTACTTCTGCTTTTCGAAGAAGCAGTCATTCATGGTAAGTGCATTTTACTTTATTCTTGATCTTATTTCGTAGAATGTTATGTTCATTGTTTTTTTAATATGAATATCTGTCGTTATTGCTGTTTTTTTTTTTTTTTTTTTTTTTTTTAATTCTTTGAAATTTATTTTAGTTTATTTTGCTGATTAGTGAGCAATGCCAGATTGTGCAATTCGTAGATGATTTCTTTTAAGTTTATACAGAACGCTATGTGCATGGTATTCTTTGAAATTTATTGTTATGTTAATTTACTTAAGCTAGGTGTGCGTAGTTCGTAGATTCCTTCGCTGCATGAATTGTGAAATTCTGTGATGATTTTTTAAGTTAAAACATATTGCTGTGTACATGAATTCTTGTCAAATATTTTTGGGTAGAAACTTTACGTTTTTGCTATCTAAATTTTTTGTTTTTGTTTCGGATTTTTAGCTTAAATTGTGCGTTTTTGGAGACATTTTAGGCTTAAAGTTCGAAATGTAGACCAAAAAATTTGGATAGTAATATGGCACCGTGGAGGTTCTCGCCAAAAATATTTGGCAAGAAATTTGTCGCCAAGCGAGGGCGTACATAAGAGTAGCTCCATTAAAGGCTTGTTCAGAACGTTATGGCTTTATTGGGCCATTTATATGTAATTTTGAAATGTTTAATGATACTTCATCTTGAATTTAACAGCAGATTATTTTTTTTATTTTATTTAGTTACTTAATCTCCAGCAATCGAATATTAAGAAGACATTTTCTGATGCACTATTGCGAATAATTGCTCCAAAAGTATTCCAAAATAGGAAAAATATGCTTAGAGCTGTTGAAATGCCCCCCCCCCCCCCACTTTTTTTTTTTTTTTTTTTTTTTTGAGAAATCGCAGGCACAGGAAACTAGATGCAGATTTTTTTAACAACGGAAAATATTGTAATAATTATTTACGGTCTAATGACGATACAACAGAAAAATACTGCGCGCCAAATCAAACAAAACCGCGCTATCTTTGTTAGATACAGCAAAAAGAAACTTGATTCGACACTCATTCTTTTGAATTCCTTTTCTCCTAAATGCATGACAGATTTTCACTAACTTTTTTTCTGTGCAACAATTTTGTATAAAAAAATAATTGAATTGGTACTGGCTGCAAGAAAATTAATTCCGAATGAAAATGAATTTTGCATGAAAAATAATTGAATTTGGCGTTTGGATGAATCACATTATCTTATTCTTGGATGTACATACATAAATTATATTAATAATTGTGAAGAGATAATTTATTGTTACTTATCATTTTCTTTAATTTGAGGTGTTGGACGTATGTTTAGAGTATGTCAGCATTTGCGTATTCGCTATGAAATCGAAGTTCAGCTGTAGGAAAAAGGTGGTAATTTCTATATAGTAAGTTCTGAATAATAGTCGTGAGATCAGGCATATATGAATGACAAATTCAGTGAAATAAAAAGAATGGTTGCTTCTTTTATAAATAAGCGAGCGTCACATAGTTTCGAACAGAAAGTTAAAAGAGCGCGATTGATACTTCCGACGAGAAAACGCAGTTTCGTCGTGAATTCATGTGAGCGGCAGAGACAAAAAACTTTCCAATAGATTTTTGCCGATACTTTTGCTTGTCGCATTTAAATTAAATGTGTAATTCTTTTCTCTTATACATACGGTTAATTAATTGAGCACAGGCAGTTCGATTCCAGGTTCGAATCCTAGCGAATGTGCGGTTTGTATTGGCATTCTTAAGGTTTTTCACTTGTGAAACGTGTATACGAGCCAGTTTCCCTTGGAAAGTCCGGTCCATTAGCGACCGAGGGGTAAAATCGCTAAACACTAGTTTGGTCCAGGATTCGGATCCTGATAAACAGGCTCGTTGCATGGACGTTTTCGTGATTTTCACCATCTTCACGTGTATAAGACCCGGTTTCGATTAGACAATCCTCCAAGAAGGCATTCCTACTTTACACAAAGCAGCAGATTTCAATTTTTGTGTTTTAGTAATCAAAGATGTCTTTAATTTTTTTATATGGTTGTTCAAAGTGACTTTATTGGGCTTTTTTATTGGGCTTATTTATTGGGCTTTATTGGTTGTTAAAGTGACTTTATTGGGCACATGAACGCAATATATTTTATACTTCATATAAAAGAAAATGGGAAAGTGTACTGATCCCTGCATTTTATATTTTCCTAGGGATGTAAAATGAAAGAAAAATTAAGTGAAAAGCAATGTATAAAATAATTCAGAAAAATATTTCTTGTTGTGAACATATTGCAGCATTTTTCTTTCAATAAATTATGCGTATTTACATTAAACTTTACTTAAGGTTTTAGTAAAAGAAGGGGGGGAAACTAAATTTTCAGCCACTATTTATTTTTGAAAATTATAATTTTTTCTCATGAAATTTTTATTCTTTTTTCAGCAGTATTTACTGCCTAGTCCGTTTCAATATAATTTTAAATGCTCGATTAAAAATTTCATTATATATAATGCTATCGATAAGATGTTATTAACTTCCTATTAGTATAACTAAAAAATGTTGAATGCATAATGAATTAGATGAGGGCTTCCTTCCCAATCTCGGAGTTTAAATGAGCTGGAAGAAATCTTATTACTCTTTCCTGCGAAAATAATTGCACTTGGATGATGAACTATACAAGAATACGTGACTATAATATGAAAGAAATGAGGACTGATCAGGATTATTGAAAATTAATGCAACTTTTGTTAAATTTTTGATGAAATAATTTTTCAGGAAAGAAAGCCCTCTCATTCTCCATAACGGATTTGATATGCAATATATTTTTATCGATAACAGAAAATTAAAAATCTTTTTACAGAAGCATCTGCATAATATCAAATTTGGAATTATCTTTATATTAAGATTCATTGCGCATAAAAATCATTAAAAAGGTGCTTAACACATTTCTTTCGCTTTTCTAGTGATCGCATCTGTCTCTTTCTAAGTACTTAACATGTTCATTTACTTTGAGATAAAGACAGCTGATATACTGAAATTCCATATGACAGCCAATCCACGAGGTTTAAGTGGAAATTAGGAAAGCATAATTAACAAACATGCTATATAGCACAATCTTCATAGCACAATCACACAAACATCTTCATAGCACAATCAGTCTGTAGAATCATTAGGTATTTTCGAGGCAGGAGAGATGAAAAATGAGCAATGCCCTCGCCGGGACTCGAACCACGGACCTCTCGAATACGCGTTGAGCGTGCTGACCACTACACTACGAAGGCATGCTAAGAAGGCCTGAGAAATACCTTATAAGTCATTCTGAAAGGAAGGTCGCGGATTTGATTTACACTTGAAGAACATTTTTACAAATCTTCAGATTTATGTATAGTTAAAAGTCATATTTCTTTTATTTTTTATAGTGTCACAAATTCAAAAGCGTCAATTGTATAGATGTAACTTTAAAAATGTCGATATATATATTTTCAATAAAAGATGCTTTTCCCAAAGAAGTTGCGACAACCTTTAACTCACTAATCCTTGAAATTCATTGTGTCATATAAATTGTTCTACATTTTTCTAAATAAAATATAGCAGATAAACATAGATGAAAGGAAGTCGGAAGCTTCAAATATTTTCTCTTGTAATTTCAGTAATGGAATTTTTGGTTGATCTTTACATTATGGTAACTTGGCGTTTTTTTGGCGAAAATTTGGCGACCAACTCTCCTACAGCAACACTCTATTTTTTTTCCCGCCGCCATTTTGTCTTCACGAAGTAAAGACATGTTTCTTTTCTTTTTATCTACTGAACACTTCTTCCAACAATCTACTAGCCGAATTACACTTATGCTAGAAATTTTATCTAACAAAACTGCTTAATCATGACAAATATTCACTGCAAAATTGGGAAAAAGTGCACAATACCATACTCCTTACGCGTTTTTCAAAATAACACATACACATAAACCATGTACACGCCGACTTATTTTTACTTAAAAAAACATCCCAGAATTGCACAAAAATGGCATTGCGCACACTCTTCACTATATCCATGTACACTGCTTTTTTTCTCATAAATTAGAAAAATTTCACGAAAATACATGACAATTTTCTCAATCTTTAAACCCGGTAAAAAGAACATATATAAATTACCTGATCGCGAAAAAGTAATGAACATTTCCACATATAAAATAAATAAAATATCCAAAAACTTTTACCTCTAAATTATCTATTACATTATACACCTCACCAACGAATTCATACCGCAACCATTACAAATACTTAGTGTCAGATATTTAAATTATTTCCATGCACGTTTACTTCAACTAAAACGTATACCAAATTCTTACAAACATAAAATTCACAAAATAACTATCATTTAATTAAAATATAATTAAATTCAAAAACACTACTTAAAATATAAATGAGCACATACATTAAATTAATACATACATAAATACCCATTTCGAATTCACTTTAGTTACGGCCATGGGATCCAAAAATTCACGAACACTGTTTCACACAACACAGAATAAAGCCAAATACAAAATTTCCAGATTTTTTCCCGATTTCCCCCCTTTTCCGATTAAAGAACCGTAATTCATCCATTAATATCACATGACATATCCCATGATCTCTCATTTCCCTCACACAAAATAATGCGTAATCGGAACTGAGTACTGCTCACATTATTACCAAAGTGCCAGGTAGTAACATTTATCGCGTCCAAAATGTCGCCAAACTACCAGTTACCATATTGTAAAGATCAACCGAATTTTTAATTAATAGTACTTTTGGTACTATTCCGTTTGGAGGACCGTAAAAAAATTGCAGCGAAAATGTATGCGAAAAAGCGCCAAATATAGCAAACGCACCCATTTAACAGCGCAACAAATCTAGCGTACGCGCTGTTTTCAGATTGCGTAAGTTTATATAGTTTTATACTTCTTAAGACGCCACTGAAATACTAGTTTAATTTTTAAATTCTTTTCGATATGCTATGGATTTAACAATTAGGGAATTGCCCATGACGAAAAGTGTGCAATAGAATTTTGGGTAAAGTGCAGAATCCCCTACTGCTTGACGCGTTTTTAAGAATTGCACATACTCGGTATCCATGTACATGTTATCCATGTTACGGTGAAACACCGACAACTGGAGAATGTCGACTTTCACCGGTGAATGTCAATATTCACATAGTCTCTTGGTGTATGTCCGAAATATTTTCCAAATACTCTTATTTCTGATTTACACCGGTCAATGTCAACATTCACCATGTACTAATGATGAATGTTGAACATATAACAATATTATATTTTCTTCTCCGTAATTCAGTCGCGAATAAACGCACTTGAGACTTGAAATAAGAACTTAAGAACATGAGAACCTAAAACACACAATACCTTCAAAATGAGAAAGGAAAATAATAGAAGTTAAAAACTTGCTTAATTATACAGTACGTTCTAAATGAGAAAATAAAATAACAGTAACTAAATTAAAAAATCTTACTAAATTATGTGATTCAAATCTTATTTATTGCAACAACTTAAACTATTATGGCACTTTATAACCTCTCTTTTCGACTTTCACCAGAGCATATCTGTGATTGTCGACATACACCGGTGAGGGACCGAATATACAAGAATGTAGTGCAATATTCGATCTTTCACCGACGTATTTGGTGAATGTTGACATTCTCCGGTGAAAGTCGACATTCTCCAATTTCGGTCTTTCACGGTAACATACACATCAACCCATTTTCACTTCAAAAAAATTCCCAGAATTGCACAAAAATAGCACTGCGCACACCCTTGACTTTATCTATGTACACATCGACCTATTTTCCCTTAAAAAGTAAAAGAAAATTGACAAAAACTCAATTGTTTTTACCCTTGTAAGAAGCGGCAAACAAATAAGTGGACGATTCTGCACTTTACGGAGAATTTTTTCAAAGAAAAGGCATCATTCATTATAGAAAATTATGTTTGAACAACCAACGAGATGAAACTATGCTTTAGCGATAACTCGGTAGCGAAATAGCGATACAGGCATCCATTCAGTTATGTTTAGCAATTTTTATATAAATTATAATAATGATCTGAAATAGTTATTTACTCTTATGCTTCCATTCAGTCATGTTTAGCCTTTTTATATAAATTGTAATAATAAAGTATTATATGAAGTTAACCTTTCATCTAAATTAAAACATCAATCTTAGTTATTTACTTTTATACTTCCTTTCTTTCGTTCGGGTTCCCGCAATTACTTTTAGCAATACTGGCATCAGCAATAATCCATTCAGTCATGTTTAGCCTTTTTATATAAATTGTAATAATAAAGTATTATATGAAGTTAACCTTTCATCTAAATTAAAACATCAATCTTAGTTATTTACTTTTATACTTCCTTTCTTTCGTTCGGGTTCCCGCAATTACTTTTAGCAATACTGGCATCAGCAAAAGTTTGGCGATTTTTTACGGCCCTCAAAACCGAATAATACCATACTTTTAACTTGCATGTTAAATTTTTAAATCTTGCACTTTCTACAAAAATTAATGCTATATTTTTCACAAAGGAAAAAGTTCATTTTTCATATATTTAAATTTAACTCGCTCTTTTAAAGTATAAAAATTATTCGTACTTATCACCTTTAATTTACACTTAATTTTTTATTAATTAATTAATTAAATTAATTTAATAAAATTAAATGCTTGAATGCTGCAAGTTCCATGGACTATTTTCGTGCGGGCATTTTGAGCATAGGAACATTTTGTCTTATATTAAATGTGGTGTTAGTTTATCATATTATTAATTGGCCTTGAAGAGGAAAATGATATATCTAACCTATATATTCAAGCAACTGAATTTCAAAAGCGATGATGGTGATATTGCTTCTGTTTTTAAAAGATACAAAAAGCTTGCCTTGTGTTTCTAATACATCTGATTTTTACGTTAAAATTTATAGGTGTCTTTGAGTCCCCCCCCCCATATTTTAAGCCCTGCATCTTTCCCACATTGTTCTGAAAACATTGAATTATGATAGCTAAAGTTTCAGTTTATCCAAACGTTTGCAATCAATATTGCTCGTAAAAACGCACTGAAAGAATTTATTTGCACTCTCAATTGAATTTTGGTGATCAAAACTGCGTCTAGAAAAGTGAAAAATACACAGGCAGTTAATTATGGAGAATACTTTAAATCTAATTTAAACTTTGATGCCTGTGAACTAATAGACTGTGGTAATATTTTACTAAACAATGCAACTTATCTTACTAAAAATTATTTTTCAGTTTTCCTATTAAAGTTGATTGCTGTGTTTCCTATTCTAAAATTAGTAATATGCGCAGTAATACTAATTTATCTCTAACTGCTCTTACTAATTTATCTCTAATTGCTGTTGAGATGCATTTAAGTGAAACATGGTTATTCGAAGTGTGTGCAAAATTTACAAGCTTCAGATAATATGAATTTAAAAGTTGAATAAATTTTATTTATTTGTATTTAAGTAATATATATATACCTACTTTATTTATTGCAAATATAAAACTGCCTTGATCTGGTAAATATCAAGATAAAATATATTAATAACAGGAAATATATCTGTCACATTAAATGAAATTTAGTTTTAATTATTAATAAAGCATAAATTTAAAGCTCTAAAGAAATTTACTTCTCCAGCTTAAATTATGTATGAACTTAACTTTCACGTAAATTTTAAAATGTAAATAGACAAATTATATTATTATAAAAATAATATGCTGCTCATCTTATGTATAAAAACTATCATTAAACGTTATGTAACTATTAAACTTTTAACAGAAAATAGTTTCTTCGTGATTAGGAAAGCTATCTAAATACCTGTATAAACTTCAATGAGGAATACTTCTTTAGACTTCTTGCAATTAAATATTTTATAAACTTATTATATTTTAACATATTAGACATATTTTGATAATGTTGATTACTTTAGTGATACATTTTAGAATTTCTTCAACAAAATGTTGACTGATAATATTTATCAAAGAATCAGACTTTTGTTAATATTTCATTACGTTGACAGGTTGCTACTGAATTTCCCATACATATTTTCATTTTCCTATCCCGGAAGATATCAATTTGACTGAATATATGTATTGATTAGAAGGTTATAAAAGCGGCAGTTTTTCAACACAAACATAGCCTGACATCGTAACTTTGAAAATGTTGATTGCAGCTAAAATGGTGCAATCAACATTTTCAATGTTATGTAACCAAGTAAGAGTGCTTAATGTAGATAAGCATCACTGAGTTTCTAATGTCTACTCACCTATCATGAAAGATGTTGTTGATATTGTAGCAATGCCAAACGCCGTTAAAAATCTAGCGGCAGTGAAAGTCACATGATCAGGTGCCAGTATAGTTGCCATATTTGATAAAACAGACAGGAGAACAACCCAGCAAAAGGTTTTCTTTCGGCCGAACCTGGAAAAAAAAAAGGAAACGTATACTGAATGGGATAATATAGTAAAGCAATGCTGAAACTTCATTATTATTTGTTTATGAAGGTTCTAAATTTCCCATCAGAAAGGCATTTGCACAAGCAAGTGTCATGAAAAAACGTGTTTGCTACTCATCTAGATTCATTCGATCATAACAGTAAAACTTCAATAAAGAGTAATGATGTATGGTTTCAGTTTCTTAAGACTTACAAGATTGCAGACATAACTACTAGTTTGTAACATAGAATCTTTGGACACAAATCCATTTAACATTGAGCACAGTTATGTTTTTTTTTGTTGTTATTATTATTCTCAGTTACGGTAAACATATAAAAAATATTTTACTGTTAGTCACATGTGTGATGGATTTTTGATTGAGTTGCTGTACTTTTCTTTGAGAATCTTGTTCTATGTATTTTAGGACAGGAATTCCCTGACAGCAAAATAAATTGGCAGAGTCAGTACAAAGGAAATTTATGACATCTCTTTTGCAGTTTAATGCTAAGTTAGTATGATATACCAATTTAAAACGGAGCAATAATTTAAAATTCGAAATCACTACTGATGAGATCTGAAGAAAAGTATGTTAGACACAAGTGCGGAAATTCTAGGATTCGAATATCAGAAAACAGGAATACCTTGTACATGAGGCTATTAAACAGAAACAAAACAGAACATAATAAGCCTTTTTGAGTTACAAATTTCTATGCATTGGAAATTAATTATTTAGACCTGAACTACTATTATCGCTATAAAGTCTTATGTTTAGCTGTCTTCGTAAAGTCATAAAATGTTTCTGCATAATTTTGATACATGAATTTAAACATATCGTGTAAATTTATCTTGCTGAGATGTACACAAGCACATAATCATAAATATCCACAGCAAGTGGTATATTTTGTATTTAAGAGCTATTTGTTATCAGTATCCAATTCGCATCCGAAAATGAAAAATTTTAGTGTATAAATTTAATTTTAGTGTAAAATAAATTTAAATTTAGTGTAAAATTTAATTTTAGTTAATTTTAGTGTAAAATTTTAGTGTATTGTAGTATACGCCTCAAACACAGTATTACTTACTTCTAGCTAATTTTTTTTAACTCTCTGCTTTGCTCTGCTCTGGCTTATCTTAACTTGAAAATAATTATACTGTCTTCTTTTTTTCTTTAAATAAAATAAATATACCTGTCAAACACTTTTTTTTCATTACAAATGGCGTAAAAGGTTCGTTAAGTTTTAGTGCTACTGGCATTAACTCTATACTTCTATAATCGAATAAAAAGTTATCACCTTGAAACAGTTATCCTTATTTTTATCACATTTCTATTTTCTCCTTATAGGTACAAATTTAACTCTAGTACTAAAACGAGGATTTCAATCTTAAGTATGAGGCTTGTGTATTCGCTTAACTAACTTCATACTTACAGGTTTTTATTAAAAGATAAAGGCAGCATAATATGTCCAAGTAAACAGTACTGATTTTTGTGAGGAAAAGGAACTTCGACAAGTCATGGAAAGAACAATTTTGTAAAAATCTAAGGATTCAATTTAATTAACAAATTTTTTAAACTAAATGAGAAACGTAATTATCATAGATTAAATATCGTTAAGAGTTTATTCCCTGATCTTCAGTAAGGGAGCCGGATGTTACATACAGCAACTAAAAATCGCGTTCATATTTCTATTTCCTTCATTATTTATCAACATAATCTCTAAATAACCTGTTACAGTACTCTATTTTATTCCAAGCCGTTTACATAAACTATTGTAACATTATTCGTGAAAAATATGCAGGTGCGCATTAATTAAACGCTCTCTGGGTGGGGTAAGTATTGCAAATTAGACGCGGTAATCGACTACCCACACAAATCAGTTTTATAAGCGGTTTAATTGAAGTTTTTAATTAGCATAATGCGTAACAGAATAATGTCAGAATCGGTAGTTAAATCTGTCTCTGATTGATTATCATCAAGATCACCATTTAGGCTAAAAGCTCTGAAGTATCCACCACCATCTTCGCTGCGTGATATCTAAATTCAGTATCTAATTACGCAAACTGTTGTTCCCCTAGCCTTTTTAAATTAATGGCAATTTAAGTAACAAAATAGTAGAATTAATCATTTTAATTTCGTTTTGGTACAAACAAGAAGCATTTTATTAATCATGCATAAATCAGTCTAGAAATACTTTAAAAGGTACGTAAGTGACTTTTTAAAAAATCACTAAATATTGTCCTGCGTGTGGATAATATGTTAATATTCCTTCCACGGCTTTTCTCTAGAAGAATGTTTTAACTTCATTTTCAACCGAACTTAGTAAACTTCAGATAATTATAATATGAATTCCAACAGAGATCATTATATATTCACTTTCCAGAATAATAATTGTTAAAAGAAAGGCTTCTATAAAAGTTTTTAACTTATTATCGTAAAGAGCCTTGGAAAATTATAGGGCAGCTTCTAATAATCTGTGATTCAAGAATTAAAGACCACCAAGGTGTTTGCTTCCACAATGTGAGTAAGGAGAATTACGTAATGTAAAACCTTAATATAAAAATGCAATTTTATTATGAAGTGTAATCGGAAATCGTACCCATGAGAAATTCTTAAGATGTTGTGATAATAAAATAAATAAACTCTTGCGATAGAAATTTGGGATTAAAAAAAAAAAACCTAAGAGTTGATTTAAACACTATTCGAATGAGGAAAAAAAGCAATCAATTTTGGATTTATGTAGTTGGAGCAATTTTATTTCCAACTGAATAGGGAAAATTCCTTTCGTTTGCTCTAAATACCTTCAGATGATAAAACATGACGCTGTAGACACCTTTCCCTCAAGTTTATTAAGAATTTATAGATGCTTTCTATGAGACACGTGATTCTTATCAGTTTTATGTGCATCTTATAAGAATGAAATCAAACGCAGAATTTAAAAAATCAAATGTCATGTCAGAACATCTGTTCAGAACCTCTTAACAGAGTATCTGCAACGCAATAACTTTAAGAATCGGTATTATAGAATCAGTAACCTCCCTTTTCAGCTAAAACAGTGGAAACATATTAAAGAAAATTATTGATTAATATGTTTAAAACCTTGCTGCAATTTGAACTATTTTTCCAAATCGCAACAAACACCTCCTTCAGTCCATGAAGAATTATCACCCTCACCTGTGCGCGTGATCTTATGGTGTAACTGGTAGAACCTCGAGATAATAATAGAAGTATCTGTTGTTCGAATCCCGACGAGAGCATCATTGGTTTTTTACGGCACCGACTGGCAAGGAAATAAAACTTTATCCAATACTCCTTAAATTTATAGATTGGGAGTTATGGAGTTAGTGTAAAAATTTTAGAATTTAAATGCTTACCTTGTAAGGTTCCTTTAGTTCACTAACCAGTTATTTTAATTTTGGTATCTCCTCTGAATTCTCTTATTTTCCGACCACATTTCCTCGCCATGATGCAAATTAAGTAGGTGAACTAGAGTATATAAACGGAAAGTTTAGACAGAAAATATTGTTTTTCATTCTGCGCATATACGTTTATTCCTTAATTAACGCCATCGGCCTTTGAGCTATATTATCGATAGGTTAAAATTCTTAGTATTTACAAGCCTAAGCACCAAGGATTCCACGATACACGAAGTTTAGACAGAGCGTGGTGTACGCTGGTGTCGCCGAGGTTTGTTGTTTTGTCCTCCAGCAGTTAATCTTAGTAGCGGCTACGCATTCTGACCGTCTAGTTAGGATATCGCCGGTGTAGGTTTCTGAGTCAGCCTGTTAGATTAAATTAAATTGTGTAGTGTCGCACTACTTCTTCCCTTTTGAATTCATTGTCATCTTTAAGTTATCATCCCAAGTAGTAGATGCTATTGTAAGCACGAAGTCCAAGCCTTTCTGTTAGAGTTATGCTTAATAAAAAGGACTTTTTACACCCTTTCTCTGTTGTGTTCATCTTCACTTCTGTGCGAGAGGTCGCCAGGTTGTACACTGAGATCTATTCACATTGCATGATGGCTAAAAAGGTTAGATCTTGTAACCTGGTGAGCCATCTGATATTGCCATCACTTATATAACTCCCTGTCTTGAAGAAAATAATTCAAAAGAAACAGTTATGGGCCTTTGTGTCGATAATATGAATTCTAATTTTGGAGGAGCTGACAGACATGGAGAAAATAATTCAAAAGAAACAGTTATGGGCCTTTGTGTCGATAATATGAATTCTAACTTTGAAGGAGCTGACAAACATGGAGAAAATAATGATTTTGTTAAACTGAAAGGAAACTTTAATCATGGTTTAATTGGAGCGTATTATCATTGTAAGAACATTAACATTGTAACATTAACAATAACATTGTAAGAACATCAGCTGATGTTTGGTGGGTGATGTAGAAATTATTACTTCTAAGATTACTAGAGATCTTATATTGTTAGAGTAGAAACATTAAAAAATTTCTGAAACTTCGTAGAAACCAGTTTTTCAATGATACAAGGGTTAGCATTACTCTCCGCCATTGAAATGGTATTCCAAGTACTTTACAATTGAAGGCTTATTTTCGATCTCAAAACTGCCCCATGCCTATTTTTAAATTCTTTGAAAATCCAGTGGCAGAAGTCTGGCAACATTTTATTAACACTCAGGCTTCAATATTTCATTAAGTTATTACAGTAACTGAAAATTAAACTGCGTTTGTATTTGACGTAATTGCTTCAACGGATGCTTTAAAAATTTCAATATTGAGCAAGATAGAGGATAACTTTATTCCAATAAATGTTAAAAAAAAACTGTAGAGAATCTTTAAGACAATAGAGACGTGTCAGAGAACGAAATTGTTGAATTTCGACAAGTTATTGTTTCATTTTATCAGACTACTCTTACTTATTTGGAGAAATGGACAAAAAAGTATTTCAGGAAATGGAAACGTACAGATGGATCATTTTAAATGAAATTCATTCTTGGAATCGGAATGAAGCAGCCTTTTTGTTAATTAATAAAATGATACCAGACCATAAATTATTTGGATATATGTGAGAAATATGTTTACCTTAAACAATATATCACAGGAAAAAATATTGGTATGGTAAAAAAATAAGATGTGCCCAGTTCAGAGATGGATGGAAATAACTGCCAATTTTAATAAGAACCAGCTTCCTCGTTCAAATGTTTTAAAATTACCAAGAGTTTTTCTTTTGTCTTCCTGGCACTAATGCTGCAACTGAGCGATTATTTAGCATTACGAACAGTTTTTGGACTAGTGATAAGACACAGCTTAAAGTGGACACTTTGAGCGTAAGTTAATCACCAAAATAAACTTTGATGAAAATTGCTCGTACTTTTATACAAAGGATCAAAAAAGAAAAAGATGTCGTAAGAAATATTCATCCTTCTGAGCAATATAAGGCTATTTCATGAAAATAATTGAGAAGTTTATTGGTACTATTCGGTTTCGAGGGCCGTAAAAAATCGCCAAACTATTGTTGATGCCAATGCTGCCAAACATAATTACGGCAACCCTAATAATTGCGGAAAGAAAGGAAGTATAATAGTAAATAACTATCTAAGATTGATGTTTTAATTTAGATGAAAGGTTAATTTCATATAATACTTTTTTATTATTATAATTTATATGAAAAATACTAAACATGACTGAATGGAAGCATAAGAGTAAATAACTATTTCAGATCATTATTATAATTTATATAAAAATTGCTAAACATAACTGAATGGATGCCTGCATCGCTATTTCGCTACCGACTTATCGCTAAAGCATAATTTCATCTCGTTGTTTATTCAAACGTAATTTTCTATAATGAATGATGCCTTTTCTTTGAAAATATTCTCGGTAAAGTGCAGAATCGCTCACGTATTTGTTTGCCGCTTTTTACAAGGGTGAAAACAATCGAATTTTTGCCAATTTTCTTTTACTTTTTAAGTGAAAATAGGTGGATTTTTAAGTGAATAAAATTACATAGATAAAGCCAAGGGTGTGCGCAGTGCCATTTTTGTGCAATTCTGGGATTTTTTTTAAAGTTAAAATAGGTCGATGTGCACAAGGATACCGAGTATGTGCAATTCTTAAAAACGCGTCAAACAATGGGGGATTATGCACTTTACCCAAAATTCTATTGCCGACTTTTCGTCATGGGCAATTCCCAAATTGTTAAATCCATAGGATATTAAAAAGGGATTTAAAATCAAAAAAAGGATTTAAAAATTAAACTAGTATTTCAATGGCGTCTTAAGAAATATAGAACTATATAAACTTACGCAATCTGAAATCAGCGTGTACGCTAGATTTGACGCGCTGTTGAATGGGCGCGTTTGCTAGATTTGGCGCTTTTGCGCATACATTTTCGCTGCCATTTTTTACGGTCCTCAAAACGGAATAGTACCAGTTTATTATTTTGCTTAAAAATGAATACTGCGCTTTGATTTATTTTTTATTTATTGAAAAATATTATATATCACAATTAAAAAGTAAAATGAAAATTCTTTATTTTGATTTATATATACCTACATACCACCTCCACCCCAATAACAATAATAATAAAAAAAATTTATTTATAAAAGAAAATTACTTAAAAAACAATATATATATATATATATACACAGACAGAGAGAAAGAGAGAGCGTGACGAATTTCGAAATCTGGTCAGCTTAAGTAAAAGGGCAACCTTAATCACCTTAGCACTTCTGAAGGTCTCAATGATTTCGTGAAACGTCAAGAAAATAAAACCACGCTGAGAAGGTGAACAGAAAAGAATATTGGAGAAATTCTTTCCACGTTTCTATTCCAAGAACAATAGTCTACGCGACCGTTAATGTTGATGATAGTGATGACGATCTTATCTGTGGAACTCCTGTCGATGCCGACACAAAAAACTAGTCCGCCAAGCTGAATTATGCATGCAGTGGCCACTCGCTCGTTTAATTCCCATCCACTTAGAGTCGTACGCTGCAATTTAGTTCTCGACTCGACTGCTTTTGCATCGATATTTACTTATTTCACCATTCCAGCGTCACTCCTTAGATTCCTGATACACTTCGAAAGCAAACTTAGATGGAGAGATTGTGCTATAGCAGAAGTCACGGGTCGGAGATGTATGCTATTATTCTAAACCTAATAATCTTAAAAGAGGATATTGCGTGTGGTAAGTTGCTAAAAATCATTGCCGTTAAGATAAAAGTACCAAAAATACTGCGTAACACGCTTTTATCTTTAAGGAAACGACGTACGCCAATATCTAAAAACCAAATTTCCCAATGATTTCCACAAAATTCATTAGAATTTTTATGCGGGAAAGCATATTTCCAGTTTTATGCAATACTATACAGTAACTATTCGCTTTTACGAAATTTCTTATAACGTTCTGTTATCATGTGTTTGAAATTACACATAAAAAACATTTAAAATAACCTAATATAAAAAAAGCTTTATTACATACTTTACTATGAAAGAAAGAGTAGATACATTCAGTCCCCCCCCCCGATGTGTGCTATTATTCTAAACCTAATAATCTTAAAAGAGGATATTGCGTGTGGTAAGTTGCTAAAAATCATTGCTGTTGAGATAAAAGCACCAAAAATACTGCGTAACACGCTTTTATCTTTAAGGAAACGATGTACGCCAATATCTAAAAACCAAATTTCCCAATGATTTCCACAAAATTCATTAGAATTTTTATGCGGGAAAGCCTATTTCCAGTTTTATGCAGTACTATACAGTAACTATTCGCTTTTACGAAATTTCTTATAACGTTCTGTTATCATGTGTTTGAAATTACACATAAAAAACATTTAAAATAACCTAATATAAAAAAGCTTTATTACATACTTTACTATGAAAGAAAGAGTAGATACATTCAGTCCCCCCCCGAAAAAAATGGAGGATAGTTCTATGTCTTCCCTTCTGCTCGGCGGATTGGCGAAATTCAATTTGAATTTTCATGTCTGGAAAGCGCGATGTTTGCTATATATTATATTTACGTATAGCATTGTTCTAACATAAGTATTTTCAGACAAAATCGATCTTTTCTACAATGACATCGACTTTTTTTCTATAATTCTATCCTAAACCTCAAATCATGCCAGTATCAAGGTTCATAAAAATCACCCGAGAAGTTTTTAAAAAATTAGGTCTCAAAATTTTAACTCTTCAAGTGTTAATTGAATTTGGTATATATTTATTAATACCTCCTTTTTAATAAAACTTGCTTGATTCCTTCTTTCAGAATTCGAAATTTAGACTCAATCTAAATAAAAGTCGCATATTTTCTAAATTTGTATTTTTAAATAATTTTTGTAAATTTTTCGAAAAATGTTTTTATTTATAACCAATAAAATTTTTACCATCACCTTTAAGTAGGTGTATTTGTAGGCATACCTGCAAGAAATAAAGAGCTTTTATTCAAAATTTCCCAAGGTATAGTTGAATTAATTATATTGGCGCGTTTTGAAATTTGGTATGTTTGTTATAAGCCATAATAACTCCAAATGTATTTCACGCTCTTTTTTGTAATCTTCGGTGAATTGCAACAGTTAGTTTGAGCATTAAATTTCCCATCTTTTAATGAGGATTGTTCTCTAACATGGAAACCTATTTGTTTAATTTATAAAGAATATTAATGCAAAATATAAAGATTTTTTTCTTTCAATTAAGAGTAAATTTTTACCTTCTGCATTTTATCGCCTGCTATTTTACTTTAATTAAGTTAATTTACTTAATTAAGTTAATTTTATGTGCAATGAAATTTACTTTTGTTGAAGTCAAAAATTGTGCATCATAAACTCGTTCAATATTTCCGAGTACGTCAAAAATACAATATAAACAAAACATACTTTCTTCTTCTAGAGAAATGTTTAACAGCGGCAAAATTTACTAGAATATAAGATTTTTCTTCTTTTTTTTTTTTGTGTGTGTGTGTAGCAAGGGCACCAAATATAGTTTCAAAGATTTTGAAACACATTTCGTCGTCTTTACTGCGCAGTCGTTCTTAAAACTAACTGTTGCTTTCGTTATAAAGGTGCCCTGATTATCATCAAAGACCCAATTTTTCGATGCAAAATATATTTTTATGCAAACATATGATGTGGAATGAACTCACTTTTAAAAGCCAAATTGTGATTTGTCAAAATCTGAATTGTAATCATTAGTAATATAATAAATAATTATTATTGTTATATAAGTATTTCTCCCATTTTCCTAGCGTGCCTTCGTGGTGTAGTGGTTCTGCACGTTGGGCCGGTGTTCCGGAGTTCCGTGGTTCGATTCCCGGCGAATGCGGTTACTAATTTTTCATCTCTCCGGCTTCCAAAAAATTCTAATGTCTCTACAGTGGCGCCCGAACTAAAAGGGTGTTGGATGAGGACCCAGGATTTGGCGATTGGGTCCCCTGAAAACTCCAGTCGCCCTTTAAAAAGGGGAGTCTATAAGGTATTTCTCCCACTTTTCTAGCGTGCTTTCGTTGTGTAGTGGTTCTGCACGTTGAGCCGGTATTCCAAAGGTCCGTGGTTCAATTCCTGGCGAAGGCGGATGCTAATTTTTCATCTCTCCGGCTTCCAAAAAATCCTAATGTCTCTACAGTTATATTTATTTTCATATTATTATTATTATTTCTGTTAAATTTATGTTTTATTAGAATTTATTTAAATTTTTCTTGTGAACTAATTAAAAAAATTTAAAGGTTCTCCTTCTGTATGGATTTATTGCTAATTTTACATCAATTAAAATTTTAACACTTGAACATCTAATCCTTCCGTCAACACTAGCAAAGTGTACAAATTAAGTGAGTGACAGTGGCAATGTCATTCAAATACAGCAAAGCATATAGAGGCTAGCTGTCTAAGGAAAGGAATGCTTTCATGAAGGGTTACAGCCGAAAACATCGCGGCAAAAACATCGCAGACGAAAACGTCGCGGAGAAAACAACGCAAGACGAAAACGTCGTGCTACAAAACATCGTGGGAGAAAACATCGCAGTTCTAAAACATCGCGGTACAAAATATCGTCGTCGAAAATAAAGCGGTTCAAAAACTTCGCAGTTTTAAAACATCGTCGTCGAAAATATCGTGGTAAAAAATAAAGTATCTACAAATCATCGCATGACGATTACATCGCACACATGCTTTTTTCAGCTTTAATAACTATAAATGTATATTCCCGTAATGATTTGTGAGCGCAAGATGGAAAGAAGGATAATTTTTACTTTCATATTTTTTGTTAATCAATAAATTTTTGCTGAGAAAACAAAAAGGAAACTTAAGCATAGAAAATTAATGCAACTTATAGCACTTAATAGAATTTTAAAACGACATAGTTAACTAACAAAGGCCCATTTTTTATAAAGTTTTTACTGGTAATTTTCATGAAAGGTATAATCTATAAGTTGCATTTAATTTTCTATGCTTAAGTTTCCTTCTTACGTTTTCAGCAAAACATTTATTAGTTAATAAAAAAATGTGAAAGTAAAAATTATCCTTCTTTACATCTTGCGCTGACAAATTATTATGGGAATATCCATTTACAATTATTAAAACCTGAAAAAAGCATGTCTGCGATGTTATCGTCATGCGATGATTTGTAGATACTTTATTTTTTACCACGATATTTTCGACGACGATGTTTTTAAACTGCAAAGTTTTTGAACCGCTTTATTTTCGACGACGATATTTTGTACCGCGATGTTTTAGAACTGCGATGTTTTCTCTTTGCGATGTTTTCTCCCACGATGTTTTGTAGCACGACGTTTTCGTCTTGCGTTGTTTTCTCCGCGACGTTTTCGTCCGCGATGTTTTTGCCGCGATGTTATCGGCGGACACCTTCATGAAGGTATTTTCTAAGGAAACGTGACTCGCATTCATGTTGCACATGGGTAAAATCACGAACACCACGCAGCCAGCTCGTTCATCCTAGTTGGTTTCCAAGACAAACCATCAACAGTCAACTGCTCTGCCACTGAGACCGCTTAAATTAAGAACGAGGTTATTAGATTTTAGAAGTATCTTTCATGAACTAACCAGTTATTATGACTTAAGTCTTGTCTGTAACTTGTCCTTTCTCTATTGCTCACTGGAATGCAAATTACCTTTGCATGTACTTAATTTGAGGGTTATGAATCTTTATTAAGAGAGCTTCTGGCAATTGCGTCTTGCTGTTAGCAGTTTTAGGAAGCTCTGTTTAAAAATTAATTCCGGCTTTAGCATTCTCGCTAACCGATGCTTTAAGTATTCTCTGCTAAAATATATCAACCAGCTTATTCTATTGAATGTGAGTCTTAGACTACGTTAGCGACGTTCGAATTTAATTGTTTGTTCTGTTAATTTAAAAGTATCCAAAAGTTTTGGAAATTTCGTCCGTAGCTCAACTTGCGCCTTCATATTCAAACTGAAAGTAAAATAAAAAGGTTATTTAAACCAACCTTCTATATTTTATGAGTTGCAACATACTTAGTTTCAGGTCTCGCTATCTGTTTAGTAGGGTCTGCAGGATTTTGATTCTAGTGTCCAATTATAATAGCAATCCTACAGATTCTAATTTCCTATTTGAATTTCAAATATTTAAAACAATGTTTCGTAGAGAAACTCTAGCAGAAACTATTTTACTTTCAGCAGTTGTTGATGAAAAGGAAGGCGACGCTTTTATTGATATGAATCTCGCAGAAAACAAGCTGGTTCAAACATGAGTATGGTATATAGCGAATACAAAAGGGAGGATGATTTAAAGCATTTAAAGTTTTTTTGACGCAAAAAACTATTAAGAAAAATTTAAGGCATTACAAAAAGAAAATATTTATTTATTTATTTATTATTTAATTATTTGTATTTATTTACATAAAATTTAGTCTTTTCTATGTTATGCTTTTTGAGTTTTGGGTTCTATTGTTATATTATTGCAGATATTACTGCAAGCAAAAAACAGTGGAGTTTTGGTAATTAGTTTTTAAGCTACTAAGCCGTAATTGAAATGAAAGTTCAGTTGCATTTGCTATTTTTGTATACACTTGGTGTTCTTGGAATCTAAGCTAAGCACGGGATGATTATCCCTCTACGTTATTCACCATGGGAAGATTAAACAAGTATTTAGACTAAACAGCGTTACTTTTATCTTACAAAGTGAGGTGTTAAAACAATGCTGCAATTTTTTTTTTTAGTAGCTGATTAAACTAGCTGAGAATTAAATCTTGCGCTATTCGTTTGGAAACCGTTGTATTGCATGGTAATCCATCTTTCCACCTCTCAGTAACCACTCGGGAGAGCCGCTCTGTCCTGTAACTAAGTATGTGTACTATGTCATCCCACGGGTTCAGCGGGTCATCCGTTTGATTTGTCTTATGGTATTATTTTCGCTTCACAAAACTCAAGTGTCCTTTCATAGGATATTTTTTTTTCTGTCACGGAAAAGATAAAAGGGATGCGACATTCTACTCGTAGAGCCGTGTCAAAAACAGACCCCTACATGACTTCTTTTTAATTACCTGTCGTATTTGTGTTAAGGTAGGAATTTGAATCAATAACGTCTTTATTTTTTAATGAACTTTGATTACTTAATTGCCATGCTGTAAATTTACACCAAAACTGATTACCTGAACTTCAATTAGTTTGACTAATTATCGCAACTAGAAATTTGAAGTGAATACCGACTTTCCGAACTGATACTGATTCAAAGTCAAATTTCTAATATTTATTTTTTTGAGGAGGGGGTGGGAGTGTTCCTTCAGTTTCGGCTTATTGAAACTTGACTATATTTGTATTGATTATTCGCTTTGTTCCATAAAAGCGAGACTTTTGCACGATATACCTATATTGCAGTGCATAGTTTCAATTTAAGGCCGCCCAGTCGGTATACTGGTCAGGGAAGCTGACTGCGATGCCGAAGGGCCTGGGTTCGAATCCCTGAAAAGGCATGGTTGTAATTGTACGTCCCTTCATAGGAAAGGCGATGGTGGCCCACCTATTAGGCGCTTCCATAATAAAGAGACCACCACAACCGGCCTTGTATAAATTAATAGACTAGGTTACATTCGTAATTGCTCACAATCTGCCATTAAAAAAAAGTTTCAATTTAAGTATTTAGCAATATAAGCTACGTTTAAGAGTTTGACTGTTTTGATCATAATCTTCTCTTGTAGTAAAAATCTACGAAACATTAATTTTATATTAACCCTCATACTGAGAAAGTTTTAAATTTAATCTTTTCCTCATATTATTATAGATAATTAAGAGAATGTGCTCCTTAATTTATCGTTTACTGGTCTTTAAACTTATCAAAATTATATGATTTAGAATGTTTGCACCCGATACGATACCGGATCATAAGGTGGGATAGGATAAAGGCTGGATTCTATTGACCAAAAGCGTTTGGGAGATGCTTTATTCCTCTATCAGTTAGTAAACAAATTTAAACTCAACTATTGGTATCTGGACTTTACTTTAAGCTTAATTTGCAGTTAAAAAATCTAGAAAATGAAAAGTATTCACCCTCGAATATACAACTAAGTGATTCTAAACTTAAATTTTAAAAGAATATGAAAAGAACATAAACTTTTTAAAAATTGTAGAAATTGTAGAAAATTGTAGAAAAAAATTAATATTCTTGTGTCTACTTTGAAAACAAATGTTTCTGAAAGAAGAAATTGGAAGAAAGCCTGCGTAAAACCACTTCAAAGAAACTGAAAGCTCAAGGAAAAGTATCTTATATAGGTTTAAATCATATTTTATTGAGGTTTTACACTCGGTGCACCGCTTCGAATATTCCAGTGAATGGGCCTATACCAGCGAAAAAGACAGAAGAAATAACATCGCAAAGGGCGATTATTTTTCACTGAAGGGCTGTAAAAATTTAAATTTCGGTACTGAACATCGTATCATGTTATAATTGAAGAATCTGAAAGATGAATCCGAATTTATTGGAAATTCATAAATTTATCCAAAAGCGTATACACATATCAGTTAAAAATGTTTCGTGGAGAAACTCTAGCAGAAACTATTTTACTTTCAGCAGTTGTTGATGAAAAGGAAGGCGACGCTTTTATTGATATGAGTGTCGCAGAAAACAAGCTGGTTCAAACATGAGTATGGTATATAGCGAATAAAAAAGGGAGGATGATTTAAAGCATTTAAAGTTTTTTTGACGCAAAAAACTATTAAGAAAAATTTAAGGCATTACAAAAAGAAAATATTTATTTATTTATTATTATTTAATTATTTGCATAAAATTTAGTCTTTTCTATGTTATGCTTTTTGAGCTTTGAGATTTCAAAAATGAAAAATTTGAACTTATTCAAAAATATGGATAATCTTTTATCTAACTAAAACATGATTATCATCCTACATTTGTAGGATGATAAAATTATGTAAAGCAATGACACAATGATAAAAATGAGGAAAATTGTTTTTTGACTAAACTTCTAAATAAAAATATAGATAATAAAACTTTCTCATTTATATATATCATTTCTGAACGATCCACTGAAAGACGCATTAACCGTGCTTAACGGTATTTTCTCTTTTAATGCAGAATGCAGTTTTCATTGTCATTGTGAAGAAAACTGGATAACAAATTATTCTTCAGAAAAAAAGTGTTATTAAATTTTAAAAAATATATGAATAAACATGTAATGAATGAATAGAATTTTTTTAAGTAACTATTTGAACTATAATTCAACCACACAAGTCTAAAACAAAATTCTTAAGAAAAAATCTAAAAATAACAACTTATCAAAAGATATTATGTGAAGTATAAATGTATGCACGAAAAGAAAAAAAAAACGATTATCCTTTTTTTCCGGTCGCGCAGAATGAAAGGGAAAGGGAAATAGGTTGCCGTAAACGGGGTAGTTCTCTAAGTGAATTATTCTTGGCTCAAAGTAAAAACAGTGCTCCAAAAGAAATTTTTAAATTTCTGATATTCCACGCCAAATTTTACAAAATTTGGTTTTTAGACATAATTTGAGTCGTAGAATCGAAATATGAAAAAAAAAAACTTGTCCTGTCGTTTCAGAAAAAAGGTCTGATTTTGTGTCAAAATACGTATGTTAGAACAACGCTATTTGTAACTATAATATCTATCGTAACTCGCGCTTTCAAGACGAAAGTTGAATTTCGTTAGACGGCCGAGTAAAACAGCTTATACAGAATTGTCACTTTTTGGGGGGGTTGACTGAATGTACATTATATTTAATTGTTCGTAAATTAATTAACAAAGTAATGTTCCAAATTAAGTGCATCGGGACCTTCTGAACAGCCAACAAACCAGCAACATTTTTTTTAAGTGTCTTATAGATTATTTATATGATTTTATTTTAAAAACGAACTCTCGAATGCCTCATTTCAGTGCAATCTAGTCATTTTATTCTCGGAATGCTTAAGTGATTTTTATATGCAGGCATACCATTTTCTGCTTTCGATATAATATAATAAAAAGCATTAGCATATATTTCATTACTATGTAATGAGAATTTCCCGCTGTCTTTTCTCTGAAACAAGAGCTTGCATCCGATAAAATTCGTGAGTTGTTATTAGCGCTGTTTCATTCTGAATATTTCACAAATTAATTGAGTAGGTATAATGACTGAAATGGAAGAAGCATAGAAATCAGTTCATCAAAACATGTTGCATATCTCCGCGGATATTAAAAAAATATTATAACCCTTCTAAAAATGCTAAATCATTGGACGACAGTATTTCCAAGAAAATAACTATTTTAAACATTAATAGTTTTTAGTTTAAGTGCAAAGTATGAAAAAGGCACAAGACAAACAATCATGAGCTTAATGTTGCAGTTATATTGCGTATGTTTCTGCATAATGGCAAAAGAAATACTTTTTTAATTACTTCTTGAATTACGTTTTGTAATATAGCTTAAAAACAATCCATATAAAAAAAGAATTCATTAAAAAACGTGTATTTCTTTCAAGACTTCAGATTAGTTTTTCTGGGAGTTTGGTATTTCCAAAGAAAATTTTCATATTGGTATAAAATTCAAGTCACAGAAAATTTGCTTATAAAATCCAAAATCTCCTAAACTACTCTCATCAAATAGAGGTTATAATCTAAAATTATGTCTTACTTAAATGAATACAGAACTGAATGACTAAAATGTGACTTTATCAATTTTTTCTATGAATATTTTCACCAGTATGCTAAATCAAATGTTTACTTTTAGCTAAAATATTCATGTTAGAAATTATAAATCGAAATTAAAGTTTACGGACTTTTTATCAGCACAGAATCTTTTAAAATTTATGTTTTAAACTTCGTGCTGAAAACCTTAAAAACAAGAAATGGAAACAGATTTAATTCATTTATTTAAAAGTTACATTTAATGTTTAGAGTTATTGATATCAGTTTGATGATTTCAGTGTCACTTTAAATAACAGTCGAATAATTGCTCGAATATGAATGAATTGTGATCGGATTCAATATTTTCTTTCTGAAATTTTGAACCCCTTTAGAGCTTATGAATGTTTAAAAGGAGTGTTCATCAGCAAGAATTACGTAATTGCTCGAATATGAATGAATTGTGATCAGATTCAATATTTTCTTTTGCTGAAATTTTGAACCACTTTAGAGCTTATGAGTGTTTAAAAGGAGTGTTCATCAGCAAGAATTACGTAAATGATGCTTTTATTTTCTTTATATGAGAACTTTTTTTCCTGATAGCAATGATAGCAATGGCATTAATGGCATTGTGTTCTTTTCATAGTTGTTCTACTGTCCACTACAAGTTTGCTAAAACTACCAGTGTCATTTGTAGATTATTTGTTACATGAAATACATTATGCAGAATTTAGATGACAGTATGTAGAATTAGATGCTGATAGAAAAGTCCTATTATCTATCAGCAATATTTATCATTTATTTTCTAGTATTTTAAATTTATCTGTCATCATCGAGTACTTATAAATGTTGTTATTGTCTTGACCATATTACATGGAACTATGGTTGCCACAGCCTACTCCAAAGAGGCGTTGGACCACCTAAATTTTGAGGTAGAAGAACCCGGGGGGATATCCGGGGTTTCCCACTCCTCTCCCCTTCCGAAGCCCACCAGCGGCCGAGCGGTAAAGATGCTGAACACTGGTAGTTCGGTCCGAGGTTCGAATACCGCGAACGCGCTGGCTGCATGGCTGTGTTCGTGGTTTTCCCCATGTGTAACGTGTATACGTGTCAGTTTCCGTTAGAAAGCCCTCCACGAAGGCATCCCTCCCTTTAGGCAGATAGCCCTCGTGTGCTTTGCCATAATTGAATTGAATAATCCAATCCATCCTCTCCGATTCCATCAATCAACACGAGAGGACTTTCGGCTCGCCGCACATTTAGAGTGCCGCCATGCCGCACCAACACTATACATTTACAAACATCCATGTCTTCTCCGGGATTTGAACCCGGGCCCTTAAGCTCCTGTAACTACTATACCGTCTGGGCCACGATTACTTATATACATGAGTAACATTTCTTCAAATTTATGGTTATAGGTAGTCAGTTGTATATACAAAAGATTCATTCTTGGAAAAGGAATTACCCAGTGCCTACTTCGACAAACGGGAAGTGATTTCGAAATATTTAGATAAACAAATAGGATAAAAGGAGGATAAGATCGCTAAGGGAATTTTATCGTCTCCAGTTCTTTTGCAGTTCGCTACTCCGTGTGGTTAGAGAAAATGCTTTGTTCAGCCGGAAATGCCAACTGGTATTGCATCCTGTGAGACGGGAGAAAATGATAATGAATAAAAGATCGAATGCTTTTGCTATTATTGTTTCCGAATAGATTATCACCGGGTCTGCAGGCTTTCTTCGTATTACTCATTGATCAAACTACTAGGTTCTGTGGTAGAGTCCTGAATATCTTTATAAATCTAAGTATTTAATGGCCTTTCCTTTTATTCTGTCAGGAAAGAGAGTACCTAATAAAGATATTTGTAAAAAATAGGTTAAAAATGGTTTTCTAAAAGTATACTGATACAGGGAAATGTGCGAGACGTTTTTGTAAAACAGAAAATGGGGGTGGGAGAAACTAAAAAGTGCAGGATGATGCTAGAGAAGATTTTTCTGTAAACAAGCAAAAAATTATCATACAAACTTAAAATCACTAAACTTCAAGTTACCTTTGCCAATGGGCAATATTTACGCCAGTTCATGCAGCCACCTTTTTAAAATTTGAAGCAAACGATTAAAGTTTTTTTAGCTAATACCTTTCCTGCCCTTCGCAGGAGCAGACACTTTGCTGATCATCTTTAGAAGTTTTTGGTTTTCCGGAGAACACGGCCTGGCAAATCAGCTATATCCTCCTCGATATTCGAGCCTAGGGATTTCACTTGTTAGCTTTACTATCTGTACCACATGCAGACGCAAGGGGATGAGATTATTCTTTGTATTCTTCCCCATTCAAAGGGCCTACCAGCGGCCGAGCGGTAAAGTCGCTGAACTTTGGTAGATCGGTACGAGGTTCCAATCCAGCGAACGGGCTGGCTGCATGGCCTTTTTCGTGGTTTCCCCATGTATAACGTATATACGAGCCAGTTTACCTTAGAAAGCCCTCCACGAAGGCATTCCTCCTATTAGGTAGATAGCCCTCGAGGCTTTGCCATAATCACACACACACACACACACACACACACACACACTCCCCACTCAAAGGACAACTGGAAAGAGGAATGTGACTTAGTCGACCAGACGAAAGGAGGGGATAAATTATTCTGCATTACTGTTACTGTTACGTTGAGGCACCACTGTTACGTCTTTCGGAATAGGAATGCTGACAATCAGCCATGCCCTCGTCGGGATTCTAAACCCTCCGTTTACCTGCTGAACGTATTAATGATTACAGCATAAGAGCACGCACGGGGCAAGGCGATAAATCCTTGTAATTTTAGGTCAAGCATGTGGAATAAGTATTCATAAATCTGTGTTGAATATGTGTAAAACGTAAAATAAATATAAAAAAAATGAATCTTTTTAATAAAAACATAGCTGTCTTGGACTAAATAATAAAGTTGTTGCAAACAGCATCCTCAGGAAATTTTTTAATTTATGTCTGTTATATTTTTTAATTTATGTCTGTTATAAGTGTTTATAAAATTATAAATACTTCCATCATAGATAAAAAGGGCACGGAATGAAACATTTAACAAGACAGAGAAAAAGGAAACATATTACTTGTCAGAGGTACTAAAAATACTTCTTAATGACAAGGAAAAAATGCTTAACCAATATTTCTAGAACTAATCCACCTTGTCGTTATTAACTTGAGATATATACTTCTCTATTTACAATGAGAGGAGCACAGTTGTTCTCATTAAAACTGGCAGCAGTGTCTGTCAAAGCCTATTACTTCGGAAATGTGCGAGCTGCCAATCTCATTGCATTGCTCGACAAAACATCTCATCACGTGGAAGAGGAGCTTACCAATTACGTATTTATTATTTCCAAATGCAAATTTCTCGAAAGGAGAGAAGGGTAAATGCACTTCAGGTATAGCTTGTCTTTTTTCGTTATTTTATACGTGTGAACATTTTTATGTGGTTGATAATAACGCTGAAGGCTGCATTTGTTGTGTAGAAATAAATTCAAATAAATGTTATAAAACCTGAGTTTCTTACCATTTGTTAAATTGATCTGTTCCTATTATTTACTAATATTTTTAAAGTACAGCTACTATACAATTTTATTATAAATCTAATTTAGTGTTATATATATGTACATGCCAGTAATATTTCATGTTTTACATACAGAAAGCAAGTACATATACGCAATCAGCTTGTATACATAACTGTAAAAACTTAAAACTCTGTATCTTGATTGACATCTTCATAACAATATGATAACCCATTTCTGTGTTATTGAAGAAAGTAATGCCCACACACAGCTGAAAATTTATGTATTGTTATTGTGTTTGTGGGATGTGAAAAAAAATAACATTTCAAATTATGGTTAATAAAGGTGAAGTTTGATAATTAAGTTAATGTTTTCTAAATTTTGTGTTAAATGTACTACTAATAAATTCACTTATATATATATATATGTATATATATATTACTAAAAAGTGTGTCTTCGAAGTATTAACTCGAGTTATCATATATACATACGTATCGCTACTCGTATGTGCATTGTTAGTCTGGGGTTGGGGAGAAGAAAATAGGATATTCCCAGGGAAAAATGCTATAATATTGAAGTAATAATATGTGAAATATATAATTATTAATGATTAATTTATAATTAAAAATTAATTTGAAATTGAAACTAAATATGTATAGTTATATAATAAGAAAAATATACTTGTAACGGTTTGCCAACCCATTAAAAAAGTGCCTCTCGACCCACTGGTGATCGCAGCCCGAAAAACTGATTGAAGAACCAGCTTATTCTAAATTTACAAAATACACTGCAATTTCGTAATTTTACTCGAAATAATATTATACTTTTATAAAATGTGCTCTGTAAAATACTACAAATGGCTTATTTAATAGGAAATTTGAGCATGGCTACTTATTACTATTATATTTAGAATATATAAAGAATTATATAAAGAATCCATGTGCGCTATTACTTTTTAATTCAAGTACACTTTTTCTTTTATTTGCCTGCGTCTTAAGTGTGCTTAATTTTTTAGTAATACGTTAGTAATGTTCTGTTAAACTTTGTTGTTTGTTTAAGTATTTTAAATTACCATTGTATACTGTACCAAGTATAATGAAACATGATATTTGACGTTGAATTATATTTTCAAGTATTTGTTCAGAGTTTTTTGTAGTTCACCTTATCAATTACAATACGAGAACCTGCAAAGCTGGAATAAAATATTCTCTATGGAAATTTCATTGCATTCGCCATCATAGCAGTAGTAAATCTGTAAATAAAATTTAGCTATCTAGTAAAGCTTCATCCCTGAAAGAGTTAAACGACAAAGATGCGTAACCATTTAATTGTATGTAACTATCTTTCAAGCTCTTAGTCTTACAGAACTGAAAAAATATCGTTTAGTGATGACACATGTGGTTATAGTATAATATAAATTATTTTGTTTTACTTTATTCTACGTACAAAGTAATTAAATATAAATAACTCCCTTCGTGAGTATGCTTATTGACATATATCTTTGCCATACCGTGAAATTATAATACGTAAATAATGGAATTATAATACGTAAATAATGGAATTTATACTTCTACTCAAAGTACAAAGAAGTACATAACTGCAATCAGCATTTATTAAGATAGCATTAATTTCATTCACAATGTAAATGGTCACAACAGTCGATATATTATATTTATTTTGTTGATAAATTAACGATTTGTCCTTGGCATAACACGTCACGTATCTTCCAAATGAGCCTTTTTCGCAGAAACATTTTAAGGACTAATTCTGCGTTCTTTTGAGGGTCGCGCACTGTTACTTCATCGCTTACGTCAAAGGCTCGTACAAATGCCTCTTTTGTATTAAGATATGGTTTACAGTTTAATTTATGATTTAATTCATGGAAATTTAAAGTAAATAACGTTTTCTTTGTGAAGTTTATTGAGTTTAATAGCCTTGCAATACATTAACCATTAAACTACTTGTTATACCTTAATAAAAGAGACAGAAGACCGTAAATGGGTATTAATGCTATGTTTGGTTTAGTTATAACCAATAAATAAAATTAGAATGAACACATTTTAGTTATATAGCTTATAATTTAAAGTCTGATACACATTTGTCGAAAATGCTTTCAGATGTTTTCTTCTATGTAGAATCAATTAGCTTATCATATTCAAACCATGCGTTTCAGTACGGAGGTTATGGAAGCCCATATTCAAACCATTCGTTTCGGTTCGGAGAAACCATGGTTTACCATGGTTACCACTATGCATATACCTTTCTAATTGTCTATCCTTCTTCTTTAAGATGAAATATTGATCATGTTTTGTGGTGCATCATCAGCAACGTTTTCGGTTAACAGACAGCTAAGTGACCAAAGAGTCCGGTTATTCCAGACGAATGTAAGCAAGTAAGAGTCTGACCACTGGATTAAAATTAC
Source organism: Stegodyphus dumicola (assembly GCF_044657685.1). NCBI lineage: Eukaryota > Metazoa > Arthropoda > Arachnida > Araneae > Eresidae > Stegodyphus > Stegodyphus dumicola. The sequence goes on along the minus strand of NC_140780.1, from coordinate 22,922,303 downwards.
AATAGAAAGTAACTTCTTATTGTAATTTTCAAATTTATGTATATATATATATATATATATAATATATATATATATATATATATATATATATGTAGTACAAATCTAAAATGTTGTATATATGTAGTGCAAATAAAGAATAAATGAAAGTAATGTAGTGAAGAATTTTATAAGCCAATATCCAATTATGTGCTGTAAGCAGCAATAACTGGTGGCACTATATTGACAAATATTTGAAATGTGTGAAAAATTTGAATTTATGCATTTGTGCATTTTGATCTCAATGCTAGACATGTCATGTATTTGTGAACTTTGATCTTAGTACTGGAGACTTCTTTTCACGCTTCTTATTTTTTATATATGCCGACTCCTTACTCCAAATTGAATGCATATTGTATTTAAATATTTCTAATTTTTCAATATATATATCATGCATCTTTTAGTTTTTTATATTTTGAATTTTTTATTTCCAATATCTCATTGTGTCCTGATTTTAGAATATAAAGGATACGCGAACTGCATATTCCGTGCAGGGAAATGATACAAAGATATTGCAGCCATTGTTTAATTTATTGCTGACAAGCATTTTCTAACGATTTTAAAGCATTATGTCTACAAGCTATGGTGTGAGAATTATGAATCTGAACACGTGCTGTTGTCTGGAAGAATACAGATTTTAAATTTCACTGACATTATAGTAAAAATACAAAACAAGATTCTGTGATTTAAAATATAAAGACATTATTAGAAATAAATCGTCAACTCATACTATGTGATATCGAAGGCATCCCTCCCCTTAGGCAGATAGCCCTTTAGGCTTTGCCATAATCACCCACATGTGATGCTTGAGATTTTCTCATAGATTCCTTAACTCGCATGTTGATTAAACATTTGTCGTAAAAATATTTTTGTAGAACATAGAAAAATTCAAAACTCATTTCATAATGAATACAACCTCTTTAGACTTATCCCTTGACAACAGCAATCATTAAAACCGAAATCAGAAACGATAAAGAAGCTGTGATATTTGAAGTTGTTTCTTTAATAATGAATACCATTTAAGAAGAATGCAATACAGTTTAAGAAGAATGCAAGCTGCAATTTAATAATGGAGGTTCTAAAGTCTATTAAGTCATACAAAATATTTGAGATATTTATATACCAAAACTTAATATTCTACTTCACTATCTTCCCCACCCAGTGCCCGCACACTTGCTCTAAAGCATTGGTTAGGAATGGCCGAAACCTGTCGGTCCCTTAACCTTCTCATCTTCAAAATCGCTGCGCAAGGTTAGCACAGGGAATTGTCCGATAATGTACTCGTTAACGGGGGAAGTTAGTTTTACACCGAAGTCGAACCAGCAGCCTTGGTTTGGAAGTTGCAGTTAACCTGTACAGCACCATCCAAGGCGTTAACTTTGTAAGTAACTCGTGCAAAATACAATTTAACCCCTGCTTTAACCTTGTAGAATATCCGAATGCAGACCAATAGGTTTTCGAAGCAAGAAACATGAAAACTCGACTGTGCTCCCTCCGATGTTCAAACTACGAACCTTCCAACTGTTAGTCGGACGTGATAAGTGCTTACATCACATAAGCACAAACTGGGGGAGTGTAATAATTTCTTACTCACATGTAATACTTAGAGACAATCTTAACTTAGAGACATTTAATTTTCATTTATTTTATTCATTTCCTTCATGCCTACACAATATATTTCTGTTTCTTGCACATGAATTATGAATAGTTTTCATAATATAAGTAGATATTCAAAAGAATAGATTCAAGTAATAAAGATAATTTCCTCGTGCGATTTAATTAAATAATGATTGAAATTCTCTTACACCTAAAAGCAGTGATCTTTAAATGATTTTTGAACTATCTATGAAACAGAGAAAATGTTTCCCGCATAAATATTCTTGTAGGTATGGTATCAAACAGCAGTCAGTTTGGTACATAACATAGAAGAGTGTAAATACTTCTGTCACAGACTTAATCATTGTTCTTACTAGAAGTTCTTTGAAAGCCTTTCTCTTCAAGTAAAGAAATTAATACACAAATTCAATTTTTTTTCCAAGTACTAGCAAAAATTTGTTTTTTATTGTTTATTTTTATTTTTATTTGATAAAAAATTGAGCAAGCGCACAGCGTAATGAACTGTCATAAAAACTTCTGTCAACATTTCTAAGACGCCTCCAATCAAAATTCCTTATCCTTGGCCTGGAATTAATTAAAACTGCAGGTTGTGGGAGAATAAATTTGTCCTGAGTGACTAAAGGATGAAAGATAAGAGGAAGATTTTGAAAGCCGGTAACAAAATATGACACTAATGTATTAAGAAACGTGCAATAAATATTTAATACAAGCTTATTGAAAGTTAAAAAGTTTTAATCAGATCAGATAAAGAAGAATGACAGTAATGGGAATGGTAATACCGTTGTCAACTGCTTTCTATTCTTATATTTCACAGGAATTTCAGCAAGCAAAGATGAAATAATGAATGTTTGTAATATTTATAAGCATAATAAGAAGTCTGAATTCGTTAATGCAAAATGTATTGAAAATACCTGCATATTATGAAGCAATTATCTTTCATTCTGTGAGGTATGTTTAAAATATTTTAACTGCTTCTATAAAGTTAAAAAAACTGTATCATGCATATTTTTAAACTTTTTGAAATCATTAAAACATTTTGTTCTTATTTAAATATTCGATATGAATTCGAACCTTAATAACTTTATCGAAATTCATCATTTAAAAATAAAATGATTTTTAGCTACCTAAGGAATGAAAACATTTCATTTGCATCCCCGAAGCAAGCCGAGTGGATAATAATGCTTAATACTAGTAGTTTGATCTGAGTTCGAATCCCGACGAACCAACTAATTGCAGGTATGTTTGGTGATTTTCCGTATACGTCGCATGAATTCCCAGATATTATATTCTACCAAGGCAGTTTTTCCCTTAGATAACTCTCTTGTGTTTTCGCATATTCTAACAAACTATACAGAAAAATGCCATTTCAGAAGAATAGTACCTTTTCAGTATTGTTTGTTCTTTGGACTAACCAGCTTCTTCTATATACTGTATTTCTAATCGGCTTCTTCCTCATACTGTGCAAATAGCAAATTTAGGTTTATTTTATTTTCTGAAGTTCTTCTCCAGTCTTGAGCTTCATTAGGTAATTTCCCTTAACTCTTTAAATTATGTTTTTAACTAACACTTTTTGAAACTTAAAAGTAGTTATATGTTAAAATTTCAGACTGTGGGAACTACGTGTAAATTTTAAAATATTCCCTTAATTCAGTGACTTCTATCAGTAAGCTTAGTAATTGACTACTAAAAGTAAGTAAAAAAAAATTGTTTAGTAAAAATTTATTTCAAATAATTGTTTTACAAATATTTTAGACTTAAATGCTTATTCAACAACTCATAGTAAATATACGAAGGAAATCTTTAGTCAATTAGACTAATATTTGTTTAAAATAAAAAAGCGAAATTCCGGCTTTAATTTCAGCTTTGAGACGGGAGCGTGGGATTGTAGCAAATGTAACATAAAAAATATATATTTGTATAAATCTAAGTCTCTTTTGTACGAAACGAATTTAATCTTTATATCCCTAAAAGTAAGGCATATTAATGACGCTTTATAAACGAAATAGGATTACGTACTTATTCCAAACGAAGTATAATCCATCCTTTCTCTCAAACAGCAGAGCAATAAAAGAAATCTTTAACTTAAATTGCGGATCTTTAAACTGCACCATTTAAATGAAGATTTTAGTATAGTATGACTATAGCCCAAGGCAGGAGGTGAATATCCAGATACCCCTTTCTGATCAAAAACACTATCCTATTTTATTCATTTCAGATGGTCTTATGATACAGACCCAAACAAATCAAATAGTGAGTGATAAAAATATCATGATATATTACTTAACATTTTGAAACATTTACTTCAGTGATTAAACTTTTATAACGAGTGAAAGTTATGTTTTAAAAGACACTTTTAAATATGATCGGATGATAAAATGACAGTTGTTTACTCTTTAAAAAAGCTTACACTCCTAAAATTTCATTGTGTTAAATTATTTATTATAATAATTATCATTGTGTTAATTTATTAATAATTATTTATTATAATTATCATGGTGTTAATTTATTAATAAGTATTTATTATAATAATTATCATGGTGTTAATTTATTAATAATTATTATGCTAATTCATTAATAATTATTTATTATAATAATTATCATTGTGTTTATTTATTAATAATTATTTATTATAATAATTATCATTGTGTTAATTTTTCAATAATTATAATTTTCCCCAGTTTCTGTTTGAATCCCTTTTAAGAAGAAGAAGCAGATTTAAAATCTGCTTTTTCTTGAGAGAGCCTCGGAAAACTTTTGTTGGAACAGTCCCTTAAGGTAGAGTATTTTAAAACTCTATCTAGTGTAACGCTTTCCAGACTTTTAGCCTCATGATTCATATATATATAGTAACAGTAACAATTAAATTTTAACAGTCATTCCCAAAACTGTAGCCTCGTGATCCATATACTTCTACACAGGAACTGTGAGTTAACACAACCCACTTGCATATAATTGCTCGGGTAGAGGTGGGATTGTCTTAAGGAGAAACTGTAATAATGAAATTTACATAATTGTTGATAACTAATTATTATTCATACTTTAACTAGATGTTATAACTAATTATTCATAAGTATCTAGTAAAGCGAAAATTTCGAAATGTTTCGCAACTCGCCGAATATTGTCCCAACCTGCACTTTAGTATTCTCCGCTCTAGAAGAGATGTTAAATTATCTCGGGCATAGCGATTCCACTGATGAGACGACGAGAACTCGATTGCAAATACCCGAAGCATTGATCGATGGGTTACTTTGATGTTATCTTTTAGCCGGACATAAAGAACAGGCTCAGGCGAAAGTAGACAGACGTTAGTGATTTTGTTTTTTTCAAGTAATCTGTTAACTCAGTCAGTATCAGTCTTTAATAGTTGCATAGCAGTGTATTCCTTGATTTTTTGCAACAAACTCTTAGTTCATTTTCATATAGCTTCGAATAAAAGTATAGTTAGCAATTTTGCTTTTTACTCTAGAGTTAATTTCTTTTGAAAATTTATAAAACTTCGAAAGAAACTTCTTTGAGTTATTCATTGTTTACAGCTTGCAAGAATATTACATTCGCGGTAAACTGACGCTATTACCGTATGACAAGGCTTAAAAAAATTTCGTTCTCTTTGAAATTATAAAAGTGCGTTGTCTACAACGAAATTTAAATATTTACAAATAATTTTACTTGGGCATTTAAGTAGCATTTTGCAGTAAGTTCGGAATTATACCTTCGCCATCACAAGAGTAAAGCCAGATTTCTAACTACCGATAACTGGTGGGTTGCAGAATTTCTAACTGTACTTCTTGGGTATGCGGTCGTCTAGATCCAGATAAAAATTTAATAAAATTCTGTAGTAACATACAGATTGCAAGCTTTTATATATATTTGTGGTTTTGATTTTGTTCATCTAATTACATACTTTTATGTATTTTAATATGTTTTTGTTTAAACCATTACAAGTTCAAAAAAGTAATTCTTTAAACGGAGCTTTTAAAAGTGAAACTCATTTTAAGCTGATTTTTTATTTTTTCAATAATAAAAATTCAGATCCAGAGTTCTTAAGAGTAGCTATTATGCGTATTTTTTAAGAGAAGCGAATTATGTTTATGGCTTTTTCTCCTCCCCTTTATAATTTCTTAATTTTTTATCTTGTTTATAATAAATTCGCCTTCGAGGTGTTAGATTGTTATCTGAAGTTTTCAAATAGCAAGATTTTTGTTTATTTTTCCGAGTAAACAACAAGTAGAGAGTATCTCATGCTAGTGTCCTGACTCAGCTATGAATATATTTTTAAAAAGTTTATTGTGTAATTTTATTTAATAATCTCTTTCCACTGCCCACTGTATGTTTTCAGAAAGGTTATTGCCGCTTTAGTAAAGAATCATTTATTCACCTAAGCGAAGTAAAGAAAAAGTCTGATAAGGATATGATAAAGATGTCTAATAAAGACAATGATGGTATTAATTATTATTTTTCCAAATAATTTCATTAAATAAGAGTAAAATAAATCTCTTATGAATCATTTATCTATGCGCGTAGAAAACTGCGCGAAAATTGTTATAGAAAACTATATATACAAGGAGCTATGGGAGAAGTTATTATTAGATTTGCTTAATTAGCAATAATATTATTAACTGTTTGCGTCAAAATTTGCGATCAAATATTGCTTCTTTAACTATTTTTCTCCCCTTTCCCTTCAATATGTGGCAACATTAAATGAAATTTCTTACTTCGGAAATCAGATGGACACTTTTCCTATTGTGGGGTTCTTTTTCATATTGTGACATTGAGTGAGTGAGTGCACCGCTATGATGGCTTCTGACCACGGACATGAACCAAATGGAATTATATACCATCACGAACTAATGAAATATTACTTAACTTGCATTTTCCCTTTCTGTTTCATTTCGCTCATTCCAGAATTTATGAGTATTTGAGTGGCAAGCCGTTTTACTCTGCGGTTAGAAGAATTTGTGCATAGCTGTGCGAGAGTTTTGGCTTTCTAGCTGCAACTGCCTTGCCGTGTAGTTTCGCTCTGACGCTAATCTTGAATTAGATAGTCTAAATGCAAGAAGAGGTTTGGCAAGAAGTCCATTTGAATTTCTGTCGTGGTCTAGGTGCAGCTTGTAGCCTTTGATAAGATTTGATTAAATTGTTTGAATACATAGTAGGTTGAAGAAAGCTTGTGTTTAAGCCAGGTCTAGGTGACTGGTCATTTTATACTGTATATTGTAATTCAACCTCTCACAAATTCTTCTGTGTCTGTCTATTTTAAAACTAGAAATTCTTGTGACGATAATTCACCTCACAGAAGTTATGCAGTATCTTATTTTGATTGTAACTGAGCTAATTAAATTGTTTTAAAGCCAAGATAGGTGTTACAATATTGCTGGCAATTCAAGGATAACGATACGTTTATATGAAACTAGACCGATGCTTTCTTTAGTTCCATATGCAAAAACATTCATTTTTTCCCCATACTTTGGTTCATACATCGACAGATGGTACAGTTAGACAGTTATTTTAATAACCCTACAATGTTAAAAATTCAGACACATATTTGTAAAACTGGATGTTAAATATGATGCAAGATATCTAAATGGCATGAAAATTTAAATGTAAATTGTTGTCTGCATATGTTAACTATGATTTTGCAGATATCTTGCATTTGTGTTTTACTGGCCATGAGCTGATGCCTTGACAAACTAACCATCAAATTATGCAGGAAGTTTCAAGCAAGAAAAAAGAATATCAATCAGATTAAGAAACTTTCCTAAAAGCTGATGAAATGGGTTCTTACTTAGCCCTAAAAACTTATATCATTATTATATTTCCTAAAATTTCATAGTTATATTGCCCAAAATGATATAAATTGCGCTCTTTAACTGTATGTTCTCTTGTTTTGTTACTCTAACTCTGGACAATGTTAGCGGAAGCTTAAATTTTATATTGATGATATTTTCCTGAAAAACGAATGATTGTAATCATTTGTTTACCGTAATTAAGCAAATGAAGTAGTAGTTACCGTAACTGGGCAAATTAAAAATGGTTTTTAACGGGGAAAAAAAATTTCCCCCAGCTTGACATTTATCGCACTGGTCGTTGAAAAAGAATACTGACATTCTGAAACCACAGAAGAAAAAGAAAACTGACCCAAACGTAAACCTCAAAAAATGAAACCATGAAGAGTATGTTCTAAATCACCCAGCGTTAAATAACAGGATTTTGAAAGACGCTAATGTGAAGAAAGTAAGTTTTTAGAAAATGCCAACTTTTTTACCTTGGTGTCAATGCCTTGTGGAAACTGAATTGTCGCCACTTTTTTACAGTAGCGATATACAACAATGTGACTTTTTAACAACGCGCGAAAATAAGTATGCCGCATGGATGCCTCTCCGTTCAATCCCTGAAGATCAAAAGAATGGCGGTTTGTGAATGACCTTGAGTAATGCCAATAAGTTAAAGGCTCCCCTCTTAACGATGGACTTGGCCGTTGCCGCAAGCTTGATACGATGATTGTTATTATTTCCATAACATGTCTCATGCACCGACTTGGCACGCAATTTCGACATCTCTTGTTCGCTCTGCTCGAGTTAGAGAAGGATTTATTTGAAGCAGAAGTTCGGTCACGATTTTGTTTTTACATTTTTTAATACCTTTAAATTATCCAATTAATGGAGAACCGGTGAATCTTCTCTCGCAGAAAGTAAAACTTTTTTAGTGTAACATGCAAAGACCTTCAAGGAAGTAGAAATGATTGAAATCCGCTAGATAACAGTAACTGATCTGAAGAGCTTTAGGTTTTTCCTGTTCTTGTTTTCCTCACACTTTAATACATGTCTGAAGAGCTCTGCGTTATCATTCTTTTATTCTTGTTTTCCTAACTGTTTAATACATCTTTTACTTTATGCAGCTATTTCATTTGATAATTAGACCACAGAAAAACGAGGATGTTAGAGCACCAAAATTTTATTTATATGCATGCATCGAAATCTAGCATCAAAGGAAAATTAGGCTAGCTAAATGTTGCACAACGCACGGTATCATACAATCAACCATTATAATAGATCTTTTTCTCTTTAAAACTTTACTACAGCATCCAAAAATGCATATACATTTTAGTTATCAATAACTCTTTTTTTCCCTTAATTAAACATAATTATTTTATAACTAAGCGAAAGTATTTCCCTAAACTGTATAAAAGGTATCGTATCCTATTAATGTAAGCATAATAATTTATTTTTAGATAGCGTGATTTTATACTTGAGAGTACCTGTTACTTTCAGTTATCATATTGTTGTTATATAGCGTATCTTTATAATAAATACGTTGATGAGAAAAAGAGAGGGGAAAAACAGACACTGCAAAGAAAGTTATGAAATGATAGCTTGCTCCTAATTTTAGGGACGTAGTTATCCAAATATATTCTTTTACGCTGTCAAGAAAATCTTTTGGGCAAACTTTTAAAAAAAGATACTTTTTCAAAAAGGAAAAGGTAACGAACGTAAATAAATGAATGCAATGCAAGTATCAAAGTCATTTAAACAGGAGTCAAAGTCATATTTAAACAAGAGTCAAAGTCATATTTAAAATATGAGGTATTAACCGATTAAATCAGCTATTACTTTTTATCTTTGCACCTTTTCGTTTAACAAAAAGCCTGGAAGTAAAGTAGCGAAATGAAAATACTTAAAATCCAAAACTAGTGCCAAAACTACATATAAATTCAAAAAAAAAAAAAAAAATTCATTATTGATCGTCACACAAACAATGATTTTCAGCACTCCGGATTTATTAAAAGCTGATGGTAAGTTTATTTTAAAAAGCAAGTCTTCAGAGTACAGAATATATGTTTCGCTACTGTTTAAACTTCACTACTTAATTTTCATTAATAGCTAATTAATTTAAGTCCAGATTCCTCTCCCCAGGCGTACGGAAATCATATTTACAGCTACCCCGTGTCATCTGCGAAATGGCACTGTATCTTGGGGGGGGGGAAGGTAATTTATACTTCTTGGGCGTGCATAACTAATCAAGAAATTTTCCCTTCCTGCCTTGATTAGTTTTTTTTCCCTTCAGCTTTTTGGGATATTCTTTTGTTATAATTTTTAAATTGAAGTTTTTCACTTTTAAAGCAATGCCCAATAGATGAAGCTTAACAACACTGTACTAAAAAGATAGAAATAAATATAAAAAAAGGAAGAAGAGAGGGAGAGAAACCAAAGGAAAAGAAAAGAGGAGAAAACTTACATTAAAAAATAAACTTTAAAAAAAATCAAAATAGTCACAGCAGTCTGTAAACAACTGTAATTTTCTGTTTCGAAAATTATAGCTCAAACTGTCAAGATCAGTGACAGCCTACAGCCAAGTTTCTCAACAGAATGACAAAAAGTTCACTTGGAAACTATTGAAACATATTTTTTGCAATTCATTGAAATCTTTGATACTTCTCCTACTTGCAGTTTTCACTTTCAGAGAACTGTTTCAGTAGAAATCAAATTTTAATTGGCATAATCCATCAATCATTGTGATTTACATGAAAGACATCTCCTGAGGACAGACCTCACAATTCATTACTTTTACACATGATATGCGGAGATCACTTGTTCTCATTGTAAGGTACGTGTTTACTCCTAAAGAATGAGACCATGGGAAAAAAAAAGATGATTTTGATAAAAATGCAGATGAATGGCTACAGGATTCAATGATTCAATTTTTATATTATCTCCTGTTTTCCGTCCAACCAGATTTTGGTTTTTAATTCATGAAATTCTGCAGTATTATAAATGAATTCTGCGGAAGAAATTCTATGGAAATCATTCCAGAGTATTTTGCTGAAGATTTTCTAAGTTGTTACACATCTGTATAGCTAGATATGGCCAAATAATGAAAGTAAAATAAACGTTAAAGAGTGCACCGTAGTCATCAGTGCATGAAGAAAATTCAAATATGCTAATAAAATAATCTACAGAGAAAACTGAAATCTACTCTCCACCTGCTAAAATAATCACGTACGCAAATGTGCATAAAATGGCAACAGTAATTATGTCAACATAACGTACGTGCGTGATGAAATTAAAAATAAAAGTAAAAATGATCTTTATTAGTGCTAGATTTGCGAATGACTAAAATTTTTATGTACAGTTATTTACTATGAAATACTATGAAATAATGAATAATACTATGAAATAATGAATTATACTATGAAATAATGAATAATTTAAAGCATAAACAAAAATTATAAATGTAAATAATTTATTAATTAAAAATAAACATAAAAAATTATTCAAAATGATTTCATTATCAATTAAATTAAGAATAACCGATATGTGTAAAAAACATCATCAAAGATGTCACAAACTGGGCCAGATAATTTCTAAAAGCTAAAATACATAAACACACTTTATGTATTTTAGCTTTTAGAAATTATTATGTATTTTAGGCTGTTCACAATCATTTAGCGAAACTTCTGTGCAGTCTCAACATATTGACTTAAATCTCATCGGCTCACTTCCATCTTCAGATGGATTCAGGTACTGTCTAACAGCTAAAGCTATTGATTTGTTTACTAGATGGGCAGAAGCTATCCCCATCATCGATATTCAAGCTACAACAGTGGCGGAGGTATTTTACGCAAACTGGATTTCTCGCTTTAGTGTTCTAATTACTATTACAACCGATCAAGAAGGTCAGTACGAATCTTGCTTATTTAAGGCTCCAACAAACCTCCCAGGCGCACAACGAAAACGCACAACAGCTTATCATCCTCAAAGGAATGGCTTAATTGAGAAATTTCACTGTTCTTCAAAATCTGCATTAATGTGTCACGAAACTCAAACTGAGCAGAAATTTTACCAATTGTGCTACATGGGCTGAAAGCATCTCTCAAAGAAAACTTCGATTGCACTCCCGCTGAACATGTGTACGGAACTACAATTAAACTTCCAGATGGGGTGATTTCCCTTTAAGTAGATAGCCCTAGTGTGCTTTGCCATTAATCTGCTAACCCAAATCTGATCCTGTTGAATATATCGAATAATTTCGAAGCTGTATGCAGCAGCCTAAACCAAAACCAACTGAATTACATCCAACAAAAACAGTGTTTATTCATAAAAATTTAAAAACATGTTCACATAAGTTTGTGACGTGATGCCGTACAACGGTCATTATAGGTACCTTACGACGGTCAAAGCATTCAAACTCAGTGCACAAAATTTACAAATTATCCATTCACAGAAAAATCGTTTAATTTTTCAACTGGCTGTTTGAAACCATCATCTATATCTAATACGGACATGGATACTTACTCTCCTAATACTTGACAACCTAGATCTGCAAATCACGCCAAACCAAATATTCGACAAACTCGTTCTGGCAGGCATGTGCACTTCCATGATTTTTTACTTATCGTCACGATGATATTAGAGGGTAATACTGGATAATAAAAAATCCATGAGTGTGGTCCCACACAAGTCTCAGTCTTCGAGCTGTTATAAGTTGTAAGACGACATGTTCTGACATTGCAGGAGTAATAATTTGTCCAGTAATTCTTCCGCTTTACATTACAAGAGTCATAACTTAAAGAAGAGTCAAGAGATTTTAGCTATCTGCATTGTGTCTGTCATCAAAGCATTTCGATTTCAAGGAGGCAGACGAACCAATGTTCCTAGTGCTTTTCTGATATCATTTCAACTATAAGGACACAGTATGTAAAATACAACCGAAAAATTAAGAAGGCATGAATAATTCAATTTGAAGATTCTTTCAGACAGAGCGACAAGTCAGAATGCTCTTAAACTCTCAACTAGAGAGAGCAAGATCCTCACGTAATGAGGACAATAACCTTGCTTAAAATAATTATCTCTATGCTTTCAATGTCATTATGTATTATTAATATAGCTTTTCATAGATTTACAGTAAATGTATGTTAGTTCTTTTATGCAGTAAGTAATATGCAAACTAAACAAATCGCGAACTAGTCAGTTATCAGTCCTTACGTGGAGTCGCCCCATCAGTGCAGCGTATGAACTGAATCTCAAGAACAATGTACTGAATCTCAAGCACAAAGTAAAAATGTGTTAAATCTGCATGACGGCTAAAATTTTATTGCAACTATGTATTTACGCATTTACACGCCATATAACAATCTACATCATTACGCATATACACACACATATATATATCAAGGTAAAACAGTGAACATATTTTGAAACACTCATTAAGGAACCACAGTGGAATACATGTTTAAAACACATTTAAAAAAGTTAATATAAATTTAAAACTGTATAAACCAAAAAGCAATTTTAACCACACTCACACATAAAATTTTAATTATGTAACACACACGCATGTATATATGCCTGACTAGTCAAATAAAGTTATCTTCATTTTTAAATAAGTTTTTAAAAGTTAAAAAGTTTAATTAAAAATTTTAATTCTTATATACATTTTTATTAAAGAACGAACAATCGTGTGACATAAATAAAAAAAATTTTCATACTGCAAGTTCCAATAGCATATGATTAAGGATTTTATTATTAGCAATATTTTAGTTCATTATATTGTAGCGATTGTAGTCAATATTAATACAATGAAAACATTATGAATGATTTTTGAATAATTCAGGGTGAAGAGATAAAATTTCGCAAAAACATAAATTTCTGTCTTCCTTATACGATTTTCGCAAAAATTCATTTCGCAAAAACATAAATTTCTGTCTTCCTTATACGAAAAATTATCGCAGAACACCCAAAGACAACTAAAACAATTATGGAATGATCGTGACTTTCACTAAGTGCATTAAATGAGTATTTAGGGAATGGCTTAAGGTAAAGTAAGTTTGTGAAACTAATGGAAACAACTTACCTATCGGTGAGGCAACCGAAGAGAAGCTGGCCGAGGATGGACCCAACCCAATAGAAAGTATGAACAACATATACCCTCCAGGCATTCTCGCAAACCCAATCGTTCTGAAAATAAACCATTAAGTATAATTCCATTTCTTTTTCAAAAGAAGAAATAAGTAATAATAAATAGAGAGAGAGAGAGAAGAAACACAGCAAATAGAATATCTAGTTATTAGGCCGCGGTAATCAGATACTGAATCTGTAATTTCGCGTACACTGGGTGGAGTATTTTCTACGCTTTCTTTATTTCATTTTTCAGAACACAAACTGGCCTAAATTACCAACGATTCATAAAATTTTAAGAAAACTGCTACATTCTCAAAGTTGTTTTGTAAAGCATATCTCTCAGTATTGCCGCATTACAAAAGAGCTAAGCCCAACTTCATTGGTTATCGTGATTCTCTTCATATAGTTTTTATCACCTTAATATCAGCCTTTGTAAGTAATGTTACTTAAAATATTAAAGTAACATTATTTAATTAATTTTAATACATACATATGTTACGGTGAAACACCGAAATCTGGAGAATGTCGACTTTCACAGGTGAATGTCAACATTCACATAGTCTCTTGGTGTATGTCCGAAATATTTTCCAAATACTCTTAGTTCTGACTTACACCGGTCAATGTCGACATTCACCATGTACTAATGGTGAATGTTGAACATATAACAATATTATATTTTCTTCTCCGTAATTCAGTCGCGAATAAACGCACTTCAGACTTGAAATAAGAACTTGAAATAAGAACTTAAAAACATGAGAACCTAAAACACACAATACATTCAAAATGAGAAAGGAAAATAATAGAAGTTAAAAACTTACTTAATTATACAATACGTTCTAAATGAGAAAATAAAATAACAGTAATAAAAAACTTACTAATTTATGTGATTCAAATCTTATTTATTGCAACAACTTAATCTATTATGGCACTTTATGACCACTCTTTTCGACTTTCACCAGAACATATCTGTGATTGTCGACATACACCGGTGAGGGTCCGAATATACAAGAATGTAGTGAAATATTCGGTCTTTCACCGACGTATTTGGTGAATGTTGATATTCTCCGGTGAAAGTCGACATTCTCTAATTTCGGTCTTTCACGGTAACATATGTTATAATGTCACAAAAATTTTTGTTTACAGTTTTTATTGAGAGATTTAGAGATCTGACTAGTTTTAAATTTCATTTCTTTCTGGTTTTCGTTCTATAGTTCTTACTATTTTGTCTGAATATATATAATTACAAAATAATTCTTTCGAAAACAAAATATAAACACGCCTAGTATTTTTGCGTATTAAGCTGCAGAAAAATTTTATCATTAAAGACATAAAGTAAGAAATTTAGAGCTAATTCTTCGCAAAGATCAAAAATTGAAATTCATAATTAATAAATTTCAAATAATCTTATAAATGCAACAAAGAATTTTAAAAATGTTAAAACTAAAACTATTTCAAACAAAAAAAAACTTTAAAAAAATAAGGAAACTTAAAGAAAAGTGAACAAAAACAGAAGAGGAAATCTATCAACTTCAATGCTACTTCGCCGGGGGGGAGGAGGATAGAAATCAATTGAAATCTCTCTTCTACAAAAATCCTTGCTTTTCTGTATCCAGAAATAGCCGATGAATCCTTTCAATGTATTTTAATTATAATAGTTCACCCGAAAATTTTGGCTCTTGCCCAAAGTAAGGAAAAAACAAAGTAAATTCTAATTAGAATAACCTTAAATAAAGAAAATACTATTTTATTAAAATAATTATAAGATTATTTGAAATTTATTAATTATAAATTTCAATTTTTGGTCTTGTGAAAAATTAGTTCTAAATTTCTTTCTTTATATATATGTTATATATGTATGTGTATGTAAGATATAAAAATAAGATAGAAATTTATTAGGAAAATAAGCTTAATTGGAACAAATTGACAATAGACCATCAAATTCCTAATTTTCAATTAAAGCACAACCTCCTTCAAGGCATCTATATTTTCGATGAAGTTATCGCATTCCTGTAAACTTTTGCCCAATCACTTCTCATGATTAAAAAAAAGCATATCGAGTTTATAAATAGTGCTACCTACTTCCTAAGTCGCTCTTTTGCTGCTTGGTCTGCCTAGAAAAGGTACATCTTTTGGCTGTTTCTTTTTCTACTATCAAAAATGTAAACTGGGTGTATAGAATAAATTTTTGCTGAATTGGTACAACACTAGAGGTGCAAAACGCACATATATATAGGGGTGCGTTTAGCACCCCTAGTGTTGTACCAATTCAGCAAAAATGTATTTCTGTCCCAAATAAAAATGATGTTTTAACCATCAAGATATACTCAAGAGTTTTCTCGGCCAAGTCTAAAAAGTTATTGTATTCAAAATTGGACGTACCAAGGAAGTTGCTACATACATATATGTTAGATTCACATAAACTATATTACTCTACAATATAAATTTTGGATTTCTGTTGTCTTAAATAATAACTGACATGACTATCAAATACAAATTTTCATAATAATATTACGTAATATTTCACATTAAATTTTAGACAAAAATCGGAATTGATGTAAGCTTTAAATGCATTAAAAGTTTTCTAAATCATAGTACTTTAAAATTTGTATAAATTACATAGTTTCAAACTGTATTCAAAATTAATATACATATTCAGTTAATGAATATATATTATCATATCCCAGGATAAAACACTGCGCTGATTAATTGCATTTAATTCTGTACCAAAGGCAGTAATAACAGTAGCAGCTATTATAAAAAACGTAGTGCAGAACTACGTCTAACGTAACATTTTTCAATCAATTCTGAATGCGTTTATCAGGAAAGCAGAGAAATAACATATTTGGGTAATTTTTATAAAGTAAAGCTATGTCTTTGAAATCTGTTTCAGTACATTTTAGGTCCTCAATATAAATCAAATATAAACTGACGTTTGCTATTAGTAGTATTAAAAGTACTTTCTAATAATAATATTGCGTATATAATGAAGTATACGGTTTTTCCCTACAGTTTTCTAGTATTTAAGACCACTGAATGCTAGGAAATCGACCTGAGTTCGACCAAACGCAAACTGCCATCTACATGATTGGTTTTCGTCGCTTTCCCTATGTTCAACATGAATACGAGTCAGTTTCCCTTAGAAAGT
The DNA here is from genome assembly GCF_044657685.1 of Stegodyphus dumicola. Classification (NCBI taxonomy): domain Eukaryota; kingdom Metazoa; phylum Arthropoda; class Arachnida; order Araneae; family Eresidae; genus Stegodyphus; species Stegodyphus dumicola. The sequence goes on along the minus strand of NC_140780.1, from coordinate 22,905,611 downwards.
TCTACAAGAAGGTATCTCTTCCTTTAAACAGGTAGCCCTTGTATGCGTTTCCATATTCAAATAATCTAAACTAATCTATGTTCCATGTTTCCTTTTATGTGTACCGTGTTTCACACATGCTTATAAAGAAAAAACGAATGGAATAATTGGTAATAGCACAATTATTTTGGATATGGTATAATCTTCTTCTTCCCGAATGGCAGTTATGAGATCAAACTAATATTTCAGGGAAAAAGTTTTTAATGGGGTGGTACAAGCTATTGGAGCTAGAAAGAGATGTCCTGTAAGACGAATTTATTTTGATCAAACAGCTATGAATAATTTTTTTTTGCATTTGCCGAAGACAATTACCCATCGACTTATTGACTGGCTGAAGGCAACTTCAAGGTAAAGTAAGAAAGTTGATTGGCTTCGTTGATTGGCTTACAGGTAATATGTGCAATAAAATAAATGTGAATTACCAACTTCCCTGCCGAGAAATAAAGTCTAATAAAGACACATGATCGCAATGAACTGTAATCTACTCATATCTCTTTTCAGCCTGAGTGGTAAGGCATATCATTAGCACTGCTATCGCGACGGGAATCTGAATTTACCACTCCTTGAAATGCAAAAGTTTCTCATGGGTTTACCCGTTTTCAGGTCTATTAACTAACAATTTTCAGTTCAAACCCGTTTATTTTGTATTTCCTCCCTTCGGTTAGAATTCAGACAGAAAGCATCAAAATTATTGTCTTAATTATTTCTTGCATGAATTTTTACAAATTTACCTTTTTTTTTTTTTTTTTTTTTTTTTTTTTTTTTTATTTTATCCTGATAACTGTAAAATGAACCTGTAATACGTTTTTTTCAATTACCATTTAAAATGAGAAATTAAAACCTTTCGAATTCCATTTAATGTTTTTTTTTTAAGTACATATGTATGCTAATACAGAAGTGTTTAATAATGATTCACACATAGATATTATCCATTTTTAGTGCATTAGAATGAAAATTCTTCACACATTCTTCAGTAGTTACTTTCATAGTAGCTTTCCTTTCGCGCTAAATTCCCAACTAAATCTTAAGGCATTTTTTTTAAATTTAAATTCCAAAAACGAAATAATGAAACAATCATTGTTAGAAACACATAAAATCGATTTCAGTATCATCTAAATTCAAACCCCGTGTGGTGTACAGGAAGATTTTGTGTGCTAAAAAATTATCACTTAAAGGAATGATGTACCCAGCTTAATCAAACTGGAGTTTAGCATAAAAGAATGTAAGAATAAACAACGCACGTATGCGTACAAAATACGTTACACTTCGAGTGTTATCTACCCAGTTTTAGAAAGGAATATGTATAAAACTATGAAATATATCTAGAAATTTTTACTTTGGACTTAATTTACTACTAAATTCTCTATTATGATTCATCAATACACTTTGAAAAATTAAATTACTAAACTTTGTTTTAAAGAATAGCATAAAAGCTCTGAAAGCACTTGTCTCATATTAGCACTTTTCTTCCTATAAATAAGCTAGAGAACTCGCAGTCTACTTGCCACCTTATTTACCACTCAAAATTCTAACTTGATATTTGCTAGATATACGGACGAATGATCATAAAACATCTTTAAATTAAAATTGACATCCGTCACAAATTCTGATATAGTTAATCAGGAATGACAATTCAAATTCTTACACTTTTAGGATTTTGAATAGAGATTACTTTGAATTCGATTTAAAACGACCTTTCCTTTTCCTTTCCTCTTTAGAAATTGTCTTCATTCAAAGCTGAAAGTGGGGGAAAACGGCGTTGCATTCCTTTAATTGCGAAGATGATAGTAAGGGAAAAAGTTTCCTGAACAGGAGGAGAAAAAGCATTTTTACTCTAAAGGAAGAGCAAGAAAGGTCAGTGATACTCATAACGCCCACAGCCATTGTGATCCGTGGTTATCTCGTGCTATGGAAAAACTTGATTGTTAATTAGGAAAATTAGTGTGTTTACGGTTTCTTATCACGAAGCATCTAAAAAAATAAAATGCCCATTGTTTTCTTTATTTACTAATGCAAGTATTAAGGATAATTTTTACTGTTTGTTGTCACTTAAATTCAACTGATCTATTTCCTATTTAAAAAATATGCATCTGTTGCAGAAGTATGTGAGGTTCTTTCCGAAAATGATCGAAAAAAAGCACAAATATATATGCCAAATTATAAATCAAATTGTTAATAAAAAATGTTCTATAAATTCGTCAAAGTTAATCAAATATGTGCATGTTTAATCAGAGTGATGCCATGTAGGTTAAATTATTATTTGTTCAAAATAATCAAAACCCCCACTAACTTTACATATCTTAAACTTACTAACTTAACGTTAGCTCAAACCCCACTAAATTAACATTATCTTAAAAGAAGAGTATCGTATTCAGTGAATGTGGCCAAAATTTGATTAGATAGTAAAATTAGACAGTTAAGGAAATTTTATATGCTAAGTAATATTTCTAATAAATTTTAAAGTTGAAATTATGTACTGACTTCTATGATTTCTAGAAATTTAATTCAAAATAATATTTGTTAAATGAAATTTAAAAAATAACAGATTGCAAGAAATAGTCTCGGCAAGTTCATCCAAAATCATGAAAAGTAATCCATCTTTTTAATAATTATACAATAAAATAAGTTTATCACTTATAGAAAACTATAATGTTCATTATGTTTTAAAAATCGCTCTTTGATATCGGTGATTTATGGTTATTGAATTCTCTCTACACAGCGTGAAATCTGAATTCTGATAACTTATATTTCTTCTAAATTGTAATCAAAAGATTAAAATATCATCAATAACAGGATGAAATACATCGCAGTTTTGGTTTCTAGTTCACTATTTCCCAAACATTAATTTCAAATAAAACGAATACTGAATATGAATCTAAGAGCATGCAAGATATTTTCATACTTAAAAAATTAAAAATATTTTATATTTTTTAAGTATTTTAAGAAATTTAAGCAAAGTTTATTGAATTATACAATTATAAACTAATACTTATCTCAATCATTTTAAATTTGATTTTTATTTAGTCTTTTGATTCTTTTTTAAGGTAATATATCAGAACAATGCTTAACTACACATGCTTTAGGCACATAGTTTTAGCAAAGAGTATCACTACTACTGAAAATCGAAATATAGGTAGATTTTTTTAACTAAAAATAACTACCAAAATGTAGTTTAATAATAAAAATATTTTAACTATCTGAATTATTTCGCTGTAGTTTTAGATAGTGGGAGAATTTTGTCTTTTGCCTAGTTTATATTCTCACGATTCTAAGTACTATGATATATGAAACGCTAATCATTTTGCATTTACTTTATTTTGCATTTACTTGGCGACTTTTGAAGATTTCTCGCCAAATTTGACTACGAGAATTGGCTGCCGAAACCTTCGCCAACTTGACTCTATTTCGCCAGTCTGGCGAGATAGACAATTACCTCAATGTTAAATAGACATTAACCGTATTTTTCCGGTGATGCTTCGTATTCTGATGTCTTTCATGTTACGTTATACAAAAGATACTACAGCTTGCTCATAATTTCACTAAAATTATTCACATGTATACAAAATTCGTCATAATACCGTTTTATTTGCGTATTGTATATTATTCTTAATAATACGCAAATATAAACATAACACACATCCACGTTTAGAGCTACGTTTAATTTTTCCCAGCCTAAAACATGACCCTTAACAGACCGTAAATTTAAAATTAGAAAAATACAAATTTATTTTGAGTACTAAGTTTTCAAAAGGGATAATTCTAAATCATCCTTATTGCTCTTTATATGCATACAAATATTTATGCTTTAACGTCAGAAGAGAATCGCATTAGTAACTTTGAACACAAGCATTAAAAATAACTAAGTGTGAAAATAAAAAACAACTGGCATAACGTCGTCACTCTGAAAGAAGAACTGAGGAATCATTCGTCTTCGTTTATCAAAATGTTTAACAAAGTCTTCAGTGGAAGAAGGGGAAGTAATACTGCTTTCCCTCTCGAAAAATGAGTGAGAGGGCTACCCATCACTTTTAGCTGAATAGAGAAGTGTACTTAATAATCATGTAGAAATGAAAAAAATAAAACTTATGCGTGAATCCCAAATGAATATGAATTATAAATACGATATTTCTTTGTCAAGCATTCTGAATGATGTGCAAAATCTGCAGCCATTTAGGGTTTCAAATGTCAACGATGTGTTTTAACTCATTTTTGTAAACAATATTAATAGCTATCAGTTTCTGTCCGAGCTTAATGATCAGACTAGAAACAAAATATTTAGTTGGAAGCTAAGTAATATATTTTTGTATAAATAAAATATTATTTTATCTTTTGAAAACTTTATTTTAGGTGCATCATAAATGTCAAAAACTTTTCCTAAGTGCAGCACAGTCATTTGAAGTGTACATTAAAGGAACAACTTTTAAAACGAAATGCGGAACAAGTTTGATATGAATATTTTTTCTGTAGACACCACATTTCATGTTTTAATAGTCGTAGTTACAGCCGATGTCAAATATACCAGCATCACAGAGAATAATGCGTTGTTTATTGAGCAATTTAAATAAATCCCTTTTAAGTTTCAGCTGCCCGCGAATTTACAGGCATATTTGATATGTAAATTTACATATAATTCAGAATTAAAATGTTTTAGTATTTTTTTCGTTTCACCAATTTCAATCAGGGTTTTCAGAATCTTAAAAAGCTAAAATACGGATAGTTCCACGACCTGATGAAGATATCTTGTATCCTAAGTAGAAGGCTTTCGATGTCTCTCCTTAACATAGCAGCACCAACAAACGTAAATTTATAGTATATTTTATCTTAACTAATATATATTTGAAGAAACTAAATTGATAAAACATACTCTGAAATGCCAAAGTTTAGCGAAATTAATTTTCTGTTGCATATCAAATGTGGAACACAATTATACGACTATATGGGCTTTAATTATATGGCCTTATACTTAATACATATAACAGAATTATATAATTATATGAGGCTGTCTGGATTTAGTGCCTCGAGTAAACGCCTGTACAACTCAACCGGTACTGGATGACTTGCAAGAAGTTTCGTAATTTTTCCGTATAATGAGTTAAAAAACATATTGCACAGCATTTGAATTGAATTTCATAAACATAACTATACGTTCATATGCACAACACTATTATAATAAAAGCAGTCATAAATCATCAAAGTATATTTTATGAATGTATTAAATAGTAGCTTAAGTTCTGATTTTCCGTGATGGTTACCATTATAATACTGAATATACTGATGTAAAGCAGACAACAAGTAAGTTAACACGATGCGATAATGCTACAAAGAAGCTTAGGATTGTAATACATAAATAAGAAGTATTTTTTTAATCTTTTGTTTTCTTTCGTGTCTAAAAAATCATCGGTATATAATAAAATATTCATAACTCATTATCCGTTTGCTACACTTATTTTATTAAGATTGATTTAATTTCATATTCATTCTAAGTTATTAGTGGCAACTTTATCATTTGTGGTTATCACCTTTGCTAAGTTTGTGATTTAAATGTATTACGAAACAGAAACAAAATCACAAAAAAATCCATTACAAAAGAGTGACTCAAACATTGAAAAATTATATCGGTCATTTATTTAATAATATAATTATTTAAGTACTTTAACCAGTTTTAATCTGTTATTTTAAATTTTAATATTTTAAGAGCATAGCACAATTATTTCTGACTCAAGAGTTATTTTCAAGGCGGAGAGAATTTCACTAAAATTAACGGAATGAAGCATAACAAATAAATTTCAAAATTCCACGAGGAAAAACGTACAGTAATGTTAAGCATTAAACTATATATTTTAGTATTATGCTACAAAAATGAAACTCCTTAATGTTAATCTTTTAACTGTCATGCCCGAGATTATCTTGGGCACAGCACTGGTATTCTCGGATGTGACATTTTCGAACAAAACTTTAAAAATTTTACCCATGTACTTCAAAATATCAATTTTTAACTACTTAAGTATATTTTATTTTGTACTAAAAATTTGATTTTTCCAATTAAAAAATTTGACAATTTGTGTACCCAAATCATCAAAATAACTTGACAGTTAAAGGGTTAATTAAATTAAATAATCAAAGTAAAAAAGGAAATTAAATAAGTTGTTTACATTTTCTGATTTGATAGACTTTCATTGATTTTTTTTTTTTTTTACATCATCCAAGATTAAAAATCTAAATCTTTTGTATTAATTACCTCGTGCTTGGAAAATTATATTACCTTAACTCCGATAAATGCTCAAATGAAAACGAGCGTGATGACTAATGATTAAGAGAAAGTGTCGTTCTTGAAGAGAGAATTTCTGGAAGGAGCATTTTCCCCACTGTTTGTTTCTGGAATGCCCGACAACCTGTATAACACGTGATCGAGATGCCTAAAGCGAATGCCATGTACATGATCGAAAATTCCATTTTGCCGAATTGAAATGGGATTTGTTTTGGTATGGATGGTCACAACAAAACAACACGGTTGGATATCAAAATCAGATAAGTCCATTTATTTCAGCCAGTCTACAGAAGGCCGACAATATTGAAGCAAGCCTTTTGAAGCACAAGCAGCCAAGCGATACCATTAATATAGCATGTTCAACAAATTAATACTCAAATCAATAGTGGAGGTGATTGCTCTAGCTATAAGTAAATGTACTGGAACTATAGAGGAAAAATTTCATAAATTACATGGAAGAATGAAGATATAAAACTGCAAAAGTTGCAATTGTTATGAAAAAAAATATCAAGATTTGAAAATTTAATCTTTAAAAATTTGATGAATATTCTTGTTATTGTAGACTTTCAAATAATGAAATTCAGAAATCATGGAATTAATCAAAAATTTTGTGTTCATATGCCATAAAATGTTGTCGTGTTTACTATGTTAAAACATGACCTGTAAAATGGCCTCTTGATTTTAAAATTCTAAGTAATAAAGGTTGAAATTTAGGTACAATTCAGCAGAGTGTAACGATATCTAGCTTCTTGGAAACGCCATAGACATGAAAGGTAGAAGTGAGTATAAGCTATACCCCTCAGGTATCCGCCGTGCGACTAAAAACTTATGAAATATTCCCACCCTGTTTCCTTTTGGGGAAGGAGGAAAGAACTATTGCAATAACAACTACGATATGATACACTTTCTGCTTGTTAAATAAATTATTTAATTCAGTTTAAAATGGCCTTGAGGTTTTACTATGATGCGCATGTTTTCTGTCTTGAAATTTGTGATTAATTTATATACTACATAGGTTAATATACTTATGTAATAAATGCTTCTAACAAATAAAAAAAATTCCGTATTCCGAAAGCCAGTAGTAATAGACAAAGAAGCAAATGTTGTTCAAGGGGATGGAATATAGTATTATGTTGTTTTTAGAATAATTAAATCATTCTCGTACAGATATAATTTTTCCTAACTTTTCAAGAAACTACTGCCCTAGTTACTGACCTAAAATTACTACTTTATTAAATCTTGCTGTTACTTTTATATTACACTGAGAAACAGGACAAAACGTATAGAAATGTCTCCCCAAATATTTTTGGCCAAATTTCAACTTGACCAGCTACATCCCTCGCATTATTTATTTGTTATGTTTGAGACGATTTTGTGGCACTTTGTATAATTGTCTTACAGAGTAACTTTGGATATAATTTTCTTACTGTAGCTAACTTTGAGAAAAGTGATATAACCTCAATAAATAGTTTTACATATGTATCTTCGACATACAATAAGTTAAACATATTCATTAAAGCTACAGCCACTATCAGGTAATATTTGAGTCTTAAGCGAACTTCTCAAATAGACAGAGGAATAATATATTTCTTCGTTTAGTTTATTTGGAAAAAAAATAATGCGACAACTTCATATCAACACAGCTTGATACTTCCTATTCATCTTGAAGCCTCGGACGGAAATGTCACAATCGTAATGCCATTTAAGATTATTTTCTGACTTTCTGTAAGTGATAAGAGAAAGAGAAACCTAGCTGACACGCATCAGTGAATCAAATTATCTGATAAAGTGCGTAGTTAAAATATGAAGCATAAACTTCTCTGGCTTTCAGCATATCCGTAATTTTTAAGGTCAAAAAGAGAGTAACCAACACTTATAGTAAGCCGCATTTGAAAAAGTGTTGATAATTACGTAAAATTATATTTATTTTAAAATAAGAATGATGAATCTAAATTATAGAACAGCAGAAAAGTCATTTTACTCAGATAACTTTCAAATACAATTTTTCAGTATCTACAATAAACAGGAAAAGCATAAAACGGTAAATCGACCCTTGATGACTTTGCAACACAATCTGTTTTCAGTTGCCTTTTGGTAAAAGAATACCTTTCGTATTTGGTACAACAATGGCATTCGGATACTGTTAGCTATAAAATTTCAATCAAGAAAAATATCAGTGAAAATGCGAAGATAAAAATATCATAAAAGAATAGGAAAAATCATTTTTATGTGTTAATCACTGACATTAGTGAGTGATCTCAGTGTATGAAAATATGTTCAACCAAGCGGAAGAATAGGACGTTTTTCTAAGTTCAGATAGATCACCAAAAGCAAAATTATATACACAGTTTGAACGAGGAAAAAACTGGATGAGCCATTCACGTTGGATCTGGTTTATCTGTTAGTAGCAAAAGAACTGATAATATAGTACTTCTTCACCTAATTGCGCCATTATAGGAAAAGTTACTTCTAGCTAGCTTCCAATATATTTTTTATTGCAAAGCGAAAGTACAGGCTTATTTTAGGTACCTTTCTCAAGCAGTAATCATTGAAATTCAAAATAATTTTGTTTTTATTTTTGTATTTCCTACGTATTGCGTCGGACAGGATGATGCCATTAACCATTTTTCTAAAGCAAATGAGCCGTCACCAAACGTTTTCTATCGAATGGGTTACCTGCACCCAGAAAAATGAACACCCAGTAAAGGAATGTTAATGAATTTCAGCATGTAACAAATACTTTTCGAAGATAATAGAAGCATCATTTCCAATCATACATCTAATGTATCGGGCTATTTCAGAGAAAAAGGTTTTGATAACTGTTATCAGAATCTCCTTCATGACAATTTACGTAGACAGAGTTAATGCCACAGTACTTTAAAAATTTTAGTTTCCGAATTCTTACTTTTTTTAATCATGCTATCAAGTTTAATGAAGAATCTCATCCATGTTATTACAGAAGATTTTAGGAAATCTTTGTTGCAGTTAAGTTCCTTTTTAAAATAATAAAACAAATTATTTCGCAATTTTTAGACCTTTAAATAGCACATAATTAAATTTAATCCCAAAATTTAAAGTTAAAAATTATTACTAATAAATTGCTTTTTTACAGTAAACACGGACTTAAATATTGACTGTAACGTGATATATTAACTTAGATTTTTAAATATGAGTTGAGAGTTTCAGCGATTATGTTGATAACAGTTTCATTTACAAATTATTCATTAATATAGATTTTTAAAATTTGTGTTTAAAACTTTACGTTTTAATACATTGTCTAGGAAAATTTATTGTTATAAATAATTTCTGTCATAAAATAAAAATCCAAAGTTTTCCTAATACTGAATGCTGTTCTTTCCAGTCAAACGCATAAGAAGTGTATACTGTTGTGTTGTTAAGAAGTCCATAATTAAACTCACTGCTAGCACTAAAACTAGCACTAAAACTCAGAATTAGAAAAAAGAGCAATTTTACTTTGGCTTTCAAAATTTGCGCCACAAAAAAGGTTTTAGTTTTGCCTAATTTTAAATTTTACACTGGTCTTTTTCTTTTCCAATATGATTAGTACTAAAATATTTAGTATGTTATCAGACAGTTTTGTTTATTAATTATGTAAGCATTATCGCCTTCTAACGTTATTAAAGCGCATATTATATATTCATATAACAAATCCTTTTGTCAACTTATTGTAGTTAAAATTCAAGTCAGAAAAATAGTTATAATTATAACCAAAATCTATCTATTCTTCTATTCATTATAAACGAAAATATTTATTCTTCTATTTATTATATACGGAAGTATTTATTTTTAACCAAAAAATCATAATTTTAATATATGACATCTGCTATAATTTTATAAATGCCATTTAACGGTTTCTCCTATTTTATATATTCATGCATTTTATGTGGTCACGAATCATTAACAAATTTTATTGTACCTGCAATTATTGCACAGTGCCCCAGCTAAACTCATTACTCGTAGAAATAAATATAAGTAATGCTAAAATAGGCAAATTGCTTTTAATGATATATTGCTATCGTTTCCTAGTACACCCCTATTATTTTGATTATGCAGAACATGGAAGTATAGGTTCCATCTGGGCTGATTTTAGTTTTCCAAAACACATGAATGGCCAGCTAAGTAGGGAATTATTTCTTTGTAAAAAATCAAAATTCAAAATTTTCAATATTGAAAAGTCTTATTCTGCATTCATTATTTCTGAGACTTAAAACGGAAAATGTTGATTATTTATGGAAGAACAATTACGTAATGTAAAAAATATACTATATCGGAATGTTTAAACACTTGTATTTTTACAATGCATTTTTTGATTTGAATGTCTTAGAAGAAATGCGTAGTTGCACGCAAAGAGACCTTCAACATATAAGGTATTTCTCCCACTTTCCTAGCGTGCCTTCGTGGTGTAATGATTCTGCACGCTGGGCCGGTATTCCAGAGGTCCGTGGTTCGATTCCCGGCGAAGGCGGTTGCTCGTTTTTCATCTCTCCGGCTTCCAAAAAAAATCCTAATGTCTCTACAAACAGATTTGTAAACCAACTAAAACGTTATCTAAATATTCAGTTTTAAGTAACTAATTCTGTCTTTGGTCATTTATAGAATAATAAAAACTCTTGATGGCTAACGTGTTTAAAATCTTTTCTGAGTCTCAGATCGTTCTTTAAAACTTGAAAAGAAAACTCCAGTCTTCGTATGAGTAAACTAAAAGGTAGCATTTTAAGCATCAAGTCGATTTCATAATTATCTTCCAAGGTCTTAAACTTTAAATGGTAAATATAAATTATCCGAGTTTCCACTAATCAAAAACAGATATAAAAAATAATTACTGACAAATATTTAGATACATTTTTGGTGAGTTAAAAACGACAAAACTCTCTCTTTGTATTAATAATGCCTAGGACACTAAGAAAATCAATGAAGGTCTTTTGGCAATCCCTAATAATGAATATTTGTCATGGGTGAGGAATACACTGTTTATTAATTCCAAAAATTTCTCATATCATTTAAGCTTATCATCCTAGATATTAGTATCTCAAAGCCATGTGAGCGACCAGCGGCCGAGCGGTAAAGTCGCTGAACACTGGTAGTTCGATCCGGTGCGTGAATTCCGACGAACGGGTCAGCTGTTTTCATAGGTATTGTTTAGAAAGCGTGATAACATTCAAAAAATAGTCTACGTATTTGGTTACTTAAGGAATATGCTCATTTCAGTAATTTACAAAATATCTTAGAATAGTTTTAGTTCTACACCAGTGGATTCAATCTTTCTTACCCCCCCAAGCACCCCTCCACCGTTTCTGGAAGATCATTCCCTCTCCCTTCCTTTCCAAAAAACGGAAAATACGCATACATGTATTTAAATTTAGATAACTTTTTAAGTAATCCGTAAATTAAACAAGAAAAAGTATAGAAAATGCCAATAAATACCAAACTCGAATAAAAGTAATTTTTGTTTTATATTCATAAACTAAAACTAAACACTTAACAGGTAAATAATAGGATAACTGCATTCCCCTTTGTAAACTGCGAGTTACCCCAGGGAGGAATTCCTCCCTAGGCTAACTGCATTCCCCTTTGTAAACTAGGAGCTACCCCCAGCAGTTCTCTTGTCTCTTTAATTACATTGTAGAAATTCCGTTATTAAAATCCATCTGCCGTCAGCAGTGTTACATATTATTTTACCTTTATCTATTATGTTAGCGGAAGGAAAGTTTTCTGTATCTGAAATAATGTCATAAACTAGTTACGACAATATACTATTCCTTTTGCCATCGTATCTTCGTTTTCGAGCTGCAATATAAAGTCAAAATATATATATATATTCAAACAAAAATAATATTATTAATGTTTGCAATCAGTTCCCATTATAAATAACATGTATGATTATTATGTACTTTCATTAATATGATTGTAATTAACAGTTGAATTAAAGTATGGAATTTATTTAAAATATTGTAATAACTTGTTTAAAATTTAAAATATTATATTTTATTTAAAATATTATGTTTACGATATTTAAAACACATCCAGCAATGCATTTTTCATATATTAAAAAAAAATAGAAGTTAACTTGTTCATATTGTGAGTTGTCAAGAGAAAGAGGAGCCTTCTGCTGTTTACCTTATCTCTATAATTTATTATCTGAATGACGGTCCGAAGTAGTTTCATATACTGAAAACGTGACTCTACCTTATTTGCGTGAACTCGAGTACACATAAATCCACTAGCTATCAATGATAGGGAAGCAAAAATTCTTAGTGAACTTTGAAAAGATAATTATAATGCATTATATCCAGACAGATAAATGCATTAAGACATGAAACCGCACTTGAAACTCGATAGCCTCTGTGTGTTGATGATTGGTATGTTATATTCTTCAGCAGTAGCACAAATTTCTACTTACTAAAAAATAATTGTTTCCAAAAATTATTTATTATGCCATATATTAGGTTTAAAAAAATATCTGCTTTACATTTCCTGTAGTAGTAAGGGAAAATATGAGTGTTGTTATAAATTAAATTTTTGTTTAAGCATTTAAATTCTTCTTCTCTTTGTTCCACGCGAAAGAAATTACAATTCATCGGTTCAAGTATTATTCAGCAAACATTCATTAATTTATACTTGAAAAATTAGTTCAAAAAATAATTATTTTAGGGTGGGACAAAAAATTTAGTTACAATGAAATTAAAATTTTTTTCTCCTAAAATGATAAAATACTTCATTCACAAATTAGTTAAATTCTCTTGTAGTAAAAGCACTACAACAGAAAATCTTAACGAAGGAGAAAAACACATTAACCACTTCAAATAAGGTTATTTTTGGCATGAAAATAAATGGTTCACATTTTCACCTTCATTTTGTTATTCATATGTATAGCAAAGGAACATTTTAACCATAAATTATTGTAATTTAAAATTCTCTAAACATTGTCCGTAGTTTTAAAAGGTGTTAAAGGCTTGTAATCTATATTAAATAGGTAAAATGCATTCTTTTTGCTTATTCAGCAATTTTTGGAACATAAAAGACAGAAGAATCATTTGTTTTGCCAAAAGCTAGACGAGTTTTACCCACGCTAGAGAAACTCACGAAACAAAAATTTGTAAACTGGATACAAAATAAGTAATTTAATACGCGTTAAAATATTCTTTTAAGATAAAGCGGATGTTAGCACAATTTCAGTTAATAATCCTTCTTTTTCCCTAGGCTGCAGGTTTAAAACTTTTTTCTCTTAAACGATTATTCTTAACATCCGTTCATCGTCTCTTAAGTCATTGATTCTTCGCTTTTGTGGTCTTTCGGATTGGTGCTTAGGCCATATGATGTTTACTATTCGAAATGAAACATTTCTCGATATAAAATAATGATTGGGGAATAAAATCAATAGAGAATTTGGCAAAGATTCAATTATTTAATAGAATTAAAGCAGGATTTAAAAATTTTAAACTAAGAAATTTATTTATTTCAGCTAATTATACCCCAGGGATTTTTAATAGGATAGCTAATTATACCTCAAGGATTTAAGCTATTAATTTCATCTTTGAAAACTTATTAAAATGTCGAATATATTTCAGTAGAAAAAAGTTAAAAAAAACTTCTGAAAATCAAAGGAAGGTGGAAAAAAAACAATTGGACTTCTTTCAAACGTGGTTAAGACACGCCTGCAGTGATAGCATCAAAGTTTCAAAAGCAAGCTTTTAAGCATGATTTTTTTTAATGATATAGAATTGCCTTAAATAAAACTATTCTTCTTTTAATTTAATTTTTCAATTCTCAGAACTTTTAGATATCCATGTAGTAGAAAATCTGGTTTAACAAGATGCAATTTTTTACAACTTAATCATATTATCATATGATAGGTTTCGTTTCCAATATTATAAGATACACGTTCAATAGCTGTCTTGTTATAATGGTCTTAGAATAAGTAAACAGGTTGAGGTCATCCTTTTCGCAATTACGCTTTCATCACTTTCACAATCATTTACTTTTAGCGTATGTAAAAACAACATTTCTTCCGAAACAATAAACGTAACTCACAGTTACAATAAAATATGAAACAAAAAGGTAAAAAATTGCTTTTTTTATCATAAATGCCATCAGAAAGCATGAAAACTGCGAAGGAGTTTCCTACACTGAATGCCTAAAACAAAAGGAAAGATATTAACTAATCAACTGCTGCAAAAACACAAAATTTGATTTTAAAATTTATGTAGCAATCAAAATAAATATCTTCAGGTAACATCAGTGAAGGTACCTTCACATTATAAATATACGACTTCAAGGAAAAGAATGTTAAGATCAACACTTAATTTTAAATTACAAACACACAAGAAACGTCCTTTCGTTAGTAAATAAAGAAAAATAAATGTTTATTTAAAAAATGTTTCGCGTGTATATAAATTGTAAATTTATCTGCAATTTGTACTTTTATTATACTTTCACTGCTTTTTGTATAATGAGTAAAATTATCGGAGCAGATAAAAGCATGAATAAATTTTTAAAATGTTTTTCTAAATGCTTTTGTGAATATCTCTTTTGGCTTATTCTTAATTGCTAATGACAATGAATGTTATTGTAAGGATCTGCCTTTTTACTTTTTTGTTTATTTTGCGTGTTCCAGTAAGGTATTATTTTCCTAAGTTGTAATTTTTAAGCTCGGTTGGATAATTTTTCTAGAAATAATTTTCAGTTTTAGACTGAAATAGTTGCCCTTATATTAAATTTCAAGCATTTCACTTTGTTTAGGTTCTACTATGCCATCTATAATTCCAATTAGGACTGCTACGATGAAAGTCTAAGAACACTTGTTACTTCATACATGTCATAATACCGTGCAATATATTTAATTTTACTGATCTCTCTGATTTTTCTATGACTGATTTCTTGGATACTCCGTAAACTTATTTTCCTAAAATTACAGTTGATCCAGTTATGTATTCGCTGTTGTTTACAGAAATATAATATAGGATTTGCCTTTATATATAACCTACTTAACTCTTAAAAATTTTGGAGTTTTTCTTTCAGGCTGTCTTAATAGCATCAGTTAGTGAAAATAACACGCCATATTCCGAATAATATGCAATGAATTTCATAAATAACCATTGTAATTGCAAATTTTGGGGAAAACAATTTTATTTCCTAAATATAGCTCCAGCCGTCACTTTAATTTATGTAATTAACAGCACAATATACTACACGAGTTTCTTTTTTTGCTTCGTATTTTGTATGCTTCAGTCGCGATTTACCGTGATCTTCCTGCATTTTGTTAACCCTAGAAAACACTGGAGAAGAAACCCCAAAGAAAATAATGTAGTGATGAAATAATAATAAATATGTTGCATAAAATTATTCACAATTAATTAATACTGTAAATGATTTCATAATTGTTTAGAAAGATGTATCGTTATATCATATTTTCCGCGACATATCAAAGATTGTCTCGGAACCCACTGCTGGGCCGAGATCCACACTTTGAAAATCACTTCCCTAGGCTATGTAAATTTGTTGATCAGTTTATATATTTCCTGGAAAAAAATCTTAATATCTCACTTGCAGTAAAAGAAGCCCATTCTTTATATTCATCATAGCGTTATTTTTAAATTCCTACTATTAACTCACACTCTCCGTATATCTTGTTCAAATTTGTAATTGTTAATAAAATACTTTTTATTCATCCACTCAAGTTCAAATGCATTTTTTTAAAATTTGTAGTGGATGACACTTAATACAGTTTTTTCCCACATTAAAAAATTTTAATTAATTTTTTTTTTGTGTGTGTGTTTTTGTTTCTTTGTTGATATAAGTAGGAATTGCCTTTAAAAAAATTCCTTAAATTCCTACTATTAACTCACACTCTCTGTATATCTTGTTCAAATTTGCAATTGTTAATAAAAATACTTTTTATTCATCCACTCAAGTTCAAATGCACTTTTTAAATTTGTAGTGGATGACACTTAATACAGTTTTTTCCTACATTAAATTTTTTTAAAATTAATTATTATTTTTTTTTTGTGTGTGTGTTTAAAATTTTCTTTGGTGACCTAAGTAGGAATTACCTTTAAAAAAAAATTCCTTAAATTCCTACTATTAACTCACACTCTCTGTATATCTTGTTCAAATTTGCAATTGTTAATAAAATACTTTTTTTCATCCACTCAAGTTCAAATGCATTTTTTTTTATTTATAGCGAATGACACTTAATGTTAATACAGTTTTTTCCCACATTAAACATTTTTTAATTAATTATTTTGTGTGTGTTTATAAAATTTTCTTTGTGGACCTAAGTAGGAATTGCCTTTAAAAAAAATTTTTATACTACTTGTTAGTTCGTTGCTTCTGTTCGTATTCATAGATCTTTAAAAAAAAATAATATAAAACCATCAACAATGGAGGGCCTTGCAATTTTTTAAAGATAGCTAATTTTACGGTCGATGACTATATATGTCATAAACTGAAGAAATAAGGAAGAAGAGGTCAAACTGACATTAGGTGATAAGACCTGGTCGAAAACAACTTTGAAGCCAAATAACCCATTAACTCAAAACCCTTGGTTTCGAAGATGATTTTAAGTATCCAAATACAGCACAGCCATTCGCATTTTATGACTTAACCTGACTCGAACTGGCACAGAAGAAAAAAACTTAAATGAATCAAAGTTCAGAGTATCTTTATTGTAAATATGTCAACCTTCTCCTCTTTACGATCGTCTAATGACTTTGTGATCTGCATAACTTTTGGGGTGATTAGCATTAGTTTGGATGAACAAGACCTTTATTTATCATGTAGATTTCAGATAAATAATCACAACAAAAGACATTTGTTTACTAAAAATGCACCTCATGAGGAAGGTAAACTAAGGGTGATATCTTAATTTATAATTTATAAAAAAAAAAGATATCTGCAGTGCAATTTTTTGCTTTTACATTCAGTGTTTTTTTGCTATAAAGAATAAAATTATCTAAACAGATAAAGCATGAATAAATTTCAAAAATGCTTATCTAAATGCTAAATTGCTTTCTACACATTTATTAAATTAAAATTTGTAAATTTATTCTAAAAAACCTTGAAAACTTAAGAAAAACGATATGTGAAACTTCTAAACATAAGACTTAAGTAATCAAATAAAAAGCAACTTTTAACTCAGAAAGATTTTGATTTCTTAAGAAATAATACATACATCCAATATTTTAGTAAAGATTAACGACTTTTGTAAATACAGTTTGTTGTTTAATCGGTAACTTTTAAACACAGGAGGATTATGTGCCTGAAGAAAAAGAAGTCTTCCTGCAGGCCTTTTTGAGGAAGACTGACTCATATTCACATTACGCAGGGAGAAAATCACGAAAAGCCCCACACAAACGAGTCATTTTAATGAGATTCTAAGCCGAGTCGAAATATCAGTGTTCAGCAATGTTATCCGCTTTCTTAGCGCTCTCTAGAGCAGAGCTTTATAAATACAGATTTAATTGTGATATAAACTCACTATATGGATTATGTATGGGTAAAATTTATATGGGTACAGGAAAAGTCTACACGGGGTAATATGTAGACACTATAGAGTATATATGGGTAATATAGAGGAAAAACCTCGAAATTCATTCTTATACAGTATGCAGTAAAACCACATGTATGTAAATTTTGTTATCTTTTTATGTATACGATTAACATCAGCTAAGTTGAGTTTTGTACTTCGTTTAATTATTTCATGCTGTTCAGGCAGCAAATGTATGACCAGTTTTGCACGTAATCTTTTTCAAAATATCTTATATATATATATATAATGTTATATATAAATATTTATACGTAAAAAAAAATTTCTTTATTGAAACAATCAGTTGAAAGAGTAGTTTTAAAAACTAACTGAAAGAAATAAAATATGATCCAAAAGTTTTGATATAAAGAAATTTAATTTAAATACGACTCTTCAAAATGAATTCCATTTCTTCGATAATGAAATACACTCATCGTGTTAAATAAAAGCAAAAATAATATTTTTGCTTTTATTTACCATGATCGAATACTTTGTTTAGTAATCTTTACAATTTGTCTTATTCTGTGTGATTTTTTTTTTTTTTTTTTTTTTTTTTCCAAATTTGAGAGGAGTTTCGAAAACTGATATATACTTTTATGTTCTTTGCAGTAAAAGTGTTATCAAAAAGGTCTGCATAAAAAAGGCTGTGAAAGCCATTCGTAAGGCCTTAAAATGCTGCTTAAGAAAAGATTCACGAAATGAAGAATTTTAGACCGTAAATCTTTTCTTTCATTCTGAAGTCTTGTCCTTAAGTGCGATCATGAAAGTACTTTCAGCTGCAGTTAGATAATGGAGCGAGTGAGCATAAACATTTAATAGTTGTTTAATTAACCGCATTAAAAGATCAAGAAAAAAAGCGTGAAAAACAAGCGTTATGTATTCGCGTTTTTTTCTTTTGTTTTCCAGCTAAGCTTTAACGAGGCTTGACCCCAAGGAAAGAAGATTCCATTTGAAAAATTTAACGTCATGTGCACTTGATTGGGTAAACAGAATAATGCAGCTGCAAATTATTTGTGTATTTTATATGGGCACTTAAAAATAAGCAAAAAAAAAAAAAAAAAAAAAAAAGAATAAATGTCAATGCCATAACAGTAAGAAAGAACAAACAAGCGAATTTCAACAGGGTTTCTTTGTTCTATAATCACACAAGCACTTTCATTTATAAGTGTGTTTAAATTCACTGAGTTTTTTTGTGTAAGATGCACTGTCATTGAGTCTGGAATTTATTTTTGTCTTATCTGATAATTTTATTTTCACGAAATTTATTAATGAGGTTGCAGTTGTAATTTTTAAAAATGTTTAGTAATTATGAATAATGATTAAAAATTTCATTAAAATTGTACATGCGAGGATGAAAATAAATTTTAATTAAAAAATATGCTTTCAATATATTCGATAAAATTAATGAAGAAACACTTTAATATAATGTACATTGGATTTAAACCTGTTGCATGGATTTATACCATTCAATCTGAATAAAAAGCATTTGATTCTTTCTTAAAATATTTATATTCTAGGGTTCCATATTAGAAGTTGTAAAAGCAGCTATACAAAGCACAGAACTTTAAAACTGTCACACTCTTGTAACTGTAGTACGCTATATACATTAATTTTATCGAATATACAGACACCATGTTTTTTTAATCAAAATTTATTTTCATCTCCGCGTGTAGAATTTTAATGAAATTTTTAGTCATTTCTCATAATCACTATATATTTTTAAAAAGTACAATTGCGGACTCATTAATAAATTTAATGAAAACTAAATTATCAGATAAGATAGTCAAAAACAATAAAATAAATTCCACACTGAATGATAGTGCAGCTTTCACAAAAAACTTAGTGAACTTAAACGAACTTATAAATGAAAGTTCTTGTGTGATTATAGAACAAAGAAACCCAGTTGATATTCGCTTGTTTATTCTTTCTTAAAATCAAGTACAAGAATTTTTTATAACACATACAACCTTAAAGTTAATTACAAGAAAGTTAATAATAATATAGTTAGCGTAAACATACAATGTTTTGTGAAGTAAAGAATAAATTACCAGAAAATAGGTCTCTCTTTAAATCTTTCTTCAGATTTTACCTTGATTACAAATATAAGGTCAAACAGACTTCGAACTTAATTTAGTTAATAATTAATTAAATGCATCTTTTCAGGCGGTAACTTATTGATCGATATGTCGCTAAGAAGATTAGTTGAATTAACGTATGTTTTTTAATAATTTTTCAGGCTGTCTTAATAGCATCAGTTAGTTCTTTCTTTGCCATAGAATTTACTAAAGGCTCTGCTTATATATTTGACCTATGCCAAACATTTTCTGGTGGATTCAAATACGCACCAAACCAAACCAAATACAGACAGCAGGAAGGCTTCTAAAGTACTTCAAAGCATTTACCTCACACCACGATTTTGATGAATGAGAACCGAGTTTGTCAGTGGTGTAGCTACATGGAGGTAGGAAGTACTTTCCTACCTCCATGTATAGCTACAGCGGGCGGTCCCCCGCGAGCCGCACATTTTTATGGGCGGAATGTTTTTGCATGAAACATGATTTTGTAGGGATTAGTCTGACGAGTCCTCGAGACAGTGGCAGAATGATTAGATTCTAAATTTTGATACGGAATTAAATTGAGAAGAAAGGAACCCTTACTGTGAATAAAGTATTCTAGGAAATTGCCATATGATTTTAATAGCTACGTACTTATTTTATACTTTTTCATGCAAATTACGTATACTAATTACATTATGATCACGCTGACATTCATAAAGAAAAATGCCTCGTTAAGAGCGTAATTTGTCAGAGATTTACTTCCGTTTTTGCACGGGAAATCGAAAAAGGAGCGTGGAAGGTCAGTCTTTTTGGACTTCTCCAGTTTATTCTAAATTATATATAAACTCCAGAATAAATATCATAATACTAGTACGGATTTTCCTCTCCATTTCTGTTAGTGTTGCTAGCTGTGAGAAACGTTTTCTAAAAAAAAAATAATTTAAACAGTATTTAAGAATTGCAAATGTATACTTTGCATTTAGGAAATACTTCTCTATTGTCTACATAAAAACAAGGGCAATAAAATAAACTTCTATAATCTCACTGAGAATTTTGGGAGCAAAAAAAAACAAGCAAGAAATTTCAGCCATTTCTCCGATTGTTTTCATTGACGAGACATAAGATCTGGACTTTTTCTTTTAAAATTTAAGCATAGCTATTTAAAAAACAGCGCGCTTTAAAAAACATTAATGTGTACATTTATTTTATATTTTAATAACTATTTAATTAATATAAATTATAATATTATACCTTATAATTTTTATGAATATTTACATCTTTATTGTACTTAATGAAAGATATCCCTAAGGCCAAATATTTCGCATTTTGATATGTATTCTATACAAAATAATTTCTTTTTCTGTAATTTGCATAATCTACATTTATTCCACTTTTTCATATGGTATTAAAATTTTTCATATGGTATTTTCTGTAGTATCTTAATGTAAAATAAAAGTACGAAATTACAAATGTGACTGAATTTTCAGATGCATGTAATATCGGGCAATAGGAAAAAGAGTGTAAGGTATGCAACTGGTTTTACTGCATTGCATAACCCTGCCCCGGGAAGGAAAAACTTTGTTTCTTAAAAAATATGCGAATGGTAAATCATTGTAGGAAATAACATTGTTCATTATTTTTTCCTGTACATTTCATATAAAATCGTTAAGCACTGGTAATTCGACCCAAGTTCAAATTCCGGGAGCGAGCTGGCTGTATGCGAATTTCCGTACTTTCTTCCATGTGTAATATAAATACGAGCCCCAGCCTGTCAGGCAGATGGCCCTTCCATGCTTTGCCATAATCCAATTAACAAACAAAAAAAAAGTAATTCTACATTTCATATCTAAAGATATGTAGCTCATATTCTGCAGTATACGTTCATTTTATAAATATATTAGAGTTTTCTTTTTTCATGAGGGTTTTTTAAACCTGCACTGAAACCCGGAAAAGTTTATCAACCTATGCTGATTTGATGTTCTTACAAAATAAACAAAATGATCAAACTGTCCTCAGGAAATAAGATGTTAATTCATCTAAGCCAGAAAATCGTATTGTTACATCATATTAATAAATTGCATTTGAATTCCGATGTGATTTTAATTAAGGTTAATTAAGCGGGTGTTTTTTTTTTGTTTTGTTTTGTTTTGTTATTTTACCATACATAAACTTCTTAATTTAATAAAAAGAAAACATGAAACAAGAGGCACTAATTCCATTCAGTTATGCTTTTCTTTTCGTCATAGTTACGAATTACGTTTAATTATGCTTGCCGATAATCCCTTTTGAGCTCGGAAGTTGTTTATTTGATGCCTCAAGCGTTCATTCTTTTTAGTAGCATATTTTTCTCTAGGGGAATATTTTACCTCACGCTGGCCTGCAATAATTAATTATTTATTCACGTAGTAACGAACGACCACTTACAATGATCTGGAGCTGAAACTAGTTGGCTTTCTCCAGATCGTGAGTGCATCATTCGCATGTAAGTCTATACACATTAATCTAAAGCTGCAATATATTTTTTTTTCTCATTTGTAAAATTTATCTGACGAATGTCTGGCTGGTAAATGAACTGTCACTCACGGATATCATCCTGATAGGAATAATAAGTCGCTTTCGAGTCAAAGTAATATGAAAATATTTAATCTGAAACTTATTTTTAACATGTAAGTTCAGAAAGTAGCAAACACATTTCTAAAATATTTCTGAAGCTTCAAAATTTTAGATTGAAATTTGTATATCCAAAAAAAAGGTATTACACTCTAGTTGCAGATGCTTGTTACTCATCTTTGCTGTGCTGATTTTATTCTTAAAGGCTAAAGCTGAAAAGGGAAATTTAAAAAGGAATTAGGAAACAAAAATGGCATTAATTATGTCAAAGCACGTGAAAGGTACCTACTTATATGGGTAAAACATCGGGGTGGGTTATTTAAATTATGACAAAGCACCCTACGTCTGTCTGCTTTAAGAGATGGATGCCTTCGTGGGGGGGGGGGGGCATTTTTAAGAGAAACTGGCTCGTCTTCACATTACTTATGAGATTTACCACGAAAACTCCCAAGCAACTCGCATGGAATTTGAGCTACCTGTGCTCAAAGATCTTATCGCCTAGCCGTTGGTAGGCGAAACGTTTTGCATTCCTGGCTGCTGCTGAAAGGTAACTGCTAACAATAACTTGTAAATATCCATGGGACTGTGTAAATTTTTTCTCTGTCAAACTGTACTAAGAAATAGCCATTTCCATTCCAGTCCTATTTTTATAGCCAAATAGGTGAAGACATTTTACTCTCCTTTTTCCTCTGTAAATATATTCTCTTTCTCTGGATATATATATGTGTGTGTGTAAGATAAAAAAATATGTGTATCAAAATTATAATTTAAACTAATAAAAACTTTAATGCTGCCTCTTTGTTTTAAAAATCGCAATAACTTCTCTGGATTGCGTCATTTCTAGATCATTCTACGGCCAGCGCAGTTCTGATGACGTAATAATCGGGAACTGAAACGACCATCGTATTTTTCTCTTCGTGTGGTTCCATCTTTCATAACTACGCACTTCAGCTTCTGTCTGTGATGTGCTTGGAGGCAATATCGCTATGCTGCTTCCTATTGCAAAAATATCAGTAATGTAAATGTTCTTGAACAGGCACGAATAGGGTGCTAAGGGATCTGTGGCCACATAATGTCAATTGGCAATAAAAATGGAATTAAAAATCGCCTCGACTGCCAAGTTTTATTTACGCAGTCAACACATTAGCTTATGACGCAATCAGAATACTTACTTTTCAATGTAGGATAACTACGCAATCAACAGTGCTCCGTCTTTTCCCATGCTTTTATTATAACATATGTATAATTTAAAATATTTTGCTTTCTTGCTTTCTTTAATGCTGTAACAAATATCATCTGTTGTTGTTGTTACTTATCTTACTTGTCTGACAGTAACATCAGAACAAGCCCACGAAATTCATCGTGGTAAGGTATGCAAAGCTACGCTTATCGTTAGCAAGAACCTTGAGCACCATATAATTGACATACGACTTTGCTCAGTTCCACCCTCAATTTTGATAAAGAGCAGCCTGGGAGGGATAGGTTCGAGGTTCTCTTACCCTCTTTTCTTACCTCCACCTCTCCAGAGAACTTTCGGTTCGCCGTATATTCAGAGTGCCCCTTGCACCCCCCTTAGCACACACTATACATTTACCAACAACCATGCCTTCTCCGGGATTCAAACGCGGGCCCTTCGCTAACCACTATCCCGGTTGAGCGGCTAAATATCATCTTAATGAATGGAAGTTTATGAAAACAGAGACTAACATAAGTAATTATACAAATTTAGTTGCGGCCGAGCGGTAAAGTTGCTGAACACTGGTAGTTCGGTCCGAGTTTGGAATCCCGCGAACGGGCTGGCTGCATGGGCGTTTTCGTGAATTTCCCCATGTGTAACGTGTATACGAGCCAGTTTCCCTTAGAAAGTTCTCCACGAAGGCATCCCTCCCCTTAGGCAAATAGCCCTCGTGTGCTTTGCCATAATTAAATACACACCATTATACAAATTTAGCTATTAAACGCAGTTTCAGTATAGATCTTCATGTGCAGATCTAAAAACCCGTTCCATTCACCACCTGGAATATGTATTAGTTCCTTCTACAAGCGCCCTTTTTAACAAACTCTTACGTTGATAGAAACCTATCAATAATAGTTAACGAAATGTTCAGTTAAAGATACGACCAGATTTCAAAGATTTAGTAGTTCACGTTTTCGTTTAAAAAAAAAAAAAAATAAACTGCGTTTAATCCCGGAAAGATAAGATGACTTCCCGACATTCGAAAATAATGTATATAACTTTCGCGTGCGGTTATAAGTATGCATAAATGCGCATGAAACATGTATTTGAACATTCAATACTGCCTACCTGTATGATACCCTTATTAACATTCCTGGCATATTGCCTGCGCTATAAAAACTTGAAAGCAATCAGGTTTCTCCTCAAATTGTTAGTTTTCTTTCGAGATAGCAGCGATCCTGAGGGCAATGCTTTTCACTAGATCGCTGTCGCCCACGGTTTGTCTCATCGTTTGTTTTCTTGTCATACAGGAAAAAAGTGCACGATCTGTCTCATAAAAGAGAGCATATTTTTGGGTTCTTTATGTTTTTTTAAACTATTGCATGCCAAACACGAAAAAGGTGATTTATGTTTAAAAAACATTTTTATAGCTTTATCAAATATCGTTAAAATGTCTTTATAGAAATGATTCTCATGTGCATAGGACATATAAATTTAAAATACATTTATTCTCTGTCACTGCGGGTTTCTTGATCAAAGACTAAATGCTGGCTCATGTCTGAATATTTACTATAGGGATTTCTTAAACAACGTTATATAAATGCGAACTCAAAGTATATTTATTTACTGTATATTTAATTTTGTATATTTTCTGTTATAGGACAAAACGCGAATAATAAATTTTTCTAAAATGATGTATATTCTCCAACTTAACGCTCCTAGGGAGAAAGGTGCTTTTGTCATCCATCCATCCACCATAAAATTTTTTCTATAGCAAAATTTTTTATAAAATACATCTCGCTCCGATTAGTCATCTCAATAAACAAAGAACTAAATAGAATGATGTACTTGTTTATTTACAATATTTAGCTTGAAAACAACGGCCGAGCGGTAAAGTCGCTGAGCACTGGTAGTTCGGTCTGAGGTTCGAATCCCGCGAACGGGCTGTCTGCATGGGTGTTTTCGTGGTTTTCCCCCTGTGTAACGTGTATATGAGCCAGTTTCCCTTAGAAAGTCCTCCACGAAAGGCATCCCTCCCCTTAGGCAGATAACCCTAGTGTGCTTTGCCTTAATTAAATACACACACATATTTAATTTAACAGTTACCAGCAGCCCACTTTGGCGCATCTGTAAAAAGCTGTGGCACGCTTTGCCCATACCGGAAAAGATACTGACTTAGATACAGCAAAACGTTTTTATAACTTTTACACAATATTAGAGGATTCTAAATTTCGCTGGTTGCTGCTGTTTTAATTTAAGTAGTCTTTTATGCTGATGAATAAGAAAAAAAAGGGGGGGAATTATAAGCATGCTTTATTTTATTCCAATTTGATCATTTTAGCAGTACTACAAAAGTTCAATTTTTTTCCCTCCTTAATGCGTCGTGCTTTTATATCGAGTTTAAAAGGAGTAAAAAATATTCGTTTGTCATCCGTGATTAATTCGTATCTTTCTCCAGTCGAGCGGAGCCTACCAGCGACCGAGCTGTAAAGTAGCTAAACACTAGTAGTTCGTTTCAAGGCTCGAATCCCGCCAGCGGACTGGCTACGTAGTTTCCTTTAGAAGTTCTCCCACAAAAGCATCACTACCCTTAGGCAGATAGCCATCGAGGCTTTGCCGTAATCCCATAAAACAAAAACCAAACTAGTCAAGCGATCGCTTAATTCTTTCATTAAGTGTTTATATATATATTACTACAACAGATATTTTAAAAGTTGCGCATTAAATAACTGTGACAAGAATAATTTGTTTCTAGAACATTAAAATCTTTTTAAAGCCTTGATTACGAATATTTTTCTTTTTTTTTTTTTTTGACGCCCCCCCCTCCAAATAAAAACGGGAAAATTGTCTTGTATTTACATATTTTTTTATGCGATGAAATAAGTGTATTTACTATTATTTTATTTCACAAGTGTATAAAATGAGTATTATTAAAATTAAAGTTTATCTGATTACAACAAATAATTTGTATTTCATGGTTCGTAACTATTATAAAATTCTAACAACCTGATTAGTTGGAATATCATAATAGAATTAGAGAAGTGCATCATATCCGGAGATGAAGTCGTAAGGGTACTAACGTATTATAGCAACCACCTTAGTAGAAATTCCCCATAACTTCAGAATACACCAAACTCTGGTAACCACGCACATAACAATTAATTCAGGCAACCATACGAGTGGCAGATTATTCAGATTCCAACGTCGCCACTTTCTTTTTCTTGTATTCAAAGTTCCAACGGCTTTTATAGAAAATTATGAATAAATATTTTCTTAAACTTGGTTTTGAGATCTATGCTTGTAGGATTTTCCTATAATAGAAGAAAAAGAGATAAAATTTCTGCAGGAAAATTAATTTGGCTCAAAATCGTTTAAGGAACAATGCTTCGGATTCTTTCACAAAGCGATTGCCACAACAAAAACAAAAACCCGTTTATAACTAGGTTTACTCATTTACTTTTAGAGTAAACATATAGCTGAAACTTAGAATATGTATATGTATGTAAATATATAGTTTTTTACAATAAAAATAATACTTGTTTTGTCCCGTCAAATTTACCAAACTGCTCCAGGGTGGTTGAGATAATACTTAAATTACCGCCGTAAGTGTCTGTTTGCAAATCAAAAATGTCGCCAAATGGACATCAATATCCAAAAAATCTGATGTGTACACCACATGATTTCCTTGTACGGAATATTAAATTATACGCATTTTTCTTGCATTTCATTTAAACTTATTGGATTGAATTAAATCTACTTCGCCGACAGCGCATAAACCACAATAGAATAAATGCATTCTTTAAAATTCACTCTAGTATTTGTTTACCATAGCGACACTCTGACGCTAGATTCACTTAGCAGTATTAATAATTATATAGCAGTTAACTTATATAATAATTTTATAACGGAAACTAAGTTAACTGTTATATAATCCAATAATTATATAACTGTTAACTTATATATTTCGTTCATATTATAACTCATGAGGCACAAAATTTATATTATTTAAAGAATAGAATTATCTAATCGTTGCCACATGTTCTATTCAAATACTACAATAAAGCTAGAATGATGTATAAAAAAATTAAGCAAACATAACAAAAAAGAAACAGTTTTTCACAGACGATTGAGTATTTCTCATTTAATTAATTCAGTTCTCACTTCGCGAGAAGGCAAAAATACATAAAAACTCAAAATATCTATATTAAAAATTACGAAGTAAATCTTAAACACTTATTTCCTCGAAAAAATTCCAGAAAGAATTAAGCATGATTTAATTGGCAATAATAAATGAATGCGTTATCTTTGTTGTTGCGAAGCTAAGTTTCTCTAGATTGCCAACAAATCCACTAGTCTCCTGTTTCAAATGTAAACATCAATGGCCGCCATTAAAAAAAGGCTTAGCGGCACTTAGACAACTTTAAAATTGTTGATAATTCTAAAAATATTGCATACAGATTTACTAAAGGCATAAAAACCTTAACCGGAAGATAAAAACAACATAATATAATCATTTTTAAAGAAAAAAATGTACAATTTACAAACATATAAGAGTAAAGAAACTGAGATCACTGAGCCGGGTAACAGAGTGGATATATATATATAAATATATTTATATACGTTTGGTGCGGCCGATCGCAACCAGAATACGAGGTGCACATCTACATGTTATAGCAGTCCTATATACAAAATTTCAACGTCCTGAGACTACTCGTTTTTGAGTTATGCGAGATACGTACGTACATACGTTCGTACAGACGCCACGAAAAATTCTCTTCAGAATTAATTTTAAAGCAGTTTTATAATTTTTTTGAAGGAAAAGAGTATTTTATTCTGTCCTTACGTACTTACGCAAAAACATTGTTAAATTGCATTCGGTAGCGGTCAAAATGGATATTTTCGTTGAAATATGCTGCCTGAAACTTTTCGCGATTACAATACTTCCTTTTTACTTCGTACAAGGAAGTAAAAATCTTAGACTTTATACCCCTCTTTTTTTTTTTTTTTTTTTTTTTTTTTTTTTTTTTTTTGTCAGGAAGTACACGTTTAAAATTTATGTATAAACTTTATAATTCAGGAAAAAAATTATGGGCTAAAAAATTGGGGACAAAACTGCAAATCTGAGATGAAGTGGTTATATTTATATAGCTTCAAAAGTCCTTCATTTCGATGAAAAAAGCATTAATTATTTGTAAAATAAAATGACTTCAGAAGGGCAAGATTTAAAACTTGCAGATATCCTGCTTCAAAATTCTTTAGTTTCAATTGTTCGGTTTGCTTGATTGTAAAGTACTAAAGGTCGGAAAGATTTTATTGTTGTTAACCCTTCGCAAATTTCATAATGTAACACATTAAACTACATATGAAAAAAAGGTACGCTGCAATTAATTCCTTGCTAATAAAAGCATTGTTCATAAATACGCAATGATTTTCGGAATAGTTAAGAAAGTATAACTTTTCCTTTTCTGCGTCGCTCTGTCAAAGCAGGATTTGATTCGGTATTTCGCCAGAATGTTTTTGAATAAAACGTTATCGTCATTCTTCGTTACTGTTGTTGTTATTACTTGTGCTCACTTGTCTGACCGTAACAACAACCCAAGCCCACGAAATATTTTGAGCAGCTTTGAGCACCTTTTACAGGTGACAGTGCGATTTTGCTCAGTTCCGCCCCAGCTTTGATGGAGAGCATCCCGGGGGGGGGGGGGAAGAAGGCTATGAGGCTTCCACCAAACCAATATCCATCAGTATCCAATATAGGCGTCACTATCCAAAAAATCTTAAAAGCGGAGCCCGTTTGTATACGTAGTTACAAACGGGCATTTGGCTCGCCGCATACTTAAACTGCCGCCATGCCGCACCGACACTATAAACTTACAAACATCCATGCCGCTTTCGGGATTCGAAACCCGGGGCTTTTGGCACGGAAGTCAGCGACGCTAACCACTATACCGTTTGGGCGGCTTCTTCGTTACTGAATGGGTAAAAGGGGCATTTTTTCTCGTATGAGAAAAAAGTACGGTCCACAGCTTCATGAATTTTCTTTCTTTACACCTGTATTCCCCACACTGTTCACTTCAAGAAAATTTACTTTACCTCTTTGCTCACAGATTAATTATCGGTTTGTTTATTTATTTTGTTCCTGGGGCTTTCGACAGTCCTTTATATTTTAACCAATGCATTTGCCGGGATTTTAAAAACTGAAAGCTTTCAAAAAAAGAAAAATGAGTGAAGAAAAGAACGAAAGGAACGCAAAAAAACATGACTCGAATTCGAGGGAATTTTTAAGAAGTATCGCTTGTGTAAAAATTAGTCCTCTAATAATATTGATCGCAAAATTGGAAAAATAAAATAAACTGGTGTAAAGCAATAAGAGCCACTACGAAATATTATCATTGTCACTAAGCCTTGTTTTTCCTGATAATGCAAAATTAAAATCTTCCCTTCCCCATAAAAAAGGAAAAGGAAAAAAAAAAAAAAGAACTAGCAGAATTACACTAAACAGCTTTATATGGTTGACGCAACCGATGGCCGTGCGCGAACGGTTGCTTGGAGAAGCGGAAATCATGCTTGGAAAGGCGGAATGGCGCGAATTTGGACGCATAAAATTTTTGATAGGTTAATAATCCAAGATGAATTTCACGCTTAACTTAGAATCCGATGGATGAAAATATGAGTTCTTCAGGCCTTTAAAAAGAAATAGAAAAATCTCATATGCTCAGTAGATGACCTTTCATTCTGACACGAAAAGCGAGCATAGCATGTAAGGATTCTTTAAGATTATGCTGATGCGCAATCAAAATCTTCGGTAACGTACAAAAACTCCGCACCACATTTCAAGTGAGCCGAAGTTCACGTACCAGAATATTAGTTTAATTGTGCATACCAAAGAAATTCTTTCAGTGTAATGTCGCGGTGTGGAAACCGAAAAATGAGCTTTGCAAATCCAAGAATCTATAACGATGTCTTCATAGCTTAAAGATAAAGACTGCGTCTTCTACGAAGATCATTTGAAGAGTCCTTTTCCACGCAGAAACTCACCAATAAATATCCGCTTTAAAAATCAGTCAAAGGCGGTGCATCAACCGTCTATCTGCCGCTCGTTATAAAAATGTCAAGGAGAAATTTTGGAGAGGCTGCAAGTCAAGTGTGTGAGTCACTGGCTTTGTTACAGCTTTTTGACTCTTGAAACAAACCACATAAACTTGACATCCCTAAGAATGTGTGCGTGTTTTGTTTCTAAACAGATGCCTGAGAAGTGAAGAGACCGTTCAAGTTTAGGACTGTAATAAAACCCGTATGATTTATTGCTCAAACAGTGGTGTTAGTTGTCAGAGGACAATTATTTTTGACCCACGCTCGCTTTCCTCGAAAATAGGCATTTTCGAAAATTTATTTTCATTAAATGTTAAAATTCTCTGGCATTTTACAAGTTAGGGTTATTTTTTAAGTAACACATTATAAAAGAATTGCATTCAGAGAAATAAAATGTAAACTAATTATGTAAAAATTTTCCGAAAGAATAAAAAGTTCAAAAACTTATTTTTTACAACATATTCG
The DNA here is from genome assembly GCF_044657685.1 of Stegodyphus dumicola. Classification (NCBI taxonomy): domain Eukaryota; kingdom Metazoa; phylum Arthropoda; class Arachnida; order Araneae; family Eresidae; genus Stegodyphus; species Stegodyphus dumicola. The sequence goes on along the minus strand of NC_140780.1, from coordinate 22,874,358 downwards.
CTTTTTATTTTCTATTAAAACCCCCAAAAAATAATAATAATGCTGACTTAGAAAAAAAAAGTTGCTGAAATCGTAATAAAACTATAAAAAAATCAAAAAGATGTTAAAATGAAATGCTTAGCCCCCATTTAATTACAGCCATCAGACATGTTGGTACATTAATACTGCATACATTACTTGCAAGTATATTTCCTCAAAACTTTTACTTTAGAAATTTTGAAGATACACAGCAATTTATTCCTTCTTTCGATTTAATAATTTGGTTTTTTTTTTTTTTTTTTTTTTTTTTTTTTTGGTTTATTAGATAGATTACGGCAAAGCACTCGAGGGCTATCTGCCTTAAGGGAGGGATGCCTTCGTGGAGGACTTTTTAAGGGAAACTGGCTCGTATACACGTTACACACGGGGAAAACCTCGAAAACACCCATGCAGCCAGCCCGTTCGCGGGATTCGAACCTCCGACCGAACTACCAGTGTTCAGCGACGTTACCGCTCGGCCGCTGGTGGGCCCCTCAGTTTAATAAAGCTATCACTATGCATCCCGAGAAGAATAAAGGCAATTAATAAACGCTTCCTTTTGAACAAATAGGGGATTTTTCATTCATATTTAAGAAATATACACTTTATAACACGATACAACGAACTGCAAATACTTTTTACAGGAAAAGCACCTTTTCTGCTTTATAAACGATGTGTTACTTTACAGTTCCTTTTCCTGTGCCCTACGATTTGTCTCCGTATTTCATCTACATGAGCCCCACCAGTTATCGAATGGCTGAAGCCATCAGGTACTCGTAGTTCGTACGGGTTATGTTTCAAGCCAAGAGGCCGTTTCGTGGTCTTCCATAACATATACACGACCCTATTTTTCTCCTAAAGCTCTTTTATTAAGTGGGACCCCCCCAGTAGTAAAATCGCTGAACACTGGTAGTTTTGACCTGGGTTCGATTCCAGGTGAACGAACTGGCTACATCGGCATTTTCGTGGTTTGCCTTCATGTGTAACGTGTATACGAGCCAGTTTCCCTTAGAAAATCCTCCAAGAAGATATCCCTTCCCTTAAGCAGATGGCCCATAGCCTAGTGTGCTTTTCAATAATTAACTAAAACATGATTTTAAACGGCCTGGCAGCGGCCGAGTGGTGAAATCGTTGTACACTGGTAGTTCCGGTGGTGGCTCATTTTCAGACGAACGAGCTGGCTGTACGGGCACTTTCATCAGTCCTCTACGAAGGCAGCTAGCCCCAATACGCTTTTCCATAATAAACCAACGAAAAGACTTTTTAAACAGGAATCTTTGAATGCTTTGGCATATAGTAAAAATAATAGCAAAAGCTTCATTGAATTTCAAACGAAAATTCCAACAACACCATATCACTTTAATTATATTAATGTAATTAATATTTTACAAAAAATGCATTGAATTCATCTTTGATAATGAAGTTGCACCCGTAATATTAGATTCCGCAGTTGGAAGAAAATCAGCTGTCTTTCTGGTTAGCGCATTAATCCTCCCATTACATGCATGAAACAATTATCCTGATAATAATCTCTGTCATCAATAATTCCGAAGTAATTGGTGGGAGATTAACTTAAATGGATAATTAAATGCATCTACAGCTTATTATTGTACTTGTTCTAGTCTTGCAAAAAACATTATGTTTAAGTTTGTAAGAGTTAAAGCATATAATTCAACAATGGATTTCCGGTAATGCCATGTACAACTGAATTTCAGAACCTAATGCATTTAGTTATGCGCTTTTATCTAAAAGCTACTCAATTTTAGATGAAACTGAAGTTAAGTTCTTCGAATAAGATACAATAATAATCTATTTACTGAGATTTGCTTGATTAAAGCACAGAAGCTGCCTTTTAAATTTTATTGTTATTTTATCAAACTTAGCTCCTTATTAGCTGTCAAACCCAGCTCCTTAAACCTTAGCTTGTAAAAGAGGATGAAAGAAATGAATACATTTCTTCTGTAAGCAAGAATAAATATATCAGATTTGGCTGTTAGTATCTGTTTGAAAATTCTAGATCATAAATCACTTTGCATTTGTTCTAAAAGTTATTATCAAATTGCCGAAAGTTTGTTCAATTTGTGAAATGTAACAGTTTTTGAAAGTCACCAAGATGTCAACCTAAAAATATGCAAGATGTCAACCTAAAAATAATTTCACGAAGCGTATAAAATTTTTTATCATTTCTTATGACTGGATTCTTTTAATACTGTTCTTTGTTATTTTAACATTCAGTTCAGGGCTTAATTTCTAAAATTAGAAGTCCCGGAGCCCTATGGAAGACCGTCAGCAAAGAGGAACAAAAGTAAATAAATTACATAGACTATTTAAATCATTAATAATTTTAAAATTAAATAGTTAACTATTACGAAAGTAATTATTATTTAATTTTAATAATTAGTATTTGTCAATTATTATTTACTTAAGGGTTATTATTTAATTAAATAAAATTAATTATTATTTAAATAGTTAAATAATTAAAGATAAACGTAATTAAATAATTAAATTAAAATGTAAAGAGATAAATTAAAATTTAATAATTAATAATAATAATATAATTTTATTGCACAAAATAAAATTTTCGAGATCAAATTTCTAGTGAAATTTTTGTTCAGTTAAAAAGAAGCGCTGGAGCCTTCTCATTTAGGGCTCCGGTGAGCTCCGGCTAGAATTATGATTTATCCCAAAAACTAAGAAGTACCGGAGAAATTTAAGCTCTGATTCAGTTACAGTTTCATCAATTTTCTTAAAAGAATTTCCTGTTATTATATTATGGGCAAAACTGTGTTCAGAAGGTAAAGAGTTCTGCCTTTACTCAATAATTAGTTACTATAAAAGTAACAGCTGCAAGTATCCCAATTTATCATAGGCATTTCATAGTTTTTCTTATTCACAAAATTAAAAAATAAAATCCAAACCAAAGTAGTCTTCCAAATGAATGTATAAAATTTTTTATGAATTACAGCTCTCTTAAAATTAACTTAAAGAATATTACTCAAATTCACCATCTTCAAATAAAGTCTTTTGCTCTTTTATAATTCAAGCTCCTTACATGCAATTTGCAAAATAGCTAATGTCAAGGTAATTTTATTGATCAATTTGTATAACATGATTCCGTTATCAAACTTGCAACTCTTTTGGGAGTTACTGCTTCGTATGGCCTTCTTTTGGCAATTTAATAATAGCGTCTGAGCATCGTCTAGTGTTTCTCATACGTGAAGGTCGTTTGTGACTAATGGTAGCATGCTTGTTAACTAGCATTTTGATTAATTGGCATAATCAATTTAGCGTAATTATTCAGAAGCTTCTGTATTTCAAAGAGACCTTGAAAGGGGCGGGGCCTAAATGCCTTTCAAAATACTTTGCCTTTAGTTGCATTGCTTAAAATTTTGATCCAAGTGGTCATCGCTTTTAGTAAGATCGCTAAGCTAAAGATCTTACTAAAAGATGTTTGCTTTCATTCTTTAGTTACACATAATTAGTTTAGATAACGTAAATCTTAAATAGAATATTTCTTTGCCTTTTGCAGTAATGCAAATAAGATAACTGATAATAATAAATAGAAATTGGGTACAATACAATATCTCAATTCGTTGTCCCAAACTTTCAAGTATTAACATTATGATTTTTCGGCGAAGTTACAGCAAAATAAGTTCAAATACTAAATTAAAACTATAGCAAACTAGAGTAAAAAATTTATAAATTAATTCAGATTTCTTGTAATTAGGGAATAGTTTTACATAAAAAGATTTTTTGGAATTTAGTGAAATTTTCCTTATGCGTATCACCGAAGATTTAACTTTCTACACGATTTCCAGACACTATGCGCTTTATCTTGTTTCTTAAAATAACCACAAGTGCAGGTATAATCATTCGTTTTATCAGTGGAAGCAAACGTGCATTTCATATAAATGATAGTTACCCTCTGGGCAAATTTCCAGCTGTATGTAGTTGGACCAAAAAAAAAAAAAAAAAAAAAAAAAAAAAAAAAAAATGCAATTCACATGCCATTCTAATTCGTAGTCATATTGTCTCAGTTTAGAAAGGCTTAAAAATAAAGTAAGAAAGATAATCATCAACAACAGAACTTATTGATAAAAATTTTCCAAGGATTAGGATTGGAAGTTTCATGGAGGGAAGAAAGAATTCCTTTGGAGAGTTGTTAAAAGGATTTTAGAGGTAATTAGCGGTAATTTGCACTAAATGCGTACCTTCCTCTCGCAACCACATGATTAACTTTAGAAGTCCTGTTTTAAACGCGAATTAAAGCTTTGCGTATTAACTTCGATATGTTTGTGATTTGCTATTCTCTTCATGTTTTCTAGGATTTACCGAATAATAAAACGAAAACTATGAGTTTTTTAATTGTTAAAAAGTTTACAATGTTCCATTTCTCATGCAATGAAATCATACATTATTAAAAAAAATTCTGAAAAGCAGAAATTTTTGCTTGATATCCTGCAACTATAAACACTAATGTAAGAAGAATTCATCGTGCTTATTTCGTTTTTTACTTAATTTGTTTCATAAGTCACGGAAATATGTATCGTAAAAAATTGTTTTCTTAGTTAAAATAAAGAATTTATATTTTATGCTTAATAAATATTTATTGTAAATGAAATATATATATGTAAAATATAAAAAATATGATAGCTTTGCTCTACGCGAACAGGCAACCTCTAATTAACTTTCCGCAATTTAGAATCTCCCCCACCAGACCAGTACCTTTGAGAACATTCCAGCCTATTACATAACAGCTAGTATAAATAACGAATGCGCGCCATTTTGCTCCTCTCCTCCCTGTGCTGCTAAAATCTGTGCTGCTGCTTTTCTGCCTTTCATTGTTCAAAGTATGACGCAGTAAATTTAAAGTAATCTTATTTAGTGACGAATATTGATCTGTTTCTTGAATTGAAATAAAGCATGGAGCTATAAACTTAAATCATATTGTGTCGTTATTGGATGCCGCCTTAACACTCAGCCACAATGGAATTCTGATGTGACCACGTGATTGCCGAGCTCCACTCATGTGCCACACAGCCAAAATATCATATATATGTTACGGTAAAACACCGAAATCTGGAGAATGTCGACTTTCACCGGTGAATGTCAACATTCACATAGTCTCTTGGTGTATGTCCGAAATATTTTCCAAATACTCTTATTTCTGACTTAGACCGGTAAATGTCAACATTCACCATATACTAATGGTGAATGTTGAACATATAACAATATTATATTTTCTTCTCCGTAATTCAGTAATTAATAAACGCACTTCCGTAATTAATAAACGCACTTGAGACTTGAAATAAGAACTTAAGAACATGAGAACCTAAAACACACAATACATTCAAAATGAGAAAGGAAAATAATAGAAGTTAAAAACTTACTTAATTATACAGTACGTTCTAAATGAGAAAATAAAATAACAGTAATAAAACACTTACTAAATTATGTGATTCAAATCTTATTTATTGCAACAACTTAAACTATTATGGCACTTTATGACCTCTCTTTTCAACTTTCACCAGAGCATATCTGTGATTGTCGACATACACCGGTGAGGGTCCGAATATACAAGAATGTAGTGCAATATTCGGTCTTTCACCGACGTATTTGGTGAATGTTGACATTCTCTGGTGAAAGTCGACATTCTCCTATTTCGGTCTTTCACGGTAACATATATATATATATATATTATGATATTTAATTATACACAACTTGATCGCCTGTAACATCATAATAAAACTTAGTATGTGTCTCAAGACAAATTCGTCGTAACAGCAGGAAACTGATTTAAAGCAAATCGGATTCCATTTACTACAGTAAATGCAATCACGACTGATTTAATTTCAGCCAGGCAGTCGCCAGAATTAGCCTCTGGCACAACAGAAATAACCGATACTCACCAAGCACCTTAAGTTGCCATAACCTACCGAAACTCCAAGTACTGTGAGATAAGACACAAGTACCCAATATATTATGTCGTTAATGTTTTAGCAACTAAGTTTACCACATTTTTCCGGATACATGCAATATATTTTTGCCCTGGAAGTATAACTTATTCACGTCAATATACATTTTACAATAACAAAATGACCGATTGAACATGTCCAACATAAGAGAGCTTAAAGAGAAAATTTTCAAACCTTTTTTGTGAGCTCATTTATGATGTACATTAAATGCTTTAAATTAAATTAGTTTGAATGAGTACATTTGATTTGACACATTCACGAAGTAATTAATAAAAATTAAGTTATTAAATTAGTATAGACAACGATAAAATTTTAATACAGTTTTTAATGTCTAAAGAAAAGCTTTCTTTCAGGTTTGGAGCATTTAGAGGTACAATTTACTTCTAAAGATTTCAAAATTTCACCAAAAACGCCTCCTTGACCTTTCATCAAATTTGCAGTCATGCAGTTAAGTTATCAATCATTTTTTTTTTTTTTTCGTTAGCTGTTTCTTATTAGCTACTTATATCTGTTTATGTTTGAATAAAAACAAACAGCTGCTGAGAATTAATTTGAGTTTTATAAAAACTACCACTTTTTACAACTGTCAGAATGATATTTTCATTGTATTTGGTAAATGTAACTTCTGTGACACTATGTGACACATTTCATCATTTTTAACACACTTCACCTATGTTATGTATTTAACTTGTTCTGTTATGTACTTAACTGTCACAGGATGTATGGTTTGGTTTATGAGATTAGGGCAAAACCTCGAAGACTATCTGCCTAAGATAACGGATACCTTCGTGGAGGGCTTTCTAAGGGAAATTGGCTCGTATACACGTTACACATGGGGAAAATCACAAAAGTGCCCATGCAGCCAGCACATTCGCGGTATTCGAACCTCGAACCGAACTACCAGTGTTCAGCGACTTTACCGCTTGGCTGCTGATGAGCACCACATGTATTATTTGTATTGCATAAACATGAATGTAGCTCAAGCCATCATTTTGTGATAAGATGGGAAGCCCTTACGTGTTTTACCCTGATCGATTAAACAAATTATAACAGATGATTTTCAAAATTCTTTGTTCGAATTTTTTCAAAAATTAAGTTCAGTTGTGTTTAGGCTTTCACATTATCTGTCAAGTTAGTATTGCCAGAATAATAAGTATTTTTATGTGAACTTTTGTAAATATTCATACTAAAAAATGCACTAAGTGAAAACAAATAATCAGATAAAGGAACACTTTATTGAAAATAAGCATGATAGTACCCAAAATAATAAATGAAATAACTGCAGGAGAAATATGCCAAGGTAGAATTTACGGTTAAATTTAGAACAAAACGAGCAACCTTTAATAGGCGTTCATTTAATTTTAATAATATTATCAGTTTCGAGGGCAATCACATATATCCCTTTTCTTCTGGAGCAAAAATATTTGCTCTTGAAGCAAGTAGTATGTCTGATCACCTCCAAGCCCGCTATGTTTTATTCAGATTCTACGCGAGTCTAAGGCTGGTTTTTTTTCACCTAATTGTAGATACTCGAAAATTAAAATTTCACATGTACCCATTGATTTAGTTTCGCTTAAGGAATCTGTGCTTTTGGGGATCCGGAAACAGCAATTTGAAGTTTTAAGACCTCTCACAACAACACTGAATCACTAAATATAATAAATCGGAGATTTTCCATTATAAGACAACACTGGCTAAACAGTTTTCTACAGAATGATGCTATATGAACCAAGGTTGTACTGGTCATCTTTAAATTAAAATGAGCTATTCTTAAGTCTTGTAACAACATTCTTGTTTTTAAAGCAAATACTGCCAATGAAAAGTTTTTGTAAGTATGTCATTCTATTTATTTCTTTGGTTATTGAAATAATAATTAAGCTAAGCTATATATTTCTAAAGAAAACCTTTACCTAGGTTGGAAAGAGCTGAAAAAGATAGCACGTTTCTGGCTGAACGTATTACATTGAAGAATATATCTTTCTAAATAAAACTGGTCCGTGTTGCCCTCCAACGAGAACCATCCAATCAATTTTTACATTTTCTCAACTACCAATTTACAGAGACTCAGCTATGAAATTTTTGCTATTACATATTTTTAAATGAGCAGTTTAATGTTTTAAATATTTTTTTTCAAAGACTTTGAATATTTCGTGGTTGAAAGACCTTATATTGTTATCGCTGAAAAGATTAACAATGGTAATGTGATAAATAAGATTGAAGCAATATTTCTTTATTATACTTTAGCTTTTTGTTTAACACAATAAAAGTGACCGCAAATTTAAAAAAGTGTCCACTTTATTTCGATATTTGATACGTTCGATTTCCGCCGTAAATTAAGTTTATCGCATTGTACAGAGAAAATTAAAATGGTAATCCTTCAGATATGCAAAGTCTTCGCTGATGATGCAATAATATGAAATGGAAAAATTAGTTCTAGCCCTCCCTGTTATGTCCGTAGACATGTGATATTACAAAGTGGCATTTTGCATGTGACGGAAATGCAAACAAGGAGTAATAATTTCTGTAGATAGAAGCAGAGCACGCCATGTGTATTCTTCCGTATTCTTTTGTGCTAAGTAAGGTCAATGAACAAATTAGAATGTATTTCTAATGGCCCATTCTTCTGATGAGAAAATGATACTGTTGCTAAAACAATAACATTTCATTCTCTAGGAGTTTCTTGAGATAAAATTTATCCCTTTTAGATCTTCGTAAAAAAATTCGCTAGTCGCACGAAGATTATCTTCAAATTGAGATCTACTTAAGACACCATTACTGATAACCTAACAAAATAGAATTTCACTTTCTGCAAGCAGATCAACCGAAGTGTAATATTTTATTAGTGTGAAAGTAGTTTGATATTTAGTGTGAAAGTAGTTTCATATTTAGTGTGAAAGTAGATACATTGTCTTACTAGGTATGCTAAATCAAACGGTATTCGCTTATTTGAATGAAATTTTTATTTAATACGAATTTTATGCCATGAAACCCATGCTTAATTAATATGTATGATCAAGAGACATATTCATATACGTATGATTATGTATGTATTGCTATTTTATTTATTTTATTAAAAAACATGAACTGCAATCAAGTTATTTGCAAAATAAATGTTAAATACGTTCAGTGTGTCCTCTAGTTAGCGAACAGGCAGCGCAGTGGCTGCCTGAATGTAGATTTTTTAAAGAGTCTAAAACTTCCTACTATCCTCTCTCCTAGTTATTTATAAAACGTGAATCATAAGATTTGTATTTAAAAATGTTTTTAAAATATAACTCGTATTAATGTGCTTGTATTACCAATAATAACTTAAGCACATATTATTGCGTTTCACTTCACAGCCACCAGAGTTAGAACAAAAGAAAAATTAATTGCTTTTCTTTTTTCAATGGATTAAATTTATTACATTGCTAAAAAATATAACAATAATTTTTCAGTAATTAATGATTTAAATTTCCAAAGCACTATTTTAATGCAGCTATGAATTAATTGAATTATTTTTTTTTTCCTAGGAATGTGAATGGTCTAATAAAGAATAATAAATAACCTATTGACCTTTAATAACTTATTTCGAAGAATCACATCGTTAAGCTGAGACACGGAAGAATTAAATGATTTAATTAAGCTTTAACATCCTTTACTGTATAGATTTAAAAATAAAGAAGATTAAAAAAAAGGGCTATTACGCCTATCATTTAGCCTGAATAAAGGCTAAGAAAATATTTAAGTTTATCATTCACACGCATACAGCGGCGAATTATCGTGTCCCACCTACTTATAGCTAATTGCTCTGAAGATCGGTTTCTCTTTATTGATTAGAAACCAAGCGAGGGCTATCTGCCTAAAGGGGGGATGCCTTCGAGGAGGACCTTCTACGGGAAACTGGCTTGTATCCGTATTACACATGGGGAGAAGCAATAAAAACGCCCATACAGTTCGCTGGAATTTGGAATTTTTAGCTCGGATTGAACTGTCAGCGTCTCAACTTCCTCAACCTAGAGAGCCAGTTGTTCTGAGAAAAATAAAGAGAGCGAGAGAGAGAGAAAGAGAAAGAGACAGAAAGGAAACGTTAAAAAGTAAATAATGTAATAATAAAATCCCCTAAGCACGTATAGTTATTAACAATTATAAGTAAATATTAATAGCTACACAACAAACAAAACTTCAAAACTCTTCGCGACCCACTTTTGAGTTACCACATTGGCAGCCTACTCTAAAAGATAACTATGACAACACTAAAATAATATTCCACCGTAATACAGATTATCTGTCAGTGTTCCTAATTGAGAAAATTTACATAAAAAATGCTCAGAAAATTAATTTTTGTTAACAAACCATTTATTTCATTAGCTCTACTATTTTAACTGATTTTAAAATATATTTTACTCGAAAACTAACTGTATTAAAGTAAGCAAACCTTTTTTCGCAGTCCCATGCAAAAACCAAAATCTATTAATAATTCAAAATGAAATTATTTGAGAATCATTTATTTATTGTGTATTCCTTATGTACAATACAAATGTATTTATTAAAGATATAGCCTATGTGACTTAAATCGGATGGAAGAAGTTCCTCAATGAGAACATACCAAAAGAAAAGGAAATTCTATCTGCAACTGTATTTGGCATACAAGGTATTAAAGAAAAGAAATCTACGGAAGTCTTTCTTTCAAACAAAGAAGATTTATCGAAATCGATGCCTAAAAATAAATAAAATAAAATTTTAATATAAGTAACTTAAAATATTGATTTAGGAAAATTTGCGAAAGATGATAGCATCAAAATGATTCATAACTATTTATCATTCTTCATATTCGGTTCAACACTCACTTTTAAGACACATAACTATTTATCTGTTTAACACATAACTATTTTAAGATTCGTAACTATTTATCATTCTTCATATTTGGTTCAACACTCACTTTTATTTTAGAGTAAACGTGATCAAGCAAAAGAAATTCTACTTATTGGACTAAAATTTAAGCAAAACATTTTTATACACAATTTTCTGCTTTTTGATCCGGGAGATTTGAAAAATGAGTAATACCCTCACTGAGAAACTAGCCTGGACCTCTCGAATACGCGCCGAGTGTGCTACCGTTACACCACGAGGCCTGCTGGAAGAACGGAGGAACCATCTCATATCTTTACCTCTGGGTATCGTCTCCCAGCCAATTAAGGCTCCACTTTCATAGAGTATGGGTTACTCAGATAGTTTAAAGATCATTACGTTGAATGCTAATTGATCTTTAGGTTTTAAATAATAGAGTTGATAGAGTAAGACGAATTACTTATGATGCTAAATTGGCAGTTGTTATGTAATATGGATAAATTATGATGTAAGCCAGCCACTCTTTTGAATTTAAAGAACGTTCTCGTATTAAGTCGATTAATCAATTTGCCACAAATATTTATTACAGTAACGTAAGCTCTATACTAAAACTTTCATCTACACAGATTAAAAGCTACAACAGACAGCTGAATACTATTATAAAAAGAGCTGCAATTAATACTTTTTTATCATTTTATATCAAAACGCAGAGGGCTTTTCTGAACGAAACTGACTCGCATTCATGTTACACATGACGAAAATCACGAAAACACCGAGGCAGCCAGAATATTCGCCGGGATTTGAACCCAGATTGAACTATCAGGCTTAAGTGATTTATAAGGCTTAAGTGAGATTGATTTGCTGGTCTGCTATCCAGCTAATTGGTGAAGCTCTTGGCCGTTATTAAAGGAAAAGACAAATCTAAATGTGTCGAAAGATTTAGGAAAAATAATGCACCACAACGAGCACAAAAATACATCTATCAGATTCCTTTAGAATGACTTCCACAAAGTCATCCCTTTTCTTAGACAAGTAGACTTTGGGTGTTTCGTCATGATCTGAATAATCCTATTCTTGAATTGAGCCTAGTTCGAATCTTCTCGAATGGTCTGGCTGCATGATCATTTTTAAGTTTCCTCCATCTTTAACGTGAATAACAACCAGTTCTCTTAGTAAGACCTCCAAGAAGACATCAGACAAACAGACCATATCACTTGCTTTTTCATGCTTATGAAAAGAGGTAATGGAAATAGACACAACTTTCTTTCCTTGTCTTCTCATATAAAAGTTTATATTTGAAAAACCCATAAATTTTCACATTTTTTGGCAACAGTTGGAAACCAGTAGAAATTTGTGAGTTTCCAAAACTAAAATATAAAACAATACTGTCGCACAGGTCTGACTATCGGGATTTTTTAAGTTTGCTGTGTACTTTACAAAAGTACTTTTTTCTATCTGCTCACTTACAATTCTAGCAACAGTGGTATGGATTATCTACCTGTTACCTTAGTCAGATAGCCGGTGTCCGCCGATAACATCGCGGCAAAAACATCGCGGACGAAAACGTCGCGGAGAAAACAACGCAATGCGAAAACGTCGTGCTACAAAACATCGTGGGAGTAAACATCGCAAAGAGAAAACATCGCGGTACAAAATATCGTCGTCGAAAATAAAGCAGTTCAAAAACTTCGCAGTTTAAAAACATCGTCGTCGGAAATATCGTGGTAAAAAATAAAGTATCTACAAATCATCGCTTGACGATAACATCGCAGATATGCTTTTTTTCAGGTTTTAATAATTGTAAATGGATATTCACATAATGATTTGTGAGCGCAAAGTGTAAAGAAGGATAATTTTTACTTTCACATTTTTTTTATTAACTAATAAATTTTTGCTGAAAAAGTAAGAAGGAAACTTAAGCATAGAAAACTAAATGCAACTTATAGATTATACTTTTCATGAAAAATTACCAGTGAAAACTTTACAAAAAATGATTTATTAATGGCCTTTGTTAGTTAACTATGTCGGTTTAAAATTCTATTCAATGCTATAAGTTGCATTAATTTTCTATGCTTAAGTTTCTTTTTTATTTTCTCAGCAAAAATTTATTGATTAATAAAAAATATGAAAGTAAAAATTATCCTTCTTTCCATCTTGTGCTCATAAATCATTACGGGAATATCCATGTATAGTTATTAAAGCCTGAAAAAGCATGTTTGCGATGTTATTGTCATGCGATAATTTGTAGATACTTTATTTTTTACCACGATATTTTCGATGACGATGTTTTTAAACTGCGAAGTTTTTGAAGCGCTTTATTTTCGACGACGATGTTTTGTACCACGATGTTTTAGAACTGCGATGTTTTCTCTTTGCGATGTTTTCTCCCACAATGTTTTGTAGCACGACGTTTTCGCCTTGCGTTGTTTTCTCCGCGACGTTTTCGTCTGCGATGTTTTTGCCGCGATGTTTTCGGCTGTAACCAGATAGCCCGCGCCTGCCTTAAAATTTTCAATTCAATGGAATCATCACCAAAAAAAAAAAAAAAAAAAAAAAAAAAAACCTTAATGTAGTCAGCAAAAAACATTAACTGAAAAGCGAATCCACTTCGAATTCCCACTGTTTAATGGTCTTATCCTGTTATCCAATGCCAGACGATGATTTGATCAAAACTGAGATATAATTTTCGGTTGTCCTTTTTCGACTAATTAGAGATACTTTTCCGGAATCATTGGCCTTATTGTTTCAAGTAAGTAAATTTTTCAAGAAACTTTGTCAACTATTGAAAGAAATAAAATTCTAGGTACAGAAATTGTTCTAATGTAATTAAATTCTAAGAAATGATTTTAAATATACAGATTCTTACACAAAGTATATTCATTTGAAATAATGCAAATTGTAAAATTAAAGGAAATCAGTATTCATTTCACAACAAACATCTAATTCATCTTCATATTTTTTTCAAGTTTTATGGTAGTTTGCTTTCACGAAATACAATAACGCTAATGATACATATATCTCCGATTTGTATGATTTTTTCCTTTTCTCTGAACAAGATTTATGATGGAGTTATTATTCGATGAAAGGGTAAATTATTTTAGTATACGCCTGGTGATATTGATTATTATGTATGGATTTTAACACCGAAAAAAACCGTTTCGTGTAAGATTTAAGCAAACATATTTATTGTAGTAAGACATGTAAAAATCATAAATTATGTTGCATAAGTAAACAAAGATTGTCCTTTATTTAATTTATTTATTTTTATAACTGATAAAATAATGTTTATTAAGTAATGTTTCGGCTTTGAAACTACGGCAGAAAATAATTTTATAATACATTGCAAAATTCATTACTGTTAGAATTACAAAATATATTACAATGAATACATACTTGCATCTGAGCAGAGTATTTAGTTTTTCCGCCTTTCAATCTAAACAACTGAAATGCGAAAATAATATGTATCTGTGATATTTGGGATCAGGACTTTAACTAATTATCTTCCAGGTTAAATATTCTTTACTATGTAAGGAAATAAACGTTTGCAATAAAAGAATAGCAAGCATGCTTTAAAATTTCCTTTTTATGAGCGGTAATTGTGTCCATATACTTTGCATTAAATTAATAAAATTTTATACGTAAGTGTGCCTAAAATTCATTTATCTGAAAAAGATGTAATAAAAACATCCATTGCAATTCAAATGAATTTCCAAGTTTGAAAAAGACTAAGGTGTTGGTGTATTTAATTATGGCAAACCACATTAGGGCTATCTGCCTAAGGGGAGGGATGCCTTCGTGAAGGACTTTCTAAGGGAAACTGGCTCGTATACACGTTACACATGGGGAAAACCACGAAAACACCTATGCAGCCAGCCCATTCACGGGATTCGAACCTCGGACCGAACTAACAGTGTTCAGCGACTTTACCGCTCGGCCGCTGGTGGGCCTGAAAAAGACTAAGAAATGTATATATATTATTACACATTTACGGCCCAACAGCAGATGCTTACTGGAAAATATTCGTTAGGGATGCCCAGACCTGGGGATCATTTAGCTTTCTCTTTAAAGACAGCGTTTCCTGAGTACACTACAAGGAGTACAATGATATTGCACCCGCAAAAGGGAGAGAAAGACACATGCATGCAAGCCAAGTCTTGCGCAGGAGTCAAACCTATACTCTTGGTTAGCCTCTGCTAACTACTATATTGTCCTGGGCGGCATTCATGCCTTAAAATGATTTCTAAGTAAATATTTTGTATAATTTAAAATTAAAATTTTTTTTTATGTATTTAGTATTAATTTTTTGCATACTAATTATTGAGCTATTATTTATTCAAAATACGACTTTAATAGCTCTGTTTTTATTTTCTGTCTTAGATATGCATATTACTTTCATGACATTTAGATTTCATAAACTTATTGTATTAAATGTTCTCTTTAATTAAAATTTTTGTCCATTTCACTGTTACCCATTTCAATAATAGTTTAATCTTTCCTCCCCAACCTGTTTGCTGCAGCTGCTCTTTATTCCGTTCATTGCATTTTTATAATTTTCATATTTCTTCTTCTGTTCGCTATATTTTTCACTCCTTGTTTCTTTCCTGAGTACCCCATATCAATTTCCTAATCGATAACTGGGTTTGGGAAGAGAATTCGACAGGTATTTTGGTTGGGAGATCGGAACAAAAAATCGGATGTCTTCGGTAGGGAAAGTGGAAATCATTAACGCAGTGTTATTAAACGATATTAAGAAAAAAACAAGAAAAGTAATTCACGCTTAAATGACTCTTTAACTGACGTGAGGCGGCTGTACTTTACAGCTACACGCCGCGGCAAGAACAGAAATTCACGGTCTTTGTTTTTGTACTTTATTTCTCAGAAACCAGTAAAGTAGCAGACGTAACAAAAAATTATGCGTAACTTAACGAATAAAAAAAGAATGAAATTATAGTTACAGTCCACACTGCTAATAAATAGCCAGACAGAAGTTTTCCAAGTTTTTAATCTCTCACCAATTTGCCGCGGAGTCTATTCACTTCTCAGCAAACAGCTTTCCTCATTTCGCTTACTACAAAAATGTTTTAGAGATTAAGTCACTTTTTTTGTCTTAAAGCTTTAAGCAGAAAAAGAGTACAGTCTTTCAGCTAATCTATGAATTTCGCATCGTTTCAATGCTCCTGTTTAATTTCGTGTCATCGAAATCGATTTTTGATGAAACAGATCAGCAAGTAAGTTACGTTAATCTTTTGAAAGATGCCATTTATTTTCTGGTTCATTTCCCAAGTACCGAAAAAAGAACATACGTAGCTTTATAAATCGAATTCATCTCTGTTATTTTTAAATTAGCAGCTAAATTTTAAAACTTATAAATAAATAGTATATACAGCAAACTTGTTGTCCAATGAAGTCCCAAGCTTATCATATCATCAACATTAACATGATTATCATAGCATCAGCATTGAATAAAAAGTAAACACCATTGGTCGATTACTCTTTCCTCACACATATGTTGTGTTGTGCTGTGACTCATCTCACTTGCCTAATAGTGAACATCAGAATAAGCCCACGAATTTCATCGTGGCAAGGAGAGCAATGCTGCTCCTGTCGTTGGTAAAGAGGGGACTTTGGCTCACCGCATATTTACAGCTCCCCATACCGCACAGACACTATACATTTACGAACATCCAGGCTTTCTCCGGAATTCGAATTCGAACCTTTTGGTATCTCAGTAGGCTTCCCTAACTACTATACCGTCTGGGCGGCCTTCGTACACCTGTCACAATATTATTTACATTTACACTTCTTACGGTAGCCTATCTAAAATATTTACGATCGATTACGATCGATATTTACGATCGATTACGATCCTGTCGATTAACATAAATGCTAGATGCTCCAGAAGCAAAAAAAAAAAAAGCTCAAAATTAAAAATGCATTTGAAAACAGTATTATAGATAAATTATATTATCCATTAACTTATGCTTCACCCATACAATGGCGTACAAATACGTATATATATATAGATTTGTACATTGCAAACATTTGACAAAACGTAGCAGTTACTTTTCTTGGCTGGATTTCTCTTCCTTCTTATTCTTTTATATTCTCTTTTAGTTTTTCTTGTGATGGTTTAGTTTAATTTTTATATTTTAAAATAATTCTAATTCTACATTACTAGGAGTTTTTTTAAAGTTTATTTGTCATTCATTTGAATTTTCATTTTTGGTCTTTGTGAAAAATTGGTTCTTAACTTCTTTCTTTATATATTTACGAATAAAAAAAGTATTTATATATTTATTCGCTTATTTTCCCTTATACGTGAAATGTGCAGGGGGAGGGAATATACGAGTAAATTCAGAATTTAAAATGTTTAAGTCATTCAGCAGAAATTATTTTATAACTTTAGAAACATACACGAATATAATATTATCGTTTTATTAATGAAGTTTTATGAATACAGATTTATAATCTTTGAACGCAGTAAAAATACAAATAATGATGTATTACTCATTCATACGAGTATAATTTAACTATGCATATAGAGTTACATACATCTATTTTTAAAATAGACTCTAAGCCTTTTTTTTCCCCTTCTTCTTTGAAGATAGTTTCTTTCTCCTGGTACAAAATCTCCCATCGTTAAAGTAGATGGTTTGGTTTATCTTATCTGAATATGGCATAGGGCAAAACACTCTAGGGCTATCTGTCTGAGAAATGCATTTGTGGATGATTTTAGGATTTTCTAAGGAAAACTGACTCGTATCCATGTCGAACACAGTAACAACTACCAGCATCTAGTTGTTAATCGTCTTGTTAACAGTCTGTTATCGTTCAGGGGTAATAAAGCTAGCTTAGTGATTTATTACAGCAACAGAATGGAATAGCTGCTGAATAGAATCATGTACTTGATAGTTTCTATTTCCCAGCTTTTTTTTTTATTTAAGATTATGTGTTTCTATTCCATACGCTTCGATTTTGTTATAGCAAATTTTAAAATATTCTTAGTAATTAGTATCACGCACAACTGGGGATATATCCTCCTATGAATCTGATAACCTCATTTGGTACATTTAATTTTGTTAGTAAAGGAAATTTAGTATGATCCTATTCAGCTATTTTAGCTTTGAAGTTAAACTAGGGCAAAATAAAAGCTCCATTATCGTTTTCCAGGAAATACTGGAAAAGGTATTATTGGACTTAACAAAAGCAGTTTTATGTTGTTTTGAAAAGATCGCAAATATCACATATATTTGTTCTTTTATTTTGTCAAAAATATTTGTCCTTTTGCCGTGCCACTGAGCAAATATAATACCACACTTTTTAGTTCACCGATTTTACATAGAATCAAATCATGGAATATGATTTATTTTTGAATTTATAACAAACCGATATTTATTTTTAAACTGAAAAAAAAACATATTTTGTTGTTACGTCTAAAACAAAAACATTTGAATTTTCAAAAAGAGAACCTGCAGATGAGCAAGAAAACATTGACAAATTAGATTAAAAAATGTTATACTAATTCCAGTACTATTTCATTTCATTGTTAATGCATTTAATAAAAATTTAACGACAAATTGAGTGTGAAAGCGTTCTTATTAAATGTATAAGTTATATTCTACTATATTTATATAACCATGGAATTTTCATAAATCATCTTATTTAAGCATAATTCGTAAAATAACATTGTAGAGACATTAGGTTGTTTCGGAAGCAAGAGTGATGAAAAATTAACAACGCCTTCCCCGGGAATCCAACCACGGACCTCTGAAATACGCACCCAGCGTGCAGACCACTACATCACGAAGGCACGCTAAGAATGCGTGAGAAATGCCTTATAACATAATAAAGTAATCCGAGAGCCACAGGCGCAAATACATGCATATTCTCATGACCGATGGAATTGGTAATTCCCGATGAATTCTTTTGAACAACTGATGGGAAGGAAGGGTGTATACGTTAGTTGCTTTATACAATAATAAAATAACAGGGATTAATTTCGAAATGATGTTTTTCAGAAATATTTATTAGCGCTTTACTATTTTTTGAAAATAGTAATAATAACTAAATTAAAAATAAGATTTAAAGGGCTGTTACAAGTAAAAGCTGTAGTTCCTGATTAAGATACAAACAAGAATACCAGGGAAAAGGATTTAATTTTTGTTTCCTGAAGAGCCAGCTGTACTCCAGTCCGGATTCTGTTCTTCATTGTTTGAAAATCTACGGATTCATGGACTGGATATACATGTTGCTGTCGATCAAGTGGAATAAAAAAACAACAACAACGGATTTAATTAGATTAAGTGTGGAAAAATGAACGTTAAGCACGAAGCAATGAACAAAGCAATTCATTATACTCGTCACAATTTTGCGTACATTTACAAAACAGCATTCATTGTGCCAATTTTATATATTCTAGCATTTAAGGGTAAAACTAAAATGAAAATGTAATTATTTCCTGTTTTAAGAAAACAGCTGAGTAAATTTATAAATTTTCACATTCTGTAGAAAATACATAAATGAATAATAATTTTACGGATTGTCAGTCCTAATGGTGATAATGCTTTTAATGTGAAGATTCCAGTTTCAGAATGATAACACTTTTTGAAATATAAAAATACGTGAATGGAGGGCTCTGGGCACAAGTGGGGCAACTGTTTTTCTCATGAGCTGAATATATTATGTGCCACTGAAATTTAGTTGCTTCGAATAAATTACATTCGAAGCATCTAAATTTCAGTCTTTAAGTCAGAATTTTTGGCCCAAAGGGTTACGATAGACTGTTATGTCATGAAGGCCACAGGGAATTATCGAGTCAAGTCGAAACTAGTTAAGCCGCGAATATCGCGGGTAGCCCAACATATCCGGCTCAATAACAAATAAGGCCATTAAGGCATATAATATAAATTTGTCAAGATGCTCGAAGAAAATGAAATTCGTCTAATAAAGATGATGGGAAGAAAAAGTCTAATAAAAGTCCAAAGTAGAATCCATCTTACAAAGAAGCAGACGTTTAAAATTCTGCTCCAGCAATCATGTTGATGATCAATATTTTAATGTTCTTACATTTTTCGGCAATTTGCGTGAGTTTGCTGAAGAAGTTATTTATTCTTTCATTCAAATTAAATTTAATCACCGGACTATTTGAGATAGACGTTTGTGCATGATGGGGCAAATACTGCGCTTGCACCGATGTTTTCGCCAGGTATTGAGATGTTACGATTTTGTTCATCTTTGTCAGCAGGATCCTTTGGTCTTCGGCCGAGCATTTTATCTTCTTACTTGATGCGAACTTTGGGTCGAAATTCACATTTCTTTGATGAGACTACGTGATCCGGCTTACAATAGACGCCAGTTGGTTTCTCTTCTTTAGGAAGATTACAACTGTAGGTCGGGTGACCCTGATCACACTTCAGGCATCTAAGAGTGTTGTTGTTGAAGATCTGACCGTGGCTAGATCTCTGACAACGAAAACAAATCATGGCATTTTTACCCGCTCTGTAACATGCATCATGGCACCTTCTTCAGGTAGATTTTTCTGCCTTTGTCCGTTCTTTTCACCAAAACAAAAAATACTGGAAGCTTCATCACAGTACCTTTAGTTTTTCTTCATAAAATGAGTAAACTTTACCACCGGAAATCCTTTGGCAACAAGCTCACTCTTGAGGTGAAATCAGCAGGTAAACCACGGATGATTGCCTTGATGAATTACCTTGATGAATTATCTGCCTTTCTCCTCAAAGTACTGAAAGGAATGTCTATCTTTGGAAATAGTCCAAACATAGAATTTAAATTTCGACTGGAATCAAAGAAGTGAAAAATTTTGTCTCTGGAGAGCGTTCCAGTGTATTCCATACTCAGTATCCTTGTATTCCATACTCAAAAACAGAGATCTAAACTCTTCGCAAGTGACTTCTGGTCTTAAGCAGATTAGAGGAGATAATCTTTCTTTTTCTATATTTGACTTGGTGTCAGAAATGACAGCCATGCGTTCATCTTCAGAGTTTAAATTTTGATCATGGCATTCCATGTTATTATCATCATGAGCGTCTAAGGATTCAAACTGGTTAATAGCCTGGGCTGCAGTCTTCTTGGCAACGTTTATGGCAGCAATCCAATCTTTGCCTGTGTTCGGTTGCCTACTTCCGGTGCTGTCGTCTTAAAAATATTAGTCCTGATAGAATTTCTAAAATCATGTAATTCAGTAGCCATAAGCTCGGAAAGTTATTTTCCAGCTTTCGTAGTTTGGATTCGACAGGGTTTTCAGTACGCTTCTTATGTTACAAGTCTTCGATATACTTAAGCAAAGAAAAGGTTTTAGTATCTTTATCATCCTTAATATCATGCTCATGATAACTATTAACAACATTTTTCACATGTGCGATTTTAATAGGAAAATGTGTAAGCAAGTAAATTTCAGACGATCGTATTCGAAACGGGAGCGGCAGACGACTATCCCGTCCACCATAAAAAAATATGGAGAAATCTTCAAATTTAAATATGCATTTTAAGCCAATCAGAAAGATTCTGTACAAAATGATTTCATATACTAATCATGGGGCTAATAATTCAATTTACTTTGAGACAGGCTGTACCAAACTATCAACATTTGAAATAATGTTCAATTTACGCTTTCCAAATGATTATACTTAATTACATGAGTATTAATATTATAGTAATAATAATTCAACATCCAAATCACTTTTGCGAGATCATGGGGGGAGCAGTTAAATGCATTCAACTTAAAAAGGGTTGAGAATTCCTGTTCTATGTAGCTAACTACTAAGTTTGCAAATTTTGCTCATAGATGATATACAGTGATAGCGAATGGGTCTCTCTTTATTCAAAGAAAAAAAGTTCCATTCGTTTATAAGAAGAAATTAATTTTAAATAAAATGCATCATCTGTTGCTTATGTAAATTTATCTCTGATGTCTTTTCCTTGACAGAGCAAAGTTGTATAAACGGTTACTGATGCACGTCAGCTGCACTGGCTGAAAGCAAAATAGATGCAATCTGGAAGTTCGGCACCATTCTTGAAGACATTTGATAAAAAAAAAATTATAATTCAAATGACAAGTTTCATTAGGTGTATTTTCATAAGTTCAAAGAAGATAAGACCTCTTCAAAATCTAGTAATACTGACACAAGAGACACTCTAAATACCCAGACGTAATAATGTGACACTTGTCAAGTAAAAGGACACTTTTGAAGCTCTTAAATATATTCCTCTTTTGTACCACTCACACTTTAAAACTTGCCAGCTTGTTCTTCTCGTCTGTCATAAAGTTCACAGATTCAATCGTCAGACAAGGAAAATTCAAGGGTTTTTTTTTTTTTTTTTTTTTTTTTTTTTTTTTCTGTTTCTGATTTAATTTTAACTGAATAATTACTAGTATGTTATTATACTTAAGCTTTCATCAGCATAGTCAGTGCATTATTATGGCATTTCTTCAAGATAATGTTTTATTCTCTCAAAATATTTATCATGTATCAAGGCTATAAAAATATTGTGAATTTTTTCATCAGATTTTACTATATTTTTAATCGATCAGCCTTTTATTACAACTCTCTTTATAATGTAATTTATTATGTAATTATACCTCCTACGTGTTCTCTGAACTCCTCATACATGCGTGTTTTATTATCCTGTGTGGTAACTTAAAAAAAATTAACAAATTGGCCTAACAAACACCATACTTCGGTGCATTATATTAGTATTACAAAAACTAAAGATTCGTGCTATATCTGCAGAGCACTTTTATTAAAGTGATTTAAATTTGTTGAGATAATGACTAATTGGTACTTAAGTTTATTAATTACCATAAAAAGACCGGCTCTGTCGTGTAAAACTATCGATATATTTCATGATACAATGCTTCTGATTGCTCCGTTTTAAATAAAAGTGTCCTCACATTGGCCATTGTCTTTTGTTTTCGAGTACTTTGTGAATATTATTACGTTCGAGGAAACGCTTTCTATTCGCAATATGCAAATGAGTTTTAAGAATTTAATCTCAATTACCCCTGTAATAGTATCCGTTCTTTTCTTATTTCAGATTTGCTTTTAAGCACAAGGAGGTAATTTCAGTATTACGTAACTACCGCTCTTGATGTTAGGATACAATGGATTATATTATTTAACGTCTGTCTTTTTACCCTTCTATTTTTCTCCAAACAGAATGGGCTTTGAATGGTCTCCGTGAAGTAGCCTCTTCAGTTTCTCTCCATATTGCAATACTTCTGAAAAAATATGATTAATATCGAAGCAGTTCGCGTATCACAGCATATTATGTCAGACGGGTTGAGGGTTTATTTTTCTTTTGGAAAAGGTTTTGTTGGTCAAATCCCTAATCATTAGAAGTTCGATAAAATACCTAAATAACAGAGAAAACTTCCTAGTGCTTTGTTTAAATCCCTTTAATGTTTAGAGTTTGTGAAATACAAATCATTTAATCTAATCATTAGGGGGAAAACTCAAAGTGCAAGTAGAGCATTTTTATACTTATATTTCACTTTACGTTTTTATATGTTTATTTTAATATCTTTTGATGATTCTTTGAAATTAACCATTTGCACTTAACATTTTATTAATTTCATGAATAAAATAAAATTTAACTAGTCAAAGATGTACCATTATTTCAGTTATAACTTTTGAAAGTAAGAGAATGCAGATAAAGGGCGATAAAACAACTTTTAACTTCCACTAATGCTGCGAACCATGTGACTCGAATATAATAAAAATCAAATAAATATGGAAAGCGTTTCGGTTTACTTAAAGAAACAAAGCATTCTTACACAACAATTAAAAAAAGCGGGTGCTTTTATGAGCATATTAAAGAAAGACGTTTATTTTCTTATGAAACAAATAGTTATTTCTTTAAAATATTGTAAAGTAAATCTGACCAATTATGTAAATAAGGCTTTTAAGTTTGAAATATTATATTCAATACATATGAAATGTGCAATACCTATACAAACAGAGATGCTTTATTTGTAATACAACATTAAAAAGGCATTTTTCAAGTTCACTCTATGTAAAACTGTGAAGCTCTATTACAAACGGAACGAATCTTAAATTTTTCTCGAATACGAATCTTAAAAGGCTTTCGAAATTCCAATCCTTTATATCACAGTAATAATAAGGAAACAGGGTACTTTTACATAAAATTAAAGGTTTTTAATTAAAGGAAGATTTAGAATTAGATTAGAATCATTACTACAGGATATCATTTCGTTTCTCACTTAAAATTGCGTTAGATTATTTCTAGGTGTAGTAGCATTATGAAACGTGTATACAGCAATACAATATTACGAGATTTTTCTGGAAATAACGTTTAATGGGATTCGAACTTACCGAAGCATTAAGAACGTATTCTGGAGCATTAGAAATTTTGTGCAGTTTATTTGGATTTTTCTGATACATAATTGCGATCAACAAACTTCGTGTTCTTTCATAAGCCTTCTCAACAATAATCAGTTTGTTCAAGTTATTATGAATCGTGCCACATAAATGCAAAGATTTCGTGATTTATAGGCATAATAATGCATTCACCTCCCCACACAAATTGAATCAACGATCAATAATATTTAAGTTATTCGTGATCGATACAAAACGTTTATAGAAACGTTTTGACCTTTTAAACATGCACAATTAAGTCAGTCGAGGGCAAACGTAACTAATATCACGAACTTGTATCTAGAAGTATGTCTTTAAGGCTCTTATTCAATAGCTCATATCCGACAGAATATTAATATCGGCGGAAAAAACTGCGGTATTGTGAACAATTGAAAATATTTCGCAATAACACTGTATCTGAAATGCGATCTCGGGCTGTATCACGTTATTTGCTGAAAGATAACGGATCTCAAAGTAGTTAGTGATGTTCACATTAGGTTTCTTTTTCACATTTTGAACTGCTGCTGACTTTTTTCTCAGCGTATTGTTACCTGAATCATTAGTACCTCTAAGCTACCGCCTTTTTTCACATCCTCTTCTACCAGCATTGCCTGATATCTCCATACGTGCTTTGAGAACTAGTGCGTAAGTATTGTGACCATTTGCTGGTTCTGTTTTTCATACATCGTTCAACTTGAATCGGTGAAAATTATGATCACAATTATGTGCAGAATATTACCGTTAAATGTTACGAGGAAGCATGGTTGATCATTAAATATCTTGACAGTTACGCGTTAGTGTATTAGAGCAGTGTGGAATTCAAGTTACAAGGGTTCTGTATAGCGATTTAAGCGCTAAAATGCTGATTGCAATAACAACTAAAGACAAGCCATTTTTTTAAAAAAAAGAGAAAAACGACTATATAAACACTGTACTTTACAGTACATCAGGCAACATTATAATTATGATGCGTAGTGTTTCAACACATTTCAGTAAAGTTAGAAAAAGTTTAAGAAAGTAGGTATTATAATGTTATAATAATTTGAGTAATAAAGAAAGCAATCAGATATCAGAAACCATTTTGTTGCTTACAGCTTCGAACTACATCTATCGAACTACATCTAAAGAAAGTTGTAAGCAAGTATCGTGTTTAAACTATTGTTTGTAATTAAATAATCATTTTCTTTTTATAATCAATTTAAACCATAAAATAATTAATGGCAGTTCATATGATATTTTTCCGTACGAATGGTAGTGAACTACAAAACATATGTATGTTTATTTAATATTACTAGCAGCAAGAAATAGTACTAAGAAACAAAATTTAAGAATAAGCAGAGCATATTTTACTGTGAATAACATCGAGTTATTTGCAGTAGCATACTCATCATATCCTTTCATTTACGTAAATTTTATAGAGATATCGGAGTCTCATTTTAATTGCTGAGTGGAGATAAGTGTAGTGGACGCTGGTATTTCGACCAGATTCAGATTTCGATTATAAGATACTTAGAATTATTTTATATAATTAAAAGAAAGAGGGCATATGCAAAAGATAATATTTAATTTTAAGGGAAAAAAGCAGAAAACAAGTACAGAAATAAAATAAAATAATTCTAAATATCTTATAGTTAGAATTATTTTATATAATTAAAAGAAAGAGGGCATATGCAAAAGATAATATTTAATTTTAAGAAAAAAGCAGAAAACAAGTACAGAAATTAAATAAATTAATTCTGGCTACGGTTTAATTAGGTGATTTACGGCATCAATATATATTTTTAATGGAAGCATACCAATAAGCTATTTTCCTCCTTATGCCTGTAATATGCTTTTTGAATAACATTTATAAAAATGACATAATAAATGAAATTTTGTTCGCACATGGTAGAAATTATTCACAAAAGCTTGATATTAGACGAGAGGAAAATGTTTTGTTCCTTTATCCCATTTCATTATGTTTCGTTTAGGTACGATAAAAAAAATCTAAATTTCAGTCATTTAATTTTTGATTTTTGTAAAGGTTTTAATTACCGATAAATGCAAGAATAACTTGTAAGCGAAAACCAGAAATACATTGCAAGAATATTCAACTCTACAATAAAAACAGCTGAATAAAAATATTATAAATTTAAAATTTGCGCATTATGTGAGGATTGGGACAACGCTGCGAGCTGACAACTTAACTTCAGAAAATGCCGCTTGCGTCATTTTTGTTTTTGCCTGCACTATAGATTTACTAAATACACAGCGAAAACTTTACGTTCAGCTGTGGTTAGTAATCCAAAAATACAATGAGTTTATAAATTCTCCGGAAAAGGTATTTTATCTTTGTTTATGAAAAAGTAAAACTAACGGTATTTAAATTAAAAAAAGAAAATCGTTTTTTGTAATCTGTATTAGTTTAACCCTGTTCCAGAAAGACCACATAGAATCCCAGAAGATTTGAAGATTGTTACTTATTTACAAATCTAAGACAAATATAGTAAATTAATAAAACGCGCATTATGGCCAATAAAACAATTTTAAAAAAGCAAATGAATTTTAATGAAAATTTGTGTAGTGAAAAGTAGAAAGTAACCACATTACATTGTAAAAAACTAATATTCATAATAGAAGACAATATAAAGATAACCAAATGTTTAAGAAGCAAAATTAATGGACGTAAAACAAAAACACCTTTTGTCACGCCACACAAGAACTGCGATGAAATTCTTTCGATTGAATTCCAAAGATTAGATATAAAAACCATTTCAAGGAAAATTTGAAAACAATTTAAATAATTTTCTTATTCCATTTGTTGAAAGATATCTCATTATTTCTTACACATTTTTCAGTAGTGAAGCTTTTAACGTGTTTAAATAGAAGATAATAGTCAATTTAAATTAACATGAAGGCGTAAGTTTTCAGCACATGAAATCAACGCTTGGATATCTTACGTCACATATTCTTATGAATAGATACTTCCTTTAAATTCACATGAAGGCATAATTTTTCAGCGCATAAATCAATGCTTGGATATCTTACGTCACATATACTTATGAACTGCGTTTAGACACTTTTGTAACTCTCAAAATAGTTAGTAGAAACGTTGTTTCAGTAAACTATAATCTCTTGTACATAAAATATAATTCGTAAATAGTAAATGCACCGAAATTTCCCGATAATATATATATTTAATCATAATGAGTAGAAAATGTGAAGTAAATACAATTTGAGCCAAACGGGATTTTCTTATACATTTTAAATTTTATAGACTTTTGTCACGCGTGCGGTTTCATTTTCAAGTTTTAGTTATTCCTTTATAATGTAGCCATTTTTTTAATTCGTTTTTTAAGACATAATTTTGCATTATATCTGTAGTTTAAAAATACTAATTGCACTTAAATGAGATAAGCATATTTAAATGACATAAATTCATTATTTCGTATGTTTGTTGAATAAATGAATCTTTTTTTTTTTTTTTTTTTTTTTTTTTTTTTCAATTTTCATTTATTTTCTTTTGCAGCAGTAGCTGTAGTGCTTGTTTGGACTTCGATTTTTTTTTTGGGGGGGGGAATGTTCTTTTTCATATAACGACCACAATTTTTGCTTTAATGTTTATGTGTTTGTGTGTGTAAGCACGTTGTTATTATAGCCATTTGAAACATCAAGATATAAATATTACAGGAAAACGTGAGTAAGAAAAGAAGAAAATCATTGTAACAGTTGTTCATAAACATGGATTTCTATAGTCCTTAGGTAATTAATATGTCTGTAAACGAAAATCTAAGGTAATGATAATGATGCCAAATTATAAACTATTTATCCTGAAAATATGTAGCCAGTAGTCTGTATAAAGAAAAACTGGGATAAAAATCAAACAAAATGAAAAAATGGGACTAATCGAATTCATACTTTTTATGTAATTGTATTTATACATATTTTGTAAACTAATACTTTTGAGAAATAAGTCAAAATCTTCCACTTGTGATGAAAGTTTTAGTTTATCACGTTAGTTGAATGAATTTTTTTACTGAATTTACTTTCAAGAGTTTTTCGTTGAAATTTTCAGTTGATTGCAATCTTTATTTTCTAATTTTCTTTGACGTATTACACTTTTGAATAGATCTAGCTCACTTAAATTTATTGGTGATTTCTCTGTAAAGAGAAAGTTTTTGTGACTTTCCTCATGTGTAACGTAAACTACGACTAGTTTCCTTTAAAACGATTTCATCGAAAGCACTCCACGCACCAGCGCCCGAATGGTTAAGTCACTAAACAGTGGGAGTTTCGATTTGACTTCGAATCCAGGCAAACGAGCTGGCTGCATGGGCGCTTCGGTGGTTTTCTTTTATGTGTAATGTGTATACGAGTCAGTTTCCCTTACAAAATCCTTCACCAAGGCATCCCTTCTCCTAGGCAGATAGCCCTAACATGCTTTGCTGTTATCAGATAAACTAAACCAAATCAAAGGCACTCCTTCCCTTACAGAAATAGAGCTTGTGTGCTTTGCGTAACCCAAGTACTGTAATTTAGTAATTCAGGTACTTTAATTTAATCGTTAAAGAAATGTGTTCCTGCTTAAATGTAAAAAATAAAAGGCCAGTTCTTTAAATGCATTTTATTACCATCCCTTTGTGATAGTTAAGCATTTTTTATAATAAAACAATAGTTGAAGTTAACAAGTTTAATAGTTTTGAATTAAGACACTAACCATGTTTTCTCAAAAATTCCATATATAATGCTAAAGTGATGTTTGTCTTAAATGGAGACAAAACATGAAATCTGGATAACATGGATTGTTACACGTAATAACATGTTTTGTTTCTTTTCCTAGCACTGTAACATAACAACTGCTCTGAATTTGTTTACTTACTAAAAAAGCACGTAATCTGGAAAAATATGCCTTTCCATAAAATTTGTAGTATTTACTTTCAGTCCTGAAGTAATTCTTCTTGCGGTTTTACTAATTAGGGCATACTGTCTGTCTACGGTAAGAACAGCTCTCGCCAGTTTGTCTGCGGCTGTCTGTTGCCGTAGAAACGAGCCGTGACCCATTTTTCGTAGGGGTGTCTTGAAGATTTACTTCTCAGTTTGCCACCTTGGCATATTTAAAGATGATTTGGCGATATTCACATTTTGTTTTAGTTTCAAGTAAAATGCTCGTTGACCCTTTGCGTCGACCCCGACATTCAATTTCCGAAAATGAAAATTGATGGCGTAAATAAAGTTTTTGCAGTTAAGGAACGGTCTTTGATTTTGCCGTGTGAGGTACAAGTCGCTGAATTTGCCATCCTTCTAGATGTACAATGAGTAAAAATATATCAAAATAACTTGTAGGGAAATGCATTTAAAAATCCGTGCTTATTTTTGAAGAAAAATGCTCTCAATAAATACTTTTTGCGAACATTTCTTCTTTTCCCATACCTTCGAACTAAACCAAAAGGTGGTCAATTTAATGACGAAAGTAAGCGAAGGTAAATTAAAATCAAAACTGTTTTTTACTTAATTACCAGTGGTTTGGGTTGGTTTATATGATTACAGAAAGCCTCCAGGGTTAAATGCCTAAGAGGAGGGATGCCTTCGTGGAGGGCTTGCTAAGGAAAACTGCCTCGTATACACGTTACACATGGGGAAAACACCCATGCAGCCAGCCCGTTCACGGGATTCAAACCTGAGACCGAACTACAAGTGTTCAGTGACTTTACCGATCGGCCGCTGCTAGGCCTCTTAATTACCAGCGCCCATTTATGCATCATGCTGCTTTTTATAGACACTGTAATAGCTTGTAACATAATAAAATGTTAAAATCAGAACAAAATTATATGTTAAAATCAGAACAAAATTATATTAGGTTTCTTAAATTATTCAGTTACCTATTTTATATTTAAAATTATACGAAATTTATATAATTATACAAAATTTGGCTTTTATAACTGCAGTGAGCATTGTTGCATTAATATAATTTTGTATTAATATTTTCATAATAAAACAAAACTTATTTAATTTCAATTAAAGATTAAAAATTATTTTTTAAGCAAATTATACCATGGCTTGTGGGTCCCCAAGAACACAGTAATGGGAAATGAAGCAACCATTCAGTGTTCTTTATTATCCACAGGGGGGGTTTCGCCTCTGCCGAAGGCTCATTGTTGCCCACTTTTGGTAATCTTTCATTTACATAGTGGCAAAGAAAATATTGAACCTAGAAATATCCTCACAACTTGACAAAGCTATCAGATGAAGAAGAGGGATGCCTTCGTGGAGGACTTTTATAGAGGTATAAAATCTGAAAAGTCATCCGAGTCACTGTCGCAAGATTCCGTTTCTTCTGAATCAGAATCAGAATCGCTGCTGCCAGTTTGAATTATTAATCCATCCACTATCTCTTCTAAAAGTTCGTCCTTGTCCCAATAATAATTTTCAAGTTTTTCTACGTGGTTGCAGTGCGCCTGCCATTCTTGAGAAGTGACTTCATCCAAAGCTTTTTGTGTTAAATTTTTCAAATTTTCCAAGCTTAAGTCCCCAGTCACATTCCTTTCCCTGATCAGTCTTTTAACTGATGACCAAACGTATTCAATTGCGTTTAGATCACAGTGGTAAGGAGGGAGACGCACAACATGATGCCCATTTTCCTTTATGATGTTGTCAATTTTATATATTACTTTTTTAGGACGATTGCATTCTATTAAGCTGAACAGTTCCGCTTTTCGCATTTTGGGATCGCAGCATATCGTCTTCTTCATCAGCCAATTTACAATTGTTTGCTTTGTAGCATATTTCGTGGGTGTCGGATCTTCAATTTTTGTGTGATACGGGGCATTATCCATGCATACCACACTTTGAGGTAGTAAATTTGGAAGAAGCTTTTCCAACACCCATTTTTCAAAATTTCCATAGTTCATTTGCCCATGGTAATCCCCGCTTTGAGCTGATGCTTTATAAATAAGTTGGGCACCTGGAATAAATCCTGCGGAAGAGCCAGCATGGACAACAATCAGTCTATTTTTGGAACTGACATTTATCTGTGCGCCCAAAACCGTATCATGCTGCCAACATTTCTTAAAAGTTAAATTGCTGTCAATCCATGTTTCATCGATGTAAACGATGTGGCGTCCACTTGCTCTGAGTTTCCTCATTTCGCGTAAATAATTGTTCCTCCAAAATACAATGTGAGGTCTTTCGATAAGAATTTTTCTTTTGTTAACACATTTCTTCCAGCGAAAATTCATCGAACGCAAAACTTTGCACAATGAGTCTTTTTGCCACGGGAAGTCTATTTTTTGCCCCAAGACAGGCAATAATTTCCGCACAGATGGCACTTTCTTTTCTTTGATGTAAAAGTCTTGTATAGTCTGCCGTATAACGCATTTGTCAAAATCGTCAATTTCGCACTTAGTACTAATGCGTAAAATGTTGTATCATACTTAAATGTCTACATTTAATAAAAGGAAGAGTCTGTCTGTCTGTCTGTGTGTGTGTGTGTCTTTCGTTCGTGCTGCGTGTAAGCTAATAGACCCAGGGCTACAAAATTTGGTACATTTAGACATTTAGACAAGATCCAGTGCACCTCGAGGCGAGTTTTTCAAAATTCGAATTAGATTTTTAAAATTTTATTTTATGTTTTTTGATGAAATTGCATCAAACCGATGGCACGCAGCTACAATGGCAGATCACTGTTGCCTTTGTTGCCACTCGGAAAAATGAGGACGATAATTCTGTGCATTTTTTTAATTTAATGTTTATCTTGGATCCTGGACGTTTGTCGAAAGGTACTTGGATACGACTTTTGTCGAGTTTATCGACAAGACGTTTGTTTTCCGGTACATTTAAAAGACAGACGAAGGCTGGCCGCATAGAGGCTAGTATACAGTAAAGATCTACAGTAATGGCCCGAATGAAGGACGTCCTCAAATACGGGATTATCTTGAGTTTTGTAATATATTTGAAAAGGAAATGATTTGCGCATATGACAGCTAACTGTATACGAAATATGATATGTTGAAGGTCCTTGCAGAAGAATTAATTAAATGAACTAAATGCTGCTCCTTTAAAGAAAACCAAGTAAAATATGCTGTATTTGAAACTGAAAATTAAAAGATAAGTCATAAATTATTTATATGCATTTTGTAATGCAAAACTGCGTAAATAAGACAAGTATATTAAAGATATGAACTTGTACGAGGAAAATACGGTCTAATGCTTGGGCAATAAACTAGATCCACCAAATAATGTCTTCAGTCTACAGACTTAGTAGCTGTACAGAATTTCTATCACATTCTACGGCAACTACTTAAATTAGCCTATTTATATTCAGTGCTGATTGCAATAAATCAGTAGTTTCAAAAGTTGCACTATTTTTGTTGTATACGTTTTAACGTTTTCTCTTCATAAGAACTAATAAGTATTATCATGTCACATTTATTCTATTAATGCACAGTGATAAATTCCAGATATTTTTATATTTATACCTTTAGTTTTTAACTCAAGGAACGTAGAAGCATACTTCCTCTTACTTCTTACGGTGTATTCCATCATATGCTTTTAAGGCAAAGGTAGAAAAGTCTAGGATTTGAATATCGGCTAAAGCTTGTAAAGGAATCACTAATTCAAACGATTTTCAGTGCTAGCACCTTTTTCACGAGTTCTAGCGTAATTTATATTACATATCAGAGTCTTGGTTTCTCTTAATTTATTAATCGTTTCTCTTTACCGCTTACAGCATAGCAGCTGCTCTTTCTGTTCATATTTCCGCATCAATTTCTTTACGATGACATGCTGGGCTGCGTAAAGGTTGACAGAGAAATGAATCACTGGATCGTTCATTGGATGGTGTCTAATGACGTAATCGTGCTTATTCAACCAAATTTTGACTTAAAAGTATATTAACCAATGGAAGAAGCGAGAGTAAGAGATTGGAATCGCAGCGGTTTTAAAGCCACACCCGTGTTTAATAGATAAGGAAGTCTATTTATACGCCACACCTGGCTTCAAGGAAATGCGCGGAAATTTTAGATGTAATCCCCTGTATAAATGCTTAATATCCATGCATATGTAATATAAAGCAAGGAAACCCTTTCTTGTTTACATTTGATTTTGAAGGACAGTGTTTCGATAAAATATAGCTTACGAGTAGTTTTAAGAGAAATTGTATGAGATTCACTTAGTCTTGGCAACGAAAACAAGTATTTTTAGAAACAGTGATTCAATTTAAATCAAATTATTGCTTTTTTTTGCAAGACTTCAGTTTTATCCATAGTGCTACTGTCCTTACAGTGGCACACAGAAATGCCACTATAAGGACTTGCCTTCGTGGACTATAAAGGCCCGACTTGAAGTGAAAAAACTTAATCCCAACGAAACAAGTGCCTTTCAGGTAAAAGACTGAGGAGAAGAAAATTAAAAATCATTTAAATATGTCAAGTACTGCATCCACAATGACCGCTTTTATTACATTTTCTGTAGTCTGGACGTAAATTAGCCATTCTCATAACACGAAAATTTGCTTTGAGATGGACATTGCAATACAAAGTTATCTAGAATCTTTATAGGGGCTGGTCTTTCGAAATTTCGTTTATTGTTTAGTATGCTA
This sequence comes from Stegodyphus dumicola, assembly GCF_044657685.1. Taxonomy (NCBI): domain Eukaryota; kingdom Metazoa; phylum Arthropoda; class Arachnida; order Araneae; family Eresidae; genus Stegodyphus; species Stegodyphus dumicola. The sequence goes on along the minus strand of NC_140780.1, from coordinate 22,840,564 downwards.
TTAAAAGCATTTAAACATATTCAGCTGACTATATTAAATAAACAAATAAAAAAATGCAAGTTTTATACATTAACATGTAAGGCCATTGCAAATTTCATGCAGGCATAATGAAATCTATTTATGATGATATAAGAAGCCTACTATAACGATTTTTTACAGTGCATATCAATGATGACATAACCTTTTGTTTTGAAAACTCAGTATGAGTCGGTCTTTAATAAAACAGAAATATAAATCTGATAAAATATAATTGTCCTTACAAGAAGAGTAATAAATAATGCCTTTTTACTGCATCTGTAAGTTTAGCATCTAATTTAGTTCTTAGGTAAAGTCTGATGAAGATTTAGTGAATAAAAGAAACATTTATACCTTCATAATGAGAAATGTCTTTTGCATTAACTTTCTTTTTTTCCAAAAAAGCCACTAGTTTATGAAAATATTATAAGATCTTCACCTGCTGTCTTATTCAGATATAAGGTATTTTCTCTCTCCTTTGCGCATGCCTACGCGGTGCAATTAGAAACATTCTCTACGCGTAATCGAGATATCTAGGGTTCGAGTCCCGGCGAGGGCATTGCATAATTTTCACGTCTTTTGCTTCAAAAAACCTAATGACTGTCCAAGTGGCGCCCGACCAAAGAAAGTCTATGTAAAGAAGGAAAGGCTCCATAGACATAATGTAAACCAGTTTGTCTTCTACGCCGCTAGAAAATTTCGCCAAGAGTCAATTCGCCAAGAGATTTGGCGACGGAACCTGTCGGCGAGAATTTCCCCCTTTGTGATGAACCTAGTCAAGATTTTCCACCTTCACCACGTGTACAGGAAATTGGTTTGGTTTGGTTTATTAGATTATGGCAAAGCACTCGAGGGCTATCTGCCTTAAGGGAGGGATGCCTTCGTGGAGGACTTTTTAAGGGAAAACTAGCTCGTATACACGTTACGCATTGGGAAAAACCACAAAAACGTCCATGCAGCCAGCCCGTTCGCGGGATTCGAACCTCGGACCGAACTACCAGTGTTCAGCGACGTTACCGCTCGCCCGCTGGTGGACCCATACAGGAAATTGAGAAACACGGGTTAAGATGAATCGTTCTTTGACTTTTCGCGATAATTTAAACTCGAATTTTCGTGCTTTTTTGCTTTACTAGTTGAACTTGTATTATCCATATCGCAGTTTGATGTCTGATTTTATATCTGTTAATATGTAGGGAAAAAAATGGAGTCACACAGCTTTAAGCTCTTGATAAGCAAACGTGACCGTCGAACCTGTTCGAACTTCGACATCAGCTTCGAGCTTTGGCGCTTTTTGGCGACAGATATTTCACGCATGCGCAGTTGTGTCCCTTTTCGTTCCGAGGGAGCCACTCCTGCTGCTGCGAAGCTTTCCTTCTTAACAATACATATTCTTTGGCAGGACCTAAAAGGTGGCAGGCGATAATTCGTCACCACCAGTATTTGGCAGTTGGGTCCCCTAATAGTCAAACGCCTTTTAAAAGGGGGAGTATATAAAATATTTCCTTCCTCCTTTCCTTTTTGGTGTAACTGGAAGCATACTTGACTTGGCAGTTGGGTCCCCTAATAGTCAAACGCCTTTTAAAAGGGGGAGTATATAAAATATTTCCTTCCTCCTTTCCTTTTTGGTGTAACTGGACGCATACTTGACGCGCATTCGTGTAGTCCGGCGTTCCTATCCCGGAGGGGGCACTGCACATTTTTCGTGTCTCCTGCTTCAAAAAACCTAATGGCTCTACAGAAGAAAAAAAAATGTTCCTTTGCTTTCACAATCTACACTGTATCACTTCGGTATTATCCTTTTAAATGCAATATTGTTCAGTATATGAGGCATGAAGGAGAAGTGTGCTGTTCACATTGATCATTCGTTTGCATAATAAGCAATTTAACTGGTATTTGTTATGCATTAAACTATCGTAATAAGACGGATACTAATTTAAGCAAAGAAAAAATGTTTAGAGATAGTGCGAGAAATTTAATAAAATAGGAATCTATCACCCATCGATGGCGAAACATATCCAGAAAAATGCCCTGTTGAAAACTTCTTTATGTTTTGCCCTAAAACACAACAGTAAATATTAAATTTAAAGGAAATTGTAATGTCAGTATTATTTTGTATAAAGTTGTATTTCAACTTTGTTTACGAATTCCGAAGCATGTATCTTCTGTCTTAGTCACAGAAAACTATATAGCTCACAAAATGACGTCAAGGTTTATGAGTTTGAATAACTAATTTGACGCGTAAAATTCTTTTCCTGATTTAAAAGAATTACTAGGCGTAATTTTATTTTATTTTTTATACGTTTTATGTGTGTGTGTCATATGTAAATATTTCGATTTCACGACCATCATAACCTCTGTGTTTTAGAAACAGCCCTTATTCGCTTGGAATCTAGAGTATGAAAGGTTCTGATTATGAAATATCTTCAAATTCATTTCTTCGGGTTTATCAAAGCACATACGCTCGAGTGATTCGGTCATTGTGCTGGTAGAATGTTGCGGCGCATACAAATGTGCAGAATATTTTTAAAATGCGGTAATTTTTACGCAATTTTCTGCCTAGTTTCTTGCCTGTTTCTGGTCTTCCCGATTTGAAAGAGAAGAAAAAATAAATAAAAGTACAGCATAAGAATTTTAAAAATATAGTAAGATAACAATTCCTTAAATAAAAATCAGCGCTTCTGAATATCGGGTATTCAATTTTTAGGGTTTATTTACGTTAATTAACAGTTATTTTATGTTCCGAGCCTGTACTGTCACTTCTCGCTTTTGGCTTTCTTGCCAGAATGCAAATTAGCTCGCGTGTATTTACGTGAGAGTTTGAGATTGTTTAGACAGAGCTTGTTCTGCCTGCTGAAAGCCACGTTTTTGGTTTGCTTCTTCGGCGTTGCTTTATTCTTGCTGATCATACATTCACGCAGGTGTAAGCTTAAGTGCCAACTTCTGAGATTAAATTACTCTGCGTAGCCTTTGGCTAATTGATACTTAGATTTAATTTTTAATTTAAAATTCTTCTTTGAGTTCTCACTTTAATTGCTGGCTGATTTGTAAGCACCATGTGTGCCTTCTAATCAGCTTTCTTAGTTTTAATTAAAAGAGTCTTTTACTCTCTTCTAACGTTTCTGTTTCATCTTAGACATAGCGGTAAGTCGCTTAGTGTTTTATTGAGGCTTTCTCTCAAGTTACAATTTAGTAAAAGGCCCATTCCTTACATATTCATTGAAGGAAGAAATTAATAACAGATTTATTTACAGATAAATTTCGTGTGGCATATGCGACTTTCCTATTTGCATTCTTCATAAAAATATTTTCATATATTTGTGTTTTTAGAATGGCTTGAAATCTCTCAACCTTTTTAATACAACTCTAACTCATCGTATACAAATTCTCTGTTGTTCTGAAAAATATGCCATGAAGCTTACTGAAATAAGTTAAGGCATAAATAAAAAGAATAAAAGAAGAATGTATCGGAAAGTTTAAGACAATCAAAACATGATAAAAAATCTGAAAGAGTTCAAATTTCAATCATCGCCCATATGGTTTATCTTATATGGTAAGTCTTATATGGTTTCTCAGTAGAGATTATCGACAGAGGTGGCTCATGTGGAATAGCGAAACATTTTATAGGATATTAGATGAATATGCATTTAGAATAACTATAAGGTGTTTCTCCCGCCTTCTTAGCGAGCTCTCGTGGTGTAGTAGTCTGCACGCTCAGCGCGTAATTGAGAGGTCCGCGGTTCGATTCCCGGCGAAGGCGTTGCTTATTTTTCATCTTGCCTGCTTCCAAAAATACCTAATGTCTCTGCATAATATAATATAGGAACGTTATATTTCTTCTATATACTTAAAAAGTGAAAACAATATGTAATGTAATTCTACAATGTTATGTAATTCCAATCTAAGTAAAAATATTACATTTTTTTACTTAGATATATCATGAGTTAATTGCATTTATATTTACATCGATCAGATTAAAAAGTAAAAAAATAATATTTTTGAGATATGCATCTATCGCTTTTAAGTAGTTTACTTTGTTAATTAATAACAGACAGATTATATATGAAAGAATAATATCTTGTGTTTTTTACGAATGACAACAGACTCGAATGAAATGTGAAGCAAGCAGTTTCTTCCGCGGAATATAAAATGAAACACTATCTAAAAGCCTGTAGCTAACATCTTCGTCACCACATAAGCTGCAAAGCACATTTACACATGTATCAAATCCTTTGAAATAATTCTTGAAATTGCTGTGTCTGGACAAATTTGAGCTTACTTAAAATTTGTCGAAAAACTGATTAATTGTTAATCTCAGAAAAACGTTTTAGCGGGCTGTACCTTTAATTATGTAAATATTCTTTGTTTCGAATACAGACTACATCTTTCTTGTAATCTCACTTCCAGTGATAAATAAAGAGGGAGCACTCATATTTGATTTAATATTAAGATTCGACCTAAGTTCTCCAAAACACCAGCTCTTGCTCTTAGAGAATTTCAGCAGTTCTACGAATGTTAACAGAATTTATGCCAGTTTAAAAATCTTGCAGAGTTTTAAAGTCACAATAATTTTAACGACAACTTCTCTACGGTATTAATTTTTGGCAATAACTCTATCGAAAAAAAGAAAATCAGTAAGTACTAATTTGTAGTCGCTGACTTTAAACCAGTACTAGACTTCTGAATACATTTCACACTAAGAATTAAGTACAATAATTCAGCCTCAAAAAGAGAGTTTCAAATTCTACACTGATTAAATTTTCACTATATTTTATCTCTATACACAATAAAAGCAAGACAAGCTTCATTTCTGACATTTCTTGTAAGATGTTGAAGTCTCAAAAACCATTATTTTCCGGTGACAGTCATAAAGGTGGTTAAACGTTTAGTTATTGATCGCGAGACATTCCCGGGATACCTGTTTAGGAAGCGATGCCTTCTTGGGTAATGTTATAAGAAAAGCTGTCAAATCAGAAGAGAAATACCCCAAAGTGAAATTTAAAATTAGTAAATAAACTAACTTGTATTTGGCGTAGGTTTTACTGTCTAAACATGCTCCAAATACAAGGTTGTTTCTTTACTAATTTTAAGAAAAATTGACTTTTGTTTGTCTTAAACGTAAGGAAAAATACAAGGTTTTTTCTTTACTAATTTTAAGAAAAATTGACTTTTATTTATCTTAAACGTAAGGAAAAATTCAGGAAATATATATGCATTAGGAAGAAAGAAAAAGTCAATTTCAAGAATTTGTCAACAAAGTTATATTGTATAATCTCATGTTGTTTAAATTCTCCTTTCATTCATATGTAACAAAAATTTCTTCATATACAACAAAAGTAAATTAACTTTGTCATTTATGGTGCTAATAATTGTGATGAATAAAAAGAAACTGTCGTTTTTCTGGGTACAATTAACAATATTGTTAATTGTTTATAAATGAATTATGGCAAAGTACTTGAGTGCTACCTGCCAAGCAAGCGAAGTCTTCATCGAATATTTTTCTAATAAAAACTGCTTTTTATTTACCTTGTATATAGAAAACAATAAGGCAATGGATATGCTTTAGAAAAAAGTAAAATTTTATTTTAAGACATTTTCAGTTTTCAGTCATTTCAAGATTTCAGCACAAAAATATCATTGTCACAGTAAGATTGGCTATTCAAGAAATAGTCTATGGGCGGGATTGCATAGAAATTTAATTTTTTTTTACTAACATAGCTCGGTATTTCTAACAAGCAGTAACGAAACCAATTTAATACCAAAGCGTTCATTATGCACGTTGTATAAATAATATGTCATTTCAGATATCTAAAGAAGTTTAGAAAGCAAAAGGGAATGCCAATTTGGAGCATAACAAGAAAGAACGTTTCAGTTAAGGATAGTTAGTGCATCTTTTATGAACGAATTAAAATTATAATTTATGTCACAGATACATATTTATGTAAACATACGAAGTCCATAATGATTGAAAAATGATAAGAACCTTTATAAAAATTTCACTAAGCTACTGAAGATGGAAAATGCGTAATAAATAACGGAAAACTAAAAGGTAAGAATAGATTATAAAGGTCTTCAATACAGTGGAAGAGCAAAATTCAAAAGTTAAAATAGTCAAACAAACAAAGCAAAAATTAAACAAAACAAATAATATAAATGCAGTACATGTTCCATGTTTACTGTATGTAGCAAATTAAAATCACCAGAAACTCACCTGAAACGCACTTATTTCATTTTATATTCATATAAAATGGAGTTTTATATGAATAATAGTTAATGAAAATTTTCCCAATTTATTATTATTGAAAATATTTTAAACTTTGAAATACAGTAAGACCCCGCTTAATGCGGGGGATACGTTCCATCAAAGTAGAGCGTAATGCGAAACAGCGCTAAGCGAGGCTATCTTTACATGTAAATATTAGGGTTAGGGGAAGATGGCTAGGAAATTGGTTAGGTATTAAATTTAAAAAGTATGTTTTTTTAATAAAAATAAAACCAAACATTTATTTCTTAAAGCCCAAATTAATACCACATTATTATTTCTTGCAAAAATAAAAACAAAATATAAATAACAAAATGAATATTCTTAAAAAAAAACAGATAAAATTCTAAGTTAGTCATATTTAGTTAGCCTTCCGCGTTTTCAGTGTTCTGCCTTTTTGTGACAAAAGCATCTAATGTTGTTTGCCTTTTTCATTTGCGTTGTTCTCTTAAAAGTTCTTCATAAACGGATAGAGCATCTCTAACACCACGCCTTACTTTTGAGCTCCTGTCAAAATTCGGATCATTTTCAATGAATTGATCCATTATTTCAGTTATGGTAGACAAACTTCTTTTTACAAACGCCATCGAAAGTTCTTTTTGCTCTTCTTCTGAATCACTGCTATCAACATTTTTGTTTTCTTCTTGTTCAGTTAATTCTTTGAGCTCATCATTAGAAAGACTAGCCGCTGCTTCTTGAATTATTTCTTCGACATCTTCCACATTTACCCCTTCAAAATATGTCTGTACAATACCGCACCAAACAAGAAAACTCTTTCGGATATGTATTTGAAACCTATCGCTGCATAATATTTCGGGGAATCCCCGTATGCTGCGAGCGATTTCGTGGAACCCCGGGTCGAAATAAAAGAGCGCTAAACCGAAACAGCGTTAATCGCTGTTTCGGTAGTTTCGCTACTGTATTTCAGTAAAGGCTAAACCCAGGATTACCGAAAATTTGGCTTATGTATATGAAGATCAGGTTAACCTATAAAATTCTATACTTGTAACTTATTAAGGAGCGCTAAGTTCAATGTTCACGAACTGAATAATAGCATAGTGACTATCTTCCCGCGTAAAAAGTTGAGTTTCCTCAATTTATTTCAAGACCTTACTCATTCTGCTTTAAAGTACCACATTCAACATTGAATATTATTAAAGAAAACACAGTTTCTGAGAGTAATTATTATGAACAATGCCTTGTAATTTTTTATCTTTTATATTATCTCTATAATTTATATTATCTATCTGTTCAGAAAAATGATTTCCCCGGAGCAGTCCTGTCTATTACTGGTAAGGAAATGGAGAACGTCACGATAAGCATAAACTGGATCCTGAAATTTACTGCCAGTTAATCTCGTTACACTGGTTAAGACATAATCCTCTCAAAGCTATGAATCAAAGCAGAAAAAGATGATACCCAGTATTAACTGTCATAAAACAATTCACGGTAGTCTCAAGATTTCAAAATGTTATTAGAATGGGCGTACAACAAAGTTTCCCAAACCCCCGATAATAGTGATATAAAAGCAAAATAATAAAGAACTCCAGTGGAATTCAACAAATAATTTAAAAAGCATCCAAGAAAAAACAGAGAAGGGTGAAGACTAGAAACATTTTTAAACCTTCACCTTGAACATTCGTTACACGTAATTGTAAAAGAAAAAAAAAGCTTTGGTCTGAAAATAAAGTCATCTACATTCATGGGAGTAATCACAGGGTATGAAGACAGTGTCACATTTACTGGTCGCGATTGTCATTTGAATACAAGTAACAAAGACGATCTTAAGCCTTTTTTTTTTAGTTCTCAGACAATAATTTTAACCTCGGTAACCATTTTTTCTCCTAGAAAATGATATAGCTTTGATTATATACCACTGTTATTTTTTTGCTTTTTTTTTTTTTTTTTTTTTTTTTCCTATTTTTTTTTCCACGGCGGTGAAGAGAAAGCTTTTTAAATATGTTTAAATTACGATTTCACCGCGAATTTTAATTTGAGATCGTCTTGCTTGAGCAGTAATTAAAAGCTTTCTTTCATTTTTGACTGAATAGCTCCTTCATTCATGACTGATTACTTGCACTAAAATAACTTGTGATAATTTTTGATATCTAGAGAAACATTTATTACAAATAATAACTCTATTTCTTTCAGGAATCTAAGAAGACCACTGGAACACTATTATCAATTTTGTTTATGTTTAAAGCTGAGGTATACAAGCGTAATCTTATCCATAAAGAAAATTTAGTTACTTAAAACGTTAACTTAGACATTAAGATTTAACAGTTGCGAAATTTTTAATTAGTTATAAGAAATAAAGTACATGTTAATTATTATTTTTTGAGCAATTTTAACCGTATTCTCCTTTTTTCAAAGCCTTTATATTTTTTATATTATTGTAAATTATATGCATACGCTCAGAAACTCCTGCATACTGGTATATATTTATGTGTGTGTATGTAAAACCACCGAATAAATTGCTTTACCTTTAGAACTATAATATATCTTTATACTCTAGTGATAAAATTCATAACGACTAACATAATCCTTACATAATCCTCGAACGAATTATCTATATTCTTCTCAATATATACTTATGCAAACTGGAACCCTAAATCAAGCTTACCCTGATTATAACTTTTGATATGTAATTCCGGAGCTGTAATGTATATTATTATTCACTTCTTATCTGCCTTTACATGGTAAAGATGTCGTAAAAAGACAAAATATATATGATCGAATATAAAGATCGTAAACTGAAATCAAATTTATGTCTACAGTTTTTATCTATTTAATCAAATTTATTCGACACCATCTGTCAAATTTAAATACTTTAAATGATTTAGTAATTTATGATTATCACTAGTACTTTTCTTATTTGTTATTTTATTATAATAAAAATATTTCACTGAGATTTTAAGGAACACACTCAAGCAATTTTATAATTAAATTTACACCAGCCATAATTTTTATTATTTTTTTCAATTATTTAATTAGATGTAACATTTTTCAACGATTACATTTTTACTTGGCTGGCGGTGGAATTTATTGAACATTAAAAGATTTATGAAACTAATTTAGATTTAATTATGAACTTACTAACCTATCTTTTGATAGCCCTCATGTGCTTTGCCATAACTGAATAACCCAACCCAACCCAACCTATCTATTGACGAATAAATGTTTTTCTATGTGGGCATCTTCGAGAAGGAAGAATAGAATGTTGCTAATATCTGCACAATATTTGCATCCGTGATAGAAATTGAAAGTTTAAGAAAAGCAGTAATCTCTAGAAAGAAAAGCTTGTAATGTTTAATTACTTTTCGAATAATTTTATTTCCTTTAATTGCTGTAATTTATTCTTTGGCTACTAAAACCTTTTTCAAGCAAAAATGTATCCCATTGTTTTTGTAGCTATATAGATCAAACATCGTGAAGTTTTCTAATATTGAAATTTTGTTGAAAATATACTTTTGAGCAATAGTGAATCCAAACTATCAATTCTTAAAATAATATCGGTTCATGCTAGAGAATTACACTTTTTGCTAAATTATTGCTGTCACTGAACAAAATTTAGCCGAGTTCTTAAATTGACTGATTTGCCACATCCTCGGCACATTTAAAGCGAATAAAGACAGAAGTCTGCAACAAAGTTACCTCTGCTCAGACGTGCGATTTTCTTTCTTGGCACCTCGACTGTCCCACTGTCAAATACACCGTCACTGCGAAGACTGTTAGATCGGTCCCTTGTAGCCGTCAAGTCGTTTTAGCTGTGATGTGCAGTTCACTGATTCGCAACATATTACTGTACTCTGTAAATTCACTGATTCACAACAAATTACTGTACTCTGTGCAATCATTATATGACAGTATCAATTTTCCTTAATCATTTAACGCTGTTATGTCCCCCCCCCTCAATTTTACAAATATTTCCCCTCTCAGATAACCTTTGATCTTTCAGAAAGATTACTACCCAGGTATTGAGAAATCCTGGAGACGGCTCAGATCTACATTATGAATTTTTTAAAATATCCAGCAGTATGTTCATACATATTTATAAGAAGTACGATGGTACTCTGCCCTTTGGCGTAAAGGTGAACGTGTGTTGTTCAACATATAAGTCTCTGTGGATATGATTCATCTCTGGCATTATTACAAACTTAGCAATATTTTACATCATAAATAAATTGTAAGCTGCAAAGTAGGGTGATTGTCAGAAATAAGGTCCGTTTCAGCAAAACATTATTAGAGGTCTCTAAAGATAGAACTCTCGCAAGGTTAGCCTGTAGAAATTCCGTAAGGAGCAAATCATTTTGTATAACATATCATTTTTCTAAGTTAAAATCTCAAAAATATACAATTACTAAACTATTTTAACTGGTTTGTTTCTACAAAATGGTGATATAGTATATATATGCTATATATCTATGTGTTTAATGTGTTAATAAATATGCGAATTGTTTTGGGGGGATTATTTAGTTCTTTCCCCTTTAAACAACTTATTTTTGCAAAATTAATAACTACTATTTTTTACAAAATAACAAATTAATTAATACTTATTTAATAAACTGCTGTAACATTTTTACTGATTATCAGGTAGTTGAGTTCCTAACAACTTTAATTCTAAAATGAACACAGACATTTTGATAACTAAATATATTTGGAATTCAAATGCATGAGACTTTTTCAGACCTCGCAGGCGTTAAACAGAATTCTGTCTCTACTTTTTCTTTTATAAGTAACCTGGAGTATTAAAAGAAATTAATGAATGAATTCCTAATATTTGAATCCTTTGCGCTCGAGGCGCTTTTCTGTGCGCACTGTCCATTCTGAAGGTTCAGTCTCTTCTGTACAATCACTTTGCCTTCCAGATTCACTATCGATTATTCGGATTTTTCGTCTTCTTACTCCTCTAACGTCGTCACTATCACTTCCGTCTTCGTTCTCATGGGCAAGCTGTCTATGTAGTGATGTAATTTCGTTCGTTATTGCCGAAAAATTAAACTCATCTTCGCTAGAAGTAACTTCTTCGTCGTGTTCCATACTTATTGGGCTCAGTAACTTTGAAAGAAATACTGCGATCGGCAAGAAGGTTGAGTTCGAACTGATGTCGAAGACAGAGTCCTACCCGCGGTCGCAAGTATTTTTGAGATAAGACATTTAATCGCATAAGCATTGCAAAGACAACCTTTATTTGAGATAAGACATCCTTATAGCTATTCAGACACCTCGTAATATGATCTACAAAAGGCCAAGTAGATCTCTTAAGCGATATTCCTTAGGTCAAACACATCGATTCGAATGGTGCCTCTCAGGCACCGCTCGAGTTAGGCACCGCTCGAGTTCAAAGGGTTAAAATCTATGCATTTAGCAGTACAAGAGAAAATTCTTATCTCTGCTTCAATAACATCCTTGTCTTGAACAATGCTATTTCCCTCAGTTATTTTTATCCTTTCAATATAAAATGGGACTATCATTAATGTAATAATACTAGCAAAGCAGCTGTTTGAATTCAGAAAGAATGGAATTTCTGAAACACGTTTTAATTATATTGGCTAACCATCATATTCACATTATAAAAAAACAATAATAATCTGACTTACTTCTGTCATCCGCTGACATAGGCGAGAAAATCATTAGAGACACTCTGTATAATCCAAACTCTGGAAATCATCCCCTTATTACTTCATTTTCCATATAATCTGAGCCGAATGAAGTTGGTAATAGCAGTAAGAATAATTTGAAAAAGGCAAATTGAAAGAAACTTAATGATGGGCTGGAAATTCTTCTGAAATCTCTAGACGTTTCAAAACAAGTAGTTTCCACGCACGAGTACGAGTTTTTTCGCTATACCAAGCTACAATAGAAGTTCCAAAATAAATTACTAATAAAGAATCTTCAGAAGAAAACAAATTACATGTAACCCTTTATTGTTTTTTCTCCCTCAAACTACTAAAACAGCAGAGTTTTCTTACCCGCATACTTGGCGAGCTTGCCAAGAATACGCTGAATGTTCAGAAACAGCGAAAATCAGAGAGTAAAGAGGGATAATTTTGATTATTTTATTAGGTTTATTAGATACATAAACTAGAGTAGCGATAATAAAAACGTTTTCAGTCTGTTACTGGGTGCTGAAATAAAGGCTGTAAGGAAGCTAAATTTCATACATATATTAAGAAGAAAAGTAAGAATTTAAATAATAAAAAAATAGCTAATGTTTTTTTTTTTGCATTTTATTTATATTTAAATCTCAGAGTACACAAATAACGGCTAGAAATATCGGACGACCGGTAAAATTTTCTCTTATTACTTTTAAAGTGTATTATTCTAATTTCAGTGCTTTTTACAGCATAGATATAGCTTGTATAAAAACGATTTTAATATTGTGAAAACAGTCCAAGATTTTCTTTTTATTCTTTTTATATACCTCCCTTATTTCTCATATAAACTTCAAACTCCTTGAAACTAAAGTACGCTATTATACATGACTGGATTATCCATGTTAAGGATTATAATTGCATCGTTCTTAAAAGTACTCATTCAAAACTAGTATATATGAAGAGTTTTCAAAACATTTAAATTGATTTTTATAAGGAACTTGAAACTTCTAGAGCTGTGAATTTCTCTGTTCAGTCTACTGTTACTGTTACGTTTACTCTTACTCTTAAACAAATTTTACTGTTAAGAAAAAAAATTAAAATCTTCGTATTAATTCATATCTAGAATTGATTTGCGTTATAAATTATTCATTTATAAAGCATTCATTTTCATTCGTTCTTAAAAGTACTCATTCAAAACTAGTATATGAAGAGTTTTCAAAACATTTAAATTGATTTTTAGAAGGAACTTGAAACTTCTAGTGCTCTGAATTTCACTGTTCAGACTACTGTTACTCTTAAATGAATTTTACTTTTAAGAAAAAAAATTAAACCTTCATGTTAATTCATATTTAAAATTTATTTGCGTTCATATTTAAAATTGATTTGCGTTATAAATTAAAACATTTTCACAGGTGGATAAGTAACAGCACATTCTCAATGGGACCTTTTAATGGTGGTTCAGATCTTCGAAATGAAAGTGAAGAGAACATTGGAGTAGTAGTAGTAAAATAAACAAGAACGCTGAAGACCATAAAATTAAACTTTCATTAAATCAAGATATTTTGAATTCAGATATTTATATAGAATTGTATTAATTATATATTTATATAGAATTGTATTGAGTTTTAAAATAGAAGTAAAAAGGGTAATGATAGCCACTGGAATACTGAGATAAGCTACTTAGATTAGACTATAAAATTGCTCACAATTAAAGCATTAACAAACTAAGTTCGAGATTTATTACGGCCTTGCTTTGTGCAGAATCCATTCCATTCTCCGAATAAATATCAATATAGTTCGAAAAAAAAGCACAATATATTTCCCCAAGGAAAAAATTAAGTTTTGTTCATATTTTTTGCAAAGCACTGAGCATACAGAAAAGTGATATGCAATGCTGAAAAATCAGCTTGATATCAAGAGGAAGATTTATGGGTACACGCAAGTCACAATTATGAGTGTTACACGTTTTAAGGGGCTCCCAAAACATTTATTAGTTAAAAAATTTTAAACATTTTCTGTGTCTTATAATGAGAACGTTCAGAAACGAAACGTTCAGATGAGAGAAGACTCCCCGCTTCATAAATCCGCCACTGCTGATACCATTGAATAAAATACATCTTCCATGACCTGCATAAACGTTTAATAAAAAATGCTATAAACATCCCTGCCCAGAATGCTAAATACATGCCTTTATTATGTCTGCTTATGTATTCAACGGATATTTAACTTGCTTTTTATTTTTCAAGAAAATTAATCATAAATTTTTAATATGTCTATACCAATTTCTTTTTACTTCCTCGTACGAAGAAAAGGAAGTATTGTAATCGCGAAACTTTCGGGTGACATATTTCAAAGAAAATATCCATTTTTCATCACCGAAACCATTTGATCAGTGTTTCTGCATGGCATCTGTACCTAGGAACAGAATAAAGGATTGTTTTTGCCAAAACGGATTGTAAATTGATTTAAAATTGATTAAGAAGAGATTTTTTCTTGACGTATGTACGTACATATGTATGTATCTCGCATAACTCAAGAACGAGTAGCCGTAGAATGTTGAAACTTTGTATATGAGACTGCTATAACTTGTAGTTGTGCACCTCCCTTTTTCGTTGCAATTGGCTGCATCAATCATATATATACTCTCACTCTGTTACCTGGCTGTGTGAGCTTAGTATTTTATTCTTATATGTTGGTAAATTGTGCATTTTTTGCTTTAAAAGTGATTGAATTATGTGGGGTTTTTTATGTTCCTGTTAAGGTTTTTATGCCTTTAGTTAATCTGCATGCCGAAGTTGTAGAATTGTAGGGTCCAGGTGGGTTAACTTCAACCTGGATACAGGGGTAGCAGGAGACTACACAGAAGAAGGGTTCAAACCCTTTAAAACTCTTTAAAAATTACAATGCGTCAACTCGACGCTAACAAACTTCGCCTCTACTTGGGCGGTAATTGAAAGTCGAATAATTGAACATTAAAAGTTGAAATGTTCAAATTAAAAGTGCTAGACTAACCTGCAGGGCTCAGCGAGATCCCGAACTTCAACCCCCTTCTGAGCGAGTGGCAGCAAAGCAATGCAAATTAAGCCACTTGAACCAGCAATAAGCAACCGTACCAACGGCAGAGACGGCAGCTAGAGGCGAACTCTCCCTTTTTCCTATCGAAACTCGGCTTTTAACTACTTCCTTCAACATAGAAAACTTCGCATGCGTTCACGCGCGCTACAACATTTAACTATTCTGGCACTGACAGTTTGGAGAATGAAGGCTTATAGAAATGTCTGAACTTAAAATTTAAAATGTTAGTTAAAATAAATATAAATTCCTACAGAATTATCAGCATTTTAAAAGTTTAAGTGGCGAGCTAAGTCTAATGAACCGTCATTTGTTTACATCTGAAATTCAGTAGAAAAGTGAATTAAGTCAGTTTCTGCACCCGCAGTGTCTTTTTGCCAAGTGGGACCAAAAGTAAACTTTCAGTTTTGTGAACCAAAAAATCTGCCTTCTTGCCCGCTGGCAGAATTTCTTGTTTTTGTGTAGAAACTCTAATCTTAATTGTAAAAATTATTTCTTTAATTGTTTTAACTGTATTTGGTATTTTATGTTTTTCTGTATTTTACAATTTTTAATTAAGATGTTTTGAGGTTTTACGTATTTTTGCTTTCCCGCGAAGTGAGAACTGAATTAATTGAATGCTAAATATACTTCTAATGAAATTCGAGGAAATACGTTTAAATGAAATGAAACAAAAGTGCGTGTAATTTAATAGGCCAATACAAGGAAGTTATGTGATGTCCACATCAGATTTTTTTCAGTTAGTCTTAATGAATTAAAATAAAGTTTTAATAAAATAAAAAGCAAACTTAAATCATGTTTTGAAGCCGTCACAGTCGATGAAAATGAAGCGTAATTTAGACTACTTTACTAATTCTGACATACGCTCTTTTGCATTGATGTTGAAGCCTTCGGCTCTTTCGAGGTTCATGTCAGCGTTTCTAGTTGAAGCCTTATGAATTAATTATGCCATAATTTTTAAAAGAATTAATGCGCTGTAATACCGTGATGAATCAACGTAAAAGAGTTGACCAGGAAGTACTTATTCCCCTGTGATTTATATTTTTTCTTTTTAAACATATTTACCTCTGCATCTTACCGTATTATCATCATTATGAAGAACATTATATCTGTTATAATTATCTTTACATATTATTAATTTTATTTCAAAAGTAATTAAAAAAGCATTAAGATATGTAATGTGCAATACTATCACTTTTATTTTCATTAAAATATTTTAATTTTGGTAATTTTCAATAAGTTATACATTTCAATGCTAAGAAACGTATAACTCATGGACTGCATCAACAATTCATAGCCGAAACTGGAGCCATTTGAAATAGGCAAGCTAATGCAGGTAATAAATATGAACAGTAAGAAACTCGATTTTTAAACACTCTTTTGTTAGGTCTTTATATTTACGCTACTGGCCCAACTGTACAATAAAAGTCATAACTGTCACGTAATATCAGCACTTATCAGTAGAAACTGCTTGACGGGGAATCTGTTGTACTTAGTTTAGTAGCTATACAATCCGACTTATTTCAAATTTACTACCAACGTGCTCAAGTATAGCTTTATTGTCTTGTCCAGTAGCTTTTGTGTCATGCCTAATAATGCATCTGTGACAATAGGTCACACATAATTCTTTGAAACATGTGTGCTCTTATTAGAACGCATAATATTTGCAGCTCTGATAATATTCATCGTAATGATTATTTCCGACTATCAAGTGCTTTCTGATTTAAAAATACTCAAGTCATATCCTGTATACAGTGCCTTGAGCAAAATATAACCCCAAGATCTAAAAAATGTATTCTTTTATTCTTTTAGACAATAGGTAATTAAATTTATCCCTGGCTTGATACTCTATACTCTTCCCTAAATGTATTTTATGACTTCATTTCTTTGAAGTAAAACATTTTGCAAGAAGTGGCTATTCAAATGCTCATAACTTATGAATTATTCTCAGTTTTATTATTTTGCTGGTGTTTTCATTCGATTGCAAATATTTCATTTAAATAAATCTTCTACTAAATCAGTTCCACGCCTCTCAAATATGGAAAACTTATTTTTAATATAAACGTGATGTACTAATTTTCAGTCTAACTTCATAAACGAGAAACTGTCTAGAATAGAAGAAATAATAATAATAACGCGTAGGGGCAGAGTCAGTTAATAATAAAAATAACGCGTAGGGGCAAAGTCAGTTAATAATAATAACGCGTAGGGGCAAAGTCATATATCAACTTAGATTATATTAAATCATAAAAAAATCTTAAAACATTAGAACATTGTGCATTAACGTAAGGTTGTAAAGTATTTCTCCCGCCTTCCTAGCGTGCCTTCGTGGTGTAGTGGTTCTGCACGCTGGGCCGGTATTCCAGAAGTCCGTGGTTCGATTCCCGGCGAAGGCGGTTGCTAATTTTTCACCTCTCCTGCTTCCAAAATAATCCTAATGTCTCTACAGTGGCGCCCGAACTAAAAGGGTTGTGGATGATGAATCTCCCCACCCAGGATTTGGCAAATGAGTCCCCTAAAAACCCCAGTCGCCCTTTAAGAGGGGGAGTAGTAAGGTATTTCTCCCACCTTCCTAGCGTGCCTTCGTGGTGTAGTGGTTCTGCACGCTGGGCCGGTATTTCATAGATCCGTGGTTCGATTCCCGGCGAAGGCGTTGTTAATTTTTCATCTCTCAGGCTTCCTAAATTAACCTAATGTCTCTACAAGGTCCGCATGGTTAATTGTGCATTTTGTCTAAACTTATCATTAAGACAACACTCAAGCATACATAAAATATTCAGGTAATTTACCGAATGCAGTAGTCAGAAGCACTTACTTTATAACGAGGGTAACAAAATTATTTTCTGTATAAGAAACCTTTTATAAATATTGCAAAGATGACATGTTACTTAGATTAAAAGTGAAAATGAACCACGATAAATTCGCATGCGGTAATAAAACTAAACCCTAGTAAATTGATGTCAATAATTTTATAGCTTCAAACACAAGGAAAGCCAGGCTCAAATTTTATTCTTTCGAAACTGTACTTAACTACTTAATTCGCATTTCTTATAATCAATAAAATTTTTCATGCTGCATGTATAATATTAAGTATAACTCATATTCTTTTTTCACTGGTCTGTTCAATCCAAACCATTTCTCCTTATCCTGAAGTTTTTACAGTATTCTATTAAAATGAAATCTGTTAAGAAAGCTAAGATGTTTCATGGAATAGGAAGGACTGTAAAGCTAAAAAAAAATTTTAATTTCGGTTGTAATTAAGACCGTCGATTATTACTTTCTGTTCTTAACTTTTAGGTCACGTTATTCTCATATATTGGTGGTCAAAAGATCCCTAATATGAAGTAATAATAATAATAATCACCAATAATATGAAAGCGAATGTTTTTGCATTTCAACTCAATTCAATTTTAAATGAAGATATATATCGTCAGATATATACTGGTGATGGGGGCGCGTTATTTCTAATATACACTTAATATATTGCACTGAATGCAAATCTTTCTACATATAACCAGTTATAAAATATAAAGCTATAAGCAAAAACTTACAATTGAAGAAAAACAAATACAAAATACAAATTTACTGAAAAACTGTCTAAGCTTTATAAGTAACCTATTTCGGGTTTCTCTCAGTTTTTCAAAATGTTTATAGCAGAAAGCGAATAACAAATGAATCTAATAAAGCGGTTAATGTTTGCCATGTTCCTGCACTTTTTGCTTTTTTTAGTTAGACAGTTTATAACTGTAGTTCTGTTCGGATATTCAATAACATTTTTAATTTACACTCATTTACCGAATAGCTTTTTTTCATTTCATTTGTTGAACCCTTTTACATAACGAAAGTTAATAACATTTATATTTTAAGTGCTGCATTGACTTAACCAGTGCGGGACTTCTGACCACCTTTGTATATTCAAACAAGTGTATTTAAAACATGTTGATTATATTTATTAAATTATAATCAAAGTCATCACCTTATCTGAAGTTAATTAGAACTTAAAAGTTGAAACTCAAAAAAAAAAAAAAAAAAAAAAAAAAAAAAAAAAAAAAATTTAGTGACCTTACTTCGTCTGTAACTTAACAATAAAAGGAATAATTCTATTTACTTTAATTTATTTAAAGAATTGTGCAATAAAATGTTACTAATGCACCTTGTACAAACTTTACAGCTGACGTACAATACAACTGGTATAAAATCATCCAGAATATCTGGATGGATTATTTCACGTAATTGAATGGAACTGTCAGTAGAAAATTAAACTGGGAATATCTTTTATTCCAAAAATAAGAGAAAAAAAGTATGAATGGATCGAGGTAAGAACGAAAGTTTTAAGCAGCAAAGTTATACAATCGGAACTTTCTCAGTTGGAATCTTTAAAATTATCAGAATCAATTTCTGTTGTTAAACTATTATTCAATACAGCTAAGTGGTGATACACGGCAAAAAGCAGTAGAATTAATAAATTAATCATCCAGAGGCTTCCTATGCGGAATGAAATACGCCATTTGTAACTTGACATAAATGATTTCAAAGCAATATTTTCCTGCCATAATGATGACAAAATGTTTATTTCTAAATAAAAGTATGATCTTATACATCATATCACAGACATCTTCCTTTGTTTCTTATATGGAAGCTTAACGAATGTCGCTTTTTGATTAAAGGACTTTTTGATTAAAGGACTTAAACGCCTTAATTTTCCCTTAATAAGCTGGTACTGGAGTCTTTCCTGGTAGAAAAGAACTAGCCGACTGAATGTGGTTTTCATGGTTTACTCACAGTAGCATAAAACTGTTACCAAATTAAACAGATTACGGAATGCTCTAAATTCTATTTGTTGTTCAGCCTTCTAATCAAAAGATGCTGAGAAAACTTCTAAAAATACTTCACATGCGCCCCGTCCTGGAAAACGCGTCCAAACACGAATGAAATAAACTTCATTTTTGTGCTAAGTAATATATATTTCTTGGACCTTTTTAAGTCTCTTTACTTAGTATAATTCCTAGATTCTGAAATCAGTGCAATTTGTAATACAGTGAGTTATAAAATCATGGAATGCTTTTCAATATCTAACGTCTGAAAAGCAAGCTTCGAAGCCTTCTGGATCATTAATTCTGCTCCATTAACTTTCCGGATGTTAAAAAGGGTCATAGTTACCCACAAGAAATTTATGAACTTTTGACTGACTGATTTAAAAAATTTCAAAATATTTCGTGTTGTATCTTAAAATTGATTATTTGTAAGCTTATAAGGTATTTTCTCCCAGTCTTCCCACTCCGCATACTTTCCTGGTGTAACTTGTAGCACAACCGACGAGTAAGCGGAAGGTCTGGGGTTCGAATCTGTCGGGTGCGTTGCACATATTTTATGTTCCGGTCATTAGTATCGATATATCCTAATAATATATTTTGGTCCATTTGATCAATACAAGATTTTTGATCCATTTTAAGCTTAGATATAACGAATTATTATTAATTTTTCTTTTAAACACTGAGAAGTAAAAACTGTGAACTAATTTTAATTATCTTCCAAATACTTTCACAGGCGAAGTTTATCCAAACATATGTAATTTGTTTAAAAATATAAATTTGCATATTTAAAGCCGATAAATTGCCGACAAAATTTCTTTAAACTGCATTAAGATTCAATTGATTAGATTATAATTAGTGCGTCTTAAGAGCATTTTTTATGATTTTCCTCTCCAAAACCTGCATTTAAATACAGTTATTTAAAGAGATTTCTCTTTTCCTTATACAAAATCTTCCATTTTAACGACTGTTTTAATATTCAGGAGGTTTTTCTATGAACTGTTCAGAAAGTGATTCCTTTCTGCCATTTAAAGAATTGTCGTTTGGCAATCGATCAGCAAAGATTTATCTCGCGTTTTTCTTTGGCAATTTTCTCTTTTGAATTCTTCGATGCAGATCGTTTCCATTCACTGGCGCCTTTAAAGATGTTTCTATACTTGTTATCAGTCATACTGTCCACCTCTCAAACTACCTTAAATTACGTAAAAAATGCGAAAACGGTTTTTGCGCAGGCGTGACGAATCGTGTTTGAAACATTTTGTTATACATAAATGATCTAAGGATTTATTTCTTTTTTTGTTTGCATTCAAACAGTGCGATGAATTTAAGGACATTCAAGCCGAAGGGAAAATGAACAATATTATGCACTTGAAAAAAAATATAGTCAATATATTTTCAAGAAAAGAAAAAAATACTACATATCTTAAAAAAATAATAGTATATATCTTTAAAAAACTTTACCTCTAGCATTTCCTTTTATTTTTTCAAAATAAAATTAATATTTTTATATGTTTATTTTGAAATTTATGAGCTTTCTAAGTGCCTTGCATATCTCAAATCAACTTTTTCATATCTCTCCCCCCCTTGTTAAAATGCCTGAAAGTCACTGAGAACTAATAACTATAAAAGAGGTACGTATATGTAATTTAGTGTTTTTAAAAGTATACGCGAAGTTCTTATAAGTAAAATCCTCTTATTCTCTTAATTTATTTGTTTAATGAATGATTATTACTACTAAATGTGAGTGATTTATACAGAAAATCGTAGTGTACAGATTTTTGGATATTCATTGAATATATATGTTATCTAAAATTACTTTTCTCTTTGAAATGACCAGTCATAAAAAATATAGTTTTAGATTGTAATATCCGTGAAATATTCTTAACAGACTAAGTTAAACTGCTAGCTAAAGATGCTTACAACAGGACTAGAATAAATATTTTTATATGTATTGATATAAAATTTGATTTTGAATTTTGAATTCGATTTTGAATGCTTACAACAGTTTTTCAGAGAAAAAATACTTAAGGTCTCTGTGGTTTAAGAATGAAGACTTATTCTTTTTGAAAAGAATTATTAAACATTTTTCTTGAAATTTATTTTTAATCGTGATGAAATGATGAAGCAGGCATCCGGAGTAAGCAAGAACTTTAATGAAAGTTATGATCGATATCTCTGTTTCTGAAATAATGTCTTGGAAATAGGAAAAGTATTATTGCAAAATTCTCTGTATATATGTCCTCTCAAAGATCTGGTGATAGGATAAGAGGGGGGAGACCCTTGGATTCATCCCCCCGAGGTTGTTCTCCATCAAAATTGAGAAATCTCCTTTTTGCGGATGTAATTCAATCGCCCCCTGTGGGGGTACTTCTGGGCAACGTTCTCGATGATTAGACGGCTAAATAACTGATAAATTTTGGAACTTTCTGAGAAATGCATTAAGCTGCAAGGCCTTGCCATTTTAAATAATAATCTTTGTACATATAATTAATCAGATTATGATAGTGTAGAAAATTAATATCAGTTATAACAATTTTTCCAGTCCTCACTATTAAAAAGTATTCCGCTATATCTGTACCTGAATTTATTATATCATTTAATACTTATGTAGCCATAAATAAAATACTTGATAATTAAATTACATTAACGTGCTGTATGTAAATCGGGCTTCAAGACATCAAATGAAAAGGTAAATTAATATAAAGGTCAAAGAAAAGAATACACAACATAAAATACATTGTTCTTATAATTATCTACTACCGTAGTTTAAGGAAAGAGTCTATTTGAAATTTCTGCAATATTTATACTAGCCACATCTATAATAATTCAAAGTAAGTTTGTACGAATAAAAATCATTTATTTATGAATTAATCATTAACTTGTAAATAAAATTTGAAACACTACTGAAATACCCGTATAACTAACTCACTTTACTCTTGCCTTTCCCATGACTTTGTTATTTAAGGCACAGCGCTTTTGCTTTTCAAGTAAACTAGGTATACCTTAACTTTCACAATTCCAGCTGAAACTTTTCTAACAAACTAGCAGCGTATCCTGATCAGTAAACAAAAAAAAAACTTCGGTTTGTTTGAATTTTCTTTTAAAAATATCATTACAAAGCGCTTTCTAAACATATGCATGTAGAGCTGTACAAATGTGAGTCATAAAAAACAGTTGGTTGTTACCTGAACGCATATCAAAATAGAGAAAGAGAACAGCAAGTTATTTGATATTATTTTACGTAAAAAAACTTTTGAAATGTCACGAATTTGAATAGTTTTCAAAGCTGTATTTGTGTGCCCTCCCCTATTTGCATTTGCAAAAGCAAAATTGCTTGACAGCGGTCATTGATTTCGTTTAATAAAGTGCTGAAGCTTCAGAAAAAATATGAATTTCCTTGCCATTGTTTCACTGATTTTTACAGTATTTTAAGAGATCATCGTGGGCAACAAAAGGAATTTGAAGGATACTGAAAGAAACGTAGCTGAAACAAATTTACCACATGCCGAAAGAGATACTCTTAAATACCAGCTGCGTAGAAACCGAAACAGGAAAATGTCGAGATTCATTTCTGCTATTCCCGAGAAAAGAACCATGCACGAATTCATTGCAATAATTTCCATAATTGTTTGCTCTGGTGACTTTGGGCAGACATCCGGATTGCCAATATAATTGCGCTTAGAAACTTCCAACTATTACAACTAAATGACACACGCTGTCTTCGAATGCACCAGAAGTCTCGAACTATAGTACAGTTATATCGCGAGTAAAATAAACCATTTTTATGTTACTAAGTCCTGCTGTGATTGTGAACAAATTAAATGTGCATTGCAACCCTGCAGTTTCACGAATAAATATTTGATAAGATTTCATAATCACATACAATCCCTCCACTTACAAAGGAAATCATTTAATCACATCTTAAATAATTAAATCATCTAATCGTAGTTACAACAGAATGTCTCTTACTAAGTATTTTCAAAATATTAGCGTTTATCTCAGCAAAGATAAACACACTGTTTATAACATAAGTTAAAATCAGTAATAAATCACATTAACAATTTTTGCGCTTTGGAAATATTTGCAATAATAATCTTACCAAATAAAGGATGAAGTCTAAAAAAATATATTCGTCAATAAGAAATTATCTCGAGTCATTTACGAAACGTCTAAGCATTTAAAAGTTAAATACAGACGGTGTTGCAAAGTATGCAAAATTTTATTATTCAATTTTGTTTTTTATATGCGAAAAAATTATCTTTCGGCTTAAAAACAGCATATCAAAAACTTTTAATGCACTTTTAAGTAAAGCAATTTATTTCAGTAGAAGTTTCGAAACGTTTTAAACTGTAACCGAGTAATTATTTCAAATGCATATTTTTCAAAGTATTATTTGTGATTCTTTTTATTTGCTTAAAATGTTCCACCAAGTATTTTTATCGCCTTTTGGGATCATCTGAAGCAAATAATGATTATGTGATATCAAATAATTGTAAACTGGTGTAATCCAACAAAAAATGATTGCATTAGATGCAGCTTAAACTCAGACCAAAAAAAAATAAAAAGAAAAAGGGAAAAAATAATGGAATAAAATTAATTTTATAAAGATATTATAAAATTAACTCAGACCAAAAAAACTGAGAGGAAAAAGGGAAAATATAATGGAATAAAATTCATTTTATAAACATATTATAAAATTTTTATTTCAAGAAAATTAGTTTATAGTAACCTTTTAGTAAATGTACTAGTATTAATTAGCAGTAGTGATGTGATAATGCGCTAGAAGTAAGACATGCCTAAGGAATGCATAGAGCACTTTGTTTTAAACCGATACCAGTCTGATTTTACTTAATTGTAAATTGTAACATGTTCTAATTTCTAGTTAAAAGCACGGAATGATGTTCAATGAAATTCAAAGCTTTCAGTGCTTAAATTGGCTCTTTTTATGAGACTTAAATTGGATGTTCGTTTATGAAATTAAACAAGAATATTTTCTTCCTTATATTTTATATGAAGAGAGCGAGTACGTTTGTAGTGAATGTTAAACGCGCATTTATAACTGTAAAAATAAATTTAAAACGGCTTATAAATTGTATTTAAAGCGAGATTACACAACAAATTTTATCCTTTAGACAATTTCTAAAAAGGTATTGTTCATACTAAAGGTATTGCAATTACATTTTCTAAAAAGGTATTGCAATTACATTTAAGCTACGTTGATCATCATGATCTTGTCTATTGGAAGAGGTTTTTAAAATTTCAATTCAGATTCCTATTAGTTTTATTGGTAACTTCAAAGAGTCTAATTTTTACCGTTATCTTCCATTTTTATTTTATTACAGGAAACTAATTTTGCGGAGGAACTAGCTGTGAGGTTTGATGCTGTTTTTGTTCTCTTATATTTATTTGAATAAACGATTCAATTTTTTGAATAGTAAATGCATTTCTTGATGTAGATATGATTTGCATCACATAGCGTGTTACGTTTTTCGTTAGTTGGTTTGTGTACTTCTTTCAGAATATAGGTCTCCGCTTTGGGAAGATAAGATTTTCCTGGACAAGGGCGATTTACTTTTATTTACGTTACACTTACAAAAAGCCGCAGGACACCATATTCAGCAACACGGGTAGCAGAGATTGTAATCAGAAACAAAAAAACCGCTGCTGACTATGAATACTTTCATCTTCGATATCTGTGGTTGTAGCTCGTTACAGTTTAGAAATACGTTAAACATTTCTAATAAATTAACTATTTTTGATAATTAAAAGAACTTGAAGGAAACTGCAAAATGAGTTACAGTGCATGCCAGATACTTTGAAATGTGTTATTATTTAATGTACTTTGATATTTAATTTCATATAAAAAACAGTAATTAATTTATTCTTAAAATTAAATATTTCTTTTAGCTTAGATTAATTTTATTAATACTTCATTCAACTCTTCATTTATTTTCCTTCTCTGATTTGTTTGCTATTTACCCCTATGTGTTTTCAAATCTTGATTTCTTAGTTCTAATATATTTGCTTTTTTATCAAAATATATCACATAAATTGCTGGAGAAATCCTCTTGAATGATAGGTGCTCAAGATAAAAGGTGCTTGGCAAAACATTATTCAATGAAGAGAACTATGGGGACTTAATAAATAAATGTTCATAAATCATAGTTCATAATGTTAACCAGTGATGAGGATATGAATGTATTTGAACTTTGATATGAATGTATTCATGACTTCATAGTTTGAATTTTTCCTTTTTTTTATATACGTATATCCCTATTATATATAAAGGTTCCATTTTTCCTATGTGCATGGTGTATAAAAAAGTATTAGCAGATTCAAAAAATATCGTTTGTTATAAATATCGTTAAATATAGTTTTGACCGTATAAAAGCAATATGGATATGAAAAATAATACAGATTCGAAATATCAGCATTCTGAAATAGGTTTGACTGCTGTACTTAAAACTAATTTAATATCGAACAGAATATTGTTCTAAAATATCTCTGGAGGAAAAAAAATATTTGCATTGTTTATAAAGAACAAGAACTTAGTTTCTTTTTAGAGACCCTATTTTGGTAGGAAAATAGAACTGTTCTTACTCATGATAAGCTTCACAATAAAAGGAAAATTTCTCAAATTCACAGCAGTTAAAAATAAATTAGTTTAAAAATTAAAAAAATCAATTTAAAATCTAATATATGAATTCAGAAGTTTACTCTTCCTTTTTTTAATAGCAATTGATCGCGAAAACAATTAACAGTTAGGGAAAAAAATGGTTGTATTTATAAACCTCCAACACAGAAAGACTGTGTCAGCACATCCTTCGTGAGGGAGGACTGATCACTCACCTCTGTGGCAGCTGTGGGAAAAAGTGAAGAAAAGTCATATTCCCATCCCTGGGGGCAACCGGTTCCTCTTGAGGCGCTCTCATTTGAAGATACCCACTCGTTTCCCAAGGAAGAAAAGTTCCCTAGTTGGCACCTGCTGTCATTGCTCGCTTCCGCCCGCGGGTCGTCGCTCCGACATCTGTGGTCAGGCACCATTAAAATGAAAATCTGGATCCAATAACTTAATGAAAGGTATGCGATAGCAGTCAATAAGAAAACAAAACAGAGAAGCCTCTGATACAGTCCGAACTCTCCGGCATCTGCCAGAGCAGCATTGAATCCCATCTCCAACGGATATCACCCTCCGATACTCCTTGAGGTATTTGGGAGAAATAACACACTTGAGAAAACATTTACTTGGAGATTCATCTTGTAAATATGAAAGCTCTGTAAAAGAGCTTACGGGATTTACTCCATTTGGATTTATGAAACCATTATTTTGCACAGAATGAAAACAAAGAACAATCCTCAGCTGACCTTGCAAGCAGGGATATTGTCCCTTGCATAGAACGAAAGATCTTTCAGTCAGAAGCTTTTACTCATCACAGCAAAAGCGAGTAGTGATGCTTGGAGAGTGGCACGCGAAAGAGTATTTATAGTGAGACTAGCGATCAACTAGTTGGTAGGAGCAAACACGAGGCAAGTCCGAGACCGGTCTTTTGATTTCCCCTCTCTTCCCTCCGTCAGTGAGGTTTCCCCTTTCTACGCTCATGTGAAGGCACTAGATCGGGGATGATTTTTTTCATTCCTTCCCTATCTTATTATTTACGATTATCAGAGGGAGAGAGAGATTCCCATCGGTATTAGAGTACTTCATAATGATGTTCTTCATTTTAAGTAGCCTGCAGTGGGGACTGGGTGGTTTCACAATATTTCATTCATTTTTAACGTTAAACATCAATCACTAGCTATAACTTTAGTAATATTAAAGGGAATTCGCCTCATCTTTGAATAATACCATTGACCTGAAGCTTTGCACTGTTTTTGAATTATTGATTTTATCAAGTAGAAGAGCAAATTAGCTTTTTTCTTTTTCCTTTTCCATTCAATTTTCAAGTTTAATATCAATGTAAATAAAGGTAAAGAAGAAGGGAGACAAAAACTGCAGTAAACAAAATTTAGCAGAATTTTTCTTCAAGAGTTTGGCAAATTTTCTTCAGAACGATTTTTTTTAACTCCATTTGAGGTTAATACATCTTGAAGTTATATGCCTGACTCCATAGTTAATTGTAAGTAAAGGATGGGCAACGATTAATGGAACATAAAATTAATTTAGTTAAACTCTTGAAAGTTATGTAAATTTATAATTCATCTCATTTCTATGAAAGATATGTCCATGAATATGGTGAAACATCTGCATACTGTACGCAACTGCATTCTCCCAGCAGTCTGAGATTAGGAATGCTTTTCTGTTTTCTTCAGGTATTTAAAAACCCGCTTTTCACAAAGCATCATCCTCAAGAATCTTATCTTATAGCTGGATATCTTTTCACCCAAAATGTTAATTAATACTAATTAACATACTAATTAACATTTTGGACTAATTAACATTTTGGGTGAAAAAGTCATGAGTAGGAACAGTATTAAGCAGAAAATAAAATTCTGATTACGAATAATTACGAAAGTGAGAATACTTATAATTTATTATTTACTTATTAAAAAGAAAGAAAAGTAATAACTTGAAAACAAACTAGGACTTTATTTCTAGTAATGTTATTTTAAATATGATTTTCGAGATTCAGAGTAAATTAACTATTTGTCTGCTGTGACGTACGTAGCAAATTAGAAATACGCAAATGTGTTAGCTGATATTTCTCAAATTTTGTTCCAATATTCTTCTTACTTCTAACCCCAATACCTCTACTAATAAACGTAAGGAGACAGTCAGTTTTGTTGTGGAGTTAAAGCTCAAGTAGGAAATATTCGAATCATTTGCCAATCTCCAAATTAGAAGAATTAGAAGCCTTCAAGATTGCGAGGGACGAGATGTTTCTGAATACAATTCACAGTTGAAGTACGAGTACTGCAATATTTTTCTCTCTTATGAACATGTAGCTCATTCCCTTTACATTTTAATTTTATATTTAACTACAAATTTACAAGGCCAACTTAATGTAACTCTTTCTGAAAGCTACTTTTGTAATGCTTCAGTTTATTGATATTAAAGAGTTATTATTATTACTTTTTTTTTTTTCCATGTTACAAAACCCGAGACGCCGAATGTCGTAAAATTGAGTTCTCTCAGTATTCAAAATTCGTGGCATTCATAGAAGCATTATTTCCCATCTTTTATTACGTTGTAAGAACTAGATAGCGAATGATCGCTGAAGTTCGTGGGACAAGAAACAACAAGATAGAAGGGTAACTAACCCTTTATTATTCCAATAAGATTTAACAAAACTCCGCCTGGTAGTGTACAAACAAAGCCGACACTTAGGCTTGAACTTAACAGACTAAGAATTAAACTATAACTAAGATTAACTAAAGAAATATAGCCGAAGCTATCAAGATTCAAATCGACTTGGCCCCTTAACTTATTTGACGACGAAGCTTAGCAAGGGCCTGAGTACGGCCGAGCGTAATAACAGCTTTGGGAGAGAGTGCGGCCAAAAAGGCAGACGCGCGTAAATCAGAAACTCTGATTCTCTCTGACTCTGTAAGTAACTTCGTGGTTTAAATACCGCTCCTCTTCATTAAATATTCAGCAAGATTCCAAAACTACGTTCTGGCCGGAAGTAGTAAGTTGAAGTTAAGAATTTTACAGGAAAGGTTTGGTTTGGTTTTATTAGAGTAAGTTTTTATTAGATTACGGCAAAGCACTCGAGGGCTATCTGCCTTAAAGGAGGGATGCCTTCGTGGAGGACTTTTTAAGGGAAACTGGCTCGTATACACGTTACACATGGGGAAAACCACGAAAACACCCATGCAGCCAGCCCGTTCGCGGGATTCGAACCTCGGACCGAACTACCAGTGTTCAGTGACGTTACCGCTCGGCCGCTGGTGGGCTTTTACAGGAAAGGAACTTAAAATTTAACTGTTAATAAAATTAACATAATCCTTACAACGTCACCTTGAACGGAAGCTTTTATTAGCATACTTTAGTACATTTTGATTCATGTTCCTTCATCACAATATAAAAAAGCAAAACTGTGCGTTATTGCAAATATATAAATATATTTGCATTACTACAAATGTATATAGATTGATTTTCCTTTTTCTCGAAATAATTCATTTGTGTTTTCTTACGATATTATCGTCATGCATGAAGATGAAATGTCACGGCTTCAGTCACAGATCACAACTTCTTCAGCCACTGCTTCAATACAAAATTCCAAATTAAAGTTTGATATAAAGTTTTATTCTAATTTCAGAACTTTTGCTCAGGAACGGCCGAAATCACTAGCCGAAAAATCACCATTTTTCGGGAATGGCCGAAATCACTAGCCATTTTATAAGGTATTTCTTTCGCCTTCCTAGCGTTTCTTCGTGGTGTAGTGGTTCTGCACGCTGGGCCGGTATTCCAGAGGTCCCGTGGTTCGATTCTCGGCGAAGGTGATTGCTCATTTTTCATCTTGCCTGCTTCCCCCACAAAAATACCTAATGTCTCTACAATTTAACTGTCTCCTCATCAAAAACGTTGAACAGGGTGCACCATAGGAAGTAAACCGATGCTGCATTCTCAAGAAGAGCGGAAGGACTCGCACGAATAACCAATATTAACACGGGATTCAAACCGGGGTCCTGGAGTTTGAACTAGTTGTCAGCCTCCTCTAACCACTTTACCGTTCAGGACAGCCGCATTCTATAAAGTTTGATATCACAGATTTATTTTGAGTAGAAATACATTTGTTAGGTATTAGCTTAGTATTCAAAAAAAAAATTTTCAGTTTTACATCCTATGATATACTTATTTTGCGGTTATTATCAAATGACAGAACTTAGCTCTCATTACATAAGTGTTCTTTCATAGTTTTAGTAGTCAATCTAATATATTTCAGTACAGCGCATACGACCAAGTAAGTAGTCCTCATCAATTTAGCACAATCATATAAATGCAGTCAAGTGAAGCAGCCAACATTATTCGATGAAAATTAAACGGAAGACGATGATAACCAGGCAGAAGTTTAAAACTGGCAACTCGGTGAGGAGAGGAGAATCTTGAAGTGACAAAGATATCCTCGTGCATCCTAAGGCATTTAAATCTCAAGAATCTTTTATGCATTCTTTGCACTAAATCTGTGCTGAATTATCAAAGCTGTTATAGGTAAAATCTTCGTAAATTATCCGTGAGTCTTCTCAGATTATGTCTCATGTGTTCGAGAAGAAACATATATTTTATTATAAAAAGGGTAAGCTGAGTCAATATGAGCTTTGCATTTAATACAAAATTCTGGGAATAAAAATATTTTGGAAAGCTTTGGCTTTCCCTGTTCTGTAGCTATAGAGTAAAATCTTCAGGCATTTTTGTTGCAAACAAATCTTAATAACCATAATATTTCAACTACGTTAAAATGCTAACTGTCTGATTGTCAGGCTGTTCGCAGGTTTTTATTCATATTCCTTAGTGCATATTGGAGATTTATACAGAATATTTTCTTCCTTTGTAGCTTAAATTATCTCTTCATCTCTAGCTCTAGAGCAAGATACAGACGACCTTCATTTTTTAAAATTCTTGGATCCATTTTTATTGCTGGAAGAAGAAGAAATTTCAATTTCAAAAACTCACATCAATTTATTTCATTTTTTCCTACGCAATATTCATATCATATTCTCTATACCGAAGCCATATGTGACTTTAAATTTTATCTATAATCGTTATTTAGTCAAAAGATGCAGATATTCCTTACGGACCTGTCCTCAATGTAATTTTTACTTTTATTCTGATGATCAGCTGATGAGATGAATCTATTTAAAGATCTCTATAAGCAAAATGAAGCTATAACATATGCTCTTTTAAATAAAATGAGGTATTTTCACAGAAAAGTAATTTGTTTATATTTGGGGATAGAATTTTCTAGAGGATTTTTTAAGTTATTATAAAAACATTTCACAAGAAAATACTTTTGTGCAATGTATTTTCTAAACATTCATTTTTTTTTTAATTTCCATTTCTGTTTCTGCCGTCAACATTCAAACTTGAACAAATAAGTTTTCATATCTTATTAATAGATGCATTTTTAAACCAAAAGCATAACATACGTTAAGTTCTTCTGTTAACTGATACTGCGTGAAGATGGACTAATTACGTAACAAAGGACACAAAATAACAAATATGCTGATTCAATGTGATAAAGAGATGAGGTATTAAGCAATTATCTGGCAGAGAAATAAAATATTTCAGAGCACTAAACAAAAATCGTTTTGTTGCAAAATGTACAGTAAATATTTCCTTATTAACTTAGAAGCCAAAAAAACAAAAATCAGCGTTATATTTTCAAATTTTCACAGGACTAGTTTCGATGGTTTTACCGAATCATCATCTTCAGCTGCAAAAGCGCAAAAACCGTCAAAACTAGTCCTGTGAAAATTTGAAAATATAACGCTGATTTTTGCTGTTTGACTTCTAAATTAATATTTGTTCGGCGTGTTATTGTATCTTAAATATTTCCTTGTTTTTAAATTCCATTTGATGAGATTTTCTAAATTAATAATCTGCTTTTAAATTCTCTAACATAAAACTAACATAAAACATAACCAACGGGGAAGATTTACATCACAGGCATAAAAAATTTTTGTATAAAAACGAATATGAAAATTCATAACATACCTTGGAAAAAATGAATCAGTATCTATATTTGGTAAATAAGTTAATTTTTCACCACACCTAGGTATGATTAGAGACCTCATTTATATTTTAATCTTATTTATAATGAGTTATAAATCCTTTTTTTCTTTCCCAACTCAGAATGTTATAAAATTTACTAATTTAATGAAAATTATAGCCTTATCACTATCATGTCCTAATGAAATACCTTCAGAATCTATTGCCATTTAAACTTTGTAAAATAAATGGTCAAAGAAAGTAAACTAGCATATTAGTTATTCCGAAGTTTACTCTATTCGAAACTTAAATAGATTGTAATAGGAAAAAAAAGGATATTTATTAAGAAAGAATTCAATGCTCGGAAATACTTAATTATCTCTAACATAACTTAATTATCTCTAACTTTTCCCTTTCTTTTTCTAACTCCTATTATTTTTCTTCCTTTTGCTCCAGTGTATCTCATGAACATTGTACTGTAATGAAAAGGATAGTGTCGCAGGGCTACAACAATACAAAAGAACTTCACTGTGAGAAAGAGGATATAATTACAGTAATATAATATAACAATATAGAAGATTTTTCTTAGGAGACTGCTTTCTAGTTTCACTTATTTCCCGTTCTGAGCATTCTTCATACAACCACTTTTAAATTATGATAGTAATTATTAAACCATTCACTTCCTGCTCTTCATCGCGACATAACTCTTGGTAAAATTCGTATGTTGTTAACAGAGGCTTCTAGTTTATCAAGAGTTTTAGTAATATAAGAAAAACGAAAAAGATATAAGGTTTACTATTGAAGTGAACAGAGAGTAATACATTTACTTAAGTATTTCGAAAAAGTCTAATCATCATCGATTTTAACTCAAAGCTCATGTTTAGCAAAGCATTCGTTTTAATAATTGTAAAATATTTTTTTTTTCATGATTCAAGGTGTATTTTTTATTTCATAATTCTGCAAAAATTTAGTTTTACGTTTTCCGGATCAAAATCTTCTCTGGTTTTACTAGCCAACGTAACTATTTAAGATATTTCACCAGAGAGCGCATGTCGAAACACGTTTTACAACATGGAAGATATGAAGAATAAACATGTATTTAAGTAACTGTTTTTATCTTGTAAATTTTCTTTCCATGCGGGTAAAACGAGATGTATCTTACTACACAACCTAAGTCTATTATATACCATACGTTATATTTTTAACCTCATTTTCGAACATTTGGCTATTATAACAAATTTGCTTCCTGTTTGTTTCATTTTTTAAATATTTGAGTTAAATATTAAATATACTTTTAAGTATATAATTAGAAATTGTAGTAAGCTCGCCTAAAAGTTACCAGGAGCTGTTGCTCCAAAAAGTTCAACACGTTTTAAAAAAATTAATACATATGAAAATCAAACCATTTAACAGGTAAAACATTAAAAAAATAATTAATAAATTATATTAATTAATAAATTATATTAATTAATAATTTATTATAAATAATTTAAAATACTTCATTTTAGAAATAATATATACATTATTATATACTTAAACATAATTAATTTAAGTATATAATAATGTATATATTATTTCTAAAATGAAGTATTTTAAATAGCCATTTGAAACATGTCTTTTAAAATTTGTATAATACGATTTTCACTTCTAGCAGTAAGTTATTAAGCAAATTCAACTTACCTACAACGATTCATTGTCATTAAGAATTTAATCTGGCAGTGAAGGTAGGTTCATCTTCATACTTGAATACAAAAGGAAAAATTAGCCTCACGTGTTTCGAATTAGGTCACTAACATACAATATGTCATCAAGGATAAGAAACAAATACTGTCCTCTTTTGTTTCAATTAGTCAATTAGTTTATCCTGAAAAACAATGGGACATAATCTTGATATACTAATGGAAAATTAATAAACATTCTAGGCCAAAGGGTTATATTCTTGTCAATATCACAAAACTTCATTTTTTTATTGTCTTCTTAATCTCACACATCTTTGATACTGGTTTTACGTTAGCATGCTACATG
Source organism: Stegodyphus dumicola (assembly GCF_044657685.1). Classification (NCBI taxonomy): domain Eukaryota; kingdom Metazoa; phylum Arthropoda; class Arachnida; order Araneae; family Eresidae; genus Stegodyphus; species Stegodyphus dumicola. Next base: position 22,806,136 of record NC_140780.1, on the reverse strand, counting down.
TATCATAGTAAGCAGTACAGTACTGAATATATTTCCTCAAGACTGTACAACATAATATAGCTAAATTTAGGTTAAAATAACACGCCGAGCGACGATTATTTTAGCAGTCAGACAACAAAAATCAGCGTTATATTTGCAAATTTTCCAGGACTAGTTTCGATGATTTGGTAATAAAATTAGTTTCGATGGTTTGGTAATAAAACTAGTCCTGGAAAATTTGCAAATACAACGCTGATTTTTGTTGCTTGACTTCTAAAATAATAGCTAAATGTATTAATAAAAATATTATGAATGGCTCCTGACATTGCATGTAGTATAATTAGATGGTCACGTTGAGGGATAATGCTGTTTAAAAATATTTCTGCTCTACGTAACAGTATAGAATTTTATGTTTTCTGTGACAACACTCAGTGACTTCATTAATATGAAAGTGATGTAATTATATCTAGCATAACCTATGGAAAGTCTATTGGATTAACGCTGAATTCAAAGTACAAAGATTTTGTATACTGTAATATACTTAGGTCTTCAGCTAAGCACATCTTTAAAATAAATTAAAAAATAAATAAATAAAAATATCCACGAAGCGCCAAAAGTTACACAAAATTTTCTGAAAAAATATTTTCAGACAGCTGGCCTGGTAGACCTTTAGGAAGACCAATATGGAAATTGAATCGCAGTCGATTTACATGTAGGGACTAGCAGCGATAACAAGCGAATATTTAGCATCACAAGGTAGAAATATACAGGCAAGAAATCTTAATCTGCTTTGCATTTCAGATTAATCGATTAATGTTATGAGGTATTTCTCCCACCTTCTTGGAGTGCCTTCGTGGTGTAGTGGTTCTGCACGCTGGTCCGGTATTCCAGAGGTCCGTGATTCGATTCTCGGCGAAGGCGATTTCTAATTTTTCATCTCTCTGGCCTCCAAAAAAAATCCTAATGTCTCTAAAATGTCGTTAGTGTGTAGTGGTGACCTGTATCTTGAATAGGATTCGAACTTAGAATCAAGTCTTCTCCACGGACAGGTAATCCTCTATTGGGCTACACAAGCCATCAACAGCTTTCGGTTATTTTTACTTAGTGATGAGTGTATCAGAGTGACTTCTGAGCAAACTTTATCGTAGAGAATATGTAATCTGGCCGATTTTACTTTCTATGTACGCTCTAAGTGAAACACGAAAGAAATGGTTTTGGCTTTTAACTCCCGTTTTTAATTTTTGCGATCCTTTATCTACGGTAATAAATGATTACAGCATTTCATCTGTTATCACAGAAATTTCCTTTAAATGTTGTCATTTTTCAATTCCATAGGATATGAAGAGTTATTTTCTTGCAAGCAAGAGAATATTAAATTACTGCCGAATATCTCTTTGTAAAGTGTTTCACTCAGTGTTCAGTTCAGTGTTCTCCCCGCTAAAGTGTTCATAGAAAATGCGAAAGTAAAAATAATCCGTCTTTCTATCTTGCGCTCACAAATCATTATGTGAATATCCATTTACAGTTATTAAAGCCTGAAAAAAGCATGTCTACGATGTTATCGTCATGCGATGATTTGTAGATACTTTATTTTTTACCACGATATTTTCTACGACGATGTTTTTAATCCGCTTTATTTTCGACGACGATATTTTGTACCACGATGTTTTAGAGCTGTGATGTTTTCTCCTCCGATATTTTGTAGCGCGACGTTTTCGCCTTGTGTTGTTTTCTCCGCGACGTTTCCATCCGCTATCATTTTGCCGCGATGTTATCAGTGGGCACCGTAATGAGTGTAGGCATCATTTTCATAACAAAGAATCTTAGCAGTCAAAATTTAATTAAGGTTCGAAGATTCTTATTAAAATTTTTATGCGGAATATATAAAACTTATCATGATTGTCCATGCTTTTAAACCAGGTTTTCTTATGTTATAACGAAAAATTGAGTAAGCTACAAAATGTTATCAGAGTAAAAGAGGAAACGAGGATCATTTTCAGTCATTCGGGGCGGAAAAACTCAAATAAATGGATAAATTATTTACACAGTAGTTTATTTTATTTATTTTTATTTATTTATTTATTTATTTATTTATTTTTTTTTTGTTTGTTAATATCAAGAAATAAAAGCAACTGTAGTATCTACTACAATCCGTATGAGATACTTTGAGCCAGTATCTTCTTACCAAATATTGCGGAAGCTCGTATCTATGCATCGATCATTCATTGTCTTGACTTCTTGTCGGTCTGCGGCTTTCATGTATGAAGTACGCCAATCCATCTATTCGATCTCCCTTTTCCTAGCTTCTTCTCATACAGAAGACGGAAAATGAGAGAATAAATTGATTTTCAGGTGTTTCAAAAATACGAAGAGACGACTGAGTACTCGAGGAGAAATCATTTATCTTCAGCTGTTCATCTCGTTGGAATGAGAAGCTCCAAATCGATAACTGAAAGTGGCCCGAATGTCGGGCACTGTAGCACTGAGTATGTTATTCCTAGTGTATACTTTTTGATTAACTATAAATTTTATTTATTTTTTAACAAAGCAATTCGTGTTTTATAGCAACTTTTTTTTTTCAAAGTGAAAAATGCTCTATGCATTTTCAGTATGAGACTTTAAATTAGAAAGCTTGAAAAGTATTCGATCAGCAACGACATCTCAAAGATTTTGAAGTCGAATTAAATGCTATTCCAATTCAAACTTACTATTAATGACCTGTCTGTTTATTTATTAAATAAAGAAATAAGTATGTAATATACTTTGAGTAAATAACATTTTCTGAGTAATTTTGGGGGAAAATATAAACTTCAAAGTATTTTTTTTTTCATTTTTAAACATGCAAATAGCATTTTTATGTTTCACCATATATAAAAAAATTTCTAATAAAAATACAATAAACTACTTTCGTTTTTCCCACCTAATTTTTTTAGCAAGCTTAAGATTTGTTACTGGATACTTCTTAACTGCCTTTGTGCAACGGAAGCCCTAGAAAATGGATAACTGTCTATCTTGTATCTTTCTCTTTTCTCATGTGCGTGTCCTAAACTAAACAATATCACAAAGCTTTCGAGTGTATTTTTACCGCGCTGTCCTTACAATGTCTCCTCATTATCTGCCCCGCTTCTGCGAGTTGATATGTCAGCGCGAGCATTTGTAGAGGTTCAGAGCCGAAGTTGACTCACCCTCTTCTTCCACTTAACATTTTTCCCTTCCTTCTCATGTTACGCGAAATTATATAATCATTTAAACAGACAAGACGAGAACTGTCAAGAAACAATTTTTCAATGTTCGTATGAATGTGAAATGTCTTACACTATCTTTCGCGTTCCGTGTTTGACATTGGGGAAAAATAATTTAAATATACTTTACACAACTTATATGCTGAAGTAATTGTTTTACCTCATTTCACACCAACTCTAGAAAGAATAATATAAGAAAGAGTGGAATTCTATCCCTCCATTCATTTTAAATATTCATTTCATTTAGTGATACGCAGCATTTCGTTTTCTTTCTTGTACTTTTTATGGCTATTTAATTCTTACGAAGTACGTTAAATATCTGTTCTTTGCTAAAAGATGTCTTTTGGGAAGACTGTCTCATGAGAACTCACTAATACACGCACTGGCTAATGAATTAGAAACCTTTGAGATTTTCATTTGAATGCGTATTAGGGATAAAGTATGCAATTTTTTATGACGTGGGTTACACGTGGTTAGAATGCTAGTATAAGTAAGGTGTAAGAGTGCTTTTCACGATGTATGAAGTGAAATGGAAAAAAACGACAGATCTTTCACTATTTGAAAAACAGCTTATTGTTAGTTTCGTTTAGCAGAAGCCTCGATTTCGAAGACAGCAAATCTCACTTGATTCTCAAAAGCAGCCATATCAAACGTTTTCAGAAGTTGGAATCGGAACCCACAGTCCTTCTCTGGAAGAGGTAACTGAGGTTCGAGCACAGTTTTCCAAGAGAGTAGTGATCAGCGGCGTCTCCGACGAATTGTACGGCAGAACAGGGACTCTACTGTGCTTCAACTGGCACAGATCGTCAACCAAGGCTCCTCCCAACAGATTTCAGCTCGAACTAGGATTACTCAGATAATTGCAGAAGATAGGAATGCATAGTCGGGTGCCTGTGAGAAAACCACTCATTTTTGCCCGACATGCAAGAATTCGTTTGCAGCGGTGTAGGGAAAGAAGAGACTGGACATCTTAGGCCTGGAAACGGGTAATGTGGTCGGATAATCATGCTACACCTTATTTTAGTTTGCTGGAAGACGTCGAATTTGGCGAAAACCCCATGAAGCCATCTCGCCTTACTCGCACTGTGCAAGGTGTGACGATTAGACACATGCATCCCTTGGACTTCCAGGTGCTTAATGAGAACTTCCTGTTTTGTTCAGAGACAAAATGGACAGCAGAACTTTGAAGAAATATGCAGCGGAAACCTCCCCGTGTGGTTTCCGGCAATAAAGAACTAATTATTCTCTTTCCAGGTTTCTTAACAAAACGAAGAGAGAGCTTTGTGTAACAAGCTTTTTGATGCTGTAAACGAAAGACAGCGGACGCATTTTAACGTCCTCGCTGCGTCAGCGGCTTTTGTTTAATTTATGGCTGTAATGATTGTTATTTTACTATTTACACAAGAATTTCTAATTAAGTATTTAAAATAAATATTTTAAAAGACAACTTGTCTTGCACCCAGCACTGGTGTTCTGACGTTACAAAGGATCTGGTGGGAGTATCATGATATGGGGCATGTTCTGCTGACATGGAAGTGGTGCCCTGGTGTTCCTAGAGGGTAAACAAACAGTCATGATATCGCGCAGCGCGTTATTTAGTAGGCGGTCATAATGTTTTATTTCTTCAGTCTAAATTTATTCGTACATAAAGCGATTATTCCTAATGCAAAAGTTCGTAACTGAACGTATTTATATTTTTAAAAGTATAAATAAAAGTTAATTAAATCTATATCTCCGAATCTTTGAAACTTTCAACATCAAGCTGTTAATTAATTAGCTCAAAAGTTACATTTTCTAGGTTCGCTTTTAATGAAAATAAAAATTATATAAAGAAAGTAAGCAAGTAAAATAGTGAATTAGTAAGTAAAAGTATTTAAAAAGAAAAATTTTTTAAATTTTAAATTTTTTTTAAAAATTGATTTTTCTTGAAATCTTTTTGACACCGTATTTGCTACAAATAGATAATTCAAATGCATTCGCAGGCAGCATAAAACTGTTTGTAGGGCCGCAAGCTGAGACTACTAGTTTAAAAGATTTCATCATGCAAAATAGTAGAAAACTCGCGAAACTTGTATTTAATTTTCATGCAGAGATGAGATAGACCTTAAAGCATGTCATGCCTATTTATAGCATATTTTAACTTCAGCTCATAATCGTAAGCGAAACTACAATATCTTTAATATATTTTTCTTTAAATTATACCTAAAAGTTAAAAAAAATCAAAATATAACTGCAGATCATTATCATTATGAAAGACTTGAGATTAAGAATATTTATTTAGTTTTCTATATCATGCTTCTGGGACATTTGTTAACATCGCGTATTTCATTTTAATCTGAACATCATTAGTTATCTCGATATTAAAATGAAATGACGTCGCAATATATGTAATGCATTAAGTAATTTAAAAAATAAAAATTATTTTTATGTATTTTTTTTCAAAGAAACCGCAATGTTCTATTTTTAACCCCCCCCCCGCCCTAATTAATGTAAAAATACATCAGCATTTTTAGAGGAAGTGTAATGTATTTTCTTACTTTATATTAATGAATTCATTCATATGATTAAATAATATTTAAATATTTGCAGATTAGAAGCAAACCGTAAAACAGAATTTGGTTTTCCCGGAGAATAAAATTGATAAAAACCTTCAATGGAGATTCAGTATAATTTATGGTTTCGTGTACTACGGGGCCAGAGACTTCGGTTATTCCTTTATAATATATCGAATTAAATTTTCAAACTCTTTTGTATGCTTATTTTCTGCTTCTGTCTACAAAATCATACGTGACATATGTAAACAAATTTAACCTTAATGCCCAAAGAAAGCAGTACAGTCTCTGTTCTGTGCTCTTCTTTCCGTAAGGCATTTCTCCATATGCTCGTACATTTCTTTCTGCGCAATAATAGTAAATAGTATTTTTCTCATTCTTTAATCATCCTCAGATAAAAATTTCCCAGGACCTCTTTTTCTGCGTTAAAAGTGTATAATATATCAATTGATACCCAAGTCAGATGCAAAAAAATGGCTTCATGAGAGAAAATAAAATTCGCTGATATCGTAATATTTTGCTCTGAGGTGGAGCAGGCATTTCATATCTCGTTTTTTGAGTTATCAATCCCGATCAAACTATGATGTTTAAACTTATACATTTTCCCTACCTCCTTTTCATATTAAACAATTTTTGCCAAAAATGCAGAAAGAATGTCTGATATACTACGAATTGTTTGTTATTTTTTCCGTAATAACGTTGATGAACAAAGATTGGGGCGCAGAATAACTGAGATTTGTTTTACGAATTCGTGTATTCTGATTTAAATTATGTGCTCTGTTACATTGCTATCATTAACAGCTTTTGAGTGACATTCTGTAAGAGTATATAGATGCTTTATAAAGGAGTTGGGCTGTTTTGCGTCATTAACTCAATCCTCACTCAGCAAAAAAACCCTCGTAATATGTTCTTGGCATTTCTTGAACTGGGAATTAGAACCAGGATGATGAAGGTATGAAACATTTCGAATTCCAGAATGTTATACCAGAAGAGAACTATTCCAAATGGTCTGCAGCACACTGAAACAAACTATACATAAAAATTAGATGAAGTGTTACTTCGAAAGAAGAAATTACTGACCACAGTAAAGTCTATAAACAATAAAAGTCTTTCGAATGGAGGATTAATATGGTTTCCTATGATAATTAACGGAAAGTACAAAATGAAAACAACTCTACTGCAAAGTAAGGCATTGAAAGTTAGGAATTCCTGAAAAAAGCTGCGAAACATAAAATTAATGATAAAAAAAAATCTGTTACCAGATATCAACAAGGTTTATATTTTAACAAGTTTGATATCAATAGCAATGAGGAAGGTCTCTGAGTGCTCATTTCCGTAATTAAGAACTAAAAGTAGCTTTAATTATCCTTTCTGAAGCTTTGTACCTCTTTGATAAAATAATTCTTGGAGGAACTTAAGAGAACAGGTCAAAGGCGAAAGCTTCAAAGAGAACTCTTAGACAGCTGAAAAGAATACTAGAAGTTTAAGGATTAAAACAAAAACAAAAAAAAAAAAAAAAAAATCTTCAAACCACTGGCAATTTCCCCTCAGCCAGGAAGATAGGAGTGTCTTACGTGATAAAATAAGCCTATAAGGACATTAAAGCAATTCCTAAGAATTTGCTAAAACGTATCTCGGACGAAGGTATTACTGAAGATTTTCAAAGGAGAAAATTTCTAGTTTTTAAGCTTCGGCAATTTGCTAAAACAAAAGGTGACGAAGTTGTGAAATTGCTAGCATTTCACTGATTTACCTGTTGACCCAGAAGCGAAAGAAATCTATAATACCTTTTCAGTTCGTTGTCAGGTAAATATCGAACAGATACAGACCGCAAGTTGGCTCCCATGAAAAATTATCGAACTTCTAGACGACATTGCTATGAAACTGTCAGAGGTGATTAGTATTTGCAGTCATGGACCAACAAAAAAAATGTATCTGTGAGTTATAAAGACACTGCGTGGCATGAGCATCGTAAGACAGTGAGTATTGCTTGAGCAGCGTGATATACAGCGCGGGTATGTTCGACCGCTAACGGGTGGTATCGTGGAGTAATACGTATGGTGTACCATTAGACACATAACTTGTAATTCTACCGCAATGACGCAAATATTACTGACGGGTATAACACAAGTGCTCAATTACAAAAATGCACCAAGTCACCAAAAGAAAAAAAAAGTTCTATACCTCTCTTTGTATTCGACCAATCGACAAAATTCAGCTTGCATTTTTCATGTATCAAAAGCATGACATGGGCTATATATTAGATTTATATACAGCACTCTTCTAACATATGCATTTTGACGCGAATCACATTCTATTCTGAAATGATACGCTAATTTCTTTTTCAAAGTGCTACTTCTCAAATTATGCTAAATGCCCAAGTTTTGCAAAAATCGTATTAACAGTTTTTGTTGTTGTTGTTGTTTCTTCCTTCTCTCTCTCTTTTTTTCTTTTTGGTGTGTGTCGATAGCGTTCACAAATCTGATCATCATTTCGTTTTCAGTTATTAGTTCCTTTTGCTTCGGTTTATAATTTATACATTGGTTTATAATTTATACTTTTACTTTCGGTTTATAATTTAAAAATTTCCTTTTACTTCGGTCATTTTTCGTTCCAATTTATTTCCAACGAAATTAACAAATTGAAATCAGTTTGACGGTAATATTTTACACTCATGTCCATAAATTAAGGATTATTCGGAGTCACGCGGAAATCGAACTCTAAAATAAATATATCACCTGTAAAATCACTACACACATCTTCAAGAATCATATGCAAATTTCAGGAAGTAACCAGATGACACCGATGGTACGTCACAATGACGAGAGTGTAAGAGAGTGATATATAAGGAATACAGGCAAAGAAATAAAATTGTTAGCAGGCTCTTTATAAGCATTTCAATGCAATAACCGAATAGTTATGACACAAAGGACGCATTTGGATGATTTTTTACGTGGTAGAATTATCGGCCGTCTGGAATGTGGGCGTACCCAACTGGAAGTATCAGCGGAACTTGGAATTGCCCAGAGTGTCATCTCCAGACTTTGGCAACGATTCCAAGATGATGGTAATATGAGTAGACGTTACAGCACAGGTCGCCCCAGAGTTACAACGCCGAATGAGGACCGGTATTTGGCAGTTACTGCCAAAAGAAACAGGCGGAGCACAGCCTCAGACCTGTCTCGTCAGCTCTCTTCAGCCACTGGTACAACAGTTTCAAGGCAGACCGTGTACAGACGCTTAGGGCAGATTGGTCTATATGTTCGTAGACCTGTCAGATGCGTTCCACTTACTGCAACTCACTGTCGCCTGCGGTTAGCCTGGAGTAGAGAGCATGCATTGTGGACACCGCAACAGTGGGCTTGTGTGATGTTTTCCGACGACTCCAAGTTTAGCTTGCAGTCTGATTCTCGCCGGACTTTCATATAGAGAGCTCCAGGTATCCGTTACCACCAAGAAAACATCATTGAACGACACCGTTACGGTGGTGCAGGAGTGCTCGTTTGGGGTGGAATTATTCTGGGTTCCAGAACTGACCTGCATGTTCAAATTGGAACCATGACAAGCCAAATCTATCGGGACGTCATTCTGGAACAACATGTATGTTTGTTTCGGGGCGCCATGGACGCACAATTTGTGTTTATGGATGACAACGCCCGTCCTCACCGTGCAAACATCGTAAGCGAATGCCTTCAATCGGAGGATATCACCCGTATGGACTGGCTAGCATTCTCACCGGACTTGAATCCAGTAGAGCACGTGTGGGACATTCTTGGCCGACGAGTTGCAGCGTGTCAACCTCCTCCTACATGTCTACCTGAACTTCGGAGAGCATTGCTTTTTGAGTGGTGTAATATCCCCCAAGATCAGATCGATAATTTGATACTCAGCATGCCTAGGCGTTGTACGGACTGTATTGCATCGTCTGGGAGATATACAATGTATTAACAATCATACCAACCATGTAATATTGGTTTTTTGTAAATAGGTTTTTTTTTGTAATTTGCTCCAGGGAGAAAAGTTCGCTAATTTTTTTAATAATATCAAACATATAGCATCTTTTTTTGCTCTTTACCTTTTGTTTAATAAATAAGCTTTACAAATAAGTCAAATTTGCTTTGCTTCTAACTCTTCCTTTGCCTGCTTTTGCATTATCCTTAATTTATGGACATGAGTGTAAATATATCTTAATTTTTTTTAAAAAAATCATATTAATAATTTTTGCAGAATTTGCTTGCATTAAAATTTTTAAGAATGTTATTTCAGGAAAACGGATAACGTTTGTAAGAAAAAATATTGTTTACTTTCATTAACATATAGTCCATATTTTACATGAAGATACTTTGAAAGAGCAAGATACTTACGTTACTCTGTTTTCATCTAATTGTATATAACTTTCCCTTTTAAGTAGTTGGACATTAGTTACTAAAAAGACAGATTTAGATTAAAAGGAAATTGCTGTCAAATCTACAGAAAATCCATAATGATTTGCGGTATAAAACAGTATGTTTCCCAAAACTGCATATTTTAATAATTTTCGGTTTTTTGACTATGCAAAATTCAGAGAAATACTTTAGTTTATGCATTCTTTTCCAGGTTCTTCCCTCTCTCAATTCTTAATTATTATTTCATAAACAATTTTCGGATAAATAAAAAGTGCTTACCTTTTTATGGAAAAAGTTATCTTTTTCTGCTATGATAAAAATGTGCAGATGGCATGATTGAGTCCTACTAGCTAGCAAATAAATTTTAAAATATTTTTCAAATACGCAGACCCTTTCTCATACACGGAAAAGAATACGTTCTTTATGCATAGAAAAGCTAATTGTATGTGTATATAAGAAGTGTATAATGAAAACTTCGAAAGAAGTGTATTATAATAAAGTATAATACAAGTATATAATAATAGTTGAGATGCGTATAAGATTCCTTATACACATTTCTTTATGCACAGATATTTTAAAATGCGATATGCTTAATATTTTCACTGAACGTAATGAAGATAAAGATACATTTGGTACCCCATCCCAGGTATATAAAAAAGTTATTAGATAAAACAAGATGCTTGCGCTGTCGGGATGTATGCCATACCAATTAAAGGGTAAAATTCACTAGTTTTTTCACTACATAAAGGGATAATGGCTAGAAACTGTACCAAATCTTAAAACCTATGAGAATTATTCTTTTAGGTCGATATTTATGCACCATTTTGGTCTAAAGCAAAACATTCTGAGTTCCAGACCGTGTTGATCAGCTGTATTTTTAATTACAGAACATGATTATCAATGATATTCTACGGAATCATTAACACCTTGAAGAGATGTTATTAATAAATGAAAAAAACATATTTTCAGAAAATAGTATATAGTAATAATGAAGATATTATCATAAAATTAAAAACAATAATAAATGAAAACAAATAAGAGTTCGAAGATGTGTTATTTGTTTCATTTAAAGGTAAAATCCTATCCATTAGAAATCAAGACTAGAAACATGAGAGCATGGTGTTTACAATCGAGAGCGACGTTTTCCTACAAAAAGCATAGTGACAAAACTACTGTATTCATTACTTTGCTACTAAACAGCAAATAATTTTTATAAATTTAATAATGTAATAAGGTATCTTTTTTCTTAATTGTGCAGCTTACTAAATACTATTTGATTGTGCACTTGATGTTAGCAAAACCGAACGCGAGAAAATAATTATGTAAGATAAATTATAATTTGACCTAGCAATAGTCCTTAATTCGCTTTTACTACTCTAAAAACAGTAATAACCTTTCTGGACAACGTCATTTCTAGATCAATCCATCTCAAACGACTTCTGTAACTCTGAGGAGGTAACTCTTAATAAGCAACTTAAACCGAAACCTTCGCTTGCTGAGCTTCAGTCTTGGTTAACTGCGCACTTTTGCGTCAGCTCTCTTCCCGCTAAGACGCTAGTTCGCTTGCTTAGCCTCTGACGGTTATTGCCCATTGTTCTAAAAATATCATCTGTGTATATAAAATGCTGGGGTTGTAACGTTTTTCTTCTCTGACGAACACTTGGTCACCCACCCTAAAAGAAGGCACAGAGGACCCTCTTCTCGCCTCGGCCGGAAGAGGGGCGTGGACTTTCCCCCCTGGTTGCAGATGGGAGAAAAAAAAGAGATTGAGATGTGAAAGAGAAAAGAGCGGACGCTGGTTTGCGAGCTCAACTGTAGTGAAAATGTATTTTAAAGTTTTCTAAATTGAAATCTGTACATAGTTGTATATAAAGATAAATATTTAGTCTAGAACAGGTCTTGTTTCTTTGACGGAGATACGACTATAGTACAGGGTGCATAGTGCACCCACAATGAGGATGTGAAATGAAAAAGAATATGCTTCCTCAGAATTAATTATACAGGAATAAAATTTTGTGTGGAATTCACGGCTACATCTGTCTTCGAATGTCATCTTCCTAACTGCGCAGTAAAGCCTCTCCAGATTATTAGAACACAGAAAACCATCGCCAATCCGTTGCAGCTTTGTCCAAGTCATCCTCTTACACACACACAAACATACATATATATAATATTTTAGGATGCGTGGGAGCGAAAACACCAATTATTTTTAGTTATGGTCGAAAGGGTTATTAATGGTGCTGGATAGATTCAGGAAGAGGACGCTGCCATATTAAAATGAGGAATTAAAAGGGCTACTTCTAGATTAAAGTTTGTAATTTTGTTTCAAATTTTGTATCTCACATATGTATTCTGCTATTTACGCCTTTAATGCCTTAAAGACTGGTGTGGTTTATTTCAAGTTTAATCTTCAAATTTATATGTTCCAATCTGAATGCAGCATAAATAAGGAAAACATTTAAAATTCCTTTTCAACAAAAATTTACTTATGAGATACAATGCAATATTTAGTGAAATGCTGTTTGTGTAAATGTAACTTATAAGATTTACGTAATAAATTTGTTAAGCACCTTACTGTTGATACAAATTCTATCCTCTCGATGGGTATTTTTATTTTCCCATGTGGTAAATCAAAGCATCCATCTAGAAGATGGATCATATAACAGCATGTTTTATCAAATTTCTATGTTCCGCAATCGTATAAAAACTTTCTTGATTACTTCCTGCTGTAAATATGTCTAAACAACTTATTATTAACTTACTAAACAACTTATCATAAATTAACTAAACAACTTATCACTAAGCAAGTGACGTTAGTGAAGCTTAGAGATTTTAAAAACAAGACCTCATTTCTGCTCAAGCCTCAAATTTTATGGGCCCTCTTTCAACTTCTCGTAATCCTGTTTTCACCTTATGAAAACAAAGAAAGTGTTCATGAGGAACATTTGAAAGAACGCTGCACTTAGAGAACCAGGCTGTCTTAATCGGGCTCTGTTTGCAAGCTAACACTTCAGATAAGTTTTTCACTTTACAGACGCCACTCCATAAGAAAATAAAATTGAAGCACTTTTACCTCTACGATATCAACTAGGAAAAATCTATGAATCATTGCATGAAATTACGAATTACGTTAACTTTAATGAAACATTTTTTATTTAAAATTGAAAATTTTAAATTTATGTTTCATTTGATAATTTGACACCCTGTTTTTATTAGAATGAATACTATCAGCAAACAACTACGTCATAAAGTAGGAACATTAAGCTGTTTTTCAATCTGCTATAAATATTATATATATGTTTAAAAATGTTTTTCTAGAAATCAGAATAGATTCAAACTACTAGCATGTGTTTGAAACTGAGAAAAATGTATACTGTACTTGTGAAGACATAGACGAAGAATCAGAATTTAATTCTGGCATTTAAATTAATAGTGTGACAATTTCACTGAAAACATCATGGTGCAGCATCACAAATAAGCTTATTATATTTTGTCCTTTTTTTTTTTTTTTTTTTTTTTTTTTTTTTTGACGGGGTTAAGTGTCCGATAAGCGATGTTTTCGCAATTTGCAAATTACCTATTTGTGAATGGCTATATAGAGAGAATGGCCAATAGCCATACCGATGAAAAAATAGTAAATACCAACGCAAAGTAAAATACCTTATCTTTTGGTTTCTTTCCTCTCAATCTGGAGCGATTTTCGCGGTTACATTTTTCAGAAAACATTAATTTAAAATGATTATTAGGCAACTATCACAGGGTGACAATTTCATTTTACAAAATCGAGAAATTTGTGTTCTTACTGCCAAGCATCTGAAACATGCGCCCTTTTAAATAATATTTGCTTTTTTTCTTTATTTTTTCTCGTTATTTATATATCATATTCTCTTATCAGCATACCTACACTGGCTGCTTAAATGTGCCTTGTTACAAAATACACAAGTTTCTCATTAAATTTCCGAAGAGTTACATAACTCTGCAGCTGTCGGAGTAAATCTTTCCCGTCGTGCTGACGCGAGTGAAATAGTTTTGCTTACGATTTCAGTTTCACGATTAAATCCGGTACTAGACGCACTTTCAATCACGTGACATAAAAATTTCATTAGGCTATCTAACTTATCAACGGTTTCTTCTTTAGATGTTAGGAATATGGAATTCAAATTTCTTTCCCAAACTCTCAATATGTCGACAGGCAGATAAGATTCAATTAACGGATACAAAATTGAAGATTAATTTGCGCTGGAAACATCTAACATATTTAGAGATTTTAAATAAGTTTCAATCTTATCGTACAATTTAAAAAGAGGCATCTCATTACATTTGCTGAGTGCGTTATTCATCGTCAACGAAAGAACTTTTCAAATATACACTTCGATTAACATGTCCAGTTGGACGAAATCTTGTCTTTAAACATTGTATTACTTTTTCATAACTATCAGCTGTAGCCGGAAATGATTCAACAAGTTCTCCTTCCCCTGAACTCTTTAAAGTCGCTTGTAAAAAAATACTAATACTTATCCTCATTCGCGATTTCATTATCGTTATGTATCTTCTCAAATTGTGCCCAAAATGACAACCATTCATTGATATCACTGCCGAACAACTTCTATTTTAGAAAGTTTAAACTTCCGTTTCAATGAATCTTCAACTATTTGGGAATGGGAATCATTTTCGACTTAATTTTTTTTTTTTTTTTTTTTTTTTTAATTTTGCGCACTTTTATCCTTAATCTGACAAATCGCTCTTCATACAAATTAAAACCTTCATATTCTTTATCAAAATCCGCTTTAGAACAGTTTTCACATTTTAGAAGAAGATCTTATAGTTCCCTTTCCTTGAAATTAAGCTCGTTCCATTTTTCTTCTAACTGGGCAAATTAAATTTTAGTCTCTTTAATACTTTTATTTTTCCCTTCGACATTGTTCTGAAGTCCATTAGCTATGCGCGTAAATGCGCTTCTAAGAGGTGTTTTTAACGTTTTAACTGATCTATAACACTCAAATAGTAATTCTAGTACTAAATATAATATACAAGATTTCACTTCAAAACAACTAGTGTCCCGGCAGGAATGCCAAATAAATATTGTGTCCCAAGGCAATATTAATATTGTTACAAAATGTTCAGGCGCGGTAAGATAGCTTCTCCGCAAAGCAGTTTTAGGGATGCCATAAAGTGGCAAGGGTTGCCACATTTGGCGAGAAATCTCCTATTTGGCGACAATTGGCGGCATTCCATGGACGGATGGAGAACCTTCTAGAACGAGTTCTTACCGGTTTAGCCCAGAATGTTCTCGAACACAAGCCAAAAGCTATATAAATCCTGCTGATACGCGGAGGTTAGTTAGTTAGTGTCTCGTCTAATGAGTCAGTGAGAGTCCATCGAGTTGACAGACAGTCAGTGAGTGCCGAGTTGGTCGTTGAGTGCACCGAAAGAGTCTCTTAGTGTATCGCGGTTAGTGCATCGTCGAGAGAGTGTGTTGAGCTCTGGGAACGACTGATCCGAGGAGTCGGGAGTTGTACTCTAGTTTATCATCGAGTGCATCGCGAGTTGTAGCATGGAGAGTCTCGAAAGTACGTGGAGTTCCGAGAACGACCGAGCAGAGTCGTGAGCTGTAACAGTGAAGCTGTCTTCACCGTTATAGCCTGATAGTTTGAAGGCTGTGTCGCTGATTGGTCCTGAGTAATACTGGCTAATAAATTGTGTTTCTACCTCAGGATCAGCTTTTTCTATTATATTTAATCTGCACAAAAGTTTCGCAGAAACGTTATAACAAATATCAAAACTGGACATCCATTTTCTTAAACATTTATAAACTAACAAAACGAACATAGATTAAATCATAACTCCTCGAGCGCGCGGTGAAAACTTACATAACCTTTTCCTTTCAATTCATCCGATGAGACCTAACAACGCTAGTTGACATTATGATACCGATTTAACGTCTAGCCCTTCTAACCAAGTCTTAGTAATACTTTCTTAGCTTCCGACAATGCATATATGCTTCCAACTCTTAAAAATATAGCACTGAATTTGTCCCATCAGAATTTACGTTTTGCTTCACTAACACCTAAATATATCTATCAAACCGGCCAGAATCTTTAATACCGTGGTTCTCAATTTGTGGTCCGCAGAAGTCTGGTACTTCTTGAAGCCACTTCAAGAGTTCCGCGAAAACATTAAATACACACTTCAAACTTATTGAAAAAGAAAAATCAATACAATGTAAAATAACATTTCATAAGATTCTAATCAGCAAAAGAAATGGCAGCTGACCTTTTTAATTTGTAGTATCGTCAATTTAAAATACACCTCACTGCTATGAAAAATGACATCATGTACTAGATCAGAAAAACCAAGCAATCAAGTAAGTTACTTCACTATGATTATCAGGGGAACGATATTGTTGCGTGCGTACGGGTTCGTTACGAAATGAATGCACAAGACCGATGAAAAATCAACAAAATTTATTATTATCACAACAAAAATGCTTACATCTCCTCAGATATTCGTGCAGTATTATAATATCTCACAGTAGTTATCTTTTGACTACTCAAACGTTCAAGAGAACTTAATTCAAAACAGCTAAAGAAAGCTAATCCGCGAATTCGCTAGAGTCACTAAGAGCAGTTTTCTAAACAAACTCTTAAAACAACAACAAACTAAGTAACTACTCCAATAACAACGAACTGAGAGGTTTTCCTCCTTTTATAAGATTTTAAAATCGCAAGCAAGAATTTTCTAGTACTTTCTCGAAATCAAAAAGAGAGATTTTTTAAATGTTACATGTACGCGCGCTCTTGTATTTTCAATTTTCCGGCTTAGCTTTCTTTTAATATTCGTCACGCGCTGCACTGCGCGGGAAATAAAACCATTTAATTTACAATTCAACTAACATAAGCTATTTAAATACCTAATCCGTAACACTATGTTGGCTGACGTCTGAGAGAAAAGGCTGTAGATTGATAGTTGGGATAAAAGTGTCTAACATAGGAAAACGTCAAAACAAAAAAAGGGGGGCTCAATAAAGTTTGGTAAAGGAAAAGGAGTGTATGAAAGGTTTTAAGGGGAAAAAAAGGATAGATTCTGAACATCGTATTAACATTGCCGTACACTTCCACACAACAAACATAATCTCCTCTCTGCCAGTAAGTCAGTTCATTTTCAATTTTACAATGCTATGCATTGGTGCCCTTGTGCAGTTCACATTTCAATCCTGAGCAGTGGCTGGTTATTTTGCTGATTTCTAGTAACCTTATCGATTCAATTTTTGAATTAAATAAACTAACGTAAATCTTACATCATATTATCAACCAATACTTTTATTTTTCATACACATATTTTATTACAGTTAATGGATGTTTTCATCATAAGGAAATCTCATCTTGATATCGATGTTGGCAATGCTTCTGTTAGTACTACTAGAACTGTAAACGATGCAGAAGAGATAAAAATTGTAAAATCAACACGAAATGTCAGTCGCCCAATGAAGATTACTTAAAATTTGGATATACCTCATCGAAAAAAGAGATTCCCCAACTCCTTCTTGAGCTGTATGTAGAAAGAGAATTTCCGATAGAGCGGATAGTTCCCCTCTAAATTAAAACGTCATTTTTCAACTGAACATAAAATATCTTTCATTAAAAAATAAAGAATCCTCCAAAAGACTTTTGGAAATGCGAGGTCCATTTAGAAGATGATCTGAAAAAAAAAACTGTAAAAGTGGTAAAGCTCAACATGCGTCGTATGAAATTACTGAGATAGTAGAGCTAAAATAAAGCCACATAAGACAGCAGAATCTCTCATTTTACCTACTTTTCTGTGAAAAATGTGATAAATATGTTGGGAAAGAAGCAGAGGAGGAAATTTGGAAGATTCCGGTATTTAATGACACGATTCACTTAAGAATTTATGATATATTCCTAAAACACTAAAACAACAGTTGCAGATGAACATTTTAATATGCATTGTAAGTAGATTATTTAGCTGGTATAAATGGCAAGTCGCATCTCTTATGTTTTGTACGATTTCTTTATGAGAAGAAGATGATAAATCAATTTTTATGCTGCAAATAATTTTTGGAATGTACAACTGGGCAGGACAAAGTCGTATCTGAATACATTAGTTATCATGAATTAATACGTCGGTATTTGTACCTCCATAATAACATCAATAATGGAATCATTTAAAGGTTAAGTTAGGTTAGATTGTTTGAATACAGTAAAGTACATGAAAGCTATCTGCTTAAGCAGAGGGATGCCTTTGCTGAGGACTTGCTGAAGACTTATATATACGTACGGTGTAGTCTTGTATTCACGCTACGCTTTCAATCAAAGAACTTAGTGAAAACAATTAATCCAAACATACTATTTTATCACTATTTCATGCAACTAGATATATCTGTCATAAATACGAGGGCTAAGAAACTAAAACATTGGATGAAGTAATTTCTATGGTTAATATTATTAAAATGAAAGCCATGAGAAGTCGAATATTCAAATGACTTCATTTATATATGGAAGTAGGTTACCAATGTTTGCTTCTTGATACAGAAATGAGGCGGCTCTCACACGGAAAGGTTTTAACATGTTTTAACGTTTCACACGGTTTATGTTGCAATTAAGAAATTAATTACTGTTTTTTTAACATAAAAACACGAAACTATCTAAAAAACTATAGTTGGTGCAATAATTTAGCATATTTGACTGATACTTTTGCTTACTTTTTCATACTACTAATATAGTATGCAAGGAAACAAGGAAAACATTCTTAATTTGACTGGTCAGTTATGTGCAATGAAAAAAAACTCTGTTTGGAGAAGACACGTAAGAAAAGAACCACAGAGTTGATCCCTTCTGCACAGGTTATAAACGAAGCAATCTTTCCTTTAATAATCAAACATATAATAACAGAAGAAAGTTTTGCTAAACGTTTTCTATTGCTAAATACCGAATAATTTAGATCGTATAAGAAATTGGTTTGTTTATTACGATTTCTACAGTTTTCTCTGAATGAAAATGAACTGACGTCACTCTCTTCACTAAGCTCCTGTATCGCATGGAACCTGGGAAATTTTTAAAGTACTGTAATTTTAATTGGTTTTTTTTAATAAATGTGTTTGAATCAATCAGTATCGGTAATTCATTCTTTCATAAAAGTAACTCTTTAAAATAATTGGCAACAAATAATAATTGCGTGGGCGCCTGAGTAGCAAAATAGAATGGAACTGCAGTGTCAAACGTACACGCTATTATTTTTATAAAGTTGTCAAGGAGCCGTACGCTTTCCATATTTGTGATATAAAATCGTAGTTGGATTTTGTAAAGAGAATTATTTAATATCTTGTTCCTGTTTAACTACATGACAATTATTTTTCTTTATTTTGGTTATTAAATATTTTATAAGTTTTAAATAAAAGCTTATCTTGTGGAAATGTTTTTCAGCTTTAGTTCTTTTTTCATCACGTCCTTGATTTTAAAAACGTCGGCCATCCCTGCTTAAAAGCGTGTGTTGTATTGAAAATATTCCGTGCAAAAAGGTTTAATGTTCTCCCACTTAAAAAAAATTGAGAGCCAAGGCTTAATTCATCACCACCTGGCCTGGCATCAAGCCTTACTGGGGCCAACACATTCCTTTCTAACACTGGATCTTTATCAGGTCTATGTACCGTCTCCCATATAGTATTCACATTACTAGTTGCACCAAACATTTAGACTGTAACACAACACAAATCTTCCAATAATTCCAACTAATTACTCAACCTTTACGTTGGGCTTCACTGTAACGATTTGGGGTGAGGGGAATTTATTACCCAATTTATTCTTCTTTCACCATTCAACTTTCTCTCTCAACCTCTACTGTATGAATGAATTATCGTCCTCGGCTTAACTAACTGTGGAAGCAAGAGATAATACAAAATGCGAAAATTAACTTTATTTTGTCACCTCTGATAAGTTAAAAAATAATACAACACAAAGTCTTCGTAACTATAGCTACTGGCTGGAACTTATAATTAAAGTTACTGGCTGTAACACCAGTGCTCCTATGGAGACTATAGTACCAACTGGTTCGAACAACCTAAGCTCTTCTAATATTGAGCACGAACAAAAATTCGATCAAATGTCAGGCGTTCACGCTTATTCTGAACAACGCCTTCCGTTCAACGAGCAGACGACGGCAGCAGCCAAGTTTGCATTACAAGTGATGCTAGTTGCGATTCCTGTCCTCAATTTAGACTATGCTGCTTGCTATAAAATTTGAATAATCCTCTGGACTGAACAAATATATGGCGAAACGAGGCATAATCAGCTTAAATCTTAACTGTTGGCGTAAAAAAATGTCACAAACTAAATCCATTTTGAATGTCACAGAATATTTATATGAACTGCAATTAGTATATACAAGAATTGGACTATAAATTCTTCTGGATGCTTGAATAACAATGCTGTTAGATTAAGTAAAAAAAAATACGTTTATTTGTTCGGAAAATTTCTTTCCTAGAGTATTCAAATGCGCTCATGTCCCAAATGCATTTCCCAAATTATTCCCAAATTATTATTATTTTGTTATTAAAGTTTTGAATTGATTTTTGCTAGAAGTATTAAGAGATAAGTAAACTTTCTAGAATTTCAAGTGTGCTTTCAAATCAAATGAACTGCTATGTCAGTTTGTGTTGAGAGTACTGGCTTTAATGGTCTCTGACTTTTCTCTAACTGACAATCCTCTGACCTTTTTTATTTATTATAAATCTTCATCTATAATGTTTATTAATTATAAAGCTTTATGTATAATGGATTCACCTGTCAAAAAATCCTCAACATAACATTCCAAGAAGTCTTAATTCAAATTTACACTTGTTAGCGGTATATTTTTTTAAAAAAATAGCTCACAAGATGCATGTGATGAAGCAATAAATACTTATCATCCGTTTGCTATTTCGAATGACCGGAGAGGTAAATAATAACAATAATATGCCAAATTCCGATTTACGTCAGAAGAGTTTTACGTATTCCAGTATTCCCAAAAAAATGGATCATTTTGCAAATCTGAAGCAATATACAATAAGCATACGATTTTCTGTACGGAGCAATGTACAAACTTCTTTTTTACTAAACTTCAGGATCTCCTTTTTCAAATATCTAAATCATTATTCCAGGTATCAAATCCCACGTTCAGCTTACACAATTAACCATTAAACTTGCAATACCATGCAAGAGACAGCCAGTCGAATTAAATTTGCGCAAACGTTTGACCGCGTTAGGACATAAAAATAATTAGCGATAAAGCACATGCGCAATTAATAGGAGTATGTAGGGCACCTAGAATCAGTGTAAAACAAGAAAGAGAGTGGAATTCCCATACTGAAATCGAATTTCCTCCTTCTTTATTTGAGTATAAGTTCAGAATATTCTTCGAGTAAAAATATAAAATGTACATTACCATATATCCGAGCCTGGCGTGAAAGAATATAATAGCATACCGTGACTATTTTACCACTACACTAGTGTTCGCATTGGTCGAAATGCAATCACTGTCATGCAGATGTGGAACTGGTAATTTCAGGCAGGTCGGACGGCTTATATCTTTATCCACGCATCAATCAGAGAAAGGACAGATATCTGTAGAACAGGCCATACGAATCTTACCTTACCGTAGCACAGAAAATACGATGTATGGCATGTCAAAATATATATATACGTACGGTGTAGTCTTAAGCGTTACGGATACTTTATATGTCAGCCATTGCTTTGCCTAACTTTAACTATCTGTAAAGTTGTAACTGTCTGTTCAAGTCTGTTCGCACAGAGCACAGGTATCTGTCGCAGCAACAGTGCGTTGGACGGTGCACATGAAAGCGCGAATAGAGTGATATCTTCTTTTTAGAAGGGTCATGCTTTCATGAAATATCATGACAGACGTATGTGCATTATGGTGCCATCATACTGGAAACTTTCCTCGTGCATCATTATGCTGGCTTGTATCTGTAGCTATAATAGGAGGTGCAACTAAATACAAGTTCCCTTCGCATCTGTTATTCGTGTCTGGCTCTCTGACTAGTCAGCTTTGCTTTACACAAGTGTTAAAACTTGATTATCCCATCTCATCAAGAGAACCCTAGAGCCACCTATCAAGAGGATAATACACGACGACAATTCGCTATCAAAGACCAACACTTCATCCGACAGACTGACGCCAGAGACAGACGTGCCATATGATTTAATATAGCCTTGCGTCCTCTTCTATCCAGAGGGACAAATCTCCAAATGAAGATCTGGGAGGCACACTGACCCTCCACACAGAGCCGAAACATAGCGCCAGGATCGTCCCTTGAGTGGTTATTGCACTTGTTTACTACTAAAATTCTTTAGCATACATTGCAGTGCATATAACGTTGATCCTCCCATACATTTTATATACACTTAACTCGATCTGATTTTATTGCTCACATACGGAAAGAACAAAATATAGCATCATAGCAAAATAAATCATCATAAGTTAATATCCTTAACAATAAGTTCATCATTACACAGAAAACTCTGCCTTGTAGCATTTGATCCCCCTCCAACAGTAAGGCAGTTTCCATCTCTCGGATGGTTCTCGTAGGCAGATGGCGAAATGAAATTCCCCTTGCAAAGGAGTCACAAACATGCTCTATAAGTTTTAGGTCAGAAGATCTAGTTGGCTAATCCATGCGGCAAATATCCTCACTTTCCAGATAATCGTCCACCAGCTGAGCCTATGTGGACGAGCGTTGTCGTCCACTAACAGGAATTCAGAACCAACAGCGACCCTGAAAAGTCGAATATAGGGCTTTACGATCACCTCTCTATCTCATGGCAGTCAGAGAGCCTTTTTAAAACATTGGAAGGGGTGTGCGACCGTCCAACTTAAGGTCTGCTCACACCATTACCCGCAGCCACAGTAATGGTCTTTTTCCCTGGTCAGGGAGGGATGGTATCATGTTCCAAGCTCTTTCCAAATACAGGTACATTGAGAATCATTGTCCAGGCTGAATCTCGATTCATCTGTATAATGCACGGTGCTCCACTGAAGTCTGGTGCAAGGCGCATGTTGTCTGCACCATCCTAAACTCGCTCTCTTGTGAGCTGCAGTGAGCGGGACCCAATCAGCGGGTCTTCTGGCGTACAGTCCTATCTCATGAAACCTTCTGGCCACTGAAGACAGCAAAACTATGGGTCCAGTGGCAACATACAACTAAAATGAGACACATGAAGCTGTAGCAGTCTGTTTCGTGGCATTCAAAATGCCAAACAACGATCCTAATTTGTTCTTGGGAGTCTTGGTCGACCTTATCCAAGTCTTCTCAATATGGATCAACTGTCCTGAAACTGTTTCCACAAATTGCAGAGGACACTGCGCGTTACAATTAGCTCTGTAGGCACCTGCACTTGTGATTCGCCTTCCTCCAACTTACCAATAATTCTCCATTTCGTTCTGTCATTCTTGCGTTCTTGATACCTTATAAAATTTACCCAGTATTCTTAGAATGTATAAGCCTTATTCCAATAGCTCGTAGTTAGTCAACAGGACTGATACTGAGCAAAAGAATGCTGAAGCAGGGTGATTTAAATTAAATAGTTCCTACTGTTACGATATTCTCCTTTCAAAAATTATATCAATTAAGTCAAACTGCTGAAGTCAGTATTATTCCTGTTTCAACTGAAAAAAATAATAATAAAAAATAAGTAGAAAATAGAACAGTATAATTTATTTAATTCATTCAATCTGGCTAATTTCAAATATTATAATCGCTATTTACATTAAAATACATGTTAAGTAAGCATTTCTATTCTTTATATTCATTCTTGAGATCCGCCAAGACCGGCAGATTTGGTGGACGTTTCGTCTTCCCCACCTAACCTCTCCAGTAACAACACATATCCAGTACACAAATATTTTTTTAAGCTTTAAAAAGGTAAAGTATTGAATTTCAGGACAAATTATACATACAATTAAATGTACGTATATGATTTGTGATTTGTTAAATAACGTGTGAAATATGGTAATATAAATGTGAAACATTTTAAAAGATCGAAACACCTTTTATTATAACTATTCAAATATCGTCTTGTTCTAAAACTACCATAACTAACTTACTGCATTCTTTTTTTTTTTTCCCTTTCAGTTTTTTTTTTTAAATCTTTTTAATGTCATGTAATATATATGAAGGCGGTATGCAGATTCGATCAGCACTTGCTGTCATAAAAATGTTCCCTACTCAAATATAAATCAGAGGCAGTGTCAGATTAACCAATACGCAAATTTGAATGACATACGCCTAACGTCCGTAATTCGTAGGGGTTCGACTTCAGTACAAAGGAAAAATAAAAAATAATTGAACAAAAATGAATAATAAATTTTAAAAAAATCATAAACTATGTATGTTATTATTTTATAATACGAATAAATACTCAGATCATAATAAATAAAATAATAGAATCGGACTCGGTGATACGTACACTGTCTTAGCGTATAGCGTGCGTGAGCGATGTATACGTGATATGTATACTGTACGTGTATACTCACTTTTCATCCATTTTCAGCAACTGCTGCAGTTTTAACTAGTAAAATAAATGTTTTTTTTTTTTTTTTTTTATTTGTTCAATGAGTTAAGTCTTAAATATTTTTTCACTTTAAGCAAGAAGGTAAATGTGCGTCCCTATATGCAGTGCATGTTATCTAAACCTGTGCACTTTTGTATTAACCAATGCAACTGTTTTAAATTATAACACCGTATAAGGCCCACCAGCGGCCGAGCGGTAAAGACGCTGAACACTGGTAGTTCGGTCCGAGGTTCGAATCCCGCGAACGGGCTGGCTGCATGGGCGTTTTCGTGGTTTTCCTCATGTGTAACGTGTATACGAGCCAGTTTCCCTTAGAAAGTCCTCCACGAAAGGCATCCCTCCCCTTAGGCAGATAGCCCTAGTGCGCTTTGCCATAATTAAATACACACACACATATAACACCGTATTACTTATAATAATTTGTAGTCATAGTTTTTTATATTTATATATACAGCAGTACACTGGCTTTCAAAAGTTAAGCAACAAATGGAAAACTGATAACTCAAAATGTATGCAAGTAGAGTGAACGAAATTTGGTGAAAATATTTAACTATACCTCTTGTAACTTAAAAACCCAACGAAATGATATACAGAGTATTTACATTTTGTGATAGCAACAGGAACATAAAAATCTCCTAAATTCGAACAAATAACTTAAACATTAAAAAGAATTCACAATAGTATGATCACACCGAAATCCAGTACAGGCCTGACACCGATGTCTTATGCTGTGATGGCATTTATGATGTTGTAAATACATAATATGTATGATGTTGTATATAAACTGCATGGGCAGCAATGCTCATTGATCATGTAAGGCAGTTCTAACCCCATTTATCGTTTATGGAGGGAGTTTGAGGCCCGCAACATATATCCTTAGACCGTCTCATACTTGCTCGATGGGATTAAGATCATGACAGTGTGTTGGCATTTCCATTTGGACTATAGTTCTTCTGCAAGAAATTAGAGTATGAGGAGATCAGTGAGGGAAGGGTATTATCTGCTTGCAAAATAAAGGCATCGCTAATTGCTGCAGCATAACAACGAACAGTATGTCGTATCTGTACCTCTGAGCATTCAGAATTTTATGTAGCAGCACATACAGGTCTCTGCGCCCACCTAAAGAATATACAGAATACTACCTCTAGCATAGATATCCCTTTCCTGTATGATAGACAGGAATCAAGTGTTTACTTCTATCCACACGTAAAGACGTCTAGAGCAAAGCAG
Organism: Stegodyphus dumicola; assembly: GCF_044657685.1. NCBI lineage: Eukaryota > Metazoa > Arthropoda > Arachnida > Araneae > Eresidae > Stegodyphus > Stegodyphus dumicola. The sequence continues at coordinate 22,780,166 of NC_140780.1, read as the reverse complement.
GACTCATTAGTGAATAAAATAGAGCTCCACTAATTTTCAGTCCAGTTTACATGACTACATGTCCAGTTCAAACGCTCTTTCCGGTGCTGGCAGGTAAGCGGGATGTATAGTGTCTGTTGCCTATACAGACTTCTTTCATCGGTACCGTAGTATCAGCGTACTTTCACGGCTGATAGTGTCCTCGCTGTAGCAGAAATTAAGTGTGAACCTGAGCTGAGATGGAGTTGCAGTACTGCTGCTACGTATAAAGTCGCAAATACGGTCATCTGCAGAAGTCATAATTTTGGTAAGTATTCTAGAGGCTGCATCAGGAGTTAGAAACCCGCTTACCATGGAACAGTCAACATTTAACTATCTTGCAACGTCCAACTGTGGTTGACCTGCTTCTAAAATCACCCTTTGGATCTATAATGTCATTCTGGTGGCTTATTTTTACACTTTCGCTACCTCGAACTTCTTAATATGCCGTCTTTCATTGAATAGCGACTCCCCCCTAAAAGAATTAGCAGTTTTAAAACGTGAAAGTTAAAAACAAATTTTTGATAATTTTGTTAAAATAGTAAATATCTTTAAAATATAAGTAGTAAATGCAGTTAATACAAAAAAGTATTGTCTTAATTTTTCAAGCATTTATTTTAAAAATGTAATTTTTATAGCAAAATTTTATTTTAATTTACTTAGATAATTTAGGCTAAAAAGCGAGAACACCCAAATTGGACATTTTGCTTATCTTAATTATTTGTTATTTTGAATTCAGTCAAACTTTTTTCAACACTAGCAAGGTTTGGTTTGGTTTATGTGACTATATTTGGTTCATGTGCAAAGTACTTTAGTGCTATCTGTCTAAGGGAGATAACGCCTTCGCGGAGGACTTTCCAAGGAAAACAGATTATTCATGTTTCCTACGGGAAAAATCCCCGCTGCAGGCCCGCTTGGCAGGATTGAACCAGGATCAAACTCATAGCATTCAGGGGTGTCTTAACCAATAAGCCACTGATGGGACCACTGGTAGTGTTAAAAATATTTTTAATGAAATTTCCAACTTAGAATGCGATTGAAGTGACAACATTTCGTGAATTATCTGTAAAAGACGCTTTAACTGTTTTAGTAAGTAAGTGATATTTTTACAAAACATTAAAATTTAAAGAACTCATCGGATTATGCAAGTGAAATAAAAAGAGAGTTCACTTCAGTGGTATTGATACTGAAGAACTAGACAATGAACTGTTGAAGTTTATTTTAACGGCAAAAAAGAAAAATTTGAGAAGCCAGAAAGATATGTACAAGTAAATAAAAAATAGCAATATTGCATCTTCTGTTCCGAACAACGAAATGTTTTAAGAGTTTACTTAACTATTCCTGTAAACAAGAAATAGGAATGACTTCTTTTGTTGTTGTTTTGTCCATGTAATTAATGGAAGAATGGATGCCAGAGCCTCTAGGGGGTTGGACCTTCTACTTCCACCCCAATTTTGAGGAAGTGCCCCACTCCTCTGCCCTACCACCAATCCATACGAGAGGACTTTCGGCTCGCCATATATTTAGAGAGTCCCCATGCCACAAAGACACTATACATTTACAAGCATCCATGCCTTCTCCGGGATTCGAACATGGCCCTTTCGGTACCGTAGTAGGCTCCTGTAACCACTAAACCGTTTGGCCAGCGAAAAACGTTTTTTTGTGTTTTGAAACAAATTTAAATTTATTTAAGAAATCCCATTGGATAGGAAAGACTGGGGTCTTTGACAACGATTTCGGAAAATAAATATAGAAAGAACTGATTGCGAAGAAATTATTCTTACGTATTTTGTGCATATGTAAATAATTTTAGTGAAATTATATATTTTTTTCATATAATTTAATATGATAATCTAAAGAAGCGAAGCCTTGCTAACCTTGCTTTGACTATTTATCGTTAAGTATGCCCTGAGAAGTTGGTTATTTTAAAGTCGAAGGCGAAAAATCGCCGCGCCATTAAGGCGAAGCTTGGACAAGTACTTGAAGTATACTCATGTCCATAAATTAAGGATAATTCGGAGTCACGCGGAAATCAAACTCTAAAATAAATATATCCCCTGTAAAATCACTACACATATCTTCAAGAATCATATGCAAATTTCAGGAAGTAACCAGATGACACCGATGGTACGTCACAATGACGAGAGTGTAAGAGAGTGATATATAAGGAATACAGGCAAAGAAGTAAAATTGTTCGCAGGCGCTTTATAAGAATTTCAGTGCAATAACCGAATAGTTATGACACAAAGGACGCTTTTGGATGATTTTTTTACGTGGTAGAATTATCGACCGTCTGGAATGTGGGCGTACCCAACTGGAAGTATCAGACGAACTTGGAATTGCCCAAAGTGTCATCTCCAGGCTTTGGCAACGATTCCAAGATGATGGTAATGTGAGTAGACGTTACAGCACAGGTCGCTCCAGAGTTACAACCCCGAATGAGGACCGGTATTTGGCAGTTACTGCAAAAGAAACAGGCGGAGCACAGCCTCAGACCTGTCTCGTCAGCTCTCTTCAGCCAGTGGTACGACAATTTCAAGGCAGACCGTATACAGACGCTTAAGACAGATTGGTCTATATGCTCGTAGACTTGTCAGATGCGTTCCACTTACTGCAACTCACTGTCGCTTGCGGTTAGCCTGGAGTAGAGAGCATGCATTGTGGACACCGCAACAGTGGGCTTGTGTGATGCTTTCCGACGAGTCCAGGTTTAGCTTGCAGGTCTGATTCTCGCCGGACTTTCATATGGAGAGCTCCGGGTACCCGTTACCACGAAGAAAACATCATTGAACAACACCGTTACCGTGTTGCAGGAGTGCTCGTTTGGGGTGCAATTATTCTGTGTTCCAGAACTGACCTGCATGTTCAAATTGGAACCATGACAAGCCAAATCTGTCGGGACGTCATTCTGGAACAACATATACGTTTATTTCGAGGCGCCATGGGCGCACAATTTGCGTTTATGGATGACAACGCCCGTCCTCACCGTGCAAACATCGTAAGCGAATGCCTTCAATCGGAGGATATGACCCGTATGGACTGGCCAGCATTCTCACCGGACTTGAATCCAGTAGAGCACGTGTGGGACATGCTTGGCCGACGAGTTGCAGCCCGTCAACCACCTCCTACATGTCTACCGGAACTTCGGAGAGCATTGTTTTTGAGTGATGTAATATCCCCCAAGATCAGATCGATAATTTGATACTCAGCATGCCTAGGCGTTGTACGGACCGTATTGCATCGTCTGGAGGACATTCGATGTATTAACAATCATAGCAACCATGTAATATTGGTTTTTGTAAATAGGTTTTTTTTTTTTTTTTTTTTTTTTTTTTTTTTTTTTTTTTTTTTTTTTTTTGTAATTTGCTCCAGGGAGAAAAAATCGCTAATTTTTTAATAATATCAAACATTGTAACATCTTGTTTTCCTCTTTACCTTTTGTTTAATAAATAAGCTTTACAAATAAGTCAAATTTGTTTTGCTTCTAACTCTTCCTTTGCCTGATTTTGCATTATCCTTAATTTATGGTCATGAGTGTACATGAGTTGGGAGCTTATGATTTCATCTGTGAAAAACGTTCGAGCCGTGAATTTCCTCACTAGCGTTGAAGAAAGTTGAAGTGTTGAAACGTGAAGTTCAGAAATGCCCTAATATACGATTTAGCTGGTCTTTCAGGTGGAACACAGGCTTAGTCTTCATTTTCTGAAAATTTCATCAGTGATATTGCAGCATGAAACTTCTCGGCTTCTCGTAATGATTCCAAGTTCCGCTGTGAGCCGCGAATAGCTGGCTGCAATGCCAACTGTATCCCTGCTGTTATAATTTAGGTCTCATAGTGGACTTAGAATCATCTATAATTGACTGAACTATTGCGAGGAGCAACGTTGGAATTAAAGCCCAAGGGCGCATAACATAAAGAATTCCGGACGTGGAAGAAAATCTCAGAAGAGAAAACTGAGAAAAGGTCTCGTAGTGGGAGGGTGGTGCCTCCTTTTGTTCTTATCTCCATGAGTAACTATGATGTTACAAACTATGACATCACGTGACCTCTGACATAGTGTGCTACTTTTTGTCACTTTTCATTTCTTTTCTTACTGTTTTAATTGAAAAATATCCGAATCCTCAGTTGTTACCGATTCACATTCCACGAAAACCTCCAAATCATTAATTATTTTTTTAAAAAGTAATAAGTGTCATGTCCGGTTCAAAGGTCGCAAAATGTTCAAATGAGATAGGGTCTGGCATTTCCACTGCTTATATTTCCTTGTAATTGCAACTTCAATCGTAGCTAAACTTATTTCGATTAAGGGGAAACTATGAATTGAACACTATCATTTCTCCTGCTAATTGAAATTACAAATACTGCTCATAAACTTCAGGGCCCACCAGCGGTCGAGCGGTAAAGTCGCTGAACACTGGTAGTTCGGTCCGAGGTTCGAATCCCGCGAACGGGCTGGCTGCATGGGTGTTTTCGCGGTTTTCCCCATGTGTAACGTGTATACGAGCCAGTTTTCCTTAGAAAGTCCTCCACGAAGGCATCCCTCCCCTTAAGCAGATAGCCCTAGTGTGCTTTGCCGTAATTAAATACATCACACCACACCACCTCATAAATTTCAAGTCTCTTCTCTACAAATGAAAACGCAAATCCTCCACGGAACTCCAACAGCTTCATAGTATAATAATAAATGAACAAAAATCAGAGGGAGGTAATTACTTCCATATCCTTCTAATAAATTTTACTATTTTTTGGAAGAAAAATATATTCATTCATGTTACATACTATTGTATGCGTTAACTATTGTATGTTTCACAGTTGGATCTGGCATTACGAACTATTTCTAGCAGACGCTTCGCTATTGTTTCTGTTATGTGCGTATCCTCCTAAATGTGGTAGAAAGGTAAATTGTTACTTACTTAATGTAGTGCTTTATTGTTTCGAAGGCATAGTATTAATTATTTTCAGTTAATTAAAAGCAATAATTATTGCTATCAAAAATGAAAAACATTCTTTTCTCTATTTCGCGTGTGACACGGTACTGTAGCACATGGACTCGTGTGACAAAATTTAAAACCTGAAGCGGACTAGTATTTGAGCCCATAGATTGTAGCTTGTGTAATTTAATTTTTAAAGTCTTTTTGAACGGTATGAAGTAGTTTTTTGAGTAACGGTAAACTGTAAATTTTCACTAGAAACTTATCGGTAATTTTTTTATGTCTTCTTTTCAAAATTACAATTAATAAAAACATACAATTGTCAGAACATTTTTGACGAATTAATTCTTAAATTAATGGTTAAAAGTTTGCCTCTAGTTACAAACATGGCTATTCGCAAGAATCGGTTCTGTTTACTGCGTACGAATTTTCTGATTAAAAAAAAGAAATAAAAAAGATTTGTTATGCATTGACTTTATAGCTAAAATGTTAGGAATTTTTAGCTTTTCTACTGCTGCAATAATACTTACTTTGTCTTAAACAAGGTGTCACTAAATGCAGTCATAATGATTATTGTGTGATGCTCATACTTAAGATTAAATGATTTGGTAATTCTAAGTTTCAAAGTTTGAAATTTACCAGCTGCATTAGGAAAAGTAAGCACTATGTCATTGTTAATTATATATCTTTAAAACCATTTAAATTCTGATACATTAGAAGTTATCAGCTGCATAGACAAAAACTGAAAAAAATTAGTATTCAATTATTGGTATGTGATTAATCATTAAACATGGAATGTAGCTTCTATAACAAATTACGCTATGCTGGAAAAAATTAATAATAAAAAATGAATTAACTAATGTTTTTGATTTACTTTTTTGTTCTTAAAATAAAAATTTAAAAGTTAACTCCTTAGCGATATATATAGTACCTAAAATATTTCAGTAGGAAAATAAACTGTCTGGTGGTCATTTTAATACATATTTCATTAGTTTATGTCAAGTTATGATATGATTATCTGGCTAATCTTTGGAATATGGTAACAGGTAGTTTGGCGACATTTTGGTAAGGCAATAAAGGTTACTAGCTAGGACTTTAGCAGTGTACATGGATAAAGTCAAGAGTGTGCGCAATGCCATTTTTGTGCAATTCTGGGATGTTTTTTTAAGTAAAAATAGGTAGACGTGTACATGGATATCGTGTATGTGCAATTCTTAAAAATGTTAAAAAGAAAAATACTTATATTTACTTGCGGTGGCACATAAAAAAATGAAATATTACCAAGTGATTTTATGAAAGAATTGTTTGTGATAGAGAACACAATCCTATTCCCACCATAATCATATTCAAACACTTTCAAGTGTTTACATGATAGGAACTCCGCTATGCCTAGATTCATGATGTGGCTGTTTCTGCAAGTTTATATTTTATTAAGGTTATTAAATTCTTAAAAGAAATATGTAGCTTCTGCTTTGTAAACTAGATTTCTTTCAATTCCCAAAGCTATATTCACTTATCTTTATTCATTAATGATTAACTGCTAAAGTAAAGAATGATGTACTGAAAGATCAGAACATCGATGTCCCATTGATTCACAAATTAGAGGTAAATAATAGCAGGTAGGATTGCCCAAATGTGACTGAAGATGTTTTGTTACCATAATACTATTACCAAGAAAATGTCAGGTAGTGCAATTCACAAGTGCCAATAATTTCAAACATTTAATTGAGAAGAAAATTAAATTTAGGATTCATTTTTAATCCTGGCTTATGCTTATTTCAAATCAGTTTCTTCCCAGCATTTTTGATAACAAAAGGTGTATCGTCATCACATTAATGAATGTAGGTGTTCCTACATATTATTAAGCTCTCTACCATTTTGTCTGTAATTGCATGCAGTGTAGTTTTTTTTTTTTTTTTTTTTCATTTCAGTTTAAGAAGTAATTGTTTTATGGTAAATACTGCCATTCAATTCATTGTTCTAGTAGCAATCTCCTAGCAAAGTTCTTTCGTTTAGTAATTAACCTTTTGCTCATTGACCTTCTACAAATGTATTTCTCTCTTATCTTGTAGTTTTCTCTTTCAACCAATAGTATGGCAAGGTAAAAATATATTTAAAGGTGTCCCTTGGCGATAATTGGTGATTTTTGTAGCTCGCCGCTACACAAATCCAAAATAACAAGTCAAAGAATTGCACAAACTCGGTATCCATGTACAGGTTGACGTCTTTTCACTTAAAAAAAATCAGAGAATTACACAAACTTGGCATTGCACACTCTCTTGACTTTATCCATGTACACATCGACCTCTTTTCACTTGAAAAAAATCAGAGAATTGCACAAACTAGGCATTGGGCACTCCCTTGAATTTGTCCATGTCGATCTATATTCACTTAAAAAGTCAAAGGAGAAGCCAACAGAAAATATATAATCTCAATAAATCACATTTTTAATCAAACAATGAAATAACGTAAAAAAAGAAAAAAATTCATCTTAGCATTACAGGAAGGAAATATCCACTTACCTTATTTACAAATTTATGTGTCTTCTGTCAAACAAAATTCCTGAAGAGCATCCAAAAACTTCATAAAATTATCTGAACAAGAATCTGTATACTGGGGTAACCACATAAGTCACAAAAATATTCTCCGTAGTCCCGATATCGTCCGACGTTCGACCATACACAATTTCTTCCTACAAACAGGACACTTAATAATGACTAGTAAGTAAACCTTCATTTACACACCAGTGAATTAATGCTTTTTTCCCTTTCGTTCCAATTCATACAGAAACTTCAAATTATCTTACCACATTCAGCCATTTTACCAGGTAAACCACAAAATAACAACGTACTTCTTATCCAAAAATCCGACACACACTTTCCAAATCTTTTCCCACATTTCCAATTGACGGCAGTCACGCAACCAATTATGTCATAATAGGGTTTCCATAGTATTCAACTACTCAGGTTACCATAAATGAAACAACAACTTGGCGATAAATGAAACAACAACTTAGCGATAATACAAGGGACACCCTTAAATCTACTCTAACCTATGGCAATTTTACATAGGTAATGATGTCAGTTGGCTGTTGTTCATGATTATGTATCAAGTTATGTTTTATATTATTTGATGGGTATAATTTCATAATAAACCATAGCACATTCGCAAAGCATGTTCCATTACTCCTGAAATTGTTCTTAACTTGAAGACTGGATATTTGTTTTTAGTCCTTTATGATGCACTCTCTTATGTTTTCTTTACTTAAATTAATTTTAGTGTGTCTCTGTTTCAACAAGTTTTTATCTTAAAAGTGTACCAAACACTTGAAAAACAGCTTAGCTTCTAGATTTGCTTAACTGAAAACTGTAGAAAAATATAATATGATAATGATCACAAATAAAAACACTTGAAGATTGTAAGAAAAATTAGTAAAACAGAAATGAATGTATATGGTAGTAAGGATCTCTGGTAAAAATATTTGGTACTATTCGGTTTCGAGGGCCGTAAAAAATCGCCAAACTATTGTTGATGCCAATGCTGCCAAAAATAATTGCGGCAACCCTAATAATTGCGGCAAGAAAGGAAGTATAATAGTAAATAACTATTTAAGATTGATGTTTTAATTTAGATGAAACTGAATGGAAGCATAAGAGTAAATAACTATTTTAAATCATTATTATAAGTTATATAAAAATTGCTAAACATAACTGAATGGATGCCTGCATCGCTATTTCGCTACCGACTTAACGCTAAAGCATAATTTCATCTCGTTGGTTGTTCAAACGTAATTTTCTATAATGAATGATGCCTTTTCTTTGAAAATATTCTCGGTAAAGTGCAGAATCGCTCACTTATTTGTTCGCCGCTTTTACAAGGGTAAAAACAATTGCATTTTTGTCAGTTTTCTTTTACTTTTAAAGTGAAAATAGCTCGATGTGTACATAGATAAAGTCAAGGGTGTGCGCAGTGCCATTTTTGTGCAATTCTCGGATTTTTTTTTTTTTTTAAGTGAAAATAGGTAGATGTGCACATGGATACCGAGTATGTGCAGTTCTTAAAAACGCGTCAAGCGGTGGATGATTCTGCACTTTACCCAAAATTCTATTGCCGACTTTTCGTCATGGGCAATTCCCAAATTGTTAAATCCGTAGGATATCAAAAAAGGATTTAAAAATTAAACTAGTATTTCAATGGCGTCTTAAGAAATATAGAACTATATAAACTTACGCAATCTGAAATCAGCACGTATGCTAGATTTGGCGCGCTGTTAAATGGGCGAGTTTGCTAGATTTGGCGCTTTTGCGCGTACACTTTCGCTGCAATTTTTTTACGGCCCTCGAAACCGAATAGTACCAAATATTTTTATTTTTATGGGTGCCCCTTGGCAAAAATTGGCGGTACATGGATACTGAGTTTCTGCAATTCTTTGACATGTTATTTTGGCTTTGTGTAGCAGCGATTTTTTTGTGCAAAAAAATCGCTGCTACACAAAGACAAAATAACAAATCAAAGAAAAAATTGCCGCTACACAAAGAAAAACTAACAAGTCAAAGAATTGCACAAATTCGGTATCCACGTACGCATTGACCCATTTTCACTTAAACGAGAGAATTGCACAAACTTGGCATTGTGCATTTTCTTGACTTTATCCATGTATGCATCGACCTATTTTCACTTTAAAAAAATCGGAGAATTGCACAGACTTGGTACTGTGCACTCCCTTGATTTTGTCCGTGTACACATTCATCTATTTGCACTTAAAAAGTCAAAGAAGCTTAAAAGTCAAAGTTCTACAGTAGAGCCAAACAAAAAATACATAATCTCAATAAAGTACATTTTAAATCAAATAGTAAAATAACATAAAAATGGAAATTCATCTTATGCATCTTAGCACTACACAAAGCAAATATCCACTTACCTTATTTACAAATTGTTGAGTCCTTCAGTCTGTGGCACACAAAATTACTTAACAGCATCCAAAAACTTACTAAAATTATCTGAACTGGAATCTGTATATCAGCGTCGCCCCATAAATTTACAAAAATAAGAGTAAAAAATATCCTCCATAGTGCCGGTATCCTCCGACGTTGAACCATATGCATTTCCTTCCTATAAACAGAACACTTATAATGGCTACTAAGTAAACCTTCATTTACACACCAGTTAATAATGTGCTTTTTCCTTTTTGTTCCAAATCGTACAGAAACTTCAAACTAATCTTATGACATTCAGCCAATCTACTGTCTAAACCACAAAACAAAGCTTGTACTTCCAATACACACCACAAACCCTTACAAATCTTGTTCCCGTCATTCAAAATTTATGGCAATCATGCAGCCAATTACATCATAATAGGGTTTCTATAACATTCAACTATTCAGGTTACCATAAATGAAACAATTTTGATATAATACAAGGGACATCATTCAATCAACTCTAACCAGTTCTCTTTTCTCACTACAAAAGTCGTCAAGAAAATGTGACTGGAGATAATCGATAAATTTAAAGTACCTCTGAGACGTATTTATATAAATTGTATTTCTTAACATTTTTATTTGTAAACAATTTGGAATATGAAATATTTAACTGATTAAATGTGCATTAATTATTTTAATGTTAAAAACTGTTCATAAATATTAATTTATTGTTAAATTATTTAGATGTCTAATTCTGAAAGAAGGAGTTCATTGACAAAAGTTTGTAAAAGTAAAATGAAACTAGGAAATCTCAAATTGCAGGACAGTGTAAGTAGTTTAAAATATATTTAACTAAAAATAAATAATATGCAAGTAATTTGAAAAGCATCTTTATAGATAGAAAATTTAAATTATTTCTTAAAATAATTTAAATTTTCTATCTATAAAGATGCTATATTTCTGTTGAAAGGTGTGAAACCTTATCAGTCATTATTTAGTCCAGTAAAGTAATTTTGAGAATAGTAATAATTTTAACTCTATAGTAAATAATTTTAACTCTGAATATTTATGGAAGAAACACTGGGATGCAAATATTTTTGTAATAGCACACTAGGAAGAGTACCGACACTGAAAAGGCTACACGAACAACACAGTTTTTACTGGTACCTCTTAACAGTTTTTTTTTTTAATTTTATTTTATAAACACTGCCTTATATACAATCATTTGAGGAAAAAAAAAAAAAAAAAGTGACTGTTTTGCAGAAACATTAGAATTTTTTGAAAGACAGAGAGATGAAAAATTAGCAATCACCTTTGTGCCTGGACTCGAACCACTGACCTCTGAAATACCGGCTCAGTGTGCTGACCATTACACCACGAAGGCATGCTAAGAAGGCGGGAGAAATACCTTATAGTTTTTATTTAAATTAAATACGTATAACTCTCATACACAGATAATGAAATGATTAAAAATTCAAGGTGATAGGACCAGTCAATGGCTAGCAGTGACATGTTGAAAATTCAAATAAGTAACTGTTGAACACCCTTGGTGGCGATGCATGCTTGTAAACATTGAGTTAAGGAGTGATAAAGATTCCTAATCTCATCTTGTAATACATTCTGCCTGGCATTCCTCAGTTGTTGCTCCAGCTCTGTGACATTTTGGGGTGCCTGAATTTGGTAGCCTATCATATCCCATACTTGTTCAACTGGCAAAAGTTCATCATACTGGCCAAGCTGAACAGAGTGTCAACTGCTCGGAGACAGTTCAAGTATATCCGAACCAGGGTCTAGCATTATCCTGTTGGAAAGTTGTTCCAAGATGCTGTGTCATGAAGGGTAACATTAAGGACAGCAGGATGTCATCAACATATTGTTGAGCTGTTAGAGTTGTATGCAGGATGACTAGGGTTGACCTGCTATTGTACGAGATACAATCACACCAGTGGTAGTATCTGTGTGCCTGTATAAAACAGCGCCTGATTAGGATTTCTGGCAGTGCCCCTTCCATACACTTGACCCCCAATGGTCATCTGCTCCAAGACTGAAGTGGGATTTATTGCTGAATACTATGTAATGCCAGTTAGTCAGCAGCTATGGTAATTAGCTACGACACCACTACAGATAACTCTGTCGACATTATGAGATTAAAGGCAGACATCTTAAAAGTTGCTGTGAGTGCAACCCCTCAGCCAATTGCCTTGATATGGTGAAATGTTCCGTGGTGGTATGAGAGAGGCTGTAGCATATTGAATAGCAGAGGGTGATGCCATTGGGGCAATAAAGCCTTTTGCACAGTCATCTAATCTTGCCACACATTTATGTGCCTTGATTCTGCTGATGAGTACTTTGCAGCAAACCATTGTTGCCAGTGCCTTTGCACAACTATGTCCTTATGGGGCAGGTGGCAGCATATTGTTCAGTATGACCAGCCTGCTTCATGCATCCCTACTATGCTGTTTTTATTGAGTTGTCCAGCTGTCTATAAAGTCTTTGATAATGCTGTAGCAGCATTATTGAATGCGTTATCAGAGAACTGCAGTGCTGATAGTGAGAAAAGGTAAACCATCCGTACTTGTTTTAGATGCTGTTAGTTGCACAATGGAAATGTGCACTATAGATGAGCGTGTAGAAATGTGTGAAGCTAACTCATTGGCCTTGAAAATTTAGTCATTTGCATACAAAATTTCGAGATGATCAGGTTATTTTTTAAGGATGCTTTTGTTTTTCTTCCTTTAAACAGAAGGTTGTATATGTAGTTAAGAGCAGAACTGAAGGACTTTCAAAGGAAAATTGTTAACTTGAGCATTTTTGAAACATTTTTATGTATTATTTGTCAGGTTATCATGTTGGCCAAGCTGCTGGTCCTCAGTGGCCAATTAATTGTGCAGAGAAAACCTCGATATACTCTTACACAAATAACCTAAAATATTTCAGAAGCTCCAAGATACTGAAAACACATAAATCAGTGTACAGATGTATGAAAAATGTAGATTGTTCCATCAAGACATCCTCCCAAAACGCGTTGGTACACCATCTGCGTATCGATATGAGAAGATAATGACTATTTACCTTAAGTCAGTTCTTTACTATATTCTCAACTATAATATTCCATGTTTCTTTCTCATCTGCTTTTATATTTTGCTGAATAAACAAGTGCTATCATAGTATTCACTGTGTAATGTTGATAATAAAATTTAAATAATTTGATAGCTTTGAGTTACAAAAATTTTAATTTACTAGTGGCATTATGACGGGAAAATACTAAATCATTGTTCATTATATCTTTAGGCAGCATGGACAACATTTAAACATGATTTGTTAGGCCAATGCTTCCCAAACAATGTGTCACAGCACATTGACTGGAAATATGCCGTGAAAAATTTAGCCTACTTAGCCGACAACTTGAAAGAAAGGGACTTGCTTTAGAACACTGTGTTGTGAAATTTGTAATTTATTATCATTAAATATAAGGTATCTGACTTGGAACTATCATGCTACCAGATTAGAACCATCATTTACTTCCAGTTCTGTTGCGAAAAGTCAGCTGCAGAATGTCACCAAATCATGTTTACAGCTTTAGGTACTGATGCTGTATCATATGACACTGTGAAGATTTAGTACCAAAGCTTCAAAAACAAGGACTATGACATTCAAGAAACAGAGCCCTCTGGCTGTCCTACTGATGCTGATGAGGCCCGCCTGGAAGAACTTGGGAAAGAAGATCACTATGCAACCACTCGAGAGCTTGCTATGGAGTTAGACATTATCACCATTCCATTAGTCACACTATGCATTGCATAAATTAAATTTTAAATTGCTATGCATTGTATAAGTTCAATTGCTGATTGCCGCATGAGCTGTCTCAATCAGATAAGGGCAGTTGTGTTCAGGCCTGCACTAATCTGCTCAAATATCAACACAAGGACAAAATTTTGAACTGGATCATCACTTGTGATGGAAAGTGAATTCAACAACAGAGTCCAAAAAGAGAGTTAGTCAATGCCCGGTGAGCCCTTCAGTAGTGTCACAAAGCATAATTTCACTAGCACAGATCTTGCTTTCTATCTGGTGGGATTGCTGTTGTTATAATCCACAACTAGTATCCAGGAAAAGCTAAAACTCTCAATAGTAAGGTGTACAGCGAGGTATTAGTCCAAGTTGATGCCGCTATCAAGGAAAAATGTTGAACTGAGTTCTGGTGCAAAAAGGTAATGTTCCATCAAGATAATGCAAGAATGTGTCTGCATTCACCGGCTGGACTCTGTATGCACTCGAATGAGATCTTTTGCCTCACCCTTCTACCTTTTTTCACACCTGCAGCCACATTTCGCTGGTGCTGCCTTCCATTCTGCACAGGATGTTAGAAATGAGGTTGATATGTTTTTGTGTTTGTGGGCACCAAATTTCTGGACTGAAGCCTTTGAAAAACTACCAAAGCATTGGCAGAAAATCATAAATTTGGGTATTGATTACCACCTGCACTAAAGGTACAGCTTTTCATGTTTTTTTTCTTCCCCTAACTTTATTAAGAATGTTTTTTGGCTAAAACTGTCATTACAACCAGATATATGTAAGTTTGCTTTTGGAGAATTGGAAATGTAGTAAGTATTTTAAAAAAAAGTTGAGCATAAAATAAAAATGTGACAAAAAAAATTTTTAGAACTATAAAAAAATTTGTATTTATAAAAAACAAAAAAATCAATAAATAAAAAAAAATTAAAATTTGCTTTTAAAGTAAAATACAAAAAGAAAATAGAAATAAAAATTTTGTTTGTGAAAACAGAAAAGTGAAAAAATAATTATACAAATAAATATTACTTTTGTAAAATAAATAAAATGAAAAATTATATAAAGAACTTTTTTGAAATAAAAAATGAAAAGGAAAGCTTAAACATGTGAAAATAAATATAAATTTTGTAAAAATAAAAAAGTGAATCATAAAAACTTTTTTAAAGTAAAAAAGGGGGGAAAATTCTGTGAAATAAAAAAGTGAAAAGAAATGTAAAAAATAAGTTTACTTTTGTAGAAACGAACATTAATTTGTGAAAATTAAAAGTAAAATTTACGTTTTCAAAAAGTATAAACATGGGATGAAAAAATTAATGTATTTAATTTAGTAAAAATGAGAAGGAAAAGAAAACAATATAAAAAATATGCTTGTAAAATAAAACAGAAGAATTTAAAATGTGGAAAAATCTTGCATTTGAAAGGCCAATGAATAAATTAAACCCACGAGCACAGGCACTCCATCCAGTGGACCTGTGTGATTAAACAAGCCTTTCTTAAAGCACGCTTATTTTACATATGTTGTTGAGGTTCAGTGTAGTCATGTTTAAGGTCAACCTCTTTATGTTTCCGAAGTATTTTTGCTGCGACTTTGATTCAGATCGGATTGGGTCTTTTAGACCTAGTGTACCTTCATATTACTATTATATAGTTTAATTGTGATAGTATAGAAAGCAGCAAACATGTCTCGTAATTTATCTTAGAAGGAAGAAATGTTGCAAAAGTTATTAGATGCATCAACTGGTAAAGAATGTATTGAAAAAGGAGGTTTGAAGTCATCATAAATTTCTAGTTCACATGATACTCATTCAGAAACTGATATAGATTCTGAGAAAGGAAGTGAGAATGACATAAATTGCTTTATTGAAAAGAAAGTGATCGGAAACAAAAGGAAAAAAAAAAAAAAAAAAAAAAAAAGATTCAGTGTTTGCCCAGAAAAAAAGCACAGAAAAACGAAAAACACTATACCGAATGGGAAAAATATTTGTATTTGGAAGACTAAGCAAAAGTTTGTTCAATGTGCTGCTAACATTTGTTGTTGAATTTTTTTCTTTGTGTCTATAGTGTTAATAAAGAATCTATATCAATTAAAAGTATACTATTTTTTCCCTATGCTAATATATAAGATTTTCTATTCCTTTGAGAAATTTTATTTCATAAAAGCATTTGGAGAAATTAAAAATTTTAATTTGCATGTTTTCTAAGTTTGATCATAAATTTATTATTGGCATAGATGTAACACTTTTTCTGAAGATTTACAATTTTTTGTTCAAAAAACAGGAATCAAATCTTTTGGACCCAGTTCATATGCTCATGCAATTAATATGAGCACGCAGTGCGCATGCTCCCCGAGTTAAAGTAGTGATTAAAAAGCCAAAATAAATATGTGTCTATGTCAAGAAACAAACAAGCTGATTGGCGGAAATAAAAAGCATATTAGTGAAACGGTGATGTGGATGGATGAAGCAGTTTGGGCATGTTGGAACAGGCTTGCACGTGTGCAAGTCATCAGCCATGTGATATGGCGGTTTTCACTGGTGGACAGTCTAATAACAGATTTGAGGGAAAAACCATGACTTTGTGGTATCGTGTGCATTTCCCATGTCAGAGGTGGCAGGTTCGAAACCAAGCTTTTTGAATTTCACGGAAAAAGGTATTGTTATTAAAATAAGTAATGGAATTAATTTAAAATGAATAAATATTAAATAATAAGATGGTCAGTTAAAAGTGATGGCAGATTAAATGATTAAAAATAATTAAACTTAAATAGTTAAAAATTCTAAAGGAAAATTAATTAAAATTGATGTCATTCCAAACACATGGTTCAAGAGATTGTTGCCTTAAAACCAATAAATAAATAAATAAATAAATAAAACATCTTTGTCGCAAAAATAATATGAAAAAATTTTAAAAATTTTGTTAAAAAAATTTTTACATTGCCACAAAAGTTAAAACTATCATGCATGATGTAATTCAAACCGGTCTACATTGCTTCCATTTGTCACACAATTCCAAGATGGCAGCCAACAACTCCTTTTTGGTGACGTCACTTCTGCCAGTGGTACCTCTGCTTACTACTTAATTAGTAAATATGCATTCTTCATGGACTTTATAAGAAATAGACTAACCCAGTGGGCGGGGCGTGCGTCACCGACATGTCGGCAAGAAAGAGTAGGGACGGTCTGGTTTACTTTAACATTGAAACCTATGGCATTTGTATCACATAACTCTTTTTAAATATTAAATGTGATACGTTGTATAGTGATGAGATTATGAAAACCACAGTTTTTTCCAAATAGGATTTAACCTTTTGAAGACGGGATGGCCATTATAGTGGCCATAGAGTCCTCTCTTTGAAAAGACGGGGTTGTCCACTTTAGTGGCCATGTCTTTTTCCCCTATTTTTCAGGTTGAAAAGTGGGGTGAAATGTCAAATTTGACGTCCCTAGGGTTTTAACCCCTTATCTCTTTCAAAGGTCTTTCTTTTGCGACATAGATGCACCCCTCTGAGAATCCATTAAACTACACACAAGAATCTTTGTTGCAAATAGGTGGTGATTTCTTAAAGGGGGGAAAGCATTCAGTTCAAGGTTCCCCGTCCTTTGGTAGCTTTTACTGCTTCCAAAGCCCCGGCCTCAAAAGGTTAATATATCTCATTAAAGCACTTTTTACTGCATTTCGTGCATTTTTTCACGCGTAATTCTTGTACAAACATCTTTACTTTACTAAAATACTAAAAATAAAAATATGTACTTTTACTAAAAATAAAAATATGTAGAAATTCTAATTTGTGAAATGAGGCACAACCAGCTTTTTCTTGACAATTATACGCGCTGCAATAGGTAACCACTGTCAAATTTCTGCAAGTCGTCTCTATTCCTCTGGATGTGATCAAGGTGCCGACAATGCCTCAGACGAGGGAGAAAACCCGTTTGGGTTAGTCTATTTCTTATAAGGTCCATGGCATTTTTCTTATGATGTAACACATGCTGGTGATCGGGTTCAAAGGGATCTTCATTACAGGACTTCTATTAAGTTATTCTTATACATAATGGATATCATGCTGAATAAATGACTTAAATGTGTGCTACTGCCTTTTTCCATTATCAGTCATAATTTTCTCTGTACGATCACTGACTTCCAACATATGCATCTAGGAGGGTCACTATTAGAATTGTATTATACAATACAGTTTCTTTAATATAGGTAGATGCAATTTCCACAACTCTGATTCAAAAGTTACTTTGGTGTTTAAGCACTCTATTATGCATTTTATGTGTGTATAAACTGTGTCCACAAAACTCCTTAGAACATCCATTTATTTTCGCAGTTGTTAGTTGTAGGTATTTACTTCCAGTTATAAAAATTTGTTGAATGATGCTAATACACTCCAAAGTTAGAGATCTGGAACCCTAGGGATTTTGGCGATTCCAGAATTTAGATCATCAGTTTAAATCTAATAAGATATGTAGGCGTGGCAGTTTGGGGCTTCACTTATTGTTTTGGGTAAGATAGGAAATTGCTAACTCTGACAACCACTCAAAAGCTGAAAATGTGATCATGGCCAACATTGTGGCTCCCCCACACACACATACATGAAAATTCTCAAGTACAATATGTCAATAGTCTGTCTTCGGCTGTCCTGGCTTTGCTTATCCAGCAGGTGTTTGAGAATGACATGCAAGAATATCAGTTAGTCTGAAGAAAAATCATATTTATGGTACACCTGCTTATTTTAAAGTATTTTCCATCCCCATTTTGTAATGGGAAAGGAAGGATTTTTTTTTGTGTGTGTGTGTGTCTTGCATGCGCTGGTGGTACGCAGGTCCATATATTAAAGTCATTCCAGGTAATGGGCACCCAGATTTTGGACTTCATACTGTATTCATATTTTAGCACTTTTAAATATGAAAAAAAGTCAGGTTAGTGAAAGATATGAAATTTAACTTTTTTTATGGTACCATTGCCCATATACTTATGTTTAGAATACATTTGTACCTATTATAAAAATTTAAACACAAAAAGTTTGACTCTTATGCAACAAAAATTGACAGATATTTGACTTTAAAATATGGGATTTTTAAAACCATATTTTAGATTTCCTTTAGGGTTCAGTTAAAGTATGAATTAGAATAAGTTGAAGCTTTTTTTTTTTTTTTTTTTTTTTTTTTTTTTAACTTTAATGCCAGTGGGTGACTTTTTGTGATTTACTCTGCGTAGTTTTTTTAAATGCATAATTTTTTTTTATTTATGGTATTGCAGAAAAATTCTCATGTAAGTAATTTGTTTTCATATGCTAAAAATATATTATTATCAATATTTTTCATCCAGTTTTATTACTTAAGAATCATCATCAAATAATTAAACTGGAAATATTTTTAATTTATGCAGATGTTACGAGTTGGCTACTGTACTGTTTCTACTTTTCTTGACAGGCTGTTTCCTAATCACATAATCTGTTAATATCAGAAACTTTTTTCTAAACTGGTATTTTATGTTTAATTATACACAAATTTAAATTAAATATCTCAGTCTATTTTTGTCGTATAGGAGTCAAAATATTATGGTTAAATTGTTATTCGGAGTATAAACTGTTACTGTATATATAGTTGTAGGGACCACCAGTTGATCATATAAAGTTACATTTTATAGCTTTTACAGAACTGATTTTTTAAATTTAAAAATACCCAAATATGAATATTTCAATCTTTGAAAGCAGTTTGGTGACTGGAAGTATATGTCTTTAACCAGAGATTGCAAAAATAAATGCTGAATAAGGACTTTCGTAGACACAATGTGTGTATGTATTTGTATAAATATATATTCTAGCATGAGGTTTGAAAATTGTGCAGTTTAAGATTAAGAGAATTTGCAGTGAGCATTTAATGCTGAAAGTATAAATAATTAAAATTTAAAAAGTTGAATAAATATATATTTATTTTCATCTTTTAATTTTTTTGAAATGTATGTTATGGAGCCTTGCAAATTTTTTATTTTAATTTATTGTAGTGAAATAATGCCTGATAAATTGCTTGCAGATTCAGGTCTTCCATGCTGGAGATTTTGTATGGGCTAAATTAGGTTCATTCAGTTGGTGGCCTGCAATTGTTATCAGTGCTAATGACTGTGGTCGATCATATTCTAGATCCGGACATACATGGGTTTATTGGTTTGGTGATCATTTGATTTCAGAAGTAAGAATTGTGGTATATGTGTATATTTATTTTTGTTTTAATGTTTTGTTTAATACTTAAATTTTGCTTTAAGAGAATTGCAAATTTGACACAAATGTTTCGCAATGATGGCATCACTTTATGTGTAGGAGCATAATTTGTTAAGAGATCCTGTTGTGACTTATCTTGTTTATCTAATTGCAACATCAAAATGAGTCCCTAAATTTTATCATGGCAGGAGATGTGACTTGCATTTGTCATGAGCATGTTCTTTAGACACCTTGCAATTGACAGTATGACTTTGCCCATTTCTGTCCCAATTTTGAAGGAGAATCTACTGATGGGCATGTCCTACCTCTCTTTCTCTACCACTAAACCACTGGAGAAGACTTCTGGTTTGCCATGAATTTTAAGTACCTCATGTTACAAAGACATTCTGCACTTACAAGCTCTGTCCGGCATTTGAACCCAAGTACAACAATACAGCAGCAAGTATTGCTAACCAATGTACCAGGCATAGTGACATCAAGAGATCCTAACTGTACTCACATAAAATGATTTTAATTCCAGTAATGGTTGAGGAGGTCAGAGCATGCAGTGTAGAATGTTTCTGTATTCCAAAGAAATTCGTGACATATGAACATTAAAACACACAGATTACATAGAAGTTCTGATCATGCAGCCTAAGGAACAGAGGTAATGTTATGAAGTTCATGTAATCAGTCCCTTAACTTGTTAGAATTCTATATTATTTAATAATGTACCACAAATTATAGAACAAAAACAGTTTTTTTGACTCTGAATTATGTATACAGTACAAAGTCTGAGATCCAGACTCGTTGGGAATTTGGCAATTCCGGGTATTAGATCATCAGTTTAAATCTAGTAAAATGGCACATAGAAATAATAAAATTAAAAATATGAAATAATAAAGCATTTATAATCTAAAGGTTATCAAAAATTTGGGAAAAAAAAAGGCTTAATATTTATTTGTTTACTTTATTAAACATTTCTTTCAAGTTGTTTAAGTTGCTTTGTTTTTTGTGCTAACACTTTCTCTTTAATTCTATAGACAGACATAATTTCTTGTTCATTTGCAAAGTTCCATTATTGAAGGTCCTGTAATTGCTATGTCTAGAATTCTGACTAACTTGTCAATCGAATTTTTTTCATTTTCAGTAACCTCTCTGTCACTTTCTTCACTATCGGTAGCAGTACTTTCTGGTTCTAGAACCATACTGCAGATTTCACCATCCCTTAATTGATTGATGATTGAGGAGCATTGTCATCACAATGAAAAACTTATTTTATATCATCTTCATTTATTACTGCTTCTCCACATTTCTTTACAAAATCCGTTAATTGGAAATTTTCTCCTTTGGTTTGCAATATCTGAAAACCTTTAATTCGCGGCTACAATAATAAAATTCAGCTATCATTCACTATACATATTGGGCTATGTATCATGAGATTGGTTACTAAAGACAAGTTCCACTAAATTTTATCTTGCTTCTATCATGCACGGAGACATTTACACCTGAATTGTGATAGTTTAGTTATTTATTATACTTATGTCTATTTCTTGCACATGCTTAAGGCTTATCTGAGTCCTGAATAAATAAATTCCCACATATTATACTTAAGGCTTATGAAAGGTCAGTGCTAGATATCTTACTGCCTGATGCAGTCTCTGCGGGTCCTAAATTTTGCTACCAAGTGCCTCTTTGTCTTCTCTAAATTTTGCTACCCGGTGTGGCCATACAAGCTGTGGTGCTGGTTGTGGGTTTATGTGACTAACAGTTCAGTTATTAATTCAAATAGCACTAAATATGATCTTTTGGTCTATGAGTATCATTAACAAAGTCTATCTTTAGCATATGAAAAGAAATTTTTGTTAAATCTTTCCTTGTCAACATTTCTTAGTACATTTAACTTAAATCTGTTACGATCGCCAAGTGTAATGTCAACATAAAAAGTTACTATGCACTTTTTTATTCAACTACTAATATAAAAAAATCATTTAGGCATCGCTGCATGAGTCATTACTCAAGTTGTTATGTCTTGAAAAACATTGAGTGAGGAAAGCAAAATATAGTAAATAATGATTCGCCAGTTTAGCATCAGGGATATAAAATATTAGTAGGTGTAAAATCAACAATGTTTCTATGTACTAGAATGTTTCAGTCTGAGATGTATGTCCAAGCAGATACACAGCTAGGAAGTCAAATTATTGATCTCCCAAATTTAGTGCTAAAACGATTGTTTTTTCAATAACAAGGTATTTTATGTAGTCTGAAGTGAAATTAAGAATCGTCACTCTCCACGTCTCATTTTGTGTGTGGGTGTGGGGGGGGGATCAAATGCACATATGTAAAGCATGCATAAAAAATTTTTTTTTTTAAGTTGGTGGGTGCTTTGAGGTCTGGATACGAGATCATTCCGGATATTGGACGTTTCGATCTCGGACTTTGTACTGTAATTATTAAAATCATTTGTTTATCTGAAAAATTTAAATTATACCTCAAGAAACATGTAAACGGACAGTAATGTCTAATCTAGATTTCTCTGGTCATTTTTAACTTTCCAAATTTGTTGTTTCATAGCTCAATTTACTCTGAACTCCAGTAGTAAATCTGGTACATATCTTATCTTCATGCAAAAATCTGACAGTGAGAGAGACTACAGAATGGCTAACCAAACTGCATTTTAAGCATAAAGCTAGTTTCATATCAAGGTTCATTATACTGAAACTATCATAAATTTACATCACTGTTGAACAAATTAAAAATGTTTACCTATATGTTTACAAAATACACTACTTTCATAGGAATATTTTCTCTTCCTTATTTTCAGGTGATGCTTTTGATACTTTGATTTTTAAGTGATATGCAACTGATATTTCTAATATAGTGCTGCAGAAAATCATTAACTGACAATAAATTAATATATTGAATTTTATTGCTTCATAAATCTTTCCACATATGATATTAATTATAGTAAATTAACAATAGGTTCCAGTGAAGAAACTGTGTGAATTCATTTCTCATTTTAGAAAACTGAGTGCTGGAAGTTCTAGCAAAAAATTTCATGCTGCATTATATGAATCTCTAGAGGTAAGATTTTCTCCAGTTTATTCTGATTAAATTACAGCTCATTAGTGTTTGTGCTCAGCTTCAGTGACTTTTATGAAATTTCGCAAGTAACTAAAAGTTATTACACATATGCAATCACAAAACTAATTTATTGCACTTCAATGAAATTATAAACAGAAGTGACTGTATTTTATAGCAAGTTAAAGAAACTATAATAGCTGAAAATTCAGTTCTGAAGCATCACAGTAATTAATGTTATACAAATGAATGAGAAAGAATGGAATATTTTTTTCAGTGACTACCAAAAACAAAAAGAATGGAATAAACACATATTGCCATTTTACTCTGTGGATAAATTCGCAAATATGCCATTAATGTAGATAAAGATGATACTACTGTGTAAGACAAATTAATTTTTCTAAATGTCTCACACTGTACTATCTCAGTGTTTTAAAAATACTTTTGTTTTCCTTGCAGATATTTGCCAAATGTTAAAGAACAGCATGTTTCTTCTAATTCTAAAACCAACGGAAAATTATTTAAATTATTTATTAAAAAATAAAATTTTAAAATTCCTTCCA
Source organism: Stegodyphus dumicola (assembly GCF_044657685.1). NCBI lineage: Eukaryota > Metazoa > Arthropoda > Arachnida > Araneae > Eresidae > Stegodyphus > Stegodyphus dumicola. The sequence continues at coordinate 22,756,662 of NC_140780.1, read as the reverse complement.
ACTTAAGAAATAATAGCAAAAGAACTGAAAGAGGCTGAATTTTTATGCTGAGACAGTATTTTTGAAAATGATCATCAGTTAGTGATTAACTTATAACATGAACATTATTTGATTTTACTTACTTTTCCAAATATTAATTATAAGTAGTTTTAAAATTATGTAAATAAAATCCTTCAGATAACTATAATCAGTAATCATCATCTTACCTTGCTGTAACATTATTTTATATATATTATCCATTAAAATGTGAGAAACATATTTAAATAACATCGCATTCATTGCATTCAGCATTATCTCCAATGTAAATTCATAAGCAGATATTTTCAATGCAAAAATGACCTGCATAGAGAATTCCAATGCAATGAAAGCAGAAAAATTGGGAATGTAAAAGAAAATATAAATTGCTTTTTAATTAATAATTCTTATTTTTCCATATTTTTATCCATCAGTTCTTTCTGGACATCCAATGGCAAAACAAATTATTTTATCACTTAAAATTTTAAAAATATAGAAAATATTGGTGACTGTAGCCTAGCATCCCATTGTAGCCCATAGCATGCCATTGTAACAAGGGACTAGATGAGGGCCAATAAAAGAAAGAAAACATTATGTTAAAGCTCATTTCCAGCCTCAGATTTGGGACTTGTCTACTCTATATACTTTTATCGCCATGCTTATACTCTATCTAGACCAAATTATTTCTGAAATAAAAGAGCTACTGATATACTACAGTCAAAAGTCGTTAATTCGGACATCCATAACCTGGAATGATCTATAATCTGGACCTCAAAGCTACAAACTTTCTGTGCATGTGTTGCGTTGATGCATGCGCGCAAGACCTTTACAGCTGCGAATATCCGCGTGCACAAAATACATTTACAAATGCGCGCTTAATGAATAACGAACGGTATAAGCTAAGCTAAAATTATCTAATTCAGTTAATGTTGCAGATTGCGCTGTTCCTTAATCTTCAAATTGGATTCGGCTTATTATTTTTTTGCAGAATGTTAGAGCAATTTTATAAAAGTAAGCTTGAACTTTCAATTATGTCAAATAGAATTTCTGATATATATTTACTAATATGTAAAGGATCTACAAAACGAAAGTATGTTTCGAAGTCCATTAAACAAAAAGTGGAATTGATGCAAAAAATGGATAAAGGCATATCCTTTGTTTATCTAAACTTTATTTATCTTTAACGCCACGGCACGCAATGAATTGGAAGTTGATCTGTCAGCACTATCCTTATCTTCAGGGCAGATGTTTTTATTTTATTTGGCTTATAATTCCTTACTAAATGTAGTATTTCATCTCGATGTACTCCCTCTTTGATATGATTTAAATCAAATTCCTCGTCATTATAATTCGCTTCCGATAGCGAAGAAAACGACAGAGGTTATTGAAAATGAAAAAATTTCAATTGACAAATTAGTCGATATTCTTGACACAGCAGTTATAGGACTTGAACATTTGTACTGAAGAAGAACTTTGTAACTTTGTAACTGAAGAAGAAATTATGTCTGTTTATAGAATTAAAGAGAATGTATTATCACGTAAAAAATGAAACAACTTACATTGAAAGAAATGTTTAATAAAGTAAACAAATAAATATTAAGCTTTTTTTTTTTTTTGTAAATTTTGATACCCTTTAAGATCATAACTGTTCTTTATTTCATAAATTACGGTTTCATATTTTTAATTTTATAATTTCTGCATGCCATCTTACCAGATTTAAACTGATGATCTATAATCTGGGATCGCCGAAGTTCCGACGAGTCCGGATTAACGACTTTTGACTGTATTATGCTGTGTGAATTCAGTGCATTTGTAGTTTTTTTTTTTTTTTTTTTTTTAGAAATATGGTTCAAGCTTTAGATGATGCTCCATTTATAAGTCAAATTCCAGAAGGTGCATAATGTGGCTAGGTGATAATAGAATTCCTCATACCTCATACATTATGTTCCCCAGTATATACCTGCAGTTTGTAGGCATACGTGCCACTCTCCATGTCTTGTTTCTGGGGGATGCAGGTAATTTAGAAATGCCCGAATTTCCACGTTATTTTAGTTCGTATGCGGGAACACTTTTTAGCAATTGTCATTAGAAAGTTTGATAATTTTCCTTGTTAGAAAATTAAAGTGATAATAATGTGTGCGTTTATATATATCTATATATATGTAGAGAGAGAGAGAGATGTGCATGTGTATGTTTGTGTCATATATTTCATGTGCTGTTTTACATGTGTGTGGGCAAATTTGCAAGTAGTTTAGACTCAGTCTGCTGAACACTTTTTTTTTTTTTAAATGTTTGACAAATTTCATCTTTTGATGCAGTTTCATTAAGATATAAGTTCCTTTTAAAATTAAATATACCCACTCCAGCCTGTAGAGAACAGACTGATGGGGACAAATTTCTATGATTGATTATCTACTGTTTTCTGAATTATCAAATTCTAAATTATAATTTGTGTCATTGTCAGTTCAAAAACAGGCTAATTCATTTACTTCTATTGCTGCACCAGCCTTCTGAGGATGATGTCACAAGGGAAATAACTACCATATATTCGTACATATAACATGCAGTTTTCATAGACAAACTAAGATGGTAAGTTACGTGTGAGCATTATACGCCAGATGGAAAATGATAGATTTAAAAATGAGCATACAAAAATAAGATTTCTATGAAAAGTTCATCAGATTCGTATTTTATTATATCTTCAGCTCATCATTCTTACTTTGATCCATAAATAACTAATCATCCTCCATTCAGTCTAAATTGTTAGGTATACTTCATGCTTTGAATAACTTGAATTATGTTGGGTTTCATTCCATGCTTTTATTCTCCACTTGTGCACTATTTCTAGACTGGCATAACATATTCGGCATCCTTTTGTAGATGTTTTTTCACCTTCTAACATCCACTATTCCACTGTCTTTTTTAATTTTCTTTGAGTAATTGATTGATACATTGGAAACCAAAGGCTGTTAATATGCCTGGAATAGCTGCTATGTTTGTATTACACTCTTTTAACAATTTCTTTGTATTACCAAGTAAATGGAAACTGAACATGCCCCAGACTTAAAGAGGCTTTAAGGCAAAAGACCACTTTTCCGAAAACCACCTGATAGGCACCTAATAGGTGGCCACTGTCACCTCCCTAGACAATTTACATCCAGGCCTTCTCCAGGGTTCAAACCTGGGCCCTTCGATATGGCTGTCACTAACTACTTTGAGTCACTAACTACTACACTATGTCACTAACTACTACACTATGAGTCACTAACTACTTTATCATCTGGGTGGCCTTTCTTTTAAAAATAATCATATATTTTAATTTTGTATCGCCCGTTAAGCAGAAAAGCAGTGTGATGAGATGAAATTTTTTGTGACCTGTTGCTTTTATGTGAACCATTTTTGTTCCTTTAACATCAATTGTTTTATTTACTATTAATCAAACATTACTGGAGTTTCATCCATATTTCCAATATGTGACAGTATTTTTCCCCCCTTCACAGATTAATAATACATACTCCTAGAAACTTATCAATTTGTTGTCCAAATCTTCCAGAAGTCTTTGCGAAACTTTTATTTCCTCTCTAGAACCAAATTATTCTGTGCCATAAATTGACTATACAACTCAGAGTTGCTTTAAAGTTCTTGCTTTCATTTGCATTCTTTTTTGCCCACTTTAATGCAAATGAACATACAATGTTTCTTGCTATAATTAATGAATTCTGCCAATTTTCTAGGACCCAGTTTGCAATACTTTCTTCTAAGATAGGCCATTTTGTCACTCCTTTATACAAAGCACTTAATTATTGCGATTTAATTTGCCTTCCTCTCACATATGGAGTTTTCAACAACACCAAATATCCTTGCTACAGCCAGATATCTATTTTTCTTTCCAAAACTCAATGAGTGCATTTGGAACCAGTGCTGTGCTTGTTTCGCTTGGCAGGAGCCATATTTACTACTAAAAGGAACACTAAATCAACTGTTTTTCAACTGAAGCAAATGCGATTCATGAAAGCCTTCAATGTTTACTTTAAAATTAAGCCTTCTGATGACTACAGAAAGAGAAAACATCTGACTCCTAATTCCGTGAATTCGTTTGGGTCGGATGTGCATTCTTGCTCCACATTATGAAGTAGTAGTAGGTTTCCTGTCACAAAACCTTAATGATTACATGCACCGTAACACACGTTAAAGATTCTTAAACACAGATGGGCATAAAAACAAACAGACAAGATAAAACCACAAAAACATAAAATACAATGATGAAAATAATGTACAATGATAGAGAATACTATGATACATGGCTTAAAATAGACAAATACACACACTTCATATTATTATCAGAAACATTACCAAATAATAATTTGGGTACACTGGTTCCCTCTCTGTTTTTAATAGATAAGTGTGTGTAATATGCAAGTGACCAATTCTCAGACAGGTTAACAGATTTCTTCCTTTCGGTTCCTAGTGTGCTCCCAGAATTCAATTTTTGGTTTCACTCTTCTCAGCTTATTTTCTGGCTGGACATCCCAGAGTTGCTGCCATTTGTTCAACAATGTCTCCTTGATGACTTTATAAATGTCATTAAAGGGAATGAGGCGGTGTGTCAGATGAACTGCAGATTTGGCTCTAATGTCTGCCAGCTCATTCCCTTTTATACCTACATGTCCTGGAACCCAACAGTACAGGATATCATACCCACGGCTTTTAAATTTAAGATTAAGGCTTAAAATGTCAACTACGATGGGATTCTGAGTATTGCAACTTGAAATTAAGGCTTTCAAAGCACTAAACAAGTCTGTATATATAATGAACTATCTTCGGCATAGCTTTGAATTAAATGAAAGTGCATAATAAACGGCATTTAATTCTGAGGTGAAGACAGAGCAGGCGTCATGCAGTCTTCTACCCTCCATGTGGTCTTCAGTAACAAAGGAGGCACCAATACGTCCTACTGCTTTTGACCCATCATATATACGGGAACGTAACTGGTGTATTTTCACCTGTGGTCAAGAAAAAGCTTGCCTAAATGTTGGAAAATATCTAGAAGTCGAATCTGAGCATCCTCCCAAGGTGTGATTTCAAAATACTTTACTGGCTGGGTAGTGAGATCTCTCATATGGTATTTCTCGATTAGTGAGTTAACCTTAAGTGAGAAGTAAGGCACATGGGATGGTCTGGCCTCAAACAAGAACTTGTAACTGTCATCAATGAAAGAAACATGGTTTGGGTGATCAGGAAGTGACAACACATTGAAATAGTAACAGAGAGAAAACTGCTCACACCTTAACTGGAGCGACTGTTCGTGGCTGTCAGCATAAAGACTTTGGACAGGAGATGTTCTAAATGCACCAGAAGGTATATGCAGGGCCTGATGATGAACAGGATCTAATTTTAATAACATGGAAGGCCTTGCAGGCCCATAAACAACTGAGCCATAATCAAGTTTGGAGCGTATAAGTGCTCTATAGATCTGGAGTAACGACGTACGGTCTGCGCCCCAAGAGGTGTTCGCCGGGACTTTCAAAAGGTTTAGACTCCTAAAAGACTTCTTCCTTAGGTACAGGCTGTGTGGAAGGAAAGTCAATTCTGGGTGAAAATAACTTAAAAATTTTACTTCGGGTTCCACTGAAATCGGTGATCCACAGCTCAGGCTCGGGATGGAGGTTGCACTTCCTGCAAAAATGTATGCATACAGTCTTCTGTTTAGATAAACTAAACCCTTCTTTCTTTGACCATTCCTGGATCCTATTAAGAGTGATTTGAAATTGCTTTTCTACGTATCTCATGTTTGCACCTTGACATCAAATATGAAGATCGTCAACATACAAGGAACCGGAAACTTTAGGAGGAGGTTCTTTTTACAAGAGAGTTGATATTTAAGCTGAATAAAGTAATGCTTAGTACACAGCCTTGAGGCACACCCTCTTCTTGAGAGAATATATCTGATACAGCAGAGCCAAAATTAAAAGTCCTACCCTTCAAAAATTTTTGCAGGAATATTGGCAAGTTGCCTCGTAATCCAGTGGTTTGAAGATCAAGCAAAATCCCATGTTTTCATGCCTTGTCGTACACCTTTTCTATGTTTTTTCTAAACACAGAGACTAGATGACAAAGGTTTTACAAATCAAGGTTTTTCAAAAGGAGCATATTATATCAATAGTCGTTGTGCCTTAACGAAAACCACTTTGATATAGTAATATTACATTGTTCTTTTCTAAATGATAGACCAAGCGGCAGTTCACCATTTTTTCAAAAAGCTTACAAACGCAACTGGTAAGGGCGATGGGTCTGTAATTGTAGGGATTCCTTGGATCTTTCCCTGGCTTAGGTATAAGAATGACAACAGCTTTCTTCCATGCATTGGGAAAGTTATGCTCCTTCATCACCCAATTATACAAAGTGAGAAGGGCATTCAATGACTTACAGGAAAGATGCTTCAGCATTTCTTAGCTGATGCCATCTGGACCGGGGTAAGACATATGTGTCTGTAATAAATCTCTCCTCAAACAGGGAAATTTCACAATTATAATGCTCTAAATTGTCAGAGTTGAACTTAATGGGAATATTTTCAGCATGTAGCTTAGCAGACAGAAAAGTTGGGAGATAACTGCAGCCATTAAAGATGGCTGCAAACGTTTCACCAAGAGTGTTTGCAATTTCTTATGCTGTGCTGATCGCTCAGCCATCTTTTTCCATTATGGACCGTGAATGGTCTCGGTATATTCTACATGCTTTTTTTAACTCTTTCCCATTCTTGTTTACTGGAGGTTGAGGCTGTTATCCAAGCCACGTAGGATATCCAGTAATCCCTCTTACTCTCCCATCGTATTTTCGGAATGTTTGCTTTAGCTTTTTTGAAAGTAATAAGATTTGGCAGTGTGGGATATCTTCGAAAATGTCCCCAGGCTTTTATCTGCTGTCTTACAGTTTTCTGGCATTCATGGTTCCACCATGATTTCGAGTACTTTGGAGGCTTTGCTGAGGTCTGAGGTATGGAGGCTGTAGCCGTTGGATTATAATGTCACTAATGGCTTTCACTGCACCTCGACCGGCACATTGTTCACTAGTTCTGTAAGCTCCACAAGAGAGGAGAAAAGCTCCCAGTCTGCCCTTTAAAATATGAAGCGTGAGGGCCTTATGATGGGAATCATGCCTTCCCTTACAAAAGTAACAAATATCATTAAATGATCACTATTGTGAGTGGAAATCATCTCCAACACTAAAAGTACAGAAGGGCAACGCAGATGGCAAGATCAAGAGTGTGGAATGCCCTTGTTGGCTCATGTAAATAGGTATCCAGACCATTGAGAAGACAAAGACAATAATCTTCGATCAACTGCTCAATTTGTCTAACTCAAGGATTTGTATCTCTACTTCCCCATAAGTGACTCCGTCCATTAAAATTCCCTATAATTATAAACAGCTCTGGCAGCTTCTCTATCAACTCATTTAGTTCTTTCTGATCAATAGCTTCATTTGGAGGCAGATACATGGAAATGACAGAAACTAATCCTTTAATATTAGCCTGTATAGCAACCTCTTGAATCTTGAAGGGATGTTGCTAACAGAAGAACAGTTGATGGATAGTCATGTGAGGTGAGAAGGCCTAAACCCCCCACTAACAGCATTGTCCTTTCTCGTAAATGAAAATAAACTGGCTGGTGCTTATCGATCATGTTGTTGACACTCGAGAGACTCTGATGGAAACCAAGACAGTTCCATGAGATAAAGATAGCCATTATGAATGTTTATTTCGCCGATGCTGCTTCTTTGTCAGATGAGGAAGGAGACTTTTCGGAAGTTCGAGTCCGGTTTCAACTTCCGTATCATCAAAGTCAGAGCTCATACTTTCAAGGGCAATTGTGACTTCGACTTCTATGCTGAACAATAGGAGTTTCGGATTGGGTTATGGGTTATTCAATTATGGCAAAGCACACGAGGGCTATCTGCCTAAAGGGAGGGATGCCTTCGTGGAGGACTTCCTAAGGGAAACTGGCTCGTATACACGTTACACATGGGGAAAACCACGAAAACGCCCATGCAGCCAGCCCGTTCGCTGGATTCGAACCTCGAACCGAACTACCAGTGTTCAGCGTCTTTACCGCTCGGCCGCTGGTGGGCCGAGTTTCGGATTGTTTCAGTACATTTGGTTTACTTGATGATGCAAGATTATTTTCTGTGGATTTATTCTTGGTATTTAATATTTCTGTTATTTTGTTTTGAGTAGTGCTAGTTTTTGTTAGTTTGTTATTTCCTGCATTATATTACTGTTATTTTAGATGCATTTTCCAGTTCATTGTTTGTCTTTTTACATGGACTGCTTAGATTAGTTTGGACTCCTACTGTTTTGAATTTTTTCGCAGCATCAGCGTATGAAATATTTAAACGTGGCTGTGTACTAGCCATTATTTTTCTAGCTTCTGCATGTGTTATGTTTTGAGTCACTTTCAGGGACTGTACTTCCTTCTCAGTTACCATTTAGGACACAAGCGAGAAAATGCTGTGTTCTCCCCCTTACAATTGACACAGGATTGCAATTATCGCTGTCATGGCCCTCCACGGAGCAGCGAGCACGCATGGGTTTGCCTCGACAGCACATTTTTGAGTGGCCAAAGCGCTGCCACTGGAATGTAAGGTCTAACTAGGTCTGTAAGGATGTAAGATCTTCCTGGGCAATGAAGATACCTGGCCTTTACACTTTTTGGCAAATCAGGTGTGTTGAAGGCCAGGATAACATTTTAAGTACCGAATTCTGATATTACTCCACGGCTGTAATTCAAGATTTTGTGAGGTGACTGTTACGCTTACATTTCCTAGTTTGTTTAAACTGAGAAGGGTTGCAGATTGGCTGGAAGATACAGCTTCGACTAGAAGATCAATTGAGCGAAGTCTTTTAATATATTTAAGTTCTCTGGCACATGATTTTATAAGTTTTTGTACTAAAAAAGGTGACTTTTTTACACACCACAGAGTCTGTCAAGGGCATGCAGATTCTTGAGCCAGGGCTAACCAGGTGGATACACAAACTGAAGCCCCACATTCGGCTTTTCTGAAAGCAGGTACTCCTGAGAGCTTATACCCAAGCCACTGACACAAGGACTAGTGACCAGCCAATTGATACTCATGAAGACAACAAGGTGCTTCCCATTTAGCTAAAGCAGGGGCCAAAGCAATGTGTTGGGGACAGTACCTCGCCTCCTTTCTAGCGACACTGGTTTCCACACACGGCAAACATGGGGGCAGTTTTCTCGCCACTCGAAAACTAGAGACAAGGGCTGTTCTAGTATCTCATGAGGAGCCCCAACCTCCTAAGAGGAAAACCGCAAGGGAGAATGGAAAGGAAAAAGTTTCAGCTCAGAGGAGAGGAGACAAAGAGAACAGATCACTGGGGCTCCAGGATCGTGACACCCATATTACCGAGAAGATGATCCCCTGAAAGGCTAGGGTACCTCAGGATTGCCATACCCATACGGGTAAGTACGGGTATGGCAATCCTGAGGTACCCTAGCCTTTCAGCCCCTGAGGGGTTGCTTAACATTATATCCCCCTTTTTTGAAAACCCAGAATAACATTCATGTGCACATCTGAATTGAATAAAACCCATCTCCTTTGCAGCATTATTTACTCCCCCCAGACACACATATTATTCTCCTTATTGCTTGTCAATTCCGTATGGTATTGTTCGAAAGACTGGGAAAAATCTTCGAATGAATAACTTCAAAAGGTAAGAGCATTGCATGTATATATCTTTCAAAATTCTTCATTGAGAAAAGGGTGTGCACAATACAGCAAATATGCCTAAAAATAAAAATATATATAATTTGAAATATAGGTGCATGTTTATACACCAGAATGCATTATATACCAAAATGTTCAGTAACTTTTTTCTTATTATTTCACTGATTTCATTTTTCATGACTTCGATACTAATGGTTTGCTCTGGGTTAAATACGAGAGGGCTTTGAAAGTTTTTATTAGTTATTGCCACCAGTTGTTCCAGTTATCAGCACATAATTGGATTAGGTTTTGAACAGCTTTCTATTTGGTATTTAGTCATTGTATGTGTGTATGTATACAAGGTGATTCGCTACCAGAATGACAAACTTGCTGGGTGTCTTGGGTGTACAGAGATGACTTTGATTCACATAGGAATGCATTGTCACAAATGCTGTAGTTGTGAGCTATGGTGAAAAGAACTGAAAAATTAATGGGATAGGAACATGAATGTTTCAATAATTAAACAAATTATTGAAACTTTAATGGGGCAGAAAACATTTTGTTGAAAGGTTATGCTGCAACATGTGTTCAAAATTACGACCAAAAGTCATCTGGTAGGCCTGACAACAATGCTTCATGGAATTTTTTACATTCTGGAAGATTCCTTTCATGTCACATATCCTCCTGGCAGCTCCAGGTATTCATGTGACGAGGTCGTCAACTGCAGGAATGGCCATCTCGTATACCAAACTCTTCATTTGACAGCAGAAGTCCATACATGATATGTCTGGTGATCTAGTAAGCCAATGAACCAGGCCACCACAACCTATCCACCACTGTCCGAAGGTTTTCGAGGTGTCGGCAGATGTCAGTCGTATAATCTGAAGAAGCCCCGTCATGCTGGTACTACATGGAGTGGCGCAAGGACAGAGGAACTGCATCAAGAAGATAAGGTATGCCCTACCATCCAATGGACTGGCCAGAAGTTATGGTCCAATGAGGTAGTCTCCAAGAATGCTGGCCCAAACATTGATCAAGAAATGCTCTTGAGCTGCACATGGGCATTATGCTGATTGAAGACTACCTCACGTGTGAAGCATGCTTTATCTGTGAACAATACGGATGCAGCAAATGTGTTGTTTAATGCACTCTGTTGCAGGAATCATGTAGCAAATGTCCTCCGGAGTGGCAAATTCTCAGTCTCTAATAACTGGACATGATGAAGATGGTATGTGCTTATTTGGTTTGCTGCGAGTATCCTCCAGGCAATGGATCGAGATAAGCCCACTTTTTGAGCTCCTACTTGATACTCATACTTGAATTGTCTTCTGCCAGAGACTACCTCCTAGTAAGACCACCTCCTCATTGCCAGGTGTCCTTGTCGTTCGCTGTCGATTCATTGTAGACTTGCCAGACTTGCCTAATTGTCAGACTTGCCTGACGACTTCTGGTTGTAATTTCGAATACCTTTGGTACAATCTTTCAGTAAACTATTTTGATACAATCTTTCAATGAAATATTTTCTGTTCCATTATTTTCTGTCCCAACCCTTTGGTACAATCTTTCAATGAAATATTTTCTGTCCCATTAATGTGTTGCTGTTTTTGTTCTTTTTCTCTGTATCTTTGCACCATAGCTTGCAACTGTGGCATTTTCGACCCTGCATTCCTATGTGATTCTGAGTTGTCTCTGTACCACTTACAAGCCCTGCAAGTTTGTCAGTCTGATAGCAGATCACCCTGTATATATGTTAACAGTGCCTGTATATATGTTATAGTTACTTTCTGGTCAGTTGAATGCCAGATATGCCTGACTATTTGGCATTCAACTGACCAGAAAGCTCAAGTAACTGAAATATTTTAGCATTTTGGAACTTTATTTTAGCATTTTAGATCTGAACTAGTCCTAACCTATCTTTTCCATAGAAAGTTAACTTTATGAAATGTGATTTTGCTGTATGTACAACATGTGCATTTCTTTGCTAACAGTAGTCAGTTATGGATTGTGTTGTACAATGAATTTCTCACAAAATATTTCTGCTCATTAAAAGGAGGGAGCATAATCTTTGTTGCTTTGTTTAAAGTGTAAAGAAAATGCTATATTCTATGAAATCTGTAATCTGCATTAGGTATGAAATTTTATTATGAATTCCTTTTCATTTACAACTAACTTCAACATTCCATCTGTATGACTGATTATAACATGCTAGAAAAATGCATAATGGCTTCTGAACAAAAACAGCACAGACCAGCAGACCACTTGTAGCACATAAACTGACTGTAAATAATGAGCTAACATTGTATTATTATGGTTATGTAATGTTCTCGATTCTTATTTAACCCTTTCCAACACACTACCTTTTAAAGTTGGAGGTTTGATTTAAAAAAAGGGTAGGCAGTCTAATTAGGCCTAGAGGAGTACACAAGTAAAATTTTGTGAAGATAGCACTTATCGTTTAATTCTGTGGGTGTGCCCAAAGTGGGCACACCCACAGTAATAAAGCTTTGAAAAGAGTGCTGAAATGAGCATTGTTGTCAATGAACTGACCGATGAGGTGCGGAGAAACAAAGAATACAGACTCTCAGTTGTTTTAGATTATCGGTGAGCCCCGTCCGGGCACACCTAGGGTTCGCCGTTTGATTTTAGGCAAGATTTCAAGGTAAAAATTTAAAACTAATATAGAATAAGGAGATTAGCTTACAGCCAAAAAATAACATAGAAATTTCTTTTCAAACAATTCCTTTTATACCCTAAAAAATTTTTGGAAGATTTCTTTGAAAAATGAGGGTCTTAAAAAAACTAAACATGGCTAAAATATGTGGACTGGTTCGTGTTGAGCTGCCATCTACTATAAATAAAAAAGTTTAAGAGTAACCTATAGTAACCTATAAATCCTTTTTTATTCAATTTTTCTGTGCGTACAGAAGGAAATTTTTATGTGTGTCCAGAGCGGACACACTCGGCCGCAAAGGGTTAATTATATTCATAATTTTTTGCTTGTGTTTTTCAACAATTATTTTCGCTATTCTTCTAGTTCTTACTAAAAATTACTAAAGACTACTAACTAAGGAAACATAATTTTCCTTATTTCCTGCTGTAAATAGAATAGATCTTATTCCTAAATAAAAAATTAGTATTAATATATTTTAACTATAGTAAATAAGTTGGTTATATATGAATATTTTAAAAGGTAATTTTATGTAATAAAATATCAAACTGATCATTTTACCTTATACATTTGTTTGATTTAATATGACACTTTGAGTGAAAAGTAGACATACTCTTCTGTGCATAAATTTACATTAAAATGAATGATGCAGTCTTTAATGCGAATTGAGAATCAAATTATCAGTATTCCTTCAAAGCAAGTTAAAAAAATGTATTTGACAGTTATGTCTTAATGATTATTCTAGCAGTACTTCAGGGGAAATACATAAGAATGATATAAATATGTTTGCATAAGAAAAATCTTGACCGGAATATAAATTGATATTTTTGAAATGTCAGTGAGCTTTGCTTCATAAATGGGTAATTTAATAAAAATGAAAAACTAACCGAACTGAAGTAAGCTTCTTTTTTGAGACTAAAATATAAACTATGTTCTTGTAACAGAGGTGTATTTTTGAGAATTGTGTCCTGAAATTTGTAATGTTAAAACTGTAAATTATTTAGTAAGTTGAGTATTCTTTTATTAAGATATATTAATATTGAAGTGTGGTATTGTAGAATCATATGAAGGATAAAGTTAGAGAAATCTTTGGCAATTTTTGCAACTTCATTAGATAAAAATACTAAACACATTCTTGAAATCATATTCTTTAATTTCAAATACTCTTTTAATTTTCCACGTATGTAAAAAATCAGATATTTTGAAAGCACTAAAATTTTTAAGTGGACGTTTAATAGGTTTAGCTGCTGCATCTGATTTTCTGTGTACAAATTTATACTTATTGGATTTATGTAGGTTTATGCTTTGGGCGGATTGAAATTATTTTGATATATGAACAAAATATAAACAAGATATAACTATATTAAATGCTTACATATAATTATTTGTATTAGATGAATAATTTAAATCTATTTGAAAGCAAATACTAAGATTTCCTGTAAAATGAAGGTACTATTAGGATTTTTATCTTCATTTATTTCAATAATTTTGATGTGTTTATTGTTCATATTGTTTCTCAAGGATCGTTTTTTCTTTTTTAGAATTTGTTAAAATTTGTGTTAATGCCATGTGTGTTTTAATTTTGAAATCTTTGCATATATGATTGCTGAGTCATTTAAGATTTAGATTAATTTTTGGCAACGGCTGCATTGTGGTATTGTATAAATATTTCATATCTAGTATATTCCGTTATTATTCGCATTTATGTGTTTTATGTTAAATTCATAGAAAAAGGCATTTTTAACTAATGGTGAAAAAATATTTACCTTTGGAATAGATTTTAGCAAGTAGAGCTCAGTATCAGTATGAAAATAATGAAGATCTAATATATTGGGCTCAAAATGGCTTTAAATCAGTGCATTGGCCTCTGAATAATATTTCCAGTAAGTTATTTGCTTATGAATATTTTTGATTTTTTATAAAATGTTTAAAAACTGAAAGCAACTTCATAAAATGTTTAAAAATTGACGCATGAGAGGCAATCGTAATTTGAATATCAGTATTTTTGTTTTAACTTTAACAATGTTATGCTTTGCATATTCATATGTAAATCATTTAAAAAGTAATTTGTTGCTGAATTCATATCTTGTATGAAGGAGATTATAAATATTAACTATGAGCCAAATAAAGCAGTCAACTTTAATAAAGCTTCGAAACAACAGTAATTTGAAAGTTATTTGAAAAAATAACTAAGTTGACTGCTAATAATTATTTCCCATGAACTTCCATAATTGTTTTCAGTGTTCTCTCACATTGACCTCTCAAGTCCTTCCTGTTCCCCTCCCAGATTGCTAATATTTAAAGTCATTATTCCTTCTCGAGTATATTTAGATTTCACATGATGATAATATTGAAAGTTTTATGTCTATTTAATCCATAGCATTGAGTGGTATGTGCTTATTAATAAAGTAATTATGTCATAACTAAAATCATTGTCTTCAATTTCTGATATCGATTTTGTTCTGCTACATTTTGTTCATATTCGTTTTCATTTTCTATGTTTATTATCTATTACTGTGACTGGCAGAGGAACAGAAAGCAATGCAAAAATAGATGCACAGAAGAAACATAACTATTCTTCCTTTATTTAAATAAACAAGAACAATATTCATTGTTAAAATCTGCACCTTTCAATGTTTAAAAAACTTTACTCAGCATGTACACGAGTTCAGCATCACTCATAGATCAATATCGATTGCAGTAATATGCTTGCATCATAGGGCGTAAATAGTGGGGATATTACACAAGTGACAATAAATGAAGACATTTACACATTAGGCATTTTTTAGGCAGTACCAAAAATGACTTGACCTTTTCTGTATGGGTGAATTTGGTTCATCTATGGCAGGTGTGACGTTTGCATCTCGAAGGATTAGTGCCTAGGTACACTGCTGTAATGTATATAATGATAATCACATGAAACAAAATGTAAATATTTTAAATTCTAACAGATCACCAAGATGAATAGGAATTATGATTCCTTAACTTTGATCTTGGATTTTTCATTTAATTTTGAAAGGTAGACAGCAGGATTCAGTAATGCAAAACAAGAGTGCTGGGTCTTACATGCTTGCATTTTTGTTTATTTCTTTCGAGGGCCTTTTTGAGGGAAGAGTATCTCATGTTAGTGCAGTTTTTATTTAGTTTCTTCTTTCCTTATGTAGAGTAGGGTGTGTTCTTTCTTTTGTGTAAATATAAGTTTTTTTTTGGGGGGGGTGCGTTAAGGTGTCAAAACAAAACAGATATCTATCGGAAGCTGAGTATACAGTTTTAATACAAGAAGATCTATGTAGAAGCGATGTCATCAGTTTTAGCAGTGAATTATCCGATTCTGATATGGATTTTTTATCAGATTCATAACTGCATCCATTTACCTTGACATCTGTCTGCTCCATCCATAAATGACATAATCAGTGGGTCATCTTGAGATTCTCCTGGCCCTTCTCATTTCAGTCCCATGAAGAAGTGAACATTTTTTTTAAGTATTAAATATGCTAATGGTATAATAAAAAAACGGATCTAAAAATGTCTCGTACACTAAAATATTTACAGCCGCATGCTTACATTGATATACCTGCTGTAAGTTACAATGCAATAGATGGTGACTGTGATAAAGAAGTTCTTTTGCATATTTGTTGATGACTTAATAAATTTAATTATGGAACAAACAAATAATTTTGCAAATTTTGACTTATGAGATCCAAACTTCAGTGGGTCATCTTGAGATTCTCCTGGTCCTTCTCATTTCAGTCCTGTGTCACCTGAAGAAGAGAACGTTTTTTAGAACTAAATATGCTAATAGGTATAATAAAAATATCGGATCTAAAAATGTACTTTAAAACAAATTTGATAAATGCTACTCCATTTTTTAATAAAATGTCAAGAGATAAATATTTAAAGATATTGTAATATCCTCCTCACTTTACACCAGACAGTAGTGCTTAAAAAATTGGATACCCTAAAACCAATTATTGAGCCACTTGTACAAAAATTTTAAAATGTGTGTAAACTGAAAAAGAATGTATCCCTTGATGAATTTTTGTTTATGTGGAAAGGCAGGCTTAGTTTTAGACAATAGTTTCCATCGAAACAGTCGCAATATGGTGTTAAAATATATAAACTAAGTGAATCTGATACAGGTTATATTTGGAACTTTTTAATATATACAGGCAAAGATACCAATCTTACAGCAAGAAGTGGCCTGTTAGACGAAAACATTTGGGAAACCTTCATAAATGAGCTTTTTGGGAAAAGGATGCATTTATATCTGGATAGCATTTTCACTTCACTTCCATTATATTTATATGATACAAAAGAGAATGTTTGTGGCTCAATCGTGGAAACAAGGAAAGATCTGCCAAAAATTTCCCATAAAAATGAATGAGATAAAATGATGTAGAAACTATGTGTAGTAAAAATACTCTTCCGGACATTAAAATTGCAACACCAAGGAGTGACCAGAAAGTGATGAAACGCAGTAAACAGAGAGAGACAATAAGTGATCTATCTTTATTTGGAAATGATATGCATATTACAGAATCATCTCAGTAGGTTGTAGGACCACCTTATACGGCGATACACAAAGCAACACGTGTAGGTACAGAGTCGATGAGACTATGGATGGTGTCCTGAGGAATGGTCTGCATTCCTTGTCAACTATTTGCCACAGTTTATCTTCTGAATGTAACAACGGCATGGTCTGCAAATGGCATGCAATCACATTCCAAATGTATTCGAATGGTGATAAATCAGAAGAGACCGGTGGCTGGGGAAACATCTGTCCACCTCACGGAGAACATTGTCTGATGCAAGTAGTGTGTGGTCGGGGTGTTATTCTGCTGTTGAGCACACCTTGAATGTAGGGAAGTGTCACTGGCCGCAACACATAATTCACGTATCGTTAGGCCATCATAGTGCCCTGAATATGAACTAGAGGTCACCTGGAATCATATGCAATTTTACCCTAAACCACGATGCCGCATTGTCATGCTGTGGGATGTTCCACAATTGCTGCTGGATTGTACCTGTCTCCACATCGATACGACACTCATACACGGCAACTATTATTAAAGAAACAAAAACATGACTTGTCTGAGAACATGACCTTGTGATGATGTTCCAGCGTCCACATTGCTCGAACCCGGCATCATTGCATGATGTGGGATTAATGGTAGTCTTTTTAATGAATTCCAGGAATGCAGGCCACTAGCCACTAATCAACAGAAAATGGTTCTGGTCGATATGAGAACATCCAGGGTATCTTGAACATGCTGCAGAATGGAGGTAAATGTTGCTCTGGTTGCTGACATCACTCTGGCTGTACTGGAACCCCTCAACGGTTGCCACAGCTGGTTCACTGTGGACGCATCTAGGTGTGTGTCAGCTGAGATTTTCCGTATGGTCCAACCTGCCTTTCTCAGTCTAATAATCATTCCCCTCTTAAAAACATCTGTCTGCTGGAACTGCATCCATTGATTATGCCTGACATTCTCTGCTGTTACATGTGTCCTCTGAGAGAAAAACAAATTTTCTACTATGATTTCCATAGCAGAAATAACAACACAAAAATTGAACATTCTGCAGGTTCCTTCCCTTATATCTTCTTCAAAGTGTGATGAAGAGCTTCACATTTCACATTGTTCACACATGCAGCTACCCTAAAATTTGCATAATTTTCAGGTCACTCCTTCTTGGTGTTGAATTTTCAATGTTGGGTAGTGTGTGTATCTGATTACATTTGAAGATAAAAAGAAGGTGTTGCTTTTAACTACAATGCATGGACACCAAATAGAAGATTCTGGTAAACCAAATAACAAAATAGGAGAAAGTATTAAGAAACCAAGCTGTATGTTGCAGTACAATACAAATATGGGAGAAGTAGATATTAGTGATGCAGTCACTATGCATTATCCATCTTACAGAAAATTATTCAAATGGTATAAAAAATTATGTTTTAGGTTCCTCGAAATTACAGTCTATAATACTCATATTTTATATGATGTACAAATGGTACAAAAACACCATTACTTGTGTTTTGATTAAAAATAATTAAACAAATTATCGAGAGGGTCATGTCAAGAACAGAATGTTAACTTTGAGCTTCATTCATGCCATTTGGGCACTGTTGCTTATTTGTAGTGATATGCATTATAAAAAATTCAGCGTTATGAAAAAGTCATTGATATGTAATTTAGCCAAAATGTATATGTAATTTAACCAAAATATATATTAATGTGGATTTTTGTAAATAAAATTTTTTATAGTCTTTTGTTATGAAATAAGTTCCCCCCCCTTATGGTTTAAATATTATAATTGCAGAAAAACCTTTTAAAGGTAAGTAAGCAAAGATTGATATTATATAGTTTTCCAGTTGAAAGAAAATTTTTCTTGCATAATTTTTACACATACTTTTTATCTACCCCAGTACTTTCATATAAGCTGCATGTTTATATTAATTACTGACTACTGATATTAAGCTGTATACTAATCTGCTGGTAAGTCACTGAAGTTTAATTCATGTCTTTAATCAGTTTTATAACTTCAATACTGAAAATAAAGTAGCATTAATAAAAAAATGCAATATTTATATATGTGCTCTAATTTTATGACTGCCTGATAACTATAATTCTAAGCGAGTTTGCTACAAAATATCTTAAATATGCATTAATTTCACCCTTATATGGTAAATTATTGTCTGTTTATGTTCCTTAAAGCAGTTTGTAGTATTTTAAATTGTTCAGAATTAGCATATCTAAGCTGCATGACTTTTGATTAGCACTGTATTAGCAAACTATTAAAAATACACATGTAATGAAACACATTATAAAATTGAGGGAATTGAAGTTTTTGTTTGTATCAAGAAAATTGGATAATGATAGAAGGCAAAACTGTTTATGACAAGGTGTTTATTTCCTGGTACCCAGACCAGAAAAACCTTAGACAAAAACCAGCAACATGTTGAAAATAAGAAATAAAAACAGTCACAGCAAGTCGTTTTCAGAAAAATTATGTATAGGAGTAAAGGATGCAGAAAATGTACTTTCTAGTGCTTAGCAATTTGACTTCTCAACAAAGAATATGTCCAACTGAGACTGTAATGCAGTAATCACAGTGCTGTTGTCCATAAAAGTTCTTGGAGCAAATTGTCCTATTTCTCTTTTGGAATAAGGATTAGGCCTTGCTTGTTTTCTAGGAAAGGACTGTGAGCTGTACTTCATCTTCCCATAATAACCCATACATGTGCAGTGGGATTAAGGTGCGGGGATCATGTAGGCCAGTTGATTTGACAGATGCCCTCACTTCCCAGGATTTCTTAATGGCATTGCAAAATTACCCATAAAATCAGTTGCTTTACCACTGGTGCTCTAAAACAAATAGGATAGCATTAAATAACTTTTTACAGTAGAGATCATTCATCATGGTGCCATAGTTTTACTGGTTAGCAAAATTTAAGGACAAGATGGGGTTTTGAAAATAAAATTTAGCAGAAGTCTCAACATCAGCCCAGATCATACCATAAGATCCCCAAAATATGGGGCAAGTGACCAAATCCATCTAAAGAGGGAGTAAAAAATATGGAGTATAGAGGGAGTAATATGTAGGAAAATAATATAAAAAGACATTCTACATCTTGAGCTAGTCCTTTTAGTCTGTAAAAAGGATGGAACCTTTCACCCCTGTGATTATAAGAGACGTAATGCTATCACTATTCCTGGCAGAAAGCCCATTCCTAGGATTGATGATTTTAACTGCATTTTGAATAAGAAAAACAATTTCCAAATTTCATATTTTCGAATTTGTATAGCTAAAGAGGTAAACAGAAATCTGCCATAAAAATGTCACTCAGCATGTATGAATGTGGTCATTCAGCTTTGGATTGTGAAATACACCAGCTACTTAAATATTTATACATGATGTGTTTTAAGGTTTGGACTTTACTTTCCCATATCTAGATGGTATTAATTACATCTTCTTCAGAAAAAGAACATTGACATCACCTGAAACTTGTTTTCAATAGATTAGACGACTATGGCTTGAGAATTAACATTTTTAAGTCAATCATGGTAGCTGCTAACTTAATTTTTTTATGATATCTTATAAGAACAGAAAGATCTCGTCCTCTGCCTGAAAACTTTTTTTTCCTTTTAAATACTTTTAACTATGGCAGACACTTGCCTATAACGGCATTGGCCACTACCAAGGCTAGAAGTGGTGGCCACTTTATTGTGGAGGCACATAATAGGTGGCCACCGTTACCTCCTATGAAGAGACAGGCTATGCCTTCTCCGGGATCCAAATCCGAGCACTTTGGTATCACAGTCAGGCTTTCCTAACCACTATACCGTTTGGGCGGCTGCCTGAAAAAGCCGAAACGATATTGATCTGTAAATTACTGGAGACCATCCATCACCTGAGGACTTAGGGACACTTAAATTTTACTGACTACTTTTGAATGTTGCTGGTAGGACATGGGCAATTCCTTATGAATACCCAAAGGGTTCTGAGAAAAAAGACTGCAGAAAAAAATTAAATAGACCAATGAAGCTAAATTGAACTGAAAAACAGGATTTAGCTAATGCAGGTCTTTTAAGTTTTCTCAATTCAGATTTGCCTTTGTCGTTGTGCACAGATCCATCTGATTGGCTATTGGTGCAGTTCTCCAACAGTTTGAAAGTAAAAAGCATGGAAACATTGTATTAAAACTATAACATTTTATTAAAATAATTAAGTAACAATAAGAATAATTTAGTACTTATGACTGTATGTTATTAGGAATATATCTTGTAATTAAACATTTTAAACCTATGTTAAAAGGTCGTGATTTCAAATCTCTAGTATTTGTTTAGACAAAATAGTGAAAAAGCATCACCAAGGAAAATTTGACAACTGCAATATCTCTCTCAATTTTCTACTAATATATGCCATATTATCAGAAGTGTAAACATTATTCAGATCAGTTATCGAGAATAGCCAATATCTATATTTCCCTCATTGTGATAAAACTGATGATAGCCAACTCAATGATAAAGAATTCTAAGATTTACAAACTCAGAACAGAACATTAAATTTCAAAAGCTACTTGCTTCTGGTAAAAATATGGGGTGTGATAAGTCATCTTCTAACATCAGACCATTTATTCCCGAACAGTTTAGAATATCTGGCCGAATATCAAAAAAGGTGGTGTCTGGCATTCACAAAAGCTTCACGACATTCAGAGTTTGAATTAGGAACTTATCAACAGCCAGTTAAATACATTTCAGTCATTTGTAATATTACCTAAATCCTGGAGTCCAAATTTCACTGCAAATTTGGTGATTGTGATATATTTTTTCAGTTTTCTTGTAACCATTCCTTCTATGTGTGAAATCATCAAATGATGTCTTTGACATATCAGAATTTGAAACTTTAGAAAAAGAGAAAAATATTACATTCACAGACTTTCTTTCATGTTAAAATCTTTGGGAAAACTTGTCCAAGTTCAGTTTCCTTTTCACCTGCTTTTGACTTAACATGTAATCCATAAACGTGATAATAAAATATCTGCCCGTTTACTGTCTTTCTGTAGCATTTATTTTAACTATTCAAACTGCCATAAGTTGATTCTTTGGAGTTTGCATCAATAATTTTACATAATGATGCTTGTTTTTAAGTTTTGAGCATTTGTGTAAACATTTATATGGGTTTTTGCAAATTACACATTTAATTTTTGAAATTTCAGCACTTCCAGAATCTGTTGCAAAGCATCTGGCCTCACTCAAAGCTCAAAAACAGAATGTAAAAGACTCTGTACATGACCAAGAAGTTAAGGAAAGTAAGTATTTTCATTCTTTTTTTTAACTCCTCAGAGAGGTGGTATTTCATTTACTTTGCAATAAAATCACACATGTGATAAAAAGATGTTTTAAAAAAACCGCAATATGATTTTTCATGTATTTTTAGTGATATTAAAGTGCATATTGTAATGCAGTGTTTAGTTAATTACATAAAAAATTATTTTATTTTTGTTTCCATAACAATATTTTACAAGTATTATTCTATGAGTATTATAAGTTATATAGCTTTAGCAACCTATTGTGTTTTACCCTAATAGAGATTGTAGAGTCATCATTCTGTAGAGATGTGTCTTAATGCAAAGGATAAATATAATATGCCTATTTTTACATCTATTGCTTTAATTAGAAAATAATATGAGTTTAGCCCATGTACACAGATTTTTATCTGTGTACCATAAAAGAATAATCATAGGTGGGAATCCATGTTAGTAGTAAGCATGCTAGTTGAAAAAAAGGAAGCCAGTGCTATACAGCATGAGTGAGGTCAGTTTGATGCTCTCCTGATGGCTGCTAGAGATGAATTGTCAAGGATGAGTCACAAATTCTCTCCCCTACTGGATGAGAGGGAGGAAGTAGAGGAGCGATAATGTTTATATGAACGTGATTGAATTTGCTGGATGGCATGTCAGTTTTTCGCAAAGGACAGTGTGTGCTGTATGATTTTGGAACATTGGCACATGATACAGGAATAAGTGTGACTGGCAATGTCCTTTAGCATGGATGGCCAAATGAATGTTTCTTGTATAAGCTTTTTGGAAGCCTAAATGCCTGGGTGCAATAGATTGTGGAAAAAGGCAGAAACATTTTTTCTAAAGGGGTACGGAAGGTCGAGGTTTGTTGTTAGAAGTGTCAAGTTTTAATGACTGGAATTTCATTGAACAGTTTGAGTTTTCACTGAGATATTTCAGCTCATATCTGTGGCTAACAAGAAAACAATAAGAGTGAAATGCAGTGGTATTTTTGCATTGATGTTTTGAATACATGAAAGAGTATCTGCCACAATATTTCTGGAGCCAGCTATGTGCTGGATGTTTGTCCTGCAATGAGCTACATAATTTAACTGCCTAATTTGTTGCACAGAAGTAGGTTTTGATTTTGACATGAATGCATAAGTTAGAGGTTGATAGTCAGCAAATATAGTGAAATGTTGACTTTCAGTATTATGCCTGAAATATTTTATAGCTGCCTAAATGGAGAGTAACTCTGCTGTATGTGCTGTATTTTTATTCAGTGGGAGAGAATTTTTGTAAGAAAAGTGTTAAAAGCTATTGGTAGTTATTAGTGTGTTGGATGTTTAAGACAGCTCTCACGGAAGTATCGACCATGATACTAAGCTTTTGACTAAGTAAATGATAACTAAGATTTGCCCCATTAATAAAGTCATGCTTGCGTTTTTCAAATGCTTTATGAAATTGATTATTCCAAGGAAAGGGGCATTTCTCATTTTTCTTTAAATCTTTTAAGAGATAAGCAAAGAAGTTTGGGTTTCAGCTGCCGTGTGTAAGAAGTGAGGATAGAAGTTTATCATAGCCAAAAGACATATAAGCAGGGGTGGGCAAAACCAGTTGGGGGCCCGTGGCGGTAAAATACTTGGAACCCCCTGAAAACTTACTAACGTATGCGTTTGAAATATTGGTTTGTAATTAGTACTGAAGTATAATTAAATACATACTATTACTTAATATTTTTATAAAATTATAAATAATATTTTTAATTCTAACTATTAATATATTTATTCAAGACTAAAATACTGCGTATCAAGAATAAAATGCACAAAAATTAAAATTATATCAAAAAATTAAATTTTCCATGGGAAAGAAAAGTAGAACATAAAACAGCTACTACATTTTCTGAAATATTTTAAAATTAAAATAATTGATTATTAAATTAAATAACTATTAATCAGAAAGTTTAGTAAATTTTTTCCTTGTTTTCGTTCTAGCAAATTCATCAATCACATCGTACTTCTTAAATTGTTTTTGATTCTTTTTAAAGCAGAGGAAGATCTTACTCGTGATGCATTGAAAACTAGAAAGGCCAAAAAAATTTTCAAAGTAATTTCTACTTTTGGAAATGTTTATAACATTTCTCAAGCAACATGATATACTTCTCTGGCAGAACTAAATTTGTCTTCTTTTAAAAATAATAACAATCTGCCGCACTTCATCATAAAATTCTATAACACTTATATTGCCTTTATAAATCTTTTTAAATTTTTCTATGCAGACCTTTTTGTTCCGAATTTGGAAAATTTAAATTGAAGAATATTTTTTAATTTTCAACATTATTATTAAGTACTTCATTTCTATGAGCAAATTCCACTATTGTCACAAATAGCATTAAAAGAATTAAAAATAAAATCTTCACACTGTGAAGGTGATTTAGATTCTTCTATACTCATATTAAAAATTTTTTCCTTTTTGGGGTGGGGGCCTGCAGTTCCGATCTATGGAAGATATAAACTGTTGTATAGATGTTATAGAAGTTGCTTCTTTTTCTATAGCAAAAAATTCATGACGGAATTCTGCAATAAATAGCTCCTTTAAATAGGTTGCATTGAGTTGATTGTAGGGATTTGTTGGTGGCACTGATTCTCTGTAAAATGGTGTTCCAGTTTATTATCATGAGTATCGTTTCATATTTCACATATTTTTAAAATAAAGATGTAGCCTCCACTACGGTTACTTTCCCCCCAAAAGTTTCATTGTTTTATCAAGATTGAATTTTATCCAAAATTAAAATATAGGTACTAGAAAGAATTTCTATTTTTATTAAATGAAGATAAATTAAAAAAAAATTTTAATTTGAGAATTTTTTTTTATTATTCAAAATATTATATCTAATTAATCTTCATGTTATTGTATTTTTTAAAAATTGCAATAGAACTGAAATGCCATCTAAATTGTGAACATTATTAGAAAGCATCATAAAGGGCATGATATTATTACATTATATTATTCAAATATTATTATAAATGCTTATATTTACCAATTTTACAAATGAAGGTTAGGAGTAATTTTTTTCCATATAAACATTAACAGAGCAAACTGAAACTGCACTGAAGAAGTCAATCTGAATACTGAAGAGAGCAAGCATTGCTTAAAATGTTAGAGCCATATAGCAGAGGTTTGATTTATAATGGTCATTGACAACTTTTGTGTATAGTGCCGGAAGATTTAGTTAGAAAATGATGAAGTTGTTTGAAGCTTAATGGCTCATCCACAGTGGTCAGTAAAAGATCAATAGTCGAACAAGAGGCTTAGAAGCTTTTCACAGCCTACACTTCCTGAAAGTGTCTGAAACAAATCAGCACTTCTTGGAAAATAAGCAAAGAAGCATCAGTGGTAATCATTTTCTATATGGGCGATCCCCTATATGGGAGCGCAAAATTGCTTGGAATTAGAGGTGTTTTTGTTTTGGGGATGTTTCAATATATAATTTCTAAGAACAGGCAAAAATAAAAAGATAGAACGTGACAAAATTTAAAGTGTCATATCTTTTACGATTTTTTACATTTAAATGATATGGGCTAATGAATACACTATTTTATTGAGCTAGTTGTAGTAAACAATTTTAATTGATATTTGTTCTTTTAATTAGAAAAAGCTTGTATTTCCAGATGACTGTGGGCTCACAGGGCTCCTTCAAAGCCCCTAGCAGCCACCAAGTTTGCCAGCCGCTTAACCCGCCTCTGCATATAAAGCTTAACTCTAGTGGTAGGTTTTAAGAAGTCAGCATTGTCTTTGTTTTCTTGGGCAGGGATTTTACACCCGAGGCAACCTAAGAAGAAAACTGATGGTTTTCAGGTACGCATTTGTTAGGGTTTAAAGTCATACCGTGTTTATTCAAATAATCGAGTACTTAATGGAGAGCACTTATATATTCTTCTTTCTTAGCTGATGCAATAAGGATGTCATCAAAATATGGGATGCAAAACTCTAGTACAAGTAAACTGATGTATAAAACATTGGAAAGTATAGCCTGAGTTACTAAATGGCATGGCCAGAAATTCTAAAAGATCAAAATGAGTGGTGACAGTTTTTTAGATATCATCAGGATAAACGGATATCTGATGATAGGTGTGGACTAAAGCAAGTGTTGAATATGTGGCTTTGCCAGAGAACATTTGAGTGCAGTCTTGAATGTGGGATTCATCAATTCCAATTTCAAGGATGACATATTGTTTTCGAGAAGGTTTTGCACCTCCTGATCATGCTGTTGAGCTTCAGAAATTTTTTTTAATCCAAAAATGGAGATTTTGTATGGAATCAATTTCAATTCTCGAAAGAAGTTCAGCAACAATGTCTTTAGAACCTTGCACATGCCTAATATCAGTAGAATACTGAGAAATGAAATTATAATGGCATAATTGCCAAGGTGAACATTTGTGAAGATTCTGCTTAAAAGCATATATTAATGGTTTTTGATCCGTATAGGTTTGAAAATTTCTGCCTTCTAACATGTGTTGGAATTTCTTAATCACAGATTTAAATTGAAAATAATTCCATATTGTATGCAAACCATTTCTGTTGACTTTTGTTCAGTTTCATAGAGAAAAATTCTATAGATTCCCATGTTTGTTGAGAGAACTGCATAAGAGTGCTGCCTATTGAAACGTCCAAAGCATATACCCAGATGCTTATCTGGGCTTTGGAAATAGGGTGTCTCAAAAGAAGGGCCTGGGCAATGGAATTTTTCACAGCAATAAAGGCTTGTTCAATATTTTTTCCAAATTTAACAGTGAGGATGAATCCTTAACACCAGAGCTAGGTTTCTTTTTATTGATATGTCCTTCTAACAATTTTATTAAAGAAGGAAGAATATGCACTGCTTTAGGTATGAAACATCTGTAAAAGTTAAACATGCCTAAAAATCGGCGAAGTTAAGTGAGGGTGATAGGTTGATGGAAACATAAAACACATTTTGTCAGGAAGAGGTTCAGTTCTGTTCTCACTAATGTGAAAAACCTAAGAAATAAATAGATGTTGGACCAAAAGTGCATTTTGAAACATTTTTTCAAATTCCATATGCCTGAAGTTTTGAAAATAAAGCTTTCAAATTTCTGCAGTGTTCTTCAAAATCTTTAGAGGCTATGAGAAAGTCGTCGATGAAAGCATAAACACCTTCTAAATCCCGCATGACTTCGTCTATAAAACAATGAAAAGTCGTGCATAATCCAAATTGCATACGGGTACTTTTGAATAAACCGAATGGTGTACATATGGTGGTCTTGTGAATGTCAATGGGGTTGATTGGTATCTGATGATATGCCTTGATCAAGTCAATGACTAAAAATTTTAGTACTGTGCAATGAGGCAGTAAAATCAGCTAAGCCTGGAATAGAGTATTCATCTTTTATCTTTTGTGCATTCAATGCACATTAATCTCCTACAGGTCTCCATTCTAAAGTTCCTTTTTTTGGAATCATGTGAAGTGGGGATGCATAATTGCTTCTTCACGCTTTTAAATACCCTAGCTGCATCATAGTTTAAAATTTTTGCTTTGCTATTTTTAAGCGATCTGGGGCTAATCAATGAGGTTTCGCAACCACAGGTGGACCTTTAATTATGATAAGATGAACAATGTTGTGTTTAACGGGTTGATTAGGATTTTTTAATTTAGTAATGGAAGGAAATTCTTTTAAAGTTTTGTGATAAGGTGTATCACTGAAGATAATTTTTACTGAATAAATATCTGCATTTTTCACGCAGCTTACAGTCTGAACGTTTGTTTTTAAATATTTGAGACATTTGTTTCTAATATCAGGCACATATTCAAAGAAATGAAGAAAAGTTGCTTCAAGAATTGGGTGTACTAATTGCTATAAGAAAAGTCCAAGTAAACTATCGTCTTAATCTGAAATTCAAAGAGAGTATTTGTTTACCATAAACATGGATAGTTGAAGAATTAGCAGCGAGAAGTGTTTGTTGGGGAGAGTCTCATTTTTGTGAATTGTTTGCCAGAAGTAAGGACACGTCATAGCCAGTATCGACCAAAAATGAAATGTTTGTTCTCTGGTCATGAACGAACAGGCGACGTGAAATTTGAGGCAAAGAATAAATTGCCTCTATTCTTTCCTGGTTTCGTTTCCCTTCCATGAACAAGGTTTGATACACTTGTCTTCTCTACATCATAGACGTTTTCCAAAATGTCTATGATACCAGCAAACAGAATAATCTCTCCTTTTGGAACTGCTGCTTTCTTTATTGTGATTTCTGCAATTTGGCGAGCGACCTCGAGAAAGGGAAATACGATCAATGCATTTAATTTTTCTATTTCTTTAAACTATTTATTCTCAATAGGATTGTTTGACTGTAGGAGAAATGGCACAAGTCCCTGGGGTTACTTCTAAGATTCTGTTGGCAATTTCTGCAGCTTTGTCTAAAGTTAAATTGGGAACCACTGTCAAAATAGACTGAACTGCCGAAGGAATAATTCATTACATAACATTAAGTTATCGGGAACATTTAAGGATTCCTCTCGTCGTTTCATATTCCTAAGCAAATCCGAAGGTTTTTGAGAGCCTAATTCCTCTCCAGATAATAACTGGTGAATTTTTTGCTGAGATAAATTCTCCCGATTAGTTTATTAACTCAGTTTTTAGCTTTGTTTAAGGTTGGTTGGGTCTGGTTTCATAAGTAAATCCTGAACTAAAGATGCAATATATGGAAGAAATGAGCAACTACATAATTATATTTAGTAATTGATTCTGTGATAGGTTTGGGGGTGGCAAGAGCAAATGTACTTTCACAAATAATAAACTATAAAGCTGGGTCTGATCGGTTATAAACCAGAATTTAGACGGTATATACATTAGACATTGTGCAAGGTTTAAGCCAAAACAAAAGTAAAAATTCTACTACAGAAAATAAAATACGAATAATAAGTAATGATAAATTTAACTATTATTTGCTACTCATCTCTGATCCTGTTTATAAAAATTGATTTAATCCGTAAGTTCTGGTTTGGAGATCTTAAGATGGTGATCCATCAAAACCAAAAGTGCTTGCGAGCTATTCCCATGGCCTGATTTAGTGAAGTCCAGATCACCAATGTCACCAAATGTGGTAATCATAGTAGAGCCCATGAGATTCTAGTTGCTCATATTGTATTAAATGTTCTCTCTCTCTGTATTCATCAAGAACTTTCAGCAGACATAATTATGCAGTAAAATTTGTTCTTTATTTTGAAACTTCCAAAATGCATGCTACTGCTCGAACAGCCAGTCTGGTCTCTTCTGCACTTCTACCTATGGTTGTTATATTTATCGGTAGACACACAGGAGCGCAAGATGCGCTCCTTATCACCATCAACACAAATGCCTGTGGCTGCATTCTATCTTGGAGGCTTCTGTGATGCCATCATTCAACAAGATATTGCATGTTGCTTGTGCAGCCCTGACCCTTCACCCTTAGTGATGCAGAGGGACTCAAGTGTTACTCATGACCAGCACATTCTCCAGATCTGTCACCTAGTCAGAATGTCTGATTGGATTGCCGAGAGACTGGCATGCTACTAGTCGTCAGCCACTACAATTGATAAATGCTGGGATAAACTTGAACCCACATGGTTATAAGGTACTTAACATCCAAACTCTGACTCGATGCATATCTACATAGCAGACATTGTTGCTGACAGAAATCGTATCTCTGTACTGAAATCTGTATGCTGTGTACCCCCACCTGCAAATTTAATCATGTTCTTTTGCCATTACTGCATGTTGAGGGTTTCCAACTTTTTTTGGAGGGGAACTCGTAGATTTCCATATATGCATAATCTAATATTTTTTAATGAAACATTTATTTGTAGGATACTGGAAGCTATTAATTAAATGGTTAAACAATCCCTAAATGAAATATTTATTAGTAGTTTTTTGAAAGTTTTAATTGTAAAACATTTTTTTTAACAGAAATGGTAAAAAAAGAATTAAGTATACTATTTCAGGCATCATATACAAATTTATTCCCAAGGTCATTAAATAGGGTTCCATTAACAGATATGCTTGACTTGATTTATTTGGTTATTGCTAAGCATGTAAAGGCTATCTGCTTAAGGGGAGAGATGCCTTCGCAATGGTCTTTCTAAGGCAAACTTGCTCATATTTACGTTACACATGGGAGAACCATGAAAACCATTCATGTATCTAACCTGTTTGCCTGGGATTGAACCGAAATTAAACTGAAGTTATTTCAATAAAATTACAATTTATGCATGAAATATGAGTGTAATGATGAGGCTTGCCTCTTTAACCCTCTGCCACAGTAGGTTTTTGGATCTATCATGAAGATCTATATTTAAACAGCATTTGTTAGCTAAATTGGTATAATTACCTATTTTAGTCTCTATTTTCATAAAACTTACAATTATTAAGATGACATTTACATTATTAACGAAGGAAAGAATATCTTAAATTATAAGCTAATATATAGCAAGTCACAAAAATACTCATGACCGGATAAAGCTTGTCATGCTGCTCACAGGATTAAAATACTTCATCAAACTCTAGGAGATTTTTATCATGAAGCCATAATGAACTGACTCATGAAATAAATTAATCTGTTTGACTCACAGGACAGATATTTGACATTCAAATGCAGCCTTTTCGTCTTCCTGTTTTTATTCACACTGTTTTCACATTTAAAATGTGAGCAGTTAAGTTATTTCTTATACTGTGCAGAGTACAAAATTTGGACATCCAATATCCAGAATAATCTAATATCCAAACCTCCAAATGACCAGTAATTTAAATCTAGGAATGGAGAACATAGTAGTCCAGAACGAAAGCAGGTCTGTCATATAAGCAGTTTTTCTCCCATCTAACTGATATTCTTGTATACCACTTTCAACACGTGCCAGCTTCGGAATCACAGCAGCCAGTGACGGTGCACTGATTCACGTTAACTGCAACCACAGTTTTGGTCTCTGAGTGGTTGTGAAGGGGGTATCTGAGGTGAACAATATATAAAGCATACTTTTGTTTTGTGGGATGTTGCTAATAGTGATATTCTTTTTTGGCATAAGAGCAAGGAGCAAGAAGGAATTAGATTGGTGAGAAATTAAGTTCATTAAACATAGCAAATCGTGGACTCTACCTTAACTGATTTAACCCATATTATTATTTTTTGACGGCTAGTATTATATCAGCTATCATATCAGAATTTAAGTTTGTATTTTTCATTACTTGAAAGGACTCTCTGCTTCTGGAGCTGTAGCAGGATCTGCAAGGTGACTGCATTACTTGCCTTCTACAGTGGCCTTAGTGCGAGAAAATGACTCTGGTGCAATACAGGCTTAAGAAAGTAGGATTTTGAAATCAGGCAAAACAGCATCCTTATTTTGGCATAGATTTTGAATGCTGTAGAAGATGAAATATTCCAATTAATAGAATTTGTAGAGAAATGATAATAAATGAAAATTTTCCATTGCAGTGACAATGCCCTAATCAGCAATCTGCTAGTGGACATGAAATATGTAGTATTGTTTTAAATCCAGAAAATATTATTACTGATATAGACACACAGGCTTTTAGAATGAAAAGGTTTCAATTAACAGTATGATGGGAATATTCGTCAGGGCAATTACGGGATTTGAACAATGGAACTTTGTATCTGAACAACAAATTATGTGGTGAAGTAGCATAAACAGCTTACATTGAAAGAAATGTTTCATAAAGCAAACAAATAAGTATTGAACTATTTTTGTAAATTTTGATTCCATTAAATTGTAAATGCTTCACTCTTTCATAAATAACTATTTCGTATTTTTAATTTTAAAATTTTCAACATATCATCATACTAGATTTAAACTGATGATCTAAAATCTAGAATCACCAAATCGGATCTCGGACTTTCCACTGCAATATAATATTTCTGTCACAATCTCTTTTTAAATGTATATGTCCTTTTGATTAGAACTTTAAATTAACTTTATTGTTGGTGAACATACTTGTGCAATTATTCTGTATGCAGAGAATCAAGTTGTAGATTCATTAGGATTTTCTGGAAGCAGGAGATGGGAAAAATGAGCAATGCCCTTGCTGGGACTCGAACCAGAGACCTCTCGAATTTGTTCCGAGTGTGCTGACCACTACACCATGAAGGCATGCTAAGAAGGGGGGAGAAATACATTATATACTCCCCCTTTCAAAGAGCAACTGAGGTTTCAGGGGATCCAGTTGCCAAATCCTGGTGGTGAAGAATAATCACTCACCACCTTTTAGTTCGGGTGCCACTGTAGAGACATTATATATTTTTTGTAAGCAAGAGACATGAAAAAATGAGCAATGCCCTTGCTGGGACTCGAACCATGAACCTCTCGAATTCGCATCGAGTGTCTGACCACTACACCACAAAGGCATGCTAAAGAGGCGGGAGAAATACCTTATAAAGTTTCTCAATTCAAGTAATCCAAAAGCATGCAGCTTTCTTTTAGTTTAGAAGAATACAATTAAATAAAATATAAAGAGTACTTAAATACATATAAAGAAGATTTAAAATAAGGCAACCAAATAACTAATGTATAAACTGCTTTTATTCATTTATTTTGAACCCTTTGCTGCATGGTGTGCCCGGTGTGAGCACACCTAAAAATTTCCTTCTGTATGCACAAAAAAAAAAATTTTTATGAAAAATAGGTTACTCTGAACCTTCTTTATTTATAGCAGATGACAGCTCAACACAAACCAGTCCATATATTTTAGCCATGCTTAGTTTTTTAAGACCCTCATTTTTCAAAGAAATCTTCCAGATTTTTTTAGGGTATAAAAGGAATTGTTTGAAAAGAAATTTCTATGTTATTTTTTTTTCTGTCTTCTAATCTCCTTATTCTATATTAGTTTTAAATTTTTACCTTGAAATCTTGCCTAAAATTGAACGGCGAACCCCAGGTGTGCCCAGACCAGGCTCACCGAGAATCTAGGACAACTGAGAGACTGTATTCTTTGTTTCTCCGCATCTCATCGGTCAGTTCATTGACAATAGAAAGGTGGGTTCACATCTGTGTTTCATTTCCTGTTTTTCTCTCTTTCTCTCTTTTTGGGAGGGGACGTTTGGTTTTCAACTAACAAATTGTTGAGGTGATTTTCTGAAGGTCAAGGGTAATTTTATCAGTTTAGCTGTTTGGTTTTTCACAAGAGCATTTCTTTTTTTCCCTTTCACTTTCGTTCAAAGTTTCATTAGTTTTGAGTTGTAGACATTTATTTAATTTTATTTTATAGTTTATAATTTCTAATTGTAGATATAAGTTTATTTTTTTCAGATTCTTAATTATTTTCCAAATGGATCAGCGAGGGCTGACCGTTTCTGAAGCACTGCAAGTGCTACATGAATTGCCTTCAGATGGTGAACCTGATACCGATCCGGGTACATGTGCAAAACGTGCAATATTGGGTTGTGCTTTTCCAAGGCTGGTGTCACTTTCTTTGAAAAGTACCACCATGAAAAAAATAGACTAAAGTGTAAATATGAAATGTAATACCCAAGTTACTTTTTTTCCATTCATATGCATGTAATCATCATATAACCAAAAAAGAGCTTTTGGGGGGGTTAGAGTAGCAGGTCTCCTCGTGGCACACCCTGAGTAATGCTAAATCTGCTACGGTATTCAGAATCTAGTGTTTTTTAATTGTAGGCAAAATCTTTTACGCGCTTCCCAGCAATCCTCTTTTCGAAGCTCTGTTCAATCAATGTGCCCACAGAATTTAAACTATAAGCGCTATCTTCACAAAATTTTACTTGTGTACTCCTCTATACCTAATTAGATAGCTTACCTTTTTTTTTATCGAAATTCCAACTTTAAAAGGTAGCATGCTGGAAAGGGTTAATCCAAAGAAGTGGATTCAGAGTTCATATTCAAGGAGGAAAACATACATCTATACCATTCTCTGATCAAAAATTTTCTTTAAATTGAGAATACTCGATGATTGTAGTGATCATAAAAAAATTATATAAGTGTCCAGCAGAGCTGGTGCGACTAATGCCTTTAAACAAGAAGGCAGAATTTAGAAGTGGTAAAATTTTTAGAAGTAATTGAGCAGTAGAATTTTATTTACAGATTTTGCACTGGACAGTAGACTGTTTAGCACTAGCTTTGGTATCCAGATATGATCCCATTCAACATGAAAAGGGTACAATGCAAATGGGAATTTCAGCAGCTAATCAGGAGCATTCACTCTCTTTTTCATAAAGCTAGCAAAACAACACCAAACCAATTCCAGAGCTGAAAGTAGCTGTACCATTAAAATGGTACTTTTTGCTCAAGCAGCTTAATAAGAAACTCATAGAAATAATTAATTGTTGATTTTAAGTTTGTGTGGCTGTACATGATGATCATATCCCTAATTAAAATGTGTGTAACAATGTATTTTTTGCATGAAATGAAAATTCCATTTGATTTCATTTTTTAAAAGTTATAAGTCTTCCTTAATGTTTATTTTTACCATTGTTATTTTAATTGTTGTAATTTGCATAACTGCATTTACAAGTACATCAAGTTGTCTTCTGGCATTTGGCTTGTAAAACGTTCATAACTGTCTATAGAGATTATCGTAATTGCGGTCACCAGTGTCTATTGTGTGATCCATATGTGAGTCTTAATGTATACTTTAATTGTTGATACATTTTCTTTTCATGCTGCAGTACCCTAAAGGCTGTGGTAAGTGTATATAGTTTTTTGGGAAGGCTTATTCATAACTTTTTTCCCTAATAATTCAAATATTGTTTTTCAAAATTTATTTAAATTATTACTAGTATTTAAATCTTTTAATTTTTTCAGAGTGATTGCTACCACGTGTGCTAACTTCTGGGACAGATAAGTGTAAGACAAACTAAGTTATGATAGTAATGCAAGGTCAGAAAAGCAATCATAATACTATTGAGAAAGCTGTGGAGAACCAGAAAAACATCTGCATGAAAAACCATTATTTGGCAGTCACCCGCAGAAATAGTAGAAGGATTTCATAAATATGGAGTTGGTGAAAATGTGTTTAGCATCGGAGCTTATGATAGCAATGGGTGGGTTACTATGCACCTGTACCAAAAGTGTTACTCCAATAAACCATATTCTGAAACCAGACATTTATATGACTTCGTTAGAGATTATGTGAAGTGTGTTCCATCAAAAGTTGATCCATGAAAGGGGGATGAACCATGTGAACTCCGGAAATCGAAGAGATTGTGTTTCATCATGCTGAAGGCACTTTATATGCCAGTACATAAGCAATCACTACTAAGTTTGGTCTTCCGAAAACCACCTCGGGGATCCATAACTCTAAGCAGTTGGAGCCATACCACAAGTAGCGATTACAGCCATTACAACCTGATTATCCATAGAAGGTTGCACTTGCTTTATGGTATCTGCAGAAGAATACAATGATGGATTCCCTTTTCCAGCTTCCATCTTACGTAGATCAGGCATACTTCACCAGGTAAGGTCGGTGTACTAATAACTTGCATGTATGGGTGGTGGAGAACTGCCATGCTGCGCAAGCATGTGCTTTCATGTTGATGTAGCATTAGTGTTATTGTGGGAGCCTGCATAAAAGCCCATCCTCTCGCTTGTTCATTTGCATGGATGGTGTTAAAATTTTTTTCTTTTTTGAGGAAGTGTTGTCTAAATTGTTAAATAAACAGACCAACAGATCCAGCTATCCTTGCACCATAATGGGAGCCTCACCGCATTTCAACTGTGACGTTCAGAAGCACTTGAATCTGATATTTGGATAACAGTGCATCATACATGATGATCCCATTCATTCATCTTTCATGATAACAATTGTTTCTTTTATTTTCCCTGGGATCACATGAAAGATATCATTGTCCGTGGGTATATCAAAATCTTCCTTGCTATCCATGGGTGTGTGGTATAAAACGATACATCCATGGACAGTGAAGAGTATTTTATCACCCTCATCTGCATATTTTCCCTGGCTGTCTGAAAGAATATTTCAGAATATTCATAGTTCCTTAGGCTACCAGTGTTAGTCTTGTGTTGCATATGCTGGCTGAAACTTTGAACACCTCCTGTGACTTCTTTAAATATCATAATAGCTCCATCTCATTGAATAAAATAATATTCTTCGCTTATCTGCCAATCCTTCATTTTACATGTTCTCTGCACACTTGCACATTTCCAACTTTGGATTGTTATCAGTGCTTGATTTATCTTTGAATGTCATACACTTCCTAGAAGTTTGTATATGTGGTAGGAAATCATACTGTTTGCAATATTCTCTCGTTTAGCAACTTTATGATTTCATAATAAAATTTTAACTTTTGGAAAACAATTGGAGCATTTTATTTACTTTATGTATTTAGACTTCACAATATAGTTTGTGTTAAAATGAAGGAACAAAACTAACTTGCAAAACTGTTACTTCTTACAATGTAAAACTGTATCATACATTACCTAATAGGACTATGATGAAAACTTGGTGTCAAATATTAAATAAATGCACCCATATGCATTTAGCATATGTTACATATATACCCATATGTATTTAGCATATGTTTTGACATTTTTTGTGCTGCAGGCATTCCAACTGCTGAACATGTAATGAATGACCTACAGTGAAAAAATGTCAGCACAGGCCTTGAAATGCGATTGAAGCACATGCTTCACGAATCTCTAGATTGAGAGCAATTGATCAGGGGAATATTATCTTTCTTTTTCTATCATTTTTTTCTTTATTGAAAGAAGTACCAGGTTTTATTAGCAAGTAAAGAAAGCTCTTTTTCCCCCTAGAACATCAGATTTTTTTTTGCTTATCTTGAAACACATATTTCAGTTTAGAGCGGTAACATCTTTCATTTAGAATACAGTCAAAAGTCTTTAATCAGGACTCGTCAGGACGTAGAATACGATTCCGGATTATAGATCATCAATTTAAATCTGGTAAGATGGCATGCAGAAATTATAGAATTAAAAGAATGAAACCGTAATTTATGAAATAAAGAGCAATTATGGGTATCAAAGAGTATCAAATCTAAAGGGCATCAAAATTTACAAAACAATGCTTAATATTTATTTGTTTACTTTATTAAACATTTCTTTCAATGTGCACATGCGTAAAGCATACATTACGCATAGTCGAAATTAGAAAATTGCAACCAGAAAACTTTGATGTGTATTCGGGATATTTATAATGACGAGGAATTTGATTTAAATCATATCAAAGACGGAGTACATCGAGATGAAATACTACATTTAGTAAGGAATTATAAGCCGAATAAAATAAAAACATCTGCCCTGAAGATAAGGATAGTGCTGACAGATCAACTTCCAGTTCATTGCGTGCCGCGACGTTTCCCTCCCCCCTCGCAGAACATTGTGAAATTGATAAACAGATTTTGGAATGGTTAGAGAAACAAAGGATATGCCTTTATCCATTTTTTGTAGCAATTCCACTTTTTGTTTGATGGACATCGAAACATACTTTTCGCTTTAGATCCTTTGGCAGCTCCAGCACAGCATCGGAAATTCTATTTGACATAATCGAAAGTTCATGCTTACTTTTATAAAACTGCTCTAACAGTCTGCAAAAAATAATAAGCCGGTTCCAATTCGAAGATTAAGGAACAACACAGTCTGCAACATTAACTGAAATAGATAATTAGATAATTTTAGCTTAGCTTATACCGTCCGTTATACATTAAATGCGCATGTGTAAAGGCATTATGTGCATGCACAGAAAGTTTGTAGCTTTGAGGTCCGGATTATAGATCATTCTGGATTATGGACATCTGGATTAAAAACCTTTGACTGTATTGTACTCTTTCTCATTTGAAGGAAAGATAATCTAATAATTGTGATTTCATAAGAGTTTCCACAAAAAATACTGTTTAGAAATGTCAAGTGTATATTGCTTTGTTTTTGAATAATTTTCATTCTTTTCTGTTTGTGAAGTATGTATGCAAATAAAATTAATAAGAAATTAATTATTGAATCTCTTTTTTTTCCCACCTATTTCAACATAGGTGCATATTTGAAGAAAGTCAAGAAAGGTGATCTAAAAATTGAAGGTAATTTTCAATGAACTCATTTAAAAAATAAAGAATGTAAACACCATATGTAATCCTCTCCCCTACATTTCTGGTTTACTTTATTCATATTGAAAGTTGATTTTACAATTATTTTGTATCTTATTTTAAGTTATAGTAAAACATTATTATAAATCTCTTATTCTTGCTATACTGAGGTATTTGCTGTTTGCATCTCATTTATGTGAACATTACAGATCCAATAAGTTAGATAAGGTGAGAATATAAATTAAATTTTTAAAATTTTTTTTCTATAAAATCAAATTTGTATTCATAGCTGTTAAAGACTTGTATAAAATCTAATTATATCAAGATTTTTATTATTTATTTATAAAATCTAATTATATCAAAATATTATTATATCTAATTATATCAAAAGTTTTAAGTAACAAAAAGAGCAAGCAAGCAAAATAATAATAATAATAATAATAATAAATAAATAAATAAATAAATAAAAATCACTTTCAAAAACAATAGTGTTTTTCAGTAGTCTTTTGCTGCTCTTGTTTCTTTATAGCTTTCATATTTCTGTATATAAGATGTCAGAAACATTTTTACGAATCATGTCAGTCTGTCCCTATATATCTGCTGAACCCTATTATAAAATATTTATTTCAAGTTAGATAAGGTGAAAAATAAAATAATTTTTCTATAAAATCAGATCCCTTTTCATAGCTGTTTGTATATAATCTAATTATGTAATAATGAAAACTGCAAGCAAAAAAAGAAATCACTTTAAAAACAAGAATGATTTTTGGTACTTTTTTCTTTCTATTCTTATTTCTTGAATATAATTTTTATATATTCCTTTGTGAAAGATGTCAGAAGCATTTTTACGAATTGATTGCTTTGGAAATTAACTTTAGTTAATCCAAAGAGTTATAACTTTGTTTCTTCAGTTAATGACATCTTGAAACATATAATTCATTTGTTCTAACATCTCAGTCGGGCATTATATACCTCCTTATATTACATAGTATTTATTTCAAGTTACTGTTTATTACTGATGAAAGAGGAGCATAATTCCGTAAAGGTACTCTGTTTCTTCATGTATATACTTTAGTCTATACACTGAATTTTATTTTTAAAATTTAAAAATTTTAAATTATTTGTTTTGTTTATATTTGAATTTGTGAGTGTCCAACTCATTTTGGAATATTAAATTAGCTTTTCTGGTTAATATTGTGTGACTGATTTAACTGCATTTTAAGTATTAAGAGAATAGCTTAAAAATAATGGTTATATTTAATCATTTTCTGTGTGTGTGTGCAATAATTACTTCATAACGTGCAGAATAAAGTCAGTATTCAGTGATATGTATGCTACTCCTTGGATCTCTTGGTGATAAACAGCTTGAAATTGCTCATGCTTCAAACAATACTGTTCGTGAACTTTGTTGCAAAAAAATATATTCACCCAGGAAGAATTGAACCTCAACTAAGGTGGTGTGGTGTGTGGTGTGTGTGATTATGGCAAAGCCTCGAGGGCTATCTGCCTAAGGGGGGGATGCCTTCGTGGAGGA
This sequence comes from Stegodyphus dumicola, assembly GCF_044657685.1. NCBI lineage: Eukaryota > Metazoa > Arthropoda > Arachnida > Araneae > Eresidae > Stegodyphus > Stegodyphus dumicola. The sequence continues at coordinate 22,716,870 of NC_140780.1, read as the reverse complement.
CTTTCTAAGGGAAACTGGCTCGTATACACGTTACACATGGGGAAAACCACGAAAACCTCCATGCAGCCAGCCCGTTCGCGGGATTCGAACCTCAGACCGAACTACCAGTGTTCAGCGACTTTACCGCTCGGCCGCTGGTGGGCCGAACCTCAACTAAGAAACTCAGCAGCAGTATCATGTTCAAGTAGAAAAAAATATTATCAAAAACTAAGGTGAAAGAACTTTTTTATGAGTAGCAATACAAAGAATGTGAAAATCAGTAGAGGTGGTAAAGCCATCCCTACTCAAGCCTATACTCGGGTGGCCATGGAGTTGATTAAGTTGCCAATGCCCTCTGCAGTAGATTGTGCGACAGATGGATCAATTGGTTAATGAGTTAGGTCATATTTGTACATAGCTGAATTTGCATGCCCATCATGCCCCAAATATATTTGATAGGCAATGTTGAAGACATTGTTGGGAAAGTTGTGCTGTATGTGGCTGCTGGAAAACAGAACCTGAATGACCTGCTAGCATAGGCAGTATGATCAGCTATAAAATGTCTTCAACGTACCTGTGAGCAGTCAGAGTACCTCTCAGCATGACTGCTGGTAAACAGCTGTTCCAGTTGATCACTCCCACTCCCTAGGGTGTCACACCCTGTGTTTTGGCTGTGTGCCACTCGATAAAAAGAATGGTACATTAGACCAGTTTCTTCATCTCCAGATGCATATGAGGCAGTCATTAGCCTTGAGAGAAAAATCAGCAATTTTTCGCTGAAGATAACATTTCTCCAATTAGACTGTCCAGCTTGAGTAAGGTGGTACCATGCAAGACAACACTGCTTATAGTGGAGTGTCAATGGCTAGCGTCTCAATGGACATCAAGATTTGAGCCCAGCATCACCTAGTCCTCTGTAGGTTGTATCCCTTGGTATTCTGGGATCCCTACAAGTTGGCAAACAGCATTAAATCAATGATTGTGTAACTGTTGGTGCAGATGGGACATATCTTATAATTGCAGAATCATCTTGCAGATTAGTGGCTTGAAATGCCTTCACTGAGCCACTCATTCCCGCAATGGACAATGACCATATCATTTTGACCGATATGCCTGCTCATTTGCATGTTTGGCCAACTGGTCTCTTTTAGTCCTATGTTGCAATCCCTCTCAAAGTCTGACAGCTATTTGTAATGCTGTTGAATTCATCTCAAAGGCATCTCTCATTTCAATGTCATGTATCCAAACCATCAGTTTGATTATAAATGCTTGTTACTTGCCACACAATGCCTTTTTACATTTTACCATTTGTGCACTTCAGATCCATATTGTATCTCTCCACAGTACTGATTGATGCTGCATGTTTATTCATTTACGCAATTCGTAAAACCACATTTGTATGCTGCATTTCATAGTTGTGGCCCTTTTTTTGTGTGTGTGGTGCATATATTTAAGGCAACAGAGCATATTTCAAGACTTCTTGCATGGTATTCCATGAAACCGTATTCTTTTGAATAATTATAATGGGTTCAATGTAAATTATCTAAAATTTTTAATCCTGTAAAGACCTTAAATAGCCCTACAGGTAGAATCTGTTATGTGAAGCAAGGCTGATAGGAAAACAACCCTGCCTTGTATTAGATGTTGTATCGTATTACCGTCATAAATAGATATTTTCTTATGATATACAGATTTTAAATTTCATATAATGTATTAAAACTCTTTTTCAAGTAGAGAACTATGTATTTTCTATTAATTTCCATTTTTCACCTGTTAAATTGGACAAGCAATTTTAATAGAGGTTTATTGAAAATCAAAAAAGAGTGTACTGATCTTTTCAGTAACATACAGTCAAAAGTCGTTAATTCGGACACCCATAATCCAGAATGATCTATAATCCGGACCTCAAAGCTAAAAACTTTCTGCGCATGCGCCGCGTTGACACATGCGCATAGGCGTTTACGCGTGCCCGTAAGACCTCTTACGACTGCGCATTTGCGTGTGCGCAAGTGCAGAATACGTTTTCGCGTGCACGTTTTATGTATTACGAACAGTATAAGCTAAAATTATCTAATTATCTATTTCAGTTAATGTTGATGATTGCGTTGTTCCTTAATTTTCGAATTGGATCCGGCTTATTATTTTTTGCAGACTGTAAGAGCAATACTATAAAAGTAAACTTGAACTTTCGATTATGTCAAATAGAATTTCCGAATCTGGAGCTATCAAAGGATCGTACAAAACGAAAGTATGTTTCGATGTCCATCAAACAAAAAGTGGAATTGCTGCAAAAAATTAATAAAGACATGAAGAATGTGACAGAGAGGTTAGTGAAAACGACAAAATTTCGATTGACAAGTTAGTCGGTATTCTCGGCACAGCAATTAACGGGACTTGAACAGCGGAACTTTGTAACTGAACAAGAAATTATGTCTGTTTATAGAATTAAAGAGAAAGTATTATCACGTAAAATGAAGCAACTTAAACAACTTACATTGAAAGAAATGTTTAATAAAGTAAACAAATAAATATTAAGCTTTTTTTTTTTAAATTTTGATACCCTTTAGATCATAATTGTTCTTTATTTCATAAATTATGGTTTCATATTTTTAATTTTAGAATTTCTGCATTCCATCTTACGAGATTTAAACTGATGATCTATAATCCGGAAAAATCGATAATCTGGAATCGCCGAAGTCCCGATGAGTCCGGATTAACGACTTTTGACTGTATACAAATTTTCATTCAAGTAAAGAATAACTAAGTAATTAAAAAAATAGAATTAATGCTATTTTTTTTACTCGTACTTTCTTTGATGGAAAGAAGAGAAATGAGTGAGATAGAACATTATAGTGTTGAGGAGAAACTGTAACAAGAGCTATGGTAAATCATGTCATAGGAACTTACCAGTTTTTTCTGCATAAAAAATTATGGGTAAATTTTTCTGTAGCCATTAACCTAAGAAGAAATATACAGCAATCCCACCTATTTTAAATCATTTGTTTAACTCATTAGATAAAGAGCTCAATCACAAGGGAGGTTGTTTTGTAAAGGTAATGCAGACATCAAATGTACTTATTGGTATATTTGTTCAATACAATTGGTGGTGTATCATTAATGCAGTGTTATTTATGTGCCATGTCTTCTGTAATGATATATTTCATATATTCTAAATATATCACTTTCATAATTCACAAAAACAGTTGTCTATTGCTTTGATGATCACCAGGTATTGTAAAATTTGAAATTTGGTATATCAATTACTCGTGTAAGGTGATTTGAAAAATTAAATTTCTGATTCTCACAAATGCATGTTGTAACATAATGTTTGTTTTAACGCTTAGAAGACAGGTGACTGAAGAAACAGCCAGAGCTGTGGAGTCTCAAAAAGATGGGTGTGGTCAAAATTTTGGCCAGAGAAATTCCCCCCCCCCAATTCTTCAGATTGCAGAGATAGTCATTGTCTGATAACCTCTCCTGCCATTTCTGCTATGATGTTTGTGCCTCCCAACTGTGGGGTTTAGTAAATTCCCTTTCGTTTCCCTCAGCAGTGAAATCTTATCTTGGGGTAAAATCTTTCAATAGTGTCAAAGAATATCTGTTGATATGTTCTTTGTTTGCGTTTCGCGTGATTCACTTGCTGTCTAAAATTCTACACTAGTACCTGGCTGTGCTTTACTTTCACTATGTATAGAAGAAAAAAATCTGATGTGTGCACCATACAACTTCCTTGTATGAAATATTAAATTATATGCATTTTCCCCTACATTTCGTTTAAACTTATTTCCTCAAATTTCATTAGATATAGGGTGGCCCAGAAGTCACTTTACATTTTGAAAATTAAATAACTTTTTCTTAAATGACTGTATTTAATTAATTCTTTTTTATTTTTTGCTTATTCACATGTCCATTCAAATGGAAATGAGCTTCATCTCCCATGATCAACTTGTGAATAAACTCATTGTCATTTCTTGCAGTTCTCTGAAACTTGACAGCATAATTTACTCGTTTCTGAAAGTCTGCTGGTTTTAAAGATTGCACTAATTGAACCTTGAAAATGCGTCACTAAGTTCCTTATTGCAGGCCTACTAGGGGGATGTTGAACATTAAAATGGCCCATATATTGCGTTGCAACAATTGACCGTCCATTTTCAAAGTAAAATTCAATTATCTTCACTCATTGTTCTGTTGTAAACTTATCCATGCCAAAAATTTCCAGGGATTATATTTTTTAATTCTGAAAAGAGAAAAAGAAATATATTAATAGAAAAAAAGTTATTTAATTTTCAAAATGTAAAGTGACTTCTGGGCCACCCTATATATACTTCTCATTCAATTAATTTAGTTCTTACTTCATGATAAGGCAAAAATATATGACACCTCAAAATATCTGTATTAAAAATTGAAAAATATAAAACATAAATAACAGGTAAAACAATTTAAAGAACAATTTTTACAATTAAAATTAAAGTTTCTACACAAAAACAAGCGATTCGGCCAGTGGGTAAGAAGGCAGATTTTTTGGTGCACAAAACTGAAACTGAAAGTTTACTTTTGGTCTCACTCGGCAAAATGACACTGAAGACGTAGAAACTGACTTAATTTGTTGTGGACGCTATGCTGAGTGAATGTATGAAATAATTTAATAACTTAACTGATAATTCCAGAATGGATTAAGCATGATTTAATTCACAATAAAAAAAGATGATGTTATTTTTGTTGATGTGAAGCTTAGTTTCTCCAGTTTGTTAACCCCTTTGTGCCAACTGTCACGTATACGTGCCAGCAATGAACACACTTACCTACTGGCCGACACACAGGCGTGCCAGAGCATTGTTGCGTTCTCTACCTACTGTCACCTATTTGTGCCAGTACCTTGGAACGTTTTTCAAACTATAATTTCTGCCACAAGATGGCACTGTATGTCCATATGGTTTCAGATACATGTACATTAGACCTTCTACTCGAAATGAGAGAAGCATGACTCACATACACGTGTTTTTGATTATATAAACAAATGGGGAACTAAATGTTTCCGAATGGCGTGATTTATGACATCTCTTTAAATCGCACTTTATTCGCACGTGGTAGTTGTTTATTGTACGTAGAAGTTTTATATGCGCTAAAGCGTTGAGTATTTCGGTTTACAGTTCAGTTTTTAGAAAATAATTAGATCTTGTTAGACGTGAATTCTTTCTGTTTTTACCGTTTCAATGTCGAAGCGTCGAAAATGTTTAACAGAGCATGAAATAGCAGAAATGATGCAAAATATTTCAGATATTGATTCTGAAATTCTGATATTCTGATATTGATTCTGAAAGATTAACTGAAAGACATTTTCCAAAACTTTGTTCAGAAGAGATTGATAAGAAAATGAGACGACGATGCTTCGTTTGTTCACATTCCCGGAAAAATCCTCCAAAACGGCAAATGAGTTATTACGAGTTCAAGGAATGTAATGTAGGACTGTGTGTAGATCCCTGTTTTCAAATTTTTCATACGAAAGAGAATTTTAAGTAATATATTTAGTTTTCAGATGTATAATGTTAAAAGTCATAAAATGGTGAGTAATTAAAACAAAATGTGTAAAATATGCATTTAAACAAGAAATAAGGTAATTAAAGTATATATATATAAAAAAATCTATAAAGCATAACCCGTTTAAATACTCCATAGAGCATTATTAAACAATGTGTTGATACTTCGGAAATTTCATAGATTTAGGCTTAGTAGCAAAAAAGCCCCCGGCCCTGGAGAGAAGCTCGCGGAAGACACTGCCGGCCTCCGCGATAAGTGCACGTCTTCACTACCCGCCTCGAAGGGGTTAACAAATACACTATTCTGCTATATTTCAAATGTAAACAAATATAGCTGCAATGGTAAAAAAAAGTTAGGCCTAGTCGCACTTGAACAACTTTCAAATTATTGATAATTCTACAGCTATTGCATGGAAGTTAAATAAAGGCATAAAATTTTGAACTGGAAGATAAGAACAACATAATTAAATCAGTTTTAAAAAAAAATTCACAATTTACCAACATATAGGAATAAAGAAACTGAGCTCAATGAGACGAGTCTATATGAATATATAAATAAAGTTTGTAAATCCACTTGAGATTTTATGATATTGGTATTAATTTTACCAATTTTTTAGTGTCATTAAAAATGTATTTTTTTTTATATTTCCCCTTTTTGTTGTAAATTTTGTATTTAATACTGTCTTTAATTCGGACACCCATAATCCGGAATGATCTATAATCCAAACCTCAAAGCTACAAACTTTCTGCGTATGCGCCGCGTTGATGCATGCGCGTAAGACCTTTACGGCTGCGAATATGCGTATGCGCATGCGCAAAATAAGTTTATGCATGCGCGTTTAATGTATAACGGACGGTATAAGCTAAGCTAAAATTATCTAATTCAGTTAATGTTGCAGATTGCGTTGTTCTTTAAACTTCGAATTGGATCCGGCTGATTATTTTTTGGAGACTGTTAGAGCAATTTTATAAAAGTAAGCTTGAACTTTCGATTATGTCAAATAGAATTTCCTATATATATTTACTAATCTGTAAAGAATCTACAAAGCGAAAGTATGTTTCGAAGTCCATTAAACAAAAGTGGAATTGCTGCAAAAAATGACCTAACCATTTCGAAATCTGTTTATCAATTTCACGCTGCTCAGCGGCGCGGAGGGGGGGGGTGGAATGCTGCAGCACGCAATGAATTGGAAGTTGATCTGTCAGCACTATCCTTATCTTCAGGGCAGATGTTTTCATTTTATTTGGCTTATAATTCCTTACTAAATGTAGTATTTCATCTCGATGTATTCCGTCTTTGATATGATTTAAATCAAATTCCTCGTCATTATAATTTCCTTCCAATAGTGAAGAAAGTGACCCAGAGGTTATTGAAAATGAAAAAATTTCGATTGACAATTTAGTCGGTATTCTCGACATAGCAATTATAGGACTTGAACAGCGGCACTTTGTAGCTGAACAAGAAATTATGTCTGTTTATAGAATTAAAGAGAAAGTATTATCACATAAACAAAGCAACTTAAACAACTTACATTGAAAGAAATGTTTAATAAAGTAAACAAATAAATATTAAGCTTTTTTTTTTTTTTTTTTTTTTTTTTTTTGTATATTTTGATACCCTTTAGATCATAATTGTTCTGTAGTTCATAAATTACGGTTTCATATTTTTAATTTTATAATTTCTGCATGCCATCTTGCCAGATTTAAACTGACGATCTGTAATCCAGAAAAATCGATATTCTGGAATCGCTGAAGTCAGGACGAGTCCGGATTAATGACTTTTGACTGTATCGTTGTTTGAAGCATGCAAAATGCAATGCAATACAATGGAAATATAATAAATAAAATCTGTTTTTTCTAGTAAGGAAGCATATTTTTAAAAAACACACTAAAGGAAAAAAAAAAAAAAAAAAAAAAAAGACCTCTCGTCACAAAACTGCAAGAAAGAACAATGGACAATAATGTAGTTGAAAGATGAAAAGGGGAGCATCAATAATTAAAAATCTGAAGAATACTAGTGAAAAAGGTAAATGAAACTAATGTCACAAAACACAAGGTGATTTGTTTAATATATAAATATAAGCTGCTACACAATGCTTGTAAAAAAATGAAAGTGAATTGCTGATTTATACGAGAAACAAATAGTTACACATCATTCTCGAATATTGAAAACAAATAAAAACTGATTATTTATGTACTGATTTTTGGCTTACATAGGACGTATTTGCTGCTAAGGTATATTTTTGTCATAATGCAATATTAAAAGTTAATACTCCACTATTTGACAATTATTTAGCTATGAAATCTCACCATCATATGTTTCCCTAGTTTAGGGAAAAGAAACAGCAGAAAAGAGAAAATGTTCCTTTGTTTTATTCCCTAGTCTTTTATCTGAAAATAAACAAAGACGACCTAAAGGAAAGGTTTCAAAACAGTAGTAATTCCCCTTTACAGTTTTTTTTTTTTTTTTTTTAGTTAGAGCTTGTATTAACTTGGTGAGTTTGTGGTACTTTTCATATAGCTCTTTCATCTGTGTACATGAAATACTTTTGAAAGTATAGCCTTTTCAAAATGAATCAATCATTTATGCTAGCCCTGTATTTAGATAGTGAAAAGAATGCTTTCCATGCCCAAGGCTGTCTGAAAAATTTGACTGCAATCTTAACACTTTTGTTTCTCTTTGTACATAAAGTATGTTTTATTTCAGAAATTTGTATTGCCTGCTATGACTTAAAAGAAGATTTAACTTCTCACCCATTGTTTAAAGGAGGTCTTTGTGCTTCATGCAAAGAAGATTTTATGGAAACAATATTCGCCTTTGGAGATGATGGGAAAAATGTATGTAAAGTATTATTTTTTTAAATTGAACAATAATACGATTTAGTGAGAAATTGGGAGGGGTTGTAAAGAAAATCAAAATTATGTACACTAAAATCTTATTAACTACTAGAAAAATCTTAAGTTTTCTAAAGAAAATGGAAGTAATATAATCAAAACTTTAATCGAAAGCCAAATTACTTTTTGCTGAGAAAATAAAATATCAATGCAGATTTTTAAGTAGTATTAATCTCAAATTTGCCCCTCCAAGAGGGACATGCTAAACATTTTGCAAATATATTCACTTTAAGTAAAATTTAAATGTATTCTCATTTTATAATTATTGCAGAATTCAAATGAAAGTAGGGTATGGCCTGTGATTATGCATTCCTTTTAAAGATATTGCTGTTCATTATATATCTTCTGTTGGCTTCACACTATTTAAATATCTGTATTTCGAGATTAATTTTGGGGGTAATGTTTTCACATCTAAAATCCCTTTTTAAACCAGTCCAAGTTTTTCTGAGCAAATATTTTTGATTTCTCTAGTTATGTGTCCTTTATAGGACAACATATCTGCCATAATTTTCTTAGCATTTGCAATATTTGAAGATTTTTTCATAATACTATTATTTTGATTATATTCTTCTGCCCTTAGAATAATTTAAATAATAGAAATCTTGCAAAATATCATTAAATCTTTCTTCTTTATTCAGAACCAAACCAGAATAATTTTTCCTGGATGCACGGACTAGAGGCAATATATCCAAAGACAGTTTTTGGAATTTTAGTGGCTGATTTTCTAATCAAAATTTTCTCATTTTTAAAATCTCAAAAGAACAGTTTGGTTCCTCGCAACATGTTTTATTTTACGGATAATAACAAACTATGAATCAGCTAATTGAATTTTAGTTGGAATATTTAATATAAATATAAATATGAAATGTTTGAAAACGTCCATTTCTATCTTAGGAATAACCCAGGGAATTATTGACTGTATGTGTGTTCTTATAACATTTTCGTTTATCATAGGAACTGATCCATGAATCTTTTCCTATTCTAGACTTGAATTATTTGTTGTTACATAACAAAATTGAGTATGTTGCCTTTATTTTAAATTGTGTGAATCGTTTTTTTCCCATTGAGATGACCAGTGGGTGACTGTATAAGACAGCTGAACGTCAGGAGCTCGACCTGGGATACTGGCAAAAGGCTGCTTGTGTAAATGTTTTCATGGTCTCTGCCATGTATAATTTTGAGGATGAGCTAATTTTCTTTAGAAATTTTTCTGTCTCTCTGCATGTGTATTGTAACTATTGTATGATTTACTGTAACTGCGAAAATCAACTTTTTTCCCACTTGGAAATATACAATTTCTGTTGCATATGAAACATGTTTTCTTCTAATCAAAAGATAGCTTCACTGACTTTTTTTACCTGAATTCTTGTTTATTATATTCAACCAGGTTATATCTCACTGAGTATAAAAAATGGGTGAGCTTTTAATTAACAAGTGATGTTTTCTTTGGCAATCAATGCATCAAAATTTGAAATTTATAATTAAATTATCCTTCCTAATGTTATATTTAAATTGAATATAATTCCTTAAACTAGTGGCATTTATATGGTTGCTGTTCATAAGCACCATTCTAAGTACTACCAAACAATAAACTGTAAGAGCTTTCGATATAACATTTCTTTTTACCAAGTATTTGAGTTTACTCGGAAAATGGTAATAAATGTTATTTAATAATTGGAATCTTTTCTCCAAAAATGAAATTAATTCATTAAATGTAGGAATCTTATTAACATAAGTGCTTAATTCATATTATATGTGTGTTTCATGATCTAACTTCTAACACAATGTTTAGCAATAAAATGTGAAATGAAATTATGTTTTCATAACTTAAACCAATATAAGCTCTTCAAGATTTTAATAACATTATCCACTGTATGTCTTACGCTATTTTATGATTCAGAAATTATAAAGCCCTTCTGCTCTATATATTATTTATATTATTGTTTAAAATTGTTATCTGAAGAGTTTTAACTGTAAACTAAGTATCATAAATGGTTTCAAAGTTTTCTGTTTGGGCACATTTGATATGACTTTTTAAATTAGTTTCTGAAATGCTGTTAACTGGCGTTTATTTGCAATAATATTTTCAAATTTTTACTGAAAATTATTTCATTGTGTATATTTACCAGTAAATATAATAATTAGCAATTCCAGTGAATAAATTTGTGTTTTAGAATTAATTTGATTGTTTCCTTCTGTAATCAGCGTACTCAATATAGAATGGCATTTTAGTATTTACCTCCAAAACCTTGGTTTTAGCTTCTAATGCAGGTTCTTCATCAATGGGGATAGTACTTTCATTTTCTTCCCTTGATTTGATAATAGCTCTTTTGCAAAATTTTAATTGTTACACTGTCAAGCAAGAAATGTTTTCCTTGAAAAATTTAACCAATTTAATTAATATACTCTTGGAAATATCGATGTTCATCATAAGATACTGATCTATCTTATAACAGAAAAAATAAATAAATAAAATAAAAAATCGTGAGATCTGTATACTTAAAAATACTGTTGACATGTTCTGTTTAAAGTTAATAACTAAAGGTTTCAACCTTTGCCATTGTACAATAAGAAGCATGTTTTAGAGTACTATACTCATTCTTTAACATCTTGTTGCCCAGCATAATAATTAAATCATCTTCTTATGGTAGACATATTTTCTGTTTTCTTGTTAATTCTAGTTTTGCTTTTTAAATTTTTTAAAAACAAAAATTTTATGAAAGAATTCTACTAAATCAGCAACATGTGACATAACTTGATTATTTTTCATTATTTCTTAAATGAGTTAAACTCTTAGCATTGTGTCCTTAAAAATAAATATAAAAAAAAAGATGTATTCAGTGTGTTTCTGAAATTAAATTATGGCTATTTATTGAAGGCCACTCTCACTTAAACAGATTAAATACCAGCAGTGATTAATAGAATACTTTCCTTGGATTATAAAAATGAAAAATGAAGAATATGCATATTCCATGATGTAACACTGCATAGTTCACCAAAAAATATTCACCAGTCCATTAGGATTTTTAGATGCGTAACATGTAATAAGCATTGATATTAGTTGACAATAACTTCTTCCATGTGTTTCACTTTGTAAGCTTGAAGGTAAACTGGACTACATAGATATAAAACATACAAAGCAATTTAGTGTACAAAAATTTGTGACAGGGTATCATGCATTACTGGCCAATATGTTTTTTGTTCAAGTAAAGAAACACAGCTTCAAAGAAGAATTTCTTAATGTCTGAGGGGGTAAATTTCAGTGCTGCAACAGATATTGATCATAATTGAGCAATCCAAAATGAAAATAAGTGATTGGCTTTATTGGAATGGGGCAAATTGAACATTACTATTTTTTATAAGATTCTGCTGTAACTCTTTCTCTACCTGCAGCAATAAACCATTGATCAAATGACAGCATGGGAAGTTATTTGCAAAAATAAGTAGTAATGTAACCTAATCTTTAATAAATGTGATTTTATTGGATCTCTCTTGTATACTTCAGCCTTTTAATGTTATAAAATGAGCTTTTCTGCTTTCGTTTTGATTAGTATTGCAACCTAAAATGATGTAAAATAAAGCTGATGACAGTTGAGATATAAATTACATAAGGGATAGCCCACGATGAAAACAATATTTCTAACCCAGACAACTGTTTAGGGCTGAATGAAAAATTTAAAAAAAAAGTGTATGGATATTATGTTATCTGTAATATGTAATTAGCATTCATGGATCTCGGAGCTGATGATGTAAATCTTAATCCTAGGAATGAGTAGGGTAAAACCATGGAGGTAGGAAAGGAAGGAGTGGCCAACCGGCACTAGAAGTGAAGCACTGCTTTGAAGCTTCGGTCACCAGATGGGGTGTTCTTTGTTTACATTCAGAAGCTCGCTTGACAGGGTTCTGATATTATTTTGACACACGATTGGACTGTACATGTGCTTGGTGCATTAATGTCTATTTCGCTGTTTTTTTTTTTTTTTTTTTTTTTTTTTTTTTTTTTTTTTTCATAGGAATTACTTTCTTCCACAGTACTTTCGGTCATGCTTTCAGTGAAAAACAAAAAAAGTTTAATACAGTCTTCAAGGGCACTGAAATATTTTCCCTAATAAGTCCCGGTTTCAAAGTAAAACTAATTTTACGAAGTTCCTCGATGTCAGAACTCCATTCACATGCTGGAATCAGAACCAATATATTACTATTATTATCGTCTTCTAATTCAGAATCTGAAGATTCTCAACTACTATATGAAGGACTTCATTAATTTATAGTTGTTTCACTGTAATTGTCAGAATGATCCTTAGATGAATCATTTATAACTTTAGATATTTCCTCCTCAGAAAGGCAACATGGTCTTTTAGCCATGGCTACACAAATGAATCTGAAAGTAAAACCCATGCTAGAATATCTTCAATAAAATCCCATCCTAAAATAGAATTGAAACTATAAACAAACACTTCAAAATGAGCTAAAAGGCTCTTTGCCACGTGTTTCCTTTTTCACCCGCTAGTACTTAGTCATATTATAAAAACATATAATTCCTGATGTTTCATTTTCTCCAATAGTATCATCTATAGTACGGTCGTTATATAATGTTGAAAGCATAAAAACAGTTTTTCCTTTTTTAGGAACGTTAGGAATTAATGTTTTATCTTTTGCAAAACCAAAAACAGTGTAGAAAATATTCCTAGTTTCATCTTCAGTTTCCGAAATGCAATCTTCATCTATGTGTTTATGTTTACATTCACGAAAATCCAATAAAGCACAGACACTTGATGGACCCCATTCTGACCTCAGAGAGGGAAATAATAATGTACGAGAGCAATCTTTTGAATGGAACGTGAACTAGTGACACCATCTGATAGTAAATATTTCATTCCAAAAGCATGGCAAAACTGTGCGGCGATCGTCCTGCTGCGTAGGATTTGAGGTAACGCAAGGATGTGCCGTTAAGCTCTGAAGGACATCTAGCGCTGACGCATATTTGCGGCATTCGTCCCGAAAGGGTTGGTTGATGAACTTTCAGAGATGCTAATCTGCGTTACAGTTTTCAGTAAAAAGTGATATGCAAGAGCAGATGAAAAGTGATGGAAAAATAGCAAAAGAAAAGAAATGTAACCAACCATAAACAAAATACTTATGCAGAATGATGAATTATATGAAGCCTTATAATGTGAAGTTTCAGTCTTTTCATACACCTACCTGTTAACTATCTAATTAGGGCAATAAATTTATGGTGTGTATAATTTGCAGGAATGTCACTTTTCTGCTCTTTTAACCCGCGGGAAAGTGCATGGGGTGTATCATACCCCACCCCTACATAAAAGTGGAATATTCGTAACTTGTGAAACTAAAATTCTGTGCTGCATTCAGTAGCTGAGTTTCTAGTTGTGGTTGACTTTCAGAACCGCTTTTTCTTTGCCTGTGTGTTTCAGAAAAAGATTTTTCAGTATTTTGTTGGAACTGGGGTATGACACACCCCACGCGCCTGTTCGCATAAGTGTTTTTCTGACTGAATATAGTTCAGAAATTTATTTCTAGAGTGTAACAGTAAATATTTCTACTCGCAAGTGATTTTAAAGTACTTGACATTAAATTCTTAAAAATTTTTAACTGCATTATGGTAAAAAGAATGACTCCCTATGAATTGGAGATGCTACGCCTGTGAGATTTATTAGAAATATTTGAAAGCGATGAAGATTGCATTTCGGAAACTGAAGATGAAACTAGGAATATTTTCTACACTGTTTTTGGTTTTGCAAAAGATAAAACATTAATTCCTTACGTTCCTAAAAAAGGAAAAACTGTTTTTATGCTTTCAACATTATATAACGACCGTACTATAGATGATACTATTGGAGAAAATGAAACATCAGGAATTATATGTTTTTATAATATGACTAAAGGAGTAGTGGATATGGGGAATGAATTGTCAGCCAATTATTCAATTGCCAGTATAACAAGGAGGTGGCCAATGGTAATTTTCTTTCCTGCACTGAATATTGCTGTAATAAATGCTTGAATTATATTACATTCAACTGCTAATCCACCAACCAGAAACAGAAGTCTGTTTTTGAAGGACTTAGCATTACAATTAATGAAAAAAAGTTTTGAACAAAGATCAGAGATTAATACTTTACCAAGAAATTGACGTACTGCATGCAAAACAAAAGCAAAAGTTTCGACGAAGAATTAAAACGAATACATGAAATATGAAACAACTAAGTATGAAAGATGTGATAAATTGCCCTCGTGCCAAGGACAGAAGAATGTGAATGCAATGTTTAAAATGTGAAAACATTCTGTGCCAAGAACACATGAATGTATTTCATTCAAAGTGTAAAGAAATAAAATAAGCATTGTGTATTAGAGATGCAATGAAACTTAGAGGCATGATGTTTATTTTTTTATTATTTTCATTTATCTTAATTTTAACTCTAAGATTATTTTGGAAATTGATTTTTTGAAACCAAATTATTATTCACGTATTTATAATACACGAGAACAAGAAAAACAGCTTTAAAACAAAATAAAACTATTTTTATCATATTTTAAATACTGGGGTATGTGATACCCCACGAGCCCACTCTAGTAACTTTTCTTGGTGCGACTTCTGCCGGGTTAAATTTACATATCAGTTAAGTAGCAGTATTTTAATCATTGGTGTCAGCAGGTAAACTGATGTACTCTAGAAATTTGTGGAGTATGCTTTCCATAATGCAATTTTTCTTATTCGTACATAGGCCCACCAGCGGCCGAGCGGTAAAAGACGCTGAACACTGGTAGTTCGGTCTGAGGTTCGAATCCCGCGAACGGGCTGGCTACATGGGCGTTTTCGTGGTTTTCCCCATGTGTAACGTGTATACGAGCCAGTTTCCCTTAGAAAGTCCTCCACGAAAGGCATCCCTCCCTTTAGGCAGATAGCCCTCGTGTGCTTTGCCATAATTAAATACACACACACACACTTATTCGTACATAGTGACTATAATGAGTACATATACTCATTATAGGCTGAGTACATATACTCATTATAGGCTGAATTACCTTCACAAACAGATATATATACATATGCGTAAATCTTAGAATATGCCCATATCAAGGAAGATAGAATATGCCCATATCAATGTTTGTGCTAATTATTTATGCTTCACATATCAAAATCAAATCTTATCCCCTT
The DNA here is from genome assembly GCF_044657685.1 of Stegodyphus dumicola. NCBI lineage: Eukaryota > Metazoa > Arthropoda > Arachnida > Araneae > Eresidae > Stegodyphus > Stegodyphus dumicola. The sequence goes on along the minus strand of NC_140780.1, from coordinate 22,701,282 downwards.
CTCTGGTATGAAGCAAGCAGATTACACTCAAGTCACCCCTTCTTCTTATATCAAAGTTAGTGACAGGCATATCACCTATCAGTTTGATGCAAGAGAAAATGGGGATAGATTCTGGATGTGGAGTATCAGCAATTACCAGGCTGATTGTAAGTGCCCAGCCTGGCATAAGCAAAAGTATTTTTAATGTGACTTTAAACGTTAATAATTTAATGCAACTGAGGAGTCATGCAAAGTGTTTTGCGCCTCCTCCTCCTATTTGTCTTACTAATGAGCTATACATTGCTGATAATCTTGTATATATTTTTAAGTGAATAACTTTTTCAGGTCTGTTGTATAATATGTGCCGAACCAGGGTCTTTGATTTTGTGTGACAACAGCAGTTGTAACCGGTTAGTATTAGCATATGTTATCATACTAACATAAGTAAGTTATCATGGTATTGTAAAAGATTTTATTACAAAATGTAATTGGCAGTAATTTGATGAATCCTTTAATGTCCTATCAGTAACTTTGTTTCATAGCATTATTAACGTGTATGGCTTGATATGAGTGTTTGTGAAAAATTAGATTTATTGTCATTTATTAAGAAATTTTCAAAAGTATTTTTTCTAAAATTTTTAAAAATTAATTTCAGTATTTTCTTTTATAAAAAATTGTGGATATGTACAAAATCATAGTATTTAAAAATTATCAAACTAAATGTGGAATGCTATAAAACTACATAAATGAAGGCAAATAAAAGAAGTTATCATTGATTTTGGGTTGTTAGATTTAATGTTATGATGGCAGTAGTTGAATGAATATTGTGAATAAAGACATCAATATTTGTTCTATCTGAATGTGGATACTATAATTAAAAATGAATTAGTGAAAATTGTATAAGTATCAGTGGGCACATCTAAGCTTATTAGGGTACTGTTGAATGATCTGAGGAAAATTTGATAGTATAAAATGCTAAAGAATTTTTTTTTACTTGCAAATTTAGAAATGATTAAGAGGGAATTCTAGACCTTTTTTTAAAAATAAATAAATAAACAAATAAATAAAAATAAAATATAACAACAACCCCCCCCAAAAAAGAAGATAACAACATTTTATTACATTATAAATAATTTCCAAAGCTAGATTACCATGGGAAAGATCTTAAGCGATTTTGAAAGAAAAGAATGCACAAGATAGCTAAATGTTAAAAATATGCAAAATAGTTAATTAAATGTTAGGTGGACTGTTTGGAAGCAGCAAAACAATTCTAATTCTGACAATGAAGACGGTTTTTAACAAATTTCATTTAGTACATGGGAGAATTAAAACCAATCATCAATAAATAAATTGGCAATGACAGAGTTTAAAATTTTGTGCATACTAATTAATTAGGTTGCAAATAATTATTGTGTAAAACTGGCAGGCTTTCTGAATCTTTTTTTAAGTCTTTGATATACAATTAATATTATAATAATAAAACTTTCGTTTTTTACTATTTATATATTTGTTGTCCTTTTTGTTTAAATTAGAAATAAAATATAGACAAAATAAAGGGTCTGACCATTTTAATTTACAAAAAGATACATAATAATAATTTCTTGTTTATGTAAACTGGAAAAAGATATCAAAATGCAATGTGCTGTTATATAGTGATGTTTAATTATTTGTATATTAATTCCTGCAAAATCATATTAAATTTGTGTATATTATTATCAAAACTTTTGAGGATAAAGAAAGTAAAATTCTTTTCTAGAAAAATGAAATACTTCTAGAAATTGTAGACATTTAAAATTTGATGAAAAAATAACTTCACTTTGGTATAGATTTTCAGTAAAGCTCCTTGATTTCAAGGGCAGTCAGACAAAGGTTTCACTTCTGCAGGAGTAAGAAAATTTTGGTGTGGTTATTTTTTTTTTTTTTTTTTTTTTTTTTTTTTTTTTTTTTTTTATTCTAATGAAAAGAGAACTTTGTCTAAGTCACCCTCAAAACTGAGTTTTGTTCAAAATCGACACCAAGTTGAGATTGCTTTCTTGTCTAATTTTAAATATTACAATGGTAAGTTTCTCTTCCACTTTGATCTTAAACACTGTTTGAAATTTGCTGTAAATTGTAACTGTTAATCTGCCTTTAAAATACATAACATAATGACTACTACTATTCCTCAAGTATGAAAAATTATGACACCTTGATACAAATCGCCTAAAGGCTACAATGAAAGAATCTGCAATTAAGTTGCTAAGTGCCTCAATATGGTAAGCTTTGGTAGCTAGACATACAAACAAAGCTATATAACCTCTAGTGGTCTTAAGAAAAGGACCTTTGTAAATTTCAAAATTACAGGACCGGCATAATCAATACCTGTGCTAAAAAAATGGTCTCTCAAGTGTTACTGTTTGTTTTGGCAAGTTTCCCATTAATTGATTATTATATGGCAATTTATATCTGTGACAAACAATATATTTATGGATAAAAGACAAAATAAGTTTCTTACCATTTACAGTCCAATAGATTTGTTTCAAAATGTTTGCTAGTAAACTGGGCCTTGCATGCGCATAAGTTACATGATGTTGTTTAACAAGTAACAATGCAATCCTGTGTTGACCTGGGATAATTATGGGATGTTTAGCATTGAATGCCAAGTCAGAATTTTGCAGACAACCTCCTACCCATAAAACACCATCATCATCTGGAAAAGGAAAAAATGAGTTTAAAACTTTTTTAGGACTTAAGAATGAATTATTTTTTAGATCTTTTATATGTTTGTGGAAGTGCACAAACTGGATCCATTTAATGATCAACTTCATATCTTCTTGCTTGTCATTAGATGAAGGTACTATTGCAGGATTTTTTAACCTATTATCTTCAGGGCCAAAGACCTGTTCTTTGCACCTAGAAATAAATCTTAAGCAAAAAGAAATTACATTAACTATTTTAGATAAAGAAGAGCAGTTTTAAAAGAAATTATCCAGAGTGTCATTAGTCAAGTAAGCTGTTGTACAAAAAGTTGATTTTGTCCTTTGTTCAGTTAAGACAGTTGCATCACTACTAGTCTCATTACTGTCAGAACATTGTAGAGGCTACTTTGAGCTGCCGAACACTAAGAATAATGGCCCGAGCCACCAAATGGATATGTTCAAGTTTAGGGTCAATTCCTCTAGAAGGAAGATCAGCAGGGTTCTGTTTCGACAAAATATAGCTCCACTGTTGATAGAAAATTTAATGAAAGGAATTAATTGATATTTAATATAAGGGAATAACATCTAATATTTCTGAAGTCCTATTTGCCACAAAAAGCTTCTGTTTTTGAGGATGAGCTGCTAACCAACAGAGAACCACCTTAGAGTCGGTCCAAGCATGGAAGAAAATTTCAGTTTTCAAAAGAAATTTCAAAAGACCTTACGGACAGCTTTGATTCGTTTGCCAAAAAGCAATGCACTTAGGAGTTCCAGTTTAGGTATAGATACTTGTTTAATAGTTTCAACTTAGCAACCACCAAATTGACTTCATTCCTGTCACAAGATGTTGGTTGAACACAGTAGATGACAGCAGGGTAAGCAGATTCTGTTCAGATTTCAGTTCAGATTTCTGTTCAGGTAAGCATTCTGTTCAGATTTCTGTTCAGGTAAGCAGATTTCGTTCAGAAAAGCCATGCAATTAGATGTGATTAGATGTAGTTTGAAGCCAACTGGAAATTTTAACATTGGTGAGAAACTTGAGATCTTGAAGTCGCTACAACTTCTCTTCCCATTCTTTAGGCAGTGGGGCATCCCAGTCAAGTTTTAAAACCACAACTGCTGATAAAACATTTTCAACTTGACTGTACATGGCAATAGCAAGCCAAGAGGATCAAAGATTTGAGAAGATTGAGAAATGAACTTTCTTTTAGTAATTCCAGTCCCGAAATCCATAGAAATGTTAAATAAAAATACGTCTTCTGTGGAGTTCCAGAAGAGCCCTAAAGTTTTGGCATAATCATCTGAGTGAACTTCCAGGTCACTTTCTTCCTGATTATCAATGGATAAATTTTCGAGAAGCTTAGGGCAGTTTGATCTTTATTTCCTTAAATTGAGTCCATGTCTGCGTTTTTGAATTAACAGATTCTCTCCAAAAACTTCTTTGTATGTTGATCCTCATTATCTACTACATTTTTTCTATGTCAGCAGAAAAAGCTATTTTATGTATACGGAATTGAGCAATATTGAAAATATATGTCGTTGTAGTGTTGCACTTACCCCTAAAACAGAGTTTAAAAAAAACGAATTATTAGGTTTATGTGATTCGTCAATTACTATACGAATTTTAGTGGTGGAGCTACTCTGTTTAACAGCAGCATGATGCCCTAGAAAATATACTTGATTATTTTCTTTAGTCTGAACAACTGGAGCCAGATGATTTAAATTTTCGTATTCTTGCATGAACTCCTTGTATTGCCTACTAAGCTCTTTATCTAAATCAAAATTTAGCCAAACGCATCTAGACAAAGCCTTTTTGCCAAAAGATTTTAATCCACGGACAACATCATCAGATGTATCAGATAGTTTTCTTAGATTAACAGAATCAGCACTGGTAATTCTGGGTTGCTCAAGAAATGTTGTGACAAGTGACATGGCAATTTGATTTTTCCTATCATAATGATTCATCAATTTGTCCCAAGCCTCGTCGTATGTAGTTTCAGAAATCAGAATGTGCTTAATAATAGCAGCTGGTTTGCCCGTTAAAAGTCCTATCAAATATTGGAATTTCTGAATTTTCGATAATCACTGATTGGTGTGAACTGTCGCCATGTACAGATCTTTAAAATTAAGCCAATTAGTATGCTTACCATTGAAACCCAGAATGTTTAAATGAGGAAGTTTAAAGTTAGAATCAACTGCAGTGGAATTTGAAATTAAAACATTCCTGACCATAGCTGTTTCAATGGCGAATTGATGCAATACTTTCGTTTCAAAATATTTAGCTTCAAATTCAGAAATTTCAGAAGCATCTTTGGGTAAAGTGACATCATATTTATCAAAATCTATAAATATTTGTTCAATTCTATCTAGTCGCGCTTTTAATTCCGTTAGACTTAACTGATAACCAAAACTATTGTGAAGCTGGGTTAAGGAAGATTTCATTCATCCTCTTAATCTTTTAAGATCATCTTCACTTAATTCAGTCATTATTACCATGTATAATGATTAATAAGCACAAAATAACTTCAACAAAATACTTAAACAGCAAAAAATATTTCCACTTATCTTTCTAACATCATGCAGGCGATTCACAGTACTGGTACTTAAAAGTCCATTAAACACAGCTCTAAAGCATATAATTACAACATATTTAACATATATTTAACTGCCTCACCTGGGGAACCAGTTAGTTGCCTTGAACTAAAAAGAATCAGCTTTGTAGACAAACTTTATTGACATTCTAAAACATGAAATATTCTTTAACAAAAATATGCCTGCTGCACAGTGCGGCTAACGACGCTATTGTACCAAAAATTAAGCATGAACAACTATTGCCGTTCACAAAAACTAAATAGTAAAATAAAACTTGTTGCCAGTAACAAGATTATATTGTATAAATGATTACATAAAATTAAATACCGAGAAGCTAAATAAGGCAAAAGAAAAAAAAAGAAATTAAATTTTAAAAATTAATTAAATATTAAAAAAATTAATTAATTATTAAAAAATTGTAATTAAATATGCATTCAACAAAAGAGTTGGAAAATAAAGCTTATTTACATATTATTTTGTTTATATATATAAATTATTTATCCTTAACAAATATAAAGTAGATTGCTGATCTGAATATATATCTATGCATAATGTATAAATAATAATTGTAGTGAATACTTACATGGTAATCACATAAAATCATCCCTTTGAAAATAACGTTATTCTTGAGAACATAAACAAATATCGGTAAGATCAGAGATGACCTAAGAGTAGTCATCGCTGAGAGGAATTCCCTGCAGATGGAACAGAACAGGGTAGCCTTTACTGCATTTAACACGCTGGCCTTTTTCCTCGTTTTCCTATGAAAACGGAAATAGTGAAAACAAGACAGAATGTTCTCAAAAGATGCTTTGCTGTATTTAAAAAGAAGTCTTGATTATTTGGCACCCTACCTTGAGGCATTGCTGGAAGAGCAGCACAGCAGTTTTTAGATTTATTCAGTTCAGAAATAGGCAAAATTTTGCAATGTTACTTTTACAGAAAATGTTCCATACAATATTTCTTCACCTTGAAAAACAAAACCTCCATGTCTCTTTCTTTTGAAATTCTTAGTTTCTGTACAAAGTAGTCTCAGTGTTGAATTTTGTCAAAATCTGAATGAAAAAAAAAAAAAAAAACCTCTATAAACCTCATTTTGAAAAATACGTAAAATGCAAAAATACTCTCTGTAACTAAAAGCAATACACCAAGGCGTTATCTGAATTTGCCGAAAATTGGTAGATGTGATGTACACTGTGCAAAAACAAAAAAAAAAGGGAGGGACAGTTCCATATTCCCTTTCTACTGGGCCGATTGATGAAATTCATCTTGTGTTTTTCATGTCTCGAAAGCACGACTTAAGATATGCATTAGATTTATATATAGCACTGTTCTAATATAGGTATTTTGACACAAAATTGGACTTTTTCTGAAATGACATGCCAATTGTTTTCTATATTTCGATTCTATGCTTGAAATTATGCCAAACTGCCAAGTTTTGTAAAAATCGCACGAGTAGTTTGTAAAAAATTAGCTCTAAAAAAGTTTAGCTCCTCAATGTTAATTGAATTTGATATATATTTATTAATATCACTTTTTTACGATTTATTCGATTCTTCCATTCACATTTCAAAATTTAGGTTTATTCCAAGTAAAATTTGCTCATTTTTTATGATTTATTTTTCAAATTTGTATTTTTAAATAATTGTTATAAATTTTTCGAAAACATTTTGAATTTTAATCTGTACAGTTTTTGCCATCATCTTGAAGTAGATGTATTTCTTAGCATACTTGCAAAAACTTGAGTTTTTTATTCAAAATTTCCTGAGATATATGAGAATTTACATTTTGGCAACGAAATGTAGTTTACGCACTTTATAAAAAATTATTTGAAAGTATGAACCCTGACTTTTTTCCCACTCATGGACAATGAAAAAAAGGAAAGGAAAATAGGTTGCTATAAATTAAAAAGTTCGCCAAGTGAATTATTCTTGGCTCAAACTGAAAAAAAAAAAAAAGTGCTGGGATAAATTTTTAAATTTCTCACCAAAAATTTTTAAATTTTATATTTAGGCATAATTTGAGTCGTAGAATCAAAATATAGAAAAAAGAATGGGTATGTTATTTCAGAAAAACTCTGATTTTGTGTCAAAATACTTACGTTAGAGCAATGCTATATATAAATCAAATATATATCCAAGTCGCACTTTAGAGACATGGAAAATGCAATTTGAATTTCGTCAAACTGCCCAGTAGAACGGAAGATATAGAACTGTTCCCCTCCCCCCATTTTTTTCGTAGTGCACATGTATTGAAAAAAAAATTCTCTCAGTATCATAGACATTGAATGTTTTATTCAGGAAATATAGCTATTTGAGAAAAAAATCAGTAATGTGTTGGTTTACATCTGGCCCAAATGCAAACTGTTATATGGCTGGATCATCCATGAAAGCATCCCTCATCTCAAGCAAATAGCTCTCATAGCTTTGCTCTACTAAAATAACCTAACCTAATTCTACCACTCAGTCCCCCCCCCCCAACTTCTAATGAGTGAATGCTAAAGTCACTGAATATGGTAGTTCAACCCGGTTTCAAGTCCTGGCAGACAAGCTGGCGGCATGAGCATTTTGTGATTTTTCCTTATGTGTAAAATAAATAAGAACCAGCAGTCCTAAAAATGTCCTGCATGAACGCATCCCTTTTGTTAACGCAGATAGCTCTCACCTACCTTTGGCATAATCCAAATGTACAAAACATCCCTAAATTCTAAAAAACTTGGTGTCAGGTTTGACTTCAACAGCACTATCATTGTTCCAGATGATAAATAATTTACAAATCAACAAATAAATGTTGGCATATATAATGGAATAATCCAAGTAAGAAAGTGTTTTCAAATTTCTTCCATAACCACGAATGTGTGCAAGTAACACAAAAGAAATATTTGTTGAGCAAACAAAGTGCAAGGAAGCCTTGTCAAACTTCATAACTTTTTTAGTTTATGTGTAATTCCATCTGTAGTGTTCACCATTTTTAGGAGTTATAAATTTGCTATTGAGGAGAAGAAAAATTTTCACTGCCTGAATTAGCATATTCAGAACTAGTTTTATTTCATTTATCATCTCAAATTTAGGATTTAAGTCATGAGACTTAACAAAAACCTATTATCTATATAAACTTTGAGAATATCCAAGTTTTGAAAAACCTATATGTGCTCACATGACATATATATTCAGAGATAAAATATACATAAATTGATCGCTGTTATGGCCTATGCTTTTCTTTCCATTACCCAGATGTAGCTTTCAGCGTAACTAGAGAAAATTGGCTCCATTCGATTTTATTTTTATAATTTTTCGTGTTCTATGCATACAAAAATATGTATTTAGAGAGAAAGGAAGATGTAAATAAGAAGTCTGAAAAACTAAAAATGAATTGTGAAGTAACGAACCTAGAGAGATGATTTTTGATTGCTTTGCACTATTTTTTTTCTTAAATTTATATTCACGTATGTTAGGTGTTATAGGTAATGAATACTGTAGCATGTTCAGGGCTGGTGCTGGGTATTTTGCTGCCTTGTGCGATCTTTGGAAGTCATGAATTCTATTGCCTGGTGCCTCCCTAATTAAAAAAAGTTTGCCAGCCCCTAATTCTGTTACTTGATGCTTCACTTAACTCTAAATTTTTTGTCATGGGATGTAGCTGCACCAGCTCTGATCATGATTTCAAATCTGCTGAGTTTCACTGTGTTACCTGAAAAACTGCAATATCTTGTTGACTAGCTAAGAATACTGACAAAACTGGTTACATGGCCATTAGCTTAAGCCCTTCTATTTCACGTCCTGCTAAGACAGGCATTTGGAAACTCAGCTTTTGACAGTGCAAGGGGAATGATTTCTGCATAGTCTCCAAAGCATGGAGCTTTGAATCCTTTCCAAATCTGCTGAGTTCCCCTATGTTACCTGAAAAACTGCAATATCTTGTTGACTAGCTAAGATTAGTCACAGAACTGATTCCATCTCGATTAGCTTTAGCCCTTCTATTTCACATCCTGCTGAGACAGGAAGAGTGCTGTTTGCTATGCTTACCAAACTTTTCCTCATAATCTTTCTTCTACCTTCCCTGCTGCTCTGCCAACAAAAGAAAACCAGTATAAGCAATATCCCACTCCAGACAAGTATGTCTTGAGATGTCATATAGAAGAATGCTGCCCCATCCCACACACACTAATACTCAAGTACAACATCAGTCAGTATACTGCCATTGGTCAGGGCAATTTCCCTTATCAGTAGGTGTTTGAAAGTAACATGCTGAATATCTCAGTTATTTGGCAGATAAATTGCCTTTACAGCACAACTTTTCTTGTGCTATTGTATTTTTCATTCCTAGACTTCGTAAAGGGAAAAAAATGATGTTTTCCCGAGATACTGATTTTAGTATTATATATTTTTTTTAATTTTTATGATATTTTAAAATTAATATATCATTCTAATATTTTATAGATTGTTTTCACATTTTATTGAAGTCTAGTGTTCAGATGAAATAAAAGTTAATAATTATTTACTGGAAAGTGTATGATATCAAACTGTATGAGTACTTTTTTTTTTTTTTTTTTTGTAGATCTTATTGTCGCGACTGCATTCATCTGCTACTTAGCCCAGAAGCAGCTGTCAAGGTGTGTGTGTGTGTGTATTTATAATATTTAGACGTAATTTCTATTTTTTACGGAAATTCTAATCTTGATATTACAAAACACTTTTTAGATTTTGGAAACTTCACCATGGTTTTGTTTCTTTTGCTGTCCTGAGCATAAAGAAAATGGCTTACTAGAGATACACTCAGACTGGGAACAGAGGATAGTTTCTTTATTTTTACCAAATAAGCTTTGTGTTGATGTACCTATGGAGGAATATGTAAATAAAAGACCTCTAACAGTTCTCTCTCTGTTTGATGGCATAAGCACTGGTATCATTTACTTAATATATTTAGTCTACATTTTAGATAATATTGTATGTAATGAATTATTTTTAAGCTTTATTCAAATTTTTTAGATCAAAAGTGTTGAAACTATTTATGCTGAAAGGCTATAATGTATTTAATGATGTCACTATGTGGTTGTGCACTAGAACTTGAATATGTACATATAAACAAAGATAAGTTAATTCTTAATTGCAAACAAATATTATTTATTAGTTAATAAATCAATAATTATATTCTACATTTATATTGTACAAGAGAGTTACAGAGTAGTACAGATGTTTGTAAGTATCTGTTTAATTTTTGTTTAATGTTTTTTTGCAGTAGATTTCTTGTAAAGTTCATTTAATTCTGTGCAGTTGTTGACTTCTGTTCTAGAAAATGTGCTGTTTAAAATTAATTGTTCCGATTAATTGCCAGTGCAAAAAAGTCAATCTTTATGTTGAAAAAGGTCACATATCCCAAAAAGCAACTTTATGGAAGTTACAGAAAACTGTTTATAAGGGTTTAAACTTGTTTATAAGAGTTTTAGCTACATGAAGAGATGGCTTTCCATATAAATTTGTTTTTCATATTTTTCTGCTGTATGAAAGGTAATATTTTAGTATTAAATCTGTTGCAATAAATCATGTAATATCATTCAGTGTAATAGGAATACCATATTTCTTCAAAACAAAATGCAAGCAGAGCTGTTAAATAGAAAAATTGTTTGCCATCAAATAATTCTTTACTTTATCAAATTTTCAGAAAAAGGAACATTCTGTTAAAAATGTAGTGCCATTTCTTAGTTCATAGAATTCAGTTCATCAGTTCCTTTACTTCAAAATTACTTCTGTGGTTATATTTAAAATTTTTCCTTTAAAGTTGAGAAAGGGTTTTGAAACAATTTTAAGTTTCTTAAGCATATAAGATTAATAATTTACTGAATTGGTTTTGAGAAAAATCTTTAGTATTTTGGAATAAGAGTGGTTAAAGGAAAGGAAATTTCATTTTGGCCCAAATCAATGAGAGGGAAGATGAAAAATTCATTTTGAGAGCAAGTACTTCAGAAGGTTTTTGTGTTGTGTGACACTATTATTCAGTAGTCAGTCACTTCTGAAAGAAGTTTGTGGTCAAATTTGCAAAATTCTTCCAGTTTTACTCTTGTTGCAAAATAGGAAGATGGTTTTATATTTTAATGAGACCCATTTCTATGTTAAGCTACAATGAGAAACAACAGTTAAATAAGACCTTTTCATGCTCCATTGTGAATAACAGGACTACAGCTAATTCTTCAATTTTCTGTGCTCAGTTTTTGCTGCAACTGTGTCTTGTCTTCTCATTTTTCTAAAGTTTATACTTGTGTTATTTGCACAGTTCAATACAATTTAATTTTCCTTACTAAACATTTTAAAAGTTTTAATAGCATGTTATAGTATCTATTCTCTGTCATGTTAAATCATCACATTCTGTCAGTTATATTTTACTCCCAGGCGTGGAACAAATATCCTAGCTGGAACAGAAATGTGGTATCTTATCTTAGCTGTTATAGGCAGTAAATGCAGCAACATAATTTACACTGTTTAATTTTGAATTTATTTGTGGTAAAAGCCGTAATTACATATTTAGCTGTAACTGGGTGTATTAAATTTTATAAAAATACAGTATGGAGATTGATGGAACATTTAAAGCACAAGCTCCATATACTATAATCGTGTTACAGGAACCTTGCCATTCATGTTAGCGAAATGAATAAGGCAGTTCACTGAAAAGGCATGAAATTATTCATAATTGTTAAACTTATGAATGCAGTTTTGGGTGATATTAAAGAGTTCCAAAGGAATGGTTTTGAAAAATTACAAGAAATAAGCAGAACTATTAAATAAACAGGTTATTGTTCTCTTCAGAGATAACAGATTAGATATATGAAATACAGAATTGTGTTCATATAAAAGTAGGTATATTTCCATCTTAGGAGCAGAAATCATCTCGATAAACTGTGTCAGTGTTGGAATAGATGCTGCTATTATGTATTTGAGAAAACGATTTGAACAATTAAGTCATTGCTTTGACATCTTGAGTGATATTTTCTGTATTAAGAATGTGTCGAAATAGGGGAAACTTGGGGAGAGACCTTTAAAACTGTTATTCTCCATATCATCACAAAATATGTACAACTATCTATCAGATATTTCAGTATATCATGTAAGAAATTTCGAGAACATTTTTACAAATATGTCATTTGCTTTGAGAATTTGTTTGAGTATATTAATGTTTAGAGCCTCAAAAGAATGCAGCTTTTTGAAGATAAACCTAAAAGTGATTTATTATCTTCAATGAATGATGAGTGAGTAAGATATTTCTGTGAGAGTAAAAGAAAAATCTATCACTAATTTCACAGTGATAGTAGCAGAAGAGCATGTTATTAATTTCATAGTGGTAGTTGCAGAAAGGCTTGTTATGAAAGCATGTTTACTGGACATTAATAAGTTGGTTGTTTGCTACTCGAAAAAACAAGAGGTATGAAAATTTAAGTGTGTAATTTGGAATATTCCAAAGGGATATGAGATTTAAAAAAAAACAGAAAATTATATGATTTCTAAATTTATGCAACACAGTTCTTAAAATGATGGTAGTTTTAAGTAAACTAATTTCAAAGAAATCAGACTATATATGTTTAATTAAAGACTTACACTGTAATATGAAAATCAAGAAAATAGGAATGGCCCAAAAGTAATGTTTTGTGCAATGTAATGAATCAGCATTATCTCTCTCTCATGTGTTGTAAAGTTCTGTGTACTGGAATTAAGTGTATTGAAATTTTTAATTAAATGAAAATGTATTTCATTTTTAAAGATTTCTTTCAATCAGGTTACTGTGCATTTTAGTTAACATCACTCAAGTGCTGCAGTGGTATTTTAATGTATTATAGTATATTTGGCTTAAGATTCTGAAAGTTGCTATTATGCAAAAAAAAAAAAGGTACTCAAATACTAGTAATTTTATCTTCAAAATAAAATAAATGCCTGTGATAAATTATATAATATTCTGAACAGGCTGTAGAAAATGGAGTTTTAAAGCTGACCCCATGATTGTAAGTTTAACATGTTGAGTGCTGCATGCATGTTGGAATTCATGTTAGAACCATGGTTTGCCCATGGTTCCAACTTTTTTTTCTTGCTATTTAATGTATATTATGTTGAAATAGTATCTACAGAAGATAAGGTGAGTTATATAATCATGTTTAATGCATTTTTTCATGCTGGGGGACACCAGTGACCCCAGAGGCACTGTAGACCATTTTGCAATTTATTATTTAAATTTTTGCCATTTATTATTCTTCAAACCATTATAGTAACAGTGATACCCTCCATGAATTTCCTTAAAGCATCTTCATATTTGTTCCATTTTATTATCCCTAGAAATCAGTTGTTTTTATATTTTGTGATACTTCTTTTCAGGTTTTATTTAAATATTGACTGGTTCTACATTCTGATACTAAAATGGCCCTTTAAGAATAGCTAAGTATTTTCTTCTCAGAATACTATTTGCTTCTGAGAGAGTAACTTTCTTTTGCCAGTGTTGCTGTGTTTTTTTTAGCAGAAAACCCAGTATTTTATATAGTTTTGATCCCCAAAATGATGCTAACTCTTTTATCCATTGAAAACAAGATGTATGGTCCTTCGTGTAATTTTGTATCTTTCAGCTTCTTTTGCAAAATTGTTTTGTTTCTATTTTATTACTTAGCCACTGAAAGGACTGCATTATATTTCTGAGCATCCATTATTGCTATTTTTAATTTCTGTATACAGTGTTGCTCTTTTCTTTCACCCATTGTCCTGTAAAAACATATAATTAGCATATCAACAAAACTAACTATTGGCTGACCTAGTAGTAGATTACTAGTATACAAACAGTGAGTTATATAGTCCACTTCTGGTTTTGATAAAGTACAGAAAAATGCATTAGCATGTAAATTAAATATCACATCTTATGATACAGAAATAATATAATTTTCAAACTGTTAAAATAGTGGGCCAGGTGACCCACCACTATTGCACTTTGAAAATAATGATTCAGGAGTTGGAATCCCTTCAGAATTACAATAACCTATGTTGCTATTTGTCAACAGAAATTTAGATTACTTTTTACACCTGTCACGTTTTGTGTTTTCTGTCATTTTTCTTTTTAGAAACATCTCCTTCTGGAGGCCAATGCAGGAAAAACTGGGAACTTGCTGGCTAGGATCTGTACCTAGGCAGTCTCGACCATGGGGGCTGTATAAAATCATGAGCTTGGCTGTTCCTCGTGATCTGTGAGGTGAGATTTGTCCTTGTTTATTCGAGTGGCCCACAGGATGAGCTGGTATAAACCCTTTGTAAGACCAGTGTGGCATCAGGCCTTATGTGTTATACTGGCAGGCAGTATTTCTTATGGCCAGTCAGACTTCCAGACGAATAGGTCATGCCTGACAAGAAACAAGAACAAGGAGTGGTGACCCTTGGGTCTGGTTTGAAAGTGACATTAGGGAGGATTTACGAAGTTCATTGAATCCAGAATTGGGACCCCAGTTGATTTGCAAAGAAATTTGTTTCACCTCCCAGATGGCATATGGCTGGACTACCTCCTTTTGCCTAATATGGGATTTTCAGCTGGAACTCTAATCTGGGAAGTTGCATTTAGTTGCACAAGCACGTAGAAAGTTTGTTGTGGTTATTAGAAACATAATACATACAGTGAACATGCATCTGTGTTCTAAGCATGTAGTTCTTAGTTACGTTCATAGATGTCATCACATGCTGTATTTCCATGAAAATGTAGCTGATGGCATGGTAGCATTGTCAAATTATGTATATTATGTTCAAACTCAATTACTGAGGTATGTATACAGCTAACCCGAGTCCTCTTTAGCAGGGTATTGCATCATCCCATGCTGCAGTACCAGCCACAGCATAGTCTGGGTTGAATCTTAACAGACACCTAATATTGTCCTGTAGCAGATGAACCCATACCTATTATATGCTATACTCTAAATCTTGAATATTATGGATGGGTGCAGGTGGTGCACCCTCTGCTTTAGACATGCTTCATGTGGAGGTGGCTAGCCATGGAAATGTCTGCACATGGCATAAGCAATCCTGAACAATTTGTGCCAGATGTAGTCAAGCATTATTCTGCTAATAATGCTCTAAGACTCTTGGTGAGGCATGCGAGTACATGCCATACACTTGCATTCGCATACCACTGGACTGTCAGTGTGTTAAGAACCACTACTAGAGTGGCCATGGCTGTTGTATATCATGATGTCAGCTGATCATGAGACTTATGCCTTTTGTCAGCAGGTCTGGAATTGTACTGCTGCCTATCAGATTGTACCACTGCCCTGACCCCCCCCACTCTATATGATAGTCATCCTGTCCTAAACTTATAGCCGAATAATTATGGATTGCTGTTTGATGGCATTACCTTGCTGTGTTCTAACATCATTCAAAATGGAGCCACCAGTGTTCCAGTGTTAAAGGCAAATTAATTGAAAGGCACTTATGTAATGCATTTGCTTCTTAGAAGTGTTTCATTATGGTTTTCATGCTTACTTGAGCCGCGTACAGCTGCCTGCATAGTAAATTGCTTTGCCATTAGATCCGTTACCTGCCTGACAAATATATATATATTTTTTATTTTCTGTCTATAGGTGGTCTGTGTGGTCCTTTCTGAACTAGTTGGCCACTATTGTGTTTGATTCCCTCACGTATCTACTGTTGCCAACACTGACGAATGATATTGTCTGAACAATTACAGTGACAGACTGTTTGATGTGCCAGCCACCTTGTGGTTTTCGTTCTGATGATAAGGGCTGTCTGGAAATCTGTTCAGTGCTGAAATAGTTGTCTCCGCGACTAGATGTCGTTACTTAAATTTACTGCCTCACGATTGCAGCACCACAGTAGGGTGCATGACCATTCAGGATTGCATCAAATTCAGATCATTTGCTTACCAGTATGCATTCTAGACATTTGCATACTTCTGCATTCATCATGGTACGGTTTCTTCAAAATGCGCTGATTTCATTGACCATGACTGTATTTCGCAGATTTTAATTTATGAATTATGCATCATTTGTAGATTCATATCTATTGTTTAGAAGCATTTACTTTTCAGGTTAAGAAAATTATCCTTTTCCATTACCACATCTCTAATCTAACATTAGGTATGAAATTAGGTAACATATGAAAATATGCAGCTCTGATTGCAATTTGAATAAATATTTCTTTTTGACTATCATGTAGATATTTTAGAGTTGTGTTATGGTGGAAGAGTCATTAAATGCTTATTACTAATAATTAAATTCTGATTTTGATTCTAATGATTCTAATATGTGATGTATATGTTGTCAAATCTTAATTTAATGTTTGTCTTTATTTTTCAAATTTTTTCCAACAGAAACTCAGCGTAAAATCTGTATTAAAAATTTATCCTGATGCATATTTTATTGTAAAAATACAGTATTTGATATAGTATATACCGTGTAGAATTTATGTTAATGTTGTCATTAAAGACTGTTGTTAGCTTGGTTTTTGGAGAGACTAAACTTATATGCAGATTTTAAATTGCATGGAGCCCTAACCTAGCATTGTATAAAGATCTGTTGCTTTTAGTATTTAACAAAGACATAACCTTTTGAAATAGAAGCCACAAGTCTTGACTTTCATTTTATAGATTTTCTTTAAAATAACTACGGATTTACTCTTTAAACTCTGAACCAGCAGAATTATAATAGATTCAGCAGTAGTTATTTCCTGAAGGCAGGGAAATGAATTAAATTTTAAGTGCCTTAAATCTGCAGCCTAAATCTCAATCATATTCCAGTCTGCTTTGAATGAAACAATGTGATACACCTCTAACTAAACTAAACTCAGTGTCGCAACAGAACTTATGAGCCATTGTCGCAACAGCTCCAAGTGAGCCATTGTCGCAACAGCTCTAAGTGAGCCATGGCCTACAGTGCCCTGATATCTGATTTCTTGACTGTTGGACCAGGGCTGGACGAGCATATATGTGGGACAAGTAGTCATCTTGTCACAGTGATACACCTTATTTTATCCAAATTGCATTTATATCCTTTTGATAATATAATTATTTGTATATTTGTTGCAGCTATGTAAATTTGTCTTAATTAAAAAAGGGGTTCTTTCAAATATAATATTGCTTAAATAATACTACCGTATTTGACGGCATATAAGACACACTTTTTTTCCTAAATTTGGTCTCAAAAAAGTTACCTGCGTCTTAATGTGAAGGACACAGTCTTATACGTGAAGGTAATTGCATTCAATAATTGTTTATTTGTCTTTTACGAAATGTGAGAACTAAAAGAAACCACGCTATTGAAACTTTTTTTTCCTTGTGTGTGGCCGTCTAAATAAGGGTGCGTCTTATATGTCATCAAATACGGTAATTAAATAAATACTATATTTGTTAATATTTTTGAAGAAATCCTGTTAACAGCTTTTCTACTTACAAATACTATGTTGAATATGTTCTACAGAAAATGGAGTATGTATTTATTGTCTTTCATATTGATGATGAGAAATATGCTAAATGAGTGCTACTAAATTATTGCTATAGTAGAAGATTTTTTTCCCATTTATTTAATTAGGAAAACTAGCTCTGGATTCTCTTGGTATAGGGATAAGTAAATACTATGCAAGTGAAATTGATGAGGAAGCAATTACAATCTCTAAGCTTAATCATAAAGATAATATCATTCATCTTGGGAATGTTAAAAATCTCTGTGAAGAAAAGGTAATGTGTGACTTTAAAAATTCTCATAAACAGGTGTCTGATTAAATTTTTTTATTTATAGCTCAAATTAAATCTCTCTATTTTTAGCTCAAATGTATTTGTCCCATTGACATAGTGATTGGAGGGTCACCTTGTAATGATTTATCTCTTGCAAATCCTGCTAGAAAAGGTTTATATGGTAATTTCTTTTAATATAATCAGTAACATATTTTCTTCCATTTTATTTGTGATTACTGTAAAATTAATTTTAGACATATCTTATACTGAAAATATTTTGCATTTTAAAATAGCTGCTTTAAGATATACTGTTTTGCTTTCATTTGCTTGTACTTCTTTTTATCTTATTCACTAGAAGCATTAAACAGACAGGGACTTCTACAATTTTATATAGTAGTTAAACTTCTAACTATTATTTATTTTTCTTTGTGTGGATGTATTTCTCTAATATTTGTAAAATCACTTCTAAATATATTTATTATTTCAGATTTCACTGGTACTGGAAATCTTTTTTTTGATTTCTTCCACATTTTGAGAACTGTGCAGAGGTTGAACGGAAGAAGACATCTTTTCTTTTTATTTGAAAATGTAGCCTCAATGCGTAAAAGGGATAGAGCAATTATATCAAAATTTTTAATGGTTTGTTGATATTTTTCAACTGTTGATTTAAAATGTATTAAAAAATAAACTAACTAATCATAAGTTAAAATATTCATGTTTACTATTTAAAAATATTTTAATTTAAAATTAATATTTTTTAGAAGATTAAATATTTTAATTTTCATTATTGACACTTTTGGTTTACAGCTAAATTTTGATATGCTTCCTGTTCATCCAGCAGAGCTAAGCTTCAAATCTTTCAAATTACATTCTTAAAGAAAATTGCAAGAGCCCCTTAGTTTGTTCTAAGTGAACTAGGCAGAGATCTAAAAATAGATCATATCAAAGGTCATATTCGTAAGCATAATAGAAACATTTCCAATAAAAGTAGTGAATTGGTCCATAACTATGCACGCAATTTCAATTACAATCTCATAGTAGCTGATTATAATGTTAAACCCTATACCATCTACTTCCTCAGAGATCAATCTCAGGGAAGCAAACTTCTGACAATATGGATCTTATTTCATGTCTACTCAGAGAATTTGAGAATCCCATTGTTCAGGTTACTTGTATTCTGAAAATAATTTGTATTTATTTCTGTTTTTATATTTGTCTCAGAAAAGTCCACATCTAACTAATGTTTCTTACTTTTAATACATTTACTGTGATTATCCACACATTTGTACCTGTATGCAGATTAATTTTTTCTGCTGTCATTCTGGAAAAAACGAGCAAAGTCAAGCAGCAGTCTCTGAAATCAGTGGATCATAGGGTGACCTTAAAGCAATGCATGACTCTTGAATGAGAGTAATCAAGTTGACTTGATTTTTCAAATGCTGTACATAGCTCGGAATTTTATCCCATATTTATCTTGCATCAAATTTTATTCCTACATTTATACCGCCCTTGTACATATTTTCCTAACTTTATATTTTATACTGTGATATTTGTTTCAAATTTTAATTTTCATTCCTGCAGTTTATCATTCTTAATTACTATATTTTCAGATTTCTTATTGATGTTTCCTATTTTCAAGGCTCATTTGAGTTGCTAGTATTATCACATAAATATTCTGCAAGCAAACTAGCTATTAAGAAAGTATTGAATGAAAAGTTCTTCAATGAGGTGCTGGTAAATGTAAAAAGTAACATTTCTTATATGGTAGATTTATTGGCAAGTAAAATATCAAGCATAACATTCTGTAAAAATTTTGACTGCTTCACTGATGTAGCTAAGCTGGCAGGTGAAAAAATTCCAACATAGGTCATTCCAAAATATTTTCATCGATTCGAATAAATGGAAAGCGCATAGGCTCTGATAATACATATTGTTACAAATTTTTTATTTATTTAGCTATTTTTAGTAGAATTTGTAATTAATTTTTTTTTTATATTCCCTTGCAATGCAACACAAGACTTATTTGAAGAGAAAGCTACACCGGAAAAATTAAAATACAAGATAGCGAGCATTTAACATTTTAATAAATATATATCTCATAATTGTACTCTTTTGCTATCCAGAAAAATCGAGAAAATATCACAGTGTTCTCATGCTGATTAAAAAGCTTATAAAAGTGGAAGGAAAGCATCACAATTCAGTTGTTTTATGAGTTGTTTACTTAGTTCTTGTTGTTGACTGTAGCGAATTGGCAGTCAAATCAGATTAGCTTTCTCTGTTTTGAATTGAGTACTGTTGAAGGTTTTAGTAGTTTAAAATGTAACTACTGTGAGATATTGTGATATTGTATGAATATCTTTGAGGAAATGCAAGCATTTTTTATTTATTCTTGGAATAAGAATAAACTTTATTCAGTTTTCATCGGACTTGTGCATTCAAATTATTATGAACCCATACACACACAACAATATAATGTGATTGTGACAGCAGAAAAAAGCTGTTTGATTGCACACTATTCACAGATTTCACACATAGAAACACAAAAGTAGTATTAA
The DNA here is from genome assembly GCF_044657685.1 of Stegodyphus dumicola. Taxonomy (NCBI): domain Eukaryota; kingdom Metazoa; phylum Arthropoda; class Arachnida; order Araneae; family Eresidae; genus Stegodyphus; species Stegodyphus dumicola. The sequence continues at coordinate 22,680,785 of NC_140780.1, read as the reverse complement.
TATTTTATAGCAAATGTGGAGAAAAACCTCCTCAATGTTTAGAATTTGTCAATTATGCTAAAACAAGTGCTTTCATTTTTTATATCTTGTACCGGTTTTATTTTTTACGTTTCATCCCATCATTTTTGAGGTTCCCTATCAGTTAGAAAAAAAGTGCAAATCATCGTCCAGGCCATTGCCATCGTCCAAGTAGAAAAATCAGTGCTGATCTTGAGAAACTGATTTCATTCCAGATATGTTAACAGTTCTTTGTGATATGCAGTTTTTGATCACTGTTGCAAATAACAGACTCTTCATAATGAATATTTTTTAAATATGGCAGATAATTGAAGAATTTTTCTGTATGACATTTTATCCAGTTATTAGCCCCTAAAATCACCTTTTTAATTCGATTACTTCCCCTCTCTATTCTAAAAATAATAAATTGCTTATAATAAATCCATCCAAAATTAATTCCTTCTGTATAATTCTTGCATAATATCAGTGATACATATATGTACATAATGACAAAATATTATAATATTCAAAAGTATTCAAATCAAAGCCTGACCAATGCCAAACCCTCATTTATGTCTATCTAATGAGAATTAAAGCTAATTTACCATTTATTAATCTGCAATGATAATGTACTCTGTCCTTTTTTAATGTTTGCTTAGTGAACATGTCATCTGCATTTTTTAAAAAAATATTTTGAATTGTAATATAAATGTATGAAATGTATTCTAGAAAATACTGAACATCAAGTGCACCCATCTCAGCATTTGCATTGTTGTTATATTTCATTATTTTTTCAAATTTTTATTTAATGAAGATCTCCAAAATCTATAACTGTGTGTTGAAATGAGTGTCCAGTTTCATCATTAGGTGCATATGCATATATAAGTAATGCCTAAGAAATTAGCTGCAGTAGGATCTTCCCCAAACTATTAAGTGGTATGATGTTATGCCATATATATGGATATAGATTATTAGAATGTGAGTTCTGTGTTTGTTTAAATTCTGCTAGGTATTTATGTTATATGTATAATTTTTTAGTGTGAACCATATTTGATTGATGCAAAATATTTTTCTGCTCAATGTCGGCCACGATATTTTTGGGGAAATATTCCTGGAATGCAATCGTAAGTAAAGCATTATGTTTACATCTAGTATTTGTAATTCTAATGCCAAAATTTATATTTTTTACTGTCAATATATTTATTTCATGTGATTCTTCCTGCTTTAAATTGTAAGTAGCAGAATTTTATTAATATATATATTAGGCATCAAACTTTTAAGAATCTGCATCCATTATGGTAACATAGCATGGTATCTCGATTTGATAAAGTATTATGCCCACCATTTGCCAAGTGAATAAGACCACTGAACACTTTTTTTTCAAACCAAAACTCAAATTCCAGCAAATTGGCTTGCTGCATAGGTGTTTTGTGTGACTAGTTTAACTGGATGAGTTTTAGTTTACCGGTACACCATGTATAACATGAATAAAAAGCTATTTATCATAGGAAATCCTGTATGAGGATATCCCTATGTGCAGTAATTTAGCAGTTCTTCATTTTACTAATAATAATGCTATATGATTGCCAGTTTGTGTGCACTTTCTCAAATAGGTAAAGTTGAAAAGTGAAATTTGATTTTTCTTATGACTCCAAAGCAATTACATATAGCACAATGAGCAAAAAAGCAACATATATCTCCAGCAGTACTAAATATACCACTAAAGTTATCCTTACAGAACAAATATTACACATTCAGTTTTGAAAATACAAGGTGCCTTTGAAATGCAAGGTTCAAGGTATAGGAAAATACAAGGTACTTTTGAAAATTCACTTAGGTAATATGCATCATTGAGCTTAAACTTTCAGTTTAAAGCCACTGACTCATTCTCTGAGCTAAGAATCAAAACAGTTACCAAGGTCTCTGAGCTAAGAATCAAAACAGTATGCTAACACATAAGGAAAATCGATTTGAATCTACTTTATCTGGACTGATTTGGTGACAATTGCTTTCCTACATGGTAAGAGTAAGAACAACAGGATTTCGTTTTTGTTATTATTATTAATTCATAGCATCTTTTGAAATGTTCATTTTTTTAGCTTCCAAATGGAAATTTTGGTATCTGCAAAAGTAATTTGACTGCAAATATTGTCAAGGCTTTGCAGATTTGATTAGGCAATATTCTCAAGTGTGCTGGAGCTTAGAGTACTATCACATCTGCAGCGTTTATTAAGTAACAGTATAACAAAATTTGATACACAAATCTAAACAAATGCAAAATACAAAAGAATTCTGTTCTAGTTTGCAGTAACACAAGAAACAAAATGCTTCATGATATTAGAAAACAAATACTACAAATGAACCTACATAACACACAAATATTTATGATAATTTTAAACAATGTATTTTTTCTATATTGTAGGGTCATCCAAAAATTTTGTGCAGTTATTATGCTAAATATATTAATGAAGCAGTACAAATGCATGAAAAAGTTTCATTGAATCATATAAGCACTATTTTGTTCTTTGCCTTTTTTCCATTTCTGCAACACCTGGAAAATTTCATTAAAAAAATCATTAGTATTATTTGTAAAGATGTTGCCAATGTGCTGTTTGACAGTCTCCAAAGAAGTGAATTCAACCCATTTAGAGAGTTTTGAAGTGCCACGAAGAAAGGAAAATCTCAGTAGGTGGAGTCTACTGAATATGAGGAGTGACGTAAAACATTCCAAGCATACTCAACATAAAACATTCCAAGCACTTGTGTGACATTCATCAAAATGTAGTGTAGTCATGATGGTAGACACCTCGATTATTGATGAGTTCTGGCTTCAGTATTTGCTTTTAACACTCATTTTCCAAATTTACTGTTTGATTTGGTAGCAACAATTACTAGTATGCAATTCCTTTGTGGCCTCACCATACAGTAAGCTTTAGTTTTTTTGGAGATATAGCCCCTCTCTCGATGTTACTGCCAGAGCTTCTTTGACCATTCCTTAGGATCATTATCATATAATATCTACTTCTAATCTCTGGTAATGAACTGTATTAAAAAAGGAGCTTCTTATTTCTTTTCAGCTAAGAATTACATGCTAAAACTTGAGAAAATATATTCTGCTATGTTTATGGTGCTCAAGCATCATAGCAGCTTACAATACTCAGGATTCTTCAGATTATCTACTATATTTTTTTAATATTTAATCTGTTTGATAGTTTCTGAACTATATAATGGGGATTTTTCAGCAACAGCTCCTTTTAATCTGTTCTTGTGTTTACTGAGAATTGTCATCTGGAGCATCCATCTGCTTCGAGTCTAAAATTTCTATACTTAAATTTCTCAAATCATTTTCAAATTGTATCAGCAAAAACAATACTTTGCCCATATAGTGTGCAGATTTTACTGGCAGTCTGAGTGGCATTTTTATTAGTCCAAAGGGGCTTTGTTCCTGAAGGACTATTGTATTCGTTTTAATCACTATAAATGTCCGTTTCACTTTTCAAACTGTTGCCACCAAATGTTAGAGTCCTGCATTATATTTGAAGAAATTAAATAAGGAAAAATCTGCATAAATGTATGTATATTTCTCACATTGTGATAAAACAACAGTACATAGAGCCATCAAATTTTGAATGATGCAATCCTACTGCGAATATGAGCATGTGGAAGCCCAAATTTGAAATTTGGAATTTGTTTTATTATTCATTTCATATTTTGTAAAACTTTAGCAAATTTTGAGTAACATACTCAACGATTTGAAAGCGAGTAATGGCAACAATCTACCGGGGGGGTACTTTTTTGTCTGCAGTGCATGGAACTGTGTCTCGGAAATTCTAAAGATGGGCTCATTTTAAAATTATTTTGCGACATTACTATTGAACTGAAATGTATGGTTTAAGTGCAAAGAACATGATTCTTAATAAATAAAGGTAACACGCAAAATGTTAAAAAAAATGCCCCTTTGGACGTAATTCAAAATCTGAAACCTTTCAGATGTTTTTTTTTTTTTTTTTTTTTTTTTTTTTTTCATCTTTTTTTAAGTAAGAGCATAATGTGACAAAAATGAGCCTTTGTGTTCTCTATTTTTAGCACTGCGCTGAAACCAAAGTTAAAGTGTAATATATCCTAGAGTTATGCTGCATGAGCAGAAAAGACCATATTTAAGCATCCACTTTGCATGAGGTCACTCCTTATCAGCAGTGACAAAATAATTAGAAAAATGATCACTTCTGTTTGAAAAACTGCAAAAATATTTGGGATGACCCAGTATATTTCAATAGTGAAAGTGCATTTTATGTAGATACTCTATGAATATCTGTCAATTTTCAGGTTTACATATTTCTCTTATCAAAAAGAAGAAATTGTACTTAACCCTTTTCTTTTGAAGCCATTGGGCAGAACAGCTACGGTATGTTTTGAAATTTTTTCCTGTATTTAACAAAATATTATGGGGAAGAGAGATTTATGTTGTTACATTGTTGTTTGTCTCTCTTTTCTTTTTAAACACTGGCTTGTGAACAGATTATTTTCCTTTTTATAAGGCAGTGTTTTCTCCAGTAATTATTTTTTATGTTATGTAAGATTATAATAGTGAGTTCATTTACAAATAATTCTAATAACAGCACTCTCTATATTTATGAAATATTGCAGCTTTTGTATAAAATAATTATATCAAACAATTTTAAACTGAAATCTCTGAAACTTCTGTATTTTTATGCTAAATCTGCTCCAAAGTATTTGTTTCACATTGAAATTGCTGGAAAGTTTTCCTTTCAGTATTCATTTATAATACTTGTACTGCATACATTAGTATTAATTTGATTACATTGATTTTAATTAGAGCCATTTATATCTGTTATGTATACAGCTACAGCAACAAAATTATAATAAATGTAATTTGGATATAGCACTATCGCCTATGTTTACAAACACTCCACAGAGAAAATGCAACACTGGAAATTTTGCCTGAGCACTACACAAATTTCAGAATATGCTTAGAGAAACAAGTTTTCATTGAACACATCATTTGGAAATATAATGAAAGGGAAGAAGCAAGACTGTTAACTTTTTATAAATTCCGAAAGAAATTTTTTTTTTTTTTTTTTTTTTTTTTTTTGTTGTTGTTGTTTTGTATGTCAGGGTTGATTAAGGGGTGAAAATGGTAAAATGGTTCTGAGATACCATCCATAATATTTTCATCGAACTGATGAGGTTGCTGCAAGTTTAGTCATAGGCCAGATATCTAGTTTGTTTCTGTATTATACTGTGGTGGACACTGATTGTGAAGCATAAAATGTGAGTCTGTGGCAGGAATAATAAAAGGTAAAATTCTGGTATCTACTTGTACCTGAATTTTTTGAAGGGAATACTATCATATATGATAAAATTACTGAGATATAGAAAAGATCAGTACTTGATCCCCTCCTAATGGGTACGACGATGGCATGTTATGTTGAGGAAATGCTGCATTTCATTATATCACAATATCTTGTAAATATACCAAATGCTGTTTCCCAGTAGAATAATATGCAACCATAGGAGCAGGCATCTTGCAAAATATCTGGGTGATTCCTTGACTAACATGATCATAAAATCTCTTTTCATTTTAGAATCTGTGGGACATAATCAGTCACACAGTAAATGCCTTCCAGTAATCTCAAACTGAGAATAAATTGGGAACTTTGGTCACTACTTCCTGGATAACTATACAGTAAACCAGTGCAGAATGAGAGCAGTTTTTTTAATCAGACCGTTTTCCCTAAACTATTGGCCATGCTACTTATTAAATAACTTGTATGGTTAGCTATTGGGTATTTGTTATTATTTTATATTAAAAGAATTTTGTTAGAACATACTTTTCTACCTGTGTGCTGAATTTTGTTATTTGAAGAATTTTTTCATGCTGTTGTATGGTTTTATGGTGTGCTCATTCTCTTTGGAGCAGCATGTATATGCATCCTAACTTAATTCATATATTTTTTGTAGAAGTGAAAAGTTAAATTTCCATTTGATAAGGTATAACAATAAATTGTGATTTTGATCACAAAATTGATATCTAAAGGAATTAAAAATATAAGTTTTTCAGAATCTTGGAATTATATAATGCAGCAATTTTTTTAGTAAATAATTGTGAGACTTGGTGTAATGAATTTCAGTAAATAAGTTTTAACAGCAAGAAATAAAATGCATGAAATCACATTGCCACGAAATTTAATAAGTGAAATAATGGTACGGTTTTAGTTCTGGAAAAGTTTTGGCATAGTTTTGTTATGAAATGGTATGGACAGAATGTTACAGAAATTACCTGTTCAAGAAAATAATTGAGTTCAATTCATATTGCAAATGAAGTAAAAGAGATCTGTCTTGCTTTATTTTTAAGCAGTGTCAGTGATATTCAAACATAGAGCTTTCATTTCTAACTGATTGTGGATAATAACATAATTAGCCTTTCCAATTATCAAAATGCATGAAAATCAAATATAACAAACAAGTAATGTAGGTTACCCTAGATGGTATGACAGTTAGTCAGTGTTAACTACACATGCATTTGCATCAGAATTTGACATAACATTGTTAGTGAATGAGGACCCTTTAACCCCTTCGCGCCGACTGTCACGTATACGTGCCAGCAATGAACACACTTACCTACTGGCCGACACACAGGCGTGCCAGAGCATTGTTGCGTTCTCTACCTACTGTCACCTATTTGTGCCAGTACCTTGGAACGTTTTTCAAACTATAATTTCTGCCACAAGATGGCACTGTATGTCCATATGGTTTCAGATACATGTACATTAGACCTTCTACTCGAAATGAGAGAAGCATGACTCACATACACGTGTTTTTGATTATATAAACAAATGGGGAACTAAATGTTTCCGAATGGCGTGATTTATGACATCTCTTTAAATCGCACTTTATTCGCACGTGGTAGTTGTTTATTGTACGTAGAAGTTTTATATGCGCTAAAGCGTTGAGTATTTCGGTTTACAGTTCAGTTTTTAGAAAATAATTAGATCTTGTTAGACGTGAATTCTTTCTGTTTTTACCGTTTCAATGTCGAAGCGTCGAAAATGTTTAACAGAGCATGAAATAGCAGAAATGATGCAAAATATTTCAGATATTGATTCTGAAATTCTGATATTGATTCTGAAAGATCAACTGAAAGACATTTTCCAAAACTTTGTTCAGAAGAGATTGATAAGAAAATGAGACGACGATGCTTCGTTTGTTCACATTCCCGGAAAAATCCTCCAAAACGGCAAATGAATTATTACGAGTTCAAGGAATGTAACGTAGGACTGTGTGTAGATCCCTGTTTTCAAATTTTTCATACAAAAAGAGAATTTTAAGTAATATATTTAGTTTTCAGATGTATAATGTTAAAAGTCATAAAACGGTGAGTAATTAAAATAAAATGTGTAAAATATGCATTTAAACAAGAAATAAGGTAATTAAAGTATATATATAAAAATATCTATAAAGCATAAGCCGTTTAAATACTCTATAGAGCATTATTAAACAATGCGTTGATACTTCGGAAATTTCATGGATTTAGGTTTAGTAGCAAAAAAGCCCCCGGCCCTGGAGAGATGCTCGCGGAAGACACTGCCGGCCTCCGCGATAAGCGCGCGTTTTCGCTACCCAGCTCGAAGGGGTTAAAGCTCTTAATCTAAAATATGTATATGCTTTAAACAGAATGATAATATTCATCTTCAGAAAGCCCTGCAGCACTAAACCTTCTCTAGCAGAGAAGGCAGGTGTTGGGTATATAGGCATAGTGTTGGCTATATAGGCTGTTGATATTTGAAAAAGATGCCTGTATTTCTCATTGGAGAATAATATTTAATAGTTTTTTCTAATTCTTGTAATTAACCGCGCAGAAGCAAGACTTAGACTATACATCAGTTACTGCATGTCATTTTACTCCAGTTTTAGATATACAGTCAAAAGTCGTTAATCCGGACACCCATAATCCCGAATGATCTATAATCCGGACCACAAAGCTACAAACTTTCTGTGCATGCGTCAACGAAAATACGTTGACGCTTGTGCGTAATACCTTTTCGCCTATGCATATGCGAGTACGCATGCGCATAATACGTTTACGCATGCACGTTTAATGTATAACGGACGGTATAAGCTAAGCTAAGTTAAAATTATCTAATTATCTATTTCAGTTAATGTCGCAGACTGTGTTGTTCCTTAATCTTCGAATTGGATCCGGCTTATTATTTTTTGCAGACAGTTAGAACAATTTTATAAAAGTAAGTTGGAACCTTCGATTATGTCAAATAGAATTTCCGATGCTGGAGCTGCCAAAGAAATCTACAAAGCAAAAGTATGCTTCCATGTCCATCAAACAAAAAGTGGAATTGCTACAAAAAATGGATAAAGGCATATCCTTTGTTTATCTAACCATTCCGAAATCTGTTTATCAATTTCACGCTGCTCTGCGCGGGGGGGGGGATGTCGCGCCGCGCAATGAACTGAAAGTTGATCTGTCAGCACTATCCTTATCTTCAGGGCAGATGTTTTTATTTTATTTGGCTTATAATTCCTTACTAAATGTAGTATTTCATCTCGATGTACTCCGTCTTTGATATGATTTAAATCAAATTCCTCATCATTATAAATATCACGGATACAAATCAAATAGTTTGCTGGTTGCAATTTTCTAAGTTCGGCTATGTGTAATGTATGCTTTACGCATGTGCACGTTGAAAGAAATGTTTAATAAAGTAAACAAATAAATATTAAGCTTTTTTTTTTGTAAATTTTGATACTCTTTAGATCATAATTGCTCTTTATTTCATAAATTACGGTTTCATATTTTTAATTTTATAATTTCTGCATGCCATTTTGCCAGATTTAAACTGATGATCTATAAGCTGGAAAAATCGATAATCCGAAATCGCCGAAATCCCGACAAGTCCGGATTAAAGACTTTTGACTGTGTTATGAATATTGTTATGAATTTTGTACATAGAGAGATGATTTTAGTGTAATTATATGTGAAATTGCATTTTTTCTGTGTAATTCAGCATGAAATCTAGTGTTATGAGCTTTGCCGGAAAAATAAGAATACAGGGGCAAGTCTACCTAACTTTGAGTAAATGGCTATCTTGCTAATTTCGCGATACATCGCCAAGCTGGCAACGCTTTTAGCGACTATTTTTTCAAATTTGGCGACCATTTGGCAACATTTTAGTCAGGTTTCTGTATGACCATAATAAGTATCGTAATTGAATAACTAATTGATTTCCTCTGCAACTGTAACCCTATCTATACCTTCCAGCAATTCGAGAAGCAGAAAATGCTAGAAATATCTGAGCGGCCAGGTGAAAACTATGTAAGACCATAGAGAGAATCAGTACCTCAGTATTCTCATTTTGAAATCTTTCCTAGACCTCAGATACTTCTCGGTCAAACAAGGTGACTATAATACAAACTCCCATACCATCCGTGGAGGAATTGCACAAGGCAGTATCCTTTTACCTGTGCTTTATTTCATTTACATCCATGATTTTCCTAAGTTTGAAGCCGATCATAATTCTTTACTCGCCTGCTACGCAGACAGACGATACTGCACTAATCCAGAAATCCTGAAGCCCTGACCTTGCCATTCATAAACTTCATGAAAAAAATGTTTACCATCCAAGAGTGGTGCATGGAGAACAACATTAACCCCGAGAAATCTGAAATCCTGCTCATACGAAAATACAGGTGTAAGGATCATATCAATAGCTTAGTTACTCTTTTCGGCCAACAAATCGCAATTGTACATAAAGCGAAATATTCAGGAATTCACTTTCAGTAGATCTTTCACCTGGACCAACCACATTAACGAAGTAAAAGGAAAAATATTTGGACTCCTTAGAAAACTACTGTTTATTCCTGGATACTTCCGGACTTACACTTTCAAGAAAAAAGAGAACTTCTATCATCCGACCTATCTTCTCCTGCAACTCTTCTGTGTGGGCAAACACCAAGAAGTCTGATGTTGACAAATTACAAGTAATTCAAAATGAATTTTTAAGAATCGTAACTGGAGTGCCTTACTTCATCAGAAACAGAAACCTTTACCATGACCTACGAATCGACTACATTCAAGACCACTTCAATAAACTCAATGAAAAGTTTTTCAAGAAAGCTACAAGAAATAACCATGCTAAATTTTCAAATATTTTAGATTATGAAATCCTGGAAGAAGATTACTTTAACAGACCCTATGCTGCACATATCATGAATATGATCAACGCCAATATCTAGCATCTACCCAGCTATTATCTATAGGAAATCCTCATACAGCTTACTGTAGGACTTTAATTTTCTTCAATTTTTAGCCTTGTGGTAAGACATGCTGCTACAGATCCAGAGTTCAATGGTTTGAAGCTCCGCCGTATCATATTTGTGATATCAATGCTACTTCAGCTTCACCTGTGTTCTACAGGACTTTCTATTACTTTTAACATCATTTCCTGATTTTTGCAAGCATTGTTTTAGAAGGTATTCATTTTAATGTAATTATCATTGCTCGCCATCACAACCATCTCTTATGCTCATCACCGCCATATTACTGACATCTCTCTCAGGTCCGCGTTGCTGCGCTCAAGTACCAAGCTCCCTCCTGATTCACCAGCTCCTGAGCCCGGCTTTCTGCTGACTGAATCCAGCTCTTTTCTCACCATTTCCACCGCCACCAGATGGTGACACGTGCAAGAACTTTTGTCGACTTTTTTTCTCTTGTCTAGCCTCCTTCTGATATCTCTCCTACTTCTGGATCTACCTGAGTTCCCCTCAAAGTCAAGTCCTTCAGGAAGTCTCTCCTGTTACTGAGAAGTACTGCTATTATGCAGTAGAAACCCAGTATAACCACCTTAGTATCTTAATACCTCAGTTGTAGTTAGTTCAGTGTGAGTTCAGAGTTCTGAGATATCTCCAGATTAGCTTAGGGGCCCACCAGCGGCCGAGCGGTAAAGTCGCTGAACACTGGTACTTCGGTCCGAGGTTCGAATCCCGCGAACGGACTGGCTGCATAGGTGTTTTCGTGGTTTTCCCCATGTGTAACGTGTATACGAACCAGTTTCCCTTAGAAAGTCCTCCATGAAGGCATCCCTACCCTTAGGCAGATAGCCCTAGTGTGCTTTGCCATAATTAAATATACCAACACCAACACCAGATTAGCTTAGCTCTTTAGATGCACCTTTTTGCATTGTATTTTATTTAGCATCTATAGTAATTTGAAAGGTAACTACTGATTGTACTCTGTGATACTGTGAAAAGTTGTATGACTAATATTCTTCGAAGTTCCAGAACTCTGGACTGTTTCTTTTGATAAAATTAATTTTATCACCATATTGGGCTTGTGTGCATTCAATCTGTTACGAGCTCATACGCACGCAGTAATATTTTCAAGACCTTTCATATGGAATAACATTTACAAAAATAATTTCGAATAGTATGTTATATACTACATGAGCTAGCAAATAAATAATTATTTTTTAGCTGTTTTGCTTACTGTCATTTCATTGTTTGGCCATTTATGAACTTATTTGATAGTAAAGTTTTCAATTAATATAAAAATTAATAAACATAACATTAGCAAATGACTTTAGCAATCTTTATTCTTTGTTTTCAATAGCCTGTAAAGAAAATCCTTTTTGTATGGATTGCACTGTATTAAATATTTAACTTTTGCACTTTTTCAGGTTGATAAAATAAGAACAGTAACTACTCAGAAAAATTCTTTAATCCAAGACCAAGGCAGTCTTATGCCTGTGGAAATGAATGGATTACCAGATGTACTGTGGGTTACTGAGCTTGAAATGTAATATTTTCTAATATGTTTGCATTATTTTCTGATAAATTTTGTATTATTTAAAATATAAATATATGTATGTGTGCATGTGTTTTGAAAAGGTTATTCAAATAATTACAAGCATTCTGCTGTAACTAGCAAAATGCAACTAAGTTAATTGAAGCCAATAAATCAGCATATAAATTTAATGCTTAACTAGCGATTAAAAATGGCAGTATTATAAGAAGGTGGTTCAGGTTCCATAAAGGGAAAACAGAATATATTTTAAAGTGTCCAGATCATGCCAAATAACACAATAAATGCCATTAATGAAATCCTCCATTATTTTCCTTCAGGTGCAGCAACAAACATTTCAGTGACTAATAGTGAATAATGTTTTCTGCACGCATCATGTTTTTATATATTTCCAAGCTGCCTATGCTTGGAAATATATAAGTACCCATTAAGTTTAAAAACTATGTAGAACACAATAAATGAAAACAAAGTGAAATACAAATAAAAGTATACATATAAATACAAATAGTGCCAAAAAAATTTACTTGATATAGTTCAGCATAGGCAGCTTGGAAATATATAAAAACATGATGCGTGCAGAAAACATTATTCAGTATTAGTGTCTGAAATGTTTGTTGCTGCACCTGAAGGAAAATAATGGAGGATTTCATTAATGGCATTTATTGTGTTATTTGGCATGATCTGGACACTTTAAAATATATTCTGTTTTCCCTTTATGGAACCTGAACCGCCTTCTTATACCAAAACTAGAATTTTCTGTGTATGTTCTTGAAAAATTTTTTACATTGAACCCACTTTAGTACTTCAATTCGCAGGTCGAATCCAAAAAAGAAATGTTTTTTAACTTGTTTTATTATCATGTTCCTGTCTTTAATTGTATGGAAAACCCTGGTTAATGTATAGATGTATGCTCTTTCAACTATCTCAGATCACAGAAACAGGAAATAATTTTTTTTTTTTTTGAAAATTAAAAGCTTAAAAACATCTTAAAAACTTTTAAACACTTCATCTTCAACTGCCTAAAATATACTCATATCAATAGGATATTACAATGCATGGATTGAATAAATTTTTGCTTTTTATAAATAGTGAGAATGGAAATTAACTAAATACTTTGGTTATAGTATTCACCCTGTGTTTAAAACAAGGAACCATGAGGCATCACTGACCAAGAAAATTCCATTGATTCAGTTGCATATATCTTCTCTGCTGACCAATGTATTTTAGTAGCTCTTGCATGGTTAAACCACTTTTCAGTATCATTTTCTTCACAAAAACAGTAAGTGAAAGACCAAAAGTGAAATGAAATATTAAACAGTGCAGACATAAAAGCGAATTATCAGATATCATTTTTGATTGTGATGTAGCAATGGATGAAAAGCTTGTAAAATTCTACAATTTTTTGTTGCAAATTAAACATAAGTTTCAGATCAGAAAATCAATGCTAGAAATGTGATCATTTCTAATCAGTTGTTAAAAGTAACATGATGGATAAAACTCGCACTTTGATCAATGACACATAAGGCAATCAGTTTGAGAATTGGGGTTTTCTCATTCCATTCGGACAAGAGTATGCGAGAGTAAAGTGATAGCAGAAAAAGTGAGTAAATGAGCAAATTACAAGGGACAAATAACCTTGAATGACCGCAATTTTTGATAGTCAGCCATGTTATACCTAGCCACTAACAAACCTTAGCTCAAGTGACCACCCAACTGAATGGCATGTCCAGTTGGACATACTGTAGCTTCACTGTGTATTGCTTAACTTCTTCAGAATCTGAAAACAAATGAGAGTACAATTTCTCCCTGCATACCACAGCTCTCATTAACTTGCATGAGCCATAGAGCATCAGTGGCTAGATCATTGATAATCGGAAGTAGGTTGGAACTGAACAAGGGTTATGGCAACTCAGTGTTTGTCTGGGTTGTTTTATTTTGACTACCTTTACACACCCTCACTTCATCAAAAGTAGATCTGCTATGAAATCACTTAAATTCCTTTGATTCTAAATAATTTTCTGTCATCTAAATTGTAATGAAATGTACCAGCAGGACAACCACTTCTGTCACAGATTCCCATTGGCTTTCACCCAGTTTAAAGAGCCATTCCATTGAATTCTGCTGGCTGAAATGGCTACCTAAAAGTGTGGACTTGAATCTTATTCAACATCTTTAGCACATTTGGAAAAAGATATGCAAGCGGGTCATCCAGCATCCTTAACTAATTTATAGCAAATTCTAAATGTTTAGCAGGCTATATCTCTGAAACACTTTAACTGACTTCTAGAATTTATGGCTTATCATGCGGTTGACATTATCAGCTTCAATGGAATAGCCGCTCATTGCTAATCAGGTATCCTTAATTCAGTGGCTCTTCCATATATAATGCAACATGCCTTGTAATTTCCATGAAAAAATTCTAAAAAAGTGTTCTAAGAGATTGTTCAGCATGAAAGTATAACGAAAGAAAATTAGATCTGAGATTTACATATACATATGATATCAGATTTGCATACATAGTACATATGCATATGTTCTTTGAAAATTAGATTTCACTAAAATATTTCTTTGACCAACAGTGTAATTTCTGACTGATAGTGTTGTAGCTTCTTTTAGAATTTTGTATTAATTGTGAGCCAGCCCATATAACTGTAGATTAGCAGACAGTTGTTATAAATGAGGTGTTGAATACACCTTTAGATATTATAAATGAATGCTTATAAAGCCTAAAATTGAGGTCATTTTAAAGATTTGTTACGAGAACTAAATAATGAAATTTGAAATTGAGCAAAAATGCGACCTTAGGTTAATGTACATTTTAAATAAAACTATCTATTTTTAGAGCAAGCAGATACCAATACTACTTACCTCTCTTCTTCAGGAGCAGTCTTACAACAGTAGGAGAATGAAAATCATTTTATATGGAAAACAATGTGTAGAGCAAAGCAAAAGCAGAAGTAATGCCAGTTGTCAAGGAAAAATAGTAAGGAAAAATGAAAAGTTAAAATATTAGAACTATGAAGACATTGGAAAGAACAAGATTGGAATTAATGTTAGTAACTAAACATGATTATTTTTCTGAATTTAAAATGCTTCAAGGAAATCCAGTACTCCAACTGAAGAAATTTTGTGGATAATTTTCATAAAACTAAAGTAAAAACTGATTAACAATCTAACTATAATTAGCCATCAAAAATCTGTTTATTGGCCCATTTAGAATGTGATATTTTAGCATCCTTTCAGTTTTTCTAATATAAGTCAAACCACACTTAAAAAAAAAAAAAAATTGGTATAAATTATCCAAGAAATAAAATCGGGTATGGGTTCTTTAAAAATCGAACAGCGAATTTTATTGGTAGACCATAAAATGACCTGAAAGTTGAACTTGTGGAACATGTCAGCACTTTAGTAATGGATGATCATATGATTATTATATTTCTTTCTAATTTCAGAATTCTTTTATAATGGCAGAAGAAAAAAAGTTTTTAAATGCTTTATCAATTTTCATTGGAGAAAGTTTTCTGTCAGTAGCAACTGATTTCAAATAACTGAGTTCCTGAAAAAGCTAAGATTCTAAAAACCTTGAGAGCACATACGTAAGAGCAAAAGGAAACAATTTAAATATTTGAGCTGAAAATCAAATTCATTGTGGATAATTAAAATGTCAAAGAAAGAAACAGAGTTTATCTGGTTCAGTTTAAAATATAAATGGGATAGCTGAGTCAACTAAATTCATGATAGGTAGAAGTATTATATCATGTTTATTACCATAAAATGTGCTAAAATATCAGTATACTAAATTCAGAGTTGAAAGAGAGTTTTATAATTTGATCTCACTGAGACTACTTTATTTCCACCTTATTATTATTATTTTTTTTCATTCTCATTCTTGAATTGCTTTTTAATTTGAGAAGAGAGGTATACTATACTACGTAGATCTGTAATGTGAACCTGCAATATCATTACATTAAATCTTGAATATCTGAAGAAAAGTTAGATCTTAGTCTTATAACCATTAAAATTTCTTTAATTTTGTTGTTTTCTAATTTTATTGTAAAGGACTAATTTGTGTTTAGACTGTCATATGATCATTGATAAAGCACTTTATACTATTACATATATATTACCATAAACAATTTTTCTTATAGAATATTTGGTTTCCCTGCACATTACACAGATACAGGAAATCTCAGTAATATCAAGAGAAGAGAACTTATAGGTCGATCATGGAGTGTTCCAGTCATTAGAAGTATATTTCAACCACTTACAAACTTTTTTAAATGTAAAAAAGATAACATAAATTGATTCATAAATTATCTTTATACATTTTGTCTCTCATACAGGTATCTGTTTTCTGTAGCAGATCTTGAATAGAGCAGATAAGATTAGTTTAAAACCTTGCTGCTTCATTATTTGCAAGAACCATGCTTATTGTTGTGTACATATTTAACATTATCTTAAATTTTGATTGCATTTAAATAATTTAGGGCATTATGTGATGTTTAAAAATTTTTATATTCTGTTTACACTAGTTACATACTTTTTACATCTGTTACTTTAAAACATTGTCATTGAAATGTTTTTGCTTCCAAGCATAGTACAGTGTTTATAAAATAAACATATTTTTTTTATTTGACAGGTTATGGTGTGGTATTTGTGTAATAGGCTGACTTACATGTATCTCTTTTGGTTTAGATCTTTTAATTGATCTGTCTTAAATTCTTTTAATGATGTAAGATTGGATGACATGTAATGGCAAAATCATTGAGAAAAATTGTACCTCATGTTGCTAATACAAAATATTCCGCATTTGCCTTTCATAAGAGATTGCAAGTGTTAAATCTTGTGTGATATATTCTAGTTCCTGTGTCATTAAGATGCCATTTCAAGAGTATGTGCATTAAATGTTATATGTATATAATTCCCATATTTGTTATACATTGAATATAGTATGGAGGATTTGTGGTTTTTGTAATTTATCCTTATTTGTGTGTATAAAATCTATGCATTTTATGTTTTTACTTAAATGTAAAACTAGTCAAATTTTATTTTATATTCATATTATTTATTTTGATAAAATATTTAAATGGAGAGTTATGCTTTGCTTTAATGCTTGGAATATCTTTATTCTTAGCATTTAGTACAGAATATGGTACTTTACAGTTTTTTAATATGTTATCATATGTATGAGACACTAACATTCTTCATTTCTGTATAATTTGTGAAAAAGTTCTTTTCCTAAGTTACAAATTTTTTTGTATCGTTAAGAAATATTTTGTGTTTTTTTCTTTTCATCTATGACTAATTTGCACTTGCTAGCAGCAGCTGTTTATTAAGTGCATTCTACATGTGTGAAATGAAAAATAGAATATATAATCCATATAATCTCTAAAGCAGTTAAAATAATTCTAGTTAATTTAGAGTTTAGAGACTATGAAATAATATAAAAGTAGGAGTTTTACCTTAAAGCAAGTGTATTAGAAATAACTTACAGATGGGTGTGTTGAGTTCAAACTATCATCACTGCTTTATAGGAGTGCTCAAAATTATTGCAAAGTAAAATAATTATTTTTCTTGCTTGTAGACAAGTTTCTGTAATATATTTGATAAAATTTCAGTGCAATCATCATATGAATATTTTATCATTAATTAGACCTTTGAGATCAGTAATCTTCATTCTCACTTTCATTATTAAGCATTTCATTAAACATTATAAAGGCTTGATCACCCTTTATAATGTAGATGTAGTTTTATAATTACCCCTTTATAATGTTAACCCCTGCAACTTCTTGCAATGCCTTCAGCTGCAGGGTAATTACGTTTTTCATCATATAAATTATTGGTTATATAAATGCAGTGAGAAATGTGCATGAAGGTTGTATGACTTTGAAAGTGAGGAATTTTTAATTTTTTCACAGGCACAGAATGCTATTTTTGCCTAGAATGTAAAGTGCCTTTATGGGTACTGTCATGTTTCAAGATTTACTACACGGTTTCTAACTTGAACTAAAATTTTTGTGCAGTTTTCATATTTTATTTCTTTTGAGTCATTTCTTTCATATTTTCTCTATATAGATAAATATTTAATTTATGATTATTAAAATTTAAAATTATTTCGAATTTGTGTTCATTTTTAAGAAAAACACACGAGTTAAAATAAATATTTACCATTTATTTTGCATCATAAAAATATCCAAAAATTCAAAAATGTTGGAAAAATATTTGTAGAATCTTAGTTGTACTAATTATATGTCATAAAAAAGAAGTTGATAATTTTTGTACAGAAAAGGATCCTTCTTCCAGAATAATTCTGAAATATCAGAATTATTAAATATCAGAAATATCAGAATTATTCTTAGCAAATCTGCCTTTCATCCACATATTTACATTCTGTGATACATATTGTCATTTTTATAATTTAAATCCTAGTATTCATAATTAAAACAAAAATTAAAAGTGCAAATTTAGTTATAATGGTTTATTGAATTATGGCAAAGCACTCAAGATTATCTTCCGTTGTGGAGGACTTGCTAAGGAAAATTGGTTTGTATACACATTACATATTTGGCAAACCACGAAACCATCTGCTCACTGGGATTTGAACCCCAAACCAAACTACTAGTCTCTTGCGACATCACAACCTGACTGCTGGTGGGCTTCCATTAGTAATAATAAGTATATTTACATATATAAATTATTTATATATGCTAATAAAGCAAAAAATTAAGAATTTGAATATCCGTTCCTATTATTTCCCATTTTCATATTTATATACAAAATTTTAAGACACTTGCACTAGGTAAAACATTTCTAAACTCTTGAGTGTGGTTTGTAAGCATTATGCGTTTTAGATTTGTAAAATAAAATAGTAACTAACACTCATAATAACTAAGTTAAAGCTCAAGACATTCCATTCTTTTAAGTTACATGACACTCTGACATCATTTATACTCATTTAAAATGTCAAATAAAACGTTCCGTCTCAGAGTATCAGATATGTTATTGTGGACTGCTAGTCATTCTTTGCTTCCATATCACATTTGAGCCAATGTACCTACAGTGGGGAGTTGAAATGTGCATATGTGATACGCTTGGAGGCAAGAGGTTAAAGCAAAAAGACCTGCATTCCTCAGAACTCGCCCAAAAAGGTAAAGAGAAATGATCATAGCCACAATGAAACCAGTATGCAAACAAACATTTTTTGAATGACAACATTGCACTCCAAGCAACTGCAGATGATTTTGGTCATCTGTCATCTCAGAGAGGTAATGTTCTTTATTTGTGTAATCAGAAATACGTGCCACTTCATGTGTAGTCTCTCATCCTAGATAGTTGGTTACAACTAAAGGGTCAAGTTACATGAGTAATTTTAAAATATGTTGTTCGGAAATTAAAAATCTAGAGTCTAATAAAATTTAAAAAATTAGAATAATATTATTATAAACTTTGAACTGTTTAAGTAAAATCTTAAATAAATTAACTTTGCTATATTGAGAAATTTTTCTGTATTTAGTGAAGACCATTTTGTGATAACCGTCTCTATGACAACCACCTCTGAAAAAGACTGTAGTTTCAAAGAGCTTAAAAGTAGTATTGAGCATCCCTTTTCTAAGGAAACCACCTCCACTGAAGGTCAAAATCATGAGTGAAAAGGTTGATTAGTTTTACAGAGAAGTTTTCAAACCTTGAACTCTCAATTTTTTTAAAAAAGTATGTACGAGTCTACCCATCTAGAAATACAGAATAGTAAAATGATTAGCTGCTAATAGTCTATAGATAATCAGAAAAAATTAGAAACATCGATTTTACAGTCAGCCGTGAACTTTCTGAAGAATTTGATCCCCTATGACGAACTTTCTGATGAAATGTTAAAATTTCGTCAAATCTCCAAACCAGGGCTTTAACGCCAAATGCATATACCGCATATTTCGTTATATAACATGCATCTGTGATTTCAAACTAATTTTTTTTTAATTTATAGGTATATTCGCTGTATAATGCACACCCTTTTTGTGACAAAGAAGCCTGGAACATAAATGTGCGATGCTGTTATCTTTTGAAGACTTGGGTGGAATTGCATCACTTAGCCACATCCTGAATAGAACAATGTAGTGCTCACATAACATTCAGGTACCATAACATGAATAAGTTCTTAGCTGAGAAAAGAATTTCTCAGTGTTTGCGTGAGATGAGTCTTTCATATTTTTTGAGTTACTCCGCTGGCCTATGTTGGTGGGATAACTGCAAGAATGCTGCTATTTCAAGAAATATTCAAAGATGATAAAAAAAAAATGCGTGTTGCTAGGCATCCGAAATCCATAAAGAGATCCAAATAGATCAGAGCCAATGATGACCCTGGAAAGTAAGTACAAACCCTAGTGAATCAGGCATTGGTGAGTGGGAGGAGCTAAGGTGAGTGTTATCTTTTGAAGTTGTTCATTCAAAGATTTATCACGGGTTTTCGAACACTGGTATATTGAATTGACAAGCAATAAAGGGCACATTATGTGCCGGAATATACAGTATTTTCAACTTCCTATTCGCACTGATTTAAAAATTAACTTTTAATAATGTATATGGTACAATGAATGCTGGGCATTTGCTCAGCTTTCTATCTGAACAGTGTTTTATCCAGATACTGGGAGGCTAGAGAACTTTTAAACAGATTTCAGTCTTCATCCTGTTTTAACATCCTTATGTATAACTTTTATCCATCACATTTTTCTTTTGTGTAATTTTTGTTTGTATTTCAGACTTCTGTGTATAAATTATTGTGTATTCTATTGCATTATTTGCATTATTGTTGTATTTTTTATAGTTTTGGGATCTCTGTATGGCATAATTCTGTCCGAATTCACACACTAGGGGGAGGACAGCAAAATCCCTCCAGTAAGTTCAACCTCAGAATGAGGGGAGAAAAGTTAATACAGTTTTATTTGTCACAGCCTCCCCCTCTGGCTCTGATGTCATTCCAACGAGGAACCAGCAATAAGTTTCCTGGGACATCCTCTTCTGCAAAGGGGTTAAAAAGATAATTTGAGTCAAGATAATATCATAAGGCCGAGGAACGACGAGGCATAAATTAATTAAACTTATATTTTTTTCTGTTCTGCAGATCTGCTGACAGCATGATTAGAAATCCATACTCGATCTCCAGTCTTCGACTTGCATCAGCATATTGTTTTTGATGCTCTTGTTTCTCTTTACCTGGTTAACTGTGGTGGCAAATATCTTCAAATATGGGGTAATTTCTGCTACAAAAGTATCACTGGAGATAACATGCCTATGATCATGTGTAACATCATTTGACGTATGTAACTGTTTTTCAGATTAGAGAAATGCAGCAGTTTGGCCACTGGTTTCGCATATATCAGTAAACGAATTGTCGGAAGCTTTTCTGCCCAAGCAGAATACTTATCACCCAGATGTATGGGTAATCTAGGTTTCAAATCCCTCTTCCTTCGCTCTACAGGATTTGCTTGAGGGTGATATACTGGAGTGAATACTTGGTTAATATTATGAAGAAAACACACTTGCTGCCTGACAGCACTAAAGAATTCAATTTCATTAGGTTTCGAGGCAATCCATATGATAAGAAATATTTTTCAGTTAATGTGATTCTGCATTCCTTTGCAGTAGTAGTGGGTAAAGCAAAAAGCTCCACATATTTCATGTTGCTATCTTCAACAATAAAAATCCAATCTTCTCATTGGTACTTTCAGGTAGTGGACCAAATAAATCAAAAGCAAGCATTTGGGAGCATTGGCCATCATTCGGAGGGTGGACGTGGCGAGTGAAGGAAGGCGTGAGAGATTGATCCTCCACCAAATCTGGTTTCGACAACATGCTAATTCTGAGTAAGATCACATATCATATAATTGCTTTTTCACTGCCTATGCCTGATTGCCTATAAATGCTATTATTTAATATCATTTTAGGTGATATTTTCTGTTTATAAGTTAAAGTGAGAGTGGACTTCCGCCTGCTGGAACACTGATGGGTGGATCCGGTTCTGGGGTGCAGGTTGCATTGCGATTTTGGGCGCTGGATTTTGACAGTTATGGACAGAGTTAGGGTTTTCTTCCATTAGCTAACTGCGGAATGCAAACACGAACAGAGTTTATGCACACTTAATGACAAAAAGTATAAGAATTACAAATTCTTTAAGCAAATGCTAGGATGTATTGAGGCTTACCTACAGGACTTTGATGAAAATGATCAAACAAATGATAAGGTTCAGGTACCAAGCATACTGCTCACATAAATGAACAGACACTGATTGATACTGAGTTGCATACTCTCATTAATGAGACAAATAGTGATAATGAGTGCTCGAGAAGCCCCGTTACCATAAATGAAAGTCCATATCCAGTTTGGTGGAGAAATCAACCCTCGATAATGATTTTAGCTCTGATGATGAATTTTGATGCTTTAGAAACTTTTCTCAAAGCTTCTGCAAACCCATGAACTACCATTTTAAAATATTGCTCCATGAGCAAGGCCAATTCAGTTGTTAATCAGTTCTGAGCATTTCAAAGAAATTTCTGTTGAAAACATTAGCTGAATTGAGCTTAAGAGATATCGGTAATTTACAATATTTTTTGTGTGCTAAGGAGAATTTGCCGAATAGCCATACATATATATATATAATGGTTAATGAACTGGAACTAGATAATATAATTTATTTTACCTTGATCACACCTGCATAAGCAATTTTCATCATTTATTAATATTATTCAAACTTTCAGCATCTAATAATTAAAATAATAAATTTCCATTCTGGAAACTCAAATTTCTTAATGTAACCATAGTACTACTGATTGCAAGGTTATTCAATTTTTCCTGTCCCTCATTTGAACTAAATAAATTACTTACAGCACAAAATATTTATTATTACATTATTTATATATACTGATAAGCAAAGCATACAAATAAAAGCACTTATTTGTGGAAAAGCTAATTTATTTCTGTTACAAAGAACATTTCCTTAACAATTTTATACATGATTTATTTACAAAATCGAATAACAAGCAGTAAAACACTGGAAAGATGGAATGTAACCGTTTCATATTCATCAATATGATATGAAAATGCATGCAAACACCTGAATATTCTATAACAGCAGTTTTATTAGGATCTGCAATTAAATATTATTTTTAAAAAAGTACTTTTTGGAAGTACGATTTAAATTTGGAGTCCTGATAGGTTTGATAAATAAATTACTTAATATTATGTCGCTCCAAAATGAAAAATGAATAATGTACAATACTTTTATCAAGTTATTTTCTAAACTTGATAAAAGTATTGTAACTTTCTTTCTAAACTCATAAGAGAGAATAATGTACAATACTTTTATCAAGATATTTTCTACATTATAATTATAGTTTTTATGCAAGATCCTATTAAAGCTCTTTTAAAACAAAAATTCAAAAGCATTTGGATTTGAAGCACAAAACAGAAGCATACTATTGGTGGCATTATGATAAAATAGTTACTTATTTGAGAAATGCAGAAAAGAAAGAAAAAATAGTCATAGAACAAGAAAACAAACTGATGTATCCGTTCCCTTAAATTCTTAGTAATTTTAAAATGAAATCATATGTTAATTTTATTGTGTATTGTAAATAATATTAGAAAGTGCAAGAAATTAGATGTAACAAAGCAATACAACAGCTATTTTACTACTTTCGTATTCACCTTCATATTAATTTCAATAATATTTAAAAACCATTTTATTCTTTTCTCACTTAAAATGGTTAAAAACATTATGGAAATAAAACTTTAATGAAAATTTTTAAAAAGCTAATCACATCCAAACTTCGAAGTTATTCAATATCGATAAGGTTTATACAGCTAAAATAGTCATAATTTTAAAGGTAGAATCACTTTATTTATAGTTGCATAGAAGTGCAGCATTTATTGTGCTTAATATTAGTGAAGAACATAAAAGAGTACTTTTCACACTGTTTTTATGAAATACACGCAGCAAAAAATAGCTATTTTGTCATCACAGTTAAAAAATTCACAATGCTAAAATATGAAACATTACCGAAATATTTAAATCACATATAATTATAAATTCCTTCATACCAGTTATATTATTATGATTCCTTAACTTTTTTAATTTTAGAACTTGAATCAGCATATTTCTTTGATATTTCTGTACATTCTTCAAACGTGTAATTATTTCCAGAGTAACCAATAAACTGTTTTGCATTATCAGGAACACTAGCAGACTTCATACTTTTAAAACTTTCAAGTTGATCATTTCCATTAGATAAAAACGTAGTCTTCGGAATATCTTGTAAAAAACGATCTGAATCTCTCTCAGACATTTTGAAGCCCTTCGTAATTACTTCTTTGCTGTTTATAAAAAAATAAGAGATATAAGAAACAGCATTGGGCATAAAAGGCAAAAATATAACAATCAAGCCATACTGCAATAATCATAGGTGCATAATGTACTGCAATAATTATAGCCTTTTTCAAAGGGTTAAAGAGGTAACCCCCCCCCCGAAAAAAAGAGAGCGAAACAAGTATTTCATTTCATCAAATAATAAATGGTATAACAAAATAAATCGACTTTTAGTTTGAAATTAGGTCACTTTGAAATAAACTGAAAGAGTAAAAGGTCTATGTTAACAGATCTGAAATCTCTAAAGTGTGATATCATACAAGAGTTACCTTGGATGTACTTGCAAGTCATGAATTAAAATTGTTTTTGCATTATTTTTATTTATCTTGCATTATGAAGAGGGAATATTACAAAAGTGAAATTTAATATGCACGATTATAACAGGATATAATGGATTATATACCTGTGATATTCAGTAAGTTGATGAAATATGCAAAAATTCAAAACCCTTGTTAACATTGCCAAAGTTTTGCTCCAAAAACTGCTTTAGCATATTCTAAATAAGTAAAGTTTCAAATAATTTTGTGTTGAATCAGTATGCATTGTTACATAAGATAGGTTTTACATAGCTTGTTCCAGGTATACATGCAAAACGAAAACAAATTTTATTATTTGGAACTAATATTGTATTTTAATTGAATTTTAGAATTTGCCAATAAGTTATTATTTGCTTCTGGCAGAGCTAATTGTTAGACCTGTTTTATTGCTATTGTACCCTTAACCACTTGCGCTAAAAAGACGTGCGACGCACGTCGAGATGCTTTTGTCTCAAACCGCGAGCAACATGAACACCACGTCGATAGGCATTTATCGCAAAAATGAAAATAATGTGGTGCACATGTCGCCTAACAACGAGATTGTTTATTTCTCGAGTTACAGCTCTGGATTGCACTCGACGCGGAGCGGCATAAATGAGACACTTTACCGCTTGTTATATTGTAGTGCACGGCACCGCAAATGTGAAGTTTAGTCGTAGCGCAAGTGGTTAAAAGCCCTACTGAACTTCAAGTTTTCTTTAAATTAAAGCTCGATTTAAAACCAATATTACCTTTTAACTTTTTTTTTAGAATTTAGAATTTTCTTTAGAAATTTTGTAAGAATCATCCAAGAGAGTGTTATACAGTTATTGACTAAAAAATTAAAAAAAAAAAAAAAAAAAAAAAAAAAAAAAAAAGAGAGAAATTTTCAGTTTCTCTTATATGGAAAGGGGGAAGATAAGGAATGATTACATCAACCATGGCAACAAGATTGATATTTAACATAATGCACCAAAGAAATGCTATAAAATAAAGCATTTGTACTACAGTCAAAAGTCGTTAACCCGGACTTGTCGAGATCTCGACGATTCCGGATTATAGATCATCAGTTTAAATCTGGTAAGATTTCATGCAGAAATTATAAAATTAAAAATATGAAACCGTAAAGAACAATTATGATCTAAAGGGTATCAAAATTTACAAAAAAAAAGCTTAATATTTATTTGTTTACTTTATTAAACATTTCTTTCAATGTAAGTTGTTTAAGTTGCTTCATTTCATATGATAATACTTTCTCTTTAATTCAATAAACAGAAATAATTTCTTCTTCAGTTACAAAGTTCCGCTGTTCAGGTCCTATAATTGCTGTGTCGAGAATACCGACTAATTTGTCAACCGAAATTTTTTCGTTTTCAATAACCTTTGTGTCACTTTCTTCACTATCGGAAGCGAATTATAATGACGAGGAATTTGATTTAAATCATATCAAAGACGGAGTACATCGAGATGAAATACTACATTTGGTAAGGAATTATAAACCAAATAAAAACATCTACGCTGAAGATGAGGATAGTGCTGACAGATCAACTTCCAATTCATTGTGTGCTGCAGCGTCCCCCCCCCACCACAGACCAGCGTGAAATTGATAAACAGATTTCGGAATGGTTAGAGAAACGAAAGATATGCCTTTATCCATTTTTTGCAGCAATTCCACATTTTGTTTAATGGACTTCAAAACGTACTTTTGCTCTGTAGAGTAAATATATATCGGAAATTTTATTTGACATAATCGAAAGTTCAAGCTTACATTTATAAAATTGCTCTAACAGTCTGCAAAAAATAATAAGCCGGATCCAATTCGAAGATTAAGGTACAACGCAATCTGCAACATTAACTGAATTAGATAATTTTAGCTTTGCTTATACCGTCTGTTATACACTAAACCGGTATGCTTAAACGTATTATGCGCATGTGCACACGCATATTCGCAGCCGTAAAGGTCTTACGCAACGCATGTGCAGAAAGTTTGTAGCTTTGAGGTCCGGATTATGGGTGTCCGAATTAACGACTTTTGACTGTATTGTGTTTTAAATTAAATTTCACAAAAGTTCTTTATCTCCGCAACAGTTTCATTGTTAGTATGTACTTTCAATTATAAAAATGTTTTAAATCATTAGTTAACGGGGTTGGTACCACCCCAAAGGGGGCAGTGGAAGGCTGCTGAGGGCCGATGAACTTGTTTTGGGCGGTAGAGGGTGATGAGCATGTTTTTACATTCGAACTTAATTTTAAAACTCTAAAAAAAACTAATAAATCGATTATCTAATTTACACCATTTGTACTAGCAATAAAAGGGACTTGCATGACGGCTCCCCTCATGCAATTATAAGAATGGTGAAATGAACCTGCAAAAAATTCATTTTGACAAACAAAATAAAGGTTTGTCATTTTTCTTGAAAATCAAGAGCCTAGTTTCTGAAAACATCGTCTGTTCCAAGCTTTATTAGCAACCTCATCAAAAAATGCAATGATGGTTGATAGCCTTTTATAATATATAAAAATTAATTGCTAAATCGGGGAAAGTCACCATGGACGAAATGTTGTTTCTGCTGTCTGTCAAGGAAGTTTTACACCATCCAGCCGCATCTAATGTTATAAAAAATGTCCTATTAAGCAATGACACAGTGGAACGATGAACTGATGACTTCACAGAAGATGTTGAAGCTTCCTTATACAAACATTTGACACCCACCAAATTTTCTCGTTAGGTTGATAATCAACCTCGCCAGGTACTAATGAGGCTTTACTATTAACATATGTTCGGTTTGTGAAGGAAGGAAAAATTATTCAAGTGATGCTTTTTCCAAAACATTTTATTGCACATACTAAAGGTGAATCTAGTTTTAATACTGTCAAATATTATTTTAATGAGAAAAATATTCCTCTTCCGAATATTATGTCTGTTGCCACTGATAGAAATTCTGCAATGGTAGGGTCATCATCATGGGTTCATTGCCTTTTTGAAGAAAAAGGTACTAAGTATTTTAGCTGTTCAATGTTGTGATTCATAGCCAGCAATTAATTATAAGAAACCTCAGTGACCATTTGCAGCAAGCATTACAACATGCCATCTCTTTTGTGAACAAAATTTGCAGTACTGCTCTCAACGATCGATTATTCGGGCAATTGTGTAAGGACAACGATGAAGTTTGCTGGTTTTCTAAAGGCACCAGCCTGAATAGGTTCTGGAATCTTTTCGACTCTATACTTGAGTTCCTTGAAGAGAAAGATGTAGGTCTGAAAAACATATTGCTACACTTTAAGACTGATGTTGCTTACATGACTGATTTATTCGCAAAATTCATTAGAATTAGCTTGCACCTTCAAGGCGAAGAGCTCAGTTTGATCACAGCAAAATCTGTTATTTCTTCTATCTTCCTAAAAAAACTCGCTTTGTGGAAGCAGAATTTTGGTTGAAACGAGTTCAGACAGTTTCCAATCTTGTCTGATCTGCATAAGAGCAGTGAAACATCATTCTGTGAAAAACATGTTTACTGTCAGGGCGCGGAATACAAATCATTCCATCTTAAACAAGACCGTCCTCTCAAAGTGATAATTCGGGGTTTCCCAGTTAAAACTGACGCAGAGGACATAAAATCTGAACTTACTCTAATGGGCTACACTGTGATTAGTGTAACGCAATTACATTGTTACAAGTCCCAGCACCCAATGCCTCTGTTTCTCGTACAGCTAAATCCCACCATCAGCGTGTATGATATTTTTGAAGAGAACCAACTTTTCGGCATCGACATCCAAGTCGACAAACATCGAGGATGAAAAGGAAAGGTTTCCCAGTGCCGGAGATGCCAGGGATATTTTCATTCAAGTGCTGTCTGCACCCTCCCTATCCAGTGCCTGAGATGTGCCGGACCTCACTTTGCCTGGGACTGCCCCAAGCCATTTGAGGAGCCGAACACCTGTGCAAACTGCTCTGGAGGACATGCCGCCAACTGGAACTATTGCCCGAGGAATCCAGCATTCAAAAATCGGAAACAGAGGATACCATCAAACCCAGTCTCGAAACTCCCAGGTGCCGGGAAACAAAATTTCGTACCCGCTCCTACTCCTTTTAGCAGCACGGCCCCCTTATTCTAGCTAACGAGCGAAATAATCCCGGAAGAACATGCATTCACGCTAGTAAAACAGCAAAAGCACGATCCAACACTGCTCCTGTGGCAGTTCCTGCACCAGAGAAGCCACCAGCCCAGGTTCTAGCCCAACCTGCGGTTCCTGATGACAACTCCTGTACCAATACTCTCAGGAGTGTTTTCCAAATCTCCCGGAAGTTCGGCATTGACCAGAACTTCCTACTAGCAGCATTCCGGAAGGCTCTACCTCAGCTTAGAACTGCCTCTTCAGGACCGGAGAGGGCATTTTTTATATTTGAGAGCTACTGCGCTCTCACATCCTAAGCAGCAACATTCAACGCCTCAAATAGACAAGATCTCCTCATCGGTTTCAGGAATGCAAATGGCGTTCTTCCAAAAATTCATGAATTACGGGATTATATCAGTGAGCATGCTGTGGACCTCTTCCTTGTTCAGGAAACTCATCTGGTTGAGGAACGTAGCACCAATATTCCTAGTTATTACTGCTACCGCAATAATAGAGCGGCTAGCAACAGTGATGCTATTCGCGCTAGTGGTGGCACTGCTATCTATGTAAAACGCACTGTCAAACACAGTAGAATTCCAACTCCGAATATGGAGGCCCTTGAAGCAACTATTGTTCAAATTTATATTCGAAATTTGCCCCCTATAGCAGTAGCGTCTTGCTATATGCCTCCAAGAAAGGGACCAAATTTTCTCCCTGATCTTAAAAAACTTAGCGGAGTCTTAAATAACATGATTATTGCAGGAGATTTTAACGCCCGTCATAGAAGTTGGAATTGCGTCACTGCGAACAACTATGGCGATGAAGCTGAAAAATTGGGCTCAGGGCGCCTACATCCAAATTGTTGCGCCAGGAGTACCTACGCATTATCAGTTCCCTGGTGGCATAGGTGCTCCATCCATTATTGATTTGGCTCTGTTCAAAAATATAGCTTTAGCTCATTTGTTACAAGTGATTCCAGAATTGTCAAATGACCACTACCCGGTTCACCACACCCTTAACTGTGTCAAAATTAATCAAAATTTACTGGCACAAGTCTCCACGAATTGGGACAATTTCTGTCATATTTTGACTTAAAAAAATTTACCCTCCCTCAAAATTAGCAATAATCAAGAAGTTGATAACTCTTTCGAGCAACTCACCAGCACAATCAAAAGTGCATTTGATGCGGCCTCATTCCCTAAATTTAGACCAAATTATTCCAAACTCCCGGCAAACATTAAAGATAAAATCAAAATAAAAAAATCGTCTTCGTAGAGATTGGCAAAGAACCCGAGCTGAAACTACCAGAACCCAACTACGAAGACTCCAGAACGAGATTAAATCTGACATCAAAAGGTATTCTGATGATAAATTTAATAACTACCTTAAGTCCTTAAAGACTACAAAAGCCGAGTGCTGGCCTTTGGGAAGCCAGCACTCGGCTACACAAACCAAAAAATGACGTTCCCCCCAATGGGCACGGTTAATAATCGAATGGCAATCACAGACACAGACAAGGCTGAACGCCTTGCAGACAGTCTACAGGAACAATTTCCACCTAATACTGGACCTCTGTTCGATACCTGCACTCCGCATGGGCGAAAAGTCTAAATACAGGTTGATAATTTTCTAGCGTCAGCTCCTGACTCAGGAGAACCCATAAAAACAACAATGACTGAATTAGCATATGTTATATGTGATTTAACCCCCAAAAAGGCACCAGGTCTGGATAACGTCAATAATCGCATGGTCAAAAATCTCCCTGTTAAATTTATATTTTACTTAGCATTCTTGTTCAACACTATGCTAAGGCTAAAATACAATCCTGATAGCTGGAAGAATGCTTGTGTCATTCCAATTCTAAAACCTGCTTCGGACCCAAAAGTCCCTCAAAATTACAGGCCGATCAGCCTCCTGTCTTCACTAAGTAAACTTTACGAAACCATATTGCTTAGACACCTGAAAGATTTCTGCCGAAACCGAAATATCATTATTCCACAGCAATTCGGATTTCGAGCTAAATACTCCACTCAGGCCCAGCTACTGAGAGTAGTGAAAATCATTCATACGGGTGCTCGCAATGGAATGCCGACAGCAATTGTCTATTTAGACGTCGCTAAAGCATTCGACAGGTGTTGCCATATCGGCATTATTTACAAGCTCATGCCACTTGGTTTTTCGGCTGACTTTGTGCAACTGATGCACTCTTATCTAAGTAAGAGACACTTTTGTGTCTAAGTCAAAAATTCTCTCTCTTCTCCCCGTCCTATCCTGGCCGGTGTCCCGCAGGGAGGAATAATTAGCGCATATTTATTAAACCTGTATATTAATGACATCCCACAATTACCTACTGTCGATCTCGCACTTTATGCAGACGACACTGCCATTATTTCACAACATCCAACTGTTCATCATACATCACATCATCTCCAGCAATACCTGTCAGATTTAGAGTCCTGGCTCGTTGACTGGAAAATTAAAATTAATGTTGCAAAAAGTGCTGCCACAGTTTTCTTCTCCAGAAAAAGGAATGTTCACAGCCAATTCCAACCACTCAAGCTCTACAATGAAAATTTACCTTGGGTGGATTACTATAAATATCTTGGAGTTTATTTGGATGCGAAGCTCATCTGGGGCGTCCATATATCCTATGCCATCAGTAAAGCCAAGACAAGAGCCCAACTAATGCAATTAATCTCAAGAACCAGCCACCTCTCCTTCCGGAACAAAGTCCTGCTATATACCAGTACCATCATGCCAATCCTAACGTATGCAGCTCCCATCTGGGCCACCACAGCCAACTCCCATCTAAAGAAGATACAAGTTTTTCAAAACGTCATGCTTCACATCCTTACTAATGCTCACTGGTACGTTCGTAATGAAGTACTCCATTCTGATCTCAAAATTCCTCCCCTTAATGCTTTTTTCAAGCAAGTTTCGGCTAAATTTTTTCAAAGAATAGAACAGATTAGTAACCCGGTTTTGCATGCCATTCCAGCTTACAATCCGGCAGAACCCAGTTCTGCCAAAAGACCTAGGGCTATCATGGACAGAACCTATAACATCTTCCCTAGAAAGCCTAAAAGGGTTTGCTTGCTTGACCGGGGAACCTAATCTAAATTAACTACCAGTACTTCACGGGCCTAACCCGGCTACTCTTAATTGTTTTCACCCCCAGACCTAATCTGGCTTTGTTTCACGCGTGTACATCCCCGTGCTGCTCTTAAATATTTATACCTGCCCTTGCCAAGACCTTTTCTGCCTGACTTCATCAATTGTTATATATTTTTAATTTTAACTTAAATAGAATTAAAATTAATTATCTAAATTCCATAAAAGTAATTACTTAGAATATTACTTTAAAAATCACACGTACTGCTGTCATTTACAATATCTAACTGCACCCAGAAATCAAATCACAATTTAATCTGCAATACAAGCTTCATTCTGCCTGCACTTCAAATTCACCCTTCGGTTCTTCGCCGCTCTAAGTCTACTCCAGTTTTTCCTACAGTTAACTTTAATTCTCTTCCTCCGCGGCAACCATCCATGCACTTCGCGTCTCGGTTGCCTCTCTTTTGTTATCGAGCGTAAGCAGTTGACTCACGACGGGGGGCTAAACGCCTTCAATTGTGATAAATGTTTGTTCTCTCCTCCTGTGTCCTAACACGGGGACTCTTAGCGATTCTTGAATTTTAGCTTATCTGCTTTTTCATCAACTTTAGCGACTGCTTTTCTCTTAATTATTTCATTTCTCTGAACGATGATGTGGAAGTAATTGCAATTAATTGCAAAGGTACTCCGTAATTCAAATGCCTTGGTCCTTTAGTCTATGCACAAGGACTTTTCTGAGCAGTTTGAGGATATTTTATCCCTGAAAGTCCCTCAGTGTATCATGAACCCTATTATGAATATTCAGAAAGCAGAGGTTCAGCTTCATGAGGAACTGGTCGAATTTTCAACTAATGAAACTTTGAAAGCCAGCTTCCAGGATGGTTATCATCTCACAGAATTTTGGCTTCAAAGTAACATCAGTCACCTCTACCCAGTATTATGGAATATCATCATAAAAATTTTAATTGATTTCTGTTCCTGCTACTTTGTCGAGCGAGAAATCAGTGCTGTGACTAATCTAATTACAAAAAAGAGAAGTCGACTCCAAATCGTGGAAAGAGAGGACTTGCACCTCCATCTCTCTAAGAATATTGGACCGAAAGTTCAAAAACTGGCTCTGAACCATTAAACACAGACAGCCCACTGACCATACTTGATTGTTTGATTGATATTACTCTTTTAGTGTATTTTTTGCTGTTCTTTAATCATTTAATTAAGAATAAAGAATTATTAAACATCGCTTAAGCAATTTTTTCTGGGATTAGTCATTTCAGCTTAACAAAAGGAAAGTAATTACCTTGCAGGCAAAATAAACAAATCTGGTAAGTAAGTTTACTGAAAAAATCACTTAGAATTTTTGTCTTTTATAATTGAAGAACCCCTTTCTTTTCCCATACCTAAATTACAGGATTTTCACAAAGGGATAGCATTGAAAAATTTTTCGCTCCTTAGTGGGGCAGCAGCTTCAAAAAGGGTTGAGAATCACCGTTTTAAATAATGCAAATATTGATGCTTTCATACTTTTAAATTTAAAAAAAAAAAGTATAAATAAGTATAAAATAAGAAACTTAATTTTTTATGTATATTTCTCCCCTCCCCAGTCTCTATACTTATATTTAGAAAAATGGAATACTCATTATAGAAAGCAAAACACAAAACATGACTCCTATATAACAAAAATTGAATGAGATATTTAATTTCAAAAACTGTGATTTTTGATGTCAATTTCAACTTGCCTTAAGGAGTTGGTTAATACATAGTTAAAATAATTAAAGCTGGAATTTAATTTTTTAAACGTCATTAATTTACATTCTTTTGTGGTTTAACAGTGTGCAATATTCTTTAATTTGTAATTTTGCTACAATTAGTATGCCAAAAATATTTCCACAAAATAATCTGTTTTGAAATGTTAGAAATGTGTTATTAATATTCCCATGCAGTTTTATTACCTTAAAAATCCTGATCTAAAAATCATATAAAAATTCATTAAACTAGAAACATGTTTCAGTTTTAATTTATGTAATTAAGGTTATATAAGTTGGCAATATGAAATACTGAAATATACCAGTATTTTCTAGAAAAAGAATTCTTTAAGATTTAAGACCAAAATTATTGGTCAGTATTCATTTTTTTTTTTTTTTTTTTTTTTTTTTTTTTCAAACGAGTGCTCTTATTTGTCGTAAGAGCACTCGTTTGAAAAAAAAAATTAATACTGACCAATAATTTTCAAAATAACACGAAAAGAAATGCCATCACATAATCTGATAACATCAGCTATAATTTCCTAAGCTGATACTTTACTTTTATTTGAGAAAAAGTGCAAACACTTCATTCTTCACTATGTGTACAGTCTCTCATTATGATGTCAAACTTTAAAACTAAATATTTTGGTCAGTTTTGGTCATACTTTCTATAATGAGGCTAAGTTATTTGAATGTGGCAAAGCACTTAAAGGTTATCTGCCTAGAGCAAAGGATGACTTTTGGAGATGATTTTTTTAAGGGGACTTGATTTGTATTCATGTTACTCATGACCATTAAAACCAAGCATGCATCCAGCATAGAATTCTTAATGTTTCGGCCACAGCTGAGGTATAAATATGAGTATAGGCACTAGTGGAACACATACAAAGTTATATTTCACATTTTTTACAATATTGGTTTTATTTAAAAGTGCCAAAACATCAATTAAAATGTCTGCAACTGGAAGTATAAGTAGTTTATAAATGATCGAGTGATGACACAATAATGAAAAAGGTACAATTTCAAATTTTCTAATTTTAAAGCCTTAAAAATGGATATAAAGCATTTAAAATACATCCAAATGAACAATTTTGATAACTTTCAGATTCTGCCACCTATTATACCAGCTCAAACTTCAAATTTTCTAATAATAAGAATAAAAATAATTTTTAAATGTTTTGAAAAAAGGACACCCCCCAAAATGAGCACGATTCAGGGAAATGAGAAAAAATTAAACTTTCCTAAAAAGCACCCTTAGAATGAATATAAAACATTAAAAGTCTAAATTAGCAATTTTTCATTGCTTTCAGATTTTCTCATTATTCACTACCTAAACTTGGAAATCAAGGAAATTTTTTTAATAAACACAGTGAAGACAAACGATAAAAAATGCATAAAAAATTATGATAACTTCTACATTTAAAAACAATAAGCAACCTCACAAAAACAAATGATAAAAAATCAAAATTTATGATGTATAAAAATGGATGAATGATAAAAAGTTATAAATCTCTAATAAAAATGGAAGAATGATTAAAATAAAAAATAAATATATATATAAAAAGGATAAATAAAAGCATTAAAAAAGATGTCTCAAAATGGGATGCCCTCAATTAAAAATTAAGACTTTTGAACAAATTTTAGCTAAATACATTAAAACCACTTTCTAGAAAATAATATTTACAACTTTTTAGACGAGTTCGTTTTCAATACGTCATAATCTTTTATTTTATCAATATATTTACTTTTTGAAAGTGAACAATTGAAAACCTCATTCCAATCTATAACATCTTTCAAGTGTACTTTCCAATAATTTTTTTATATCTAGGAACTAATGTCATATTTAATCTTCTTGAATTCTCAACAGTGAAATTATTACTTACAATTTGAAATTCTGAATTGTTTTGCTAATCCAGTTTTAAAAAATTGACATTTCAATCATTAAACTTTTTAAATAACATCTGGTAACTACATACAACATCTCAATGAATTATTTATTCATGATGAGAAATCTATCTGTTAGTCTTTGATCTGCAGAAATATTATGCTAATCTACTTTCTTCATATTGTATGATATGATAAAAGGCTCCAATAATATCTGATACTGAAATAATTATCCAAACCACAGCATTTTCAAAATTTCTAATCAAACTTTCAGATAATTTACCTGTTCTCGTAACTTCCATCCAACCAACATCTATTTATAAATTGTCATTTTTAAGAAAGGGCTTTTCCAATTTGTAATCCTAATATTTAATGTTAATTTTTCTTTTAAAATTAAAAATATAACCTCCCCTATTTGTTCAATGGCTTTATCAGAGAGATTACCATGATATTTAAAAAAAAAAAAAAAAATGTTTTCATCATTTGCTAAGTTAGCTACTGTTAAATCTTCATATTTTGATTGGATGTGTTTCAAAGCCATCAGTTTATATTTTTCTGGATCTAAATCCTTCAGTTTTAGAGTAAGATACCAAGCTGAATGATCTAATGTTCACATGACAATTCTATCTTCTAAAATATAGCGCTTGTCATCGGTACAGGGAAATAATAAAACCTTCTTATTTACTTGTGGAATATTATATTAATTTTTTTACCATTTTTTTTGGGGGGGGACAATCAGATGTATCAAAACAATCAGTCATATCTTCCAGATCATCATAAAAATCACCACCATTTTTAATAAAATACATGAAACTATCAGCATCCATAACAGTAGCTCAATTTTATCCAAATATTTAGGTTTAATAATATTATAATGAAAAAGTCATACATTAGTTTCTTTGATAAATCTATACTGATTCCAACATAAGACTGGTTTATTAAAGGTAACCTTATTTTTTATTCATATGAATAATAAACTAAATTTTCATTAAATATAGTTAGTTCTCTGTTTGGTTTAACAATTAGCTTTTTCAAAATTTCAGCACAATTTTAGATTAATTATCTTCCTAGTGTTTTCCCAAATGCTGAATTATTCATCACAGCTCAGAGAAGTCTTATTCAAAATCATTAGAAGCTTTAGCTTTCATTTCTGTATTCACATCTATATACTGCTTTAACCAAGTAGATTGTTTAAATTTTAATACTCTAGGAATCTTTTGCAATCTTAAACCTATTTTTAAATACTGTTTTAAGTTTCTATAATGAACAACAAAGTTCTGTATCATAAAATCGTCAGTAATTTAGATTCTCTAGAGCCATCTGAAATTCTACTTTCATGGACAGAGGAAATACTTGAATGTTTATCATATAGTTCTTTTGGATATTTTAAATCAGCTTTTAATATGCACCCAATATCTGAATCATCAGTTTTATTAAGTCTGTATCTTATGTTTTGTTGGAATCTCTCACATTATGAAGACTATTTAGATTTAAATAGTTTAGACATTAATTTTCACTATGAACTGAGAAATGCTCCAAACAACCCTTTTAGATTTTACTTCATTTTGCAACAGAGAAAAAGCTGTAACGTTGATATAGATTACATCTAGAACCCTAACTGGCCGTAAAAGATGTCAGAGATAGATCCACCCTTCATTAACACTTATTTCATCAAATTTCTTCCAATGGCTGGCATTTGTTATTTAGCTTTATTTTCCAAGGCAGAAAATACATAACAAGATTTTATATGCATGTATGACATAACAGCAATGCATAAAATTTAATTAGTACAGCAGAAAATGAAACTCAGGCTGCTGACAGCAATACTTTGATTAACATATACCCACAATGTCGTCCACATTTGAGCAATTTCTGTTAAAAGATGGAAATTTTAATTTGCTTTGAAATATCTTGTATGAAAATTTACATGCAGCTCTTCCCAATTTAGAAATAAATTCACATCATGTGTGTTAAATAAGAAAAGAGAGTGATATCAAATTTCTCATCAGTTATAACAAATATGAAAGTTACATTCATGTACACAGGCATCAAAATTTATGCTAAAAATAATATAGAAGATATACTCACATGCATTATTATCATAATTAATGCTGAAAGTAAACAGCAGAGAATTTACAAGCAATTTAGAAACAAAACACATGGAAACTTTAAAAAAGTGTTTTCTATTGCTAGGTATCAAAGAACCAAATTATTAGAGTATTTGCCATAATTTAAATGACAAGGGCCCCCAAGACTTTTTTTGATCCATTAGAATATGTAATAATGATAAAACAACTGTGCTTGAAAAATTCATGAAATGCAGCAATATTGTGCTCTCAAAACAAGACATCTGTACTATTTAATAACGTACATACAACTGAAAACATGCTCACTAAAATTGAGATGATATAAAAATTCTGTAGATGTTAAAAAAATATTTATTTATTTAAGACCATTTTATATTTATTGAAATCTGCAGATTAAAAAACCTAATATTTAATGTCAAAATTTCGGGAGGGAGGAATGCAAATATAGCAAAAAAAATCCAGCTAAATAAACAATTTAACACATTCTACAGTTATAAATTACAAATAAAAAAATATAAATCTGCACAATGCCGATCCTAGACCACGACCACCCACGTGCAAATTAATATCAGCCGCCCATTTTTTACAGAGATATAATATTTTTTATAATAATTTCACTGCCCTTAAATTTGGCCACCCATGTGGATCCTCCATGTAGCTGATCCTAGTGGGAGGCCACCATCTTGCCTCCCACTAGGATCAGCCATGCATCTTCATTAAAAACTTAAGCCAATAAGGAAATTTCATTCATGTAATTACAGTAGATAAGCTTAACTTTTGCATTAATTTATCAAAGTAAAATTCTAACCTTCCTCCAACTGTGAATACTGGTCTGGTATTATCAACAAGATAGCTGCCTTCTTCAGGGGAATTATCATCAAATGAACTTCCAGTGTCTTTTCCTTCAGAAAGGGAAGGTTCAGAAGGAAGGTCAAAATGAAATGCATTAGAACGTTGCAGTATAGCACTTGATGATGCAACAGTCTTTAAATCTGCTGGTGGGATCTCCTTCATTGTTCCAAAGTTGACATTGAAGCCAGACCTTTGGCTGCAAACAAATGGAATGTTTGCCAGAGATCCTAAAATAGATAATTTGAATAATATATGTTATCACTTTTCATTTGAACAATAAATGATATATATTATCATTAGAAAATAAATCCTGTAATTACAAAATGCTTTAAAGAAATATGATAGCAGATTTGACCAGGTCATCAATACTTTTTCAGTATTTGAAAACTACACAGATATAACATTAGAAACCCCCCCCAAAAAAATATCAAATAATTTTTCAGCATTTGAAAACAACACAGGTATAATATTAGGAAATGGATTTTTTTTTATAATTATAACCTTTTGATAATAATGTATGATTTTATTACTGTGGAGTTTAAGCACTATAACTCTTGATAATGATATATGATTATCTGTTTCTATACTTTTTGTTTATATATTTTTGCAGAATATTAATGCAAAATAGAAACATAATTCAATGTAAAAACAGGATAAATGGGATTATAACCTATTATGAATTAGCAATAAATTAAATCTTATTTATTATTTCACAAATATGTATTAAAATGGTATAAAAAGGTGAGTGACCTACCAAAAACTTAGATTGACTAATGTTCAAATCCCAGTGAAGAAGGCTCCATGGTGTTTTGATTCCTCCCCCCCCCCCAATACACAATGTAAATATGAGACAGCGAATTTCTCTTAGAAAGTACTAAGTGAAAACATACCTTTCTAAACACATAGTCCTGGTGTCTTTCTTAATCTTTTAATATAATACAACTTAAAGTGTAAAACTTTAAGAAAACCAAAGAAAAGCACTTTTAGGATCAGATATTTGTCCTTCCCTTTTGAATTTCTCTTTGTAAAAATTTGTCTGTCAGATGATTAATATATGATTCGAAAGTGATATGAAAACATATGATCTGCTTTTTTATCATAAATTATATGCTATAACAAAACTATTTTAAGAATATAAGTGCACTAAAATCGCAGTACTTCTATTCAGTAAGCATCATTTCAGGATTTCTTTCTGGTACTCGTCATATATGCACTGAATTTTCTGTGAACAACTTTTATAACTGATAACATAAGCTCTAAAAGTGTGTTCCAAAATATGTTTTGAAGTTGATTCAGTTGTGATATATTTCCCTTTTCCTACATAGATGACAGTGACTTATTCAATACAACAATACTTACTGAGATTAACGACCACCAGCAACTTATACAAGTCACAATGAACTTTCAACCTCCAGCATTTTCTCTTTTAAATATTTCCTGACATTTAGCTTCTTACTGGTCTATATTAAACTACAAGACTCAGTTTATAGAATAAGAGTATACTGTTTTCAAGGATGTAAAAATATAAAATACATAATGCTGCCTCTTTTATTTCCTAAACTGAAATTATTAATAAACCGAGAGAAGAATTTTTGCAATAAAATCAATGCATATGTGTTATTCAAAAAAAGATTTAAGCGTTTAAAGTCTAATGACTTACTTAGTTTCCTACCATGATGTCAAAATTCACAATACTGCTCCTCTAATTCCTGAACTGAAATTATTAAGGAATTGAGCTAAACAAACTAATGACTGAAGTCGAGACTCATCCCAGCAGCTGAATGGATAAGATTGCTGAACTAATTTCGCTTGGATTCAAATCTTAGCAAACAGACCAGCTACATGGGCATTTTGTGGTTTCTCCTATGTGCCACATGAATATGAGCCATTTTCCCCAAGAAAGTGTCTCATGTAGTGTGCCATTAACCAATAAGTACAAATGCAAAATTCACTGCAACAAAATCAATGTACAGATGACTTTTCTATTTTTTTTTTTTTTTTTAAATTCTTGAT
This sequence comes from Stegodyphus dumicola, assembly GCF_044657685.1. NCBI lineage: Eukaryota > Metazoa > Arthropoda > Arachnida > Araneae > Eresidae > Stegodyphus > Stegodyphus dumicola. The sequence goes on along the minus strand of NC_140780.1, from coordinate 22,640,436 downwards.
GTCTTCTCAAAAGAGTACATCATTCCCCACAAGCATAACAAATATGGTTCATGTAAACATGTGCTTACTAGGTTCCTTACTAGGTATTTGTATGCAAATTTCAACAGACTAGGCAATTTATTGGTTATTCCCAGCATCCCACTTCTCTGTTTATAAGAACTTTTACAAAACAACTTTAACCCAAAATACTGCATATGGATGATGAATAGAATTATGTTCTTATCAAATTCTTAGTTAATTTAATTACTCCCTGCATTAATAACTTTTCATAGCATGGTAAAAAACCACCCTAGTCCACAGAAACCGGAACAATTTTGCAACTTTTGGTTAACTGAAGCAAATTCTTAGTTAATTTACTTCTGGTTACTTGAATAGTAGTATTCACATTAAAACACATTATTTAGGAAGACAAATCAAAGCATTACTTTACTCCACAATTTGCAGGATATAAAATTTCATATTCCTATATTATGAGAAGCAGGAAAGTTTCCAGATCCCACTTTCTCATCAGATGAATAAAATAACTCAAACTGTTGTACAAACTTAAATCCATTAAATTTTTATTTAAAATAAGACATCTCTCAACAAATATCATATAATCTTAAAAATCAGAGTTCTTTGCAAAATGTTTTTAACTTCTGCAGCAGTAATTCAAGTAACATTTTTGGAGCTATCCGGTTTATGAACAGAAGTTCAACAATATATTTCTTAATAGTTTTTGTAACGATGGTGAAAATTTTGCAAAATGCAACAATTCTTTAAGATGCCAATTTGCAGTCTTAAAAACTTTAATGTGATCTTGCAATTGTTATTCAAAAACTAAATATTTAGCTGAAAAACTGGTTTTTTTAAAATTATATAATTCTTAGTTTCAAAAGTGTGCTCCATTTTAGGCAATATCTAAAAGTTATTTTAAAAAGTAAATTGCCTAATTATTTTATTATAAAATATTAGAAACTAATGTCAAAGATAAAATGATTGAAAGTATTCAATGAATACAATGAATCTATTCTAATAACATAAAAATAGAAAAACTAGCAGGGAAGCAAAAATATTTACAATTCAAAGTTAATATTTAAGCAATAAGCCTTCCAATAACATCCATTAAACATCAGCAATACTTAAACACAAAACAATCACAAAGGATAAAAATGAAAATCAGCAATAAAACAGAATAAAAATAAAATTTTCATATTAAACCCAAGCTTTTCACATATATTCTAAGTCTTGTAACTATTATTTTTATGTCAGTACAGATATAACAATCACATTTAATTATGAATACATTGTGCACATACATAATGCAAACAAGCACAATTTTGAAATCGTCGTCAGTTGGTATTTTAGAAGTGGTAAATATATATGCTTACAAATCAAGTTCAAGTGAAAATTTCAGGAACACACTATGAAATATAAAAAAAAAAGAGAACCAAATTACTTATTTTACATAGTAGCCAGAAACTGTCAGGATATAGAATTGATTACAGTATGCTTTGTAGCAATGCTTTGCACATGAAGATAAACAAACCAAGATACAATTTTTATTGCAAATTCAAAGCCACCACTGTAAATGTACTGACCGCAGATGGAATATGTACACTCCAGAACTAGTGCTAAGTATATTACCTGTTTTTAGTGCTGTCTAATCTATTATCGTTCATGAAAGCATTTTAAAATCTTCCCTCAAACTTTTCAATCTAACATGATGCATAATAATTCACCCTTAAATGTATTTAATAAATAACAAGTATTTAAGAAAATGAGATTATTCTTAAAACTGTGAAAGAGCTTCACTTATGTTTCTCAAACTAATTTTCTTAAAATATATTTTTCTATTCTTTTATTATTATTTGGGGAGGAAGAAAAACAGAAATATTATTTTGATATGGAAAAAAATTAATGATCATAAAGCAAAGAACAGATGAAAACAATCACAAGAATAATCTTTTGGGTCACAACATTGTGCTTAACATATACATGATATGTAACACTTAAGGGAAAGCTGCATTTAATCCTCAAAGTATCAGAAACAATACAATATCTAGATTTACATTAACGGACAAAAAGATAATTCTTGTAGATCTGATAACAGCCATGGAAGTCTGAAGTTCATTTTGACATTAATAGAGCAAATTTTTAGCAGAAATTTAAATATCATAAACAGCTTAGCTAAATTTTAATTCACTGCTCAATAAGTTAATACTAATTAAAAAATAAGCAATAAATAGTATATAAACTTGTAAATACTAAATTCAAGCAGAGAAAGTATTTTCACTGAAATTATAATTTTATATATTAATATATTTTCTATTTTACCCTACTTTTCAATGTTAACAAGGTAGGAGTGTAAAATATAAGAAAATATTGTATATATAAGAGAGAAAAAACTTTATAAGGCAGTATGCAAAAGTCATAAAATGATGATCATTCCTTATGAAAGCATTTTATACAGTACAAAGCCCAAAATCTGGACATCTAATACAAAATCTGTAACTCTAGATCACCAAACTTTTCTTTTATTGAATTTTTTATGCTTTTTTCTTTTCTTGAATTTTTTTTATGCTTTATGTTTGTACATTTGATATTTTTCCCAATTAAAACATGTGGAGAGTCCAGATTTTTAATTTCACTTGGGCACTGATGCCAACCAGGCAAGTTCTTTATTATTTTTTACTTTCACTGCAGCTTGAGAAATGACTCATGCAGCAAAGTCTAATTTTTTTAAAAATCTTAGTAACTGGATACACAACAGCATGGTAAACTTTTAAGTTGACATTATACTTGGCGATGGTTGCAGACTTTAAAGCTAAATCAGCTGTGAAATGTTGAGGAAGGCTGAGACAATGAGAAATTTAACAGAAATTTCTTAAATTTTTATGCTTCTCAATGAATTATATATATTTCTAATATGCAAAAAAAAAAAAAAATGATTTTGCAAATGTTACTCATTTACTCATAGCCAAAAAGATTATATTCAGTGCTGACTGATTGAGAATAATTTTTTATTCAGACAAGCCCAGAACTGGTACAGCGGCACTAGGTGGCAGAATTTAAGACAAGCAAAACTTTAGAATTTAGAGAAGCACTGAGCAACAGAATTAAGGGACATCAAAATCTTTGGAATTTAGGGAAGACACTGGGATACAAAATTTAAGGGTGGCAAGTTGCTTAAAATTTAAGAAGGTAGTTGGCAGCAGCATAGGACCTATAGAGAATGCACTGAGCCACAAAATATCTAATGCCAGTTCTGGATAAGCCTTAGGGGCCCACCAGTGGCGGAGCAGCACAGTCAATGAACACTGGTTGTTCGATTTGCAGATTCAATCCTGGTGAACTGGCTGGCTGCATGGGCATTTTGCCTATATGCTTTTCCTTAGAAAGTCCTCCATGACGCATCCCTCTCTTCTCCATCCTCTCCTCCAGATAAGACTTAAGTTTATGTGAGAATTTATTTATTTGGGATTTAGCTAAGCCTTAAGCACGTGTCAAAAGTAGACATAAGTATAACAACTAATATAATTCAACATAAGTGTAATAGCTAATATAATTCAGATTTAACTTCGTTAGCATGCGACAGAAATAAGACAAAATTTAGTGGAACATCATATCTTTGGTAAGCAATCTCATGATGCATTGCCAATAGTGTATAGTGGAAGCTTTAGTGGAAAATATTGCTACTGATAGTGAAGAAACAGACAGAGAGGTTTCTAAGAATGAAAAAGTTCGATTGACAGTTAGATAATGGTAATTCTTGACATGGCAATTACACAACTTGATCAATGGAACTTTGCAACTGAATAAACAATTATGTTTTCCTATAGAATTAAAAAGAAGGTATCAGCATAAAAAAACAAATCAAATTAATCAACTTACATAGAAAGAAATGTTTAATAAAGAAACAAATAAATATTGAGATTTTTTTTTTCATAAATTTTGGTTCATTTACGGTCATAAATGCTTCATTATTCCAAAAGCCACTATTTCAACTTCTAAATTTTATAATTTCTACATGTCCTCTTACTAGATTTAAACTTTTGATTATATCTGAAAAAATCCCAAATACAGATTACCAAAGTCCAGATGGGTCTGGATCGCAGACTTTGTACTGTATATAAAGTTAGAAACATGTTTTATTTATTTCAATAATAATGCAAATATTCATAAAATTTATCAGTAAATCATATCAGTTAGGTATATTATTAAGAAATATATATAATTCATTGAGAAGCATATTTATTATTTTTAAATTGCTCAGTTTAATCAAGCAAATAAAATTTAATTTTGAAGACAAATTAAAGGTCTTAAATCTTACCAAACAGATATGTCCCTAAGAATTAGTTACTACCAGGCCATATGGATGATAAAGGACATGGTAATGCAAATTAACAAGTAGAAGGAAAAATATATAAAGATTGCATTACAGATGTTCGTAACATCAAAACAACAAAACTTTAAACTTCCATAGCCAAAGCAACAGATGAGTTATAACAGATTATTTTTTCAACATAAAATGAAACTTTATGCAATGGGAATATTAAGAAAAAAAAATGTAGTTACAATTTCCATGCATTTTTTTTTTTTTCCAAAACTGCCAAAGAGCAATCTCACCATTGTGGGCTGACGGTTCATTGCCAGCGAAAGAAAGGTACCCAGATTGACAGACAGAAAAATTGCAATCTTGGCATGGTGAGCCTCTGGAAGGACAATTATGGAATGATGGAATGTTACTAAAATGCGTTGAAGGAAGAGGAGCAAGAAAAAGAGTTGCAGAATTGTGAACAAGATGCTGAACTAGGAAAAGGAAGAAATTAGAAAGAACAACAAATGCATAAACGTAATATCAAACAGAAATAAATGTTACATTAATGCTTTAAAATAGAACAAATTACATTTAGTTCTGTCCAGACCAAAGATTCTGTCATACCATTAATCTACATGACTAGCGATAAATATACTGCTCAGCATTTAAATTACTCCACCCAAAAGGTGAGCTACATGCATGCCAATATCACAGCAGGTGAACAAACCTAAAATACGCAAATCATATTAATCTGGAGCTGATGATATTATATATATTTACAAAACAAAAATGCAAGAGGAATGGGTAATGTGCTTTTATAGGCAGAAATTGTGCAGATGTTTAAGATTTGTTGTATATGCTTGGACAAGACCCAAAATGTCAGGTACCTATCATGAGCAAATTTATATTTTGAATGCCCTTCAGACAACCAGAACCTGCCTTTGTAACCCAAATTGCAACATTTAATTTATAATTTACATTGCGGCAGTCCCACTGCACAACAAATAAGTGGCAGTCCTGTCAGTCATTACAGCAAATCTCAGAATGCAACTATTACACTGAGTGATATTGACTGCAAGTAAACACTCATTTGATTTGATGCCAGAATCAGGTGAATCACTATTATAAATCGACAACTGCAGAGTTCAACAACGAATTATGTTTCAATCTTAATTCTGAAAGTTAGATCCATGTTCTGCAAACACTTTGGCAAGAGGACAGATCTGTTTCATTTGCAGCCACCATATTCCCTGTCAGGCAAGTATCAATGGCCTATAAGCATGCATGCAGGTTGATGACAAGAAGACAGCTCTAACTGACAGCTTCTAATTTCAGTTACATTAGTGCAGTTCAAAGTCCATTTTATGTTCCTGAGTGCTCAATAGCACCCAACCTTCACATACACAATGCTGGAGTCTCAAAACAATGCTCTTAATGTGTTCAAGAACAGCTGTGGATTTTAAAATACTAATAAGCTTTTCTGGACTCATGATCCACTGTAATAGCTCTGGATTTATTCACAATCATTAAATAGCAGAAATACACTGGACATTTGCAATCAAACTGTCCAATTAATGAGCAAGTACATCATACATGTCATCCCAATTCCTTAGAAATGTACTACTTATTGCTGCAATGTACTGCTCTGTGTAGTGCCACTGGCAGCAGTGCAAATACTTAACAAAATTAATATCACTGTGGTGCACTCTACCATTTCTGAAGCACTGGTTCCTTAACTGATTATGGCAAAGCACATGAGGACTATCTATCTAAGGAGAGAAGTCATCACAGAAGCTTTACTGAATGGAACTAATTTGCATTATACATAAATATATCCTCAGTCCTTAATGAGTGGGCCAATTTCAGTGCTGAGCAGTGTGTTTCAAATTTATTAATTATAAAAATTATCTTAACTACAATAATATTGATACTATTTAAGTATTACAAATGAGGAGCCAAAAAAAATGAAAATAAAAACATATATGTTTCTCCATACTAGTATGAAAACATAAACTATGAATATTCAAAAAAAAATTGTGAATTATTTGAGTATTTCTTATATTGTGAACAAGCCTTATAATGCAAATATTAATTCAAATGTCTTTCTAAAAACATAAAAAATTAATGTTCTTGTTCCAATGAGAGAAAAACAATGCAAAAGCTCTACTAGAATTTTTTTTTCACAAAACAAATCAGATAGATGGCTCAGGAAACTTAAGATTATATTTCTGTTCTGATATCAAGAATTAGAAGAGAGGGTTATAATAATCTCTGGAAAAATTACTTCTCATATAAATATATAAACGTAGGTCAAAAATGAGTGTCTTTATTAAATAATCTATAAACTGTAAACCCAGTAATACCCCAAAAAATGTAAATTGGAATTTTACTGTATACAGTGGTGGCCAAAATTGTGGACACTTTTGAAAATTTTTATGTTTTTGAACTTTGTATGCTTATAGAAAACGTTACGTTTCACAAAATGCAAACTTGTATATATTTTAAAGAGAATTTATTACTGAATTCAATACAAAACACAAAATTCAATTATTTGCAATACAAAAAAAGTTAAACGATAATAGTTATTGATATACATTAGATAGTGATGATCGCAGTGAGTTATCAGTACTTAGTAGGGTACCCTTTATTTTTGATTACAGCTTCACACCAACGTTTCATTGAGCTGACAAGAGTTTTAGGCCCTTCTTTTGTTATTACATGATGCCAGGAAACAATTATAGTCTCAATTAGTTCCCTTTTATTTGATGGGCGCCTCATTCGGACAAGATTTTTCAAACGGTGCCACAAACTTTCAATAGGATTGAGGTCAGGGCTGTTTCCTGGCCATGACAACAATTTAATGCTCTTTGTACGAAACCACTCTTCCCATATTTTCGCCGTGTGGCAAGGAGTAGAATCTTGCTGAAAAATAAACGAAGCATTGTTGGGAAAGAGATCATCCCATGGAAGGTAGAAGTTTTGGTTCTAGAATAGTGTCAATGTATTTTCTGGCATTCAGTGTCCCATCGATGACATGAAGGCGATCAATACCATCTGCTGACATGCATGACCAAATCATAACACTAACTGGGTTCTTCACAGTTGCTTGAATGCAGTCAGGATGTAGCTCTTCTCCTATTCTACGTTGTTGTGAAATGAACTGAAGTAATAACCGGCACGAGGCGCTGCTGTTTGTGACGTCAGCCTGCGTGCTGAGTGTTTTCGAATGTTTTGCTTGTAGACGAACGAAAGCTGATCTCGGAAGAGTGATACTGTTTTGATGGAAATAAAGAATGACTTATTAAGAATTTTTTGTCTTTATTCATAATGCACCCAGCCTCAGGTAGAGGCAGGCCCGCAACTGAACGAACTGTTTTGAATATATTTGATTTATAGATTTTCTGTGTTCCTTCGTAACATAGTGGTATCCTCGGCGGGACAGGGTGCTTTGAATTAGAATTTTCCGATTGAACTTTTGATATTGAATTTCGATTTTGAATATACTTTGAAGATGGATTTGATCGCTAAAGGCCCAAAGAAAAGGACTTAGAATTGCGTTTTCGCAAACCTCAAGCAAAACCGAAAGTGAATTAACTAAAGAAGTAAGAGATTTAAAAATACTTTCGATTTTGAAGTGTCAACTTTGTGATAAATTCCAGAGACTTGACGTATGCCAGAGTGCTATATCACAGCAGATTTTGCAGACTGAAGATGGAGAAAAATTATTTAGTGATGATTTTCAAGAAGCGGAGAATTATCGAGATAAGTTTCTAGAACAGTGTGCTCAAATAGATGCGGAAATACAAGCCTCCTCTCCTCCAAGTAACTCCGAATTTAGGAAATTTAAATTGCCTAAAATTGAGCTTAAAAAAATTCAGTGGTGAAGCTAAAGATTACCTGACTTTTTTTAGTCAGTTCCAGAAAATCCACGACGACAGAAGTATCGCGGATGAAGATAAAATGCAGTATCTGTTGCAGGCTATGGAACCCAAATCGAAAGCAGAACGCCTAGTCCTTAGCTTCCCGGCAATGGCAGCTAATTATCCTAAAGCCATCGAACAACCAAGAGAGCGCTTTGGATGCGAAGATTTACTTGTGCAAATCTATATGAGAGACTTGTTAAGCCTAGTAATGAAGAACGCTGTAACCGGAAGAGCAAAAACGGATCTACCCTCCCTGTATGATGAACTAGAAGGAAAACTGCGAGCACTGGAAAGTTTGGGGAGAACTCAAGAAAAATATGGGGATTTTTTTACCCCCTTAGTGCAAAGTTGCTTACCAGAAGAAGTATTGATGGCATGGGAAAGAAGCAGAAATCACGAGTCCATTGAAACTAAAGGGAATCGATCTTTGAAATATTTAATGAATTTCTTAAAACAGGAAGTTAAGGGGGAAGAGATGGTTCTCCTCGCAAGAACTGGTTTCGCTTCCCAACAGAACCATCGGAAGAAAGATTTTAACCACAAACAGGTAAAGCAAAATGATCCCGTAACAGCATCAGCTCTAGTAAGTCTTGAGAATTCAGATAAGAGTGTTCTGAACTGTAATTTTTGTGAAAAGAAATATTTTAGTGAAAAATGTTACTCTGCAAAAAAAAAAATGACTTTAGCTGAAAAACAACAATTATTGTTGAAAAAAGGTGCTTGTTTTTCTTGTCTGAAAAGAGCGAATCACGTTAGTAAATTTTGTCCTTTCAAAGGTAAGTTAAGTTGTTCTATTTGCAAAAGTTGTAATCATTTTGATGTAATGTGTAATCAAAAGCTAAAAAATAATGCATCTATTAGAAAACTGTCCACGTCAATATAGTGAAGTTGCTCAAAAATTGAAATCGTCATTTTATGTGGATAATTGTTTATCTAGTGTTTTTAGTATTGATGAACAGTTTACGTTTATTGAACATTCCAAATTAATCATGTCAAATGGATGTTTTAACTTGCGCGGTTTTGAAAGCAATGTGGCTGGTACAAATGTTGACAAACATTCAGGGGATACTTCCGTTTTGGGGGTAATTTGGAATATGGATAATGATACGCTGAGGTGCAGCACAGACGCAGATACATTGACCTGTGATACGAAAATCACAAAGAGGACAATTTTGGCAATTGTGCAGACAATTTTTGATCCTACTGGTTTATTAACGCCAACTACATTGCTTCCAAAACTGTTGTTGCAAAAATTGTGGAAAGTGAAAATTGCATGGGATGACAAATTGTCTCCGAATGATGTAAATATATTTTTGAACTGGTTTAAAGAACTTAATGTTTTGAAAGATGTTACTTTGCCTCGATACTTGTTTATCAATGACACATCTGAACTACATGTATTTGTGGATGCTTGCAAGGGGGCGTATGCAGCGTGCATCTTTGTTCGATCAATATTTAATTCTGAAGTAAAAATAAATCTCGTATGGGCGAAGTCTAGAGTATCGCCTTTGAAATCTTTAAGCATTCCTCGCTTAGAATTAATGGCCTGTTGTATAGGTTCTAGACTTGCAAATTCTATTATCAAAGCTCTCAGTTTGCCCGATTTAAAAGTTACCTTCTGGTCTGATTCAACCACTGCCCTTTGGTGGATAACAGAGCAAGGAAATTGGTCCCTTTTCGTCAAAAATAGGGTTAAAGAGATTCGAGAGTTGATGCGAGATCATTCATGGAGACATGTCCCAGGGAAACTAAATATTGCCGACTTGTTATCGCGCGGATGTTTTGCGAAACAAATGCTTCGGTCTAGATGGTGGGAAGGCCCCTTGTGGTTGCGAGAAGGCCCTGAAAACTGGCCCACTGGTGAGATTATTTGTTTGCATGAAGAAATAGAATTGGAGAGGAAAAAGATAAAAATAGTGAATATTGATCTATCAAAAGACGCACCCCCTTGGCATCGAATCGATGTATCCAATTATGACAAAATGATTAGAATATTTGCATGGATATTTAGATTTGTAAATAATTGTAAAGGTGGTTCTGAAAAGAATGGAAACATTGAACTTTCACATTATGAAATTGAAAATTCTGAGAAAAACTTAATTCGTTTGGTTCAAAATTATTATCTGACTGATAAGAAATATTATAATTTTATTGAAACGCTCACTGATGATGATGGTATTCTAAGAGGTAAAACGAGAATACTAAATAGAGATGACCATGAATCCTTTCTGTATCCAATACTGTTACCAGAAAAATGTGATTTCACTAAGTTATTAATCAGAAATGTGCATAATAAGAACTGTCATGCTGGTCTTCAGATGATGCAATCCATATTACGAGAAAGATTTTGGATAGTCAGAGCTAGAAAGGCCATTAAAAATGTCCTCTTTAACTGTATCATTTGTAAAAGATTTAAAACTAAGGCTATGTCAAGCGAACCGACACCTCTGCCACCAGACCGAGTTACGGATTGTGCGCCATTTGAAATCATAGGGATTGATTTGGCCGGACCGCTGTTTTTAAAAAATGGAGGAAAGGTGTGGATCGTGCTGTTCACCTGTGCTGTGTACCGTGCCATTCACCTTGAACTCGTAAATTCTCTTTCTACTGATGCGTTTCTCCTGGCGCTTCGACGATTTGTTGCTAGGCGCGGACGCCCTAGAATAATCTATAGTGATAACGGGACAAATTTTCAGGGTGCATCTAATGATTTATCAAAACTAAATTGGACTAAAGTAGTAAAGGAAACGGGAACTGAAAGGATAATCTGGAAATTTATTCCACCTACTGCAGCTTGGTGAGGCGGCTGGTGGGAGAGGTTGGTTCGTACAGTAAAAGAATTGCTGAAACGTACTTTAGGTAAATCAGTGTTATCATATGAAGAACTTTATACTATTATTTGTGATTGTGAAACTATAATTAATTCTAGACCCTTAACTTATGTTTCTGAAGATCTGCAAGAATTAGTACCTCTGACACCCGCCATGTTTCTTATCGAGAACAGAAATTCCAATGTTGAAGATCTTGATGAATTAAATTCGTCAAGTCTTAATAAGAGATCAAAGTATAGAACTAAATTGTTAAATGATCTGAGACAACGATTTAGAAAAGAATACCTTAATCAACTGGTTCAAAAGAATAATGAAAAACGATCTCGGGAACCTGTAGTAGGAGAAATAGTACTGATGGGGGATGATAACAGAAAACGTTTATTTTGGCCTTTAGCCCGAATTACAGAATTGATCCCTGGACGTAATGGAAAGATTCGTACGGTTAAACTTAAGACCCGGCATGGAATAGTTATACGACCAATACAACGCATCTTTCCTCTGGAGATACAGTCCAATGATAGAAACATAATTCCTGATAAGAAACTGGCTGCAGAGGAATCTAATTCTAGTGCTGGGTGTACGTTAAAAAAGGGAATTGCACCTGATAAAATGGTGATGCAACAATATTCCTCCTCTGGACGACTTGTAAAAGCTCCAAAAAGACTTGATCTTTTAAATAATGTTTGTTATGAGTTTGAGACTCAACCTGAGTCTCAAGGGGGGGGAGGATGTTGTGAAATGAACTGAAGTAATAACCGGCGAGAGGCGCTGCCGTTTGTGACGTCAGCCTGCATGCTGAGTGTTTTCGAATGTTTTGCTTGTAGACGAACGAAAGCTGATCTCGGAAGAGAGATACTGTTTTGATGGAAATAAAGAACGACTTATTAAGAATTTTTTGTCTTTATTCATAATGCACCCAGCCTCGGGTAGAGGCAGGCCCGCAACTGAACGAACTGTTTTGAATATATTTGATTTATAGATTTTCTGTGTTCCTTCGTAACAACGTCTTACATATTTTTGCCCATCACTACCGAATAATCATAAATCTTCGTTTCATCACTCCATATAACTTGTGACCACTGATCATCTGTCCAATTAATGTGTTCCTTTGCCCACTGTAGTCTTTTGTTTCATTGCTGAAAATTAAGATAAGGCTTTTTTCGTGGAATTCTACCTCTCAGTGAAACATCTGTTAATCTTCTCCTGATTTTTCTTGAACTGACAGAAACACCAGCATCATTCAGATCAATTCTGATGGCCGCTGATGACGTTTTTCTATCTTGAAGACATAGTCTTTTTATTCTTCTGTCATCAATAGATGTGGTGCACCTTTTTCGGCCTTTTCCTTCTTTGTTTTTTATTGAATTTGTCTCCTGATATCATAAACAAAACTTTCGGACTCCAGATGTAGTCACTGAACAACCCACCTGTCTTGCAATTTCAACATAGGAAAGACCACTTTCTCGTAACACAATAATATTACATCTCTTTCTAGGTGTCCAGTCTACTCTTTTATTTGATGTCATTGCTTCTTGACTAAATATTAAACATTTTTACAAAAATTCCTACTTGTAATTACAGTGTATAAGAAACAGGTCCTCCTTCTACAAAACAAAGCAAAATAATGAATTGTTTCGAGTGTAAACATGATGTCAGCTTCTACTGGCAGTTACTAACATTTGATTGGTTTTCAGAACAAGAACAGTGATTGGCCAGGAAAGCTAGACATTACAAACTACTTCATAACTGTGTTTTTTATTTATATTAAAGTACATATAACTTTTTTGTATTGCAAATAATTGAATTTTGTGTTTTGTATCGAATTCAGTAATAAATTCTCTTTAAAATGATATATACAAGTTTGCATTTTGCGAAACGTAACATTTTCTATAAGCATACAAAGTTCAAAAACATAAAAATTTCCAAAAGTGTCCACAATTTTGGCCACCACTATATGTTTTCGTTACACACATAAATTGTACATCATATATAAATAAAGAGAGATAAAGCACTTTAAAAACTAGACATTTTCTCCTTTCCCTTAATCAACTAAAAGTAATAAAATAACTGTTTTGGTTAACCCATTAACTGCATTAAAGTTGTGTTTGTGCAATACATCATCTGCATAAAAACAGCTGTATTTTTAGAATCAGATTATGTAACCTGTATTTTTAGAATCACTAACTTGCTTTGATAGATGATAATGAAGAATCTTGTGCTTTTACTTATAATCAAATAAATGGAATGTCTTGGAGAAGATAATGATAATTTTATTGTAAGAGACCAAAAATTTATTAAAATAAGAAGGTCAGCTTGAAAGTCATGCAAATAAAAGTGGCAGATTTAATGAAGAAGAATGTAAATGATGAAATAATCTAATGGGGTTGGTGACTTAAATAGAAAAAAAATAATCCTGAATATGTTATTGGCCCAGCACATGCAAAACTTAATTACACAGAAAAATTAATTGGTGAGATAGCAATTAAATTTATACTGATTATTATATTTTTCACTTATATGCCAATTCCAAAAGGTAAACTAGTCTAGTTGATAAGCAAATACTTATGAAAATACAGACATTTTTTTTTATTAACACAACTATAAATTTCTTCAAATGTGCTTTATAGGTTATCCACATTTTATCTAAAAAAATCTTTATGCTTTATGCTGAGATACAGCAGTTCCAATACAAAACAGCGATGGATGGATGGATGAAAGTTTAGAAGATAGTATGCAAATTAAAATAACATATCATACCTCACTAGGAAGCATAAAATGGCAGTCAGGAAACATTTATCAGACAGTGTATGATTTGAATCTTCAAGTCTAAATATGAGTAGTTATTGCAATGATGGTTCTCATGAATGGGAAAAAATGTTTGTTGGGCAACAGAAAGAATATGGTACATCCATTAAGTTTTCTAGTCTTTGTCATTCTACTACAGGTACTATAGTCTGTTGCTTTAAAATGAGCACATCGAAAATGTAGAGTAATTTAGAAAATTACAGGATTCAACCTTTTTTTCACAGCAGTTACTGCCATTGTTATATATCATGGTTTGGGAAGCAGAAATGATGAAGTACCTATTCTAAAGTAACAGAGTATAACATCAATGTTTAACCAGCTTACAGATGAAAAAGGCAGTATTACGAGTGAATCCTCTTCAGGTATGCTGATATTAGATAAATGTACTTATACAGCAAATTGATAAACTGGCCTATCTGATGCCCATTCACAACATAGCATAAGACTTTACATTTCATTGTGTATGGCCAATTTTGCATAAAATGCAATCCCATCCATACAATACAAAACTATTGTAAGCATTACTGTCAGCAGATGATAAGAAACAGCAATATGAGAGACTGGCACAACTTCCCAGGTACATAGTGGATGTATAGTTAGTACATTTTGGACATACGGCTCCACCCACCCCTCAGAACTAGGCGTGGAGGTTCAACCACCACTCTGGCCACTCAGAGAGGGTGTCGCACCACCTGGGGGTACCAGGCAGCACTGGTCGTTAATTTGCTACCTACCAGTCGCTCGTGCTGCCCCTTGCAGTGGGACATTACTCAGAGAACCAGGAGGCACTACCCCCTGGCTACTAGAGCTGTACTGCTCAGGACGTGCCAGACCCCGAGGCTGGCCAATAAGTGATCTTTCCAAGGGCCTTTAGAACCACCAAGTTCATAAATTTTATCCCCATGGCCGAGACTGCCTAGGTACAGATCCTATTCAACTCAGAGCAATCAAGGGGCCGCTGAGACTACTTGGTCCCCACTTTGAAATCTATACTGTGCAGACGTGAGGTACAGATCCTAGACAGTAGCTTCGCAGAGTTCTCTACGTCGACCCATTGGGGGGGGGGTAATGGAGGTATAGTTTCTTGCCTAACATTATGTTAATGGATGAGGAGAAATTTGACCACAGAGGGGTGTTAAATGACTTTTCATCTTGCACTTTTGAACATGTAAAATCATGACACCAGGAAATTCATTATCAGGTGAGGAGTATCTCAGTGTCTGGTGACGATACGGAACACACCTCACAGGACCTCTGTTCTATGACATAACATTAAACTGGTGATGATACTTAAAGAGCTATTGTGAAGCATACCTGATTTCCAAGATGACTTGCCATTACTCTACCTACCTTCCATAAGGTTCCAGTATGACAGCATCCCACCACATCAGCTGACATAAATTTGAAGTTTTTTGTTGAAAATTCCTAGCACAGAATCATTTATAATGAAGAGAGTTGCTACTAAATTCACCTGACCTACTTTCAGTGGACTTTTTTTTGTGGGGTTATGTGAAAAACCATGTGCACAACTAGCCATCCCACAATGATATGACCTACAAGTTCATATTACCTAAACATGAAGCATTGTATCATATAAAATATTGCAGAACATCCAACAAGTTCTACCTTCAATACACATATATATTGCCCACAGTAATGAGCCCACCGAGCATGCTTAACTATTGTTACTGACATTCCATAATTCCAGAATATTATTTTATGATTTTCTTCTTTGTGATATCTTATTCTTGCATGAATTTTTTACTATAATAAACTGTATCTGCCTGACACAAGTTTTATTAGTAAATCTGCATCTGCCTTATTAATGTCACATATGCAATTAGTATCATATTTACATTGATGATTGTATATCAAATTAACTGCATTTCACGGTTTCTATTCAAGCCACTGCTACATATACGGCATCATTTCATATTATGGGATGTTTTACATGTTTGCAAAATTGAACTTTGCTGCTATCCCTTATACATTTTGCAAAATGATAAGAAACTTCCAAAATTTGGCCCTAGAGCAATTGCAGTTGGTCTCGTACAATACAGCTTAATTACTTTACTGTTATACAACTTCCTCTACCTTTTAGCTTTTTGCATTCAAATGTTATTTTATTGTTTAAGATAATTTTAGTTTATATATTGAACAATTTTCGATTTTTTAGTACAACTTGTAACTTACCACAATAGTATTTCTGATTAGTATACAAGAGAGTTAGAGATGAAAATGACGGGGCATACAGAAACTTCAAAGGCTATGTCTTTTTAGATTTCCAGTATGCAAAGTCTTAGGAATTTGACCACAGAGGGGTGTTAAATGACTTTTCATCTTGCACTTTTGGACATGTAAAATCATGACACCAGGAAATTCATTATCAGGTGAGGAGTATCTCAGTGTCTGGTGTCGATACGGAACACACCTCCGTATCCTTAGGCAGTAAGATACAAATAAAGTGGTATATAAACAAACACATGATATGGAAATCAGTAGAAAAAAATCAGAATTTATATGTTGAAAGTTCAAAACACAAAGAACAAAATACTAAAATTATTATGTGATCTTCAGCTTGTCAATATCACTTAAATAGAGAACTTTCAATTAGAGCAGGATAAAGAAAGAAGTATTCATCATCCATGAAGCTGGAATTATAGTAGAGGTAATCCTCAAGACTATCAAAAATTCAAATCTTGTTCGTGTGGACAGCCAAGCAGTCATTTCCAGTGGTTAGTCAGAACTTTATTAGTTAATTGTCTCAAGAGCAATGATAAATTGTCAAAATCCTTGCTCTAGACTTTCTTTATAAAATGATTTTAGAAATTACAAATAAAGAAACTTTATACCCTGTTATCTATGATTTTATAAAAGCCATGTCTCTGATTCAAATCGTTCTTTTGTGCATTTTTGATATCTTTCAAAATCGTATTATATTTTGTAAAATAATATTTCCTTCTTTTTGAAACACTTTAATTGATTTTCTCTAAAAAAGGGCTTTCCTGTTGCTAAGCCTTTTATTTTTGAATAAGAGATTGAGAGGGGAAACGTAAAATTTAAAAAATAGATATGATAAAATGCTAACTTTAATGTCCCTCTCAACTTTTCTTTTTATTTTATTTCCTCTTTCAATCCTAAAAAGAGTAAATGCTAAGTACATACCTTTAATGTACTTTGTTTCAAAATTACTTGTCACATGATTCTTAAATGCTAATAAGACAAGCACTTACATAATAGCTCAATCATTCATAACATTAAAATTTACACATTGAAACCTAAAATTAGTCAATAAAAGAAAAGATGAACTACAGGATGTCCACAAGTCTCTGAATAACTTTATAACATCTTGTTGTTTGTGAATGGAACAACTTATAACTTTGGTGCTGGTCACATTTTTGCTAGCAAGGTTCGAAGTTTTTGTGACAAGTGCGATGATACGCCATCCTACCGATAAATGGTCTATGGTTGATGGTCCTCCGACAGTAAACAAACATAATTAATCAATGTATCGAAACAAAATTCTGGCTGCTGGTTTCTTCATGGAAGAAGATTAGTTCTAAAATATTCTCATTCACCATTCCATACTAAACATTCACTTTTGAGCTGTCCTGCTTCAACTCCCTTGTAACATGAGGATTTTTGGATCCCGAAATCCTCACATCAGGAGCATACTAGCTTTAAAAAATTGTTAGGAAAAACTTTGATATTTGTGTAATAACACCACACAAATTTATAGCCACTACCTTTCTTTCACATTGTCCCCACAATTAAGGGTGAAGTTGTTCAGTGCTATGAATACCTTATATAATTTTACCTAACTTTTATTTGAAAACCATTCATTCTTTACTCATTTGCTATTTTGTTAATAGGTACATACTTAATAGAACATACTGAGATGGGTGGGTGGACCACCCTGGGCCTTTGATCAAGGGCAGCCTCTGCAGACTCTAAAGTATATACAGTCAAAAGTCGTTAATTCGGACACCCATAATCTGGAATGATCTATAATCCGGACCTCGAAGCTACAAACCTTTTGCGCATGCGCATAAGACCTTTACGGAGGCGAATACGCGTGTGCATGTGCGCAAAATACGTTTACGAATGCGCGTTTAATGTATAACGGACGGTATCAGCTAAGCTAAAATTATCTAATTCAGTTAATGTTGCAGATTGCATTGTTCCTTAATCTTCGAATTGGATTCAGCTTATTATTTTTTTGCAGACTGTTAGAGCAATTTTATAAAAGTAAGCTTGAACTTTCGATTATGTCAAATAGAATTTCTGATATATATTTACTAATATGTAAAGGATCTACAAAGCGAAAGTATGTTTCAAAGTCCATTAAACAAAAAGTGGAATTGCTAAAATTGATAAAGGCATATCCTTTGTTTATCTAAACTTTAACGTTTGTTTATCTTTAACACCGCGGCACACAATGAATTGGAAGTTGATCTGTCAGCACTATCCTTATCTTCAGGGCAGATGTTTTTATTTTATTTGGCTTATAATTCCTTACTAAATGTAGTATTTCATCTCGATGTATTCCGTCTTTGATATGATTTAAATCAAATTCCTCGTCGTTATAATTCGCTTCCGATAGCGAAGAAAGTAACAGAGGTTATTGAAAACGAAAAAATTTCGATTGACAAATTAGTCCGTATTCTCGACACAGCAATTATAGGACTTGAACAACGGAACTTTGTAACTGAACAAGAAATTATGTCTGTTTATAGAATTAAAGAGATTGTATTATCACATAAAAAACGAAGCAACTTAAACAACTTACATTGAAAGAAATGTTTAATAAAGTAAACAACTAAATAATAAGTTTTTTTTTTTTTTTTTTTTTTGTAAATTTTGATACCCTTTAGATCATAATTGTTCTTTATTTCATAAATTATGGTTTCATATTTTTAATTTTATAATTTCTGCATGCCATCTTACCAGATTTAAATTGATGATCCATAATCCGAAAAAATCCATAATCCGGAATTGCCAAAGTCAGGACGAGTCCGGATTAACGACTTTTGACTGTATACTTATATGTAACAATATTAAAATGATTGAAGCCAAAAATAGGTCTGCATTAAAAATGAAAACGTTTATAGTGGAAATAGATTTCTAAGAATCAGTCCCTAACTTACATTTGGCACTAAAGACTTTTTTGACAGTGTGTGTTTCAATTCCTTTTTGCAAAAGAAGCTTTTCAAAGCTGAAATTGATTAAAAGCTATCTTTGATCAACAATGAGGGAAGTAAGACTTAATGGCTTGGCAATCCTTTTCATTTAAAATGCAATAGCTTTAAAAGCATCACTTTTTATGAAGCTATAAAATAATTTTCAGAATTCAAAGCTTGCAAAAAATAGTTTTAGATTTTTTTATTGCCAGAAAAGTTAAAAACACTTTTTTCAAATTATCAAAAATGGCAGATCAATAAGCTTCTTTAAATACATGTTTTGTCTGCTATATGTATGTCTACTTTTCCTTTGGTCTTAAGATCCCAAATCATTTTAACTGTTTCCTTTAAAATAAATAAATGTTAATCATATATTTGTGTTGACATTCTCATTCCAATAAGGCAGTGCCAAGAAAATTTCTACCCCTGGCCTCAATACCAGTAGATCTGCCCGCTTATCTTTCTGTAATCAATATATTGTAATAAAAATGTTAATCTCATTAAGAATTTACCCGCAAAAGTAATTTTATTACATACACACACATATACACAAACAGGGTGCCCAGCATAAAATCTGCAAGGATATGTTTCCAAATCTTGAGTGTACCAAAGGCGACTAGCTACCTGTAGCATTCAAGGAAAATGGGAATGAGAAATTATTATGCCATATCTGAGGCAATGAAACTATAGTTTAAAAATTACAAACTTTGAGCTATATTTTATTTAAATATCATTTAACCCTTTCTGGCATGCTACCTTTTAAAGTTGGCATTTTGATAAAAAAATTTAAAAAAAAAAAAAAAAGGTAAGCAGTCTCATTTTGATAAAAAAAAAAAAAAAAAAAAAGGTAGGCAGTCTAATTAGGCCTAGAGGAGTACACAAGTAAAATTTTGTGAATGCGCGTTTAATGTATAATGGACGGAATTAAACTTATCATTTAATTCTGTGGTTGGGCAGACTGATTGAATAGAGCTTCGAAAAGAGTGCTGAAACGAGCATTGTTGTCAATGAACTGACCGATGAGATGCGGAGAAACAAAGGATACAGACTCTGATTATTGGTGAGCCGGTCTGGGCACACCTAGGGTTTGCCGTTTGATTTTAGGCAAGATTTCAAGGTAAAAATTTTAAACTAATATAGAATAAGGAGATTAGCATACAGCCAAAAAAATAACATAGAAATTTCTTTTCAAACAATTCCTTTTATACTCTAAAAAAAACCTGGAAGATTTCTTTGAAAAATGAGGGTCTTAAAAAATTAAACATGGCTAAAATATATGGACTGGTTTGTGTTGAGCTGCCATCTACTATAAATAAAGAAGATTCAGAGTAACCTATAAATCCTTTTTCATTCAATTTTTCCGTGTGTACAGTAGGAAATTTTTAGGTGTGTCTAGACCAGACACACTGTGCCGCAAAGGGTTAAGTTTCACTTATAACATCATAGAACATCATTATTATCACTTATAACATCATAAATGACATCATAGAAGTAACATTCTTTGATATGCAGAAAATTTGGCTAGTTTACAGATTCGGCATAACTGTTTTTAAAAATACTTTTAGTTTGGCAAAGCTGCTATTAAAATTAAAATGTAATATTTATTTAGACAATGCACTCACATCCGTGCAACTGACTCAGCATCAATGGTTTCACCTATCAATGGTTCAGAACAGATGGGTAAAAATTGCCTTAAGTTGTCAGTTTTAATGTATAACACCTAAAAAAAGACCAATACTGTTTTTTCATGCATCTACATATTTTGAATATAACTAAACATAGGGAAAGGAAATGCTAATAAAGTATTCTCAGCCTGCAGAAAACTCTCAAATTCTGAATTCACACGTCATCTTTATGATCATAATTATTCTCTTAGGGAATTTTGACTGTTAGTAGTCATAGAGCACTTTCATTTCTGTATCCATTTTAATTTATAAATTTGTTTCCACTTTTCTTCTTTGGACACATTCTATTTTCATTCATAGCATGCTATCACAGCTTGCCTTATTACTGTTACTCTTGTGTTTATTTAGCAAGTAAGGGGAACAAAACATGATGATACATTAGAATTATTAAAATGCTAGGAAAATGACTATTCATAGTTATGTAATCCTCTAAAATGGGTTGTGTGTGTGTGTGTGTGTGTGATTATGGCAAAGCCTCAAGGGCTATCTGCCTAAGGGGAGGGATGCCTTCGTGGAGGACTTTCTAAGGGAAACTGGCTCGTATACACGTTACACATGGGGAAAACCACGAAAACACCCATGCAGCCAGCCCGTTCGCGGGATTCGAACCTCGGACCGAACTACCAGTGTTCAGCGACTTTACCGCTCGGCCGCTGGTGGGCTGAAATGGGTTGTTATGCTGCCTTCTATGCACAAGTATGATGCAATGCAGTACAAGAATTAAATTCCTTTGTTTATCTCTTTTTTGAGGATTACATTAAAAGATCAAAAACTCCTACTTTCATAAATATGAGAGAATGGTTACTTCACTGTAAAATATAACTTATTTTACTTATTTTAGCAATACATTATATAATGTACAGTAAAGTATATTTCATTACTCACTTTTTTAATGTTGGAAATATTTTGCAATTTTTTTTTTCAATTTATCTACAGTTATGTATCTTATATACCTGAAATACTGCTTTGTACACCTTTTGTATTATGTATCATTTCATGTAACCAAAATCACTCTTGGAATGTATTACCTGCAGATATGGGATCACTATTGTATATCATGGCTTAGTTAGTATAGCTAACTATCTGCTGCTTAGGCAGGAACCAGCTGTTAAATTACTTAACTGCCACAGGCACAAATATATGCCTTGCTCAGCCGATGTATTAACTGCCCTGGGCATACATATGCCTTCCGAAATATCGTCATTTGCTCTGTGCTGCTACCAGTATAATTATTCGCAAAGCTTTGGAATGTAACACCACAACGACCTTGACAGAGTATGCAAAGGAGGATACTATTTCAGAGAAGAAAGAGGGGAATTGGAGAGGGGGATGGTTCAGAAGCCGTGAAAGTTATGACTGCATAGTTATTGCTCGTGTTTCTGTTTGAGTAAAATATATTTTTTTTTATTCTGTGTCTTCCGTTTTTACTTATTGTTTGTAGTAGGTGGTGGTGAAAGTAATTGACTGTGTGGTTATTGCTTGTGTTTCTGTTTGGGTAAAATATTTTTTTTTTAATTCTGTATCTTCCCTTTTTTTTTACTGTTTGCAGTAGGTGCTTTTCTTACAAATATGTCTGACAGTGATGACAATGAAATACCTGATTACCTTCTGTCATCTTCAGGATCAGACACCCCATATGATATTATGTCAAATGAAGAGAATTGCAAAATCGTGAACGCAAAACGAAGAACAAAACCGTGACATCCAACCAATTCAGAGGAAATATATGTTTTTTAAGTATACTGATTTTAAAAGACATAACACTGAAACCTGATATTACACTTTACTGGTCTAAAAATAAATTGATCGAAAACCCATTTTTGGGGACCTTTTTTATTATACAAACATTATTTTTGTCATACTTACATTTTTTTATTACACTTTTATTCTAAACGTTAAATTTTGTATTTTCATTTTTTTAATCTTTATTTTGTGAAAATAAACAGTTTTTAGACATTAAAACTTGCAATTATTTTACTCCTAATATATCGCATAACTACGTGCGCCTGTGTAAAAAACGGTGGCACTGGGGAGTTAATCTTGTACGTTTTCAATGGCAGTTAAGAGGCTAATAATACAGCAAAGTGGAGCTTTGGCAGTGCTCAATTATTAGACTTCAAATTATACAATGCTACAAAATTATTTGTACACATTATTGAATGTACCAAGAATTGAAAAATATTACATATATTGATTCTGTAAATAATTTTGACGTGTAAAACTTATTCTGAAATAAATTTATTCCTAAGTTAATCATAATTAATCAGATTTTGCTTTAAATTCACCAATACTGCCATTGCATGAAGTTTTTCCAAATTAAATTCAAAATGTTCAAATGCTTCAACATTCTACTTAAGTTTTCCAATTCACAAATTTACAAATGCAAAGTCTGAACAAAAGACTAACCCCAAAAATGGCAAAATGATGTAAAACAACTAACCAAGCTTTTCCAAATATTGCCAAATATAATGCTAATAATGCTATTTTACTGTGGCACCATATTATTGAGTGTCGCTCCACTGGATTTTGAAAATATGCTGAGAAATTGGATCTGGACAATGTGTCAAGTTTCAATCTGACTCTACTTTTGCAAACACATTTTTATTGGAAAATTATCAGTTTTGTATCATACCTTAAATATTTTAATGCATAATAAAGTTCATTTTCCTTCCACCAAAGAAGGCATTAATTTTTGTTAATGCTTTTCTAAAAGAGCTACTGGTATGACTGGAGAATAACATTGTGCAGAGCTTATATATTTATCAGACATTTTGTACCTGCATGAATTGTTAGAATGCATGTTTACATTCACACACTGCTGTCAAATGATCAAGTTCAATAAATATAAATTTAAATATACTTAAGAATCAGCTTCAATTAGCTTACAGCAACAAATGAGTTAAGAACTTTAATTTCATACACATAATCAATACATTTAATTATTGTTACCATACAGTTCCATGCATAAGCCAAGGAATTTGGGGGACATTTCCTAATGCTAAATTATGAGGGGTCAGCTTGCATATGGATCCACTAATCTTACAGAAATCATAGGTACTTTTCCATTAACTAGGAGCAAGAGATCCTTGCCCTTTACTTATTGCTTTAGTTTATATTTCTTGTTATGAAAAAATTGCAAATGAAACGAGATATTTGTTTTCTGAAAATGAATTGTTTTATTTTCGAAATTGTTTATAAGGCTGGTTTGGTCCATCATTGCCAACACGAATATTCTGATATTAGCGAAATTTGCACCCCACTTCTTCCATTCTCAAACTTGCTTTTCATTAACAGAAAAATGCTGAGCAACCATACTGTTGTTAGAATTTTCATTAAATGTGATCACTTGTAGTTTGAAATTTTCCATATAAGAATTTCTCTTCCCTCTCAGCTCACAGAGGGGGGGGGAATGCAGCAAAAATAAAACTAGCACAGACATCACATGCAAGACAACAAATGAATGGAAAAAATGTGTTAGCTAGAGACATGATTACAAGAGTTAAAACTATTGTCTTTGGTGTCTGGCATTTTCTACTTCACAGTGATTTCATTGGAAAATAATCTACACGTTTTACCTACTTGGCAGCATTTTTGCCCTAACAGCGACACGTTTGAACATTACACAATTTTTTTTTTTCATTTTTTATATTGGCTTATATTTGAATTTTGGATAAATTTTTGAAAGAAAAATGTACTCTTAGCTTATACAGAGATTTCCTTATATTCATAAATACAGTAGTTAATTTGTTTCGACTAAGAAAATTCATTTTTTACAGCTACTTTTCTGTTTAACCATTGTTTGCATGAATTCATTACTCACTCAATCAGAAAAAAAGAAAACTGATCTACCATTCTGGATTATCATATTAAATTTAATTTACACTATATTTTGAGTTATCAAATACATAAATAGTTGCTTAACATGAGTAGAAAGCAGGAACTAAAATATGCAGAAACAAAGAATTCAGTTGTAGATACTTTACTATTAAAAATCTTATATATATTCATACAATTTTAAATGCATAAATCTGTGATATTAAAAATAAGTTACTCACTAGCAGATATTCCTGAATCCAAGAGTGGTACAGATTCTTCATCTGTTAATGTCCCTTCACTACTTCTTCTAGTCATTCTTGGAGTTACTATAAAAAATTAAAATCACAATTTCAAAATCAAAAGACAAAAGAATTACCTTTGTTAGATTCTATTATAAAATTATTTTGGAGTACAATCTTCAGATCATTTTCTGTGAATCAGTTTACTTGATTTTATCTTCAGATCTATTATCCACAATTAAGTTAATTAATTTAATTAGAAAGTAAGTGAAAGTAAGTAATGCAGAATTCTTGGATGTCAAAAACTAATTTACATTTGTTTCCCACATCATTAATATATTGTTCCATATTTCAAAACATAGTCCATAATTTAGAATATTTAATTTTTTATGAATTCTTAAAATGTTATAGACTAAAGTCACATTTTTATAATGACTACATGACTCAAGTTTGTTCTTACATAGAAATAATTGTTTGGAGTAGATTAATTATTTACTATAAATCACACGATGGCTCTCTGGTTAAGACAAGGAAGCATTTATGCAAAACTAGAGAGTTTTGCACAAACACAAGAATAACCTTGACATCTATATTACACATGAGGAGGAGGGGGGAATCCCAAGAAGTCATTTAACTGAACTTTTGAAAACTAAATCAAAATGTTTGTTATGAATATTTTGCATTTGATGAAGTATGTGTTTAAGTACAATCTTGAATGTAGTACAGAATAGTCTGTCAAAACTGAAGTTAGAGTTAAAAGGAAAAAGTGTCAATTTTACAAATAAGAAGCTGTCAGTGGACCCTCAACAGAGGTGAATAAATTCAATATAAACTTTTCCAATCATATTCTGGACATTACCCTTAATTCTCTGAATTAAGGATTCACATATCTGAAAATAAGTGTTCAGTTTTTGTGCGACATTATAAAACTAAAAAATATAGCTATAAAATTTCAGAAAATTGCTGCACCAGTCTTCAGTCATTACTTTCGGTCGAAAATGAATCGGATAAAAATGCAAATGATCTTCAATAAAAATTGTATTATGTATCCTGAATGCTACCATATTCTATGAAATCTTTTGATGTTTTAAATAATTTATGTCAAAATAACTTAATTACTTTATATATCTAAATACTGCTGTAGCTCTGAGAATTTTATTACTGCTTCCTAACTCTGTAACTAGTGAGAAAATAGTTTTCCCAAATTCAAATTAATAAAACACTACCTAAGAAATACATTGAAAATAAGCCAAAGAAAATTTAGAAATTATATATCAGAATTAATATCTATTGAATCTTCACTGGCTGCCACTCTAGACTACACAACCATAATCAACAAATTTGCTAAAGTTAGAAGGGTAAAACTACAGTACGTTATTATAGCTGATAGTTGATATAATAATTTTAAAGTAGTTTAAATTTTCAAAATAAAAATATTACTTGTACATTTTGAGGATTTTTTAAAATTATAACTGAAGGTTATTTTAGAGAAAAAAACACTTTAAGGATACCATTTAAAAGACGTGCATTATACTCAGAAAATCTAACACACAGCCCTGCCTAGTGCCTTCAGTATGAAAGAGTTACCCTTCCTCATGCTGATATCTCTTTTTAACATTTACATCAAGAAAGTACTCGAATACTTGAACAGCAGCTTAATAAAATTAAAGAAATATAACAAGATTTGAATAGAGATAATTTAGTTACATGGACATCAACGTGATGAAAAAAAAAAAGCTAAATATTCTGATTGGCAGAATTAACATTGCAGTGTCACTTTCTGTTGTATTATCATATCAGTAAAAAAATTAGTGCTACTCAACTTCAATTAAGTTAAAAAAAAAATATGATCTTTGAATTTCACTCTTGACTGCCAGAAAACTGAAATGCTTTACATCTGAATTCCCTTAAAAAAAGATGCACGTACCGAAGGTAGAATGATGATACAAGTGCTGAACATAAACTACCTCAAAATGGTGATAAAGTGTCATAATCGGTCTAGAAGTTATTGTGACAACTACAAAGTACAGCAGATAATATTGAGAAACATCATACAAAATTTAGCAGCAATATTTGGGAGTTATTCCAATGTCATATTTTAATAATACATATGATATGTATATTAAGCCTTTCATGATGTAAGAGGTAAACAAGTATAAAACCGTATATGGACAAACTTAAAGCACTGAGAATCTAACTTATAAAGCTTGACGATACAGCTAATGCAAATTAAATAAAATAACTCTACTGCACAAGTCATAAAAGAAGTTCTGGTGCTTAATGAAGAACTTAACAAATAACATTAAAAAATTCTTCTTTGATGAAATTATGACAGGAGAAAGCAAAGAATATTAACTAGCATTGGTTTTCACAATGTAAAAGTTTTGTATACATGTTCACACCAACTTGACTAATTAGGGGATGATCTCACTATAAGAGACTGGAAAATGTTTTCTTCCTCTTTTCTCAAATATTTTCCCATTCCTATCTTCGTAATCAATTTTAATGAGGAATAAACACAATTTTGCTCATAATAATGTTTAAAACAAGCCTTTCTTTGTACTATTTTCAAAAAAGCATACAATATCAATAATTCATCAGCCATAAAATCTACTAAATTTCAAAAACCTGTTTGAACTCTAATATCCATGAAAAAAAAGGAAATGTGAAAATTTTTTACCCAGAATGTCAAGAAATTTTAATAGTCAGAATTTGAATAAAAATTATCAAGGAACATATGACCTTTCTCCATATTATATGAATGTAAAGGTTTGGTTTATTTGATTATGATAAAGCATACTAGGACTATTCACTTAAATGAAGAGATGCCTTTGTGGAAGACTCGCCTAACAGAAATTGGCTCACATTCATATTACACATGCAGAAAATCATGAAAATGCCCATGCAGCCAGCCTGTTCATCTTTAATCAAACAAAGGCCAAAGTCTTTTATTTGCCTTTTTGAGTAAATGAGTAGTCTACCATTACTTTGTAAGTAGAAAGACCAAGCAGAATAACATTTAATATTATTTATTTGTTACAATGTAATATGTTAAAATGCATGAATAAATTTCCGTAATAAAATTACATTAAATATTGTTACCAGAAAAAGTTGCAGCAGAATAAAAATGTAAGTTCTATAAAATTACAGCTAATTGTTACCAATAAAAGCTGCAACACTTTTGACATAGCAATAAACTATTAATAATTTAAACAATCGAACTATGGGTCCACCAGTGGTTGAGTGTCTAAAACTTTTTGCTGAACATCGTTATTTCAGCCTGGGTTTGATTTGCAATGGACTGACTGGCTGTAAGATGTTTATTTTGTCCATGTGTAACCTAAATACAATACTGTTTCCTTAAAAAAGTTCCCCATAAAGACATCTCTATTTTTAGGATGTCAAGTGCTTGAACAGACACTCTGTTCTTCAAGTGCTTTACTGTATTCAGCTAAATACACAACTAACATGAATAAATAATATTTACATGTTTAATGGTGGCTTACTGTTACCCTGATAGCAAACAAAAATGACTATTAGATAACTTGAGGCTAACATTCAGCTGTAGGCAGAAAATTTTCCATTAAATGTTTTGCAACTGTGTAGATAAAAATTGATACTTAAGTTTTGTATTAATATATTCAAATTTTAAAATTTCTGTAGAAGCTAAATCAATGTTTATTGAGCAGCTAGATTTTTCTTACAGATCTCCAAATTCAGAGGATGTTTTCTAACACGATTATATTATGCATATTATGTATTAAACAGCTACTCCTCACCTTTCATTGACAATTTTCTAAACAACATCTAGTTTCAAATAATTTTTACATGACAACATAATGCAACTTACAGTATCAAGATTTAAAACTGCATTGCTTAAGAGGTTCTTTTAAAATGTTATTAGTCTTGGGAAAATTTATATCATGTCCAACACCTTCTTTTATCATCTGACGACTATAGGAATATATATGTCTGAAGTTAAAGAAATTTACAGCCAAAGGGTTCAAGTTTGTAGAGTCTTATCAAGATCAATGAAAATGAAACAAAATTTTGTATTTTTAATCCAATTTTATATTTAACTAAAGTTTCAATCTCTAATGTGTAATAACTCTCAAATCCAAAGACATGAATATCAAGCAAACATGGCACATTTGAACTATTAAGCCATTTACACTCCTTTCCACTTATATAATGGTGACAATTCATTAAATTAATAATAACCTGAACATTACATTTTCCCCCAAAATCCAAGTCCTTCAATAAGAGGAATAAATACAGTTTTATAAGCTGAAGATGTGTGAATGAAAAAGGGATTGCTATATAAATAGAAACTTATTTAAGACACAATAACACGCCGAATAAATACTAATTCAGAAGTCAAACAACAAAAATCAGCATTATATTTACAAAATTAAATTAAATTTTGTAAATATAATGCTGATTTTTGTTGTTTGACTTCTGAATTAGAAACTTATTTATTCTACATTCTCAAATATAACTACGTTACTTCCACATATAGTTACCACAAAATAAGATAACAGCTACAGGTTTTTAATTGACTGCTACTAACTTGCTTAAAAGATTTAACTGTTAGCAGCACATTAGAAACAATTTTAAGTAATCCACATGTATCCTGTTATTTACCACTGTTTGGCGGAGTGACAACTGTCATGGAAGTTCCTAATAAAGATTCTAAATGTCGAATTCCAGGATTGTGTACTATGGAAAATCCACACAGTGCTTCAATCTGTTTCCAACGATTAATCCTCTCCTGTAGGTCTTTGGTCACTTCAGAAAGAGCAGCTCTATAATTTAAGATATATTCACAGTAGTATGAATAGTCTAATATATCAAATTTAAAAATTTGAAAAAATGCAGATATAAGATGTCTGAAATAACAAAGTATACAAATATTTTACATATAAAAGCATTACACTTACATATGTTGACTTCAGGTTTAAATGGGGGGGGGACATTATGCTTCTAATGTTTCTTTTAAACAGCACATATTATTCAAGCCATTGAATTCTAATTTAATGCAAGGCTCAGAAGATAGTAAATGATTATTATTGAAAATACCTATTTGCATACGTCAGTACGATGGGAGGCAATTTAACTGTAATGATTGATATACAAAGCAGCCAGAAAGTCCCTTTACATGTTCAATTATTTCATTGTAACTTTAATAACACTTACAGTTATTTGTCGAAAACGTCCATATATGCACCATCATTATCTCTACTCAGCTTGATATGGCTGAATGTCCTCCCACTCATCTGCCTTAGCAGCTGATATCACAGGCTTGAAAGCTTCAAGCACATTTGCCCTCATAGCATCATTTTTCGTGCACTGCTTGACATATGATTCAATTCTCCCCCAGAAGGGGAACTTCTCAGGTGAAAAGCTTTCTTCACCTACATATTCAAAGTCTGCTGACTTGGGGCTCTGGACCTACACAATTGTCACTTAGCATTCCTCTGAAGTGTAGATGCTGATATCTGCCATTCTCCTTCACCAAGGTCAAGCTGGCAAGACAGTGAGCTGGTCAATGCAGACTTTATTTTATTCCCTCAAGCAGTCACATGGCAGTTGTGCAGCAATCATGTTGAAATTCCCATGAGGAGCAGTGTTGCCGTATCAATGATGAGAAGAGAGGTCCAGACCTTAAATATCTTACCATCTTACACTATTACACATTTAGTTCAGGTGTAAAGAGACTAGAAAGTCCCACAATGTGCATGTAATAAAATACAGTCAAAAGTCGTTAATCCGGACTCGTCGGGACTTCGGCGATTCCGGATTATAGATCATCAGTTTAAATCTGGTAAGATGGCATGCAGAAATTATAAAATATGAAACCATAATTTATGAAATAAAGAACAATTATGATCTAAAGGGTATCAAAATTTACAAAAAAAGAAAGCTTAATATTTATTTGTTTACTTTATTAAACATTTCTTTCAATGTAAGTTGTTTAAGTTGCTTCGTTTTTTATGTGATCATACATTCTCTTTAATTCTTTAAACAGACATAATTTATTGTTCAGTTACAAAGTTCCGCTGTTCAAGTCCTATAATTGCTGTGTCGAGAATACCGACTAATTTGTCAATTGAAATTTTTTCGTTTTCAATAACCTCTGTTACTTTCTTCGCTATCGGAAGCGAATTATAATGACAAGGAATTTGATTTAAATCATATCAAAGATGGAGTACATTGAGATGAAATACTACATTTAATAAGGAATTATAAGCCAAATAAAATAAAAACATCTGCTCTGAAGATAAGGATAGTGCTGACAGAACAGCTTCCAATTCATTGTGCGGCGCCGCGGCGTTAAAGATAAACAAAGTTTAGATAAACAAACGTTAAAGTTTAGATAAACAAAGGATATGTCTTTATCCATTTTTTGTAGCAATTCCACTTTTTTTTAATGAACTTCGAAACATACTTTTTGTAGATCATTTACATATTAATAAATATATATCAGAAATTCTATTTGACATAATCGAAAGTTCAAGCTTACTTTTATAAAATTGCTCTAACAGTCTGCAAAAAATAATAAGCCGGATCCAATTCGAAGATTAAGGAACAACGCAATCTGCAACATTAACAGAAATAGATAATTAAATAATTTTTGCTTAGCTTATACCGTCCGTTATACATTAAACGCGCACTCCTAAACGTATTTTGCGCACGCGCAAAAGCATATTGTCAGCCGTAAAGGCCTTACGCGCATGCGTCAGAAAGTTTAAAGCTTTGAGGTCCGGATTATAGATCATTCCGGATTATGGGTGTCCGAATTAACGACTTTTGACTGTACCAGGTTTTTTTTAATTAAATAACCTGATGCAATGATTATTACATGGCCAAATATCAGCACTACTGAAACAAAACAGCAAGGAAAGGACCAAATGCTAATACTTTGTGCACCAAATGCTACCTCACAGAAAACAGTGCTTTGTTACGAGTACACTGATTTTAGACAATCCATTAGTGTGATATTACTTGATAATACTTTAAATGTATTTGTTTTTATTGACATTAATAATAATGATATGAATATATCAGAAGAGTTGGTAAATTTTAGAAGCCATGAAACAGATATAAAAAAATTGATAAAATAATAAACAGCTATAGTAATAAATAAATTATAAAAATATCTTTACAGTTTATGTCATTTCACTGATTTAACCTCTTCTTCCTCTTTTCTTTCATGTATGTGTAAACAAATTTTTTTTTTTTTAAATCCCATCTAATTTTTGATGGATAGTTAAAAGGGACACTTATTTTAAAACATTTCACATAAATTTGGTGCATACATACTACAATGAGAAAATATGTAGAACAATGATGCATACATACTACAATGAGAAAATATGTAGAACAATGATGCATACATACTACAATGAGAAAATATGTAGAACAACGATGCATACATACTACAATGAGAAAATATGCAGAACAAGAACTGACATTAGTAATTATGTTTAACATTGAATTTTTTGCTTAATACACATTCTGATTTTAAAAAAAGGATCATACTTAGCTTGTAATATCCTGTTATCAACATCATCAATGGAACTTCCATGAGCTACCCTGAAAGCACCCATAAAGCTGGTTCTTTTTTTTCGCAGCTTCTCACACTATAATAATAGCAAGTATAAGCTATAAATAGTAAGAATATTATAATTACCAAAATTAGAAAATTTAATTTTAATAATGATTTGCAAATAAAATCTTATTTATATGAAGGATAAGCACTCAAAGTGCATAAACAACTTTCTTTAGCAGATATACATGTCAACAACTGAAATCATAGACAATAAAAGTTATCGGACTACTTGATTACGGCAATGTGGACTACTTGATTATGGCAATGCATATCATGTCACCCACTTATGGGAAAGGACGCATTCCCTAAGAGGTTTTCTGAGATCACTGGTCTACATTTAGAACAGAACAAACATGATAAAAACAGACAGAAAAACATACAATTTTTCTAAATTTGTATGACTCTTTTTCCCCAGTTATTGGACACTTACTCAAAAGCAAATTTATACAACTTGCTTATGAAAATTAAACTGACAAATAAGTTTAAAAAGTATTTACTTGAACACAAACATGTGTTACTAGAATTCACTACCCTGTAACTATTCAACACAAAAATACTTAAACTGCTTTCTGATAACAAAATATTCTAACACTGATTAGCATGAATACATACTAAAATGTAATATATATGTATAAAGCAGGGATGGGCAAACTATGGCCCGTGAGGCAACTCTGGCTCCGAGGAAGTTTCTATTCGGCCCGCGGATATAATTTTAATTTGCCGTTCCGAGGCAAATTAAATGAAATATGCATTTATATATTATATATACATTTCTTTTTCTACTTTGTTTAAATATACTTTTTTTTCCAAAGGACTAGTGATCTTTTTACTTTCTCTACTTTTGTTCTACAAAACATAAATCGACGGAAATAGCAAGCACAGACAGATTTCAATTGGCAAAGTGTTAAAAGTGGAAGTTCTTTGTTTGGATTTCACCGACCACTAATTGGATTACAAACTCACAAGTGTTCGAAAATCTTTAATTTTACTTACACTGGGATAGCAAAAATCATCGCGGGAACCCAAGAGAGCACCTGAACCGAAGTTCTTTGTTAGTTATAGGTGTAGATTGGCGCCAACAAGCGTTATCTCTTTCTCGGGAAGCAGACATATGGGAATCCAATATAGGTGAATTAGACCTCACTTGTGGCAGATCGCGCATTTTAAGCTCCAGCCAGCAGCTTTTTTCTTTTGGCGCGAGTTCTAATATTATAGATTGCATATGGAAAGATTGTGGACATATAGCACCATTGTGAATAGTGGTGATATTATTAAAAGTATATCATAACAAGTGCTTGTTTGGGTTATTCGTAAAATATGTCAACCCCAAAATGGTTAATAAAAAACGTAAAGTTGATTCAGTGTGCCATGCATTTAACGATGAATGGACCTGGAAACATTTTTTTACAGTTGTAAAAGATAAACCAGTGTGTCTCATCTGCAGTGAAGCTGTAGCAGTCTTCAAAGAGTTCTGTAGTGTTCTGTGGAGTGTGAAATGTTAGAAGATACAGAATAGCTTTCAGACATTCTTTGCCATATGAGCGACTTGAATGTTAAGATGTAAGGGAAAAATCAATTTATTGACGATATCCTGGGCCATCTCAAAGCTTTTAAACTAAAACTTAATCTGTTTGCTGAGCAGCTAGCTAAGAACGACTTGTCTCATTTCCCGAGGTTAAATTCACTACCCTCAATAAATGAAGAAAAGCTTAAGAATTATGAAGATGGCTTGAAAAAAAACTGCATTTTGAGTTCGAATGCAAGATTTCAGTGCCATTCAAACAGAAATGATTACTTTTACCATGCCTTTCCACGTAAATTGTGAAGCAGTGAGGTCATATCTGCAGCTTGAATTAATTGAGTTGCAATTTAACAATCATCTCAAGTGGTTGTTTCTAACTATGCCAAAGTTAGAGTTTTACTAATCATTATCAAAAGTAAGTTTCCCAAATTTAATATCTCACACCCAGAAAATCAGTGCTATGTTCGCTTCATGTAAACAAGTGTTTTCACCTATGAACCTTAGAAAGAATTATTTCAAAAGTAGACTGACAGATGAGCATTTAGCCTTGTTCCATAAAGTCAGTACATCTCACTTCAAACCTCAATATAAGGAACTTTCAAAAATGAAATCGCAATTTCATTCATCTCATTAACATATTTCAATTGTAATACTTGTATATTATTTTTAAAATTTTAGAAAAATTTATCTTGGCCTGCCAAACTTTTGTAGATTATTGGCCCATGGCCGAAAAGGTTTGCCCATCCCTGGTATAAAAAATAGTCATAAATGTAGCAGTAACTTAAATAAAAATGATAAGACATGAATCTGTGCTGAAGCTGCAAGATCAAAATAAATTCAAAGTGAAGTACAAGGTCAGAGCGTAAATTAAATATAAATTTAGTTCCCAAAAAATATAAAAGTCAACCTATTTTTACCTCCACGAAATGGTTACAAAAATCGAGTAAACGTAAATGAAGGGTACAAAATAAAAAAAGGAAGAAAATCTTAAAAACACAGAGGATGAGACAAATACAAAGTGCAATAAAATTGCATGCAAGTTAATCTCCTTTGTTTAATGCTTCAAACAGAACTTGTCAAGGGAAAAGTGTTTTGAAGCCTTAACCCAAGTTGATTAATGAGTTCCGAATACGTTTCGTTCCTCTGAACCATTTGAGACTTTATACTGCTTTTTCAATATATTAATCAGAAATTTTAAAATAATATTTTCAATGAGTCTCAAATGCACTCACATCTTTCCCTTACATGCATTCGTACTCAAAGAAAACAAAAATACAAATATATATACATACAAGATGCAAATGCTAAAAAATAGCATAGGCTACATAAAAATTGACAAACCTAAATGAAACTAAGAAATGGTGTAACTAAATTTAAAAGGAAAAAAAAATGACAAAAAAACAAGAATTAAAAGCAAAAAACTTCTATGACTAGTTACTACAAAAAAATGACAAAATTGTCCACAGTCGATGCATAAGGTACAAAAAGGGCTGGCTTAATTTTACATGCAGAAAACATTTCTTTTAGGGGGGGTAAATAATAATTTTTTTAATTTATTTATTTTAAATTTATGTTCAAAACTTTTACTTCAATTTGAATTTATATATATATATATATCCTTGCTCAGAAATTAATACTTTTGCAGAAGTAAGACATTCCTTGGATATATAAAGCAGTAATTGATTAAAACAGTGATTCTCAACCTGTGGGGTGCGCCATATCCAAGAGAAAATGTTATTTAAAAAAATTCATTAAGTGACTGAAAGGAAAGAACACACACACACATACAAAACAAACTACATTCCGACGTATTTAATAATTAACTTATTAAATTAAAACAACTTACTAAATTAAAAACAAATTTAATAATTATTAATGACTTCCTTGGGCCTGTCTTGCAGAGCAAAGTTTTTCGAAGGAGGGTTTAATATTAGAAATAGACACTCTCAGTTCTTTTTCTATATTTAGCTGAGATCTATATTTTGTCTTCAAAGAAGCCACCACAGAAAATCCAGTTTCACAAAGGTAAGGTGTTGAAAATGGTAGTAGAATGCGAAATGCCCTTGTTTCTAGTGCAGAAAACTCATCATCCACTCCTGCCCAAAATTCAAAGAGTGATTTATTACTAAATTGTCTTTTGGTTTTGCCGCTTGCCGTGAAATCTATGAAGGTTTCTTCCTCTTCATTTGAGAGTTTTTCGGGAGTATTTTGAATTGGATCCCTCGCCCACTTGTAACTTGATATTAGTTTGTTGTCAGCAAGAAAGTACTTTTTTAAATTCTTTGCTAGCATTGCTAAATGATTTTCAATGGTTACAAAAACAACTTTTACATGTTGTTCTTCAGCCTTGTAAGTTTTAATACAATCATTCAAATTTGCAAACATTGTTAAGTTTTCTTGCTTTAAATTTCTGCTCTACTATTCCAATTTCCTACAAAAAGCATTTCCTTTATCACTCGTATCCAATATATGTGTATTTGCTCCTTGCAGTTGAAGATTCATGTTATTTAAGTTCTCGAATATGTCGACCATGTAGCTCAATTTCCAGGATTTGTACACATTTCTGCACACGGAAATTAAGTACTTTTAAGAACTTTTAAGGACCATTAATGAAAAACATTAAGGACCTATGAGCCAGTGAGAACCAAATAAATTCAATTAAAAATAGTATTCATGTCTGAATTTCACTTTTGTAATATCATCCTAAAAATAAAATAGATCTCTAAGTAGTATGCATTATTACTAAACATGAATTAATTAACATAATTATTAATAAGTTTGAGAATAAAAAAAACTTTATGAAATTTATCATGTAGCATTAAATATATTACACTTATAATAGTTGGACATGTTGAAAGTTAGTCAGGCTCTGTTTGATGCAGTTAGTTTCATAGCTTCGTGTAGAGTTTCAGGGGTTCTTAATATACTTTAAGGTTCCAATAAGCCATTAAAGCCCCAGAGGTCATAAGTTGTTTTATATTGTTTAAGTCTCACTAGATGCAAAGAATAAGTTTCACTTGAATTTTTACATTTTTGTATTTTACCTTGTGACCACAGTGAGTATTAATGAAAGGCAATAACTCGCTTTATTATATAGAGATAAATTTTAAGGGTAGGCAGTTAGTTATAAATAATTAAATTAGGTAGTTTAATAACCTTAATCATTATGGATTTACATGGCCACTATTAAATTTTATTTTTAACAATATTTGTTAAAGAAAGCTTTATTAAAATTAAAATCCAATAAAATTTCACAGTTTAAAATAAATGTAATTTATAACATTGATTTTTAAACGATATTAGGATAATTACACATTAAAAGCTACAAAACATTTATGTTTTGCTACAACACCACCCAAGAAAATATTTATCCATCATTTTAATTTGAAGCCTTCCCAAACATTTTGTCTAGTTTACATCGATTTCCTGCTCATTAATTTCCTCCTAATCTTTTCTAACAATTAGAGATTTGTCTCAATATGCAAAACCACTGCTCTCGCTAGTTTCTTCGTGCTTTATCTCCTAACTTGTCAACCTCTCCACAATGTACCTATGAGGGTTTACTTGATCTGGTAAAAGTTAAATAGACCAAAACCCCTGAAAGTCGTGAAGCATATTATCGCTATGTCTAAAAGTAACTACAATATCAGACAAAGGTTTAAATAAGCCTCTTATTTAAAAAGAACTTAAAACATAAATACATGCATAAATGATGTGCTAACAAAATCAATTACAGCTCATGGTGACGTAATTAAACACAAATTCAAACTAAAAGTATGGACTAGTGTTCAAAGATTATACAATTTAATTTAAATTTAATCTGGCTCAGTAACTCTATTCTATGAAGAAATAGAAATGGGAAATTATAGTAAAGGCTGAAATCATAAACAATTGAGTAATTTACATAATAATAACTGCACATATCTTTGAAAAATATTTTTTTTTATGTATTCTTCACACATTTCTTTTTCATTTTAGAATTTTTGGATTTAATTAAGAATTTCTGTTATTCTAAAAAACACCAAATGCATTTAAAATGTATAGAAAAAGCGGCTAATGTTATTTCTTCAGTAATATGAACATTCAGAAGAAATATTAAATATATATGGTAAAGGTGAGTTACAGAGATGGCAGAATTTTTAGAATTTAATAACACAACAAACAACAAAATCTAGAAATGGCAAAACTTTTAGAATTTAGAGCAGGCACTGGAAGCAGAATTTAGGATCCACAGAGACTGCATCAGGTAGAAAAATGCCTAGAGTATGATGCATTAAGACATATTTGATGAATCTTTTAAATTGTAAGTTTTCAATTTCTTTATTAATAAAAAAAAACCATTTCTATAATGCCTGCCCATGTGATAAGATTAGAAGCATTTTTGATATTTTCCATGCTTGTGTCTTGTGAAAAGTAGAGAAAATAAATCATGTTAAGATTCTAGTATCAGAAATGAAACATTCAAATAATATGTTTTCATTGTTGTTTCAGACGTTCTCCAACAAGTAAGAAATCCATTGCAGACTTTCTATAAAATGCATCCATTATGAATTAATACCATGGAGACGTTTTTCGTTTTGTCACACAGTTCTCGAATCTTCTAGAATCGTGGCTCTATAAATCTTGCCTTCACATTTATATTAGAAATAGAAACAAATTATGAACCCATTCAAAAGATAACCATATACGACAGTGAATTGCCAAAAAATATTCCTCCAAAATGATAATTCACACTCAAAATGGCAGTCGTAAAAACAGACAGAAATTTCAGATGATTAAAATTAAGGACCTTTTGCTGATTTTAAGCAAAATTAAGGACTTTTAAGGACCAAAAATCAATTCCAAAAAATCTAAGGACTTTTAAGGACTCTTAAGGACTGTACAAACCCTGATTTCATCACAAATAAACTATCGCGAAAATTCTTAGCTTCCGGTCTGTTTTCCTCTTCTAGGAAAACAGCGATTTCTTCTCTTAATTCATAAACACGTTGCAAAAATTTCCCTCGTGATAAACATCTTGCCTCGCAATAAAATAGTAACGCTGAATGTACTGCACCCATGTCTTTACAAAGTGCGGAAAAGATTCTTGATTTCAGGGGTCTCATTTTTATATAATTTACTACGGTTACAACCGTAGTTAACACAATATTCAAACCAGGACTCGTTTCTTTGGAAGGTAAAGCTTCTCTTTGGATCATGCAATGTGTCCAGATGCACTGTGGCGATTTTTGTTTCACAAGTACTTGAATACTTTGGAATCTTCCGTACATAGAACGAGCACCATCGGTGCATATTCTGATGCAATTTTTCCATTCTATGTTTGCCTCGTTCATAAAATCATTTAAGATAGCAAATAATGCGAGTGCTGTTGCTTTGAGTTCTATTGGTTTACAGAAAAGTAATTCTTATACTACTGACAAATCATCACAAAATCTAACATAGGCAATGAAATGAGCATCTTTATTACTATCTGTTGCCTCATCGTTGTATTGAAAACAATTTGTCACGTAACTTCAACAAAAGCTGACACTCTACATCTTCAGCTATATCAGCAATTACTGATGGGCAACAGTATCATTTGAAAGAGGTATAGACTGCAATTGTTTTGCAAAATTATCTCCAAACATAATTTCTACAATCTCAATTGCAGCTGGCAAAATAAGCTCTTCACCAATGGTGTGAGGCATTTTACATCTGGCTATTTTATATGAAACTTTGTAAGACGCAATGAAAGCTTTTTCATTCACAGACAAAGTTTTTTTAAACAATGATTTTTGCTTTTCATATGATTTTAATTTTAATTCGAAGAATTCTCTGGGTTTGTTTACGTGCTCACTATGAAGTGTTTCCAAATGTCGTTTAAGTTTATTAGGTTTCATGCTGTCTGCTGCCAACAATTTTGAGCAAATGATACACAGGGGCCTTTCTTCTTCATTTACTTCAGTACTAGTGAACCCAAAATTTAAGTATTCTTGAGAATATTTTCTTGATTTTATTTTTGGAACCACGCTCGCCTGTGTACTTGTTGATGCTTGTCTGTCGTCTAATGCTCGCTTACGCCCGCTTAAAAATGTATCCATGATTCTGCATAAGTCTGCTGCCGTGAATATTTAATACGCTGAATTGGAATTACACGAAAATGTATATAACATACACATTCAGAATAGATTCAATAGTGATAGAAGGATCGACTCGAATGAGATTGTCTGGAATTGAAATTGGCATCATAGAACTTTCTCCTTCTCCCTATGAGAAAACATTTGTTCACATCTGCACACACTCCTAACTCAACTTTTAAGCTGGCCAGACAAATTCCAGACAAATCAAAACTTCTCGCAAAACCGTTAGAATGCCCGACACGGCGGGACACAAGAGCAATAAAAAGGCATAGGATTCTTGTTTTTTCAATGCCGAGCATCGGTGTTGCAAAATGTCAATAAATTTCCATATTCTTGGTAATTTGTAAAGTTTAAAATTAAGGCTGTAGTGTAGGTTTAGCGCCAAAATACTCAAAATACATTATTATTGGATACATTTTATTGTATGCAGTGGGGAAAGGGGGCGCGATGAAAATTATGATTGAAAATTGGGCCGTGAATACTAAAAGGTTGAGAAACACTGGATTAAAAGACTTATTATATACTATTTTGTTCACATTAGTGCACCTTAGATATATTGCTACTGAAGAGGTAATCATAAAGAGATAATAGCATCAATAAAAGAGTGATAAATGATTTGGCTGAAAACACTGCCTGGTTACCAAAATGAGGTACTTTATTTTATGTGGCTAAAAGTGTAACTATCAATATGGGGTTCACATTTGTAAATGCAATTCAGTTTTTGTGGCCTAAATTGTACTTAAATACTATAAATTTATTGCATTCATAAAAGTTCTTACTATAGAATAATCACATTCTTTAAAGGGTAACAGATTGCTTCTACCACTGATAATCACCATCATTTGGCCAGCATATCACTATATATATATAAAACAAGCTTTGAGACAGCTTTAGCCTTCTCACCGTTCTATACCACATTTAGTACATGTAAAGCTGTGTATCTATGTTGTTCAAGGGACAAAAGCCTCAGAAGCTAAATAAAGAACTTTTACTGAGTTTCACACAAAAAAGTCCCTATGAAAGCATAGGAACTGCAGTTAATTAAAAAAAAAAAAAAAAAAAAAGCACAAGGTATTAGAGCAACAATTTTATTTGTTTTTAGAACTATGCAATATTCTTTAAAAACTTAGTTTATTCCTGATCTGCTCCTGTGTGTTGCAAATAAGTAGCCTCAAGTTGTTTTCTAAAGAATCATAAATTAATCACTCCACTTTATCTTTGGGGAAAGAATAAAAATTCATTGGATTATGAGTACAATATAAAAGTACTTTGTATTTACTCCATTTTAAAATAGAAATATTGATAATTAGCACAAATAGGAACACAGTCTGAATTCAGCCATAATGTTTTTTCAAAAGTTTTCTGATAACGTTAGAAAACACCCATCAGATTAGGCTATCTGAATATGGAAAAGCACCAGAGGGATGCCTTTATGGACAATTATATTTAACAAAACATTTATACAGAATGCATCAACATAAATTTACATCTATGCTTATGACTAATAAATCACAACACAATATGTGATTTCTTAGTCTTTAATTTTGTGTATTCTGAATCTCTTAATTCAAAATACAAAAAATTAAATACATATATATATAATAAAAGCAAGGAAAAGACAGAGTAATACCCAGATAATGCGTAATACCCAGATATGATAGATCGTAGATTCATGTTGAAAAGGAAGCATTCTGATTGCAACGTATGCCAATATGTTGTATATTTTCTGCTTTTGAGTGTGAGGGGGAGAATACCAGGCACTACACACTGGACCTAAGACGGGGACACAAACTCAAAATCATATGGCTGACAAATGCTATCCAAAATGGGATTACAAAAGGAGAAAAGGTAGGATGATTTGATATTTTAGAAACTGTTACATTTTTTTCTTTTGTTAACTCTTTCGCATCGAAGTCGCCCGTAATGCCCGTTCATTCAGGCAACGGCAAACCGCCCCAACGCCTCGTCTCGTTTATTTTCTACCTAGTTCTTTCCCCTCCACGTTAGTGTATGGCTCATTGGTTTCGCGAGTTGTTAAAAGACATGTCAATCATTCTTTTGAAGCAAATAAAGGAGAAATACGGAAAGCTATTGACATTCGCAGGTGCAATCCGGCCCTAAGGTGAAACAGCACACAATGGATCTACCAGGCAGGGGGAAAGGAAAACTTTTTTAAGACAAATTCGTAAACACGGGCGTTTTCGATGTTTGTTGAAAACAGATTTGGTCGTCTCTCGATGCGAAAGAGTTAATGGTAAAAAAAATCTCCAATAAAAGAAATCAGAGAAAACTTTTCGTAAAACAACTGGGACAGATTCTTTCTCCTAACCAGGCAGTACTGGATCTAACAAACTTACTTTACTAAATTCAGATTGTAAAAAAATGATCCAGATTTCATTAAAGAAATTTTGGTTTCAGACTGGTTTAAATATAACAACTATAAGGTATTTCTCCCACTTTCCTAGCGTCCTTCGTGGTGTAGTGGTTCTGCATGCTGGGCCGGTATTCCAGAGGTCCGTGGTTCGATTCCCGGTGAAGGCGGTTGCCATTTTTCATCAATCTTGCTTTAAAAAAAAAATCCTAATGTCTCTACAGTGGAGCCCGAACTAAAAGGGCTGTGGATGATGATTCTCCACAGCCAGGATTTGGCGACCAGGTCCCCTAAAACCCTAGTTGCCCTTTAAAAAAGGGGAGTATATAAGATATTTCTCCCACTTTCCTAGCATCCTTCGTGGTGTAGTGGTTCTGCACGCTGGGCCGGTATTCCAGAGGTCCGTGGTTCGATTCCCGGCAAAGGCGGTTGCCATTTTTCATCTCTCTTGCTTTAAAAAAAAAATCCTAATGTCTCTACACAACAACAAAAAAAGGGGGAAGCTGAATGAAGAGAAAGATTTCACAAATAAGGAAAATTAGAATTACAACATGGAAATCAACTAGAACTGGCTCATATTCAAAGCACAAGTAATTCAAATAGTAATCTCAATCTAGAAACTGCAAAACCACTTGAAGTGCTCTGTCATTTGTGATTCCTGTATCACAATGGCCAAGGCTTGGCATGTATTCTTATCCTCCACTAGAGAAAGCTTTTGAAATCGGAAATATTCTAAATGAAGTGAAAGTAGAAGCATTTCTAAGACATTAGTAGCACAATAATTAGTAGCACATTAATGTATCAGTGACATAATGAGACAAAATTTCTATAAAGTCAATCAAAGAATTTAAACCAACAAATATATGGTTACAAAGCTCAGCTCACACACATTCAGTTTACCTAGAGATTAAGATCTACATGAGATAACTGGTGTAAATTGAGGGAAAGTAAGGATTTTGAAACTTAAAGTTAGTACTGGATAAGTTAATGAAAATGAAAGCTCAGGCCATATAAAAAAAGAAAAACAACAGTCAG
The DNA here is from genome assembly GCF_044657685.1 of Stegodyphus dumicola. Classification (NCBI taxonomy): domain Eukaryota; kingdom Metazoa; phylum Arthropoda; class Arachnida; order Araneae; family Eresidae; genus Stegodyphus; species Stegodyphus dumicola. The sequence continues at coordinate 22,596,998 of NC_140780.1, read as the reverse complement.
AAACACGGTTCAGTCCAATAGAATTAGCTAAAGACAGCGATCTATCTTTACTTGGCTTCGAAGGGAAAATCCTTTTCTCATTCAGAAAACAGAAAAGGCCTAATTCATGCTACTTTTAACCCTGCAATAGAGGGGCTGGCGTACAGAGTACGCCAATGCCATCTCTTGGGCTGTAATTTTTAGACAACCCCTTCCTGAGCTTCCTCCCTTCCTCTACCCTCCTAGAAACATTCCATGAGTGCAATGCACCTGGTATTTCTGGTCAGTCTGGTTTTCGCCTTCCTTCCGAAAGCAGTTATTGTGAACATGTCACGTAGGTGAACGCAGTATGCCGCTCCTCCAAGTATGTACAGAAAGAATATTGTACCTCCTGAAGATTATTTGCTCATTTTAGAAGAAGTCTCGGTTGATGAAGACTCCAATTTGGATAATGCAACTGATGTCGATGAATTGGAAGTCATCGAACATTCTGATCATGAAAGTGACTCAGAAATTGAAGGAAATGTTTCTAAACATCCTCATTTTCCTTCCTCAAATGATGTTTCTCCAACAAATGATGATTTTAGTGATATAATGAGTGATTTAAAATATGAGGACCTTTTTGTAAAAACAATTTACAAAAAGAAGAAAGTTGGAGGAAAGTTTCTGAAAGAAGAAAAGGAAACTTATAAGTGGAATAAAGTTCCCCTCAAGAGCAAATTCGGCAGAATGCCTTGAAAAAATTTGATGAAAAAAATATGCCCAAGTGCAAAACTTGTGACGATATAAATGATGAGCTTTCTGCTTTTCAGAAAATCATAAATACAAATATGATTGATGCTATCATACAGTATACAAATATTTATCTCAAATGTAACAGGAGTGCAGATGATCTCTAAAACATCTCAAAGAGAAGCATGTATGATACTAATAGAGCAGAAATGTTGGCCCTTTTAGGAATTTTATTCTTATTAGGGTGCAAAAAAATATCAAAACTCAATTTGGAGGAAGCATGGGCAAAACTCAATTTGGAGGAAGACGGTACTGGAATTGAAATTTTGCAAGGAGTCATGGGTCTCAAGCGATTCAGAAACCTGTGTGCTGCTATTAGATTCGATGATAAAGGCACAAGGTATGTGCAAAGAAAACTGATAAGCTTGCAGCACTAAGAGAATTTCGTTAATCTTTCAATCAGAACTGTCAAAACTTTTATACGAAGGTGACGAACTCACAATCGACGAGAAGTTGGAACCCTTTCGCGGGAGGTGCTCTTTTATTCAAGTCATCCCCAACAAGCTCGCAAAGTATCATCTGAAAATTTTTGCAGTTGTTGACTCACGAACGTTTTATACATTGACACCTGAAATTTACTGTGGCAATCAACCCCCAGGACTTTACGAGGCTCCTAATTCAAGTATTAACATTGTCAAAAGGCTAATTGGTGCGTACGACCGTAACCTGACGACCGATAATTGGTGTACAAGCTACCCTCAATATCTTCTTACCATAGGTATAACACTTGTAGGCATGCTGAAAAAAATAGAAAGGAAATTCCAAATGAATTCCAGCCATCAAAAACCAGAGAATTCGGCAGTTCACTGTTTGGTTTTCAAAAGGATATGACAATTGTTTCATATGCAACATAAAAAATAAGTGTGTAATACTGCTCAGTACTTTACACGATGATGACAAAATTGACCAGGAAATGAATAAACCTCAAATAATCCTGGATTATAACAAATGTAAAGGTAGAGTTGATACCGTAGACTAATTTTGTAGTAATTTCACTGTTGCCCGAAAAAACAAGAGGTGGACAATGGCAATATTTTTTGCACTGCTAAACGTAGCAGGCATAAATTCACAAGTGCTCTTGAACTTATCAAGTTTAGAAGATATTTTTTGAAAAATTTAGCTACATCTTTGAAGAAACCACATCTTTAAAATCGTCTGAAAATGCCATTTCTCTTGTCGCATTCCAAAGCTATTATTAGAAGGCTGGTAACAACAGAAGCGGACAAGATGGCCAAAAGGGACGAGGAACCACCTGCAAAAAAGATCAAAGGACGCTGCACTGAGTGCGGTAGAATGAAGAATAACTACACTACCATAAAATGTTCTGAGTGTTCTAAGTTTACCTGCAAAAATCATCTGGGCAAGACAGTAAAACTTTGCAAACCCTGCTGCAGTGAACGGGTACAATCGGAAAAGGATTAAAATAGCAAAAGGGTTTCAATTTTTTCATTTGTGAAATTTATTACTTACCGAACTTTTCTTTACAGAATATTTATAATTTGTAATTTTGATTTATGTTCTTATAATTTTCATACAGAAAATAATGCAGAATACTATTTAACTTTAATTACATTTCCAGTGCATCCACTTTCTGAATTAATTAAAAATTTGTAGTTTCCATCTTTACTGCTTTTTTTCTGTTATTCTTTTTCTTATATCATTTTTACTATGACGAATCACCTTATTAATGCCATGTATAAGATTAAATAGTTTCAAACACGAAGCAGAGGCTCGAAAAATGACCTGGCATACTTCACACGCCGCCCCTCTAAAATTGTACCATACGCCAGCCCCTCTAACTGAGGGTTAATGAGAGTATCAACTGAAATTTAACGAATCACTTATTCTGATGCCTTGAGTTATTAAATAAACTGTTTTGCTTTTCTAATTATCCTAATCATTAAATCTGATCTTTAAATTTTGCAGTTAATAGTTAAATTTAAAGACAGATTCACAGGCAGCTTTCAATAAGATAATGGCTGTCGTTACAAATAAAAATGGCTGGTGCATTTGTATTTGAAATGGAGCTTAAGAGTATTTTGTAGAAGTTATCATGTAATTCAATTTTTCAAAGTTCAAGAAGTATTTCTGATTCTTTAGAATAAATACACTTTTCAGAATAAAAAGTTTTGTTTTTCAAGAATATATCCATCTCAAATTACAGGAAGTTTAAGCAATTGCTTACCTTAGATTAGGAGGGGTATATAATAGAAGACCATCACTATATGTATCTTTTGGAGTTTAAAAACTTTCTGAAATTTATTCGAAAGAAGACTTTTTAAAATGCCCTTCACATTCGTACACAGTTTAATTTCTAATATTAGAAACACACTAGCCCTACATAAAAACATCAGAAAAAAAAAGTAAAACTAGAAAAATAAAATAATTAATAGTTTTAAAGAGATAAATAAAATATTAATGAAATAAATTAATAGCAAAGAGTCTAATAACAAAATATTGGATCCTGTATTATCTAGAGCTCCAGATGGAATTGTAATTTTACTCAAGTATTGAGAAATACTGAAGTCCGGTTTGAATGAGCTCTCGCTGAATTTAAGTGCTGAATATGTTTAGGTTAAAATAATGCTGACAAAGAATTATTTTGAGGATTGATAGAAACATAAATCACTCCTTTTCCAGCACATCAATGAAAAAAGGAAAACATTTAAAGTGTCACCAATAAGAATAGTGAATCCTAGAAAAACATGAAAATGTGGAAGAAAATTAAACAGAAAATATGAATAAAAAAATGAAGATAGCATAGTCAGAAACTTTCTGACCATAAACCTCAGCCGATTCAAGCATAGTTGCCAAGAAAAATACATGGCAGAAGAACAAATGTCTGAATCTAAGGGCTTATCTCTAAGAACACATGTAAGGCAGTATAAGTGACCATTTTCATCTCCCATATTTGGTTACATAGACCTGAAAAGTTTACAAATATTCTTTGTGGGAAGTTACACATGTTGGAGCTTAATTTCTTTTAAATATTTCATTAAATTATAATTTATTTTAAATATTTTATTAAATTTGACATATTGTTGAAACTATATGGTTCTACTTCAGTTTTCAGTTACAAATTGTGGATAATTGACATTGCTGATACTGAATAAACCCCTTTACAAGGGCCACGAAAAATTTATCTTATCCCAAACAAGCTGTCATAAATTTCTGACACTTCTCAGAAGAAAAGGTTTCAACATGCACGTAAGAGAATGTTTATCCTTAAATGCCTTAACTGCCTTCCACGAATTTGTTTCCCAGGGAAAGAGAGGTATGCATTCAGAGGTTATAACTTCCCAAGTTTTACTTACTGCTGAAATAAAATGTTACAATAGCAAAATAATTTTATGCTAAACTTGTGGTTTGGTTTTAAAAAAAATGAAGTCTCAGAGCTCATCTTATTTAGGGCTCTTGATAGGCTTTGACTAGAATTGCAATTTATCTAAAAAAATTAGAAGGAACCAATTTAAGTGCTGGCTGAATGCATTTCATATTAAAAAGCACAGTTTACAGCTTTGTATAATAGTCCATAGGAATACTTAATTCATACATTGGAATTCTAAATATAATATTACATTCATTTTCCTATTTTATTTTTATATTTTCCAATATCTGTTCACTAAATTATAAAGGCCATTTAAACATTATCCTGACTTCATCATACTTTAATACCAGTTCCTAATATATAACATATAGATATAATAATAAAACATATAAACACTAAAAACCTAGAGAGCCATATTCGACACTAAATTTAACTTCAGAAATTTGATGCATTGAGTCTTTTTAATCAGTTTTCACATGAATCATTCCATGAAATTTCGAATTATCTGCATTTCAATTTATCATAGGAATTATTACTGCTTGCTATAAGCATCAAGTCTTTTTCTCTTCTTGCACTGTTATTGACGCCTCAATGGTTCTTTGGGGAGATGGAGCGAATGTTCTTCATTTAAAAACCAGTACATATTTTTCACTGTTTCTTATTTACATCATCAATCTTCTGTGCAATTATTGTACGTATAGTCTTTAAGAATAAGTTACTTCTTTTAACTGAAATATTCTTTCCCCACACCTTAAATTTGTTATTTTCTTTCCCTGGTCAAACTTTCAGCACTCGTTTATCACACCATTTTATTAATATTATTAAACTTAACAATAAAAATTAAATGTTTATCAGTGAGAAGAATATATAGAAAATTGCTTATCAACATTACACAGGAAAACATAAAAGAATATTGCCCTATTATGGTACTGCAAAATAAGTCTATAAACTTAATGTTTACTGTCAGAAAAGCAGCACATGCAAGAAAAATATATGGAAAAAGCTATCAAAATGAAAAGAATTGATTTGAACTTTAGATGTCACATAAACCAAAGCAGCAGATATGTATATATTCAGCATAAAAATAAAATAAATTTTTGAAAGAATATGATTGTTTTCATCAGAAAGTTATGTCTGCCTTAGCACATATTTAAATTCAGCAGTCTCAGACTGAGATGGGGGGGGGGACCTCATAATCTGCTAAATGTAAAACTTTTTAACTATTTTAAACTTCCAGCACATAAAGGGCAATGTACAACTTGCTGCAGCTACTTACAGCTCACAGTACATTGAAATTTTTAGTATAATTCTTTTTTTGCACATCATCAGTTAGAGAATTTTCAAAATGCACACACATTAATGATAATCTTATCTTCCAAGAATATTTGCCACTGTTCAAATATGTTTAGTTTTTCTTCATTCAAGTTCTTAAGAGAGATTAGAACTGTGAAATTAGAACAACTTCTACACACCAACCTTAAGAATAAGTTAATTATTTATGCTGTGGTTCAGCTATTGACTTCTGTATTTTTAATAGATTTTTTTATTTTTCAAAATTGTTGCTCTAATATGTACTGCATTCTATCCACATTCCTCAGAGAGTGTGAAAAGGTTGAGGTGATAAAAGAATGTAATGAGTGCTTTCTTTATGATGGGGAAAAAAAATTAGCTAGCCATTTTGTAAGTATCTTTTTTTCTCCCTCAAGATATAATGTACCTCTGCTTCTAGTAGTCCATAAAAAGGTATAAACCATACACTTTAGCACCATTAATTTAATCTGCATCATTCCCAACTGTTACGAGCTATTGTCCTTAACTGCATGCCTGGAAAACAAAATAAAAGCTCTGGGAAAGCTGCAAATTGAGAACATCCATCAAATAATATATTTTGTATATACTTTTTATCCACCTGCCTGTTTTTGCCAATGCGCCATATAGGCACTGCTTTTGGGCCTTTACTGTATGCCTTACATGCAGTCCCAATTCTCTATTGCTTTCACTGTTTTACTCATATTTTTTTCCATTTTTAATATCAAATTAATTATATAGATGACATGAGATGTCCACTAAGTAGTAGTTCATACAGTCTATCTTGTTCTACAGTGATTGGTTCAAGAGCCTGCACTTGGTTTATGTTATTTGCATTTAATTCGGCAAATATTTCTTTTAGTACTTAGCTTTTCACATGAATTTTACTGTAGGTATGATAACTTTCTTGATGTACAGGAGTTAAAACTTTTTTGCATAAAATAATGGCTGATTCAGAATGTATGCAGACAATTTTTCACGATTTCATATTAGAATCTGAACTGTGTGAAACAAATCTGAGAGCAGTGAAAGTCTTCTAGATGACTCCAACATTAGCATAAAAAATTATGGCGGTAAAGATATGAATTTACTATTTCGATTGGATGGCCGAGTTCGACTGAGTGAAAGACATGCAACAAAAGGAAGTAAAGGAAAGGTCTTGGATGTTTACCATCTCCACTAAGACTAGCAGAAAGACAGTTTTAGAGGTGATTTTTACCTACAGAAAAAACTAAACTAACACTTGCAAGACAGTGCAATATGTGTTCACTGAAGTATGAAGTAAAATGACAACAGCAAAAGAATTAGAAAAGCAACTCGGCATTTTATATGTACTGTGCCACTTGCCTTGTTTTAAGATATATCACAAAGTATAAGATACACGAAAACCAATCCTTGAAAACAAAAAAGGCTAAGTAGATGTAACTACAGTAACTGTAATCAAACATAATTGCAAAATTATTGTACCTCTTGCAATGTAATATATATATATATGTGTGTGTGTTACCGTGAAAGACCGAAATTGGAGAATGTCGACTTTCACCGGAGAATATCAACATACACCAAATACATCGGTGAAAGACCAAATATTTCACTACATTCTTGTATATTTGGACCCTCACCGGTGTACGTCGACAATCACAGATATGCTCTGGTGAAAGTCGAAAAGAGAGGTCATAAAGTGCCATAATAGTTTAAGTTGTTGCAATAAATAAGATTTGAATCACATAATTTAGTAAGTTTTTTATTACTGATATTTTATTTTCTCATTTAGAACGTACGGTATAATTAAGTAAGTTTTTAACTTCTATTATTTTCCTTTCTCATTTTGAATGTATTGTGTGTTTTAGGTTCTCGTGTTCTTATTTCAAGTCTTAAGTACGTTTATTCGCGACTGAATTACAGAGAAGAAAATATAATATTGTTATATGTTCAAAATTCACCATTAGTACATGGTGAATGTCGACATTAACCGGTGCAAGTCAGAAATAAGAGTATTTGGGAAATATTTCGGACATAGACCAAGAGACTATGTGAATGTTGACATTCACCGGTGAAAGTCATTCTCCAGATTTCGGTGTTTCACCGTAACATACACTGGTGTGCAAAAATTAAGGACGAGACGGTTTTTTCAATATAACTTTGTACAAAAGCTTTCCAAATCAACACATTTAATACCGTAAGATCCCGAATACGTAAGGACATGAGTAATGTAAGCAACACTTACTAAAAGAGAAATCAGAGGGATAAAAAGAAGCTTCATTGAAAAAGTAGGATGGAGCGCAATGCGACTGGAGGCCGAAACATCCCTGTGATGGGTGTCCAGCAAGAAACATCCGGTCTTTAATAGAGGATATGATCTCCCCTGACTGCTAGGCAGGTTTCACAGCGTCTGCCCATGCTGAGAATGAGGGTGTCAATGAGTTGTTGAGGCATTGCTGCCCATTCGTCTTGCAGCGCCAATTGAAGCTCCGGAATCGTTACTGGTGGTAAGGTACGAGCTGCCAAGCGTCTGCCTAGAAAATCCCATACATGCTCGATGGGATTGAGATCCGGAGATCGTGCCGGCCAATCCATACGTTCAATATCCTCACTCTCTAAGAGCTGTTCGGCAGCTACTGTGCGAAGACATGGTGCATTGTCGTCCATGAAAAGGAACTGCGGACCCATAGCGCCTCTAAAAAGACGCACATATGGAAGAAGAATCTCGTTACAATAACAGGTCCCGTTGACTGAACCTGCGTCGAAGATGTGAAGGTCTGTATGACTACCAAGCATGATGCCTCCCCAAACGAGAACACCACCACCTCCATACCTGTCCCTTTCAATGATGTTTGAGGGATGATTGCGGCTTCCCCGCTCTCTCCAGATGAGTATGCGATTAGAATCGCTACTCAGACTGAATCTGCTCTCATCTGTAAAGAGTACTCGTCCCCATTCATTGTCTCTCCAATTCCGGTGTTCCCGGCACCACAGAGAACGCCTTCTCCGATGGGCAGGCGTTAGAGGTACACACCGTACAGGGCGTCATGCAAACAGACCACCACCGTGCAGTCTTCTGGCCACGGTAAAACGTGATATCGGTCGTCCAGTCACCTGTGTCGTGTGTCTAGTGATTTCTCCTGCTGTCTGCCGCCTGTTTCTTCTGGCCTGTAAGGCAATATACCGGTCATCTGCGGGTGTGGTTCCTCGTGGACGACCACTACTAAACCCCCAGATAGCTGTTCCTGTAGTTTGAAATTGTCTCCAAAGTCGTGAAACGATGCTGTGAGCAATTCTGAACTGTGCAGCCACACTTGTCACACTGCGGCCTTCCTCCAACTTCCCAATGATTCACCTCGGGTAAAAGCATCCAGATGTCGTCTAACAGATTGATTATTCGCCATTTCTCACTGAGGCAGCAACTTGGTGTGATTTTAACTGCTATACGGCGTGCAATCTCTTTGCCAGAAATACTGATCTTACACTGACAACATGCTTTATACTACTCAGACACTCCCCCATTACGTCTACCTGCATATCTGCGCATGTGCTACCGTACATCACCTTACTTAATCTCCTGATTGGTCTTTCTGTCCGCTCTGCCTCTTTGTTCAGCTGATATGCTAATTTTTCGACTTCGTCCTTAATTTTTGCACACCAGTGTATGTATATATACAATCAAAAATGTAAATTGCTTGTTAGACACTCATATAAAAAGAAGAGATAACTTCCAGAGAAAATAGTATATTATTGTCTTTGCAGTGAAAGAGTTGCTTTAAATGCTTAAAAATATTATAAATATTAATTTTAATAACATTCTCCTACGCAAAAATATGAAATAAACAAAAATGCAAATTAAAAAAAAGGTGATATTTTTTAGATCAAATTGAGGAAAAAATGAAACAGTTAAGTGGTTAAGCAGAACTATTTCTGTCACTAGAAATCACTTTAAAAAAACTGCATTCTACAAGGAAATAGTGAATGATTCCTTAAATTTGAACTTCATTTTAAATATAAGTTCTATTCCTGAGCTCATGTGATTACTCAAAATGGCACTGAACATACACAGCAAGTTATAACACAAGCAACAGCACACAGGAATGATGATGAGTTTATGAGATATGCAAAATATTACTTTAAGTTACAGCCAATGACTATAGGAAAAAAAAGAAAATAATAATTGCTTAAAAGGGAAAGAATGCAGAAAACGAGTTTTCCTAAATGGACCAACAGTAACATCAATGCAGTAAACATAATAAGCAGTTTCAAACACTAAACTGCTATTTTTTTTTTTTTTTTTTTTTTTTTTTTTTTTTTTTTTTGTACTGTGTACTATACTTAACTTTGAAGATCTAACTTTAAATTGGTATTCACTTTCCATAGCCATAATACTGTTATTACATGATGCAATTAAACACAGCCATACTTCTGATTCATTCTGCGCATTGCTCATAATAGAGTAGTTATGCAAGTGTAACCATGTTGAGGCTAAAACTGACAGGAAATTCACTGTTTCAAGACTGCATACATTCTACAGTTTTTAAACAATTTATAAGATATTTTCTGCCTCCTTTCCACATGCCTTTGTGGTGTACCTGGAAGCATGCTCACTCAATGGATATTCGGGAGGTCTGAAGTTCGAATACCAAAGCAAGGGCATCGCACATTTTCACGTTCTTGCATTAATATAATCTAATGATTATATGAACAGACTGCTGAAGCACAGGTACTTTGATGTTTCCAAAACTTTATGATTATGATTCTTTGTTCATACTAAGTTTTGCCCAACTTGAAAAGTCGTATTCATCCTCTCCTCTGCTATTTCACAGTCAAGATACCACATCTGATACACCCATCTGATAGCTTGCCTCCTACTGTCTACATTGCTGGCCTATTTCTACCTTCCTCCCCCCTTTTACATTAGTTGTTCCTTAGTTTTTGTGAAGAAAATGATGCTGAAAGCAACCTTAGCAACAAAAAACATGCAGAACATACTGTTTAATGTTGCTCAGCCCGAAAGAAAAGTCTTAATTGGTACAATTTTCTTGCTCCCAAAAGCCACATGCGTGGCTCTTTCATCTGAGTACAGGGTTATTCTTAAGATCCAAATAAATGGCTGAATAAATTAGTATTTTACTATCCAAAAAATTGATCGTATCCATGTATTGTAATACCCAGCTTACAAGCTTACAAGCGTATGGCAGCCAAGGCAAGTTGATGTTACAAGACTAAGGTTACATGCACAAAACAAGATCAGATATTTTCAAAGCAAATCTTGTGTTTTAGATTGCTTGCATCTATAATTACTGATGAGTCAACCTAAGCACAAATGTGAGATAAATGCATTTTACAAACAATGCTATAATGGACAGACAAAAATATGGAAGGAACAGAAGCAAAATAATGACATAAAAATGCATCTGAGAGTGGCTACACTGTAATACATACTATGGGAATCTCCAATAATTGAAACCCTGAATACTACTTCCCTGCAGATGCAATCACTTGGTACCAGGTCTTAATTATTATGTCTGAAGAATTATATGACTGAAGAATGCTTAATTTTATTTCTTTATTTTCACTCATTTTTTTTAAATGATAATTCAATTTGATTTCATTGCTTATTATTACAGCTCATAACTCAACAACCTCAACTTTAGTCAATAATACATCACTGATTCACTCCCTTTTATATGCTTAGAAGACATAATGTTCCCTTGTGTTTTAGCTGTTTATTTTGATCCGTAACTTCAGTGTATGAGACATTTAACTTATTCCAGAGGTCATCTATAAATCATGAATTTTATTGCTAAAGAAATTAATTACAATATCTATTACTGACATCTACATCATTTTTGAAGATAAATACAAAATGTGATACTGAAAGAAATGTAAGTTTTTTTATCCTGATAAGATATAAATTTCTACATAAGTAATTTACATAGCAAGAACAATAGCACCTTCTTCAAGTATTAATAATGAAAGAATTGAGAAAATGCTTCTAATTAAATAATTAACATCAAAACTTAAAAAGAAAACAGAAAAATTCTCTCTCAGTATGCAAATGATTCTTCAAACCTGTTGCTTAACATTGAAAAAATAAAAAAGGGCCTGATTCAGATGACCATATTTGACAGTAATTTTTTTACTAAAACAACCCTTACTTTTGCCATAAAATCAAACACAAAAATAAATATACTGATTCCTCTTTTAAAAGCTCGTTAATAATAATAATTTCTTATTTAATATTAATATAAATGCTTCCACAGTCTATTATAAATTATAAGAACCATGGCATAGCATAATTTCTTATAAAGCTATGAACAAAAAATAACAATTATTATAGTTTAACTCAAAATAGCTTATCTTAAACACAGTTTAGTAAACTAATAAAATTATAATATACATCATACTAAATATGATGAAAAACTAATAGTAAGTGCTACTAAAACTATTGACACAAACAGAAGATCCAAGAAAATCATTATATTTCACTAGCAATTGTAGCTTAGTTAAGATCAGGGTAACAGAATAAAAAACTTAAACTTACACCATCTTTTGCTGCAGCTAACTGTTTTTCTGCTGCTGCTTTCTTTTCATTATAATGACGCAATTCTAATTCATGAGTAAGTTGCAGCCAGTGCTGTAATGCAGGAGATGGAAACCACTTTTGTGCTTGCAAAGCTCGCTCAGCAGATCGTAAATCTTCAGTTACAATTCTTAATTCTTCTTCTAATCTTTGAATTTTGGTCTGATCAGCTTCTGAATTTCCACATGAATCCTGCTGTTTGCCATTTACAAAGGAAAAAAATAGTTTATAATAATAATAATAATAATATAGGCACTTCTTTTGTTTCCTCTACGACAGCTGAACTACTGACAGCGTAATTAATCAATCATATATCAAAAGACTTTAATGCATAGTTTTCCTTTTTTAAACTTAATTAAGATGTACTCAAAACATATGAAACTAAATTAACTACTCAAAAATTTAAACTTAAATTAATTCAAGAATTACTAAATTAAAAAATTTATAATGTGTAGAAGTTTACTTTTTTATCCAGGAATATATATCTGTTCAGGTCATTTAAATTCGGATACAACAAGTCACATGAGGGTTAAGCCCAATAGCCCAATTCACACTAATGCGATGAGTTCATGTAAAATAATGAATACTGCATTAAGAGCAAATTTTAATACACCTTCGGGTACATAGATAATAAAATTAACATCAATAATGAAGGATTTTTGAAAAGTAAGAACATTTACCCGAATTGCCTTAACAAAACAAATAAAAATGAACAAGAAGACTTTCTTGATTTAAGTGTTTCTGACTTCCACAAGATAAAATTATTTGACAAAAGGGGACTTTTTAACCTCCATATCGTTAAACTGATTAATTGGAATTCCAAAATTTCTAAAAAGAGTACTGCTAACACATTTTTCAACCAAATTCAAAGAATTAAAAATATCTGCAGAGAAATTAGAGTTTGTAAAATGAAATACTTATTTTAATAAAATGACAAGAAGACTTCAAGAAAATGACATTCTAAAATACTATCAGTTTGCACAAAGGCCTACGAAGATGACAAGATGGAAGGCAAAGGAAAACTCTACAGAGAACTACTAGTCATTTCTTCAGTTTTGAAACAAGATTTTTTTTTAAACCTTTCTAACAATTCTTTTAAAGTATAGTGTACTTCCTTGTGTCCAGTATTGTGCTAAAAATTTCATTTGAATTAAATTACATTCAGTAAAATGTTATAATTTGTGAGCAACACACCTCTGAATCTGTAGAATTCAACATTTTCCTTAACTAGTTATCCTCTTAGTTCATATTAGTTTGATTTTGCCAGAATCTACTACATACACTGTATTCATAACTTCCTTATGCAACCTTACTTTGTAAGCATTGGTTATAGACAGATCCTTCAAACAATAAAAATGTTTTAAATGATGCATTTTTTCATGTTTTCACATTTCTAAATTTAAAAAATCAGTTTTGTAAAAATTACAAACTCTAACATTCTACTCTCCTCCCTCGTTCACATAGTTAATGTCTAGCAAAAATGTATACTAATTTTAAAAAATAAAACAATAAGTTTAACACCCATATACTGTCCAACATATTTAATACTAAAATTTGGAGGGGGGGTCTTCCGCCTTTTCTTGGCTTTGAGGAGTCAGTTAAAAATAAAACTATACTGTTACAAATACTGTCTTAAGTGAAATTGGGACTTATAAATCTGTAACATTTTTTAAGTTACAATTTTGTTGCATTTGGGATGCCAAAAACATTTTCGCACAAGTCTTTAAGTGCTATGACTGCTTTAATAATATTTATATGCAGTTTTATTACACACAGATAGGATTCAGATGCAGTTAAGATCATCTGTCAACCAAAAAAAAAAAAAAAAGAGAGAGAGAGAAAGATTAGATATATTCTTAATTTTTAATGTATGCAAACCTTTTAATTTATGGCCTCGTTATGTGCCAATAATAAGCTTGCCACTGCTCTCTAGAACATGAATTATATAAGATAAATTCATGGTCAAAGAAAGTACGAACTCGTTTCATGCTCTAGAATTCATGTTCTGTTCTACAGCATGTTTCATATTCTAGGCTGCATGTCCTAGAATCCATGCTTTTGTGAATAAGATTGTCTATTAAGAAAAATTGGTTTTGATCTAAACATTTCATGACAATCTGCATTGACATGAAATCTTGCCACTTAACATATCAATACATATCAATATCAGAAGCATTTTTCTAAAGTGTTTCATTTTTTTATTACCTAAAAATTTAAATATTTAATTTTTCAATCAAAGTATGATCTTACATTGAACATAATCTCATATTCTAAAGTCATCTTTATCTTCATTCTAAATATCTTTATAAATTTCTGTCACACACCTGTAAAATACTTTGTTTTGTTTCTCAGAATGAGTAGAACCTTTACTAAACATAACTAAGTGCTGGAGAGCCACATAAAAAGTTAGATTTCATACTTTATTAAACTGATTTTTTATATCTAAAAGTGCTAAAACATATCTATTTTGTATCATTCAAAACAGTTTTGTATTTGGAAGTATATGTTAATGCCCAGCAGTTCTCAAATAAAAAAAAAAGACTGCATAAGAACTTTAGTAAGTACATACATATACACAAAATGTATATCATTTAACATTAACTACAAATAAATAAAAGTGCATGCAAAAAGATATCAAACATAATTAAGTGATTTTAACAAAATTCCTGATGTTATCTGCCTTAAAACTGATGCCTCAATTGGATGCTTTCAAAGGGCACAAAGCGAAAATCACAAGAATGCAGTTATTTCTTTTGCCAGGAACTGAACCTGAAATGAACTAACTGCATTCTATGATCTTATCCATTCAACTGCTTTCAGACAGGCACAATAATGAAATAGTTTCAAGTGCTTTTCATGGGAACAGATTCTACTTCTAATACATGCTTGTAACAAAATATAGCTTATGGAATAATTGTCATGCATGACAGACAGAACAGGCACTTACTTTCACAAAAGTAATTTCATTTTGTAACCTACGTTCTAAGTTCTTCTTCTCTGTCACAACTAATTCTTGTTCAAGTTTTGCTTTATCTAATCTAGAAAATAAAAACAGAGCAAAATAATAGCCAAAATTTACAGCAAAATATAAAGTTTATTAAAATAACACCAAATATGGGTAAAATAATGTTTTTGCAACCAATGAATTCATAAAAGTAATATTTGCATCAAAAGAAAGGGGGGAACAAATAAGGATGCTAGTGCATGGATTTTGGTAATTTAACCAAAACAATACTTAACCTCTTTAACATCTTTTCTTAAAAAGCATGACAAATGCATAAGGACTAGCATGTCCAATACATAAGGACTACCACTTTTTACAGTGTTTAGTAGCCATTTTGCTCCTTGCTTATTTCCTTCCTTTTTTTGCATATCCTTATGCAAAAAGCTATATTGATGAGTAGAAAAATTAAGAAGCACAACATATGTATCTATGAATGGAAGGATTCCACACTAAAAAATACAGGAACATATCCTCACCCTTGCTTTGTTACAGCTATGGTTTCTAGTAAAAATTATAGTTTACAAGTTTCATACCATTACATGCCATGAACATTAAGATAGCTTCAAATTATATCTCAAGAGTGTTTTTCACAAAATACAAAGTAATGAATAAAAAATTTATTTAACTAAACCTTATACTAAAAAATACTTCACATGTTTTACATATATTACACTATGCATTAACATTTGCAATCTCATTTCAAATATATCTATTTATCAAATTAAACATTAACTTGAAATAAATCTAAATACTATTATTTTGAAAATTTAAATAATATTTTAAATAACTTAGGTTCATAATTTTCAGAATAAAATTTCAAGAGAACACATTGCATTATCAGTTAATAGTGATATTTTTGCTTTATAGCATGCAAAACAAATGCAAAAATTAATTTCAATCATTTTGTGCTGACTTAGCCGAAATTGGAAAACCAAAATGTATTGTTTCTTAACCCATTTCCTTCCTTTAGAAAGTTAAATATTTTTACTTTTGACAAAAATCTGAAACTCGCTTTAGCCTACTTATACTTTAATTACATGCTAGTTAATGCTGTATAAAACTCTGTGAACACATCCATTTTTCTACTCTTTGAACATTCTACAGTCAATACCTTTCCATAAACGACTATGCTAATCACATAATTTCATTCTCGATTGATAAGGTAAAACATTTTCTGTCTTACAAGGACAACTAATATGGTTCAAATATATAGTCAGAGAGAAAATTTTACATCAGCATTAACCAATTAAAATTTTATCTCCAGCATTTTGCTCAATGGATAATTTTGTTTTTCCAAATTACTAAAAAGAAGTTAAAGATTATTCACTAGCAAGAATATAAATTTTATTTGATTCAACTCTCATCTGCTTATATTACAGGCTGTATACAATATTATATATATATAATTTTTCAGTATTTCATAATACTCCTTTTTCTCTAAACAACTACATTTCAGCTTAAGAAGATAGCTTTAAAACTCGGAATTTATGAAGTTCGAAGACCACTTCTTCAGATTTCTTGACCAATTCTCCTTGATACATTTTGGAAATGAAAAAGAGTAAAATTCTCCAGAAAAGTCAAGAATTCCTTTCTACTCAAAAATACCACATGCAACAGTATTTATAAATTTCAAGGAAAATATTTTAAAAGAAGTTTTAAGAGTGCTATTTATTTTTATCATGTACATTATTTTATGCAACATATAAAAATACATGGACTGCACAAAATGTTTAGTGGAGACCAACTCAGCACCCATGAGCAACTTTTAAGTACCTGAGTGCGCAATCTTTGTTAAAGGCTGTTCAGACTGAGGTTTATCTGAGCTAACAGAGACAACTGACTTAGCTGACCCATTTCCAAAATCAGTTTTTCCTCAAAGCACAGCAAGTTGAAAAATCTGAACTGCATGCATAGTGGAGCTAGTTGACACATAGAACAGACTCCAGTAGCTCAGATAAACCCTAGTCTGAATGACTGACTGATTAATTTATTGCCGGACTATCACACAGTGTGCATTTTTTCTGGCTCAATCAAACTTTACCACACGAGCACATCACATGGTACTATCTGCCCATGGTATCCCAGAGGGAGCAGAGGAGGTGGAAAAAGAGGGAACCGAGGCATCGCGCAGTCAGTAAGCAGAGTGATCATGGACAGTATGTGGAATGTCCTAAGTTAATTGAAGAAAAAGTACGTCTTAAAGTTACAATATAAATACAGAAAAAGCAAAAATATAAAGGAAAAATATATACAATATGTACACGATATACAAGATATTGCACTATTATGCATGCTACTAAACATTAAGTAGGAAAGTAGAGTCATTTGCGAGATGGGCCGCTAGTGGTCGAATTTCACAGTCTTTGTCTAGAATTGTATAATTTAGTGTGTTTAAATTAGACAAATGCGCACAGTTAAGAGCTTTCATGAAGAAATTCCTGTTGAGTTTGTGCAAATGCTGCTCAATTGTACTAAGTTTCAAGTCTCTGTGTAGAGTGGCATTGCTGACGTAGTAATGAGCATTAGTAACCATTCTAAGTATTCTCTTCTGAAATACTTGCAGTATGTACAGGTCTCTCTTTTTTGCCATATTTCAGGAGGGTGAAGCATGTGTAATGATAGGCCATATGTTCATTATATACACAAGCCACATTCGACACATATCCAAATTTGAAAACTTGTTAAGGGGCTTTAAACTGTTGATTACAGCAAAAGCCTTTATCCTCACATGTGTGACATGGTTGTTCAAAGTTAGTTTTTGATTCAGTACTACCCCAAGGTACTTGGCTTTCGTGACTTGCGGCACCCGTTCATTGAAAAGATAAAGTTTTCTTTTGAGTGGGTCTGTGTATGTTTCCTCCTGATGACACGTAGTTGCGACTTTTGCGCACTGATTAACATCCTCCATTTAGTACACCAGGATTCAATATTAGGCATAATGTCCTGCAGCTTCTTTAAAGCATGATTTGCATTAGCAGACTTCACAGCTAAAGCTGTTCATCTACATAACATCCTAAAAAGTTATTTCCATCCAAGTGGGTACACAGGAAGTCTGCAACATATAATAAATATAAAATTGGTCCTAAAATGCTGCCCTGTGGTACACCAGCATTAATTTTTCTAGTGTCAGAGACGTCTTTACCGATGGACACAGAAAAGCTTCTATTTGTGATGAATGAAGCAATGAGCTCAATCATACCCCTTTTGAAGTTGAAATTAATTAGCTTGTAAATCAGCCCCTCATGCCAGATGCGGTCGAAAGCTTTCACTAAGTCCAGGATGAGGACGGCAACATTTTGTCTGTGGTGTAAGGCATCTCCACAAAATTCGACAAGCCTTGCCAGCTGCTTGGAAGTACAAAATTATGCGTGAAATCCGAACTATTCGGGCAGAAGTACATCTAAGAAGGGCTTGAGCAGATTTAGGATAACATGTTCATAAACTTTTCCTAGCCCCAAAAGTAAGCTAATGGGCCTGTAGCCCTCGAGCTGGGTAGTATCCTTTCCTGGTATTGGCAATAATATCATTTTAGCACACTTCCAGCAATTGGGGAATAGTCTGAACGGCCCGTTACAGATCACTTTAAGCCTCTTGAGCTGGGGTATTTGAAGATTGTAAAATCCTTAAAAAGACAGGGTTTTTCATACCTTATGTTTCCTCTTTTAAGAAGTCCCTTGCTATTTAAAACAATGGCCCTTTGCTTCATCCTTAAAGAGATACATTTACTTTAATAAAGGAAGGGAAATTTAGGGATTATTGACTAAACTTCTATGTGCTTTTCCTTACACAGGGAAAATTTAAAGATGCAACTGATTTCAAATCAGACCACTTACTGACACGGAGAAGATAAAATATATTTCCAGTTAGAAAATTCTCTATATCAGGGGTTCTCAACTGGTGGCATGCGTACCACTATTTCTAACTATTAAATTCAAAAATTAAAACCCCAACACCCTGATTGAGTTTTTTCTCTAACACTCGTAAATTTATGGAATCCGAGCTTTGTTCAAGAGTAGTACTTTGTAGTAGTAATAAAGGTTTTCAGTTCTAGTTTAGATGTTACATATTAATCAAAAGGTTGAGAACCGCTGCTCTATATAATATCGCATAGCTTTCCTTCTAACAAACTGTCCGAGTTTTTAAAGATTTTAATTTACATCACCAAATAAAGTGATACCAGACTACTCACTGACACGGAGAAGATAAAATTTATTTCCATTTAGAAAATTCTCTATATAATATCACATTGCTTTCCTTCTAAAAAATTGTCTGAGTTTTTATAAAGATTTTAATTTACATCACTTAATAGAGTCAATTTACAAAGTATTAATAAGAATTAATTCTATTATACAGTCAAAAGTCTTTAATCCGGACGTTCATAAACCGGAATGATCTATAATCCGGACCTCAAAGCTACAAACTTTGACGCATTATGCGTCAATGCATAATGTGTTAATGCATGCGCATAATACCTTTGCTTAAGCGTCTATGCATGCGCGTTTAATAACGGACGGTATAAGCTAAGCTAAAATTATCTAATTATCTATTTCAGTTAATATTGCAGATTGCATTGTTCCTTAACCTTCTAATTGAATCCGGCTTATTATTTTTTGCAGATTGTTAGAGCAATTTGATAAAAGTAAGCTTGAACTTTCGATTATGTCAAAAAGAATTTCCGATTCTGGAGCTACCAAAGGATCTACAAAGCGAAAGCATGTTTCAATGTCCATCAAACAAAAAGTGGAATTGCTGCAAAAAATGGATAAAGGCATATCCTTTAATTCTCTAACCATTCCCAAATCTGTTTATCAATTTCACGCTGCTCTGCGGGGGAAGGGGGGACGCGGCACGCAATGAACTGGAAGTTGATTTGTCAGCACTATCCTTATCTTCAGGGAGATGTTTTTATTTTATTCAGCTTATAATTCCTTACTAAATGTAGTATTTCATCTCAATGTACTCCATCTTTGATATGATTTAAAACAAATTCCTCGTCATTATAAATAACACGAATACACATCAAATAGTTTTCTGGTTGCAATTTTCTAATTTCGACTATGCGTAATGTATGCTTTACACATGCGCGTGTTGAAAGAAATGTTTAATAAAGTAAACAAATAAATATTAAGCTTTTTTTTTGTAAATTTTGATACCCTTTAGATCACAATTGCTCTTTATTTCATAAATTACGGTTTAATATTTTAAATTTTATAATTTCTGCATGCCATCTTACCAGATTTAAACTGATGATCTATAATCCGGAAAAACCGATAATCCGGAATCACCGAAGTCCCGTCGAGTCCGGATTAAAGACTTTTGACTGTATTTTCATTTTAAATCATTACTTCTTATTTTGCTATTTTAGAGATTTTTTTATTTATCAGGTATCAATCGAAATATTTTTGTTATCAAGAATCTCTATAATACTTTCTTCACTATTGGTGGCAATATATTTTCTGGAACCATACCACATATTTTCTACACATTTTACAGCCTAATGCAGTCTCTGCAGATCCTAAATTTTTCTGCACTTCCTTAAAAATCTAAAGATTTTGTCATCCCTTATTTTTATTGCTCGATGCTTCTCTAATTTCTAAAAATTTTGCTTCTTTTAAATTCTATCGCATGAACTAGTGCTGAACTCTAGTGCCAATCTATCTCAATAACAGATTGTTTATTCTCAATTCAAACAGCACTAATCATTTGGCCTATGAGTATTATTTACAAAATCTTTTTTTTTTTTTTTTTGCATATGGAAAGAATTTTCTCCTTATCAAAAGCACAACACTTCGCTGTGCAGTTAGCTAAAGTCTGTAATCTTCACTAAGCATAATGCCAACATAAAAAGTTACCATACTCTTTAATATTCAACTGCTAATACTTTTTTAAATGTTTAGAAATCGCTGAGCTGCCATGTGGTGATGAAAGTAAAATATAATAAATAATGATAGACCTGTTGGCATCAGAAAAAAAATTATTATTTATATGTAAAATTGACGTTTTGGTTTGAGATATATGCAAGCAAAATGGCAAGAGCTAAATTATTGATCATACAGATTTATACTAATAAATGTTTGTTTATTAGATATGGAGGTACTTTATTTAATGCCAAAGAGAAACTAAGAATAGAGGCTTTTCATGTTTTATTATGAAAAAAAATTAAACACACATGCACAGATCATGCCAACAATTTAAAAAAAAATGCAAGTGGTGGTAGAGATTTTAGATCATTTCGGATATTGGATATTGGATGTCCAGACTTTTGACTCTGTATTGCATTATCACAAACAATAAAGTTTGTAAATTTACACATGGATTATTACATATGTTCATCTGAAAATCCATATCAATGAGGTCAGTATATGCTTTACTACTGGTAAGCAGTAAAAAAATGTTAGCGATCACTGTTTCAGTGAGTAGGTTGTTAATTTCCACCTTTAAGACACTTCTATATTCAGTGGAGCATTTCTATCAGTTTTATCTAATGTGTCTCAAGTCATATATGTAATTTTTTATATTATTTTAAAATTCTTTAAAAGTTAAAAGTCATTCAGAGTTAATTATTAACAATGCAATTATAAGGCATGTATATCCAATCGGAAGTAAAATTTTATGTAAATTATAAATTTGTCAACTGAATTCTTCAGTAGAATAATAATTTTTTTCTAGAGGCTGCTATAATGCTAGTGGCAGCTGAAAATGCGCTTAATTTTATAAAAATATTTTTATTTACCTTACTTTTATAAATATTTCACAGCAGTTAAGCTAAAATGATGGCAAATTACTATTGATAAATATTTTACATCAGAGCTTAATTTTAAAACTTTGCATTTTAAAAATTCAGTAGAATTCACCAAATACCTTAATAAACATAAATTATTTATCACAGACTTTTAAAAAAATATTCAGAATTATATATCATGTATTAAAGGATATGATTATCTTTATTCAGTTAGTTTTCAAATGAATTCATTAAGAATAATAAAATAGAAACTAAAGGATAGATGTATTAAAGGAATGAAAAAAAATATTATTATTATAAAGCTATTTATCAATACTCACTCTTTTTGTAATTGTCTTAATGATTCCTCAGCATACTGTAAGCTTTCCATGTCTTTCATAGTTTTCCGTAACTGAGCTTGGGACTTTTTATGCTGAACAAAAGCAAACCAACAACCAAGAATAGCAATACCGAGTGATAATGTTAAAATAATATCCTTAAGATAATTGTGATCTGTAATTTAAAAAGAGTTAAAAACAGAGAGGAGTTAAAAACTTCAAGCAAACAATGAAATTTAAATTAAATATTTTTAACATGGAAATTCAAATTAATTTTTTTGGATCTTCAAGAAAAGATTAACATATGACAATTAAACAATGATTAAAGTGAAGATTTTATAATAATAGATTTACAATAACTTTGAGAATATTTTACAGATATACTAAGTAAGAGTTTTTTTAATTACTTTCGCAGTACTTGCAGTACGTTTTTATTAGTTTTCAGCAATTTGACATTCAATATGTAGTAGAATATGCATAATGTTATATTAGCAACCAAAACATACCACTGAAATGCACACTGTGATTTTTAACAAAAAATATTATTTTTCCCTAATAAAAATTGGAAAGAAAGCTTGAAATACTTAAGTAATGCACATTTCTAGTGATATTACATTAAATAGTACTTCTAATCATAAAGTCAATTTTCACCTCAACTACAGTTTACAGCCAGAAATTGAAACAAAAAGCTATTGAAAATATTGATACAGTATACAGTAATTCCACTCTGATTTAACATTTCAACTAAAAGTCTTTAAATATACAAATGATCCTCAATAAACTGGTCACTAATCAAAAGAGTTAACTGCTGTCTGTAATCTTCTGAGGCGAATTTTAAAGCACAGATTCAAATCAATAAAATGACCAGTTATTCTATATATATGGTGTGGTGTATTTAATTACGGCAAAGCACACTAGGGCTATCTGCCTGAGGGGAGGGATGCTTTCGTGGAGGACTTTCTAAGGGAAACTGGCTCGTATACACGTTACACATGGGGAAAACCACGAAAACACCCATGCAGCCAGCCCGTTCACGGGATTCGAACCTCAGACCGAACTACCAGTGTTCAGCGACTTTACCGCTCGGCCGCTGATGGGCCTCTATATGTATGGATATTAGGCTATTCAAATGAGAGACCTCTACGAAACTGAAATGTATCTCTATATATTTGAGGTTTTTAATGTCTAGAAAATTTACATTTTATAGCACACACACAATTGCACCAAATAAATGTATGTTTATAGATTGAAAAAGTATGTTGTAAACCATAATTTTTACAAAGCATTTTTCACTGTTTCCAAGGGATATGATGACAACATTTGAACTCAAATAAATGACTTGAAAGGGTGCCCTGAAAGTCTAAAACATTTTGATAAATTACATAAATGCAGTCCACTCTGAACACCAGATGTCGGTACTGAGATTGTACAATTAGTTATAAGCACATGAAGAATAGTTTCCTACTTTAGATCCTTCCAATGAGAACTCTTAAGGTGAACACTGACAAGCATGTGCATACTTGTCATATAAATTAAAATTAAATTTTAAATTATGAAACATTTTCTCAAATTTATTGTTGTTTTCATTTCAGTTATTTTTGTTTTGTTATGTTCATAAAATATTTTATGAACAACATATTATTCTGATTCATGAACTGCAAAGATTATCTGAATGAATAAGTCAGAAAAAAAAAAGGAAACTTTATCTTTTCTTGCAGACTAAACAACAACGGTCTTTACAAAGAAACACAGTGAAAGGAAGCTTAGACAGATGTGTAAGATACTACTCACATTTTATTTAACATAAGAAACATAACTGCAAATTCAGTCCAAGAAGTATAAAATCCCTGTAATAAAAAAACCACAGGTTCTGAGTACTAATGCAACAAAACTGCAAATATCTCACTAAAGGTTATCTGAATACTTAGAGCTCCAGTCTACAAACAAAGACTGGAATATAGCAGCAAAGTGTTTTTAACTAGCTGCTCTCTCAGCAAAGATTAAAAATGCTAAGTACATAACATCTCTTTTCTAATTGCAGTGCTTTTCACAGCCCCTATTACTACCATCATCAAAGTGGGATGAAAAAAAGACACACCACTAGAATATTCTACAAAACTCGAATTCTAAGTTTCTGGAAATGAGCTTGCTAGAAACTTCTGAAATGTACCAAAGTAGTGATGACTCAACAATATAATTTTGTCCCGCAGGCCGGTAAAATTTAGCAGGCAGTATCTGTGATTCAACTTCAGGTAGTTACACAACTCCAATATGTGTCTACACAAAGTTATAAATCTAATAAATTTAAGAACCTATTTAAACACCTAAAATACAATTAAATCCACTAATTATGCAAAATAAACAATAAATACATTTAAAATTATGATACAATAATGCATAAAATAAGTAACTAACAAATTATATATATATATATAACAAGGAGGAGGGGGGAAAAAAAGAGTCAAGAAACAAATATTCACATCAAATTCAATAATATATATTATGGAAAAGGTTAAGCCACATACTAAGGTACTAAAGAGTTAACAAAAAGAAATTTGTGTTTAAAATCGTTTGATATAAACTTTTAATATACAGACTAGAGAAATTTAAACTGTGTAGGTCTGTTTTATACACAGATGTATTCCAACACACAGGGGAAAATTTTAGATTTATAGTAATTTGTGAAGGAAAAGACACAGAATCTGAACACTTCAGATCATAGTCTAAAACCTCAAAGAAGAATTTACAATAAAACTTTTTTTAATAAAAAAAATAAACAGAAATGTTCAAATATTTATTACATAAAAATATCTTCTGTCATCTTATAAAATTAAATCTTTATTGTAGAATAAAACTAAAACAACTCTAAAAGAATTTTAAAACTATGGAAATATTTTATTTATGCAAAATGGAATAGTAAGGAAAATATCAGACTAATAACACAGTATGTTATCATTTGAACAAAATTTTCAAAAATATTGCAATTTATACATTTCTAAAAAAATTTATCACAGCCATTACATTTTACTTTAGATTGCATGCTGCACCATATTCAGAGTTTAAAAATTTTGCTATGAACCTTTTGTAGGGTGTTACAAATCTATTTTATTTATGATGCTCATGGTGTAAAATAGCACTTGTGCAAGAAGTCCAAATAAAAAAATTAAATAATTAAGCAGTACTGATGAAAGAACTTTTATAATATTGAAGACAAATGAAAGACCTTATGCATTGCATTGTTGGTGAGCAGCAGTGACATTTATGGTAGATAGGACTGTATTGTGAAGCAAAAATAACAGTAAAAGGAAAGAAAAAAAAGACAGGAAAATAAAACAGCTCATAAATATCAATATCTTAAAAAATTGGATATACCACAAGTGCATAAAATGTATTTCAATCTGTTATAAAAGAATAGGCAATATGATGACACATTTTAGTTATTTAGACTTCAATTACTTGAATCTCAGCATCCTTTGAAATTAAGTTTGCAGCTAATTTATTCATGTGCCTTTTAAAATTTTACCTTAATTTACGTAAACAAAAATTTTTTAAGAGTAAAATAGTACAGTATATATTTATAAAGAGATAATTTAAAACCAGATGTGGAGGTCACCATATTAAGAAAAATAAATTATATGAATATTTCATACATATTTATCTCACTTAATTCTGTGACATAAAATGAGAGATCTTTTGACAAATATGTAACTTATACACATATCAGCAAGCAATTACACTCCTATATATGGGTGTACGTTTCTATTTATTCTGTGAATCATAACTTTACCACATGAAGTATTTTTTTTTTCATGTACTGATTCAGCAGTCATGGTAACATTACATTTATTTCCTTTCCAAATAAAGAAATGTTACATAGAGTAACTTACAAAATGAAGAAAACTACACATTTACTTTCTATTAGCTATTCAATGTGTGTCATGCATTCTGCATGAAATTTCTTATTCTTGAGAAAATGTGTCTGTGTTACTTTTCTCTCAACTGTTAACTGCAATATTTCAATTGCACAATTACTGTAATTGCTTACATAAAAATACAAAATATATATACAGATGGGATGTAATTACAGTTAATCACAATATTTGGAGCTATACTGTATACAGATACATGCAAATTTTATATCGCATCCTAGGTGGTAAAGTAAAAAACATAAATATAAATTATATATGCAGAAAATTAATTGCATCCATATACTGTATTATTGAAATAATTTCATAAAAACTTCCTGTTAACAGCATGGTGGTGAGTCCAACTCGTGTGAGAATTAACCTTAACTCTTGAATCACACTAATCAATTAAATAAAACTAGCAAATTAAACATAGTGATAAAATGCTATCTGCCATGGTTCTCTTCTTCCATTACTTTTGATCATGACTGATAAAATATTACTTTAAAAACACATACTAGGTTTCATACGCACATCACTAATTATGCTACTATTAGCCCCAAGAAACAGAGAAAATCTAAAACATTTTGACGAATAGTTAAACAGCTTGATTGATATTCACTAACTAACTAATTAAACAATGTTTTGAGGACTCTTCTGACATATACATGACAGTCATTAAAAAACTTCCCCGATATATCTGCTCAACAAATCGAAATGAAATTTCAGATGTTGTTTCAAGGTATGTGCTTGTCCCCTGTGTCTGGAATACTGCATGCCACGAAAGCCTTAATTTGAATCACTAATATATGGCCAAAGCTGCAATGAAGTGATCATACTGATTGCATTTACCTCAATACTGTAAAAGAATCACAGTACCACTACTTTGTTAAAATGCATGAAAGTTAGTTCATGTTACATAAAATTATCTTTTTTCCTTTATATTATCACTTCATTTCTGATTACTAGGGATATACGTTTGACATTTAAAATATTCATACAAGATAAAATTCATGTAACTACACAGAAGCTCACTACCTAAATTACAATATCCTACTCTTAAGTAGTAGTGCACTTCAGCATAATCAAATACTTCTAATCCTAAGTCCACTAAATGCTATTCTGCTTTTACAAATCATCTAAATCAGCACATTTTAGGCTAATGAAAGAAATCTGAAGAATTTTCACTGTATAAAAATATGAAATGCAGAAATATCATTGAGCTTTTTTTATGCAATGATCCCAAAAAAATATGACCTTTATTTAAATCAAAATATACAAGTATAAGGCAGTTTTGCATCAAGTTTTAATTCCTTTCAATGAACCTACACTGTGAAACAAAAATGTTCTGACACTCATTTAAACAATACAAAAGGAACTTGATTTACCTAAAAATTGTCTGCTTTAGCTATTTTCAAGGCCACGAAGTTCTACTTTCTTCTGCATTCTTCCACTCCTGCCGTTTTAAATTTTAGGCACTAATAATTCTTCGCATCTCTTGTATGGCTACTATTTTCAAGAAACTTCTCAGCACCTATTCTACTATTACTACTTTTAAATATTTTTTACACTTCATTTTTTGAGAGGGTCAAGCCTAATTCCTTACACAGTTTAAAATTTTTAACTACTTTTTCCTGCATGTGAAAATTAAATTTAAGAAGTAAAAACATCAACTCTATAGAATAGCAAGGATTTACATAAAAAACAACTCTCGGAATTTTAAACATAATAATTTCAGAGACTGGATACAACTAGCTTCCACAATATACAGGGAATAACTACACTATTAATCAATGTCCTAATGCCAGTTTCCATGACCTTAACTTTGGACATTTACATATACAGCAGAAGACTGAAAATATACTAATCTAAAACTCTTTAATTGTAATAATTACAAATAAATATTTGCATAAGCAAGACATATTGCTCATTAATTTTCATCACATATATAGTACAAAGTCCGTAATCCGGACTCGTCGGAACTTTGGCGATTCCGAATTAGGGATTTTTTCGGATTATAGATCAATTTCAATCTGGTAAGATGGCATGCAGAAATTATACAATTAAAAATATGAAATCGTAATTTATGAAATAAAGAACAATTATGATCTAAAGGGTATCAAAATTTACAAAAAAGCTTAATATTTATTTGTTTACTTTAACATTTCTTTCAATGTAAGTTGTTTAAGATGCTTCCACAAAAAATTCAGAAAGTTCGTTTTTCTTGTGTCATATATAATGGACTTTCCAATGCCATACTTCTCGCATAATTTTGAGACGGATAGGCCTTTATCCATTTTTTGCAGCAATTCCACTTTTTGTTTAATGGACATCAAAACATGCTTTTGCTTTGTAGATCCTTTGGCAGCTCCAGAATTGGAAACTCTTTTTGACATAATCGAAAGTTCAAGCCTTATTTTTATAAAATTGTTCTAACAGTCTGCAAAAATAATAAGCCGGATCCAATTTGAAGATTAAAGAACAGCGCAATCTGCAACATTAACTGAAATGCCTTAGTTAATTTTAGCTTAGCTTATACCGTCCATTATACATTAAACGTGCATAAAGTTTGTAGCTTTGAGGTCCGGATTATGGACGTCCGGATTACAGACTTTGTACTGTATAAGACAAAAATGTAATTTTAAATTTAGATCACACAACTGCATTTTAATAAGGAATTTCTCTTTTTCAAGTTCCATGAATTTTTGTCATATAGCATATTCAGTTTCAACAAGAATCTAATGTATAATCAGTAACTGGTTCCCTTTTGGGAAAGCCTCAGTGAATTAAAATATCTCTAACTACAGACCACTTCTCCTTCACTAAAAGGCCTTTCACTAAAAAAATTCTTGTTTAGAAAGATGCTTGACTTTTTCAGCCAATCCCACACAGTCCGACATAACTCTGAGCCATTCAAAATTATTAATTACACCCTGTAGTGATAAAAATTTAAAACCTTCTTAGATTTGCGATAAAGATGTGAAATTTATTCTTTAGAATTCTGAATAATGATTCTGCACATTCTACTGTTCGCATACAAGCATAACGGGTGCATGCTTAAAATAAACAGTCTGCTGATAACTGCCACTTCATTGAGAAAAAAAAGTATCTATTACCATATCAGCACTGTTATGGTTTCAAACACATATAAATTTACAGAAAAATGTCACTTACTTCTGGGAGGACCAAATAAAACAACATCCATTGCTTTCAAAGATATTTTATGCTTGTGTATTGGATCCTTAATCCCCAAATTTGACAAGAAATGCATATTATTTACAGCCATTCTGAAAATATTATAATATATGAATTCACAGCACATTATATATGTAATAACAACAAATTTAGAAGCACTAATGTATGAACACTGAGACACAGAGAGACATTATATATGTGTATGTAATAAAAGCAAATTTAGAAGTACTGATGTAGGAACACAGAGACATAGAAATACAGAAATACTGATGATGCAGCACGTAGATGGCACAGAACGTAGGTTGGGTAGAACATAGGCACATAGATGGCACAGAATGTAGGAACGTAATTTGGATATTTCCTCTCCATATTTTAAAAGTAGTAATAACTTTTCTAGATGGCACCATTTGTAAATTATATCACACGGCTTGTGTAATGCCGATGACGTAGCTAATTTGAAACTTCAACTCAAAATTTTTAGAACTGACACCTTTCTAATCTAAACCAAAACATTCTCTTCGTGAGCTTCCGTAGTGGATAACTGTGCTCTTTAGCTTCTAGCTCTGTTGCCATTTGGACAGTGCTTCGCTCTGCTCTCTTCCTTTTGCAACAGTATCAAAAATGTAAATTTTCTTAAAAAGGCACAATTAAAATGTCAAGGCTAAAATGTCAATGAAATCAAAATGAATGCTTGATCTTACTTGGTTGCCAAGTTTCCTGTTCAATATGGATCTATGTTCTATGCCATCTACATGCTGTGCCATCAGTATTTCTGTGTTTCTACATCTCAGTGATCCTACATCAGTACTTCTAAATTCATTTTTATTGCAAACACATATATAGATATATGTTTGTACACATATAGTACATATCTGTATATATATATATATATATATATATATATATACACATATCACAAACACTCAAGAATACAACTAAGAAAATTAAAATAAATTATTTTTTAATTCTAATTTTAAATTTTAAATTTCTATTTTTTTTTTTTTTAATTTTAAATTTCTTTTTATTTCTGAAGCTTAACGCTTATTACTGCAGCATTAAGCTTCAGTAATAAAAAGTAATATATATGGTGGTCCAAAAGTTCAAATATAAGCTTTGTGTCAGGTAAGACAATTTTTTGTAAAGGATACATAAACACAACCAGAGATTGCCAGAAAGTGTCTAGATGATGGTACTAATGGAGTAGAATGAAGTCATACAATCACAGAAAGATGGCAAATAGTTCATGGGAACAGGACAGCTACATAGCGATTGTGCAATAAAAAGTTCTGAAACCATGACATGCCCCAATCACCAAACATTTCCACTTGATTATGCTAAACAAAATCACTCCAATTAAACAGACATTCTGGTTAGGGCCAAGTGGCACTCACTTCTGCAGTGGAAAAAGATCATCCATGAAATGGAATGCGTATCAAATGCTAATTGATTTTTTCCTTGTGGTGTCACTTTAAAAGCCTTATTGTTATATTATAAGACCCCCTATAACAGCTCACTGACCTTGCAAGAGCTGCCAAGGCACATGTCCATGACAGCCTTCCATTTTTGGAGAAGTTCCTAATCCAAGCATCAATGCTGCAAAGTATGTATTGTTGTGGATATAAAATGGGACAGTTCTATATTTCCCATTTTACTGGGCCGATTGACAAAATTCAAATTGCGTTTTTCGTGTCTCGAAAGCCCGACTTAGGATATATATTAGATTTATACATAGCATTGTTCTAACATAGGTACTTTGACACAAAATCAGACTTTTTTGGAAAAGCATACCACTTTTTTTCCATATTTTGATTCTACGGCTCAAATTATGCCTACATATTGAATTTTGTAAAATTTGGTGCAAAATTTACCTTGCCACATTTGTTTCAGTTTGCGTCAAGAACAATTCACTTGGCGAACTTCTTAATATAGAGCAACCAATTTTCTTTTCCCTTCTATTATGTCGGAGTGGGAAAAAAAGGCACCTCGTTCCTATCTTTTTTACATTGTACATGAGCAGAGAAAAGGTCACATTGTTCCTACTTTCAAATAATTTTAGCAAAGTGTCTAAATCACATTTGATGTTTTATCACTTTTAACAAATATGCCAAATTTTAAAAGTGCCAATACATAAATTCACGTATATCTTCGGAAATTTTGAATAAAAACTGAAATTTTTTGCATGTATACTTAGAAATACAACGACTTTAAGATGATGGTAAAAATATTATAGATTATAATTCACAATTTTTTTGAAAAATGTATAAAAATTATTTAAAAATACAAATTTTAAAAATAAATGATAAAAAATGGGTGAATTTTATTTGGAATGAACCTGAATTTCGAAATGTGAAAGGAAGAATTAAATAAGTTTAATAAAAAAGAAAGATTAATAAATATATACCAAACATTAAGGAGCTAAAATTTTGAGAGCTAATTTTTTAAAAACTATTCGTGTGATTTTTACAAAAGACAAACTTCGTAGTTTGGCGTAATTTGAGTCATAGAATTGAAATATGGAAACAAGTTGGTATGTTATTTTAGGATTTTGTGTCAAAATACCTATATTAGAACAATAATTTATTTACTAAATAATATTGATTAATTGATTGTAAATCTAATACATATCCTAAATCGCGCTTTCAAGACATGAAAAATGCAAGTTGAGTTTCATCAGTCGGCCCAGTAGAATTGGAGATATAGAAATGTCTCCCACTTTTTTTTCGCAGTGTACAGTGATAATATAGAATAAAATTATAAATTTTGTTTCTAGTTGTAAATTATTATTGCCACAATAAACATGCATTGCAGACAATACCTACGTTGACTTGTAACACCTTGCAAATGCATTTGCAGCTACATGTTAAAAATGTTTGACTTTCATATGCCTAACCTATCTTTAAAATCTATCTACAAACTTTTGGAATTATCTGCATATGTAGGAGTCATAGGAACACAATTAATAAAAATTAAAAATGTTTTATAGCACATTAAGATGCAATAAATAGTATTAAATACAAGAAAGATGTATGAACATAAAGTAGTATATATCTAACGGTAAATTTCACTTTCTGCTAACACAATAAGCTTATGCTTGCATATGTACATACAGGATAATTCAAAAATAAGTACACTATTAAAAATTATATGTCAGTGAATTTTGAAATTTGCACACAAATGTATAAAAGATAAATTTCAGAATTTTAATATACAGATCTTTTAGATATAATTATGTCCACTAAATGGCAATTTACAATACAATATTTAAGTTCAAGAAATTATTTAATTTCATAAGGATATCTGTGAATCACGAGACATAATGTGCTAAAGACAGTCCTAATGCTGATAATATCAATAGAGTACCCATTTCTTCTATAGCAGCAACAAGAGCTGGAATAAATATCACTCCTTCTTTTTTTTTTTTTTTTTTTTTTTTTTTAATTCATAGAAGATATCTCATACTGCCTAATCACTCTTTTCAACCCTGCAGATTCACTGATCCTTCACCAAACATCATATTTTTAGCTGAGAATAATTTATCTTAGAAATAGCATTAACCTAGCAGACAAAAATGTCACTCAAATATCTGCATATTAAAATTATTCTACTCCTCCTTATTATACTAAGAACTTCTGCTGCACTGAGATAATTTAAACATTCACTGAAATTTAAGTTTTTAAATATTAACTTGGCTTTACTATCATGTGTACAGCAAGTAGTGCATACACAGTGTGCAAGTACAAAATGGAAATGGAAAAGGTACAAAAATGGAAGATACATTTTTATATTAAAAATTAATGACAAATGACTTATTTCAGTAGAGAATGTGCTTTCCTGTAATGCATAACAGATAAATTTGTCATTCAACAGTCCAAAACTCTACACCTGTCAAGTTCCCACTATACCAATTCTATAGGGGGTAGTGATGCAAAGGTGGGCGTGGCCCTTGTGGTCAAGTGTTAACAGTTCCTTGGTCAGTTTGAATATAGTAAGGATGCAGTGTCACACATGTGGCCAAGTGCTGATTCGTGCCTAATTAGAATATTGTAAAGAAAGGCAGGGTGTGGCCAAAGGTTGACAAATCCAGTTGCCAGTTAGGAAGTAGTAAGCATTGCGTTGCCCATGTTTTTAAACGTTAGTTAGCTTGAAAATTATTCTTTTGTTTTTGTTCAAAAACAAATTTTATTTCAAATTTTTGTTTAATAACAGCTTATACAGAAAGTAAAATGGCTTAGAAGAAAAATTACCTGGTTGGCAAAATAAACAAAAATAAGAAAATAAACTGGAAGAATAACAAAAAAATGAAGGGAAAATGCATGTTTTCTATAAGGTGGTCAAAACAAAGACAACTACAACTAAAGATGACGATGGAATTTTAAATGGGGAAGGTTCTCAAGAAATGAACACTGCAGAAACGACTAGCTATTTAAAGATTTTGATAATATAGTGAAATAGGTAGAAAATTTTAAAAATTCCAAATTGAAAAGATAGTTTTAAAGTGACCAATTCAAATCAATATTATTGACTTGAAGAAACATCTGCTTTTACAATATGATTTTATATACTGGTTGTTCATCAAAGGTACGTACAAGGTTTACTTCCTTAACTACTGATACCAGGTATGCACTTCAAATTACAAAGCTTCTTCACATCAAAGAGAATTTTACAGGGGCAGTTTCAATGCCCCTGTAAAATTCTCTGGTAAAATTCACAGGGGCAGTTTCAATGCCCCTGTAAAATTTCAATAAGGTCCCTGTAAGGCCAATGCCTAAAGTTTGAAAAGACAAAATTTAACTTTTTATATGACCACTGTAGATGGAAGAGGCAATGAGAAAAATATCTGCTTTATTTAAATGTAAGAAGTTTCATGCCTTTACATGGAAAATTCAGTGAAATTTTTGTAACACATATTTTCATGGGACAAGTGTTGTTTTATCTGATTCAAGCCCTTAGTGAGAAAATAAGTCACTTTTGTTTTGTAACTAGTCCTAATAGCCGAGACAAATTTTATTCAAAAATATGCCTCAAAATGGGATCTAAATCAGGAAATTTACTTTCTGATATCTTCAAGAATTTTGGACATAATTCTTTGCATTTAATTAATAAATGTGTAATGAACATAGATAGGGATCATACAAAAATGTTAAGATTTTGCACTTTCTAAATCATTCTACTCGCAATTCTGCAATCATTCCTATAAAACTCTTCATATCAACTAGACAGATCCATATCACTCAGAGGCACATGTCAGAGATCAACAGTTAAAAAAATTAAGCCTGTAGCCACCTTTCATGAACTCTTCATTAGCAATAAAATACTTCCACTTGTAAACACAGTTTAAAGTAGGCAATATATCACTTGGATTATATTAAATATAATACTGCATACCTTGGAAGCGATGTACCATCAACTGCATTTTCTTCAAACTGTTTGGCATACTGAGGAAGCTCTACAGACGAAATAAGCCACTGTATGGTTTCTTCCACAGTCCAGTTGTGAACTTGTAAATAAAACAAAATTACCATAAGCAGCTGAACAACCATAATAATTAATAAAATCAGAGAACACTAAGAATATTTTGTGGTTTTCATTGCAGTTAAATAATTCTACAACAGTTCAAAATGAAAAATGAATGCATAAAAAATTTAACACCATTACTTTAATTTCAAGTGTATGGATTCACACATTAAAAAGAATCTCATGTTTCAGCTGCTCCTTCACAGCATGAGTTATGTATGTTCTGGCATAATCATTCATAAAAACAAAGCTTGCAAAAACAACTCCTTGAAACACATGTATGTCGGAAAGGATCAGTTTTTGACAACAGTGATCTTCACTGAGTGTATGTCTACTGAAAATGTGGAGGTCACTGTGGCCATTCCGCATAATACTTCCTCCAGACAAAGCATATCCTGAACCATTATAACAGTCTCTTTCCCTGATTTAGTAGAATGATGCCATGTCTCAAATTCTGTCCATAATAAGCTGGTGTTCACTATCATTCGTGACACTGAAATAACCTTCATCTATAAAAAAGACTTGACCCCAATGATAATGTGTCCACTCTTTGTACTCTTTAAACTAGCCTAAGCAGCAGGTAGTCACTAATCAAATGAAATGTTCAAGACAACATATGAACAGGCCACTTTAATGATGGCATCTAGCCACATTAAACTACAACATTTAATGTTCTGTTGCCATATGCAGCTGATGAGCAATGTTCCCTGCTAGTTGGTATCAGTAACTTTTCACTGAAGAACAATACACCAGTCTTACATACATGGACGTCTCGTGTTTTTCAGCCAACTGCCACCAATCTTTCTCAAAGCTATGCCATTACTTTGGAATGCCAAAAACACTGTGGATCAGTAAAAAAACATTGGACTACACTCATCATGCTGAATCCTTCTTCAAGCTTACTGATCATTCTTTGACATGTGAAGCCATCTAAATGATTTCCTTTAAACACACCACACATCCAACTCACTTGCAGTGAGAATTGCCTTTAACTCCTTTGATTTCTGCTCCTTATCATATACTATGCACGCCTACTGTAGGCTTTTTTTTACACTCATGTGATCTATGAAGTCATGTTTCTGTTATTTGCATAAGCACAACACTTCTCTACTGAACTGGTGTTCATAGCGTTAATGGCTATAAACCCTCTTCTCCAATTTTATGGTGATTTGCTAAAATATTATGTCCATGCTAAAATTTTGCAAGCTAGCATATTGTTATGAAATGTACAGGCACGGTGAGAAAGCTTTCCTGCAAAGCAGGTTTAGGGTTGCCATAAAATCACAAGTACAGACAGGGTTGCCACATTTGGCGAGAAATCGTCCATTTGGCAACATTTGGCGATATAACATGGATGGATGGAGAACCTTCTGGAACGAATTCTTACTGGTTTAGCTCAGAATGTTCTCGAACACAAGCCGAAAGCTATATAAACCTTCCTGGTCCACAGTCGGTTAGTGTGTGTAAGTGCCTCGGTTAGCGAGCTGATAGTTAGTATCGAGTTGGTGTCTCGTTTAGCGAGTCAATCCCTGCGGAGTCGTACAGTTGACAGCCAGGCAGCGAGTGCCGAATGGGTCGTCAAGTGCACCAAAAGTCTCATAGTGTATTGCAGTTAGTGCATCGTCAAGAGAGCATGTTGATCTCCGGGAACGACTGAACCGCGCGCCAAAGGCGTGCACATAGACCCCTCATAGGGGCCAAAGAGTCGGGAGCTGTGCTCTATGTGTCATCGAGTGTATCACAAGTTGTAGCGTGGAGAGTCTTGAGAGTACGTGGAGTTCCAAGAACAACCAAGCAGAGTCCAGAGCTGTACTCTAGTGCTTTGCTGTGAAGCTGTCTCCACAGTGATAGCTTGATAAACTGGAGGTTGTGTCGCTGATCGTATCAGCATGTTTATAGTAGGTCATCGACGACTGTAAAAATGTGTTTTGGAGCTGTCCTGACAATACTGGCCAATAAAGTGTGTTTCGATACTTCATCAAGTAGTATTGTCATTATTCATTCTAAATCCTCACGAACCCCGTACGAACGTGAAGGGAGAAAATAATGTAACAACTGGTGTCAGAAAAGAAAAATGGAACAATTGGTGTCAGAAGTGGGATTTCAGGGTGAATGCCAGTGACAAGACTAATGGAAGATCCATTAAGACAGCTCATGACTGCCTTAGCTGAATTCCAAGAAATGATGAAAGCCAGACAGGAGAAGTTGAAAACCGGATATGCTGAGATAAAAGCTGGACATAAAGAGATAAAAGCTGGATATGAAGAGATGATGGCTGATATGAAAGCTGGATGAGAAGAGATGAAAGCCGGCCGAGAACAGGTGCAAGAGCAAATCCAACAGCTGGAAGTGGAGCTTGCAGAAGAAACTGGAGCTATAAAAGAAGATGTGAAAATGACAGTAGTGGCATCTGGAGAATCCAAGGATGAAGAAATGAAAGAAGTAGCTAACGAACTGCCTGAGAAAGCTCCAGAAATGATCAATGAAATATCTAATGGGATTAAAGAAAAAGAACGAAAACATGAAGAACTAAAAGATGGGAAGGAAGATTTTGATTCTCATGTGCCTGAAGTAGAGATAGAAGAAAGTGAAAATGCGACTGTCAAGTTCATAGAAACTGATAGTGAAGTTATGAAAACGCAGTCAGCAAATGTTGAACCATCTGAAAGTGCATGTGATGCAGAGATGGGAGAAGCTGTTGTATAGCTTAAGCACTGTACTCCAGTATTGCAAGAAAATTCAATCACCTCGCAAATTATGTGTGCGTCTCATAGTGCAGATTTTGCAGACAAGGACTTGATTCTAAACCTGGATACTTGTGTTTGTGAAGAGTCGGGCTCCATTCATGACTCTGACGCATAATTTGAAGCTGGTTCCAAGGAAACGGGAGGAAAACAAGTATGTACCAGCTGCTAAAAATACCGAGGTGAACTGTATCCATGCAGCGAATGAACTGCAGAGTGGTGAACAAACTGTTTCACATCTCCCTGTTGATGAAAAGTCTGAAAGGACTGAATCTTCAGACTGTGATATGCAAAACATAAATATATCTGAGAACTGCAGTGGAAAATGGAAAAGTATTTGATCCGGGTATATTTTAGTGAATAGACTGAGACTGAAATTCATTCAGAACTTTAATTTGTATAATTTAAAATTGTAATGAGCTTAATTTGTGTATATAACTTGTACATAGTGTAAATAATTGTTTCTTTAGTTATGTTATTTGTTTTATTATGTTTTGTTTGTACCGAATTTGGCTTCTGACCAAGGGTTGTACTGCCCGGGGCGTGCAGTCCTTGGGAGCGGGCAGTGTTACGAAATGTACAGGCGCAGTGAGATAGCTTTCCCACAAAGCAGGTTTAGGGTTGCCATAAAATAGCAAGGGAAGGCAGGGTTGCCACATTTGATGACATTTCATGGATGGATGGAGAACCTTCTGGAACGAATTCTTACCGGTTTAGCCCAGAATGTTCTCGAACACAAGCTGAAAGCTACATAAACCCTGCTGGTCCGCAGTCATTTAGCGTGTGTAAGTGCCTCAGCTAGCGAGCTGATAGTTAGTATCGAGTTGGTGTCTCGTCTAGCGAGTCAATCCCTGTGGAGTCGATCCAGTTGACAGCCAGGCAGTGAGTGCTGAGTGGGTCGTCGAGTGCACCGAAAGAGTCTCTTAGTGTATCGCAGTTAGTGCATCGTAGAGAGAGTGTGTTGAGCTCCGGGAACGACTGAACCAAAGAGTCGGGAGCTGTGCTCTGTGTTCCGTCGAGTGCATCGCCAGTTGTAGCGTGGAGAGTCTCGAGAGTACGTGGAGTTCCGAGAACGACCAAGCAGAGTCCGGAGCTGTACTCTAGTGCTTTGCCGAAAAGCTGTCTCCACCGTGATAGCCTGATAAACTGGAGGCTGTGTCGCTGATCGTGTCAGCATGTTTATAGTAGTTTATCGACGACGTAAAAACGTGTTTTGGAGCTGTCCTGACAATACTGGCCAATAGTGTTTTGATACTTCATAAAGTAGTATTGCCATTATTCACTCCAAATCTTCACAAACCCCATACGAACGTGAAGGCAGAAAATAACATAACAACTGGTGTCAGAAAAGAAAAACACAACAATATAATACCAATGTGGTAGCATTACCTATAGGCAGCAGTTCATTATTTTAACATTCTGGCTGTGCAGCCGTTTTTGTGATTTCCAATAAGTAATGTGATTACCTGCTAGTTTCGCTTAAAGGATTCCTACAAAAGCATGTCATCCCTCATACAGACAACCCAAGTGTGCTTTAGTATAAGCAATGAATAAGATCCAATTTAAATAACAGATATTTTTTTGAAAGAGCAATTAAAATTTTTCATTCAAAATCCATACACTGAATCACATATTACAGGTAATACGGCAATTAAAATATTCAGTCATCAAAGGTGCATAATATAAACTGAGTATATATAAGAAAATATTACCTTCAGAAGATTTCCATGCATTCCACAGTTCATCTACAGATATATGTTTGTCATTTCGATGAAATATTTTCTGTCGCTCATATCCACTCTCATAATTCAATTCATCTCGCAGAAACTAAAGCAAATTCAATATACATGAAATGGTACACGATATCTGTTATATCGAAGTAATAAAGTCATAAATAGTACATTCGTAAAACTAGTTCTACAAAATTTGATGAAAACGAACTTAACAGTTAATTACTGAACTAACTTAAAGTACTAACATATGAAAGCACAAATTAAACCAGAATGTAGATCAGCATTTAAGCAAAGAATTCCCTATTATGCAGAACATAATAATTACATCCATATACTATTAAAAGATAATTTTTCATAGGAATTATATCAAAGATTTCTATAATTTTTAACATCATCCAAAAAAAGTCTGGAGATAATATGGAAATTAAAATGATACATTGTTTGCATAACAGAAATTGAAATCAGGTTTCAGTACACTTAAAAGATGAAATTACCTCATCGCTTTCAACTATGTCTATGTTGCCATCTGCATCATCATCTAAACGTTGATGAAGAGTTAAAATAGCATCAAATCCTAACTTATCATTGCAAGCTTCTAGAACCTCACAATTCCATGCTGAAAAATAATAAATTATACATTCATTTCTTAAATTTTTCAATCCAATTTTTTTCTCATTAATTACAGAATCAAATAACTGGTCAAACAACTGAGTGCATAAAAAAAAAAAAACAAATAGCATACGGCCGGCACTACACTTTTTTTTCCGTCCAGTGCAGACTCTATGACTCCGAAATTCTGTCAACGCGTTCTTCCTAAACTATAAATTCTTTAGCCCCCCCCCCCTCCATTAAAGTCTGCAGCTGGGTGCCGTAGCGTCGACGCTAGTGCCGCCCGTGTGCATGCAAAATGAATGCTATAAATTATTTGCCCTTCTGCAAATACCATGCAATGAACCGCAAAGCGAATTATCAATACCGTGCCGTCTCATCTGTTCGCATACTAACATGCCCAAAGTATACACGAAATAATGGATTACAGATTGTATAGAATAACCAGAAAGTCTTATGACTTCCCCGTTACATCTAGATATATATTTCTTGTTTATGTTTCATTTCATGTGATTGACAATGGAAGAAACGACGGCCAGCTGATTAACAAAGAATAGATTACACACATTTATTTTATTTCATTTCACAAGGTAAGTACAAGTTCCTATGATCAAATGGCCTATCAGGAGTCCTATTTCTGGACATGTGATACCTTGCTAGGCATTATTAAACAGTACGTATCGCAACAAAGATGCCATAACTGAAAAACTGAAGGATGTTATAAGGCATTCATAAGAATCATAAACTCCGGATTCGGGATTTGAACTCCAGAATAATAAAAAAACCTTAGGAATTTACCTTAAAACACCTCATGATATAATATTAAAAGGGGCTAAAACAAATCCCTTTTCAAAAAATGTATAATATAAACTTACTGTAAAACGCCTCAATACGTAAGTAATTAAACGATATTAAACTTGAAAGTAATTCGCTTGCTTTGTTTAAATTATTTGATTCACAAACAAATACCGATCAAATAATATATATATATATATATTGTGTATGTACCAAAAATATGTCACATGCCAAATTTGAATGACAGAGTATGATATTTTCTCTCATTTAAAAAGCATTTTGAAAACTTACAAATTTCGTATTCGCTTATACAAAGCTAAGTTTAAATCAAGAAATTTACGCCGAACAGATGAGAAAGATACAACGCGGCTACTGCTGAAACATAAAAAATAAATAAATAATATTTTTAAAAAAAATTGAAAGCGTTCAGATTTTATGTTACGCTCAAACAGGTCTTGTTTTCATTTACAGACACATACACGTTTCGAGAGCATTTAGGCTAACGCCACTTTGGGCTAAAAATATTGAAACACAGCATATCTTTAGAATTTCCGATAGACAATCTCGCGCGCTGGAGATAAAAACATTTTATTCCCTACAGTGCAGCTACTGCTCGCTTTGAAACTGTTGAGTTTTACAATAAAAGATTCGTTAACGTTTTACAAAATACGAAATAGACAATAAAACAAATTCGGACTTCCAGGTGACCATATTCGGGTGGAGGACTACGCATTCAAAATTTGATGGCTCTAGGTTCTGTTGTCTTTTCACAATGCGAGAAACATACATACTTTCAAGTAGATTCTTAATTATTTAATTTCTTATAAATAATAGAGGGCGATAATATTAGGTGGCAACAATTTGAAAAGTGATACACCTGTTTATAGTGAATCGACGCAAAATGCCGTTTTGAGACTAATAGCTAATACCTCTTCTAGGCTAACGCCCCGTTGGTCTAAAAAAAAACTGCAAATTTTGGTTGATTTGTTATAACGCAGTAACCCGTCAAACCCAACAAAGAACTTAGTTTAAGTTGATTTTCTTACTACATCCTGACCACGAGCACAAACATGCATACTAATTTCGAACCGATTTATTTTATGAAATAAGATGAATGGATATGAATCCAGAAGATCCTTTTTTGTGTGCGTGTGTGTCCTTATTTTTTCCTGTATATTTCGCACAGCACTCAAACAGCATAGAGTTGAAAGGGCGGAAATTTAATTTTTAGTAAATGCCATGCTAACAAAAATTTGTGGCTTTTGAAGTCTTAAAACTGATAAGCGTACTATTCGAAATCTCTTAATTTTAAATTTTACATTGGCGTGTTTCCCTTCGAATTGCTTCGAATTCCCTTCGAATTCTGGTTGGTAAGCTGTTCTAAGAGTAACACGCAATCGTAAATTTCCGAAAAATCTGTTTCGGAAATTAAAAGTAACTAACAGGCGCGAAAAGCGTGGTTTGTAAATTTACCTAAGATGTACAACTAGGTTATCATCGATCCATATACAAATTTCTAATTTACTTTCCTTCATTCATTCCTGCACTGTTACAGTATACGAAATTCCTGTTAGCTTGAATTATTTGTTTCGATCCTAGAAACAGCAGCTTCACTTGTTGATAGACCTAGAAACGATCCTAGAAACAGCAGCTTCACTTCACATGACCTTTACCATGGCTTCCAAGTTTACTACTAATAAATGCTTGATGCTGATTTTACAATGTCAAAATTTCTCCTAAAAGACAATTTGTATCAAAACTAAAACGTGCTCTGTAGTACATATATGGACGCGTTTAAAAGAAAGCCCTCAGTCTGACAGTAGAAAGTAAAAGAACTTTACCATTATTCAAATTATAAAAAAATATCGTCCTCTCTCGTGGTGTAACTAGTAGCACGTACGATTAATCATCGGTAGATCCCGGAGTTCGAATTTCGGTGACGGCTGATTTTTAGCCATTCCAGCTCCAAATAAATACCTATGATTTTTCAACAAAATTTTTATTTATAGTTCTGAAATATTACTGCTCCAATACACCTACACCAGTAGGTAATACTGAAGTTTTTACATGATAGATATAAAAATTCACGTTTAACACTTATAAGAACACATGTTCATTATAACGCAAAGTTATGCATGCGGTCGTTTTGAATGGTCAATGTTTTTTACCTATTTTACTATTTAAAAAACATTGTAAGGCAATAAAAAAATTAAAGAACATTTAAGTTAAAAACAAAGATTATTCAACATGATTGATAATAAATGTATCACAATTTTAAAATTTTTACAAAAGCAGAAAACTTGTGACCAAACATTGACATATTATGTACTGGTGTAAGTTTACAAACTCCCTCAGTTCTTTTCCTTAACTAATGTTGCCAAATGCAGAACGTAAAAATGCGAATCGGTCAAATTGACCGATGAGTGATAGGTGTTTAGAGACGTCACTGAATCAAAATGGTTCAAGAATTCAAAAACAAGCACACAGTCGAAACATATGAGCCAAAACCTGATTCATTTTTCACACAAAAACGAATACTACCTGTTATTGAAAACTGTACAGAGCATCTTTAAATAATAAAAATTTACTGATGACTTACTAGGAAGATATGCGATAGAAAAAAGATGAATCATCTGCAATGTCTACTTTCGCTTTAGATGCTGTCTAAAAGTGATACACTATATCTTGCCAAAAATATTAAGACAGATGACAAGGCAGACATTTAATCGATATTCTGCACAAAAATTGCAGTCTCTTAGTCGTCAAATATGACTTACCACTAT
Source organism: Stegodyphus dumicola (assembly GCF_044657685.1). Classification (NCBI taxonomy): domain Eukaryota; kingdom Metazoa; phylum Arthropoda; class Arachnida; order Araneae; family Eresidae; genus Stegodyphus; species Stegodyphus dumicola. The sequence goes on along the minus strand of NC_140780.1, from coordinate 22,553,679 downwards.
TATTTGGAATATTACTGACGGAACATGAAGTTATTTCTTCTACACAACTGACAGGAAACTCACTAATTTCAAGCGAATTATTTCAAAAGAATAACTCACTATATTTATTACACTTACACGAGTGAGCATGGAACATTTTTAGTTAGCAGTCAATCTCAAAGCCCAAACTGTCTTCTGAAAATTACTCGAAGGAAGAGTCCAGATGAGTGATAAAACATTCCCAGTGGTGGCCACAGAATTCGACCATCAACAAGAAAAAAATTACCTGCAATTTTTTATTTCGCATCTAATTACGAGTGAGGTAGAGGAGAAGAAAAATGATGTATGTAAATATTGCATTTTAGAAAAGATAAACGTTTCAAACTTATTCATGCAAAATCATCCTTAACGGCGGTTTTAGCAAATACGTAATAAGTGACCTACAAATTGGCTCTGCAAAAAACTACATCATAACACATATTCACTTTCGGGCTACTAAGGATGTAATTTACAAATGATGCGAATTTTTGCTCAAACCCATACTTGCACAGAGTATGAGGATTGCCTTCGACTTGCAGTTTGCGTTTGACAATGAAACTAAAAAACCTGAGTCCAGATTGTATTGCTTACGGCAATACAGTATAGGCCCTCTTTTAAAACCCAATACTACATCCACTCATCTCAGAAATGTCCGATACAGATTTTACTCAATTATTAAAGACATTTTTAGCCATTTACTTGCAAATAGCTATTTTACTTTATGCTGCTAGAAGAGGAACACATTTCCAGCTCTGTCCATTATAGCATATCCCAATGGTGTTGGTATCAGAGGCTTGTGCAGAATGCGAAAAATAAACCTCACTTTTATGTTCAGTAAACCACTCTGCCTCCAGTTTTGCGGTATGAGATGCTGAAGTGTCATCCTGATATACGGTATGTCCTTCGGGATAAAAAAGTGTAACAATTGGTGGAGTTGGTCTATCAACAATCCTCAAGAGTGATGCTATAGCTCCTAAAGAGTATCCTTAAGAGTGATGCTACAGCTCCTGCTAAGGTTGAATTAATGGCTAACCGCACAAGTTAAACGCACACTGAGAGCTATCGCCTCTGCTACTATGTAACTATTAATACAAAATACAACTCAAAAGTAAAATTTAAACAGAACACTATTAGCCACTTTTGGTGGGTTTTACAGACTTTTGTAAAATCTAAACAGATAATCTAATTCATATCTAATCAAATAATATAAAGAAAAAAGTTTGTAAGTTGGTTCGCTAATAACTCAGTCACTACTATAGCTATCATCACCAAACTTTCTACAATTCTTTTCTGGATCCTGAAAAAGATCGACGTCCACTTTTTTCCAAAAAAAGAATAACTTAAGTCAGAGATATTAATTAAAAACTCTTAAAACGCTAAATTTCGCCCTCATTTTTCCGTGATGATATCAGCGACAATGGCAACAGTGATATATCAGCAACAATGGCACGCAGCCATTGTTGCTGATACAACGAGAGAGAATTAGTTTATTTTTTTATCGAAATTTTTATGTGGGTTCCATATCTCTCAAAAAAATGATGTATTTGTTTTTATTTTTGCTGACCCAATTGGCAATTCCATACGTCATATGGGTATCTATATCATATGATTATATTATTACGTAGTCAGTTGTGATGCATGTATTGAATATTACTTTGTTTCTTTGGCATTTTTTATGCATTGCAATGACGTATCATATTCCTTATGACGTGCAATATGCTATTATACGAATTTTCAAATGATGTCATGAGTAAAATAATACATTACTCTCAATCTAACTTAACTGGCATCGGGTACTTCCGCTAGTGTAAATTAAAACTAGCTCCTCTTATACAAAACAAGTAAATTATCTTAAGATTCCGATATTTACAGCTTGATTACAGCAGCAACCTACAAACATCTTGCGTCGGAATGGTTATAACTAATTTCTTAAACAACTTACTGAGCATAGCTCACCTCTAATGGTATCATCTTCACAATTACTGCAGAAGATTTTCGCAGGCTAGGTGGCAGCAACGCGATGAAAGCTTCACTAGGCTCCGAGTTAAGATTGACATCCTACTTTTAAACTACGCTACTTGCATTAATTTCCGGTCTGAGTGAAATATCATGACAAGCCAAGGAAAAATAGGATAGAATTTAGCTATTGATAAACTAAATTCTATCCTGTTTTTCCGATTCCTTAAACTATTACTAAAACTTAATGTATAATAGATGCAATGTGACCATCATGAAGAATCAGTGTTCTCAGAGACTTCAACAACATTTCGGCCCAAAATATCGCTAGTCCACATGCACAGCACAAGACAATCTGGTTGGTATGCCTCTGAAGTAGCTCTGCACACATAAAACCCTCCGACGGTGAAGATGGACTAATATACATTTTACATCGTGTACTCTGCAAGTTTTGATCCAGCATCTGACAGTAACATTTAGCACGTGCTCTGGTTATTAGTGTCTTTGCTACAGATGTCTAATCAGGGATATCATACCTGGCCAGGATGGACAGGCCTTTTTTTACATAAATGAGTGAGTTCAAACTCGAATTATGACAGAATGGCAAGTTCTGTCATAATTCGAGTAAGCAGTGTTTTATATTTTGAGCTACAATTCTTTTTAACATTAACATTCTTTTCAGATGGCTTCCTCTATTAATCAAAAATTAATCCTATCAGTCCAAATTCATCGCTTTTTAGGTTATAAGACAAAAACATGCGATACTGGGGCTCTCGGATGCATCAAAAAGGCCTTCTGTTTTGGCCATAGCTACACCAGCCTGACGAGTAACTAAAATTAGTCTTCTTCTGAGCTCGAATATATCCCTCATTTATATCCTATAATTCTCTACATTTGAGGTTAGTACGTCCAATATTGTTGAAAATTCATACTCTGCTGCTGTTGACCCATTTGAACATCATTCAGGCTTCACAATACGAAATTATTGGCTTGAAATTTGGAGTATAATATTCAACAGACATTTTAATTTCTTGTTCAACATGTAGTTATTTCATCAAAGAAATTCAGAGTCATTGTCGATACACAGAGCACCGTAAAGTCACTGTAAAGTAAGATTAAGCACCGTAAAGTTTTCCAAAACATCAGAAATACTATTGATTTCCTACACCGCCAAGGACTGGACCTGTGTCATTCATGGCAAAGAATCCAAAATAATTCTCCAAGTTCAGAAAATGCAACAATAAGAATATTCCCTCTCCACCCTCATACTATGCAGCAGTGCCTTTAGAAAACACACTTAAACATCTCCATTTATTGAGATAACCGTGACCTTTCTCATACCTACTCAAACTACAGTATATGCAGCAGTGCCTTTAGAAAACACACTTAAACATCTCCATTTATTGAGATAACCGTGACCTTTCTCATACCTACTCAAACTACGAACTATGAACTACTTCATACTGTGCAATGTGTGACAGATACACTAGTACTATGCACTCAACACAATGTACCATGAAATGAATTCATAAACTATGTGCTGAACTATGAACTGTACTATGAATGAACTCACAAACTGCGAACCGTGTAACAAAAAAAACCAAACAAACAATGAACCCCGTACCATACTCACCCCCCACCAACAAAGCTCCAAACCGAAACACAAAAGAAATATGTATTATAAGGTATTTCTCCCGCCTTCTTAGCGAGCCTTCGTGGTGTAGTGGTCTGCACACGCTTAACGCGTAATTGAGAGGTCCGCGGTTCGATTCCCAGCGAAGGCGTAGCTAATTTTTCATCGTGCCTGCTTCCAAAAATACCTAATGTCTCTACAGTATATACATCTGAACATAACTTACTGTATTTATCCATACCCGTGCAAAGCACCCGTGTAAAATAGATCTTATGTCAACATTGTCTGTAATGCAAATTATGCACCATTAATATGTAACTATTATGAATGCTACAATGTAAACAAATGCTCAAGCATGGCGTTAGCGTGCCCCGTAAGGATGCACTTCCATAGATGGTTACTGCAGTGGGACGATACCAGTTTTGCCTATGACGATGTTTTGGTGCCCCTTGTACTTCTTTCTTTCTGTCTGTCTGTCGATACATAGAATGTCCACAGCATCCACCTGTCGAGTATGTTTCTCTACAGAATCTAGTTTTCAAGTACTTTGCATCTTGGATGAAAGCATTCGAAATTTTGAGCATAAAACCCAACACATTGCAGATATGGAGATTTCAATTTCACGAACTTATATGATAGATTTATCAAAACTATTAGAAAACCTTTCACATATTTCTTTTAATCATTTTTGCATCACACATGCTGAGGCAGCCTTGACGCTTTGTGCATAACTATAACTTCTACAGACCAGAAATTTACAAAATCTTATGAGTTGGGTCGGGTTTTAAAATTCGAACACGATTCATAACTGAATCTTAAAACAGAAAATAAAAAATTTAAATTAAAAAAAAAAAAAAAAAACTTCGATATTCAGCAAACAGCACTGTCTTTTTAAGCAGGTAATACCGTTTTACATTTAACATGACTAATATTGTAAGCATGCCCAGATGATCTCGAGATAAAATACGGCTGAAAATAATAGACAAAGAGGACTTTTTAAAGTACAGCGCTTATAAGAAAGACAGCATGTACTTAATCCAGACAATTTTGATCAGTCTATTAATCAGTAAAGCGTTAAGCCTTACTGTTTTTTGTGCAATCAATGCCTTTTTAAATTCTGGTGCCACCAAGTCTGTCAGACCTCAACATTGATGCCCAGTGCGGCTGCACTGACCATACCCTTGTCTCTCTCCTTATGTTTTATTTATTACCTTCCAAAAAAAGCAAACTTTTTAAACAGACTAAATTTTGATTTCCTTTCATTTCAAGCGTACTTTTAAATTGCATTATTAATACACCTTTATCAGCTGATTGGCGAAACAATATATTATTTAACATGCTTTAGCAGACCGAAACTTTAACATTTATCAATCTTTTTCACTGCTGTGAACCATACCTGTGTTCCCTAAATTCTTTCAAAATTGGCCATGAATGCACACATAAATTCTGAAAAATCCGTCATCATGGACTTCGAGCCCATTTGTGTACGTGCACATCATTCAATAAACAAGCGAACTTTATTCTGCCCTATGGATACTTTAACAGAATAAGTTGGCGGCTCGTAGCACATGCCTAGTTAGTTTACTCAATGCTGAAAATGTTAAACCATTACTATTTTAAATATTTGTGAATTAATAATTCTAATATGTTAATTATTTTTCGTTCATTTATAATAACGGCACATCTTCTATTTAGTGTAGAAACTGTATGTATAATCGGACGATTTATCTTCTTTGGAAATCACCATTTAAAGATTTTAAAAGAAAAAAACTTTTTCTCTAGAAATTTAACATTCATAAGCGCAAACAGCTAATCCTTATCCCCACATATCTAATTCTTGAGGATGAACTTCATTATGTAAATTATCGCAGCAGAATTAAATGAATCAACTTATTCTGATTGCTGAATGCACAACAGAAAGCAAGTAAATATGCAATTTCCAGTTTTCGTGTACAGAGATCAGGCACATGAAAAGCAACTCGAAAGCATATGCAAAAGAAATTAGCCCAATCAACAAATCTGTGTTTATCAGAAATTCTGAACATCGGAGAAAAAAAACCTAGTAATGTGAAATGTTTGCATGTGTCAAAGACATCATATGCATGATTTTCCATGCGAAAGATTACACGAAAGTTGAAGAAGGCCTCACAATCATCAAAGTTTCAGTGGAGTTTGGAAACACTCAAGTTGAACTACTGTTTCTAGGCTTTGGGCAGCCTTTCAAGTAACTCGAATGCATTTCAGGAAGCTCTCGAAGTATCCCTTTTAAGGTATAAATTGTATCCACTCATTTCTAAATCAACTAAACTAGGCCAAATGCTCTAGATGCTGGTAATCTGAATAGTCACGAGTTGAGAGGTAAGAAATTTTCTAACACCAGCAGCTGAAAATATTTCCAAAACTGTATGATTTTTATTTTATTTTCTTCGTAAGTCAATAATCAATCGAACACTTTTCAATTTTAAAGCATCACGCTTCATCAGAGTCATAAAACAACAGAAAACCGTCCTCCATGATATTCATTCCAAATATTAAAAAAATGATTTATCATCGTTTTTAACTTGCTGGATGACTAATTATGCAATGAATAGCTAATAATGCAACTCGGGAGAGAAAAGAAAGTATTTCACTTGTCATATGAATAATGAGCTTTCAAAATATATGTGCACGGTAAATCACTCGTGCGGAGAAAATACAAGAACTTCCTCATATGAATCGTTCATTTCCCATTCCTGTACCATTTTACCAAATGGAAATCTTTTGGCTGTATAACATGTCTATGAAAGCTATAAATAATTTAAAATTATTTCAGACTTAAAATAAAAGTGTTCAATACAAAACTAAAACATAGTCTACGAATGGTTTCTTAGATCATCTACATGGAATTATCCGCATCTGAATCATAGAAAGTTAAAATGGAAATCTTACAGTTTATTTTATGCAATGTATTCAAAAATAACAATATTACTCAGAATTAAGTTTACAAAAATAAGCCATTCTGCTTTGCTAAGATAACCAGCCTGATTTAACAAATAAGGACATGATAGGAACTGAACTGTAAAAACAGGGCACAGGGCAGTTGAAAAAATTCCTTACCATAAGATGGCGTTACATAGATGCTAATAAGCTTTTCGACAACACGCAAAATTCAAAGATAAATTCCTCGTCACCTTAAATAATACATACACATAAAAACACTGTAATACGAATATGTAAACGTATGGCAATACGTTTTTGTTTAACCTTACTGAACGTATTTATTTCTACCTTTAACTATCGAAAGTAATTCCTACGGGTTATCGGAAATGGCCCCCTCCTCTTTCATTTCTGTAACCGGGCCTCTACAGAAAAAAAGAAAATTTCTCCTACTATATTAAGTACGTAATTAGTTACTCAGTCAACCGCTAAAACCTCCAAAACTTCCTCAACAAAGCTATGGCCAATTCGGCAATTCAAAGTTTCTCTGGAAAAACAGCTAATATCATAAAAATAGTCAAACAAATGATAGAACCTGGATTAATGGCGGTTTAAGATAATCCGAGGGGAACCAGCATGAGTAACACACTATTTCTCTCGCAATTCATAAAAGTATTGTCAGTCCTAAAAGTTACTGACAAGACAGAACGGAGAGTGAAATCGAAGAGTGCAATAAAGAAAATTAAATTTGGCAAAATTACAAAAATAACGGTTTCTTTGGTTGTTATTATTTCTGCTAATAATCAGAAAGAAAATAATTTATTAAAGCATAGAGTCCCACGAACTCTACCTAATGCGGACTGAGAGCGCGACCAGTCATCGAAACGTCCGAATTATTCTAATAAAAGTTTTAGCTTTTACAACACAGACACAGAAAACTACATCATACTCTAATAGATGTTAAAATAATTTTCTTTTAAAGAAAATTTACTAGTTTTTTGCAGGAAAAAAAAAAAATCTCATGCTACAGGTAAAGATTTAAGCGGGCGGGACACACAATTTCACCACAGGTTGTATAGTCTCACCACACTAACTGTGAAGCTTTTTGAGGAAGAAATTCTAGGGGAGGGGCATGAGGGTCTCCCACTGATGCTACAATGTCTTTCGCACTTATTTCGTTTATATTCGCACTTATTCCGTAACAAAGAGAAAACCATGACAGAATGCCCATAACAGATGCACCATTCCAAGTAAAGGAACATTATTTCAGCGACCTTTAGTCCTTCAATGTGAGTCATCTTTTAAACTTTTCCGTTGTCTTCCTTCTCTTCGTTTTCTGATTCCTCTTCATTTATATCTTCGTTTCTCTTTCACTAAAGCAACTATTTTACGATCTCCTGAGAGTTTACAACTATCATCCCATCCGCTCTGTTCTAAAATACCACCATCAGTAACTTCGATCTTAGAAATTCCTTCACTATTCCTTCACTTTCGTATCTTAGAAATTCCTTCACTATTTCACAATTTTTTTGTGTCCTCTGCTTTCTTAAAACGTGTTTCCTAAATGGTCTAGCAAATTTCTCTGCGATCAAACGAGGCTTATGTGTTTGGCTTTTTTTCCAAGATTCGGATATTTACCTTATTACGTCCAACAAGTTTATTTTGTTTAATTTATCAATCATGCCACACTTTTTCTCCACGGCTAACATAAGAGATAAAAGAAATCTACCCCTGAATCTCTATCCCAAAGCTTCCAAATGCCACATTTGTTGAAAAAAACTGCTCGTAGATTTTAATTTAAACCCAATTCAGTGCACAGATCAAACATAACGCCTTATTTTTATAATTCACAAAGTTAAGTTATTTGGAGTCTACAACGAGTGTTACAGAGTTTAGGAGGGAGAAACTTGGTTTTTATACCTTCGTCTCGTAACTGTTCCCCATCTGGATGGGATGAGGCATTATCGAGAATGAGAACTGTTTCCCTTGGCAGATATTTAAATTTCAGAAACTTTTCTACTGAAGGAGCAAATTACTGATAAAACCTGTCCTCAAAAATGGCTCCTCCATCCATTTAGGCATTTGACTGATCCCTATACCAAACAGACAGACCATAAAAGGTGTCAATCTCATTAATACTTTTTTTTTTTCGTTATTAAAAACCCGAGAATTTTTGTATTTACTTTATAAGCACTAGTTTGAGCATATGTCTGTCTGTTGCATTGCTGCATGCCAAGATTTAATTTTCTCCTTACTTATTTTACAACCTGTGGCCAATTTTTCTTCAGACCAGACTCGTTATAATTTGTATTTAATCCCTAGACAGACCCTTCCGTAGTATTTTCCAAATCAGCACATAGTTTTTTCCTTCGCTACAAATGTTTAAGTCTGATATCGTAGCACTTCTGTCGAGCCAGCCAGCACTAGGTGTATATCTAGACTCTCCCTCCTTGAAATTTCTCATAAAATTTGAGAGCTTTATTGTTGACAATTGAGTTTTGAAAGGTATTCCTTTTTCCCTTTGCAGTCTTAACCACAAACAAAGCAGCTTATTCATTTTCTCGTATTCGCCATTTTTCATACTTCTGCTTTCTTTTAAACAGTATTCTGTAGACTTTCTTTTTTTTCGCACGCCCTTCTTAAAACATTTAAGAAATTTAATTTCATTTCCACTGACACGTTAATTTGTTCTCTTCCCCCCCCCTCGTTTCACATTTCTTTCTGCACAGACAACACTTATAAGCCTGAATAAACACTAAAAAACTGTACCCGGAATGAACTGACTGACAATACGGTGCAGCCATAAGTCTTCAGAAACAGCCTTGCTAACGGCTAATAACAGAAAAGAATGCAAGTGGTGACTCAGCGACTACTCGACTTTCTTTAACCACTTCGCTATTGACAGGGGTAACAGGGCAGATTGAAATTTCCTCGAAAAGAACAAAATCCGTCACCAAATTCGTTCGACAATTACAAAAGTCACAAAGGATAGGGACCGCAATTTCAAATACAGAAAACCGTAACAAATCTTTGAACAGGACAGGAAAACATATCGACATTCAGATGCAAAAATTCACAGCACTTATAACAATACAGTAATTACAATAATACTTTTTTCACTGTATAGGCGATATTAGAAATTACTGCAGTCTAGTTGATAATAGGCTACTACATTATCTCAAAGATAATGTTTCGCGGTACTTACGTACTATCGCAACTATCCTATCAGAAGTCGCCAAATTTTCAGAAAGTGCCAAACTCGGGCAACCATGCGTATAACCATTCTTCCGGCATCCATTCTCATAACAATCGTTCTAGTTAAGCAACGCCGCCATTTTTGTATGCATTGTATTCCAAGTTCCAACGGTTTTTAAAAACAAATCGTGATCTTTTTTGCCTTAAACTTATTTTAAAACTATGATCTTATGGAATTCGCCAGGAATGGAAGAAACTACGGTAAAACTTCGGCAGTAATACAGGATTTTGCTGAAAAATTTCTAAAGGAAACAATGAGGAAATGCGTTTCCTAGATAGCCGCTGTTGCCGAAGATTGCATGAAGACAAGTCCCCGCAATTCCCCGATTTTTTTTTTTTTTTTTTTTTTTTTATTTTTATTTTAAGCGAAAACAGATCGCTGTTTTCGCTTAAAATAAAAATAATAATAATAATAATAATTACGCAAAAATTAATAAAATATCGCAACGCAAAAAATAAATAAAATAATAATTACAGAATGATTCGAAGAAGAATGCAAGTGTTTTATTTTTTAATGTATGACATACTTCTTATTTAATAATTCAAATTTGTATTTTAAACTGCTAAAGTACGTTCCCCCCCCCCTGTGTTGACATTGTTTACCAAACTTACTATAAATATCGATAGTTTGAGAATCTATCTAGAAAAGAAGGCACGAGAACCACTAACTTGCACAATGCTAAGCAACTTTTACATTTTTATCCGTAAAAAATCGCCAGATTGCGCCAAGATGGTTGCGATAGTACGTAAGTACCGTTTAGCTTGACCAGAGAAATCATTCAGAGTCCTTCTTCTTTCCCCAACGTCCTCAAGAAAAGTGATGAACATTGTTTTTTTTGGCACTGGGGGGGGAAGCAAATCCCAAACATTAAAATTAAATACCTCATTCAAATTTGTCATACAGGGTTTTTTCAGTTTATTTTACAAAATATAAGGCAGGGGGATATAAGTTGGGTTTTTTAGATTTTACGGCTTTACATATATACTTATGTATATTGATAAATACCACTGTTTGAATATTTATGTCATTTAAAACATTTCTGTAGGTGCAAGGAGATATTTATGATCCATTCATGCAAAAAGGTAAGAACCTAAGCTTAGAACATGTTCAGTGCCTCTCACATGTTTTTATTTTTCTATGTTTAGCAATTTAAGAGCTAATTATTTTTATTACTACGTGTTTTTAGATTAGCATCTCACTTTCTCTCCCTATATATATGTAATGATTCAGATTTATTCAAGGTAGATGATAAGGCATACCTGAAGAAGCTTGCCAACATGAAAGATTTAAATATTTCTTTTATATTTCAACTGTAATTAGGGGCCACAAATAACTTGGCACATTAATTGTGCCTGTTCCAGAACATTTACACTTTTGATATTGCTGTGGTAAGAAGACAGCAACAGGCAGAGCAACTATGTGGCATGAGAAGTTGAAAGTAAATGTGATGTGTTCACAAAAACATCTTAGCTCAGAGTGAACTGATTTCAATTTCACTTTGCTTGGTTAATTAATAACTGTCAAAAATAATATTAGCTAGTTAAATTGAAGTTTGCAAAACCCTTTTACATAATGATCAATTATTCAGTCGCAGGATGATGGCTATTAATTTTCAAGTGATGAAGTTTAGAGAGGTTTATTATACGCAATTATTATTTTTTAAATAGAAAGGGTATATATCCAAAAAAAAAAATAATCAAAAGTTAAGGGGCTACAGAAAATGTAAATTTGAATTTTATTTTACACATTTTTAATCTCGCACATATATATTTAAATACTCAGAGTTCAAAGACCATATACACTTTCTCTGTAAATCAAAGTGTAAGAGATAAGTAATTTATACCGGTGACGTATTTCAAAGGAAGATTGAAATTTAAAAAAAAATAATTACTGTTAGAAATTTTAATTTCTATACAATTAAAAAAATTCTAATAATTTCTTACTTTAAATACCAACAATTCTGTGGATTTATTTTATACTATATTAATTACAAAATGGATCAATACTCACTGCAATGATTAATATATTTGAATTTGTCATAAAGACTATTTTTAAATGCAACTAAAAAAATCCTAAATAGACCTTTTTTCACTGAAGATAAACTATTTTTAATGCTGCATATGTATTTCTAATCTACCTGCAAATCATGCTGAATTCAGTGAAACTGAAAATAATAAAAAAAAATGGGTACTTGCATACTGACAAAACCACCTTGGTGCAATATTGCAATTTTTTACACACAAAAAGAAAAAAGGTCATTTATTGGTTGCAAGTTGTTGATTTTCAAGGCATTTTTTACAGGATTGCAATTTTTTACAAAATCCTTCTTTAACTTTTTAACTCTGTTCTTTTCACCGTGTACACAATGATCTGTTTCGCTGTGCACACAGAGAAAGATACTGCTTAACCCTTTCCAGCACACTACTTTTTAAAGTCGGAGTTTTTATTTAAAAAAAAAAAAAAAGAGGTTGGCAGTCTAATTAGGCCTAAACGAGTACACAAGTAAAATTTTGTGAAGATAGCACTTATCGTTTTAATCATAATAGAGCTTCGAAAAGAGTGTTGAAATGAGCATTGTTGTCAATGAACTGACTGATGAGATGCGGAGAAACAAAGAATACAGACTCTTCATTGTCCTAGATTATCAGTGAGCCCGGTCTGGGCACACCTAGGGTTCGCCGTTTCATTTTAGGCAAGATTTCAAGGTAAAAATTTAACTAATATAGAACAAGGAGATTAGCATACAGACAAAAAAAAATAATGTAGAAATTTCTTTTCAAACAATTCCTTTTATACCCTAAAAAAAATCTGGATGATTTCTTTGAAAAATGAGGGTCTTAAAAAACTAAACATGGCTAAAATATATGGACTGTTTTGTGTTAAGCTGCCATGTACTATAAATAAAGAAGGTTCAGAATAACCTATAAATCCTTTTCATTCAATTTTTCTGTGCGTACAGAAGGAAATTTTTAGGACGCCACAAAAGGTTAAAAAAAAGGTCAGAGAATTACACAGACTGAGTACCGTGCACTCAGTCTTTTAAGTTTGCTTAAGTCTTTTTTAGCGATGTGGCGGCATAATACTGCACTTCCACATAAATTTTGTGGCAGTTCCTCCCACTGCTGACAAATTCCACAAGTGGCATTTTAAAATTGGCTTTAAGGCAAAAATTATCCTGATTAGTCCATAAAAACCATTGGAACTTGAAATACAATAAAGAGAATGCAAAAAAAAAAAAAAAAAAAGAGGCAATGTTTCTCGACTGAAGGACTTTTACAAGCGTAATTGCCTTAAGAATGATTATGCACATGGTTGCCAGAGCTTGACACATTCCAAAATTTGCCAAGTTCTACTAAGGCGGCTATGGTAACATGCAAGAACCAAAAAACACAGAAATGTAATTATGTTTTATAGAGCTTCTAAGTCGGAAAGTCCATCTTCTGAACTTTCACCCTTATCAGTAGTATTTGCATGTTAATAAAGCTGTACAATGATTAAAATTTTGTCTTTACATATTCCTGCAGCAGCAAAATCATTATCAGTTATAGTTTGATCATTACAAATACAGCCCTGGTTGGCATTCTGCCAAAACACAGAATCAGCTAGGAGGAACATTAATTTTTAGAACCATGGGTGATGGATTACTGAAAGTCCTCCATTCACCCAAGAGAAGGAATTTACTACTGAGGGAGGCAAAGTCTCCCAGATCATCCTGCCATCAAACACTTTCTGCACTTTTGGTTGATATTCGCAGATGTAAATTCATATTTGCTCACATCTCAGGGATCAAGAAACAAAATTTTCATCAATTTTATATGAACAATGTACACATTTTATTGCTTTCAAAAATAAGAACTCTCAAAATCATGGAACAACGGTCTTCAGTGGTAGCATACTTTTTGTAGTAATAGTGATTTATTACAGTAGAATTATTATAATAATTATATCATTATTCTGATCATTTATAATATAATAACAAAAATTATATAATACTAGTAATATTAATTAAATAATTATTATAATTAATTACAATACCAACATAATAATAAAATTATACAAAAGTATTAATATAATGATAAGTAATTACAATTAAAATGATTTATTATGATTTATAGTACAATAATAGTTATTTATTACACTTTAAAATTATGTGTATGTGTGCATAACAAATTTTAATTTCGAGGATACTTGTATTTTTCCAATATATAAAAATAAATAAATGCAGAAAATTAAATACGTGATCAAACAATTAATTACGAATGATAATCGGTTAAAGTAGACTGAAGGGTATCCCTTGTATTATCGCAAAGTTCTTGCTTTATTTATCGCCAAGTTGTTGTTTCGTTTATCAACAAGTTGTTTCATTAATGGTAACCTGAGTAGTTGAATGTTCCGTAAATATACTTTTACCTACAATCGGGTGCACCTTCGATTTTTTAAGTGAAAATATATCGATGTGTACATGGACAAAGTCAAGAGAGTGTGCAATGCCAAGTTTGTGGAATTCTCTGAAGTTTGCTTAAATGAAAATAGGTCGACATGTACATGCATAAAGTCAAGGGAGTGTGCAATGCCTAGTTTGTACAATTCTGTGATTTTTTAAGTGAAATTAGGTCAATGTGTACATGGATACAGAGTTTGTACAATTCCTTGACTTGTTATTTTGTCTTTGTGTAGTGGCGATTTTTAAGTCAAAGAATTGCACAAACTCAGTATCCATGTACCACCAAAAATCGCCAAGCATACAATTTTCACCAAGCGGTACCCGTAAATATACCTTTACCATGATAACCTTCTATAATCAGCTTAGTTACCACTTCTACCACCTTAAATTTATGCCTTTTAAATGCTTTGGAAAAAAATAAGAATGGAAAAATTTGCATTGAATACCCAGCCACTTTCATTGATAAATAAGATGATCTGAATTGTATATGGTTGCACCTGTGGAGATAAAAAAATATACCAGATATCATTTAAATTCTACAAACTGATGTTATGAACATTTTGTTAATGATTTTAATTTTGCAAATAAATCATGCAAAAATTCTGCATGACTGATATTAAATTTTACATGATTTAAATTCTACAAACTGATGTTATGAACATTTTGTTAATGATTTTAATTTTGCAAATAAATCATGCAAAAATTCTGCATGACTGATATTAAATTTTACATGATTTAAATTATTTGATGATTTAAATTTTGCAAAACTGATCTTAACTACTACCTGTTGAAAACCTTAAAGTAAATATCATTTTGCTGAAAAAGACATGAATTTTTGTTGACTTAAGCAGGTGCCCATTTTACAGTATGAATTTGGATGTATTTCTCTGCACAATAAATAAAATATATTAGACCTAAAATATCATAAGAAAAGTTGAGGTACTCAGAATATCTATTCTCCGTGGATCAAGAGAGTTGGGTTCTAATACGTTCAAAAAATTTCAGCAGATAAAGAAAAACAGTATCACTAAGTGTTGCTCAGAAAATGAGTCTCCACACGCACTGCATCTCAGCTAATTTCAGACATAAATTTCAGTTTCTGGATATCCCTAAACTTGGGTATAAGATATAAAGCTTGTATAGAAGTAATCATTCTGCTCCAGATTACTGATTTGTAACTCTGTTTCAATGAAGTGGATTATGAGATAAGCAATTAAGAGTGAAATATTACCAAGTCTCACTAAGAGATTGGAAAAAATTAGCTCAAATATTGTACTTAAGATATAAAAGATGTAAAGGTTCCTTGATGCCTTTATTGAAAGATGTTATTTTAAATGCCAGTTTACAGTAAAGTTATCATATCAGAATGTTACACTTTATTTAAGTCAACAATTGTCCTTAAACTGAGAAAATTTAATCTTGGGCAAATACTGAAACATAAGTTCTTCTAATGAATATTTTAGTTGGTATATTAAATTAATTAGTATTTCTTGCAACTAAAAACAAGACTTCTAAATGGAATAAAAATTTATATGTTAATCGCAAATAGTGAGCATTATATAACTTATGATAGTAAAGCACCTGGATAGAAATAATTTATTTTAAATACCTTTTGCTACAGCTTCTTACATTGTTAGGCAAATGATTTTCTTTTATTCATGCTGAATTACTTTTGATAGATGGAGAGCATAAAATTAACAAGATATCCAATATCTGAATTTCCAAAATAATGTTTTAATCTACTTTTGGCTAATCTTTGGAATATGGTAACAGGTAGTTTGGCGACATTTTGATAAGGCAATAAAGGTTACTAGCTAGGACTTTAGCAGTGTACATGGATAAAGTCAAGAGTGTGCGCAATGCCATTTTTGTGCAATTCTGGGATGTTTTGTAAAGTGAAAATATGTCAACGTGTGGATGGATAACGTGTATGTGCAATTCTTAAAAACGTGGCAAGCAGTGGGCGATTCTGCACTTTCTCCCAATTTCGCACCTAATCTTCGTCATGATTAAGCACTTTTGTTCTGTAGCCTTGGCTACTAATGTTTAAAATTAATTTATGATTAGGAACAGCATGAATTATAAACAAATAGCTAAGTTTATTGCATTTTATTTTCCAGCTATCGAAATGCGACGCTACTAGCAACGTTTTGAAACCAAAACCTTAGCAATCATGAATCAGAACTAGAACTAGTTGCCATTCAGCATAAAAGAAATATAAATATGAATATTAGCAAAATATTAAAGTTAATTTTATAAAATAATTAAACACATGAACAAATATATGAAATAAAAAATAATTATTTCTCATGCAATAACTGGGCCACTGCAGTCCCATAAATGTTCTAGCATAAGCATAATTCGGCTAGCAGATTGTTGGAAAAAAATGTTGGGTAAAAAAAAAAAAAAAAATGCTTTTATTTCGTGAAAACAAGATGGCGTCCTAGAAAAAACTAGCAGGTTGCTGTAACAGGGTTCGTCGCCAAAAAATCGCGAAGTTACCATAATCCGAAGATTAACCCTACTTTTTAATGCTAGTTTATTTTCACAACTTCCCTTTTGGAGTAAAAGTAAATTTTTCTCCAAAAGTTAAATCAGTCTATGGCAGAAATAAATGCCGTTCATACAGTAAATATTATATAATGATTTTAATGTACAATCGGCAACAAAATTCATACCTTAATTATCTAAATTTCCATCACAGCTCTCATTTCTTTCCTAGATATTTGTTATTAATTTTTTAATGATTTGTGCAAAATTATTCAGTAGGGCTCAATGATAACTGTCAAGCAATATTTACATGCTTTTTAACAGTTTACAAAAAAATATTTTATTTTATATATTAAGTAGGTAAACATTTAGAACTCTAAATCAGGTAATTATCATAAATATTTAGAGCCTGAAATTAAATTAAATTAATAAAAATATGATAAGTTACATACAAAGATTGTACTAATAAATACTACATATTATATATCCCTGTCACTAGTACCATTTGCATATGTGACACAGAATACATTAATTACATCAAAGCTTACGTTTATCTTCTTCAATTAGGAAATACTTAAATTAGGCAAAAAAGGAAAATACCAAAATATTTTGGGATTATATGAAATCTATCTCTAGCTCTGAAACAAATGAAAAATATGCCTTTCCTTGCAGCTTGAAATTTAACCAATCTTTATTAATTTAGCTCAGGAGATCAAAGTTTATTACAGCCTGTTACTTAAAAATAGGTACTTCAAGGTCTTTCTGACCCTTAGACATTTGTGATCATACCATGCATCCATCACCACTATTATAGCACTTACATTTTCCTAATTTGAGACTGCAGTTGAAGTCAGCCTTTTCATGTGCTTTTCACAAAGTGAAAAATGCTAAATGCGGAAAAAAATTAGGAGTCTTGTTTATCTACTGCATCTGTCATTACCATGGTTAGGAGGCAAGTCAGGTTGGTGAAAACGATCCTGAACAGCCTAGTCCAAAGTAACAGACTACAGCTTACTATGCTGTTTCTAAAAACTACAATGTGAGAGCATTTTGTAACACATCTAAGGTAAGTACATTAAATATAAAGCAGATAATATGATATAAATGTACTTTTTAATTATAGTTAATTTTACAAAAAGGTTGGGGAAAACAAAAGCTTTCTGCAACACCTAGGCATAGGGCGATTCTTTAGATATACACAAACAAGTGAAGGCAGACTACTGAATTAAAAAAGCAGTGCAAACTTTGGAACTATGGCTGTGGTCCAATTGATACATAATCTTCCTTGCATTTTCAAAACTGAGAAATGTTACAAAACTAAATTTGATGGAAATCAATGGAATATTTTCATTTGCTGCATGTATGTAAGTTTATATTGAAGATACATCTAAATCCTAATCACAAAATTTATATAATAAATGCAAAATCTAACTCTTCTATATGTGAAAATCATTAACGCAATGATTCGATGCAAAATTTTAATTTCAATAACTAGAGCATAAATTTACTGACATCTTCCAAAAACGTGTTATTGTAGCACAGACTTGCATGAAAAGTGGTTCTCAAAAATGTTTCCTCTTGACAAGTTACGCGATTGCACATTTATAGTAGCACTTACTATAGAAAGCATTGAATCCACTGGAAACAAAATTCAAATCCGTTAGTAAAATCATACGCTCCCTCACGAAATTTACATTTTCTTTCTAGTTACTCGTTCCCAATTTCTTCTATTTTAACAGAGGAAATCTTTTTATTTGGTTCATTAACGGTAAATAATGTGATTTGAGAGAAGGTAAATAATCACTACTTTATGTTTATCGTATAACAGTATTGGTACGGCGCTTAGAAATAAAACTACTTATTTTCTAGTTGAAATATAGTGAAGCAGACGAACCAGTATTTGCGTCTTGTTTCGCAAGCTCCTGATTGTCATCATCAACTTTTGCGCACCAATATTGGCAAATACCACAATGTAGAAGAATGAAAGAAAACAAAAAAGTTTTTCCACTCATTACACAGACGGTAACTTCTGTTTACAGCACACAACATTAGACTCTCGTGAATTTAATCACACCCTTGCACATAATACTTTTCATTGTTTTCCTTCTATTCTGCAGTTATGGTTAGAATTGTGCAGAAGCAACCGCAACAGACTATCTGATAACTTTAAAAAAATTACTACGTAGTGAAAGGTGTGCAGTGCCAGTTTGAATTCTGATAAAAAGCTCCTGGGCTGTTAGAGAGAAAAACACTAAAACATTTTGGATGTGTATGAAGAAGTCTAGTATCAAAGTTCTCTAAGACTTTTTGCTATTAGTATTGGAGAATGATAATGATTCTTCCTTACTCGCAATTTGAATACGCAAACATCGTGTTATGCAATTACACAATGCTAAAAGCTGCTGCTGTAAAGAATGTTATACTCATTCTTTCTCATAATTAACCGTTTTAGCCTAAATCTGTAAATTTTTCGTATCATATACCTGTCAAACCACATTTACGAAAACGTTTATTAAAATTGTAAATTTAAAATCCTTTAATCTCCAAAACTAGATGCTTCTATCATACGAAGAGTTAAATATTTTTCTTTGACTTAACATTTGGCAGACTTAATAAATATTTTTTTTAAATATTAACTGTAATTTTTTCGAATGAATTACGGCACAGTCGTGTCTATCTTTCTTTTTCTGTTTTCCCTTTTAGTTGAAAAGCGTAAATAACGTTAATTTAGTTCATCTTTTTAGCTCCATGTCTATAAAGAGGATTTTGTTTTTAATTATTTTTTTAACCTTTTTCTTGAACTAATGCTCTTAACTTTTAAGACCTAAATCTGAGGTGACAGTTCTACATAGTGGAACTTCCTTGCTTTGGGGGTGTGATCTGAATTGCATGTCTTAAATTTAAAATTAAGAAAAAAGAATTACCGCTCTTTTGTGCAATTGCATAGTAAGAGTTTAATTAATTAACTTTCATACGTAACTAAATATCGAAATGTCGATTTTTAGAGTCAGAAAATTTATAGCAAGGTGAGCTGTGTGCAGCATGCCTCGCACTATCGATTACCTCATTTCAGTGATGCAATACTTCGTATCAGCGAAAGTTCTTTTTTTCCCCCCTTCCTTTACTGTCACAATGAATGGGCGATGCTATTCGCAGCAGCGGTGCGATTAGCCGCTTGAGCTATTCGCACCGACATTAACCACGCATGCGCATTGAGTTGTCGGATCCCTCATTTGAACCCAATCAGAAGAACGGATTGTACGCATACGAACTGCCTAAGTGTTGTAGTGAAACCTTTTTTTTAAAGACGGGTTACCACCTTAGCGTAGTTTATCATTTTTTAAGCATTGGCGACTTTCAAAAGATTAGAAAGGAAAATGGGTTCCTTTTGTTATATATATAAAAAGAAGGAACATATTTCCTTTTATTAAAGTATATATAAAAAAGGGCGGGCCCACCAGCGGCCGAGCGGTAAAATCGCTGAACACTGGTAGTTCCGTCCGAAGTTCGAATCCCGCGAACGGGCTGGCTGTATGGGCGTTTTCGTGGTTTTCCCCATGCATAACGTGTATATGATCCTGTTTCCCTTAGAAAGTCCTCCACGAAGGCATCCCTCCCATTAGGCAGATAGCCCTAGTGTGCTTTGCCGTAATTAAATAAACCAAACTAACCAATATAAAAAAGGGCAGATTTTTATGTTCGGAATGTTTATTGTTTTCTGAACGGTTGGAATAGTTTAAATGACTGATTTGGGAGAAAGGACAAAATCTTGTTTACATTTTTGGTACTTCTTAGAATAATACATTTAGCTTAAAAGATGTGTTTTGCGCAATCAAGACTTCTATTCATTTCTCTTTGAAAATTTCGTCTGAGAAAAGATAATAAACATTAGACAGAGGATTTCTGTGTAGAAAATTTAGACATGAAATAAGTTAAATGCGATTAAATCAACTATTACATGAATAATTAATCATATAATACTGGTTATTAACAATTTTTGTATGCCTGTTTATTCTTTTAATGGAAATACTTGGCATTTTCCGTACACATAAAGTATTTCAAAGAACTGTGAAATATTAGTACAAACACATTAATAAATTAAATTTTAATAAATAATGGGATGTAATTTAAAAGACAGAAATAGTTTAATGTCAGAGATTTAGATTTAAAAATTTGCACACAGAAATGATTTATCAGATTTTATTTCATAAATAACTTTCATTTTGAAATATGGCATTTGAACCTATAAACATGTGTGGATACTGAAAAAGTGATGAATATATAAGAATATTGTAATGTTCAGTAATTTTTCTTATTGAATAATAAATTCTGATAGTCCTATGCTATAAGACTAGAGTCTAAGTTTGCATAAAAATTCTTCTGTTAAATAAAAGAATTTAAGTAATTTCTGTAGCCTTTTTGTCAATACATTAAAGATTTTTTAACTAATTACACGTCCTTGCAATTAGAACCATCATTAAATTCCTATTTTATCTAATCATTTCCTGAACATTATCATGCATATAGATTGACCTCGTCTTTGTAATTGATAATTATTACTTGCAAATTATTCTCTTGCTGATGAACTATTAACAACCCTTTCTATTGCTGAGTTAGGGTTAACAATCTTCGCTCTCTCTACCGCCTGCCTTACGGAAATCGGCGTAAGATACTGGTACCTGGGCTGATTGGGCTCATGCGCGAACGTAGGTGGTGTGAATAGCCTCTCTGCTATTCGTACCGTCGGTGCGATTAGCCACTGCGCACAATGAATATACAACAAAGGGCACTTCCGTAAGGTATAACATCTGTTACTAAGTTTATCTTGTAAACTTTCTGTCTGACAGTATCTATTCGTATGATGCAGATGATAGAGCATGTTCACCTAATTTAGGAGAAAAAAACATTTCATAGTGAACTCAAGTTGCATGAAAGAAATAAGAAAAATTATCAACTACCTCTGATCTCAAATATACACTTTTTCTAAATTACACACTGTTTTTTAAAGTAAGAATTTATAACGACCGCTAAAAGAAACCACGAAATCGAAATTTGGAAAAGGAAATGACATTAAAGTGGAAATTCTAATTTTGTTGCTTTCAAAAGTGAGATTCAAACCCACACCCACGTTCTTGGACCGGAACACTCGTTAACACTGCGCTGCCGGACAGGGTAAGGAAGTACCATCGATGGGAAATAGCTGTTACACTTTGCACTTTGTAATCGATTACGAAGTCTCGATGTTTCGTTTACGTTTTATGCGGAATTGTGGTGAGGTTGTATGCAGAAAATCCTGCAGAAAGAAAAAGGGCCTACCTTCATATTTAAATTTTTTCCTTGTTATATACGATACTGGACGCAATGCGAATAAATCTCTGTGATACAGTCAATTGTTTCTATTACTCGAATTAATTCCTCACGAGACCTTTATAAAAGTCTTAACCCCTTAAGGACCAGCGCCGCGAGAACGAAGCGCAGTCACGGAACAGGCCGCGCTAAAATAGATCGTTGCCACAGGCCCGCACATTTTCAACAGTTAAGCGTAATTTTACAATAAAAATCGTATAAAATCAGCATTTTGATATTATGACTTCAATTTTTGAAGTTGCATATTTAATGTACTAGTTTTTAGTGTGTATTAATATAAAAAATATCACATTAATAGAAATAAATTAAACAAGCAAAATACTAAAATGATAACTATACACGCGGAAATAAATACTATAAACATGGAAAAAAATTACACTTACGAAATTTTAAAAAAAAAAAAAACTAAACAAGAGTTACTTGTAGGTATTTAAATTCCAATTTAAAAATTCTGCTGCGTGTGAAATAACTCAAAACAAGGATCGACACACAGTCCTACATTGCATATTTCGCACTCAAAATACGTTGTTTGCTTTCGGTTTTCCTTGGTTTTAGCACACACAACGCATCTTCGCAACGTAATAAAGGTAGGAATCTTTATTACCTTTTCCGTCAACGTAAATTTTCGGAAACTGTCTTCCAGTTAGACGGAAAGGTGGAGTGTCCGGTGATTTTGGACAAATTTTTAAGTAAGGTCTCTTAGCCATGGCTAACGGAATGAAACTGAATATAACCCCAACACACGTCCCAAAACTTCAAAAGACACTCAGAAATATTTCATCCTTAAAACCTGTGTGACATCAGGTTTATATTAGAAAACTTCCTATTTTTCTAAATCAAAAACAACGTCCACGATGACCGGAAAGTTATCAAGAAAAGACCACACAGGATATCCGTTACTGATCACGTCAATATATACATTATATATACAGTCAAAAGTCGTTAATCCGTCTCGTCGGGACTTCGGCGATTACGGATTATCGATTTTTCCGGATTATAGATCATCAGTTTAAATATGGTAAGATGGCATGCAGAAATTACAAAATTAAAAATATGAAACCGTAATTTATGAAATAAAGAACAATTATGATCTAAAGGGTATCAAAATTTACAAAAAGAAAAAGCTTAATATTTATTTGTTTTTTTATTAAACATTTCTTTCAATGTAAGTTGTTTAAGTTGCTTCGTTTCATGTGATAATACTTTCTCTTTAATTCTATTAAACAGACATAATTTCTTGTTTAGTTATAAAGTTCCGCTGCTCAAGTCCTATAATTCCTGTGTCGAGAATACCGACTAATTTGTCAATCGAAATTTTTTCGTTTTCAATAACCTCTGTGTCACTTTCTGCACTATTGGAAGCGAATTATAATGACGAGGAACTTGATTTAAATCATATCAAAGACGGAGTACATCGAGATGAAATACTACATTTAGTAAGGAATTATGAGCCAAATAAACTAAAAACATCTGCCCTGAAGATAAGGATAGTGCTGACAGATCAACTTCCAATTCATTGTGTGCTGCAGCGTCCCCCCCCCGCCGCAGAGCAGCGTGAAATTGATAAACAGATTTCGGATTTCGAAACATACTTTCGCTTTGTAGATCCTTTACATATTAGTAAATATATATCAGAAATTCTATTTGACATAATCGAAAGTTCAAGCTTACTTTTATAAAATTGCTCTAACAGTCTGCAAAAAATAATAAGCCAAATCTAATTCGAAGAATAAGGAACAACGCAATCTGCAACATTAAATGAATTAGATAATTTTAGCTTAGCTTATACCGTCCTTTATACATTAACCGCCCTTGCGTAAACGTATTATGCGCATGCGCACACGCATATTCGCAGCCGTAAAGTTCTTACGCGCACACGGTCTTATGCGTCAACGAGACGCATACGTAGAAAGTTTGTAGCTTTGAGGTCCGGATTATAGATCATTCCGGATTATGGGTGTCCGAATTAACGACTTTTGACTGTATATATAATGTAATTTTTGTCATTCAGCATTACAAGAAAAGTCTTAGGCATGCATTATGAGACCTGGTTTGTGAGCAAAATTGAAATTAATGTGGGCATATTCACAGGATTTATTCTCACTAATAAAAAGAAAAATCACTGGCAATCTTAGCATGTATGAAACTACGCTGACCTGGGCTAGGAGAGACACTTATCTCGGGGTGATCTTTGGCCGCAATCTTTCCTGGTTCCCACACATACCTTCTATTATCAAAAGCTCCTGGTACGTAAAACGAAGTCGCCCAGACGGTATATTGGTTAAGAGATCTTACTGCGGTACCGAAGGGCACGGTTTCGAGCCCCGAAGAAAGTTTGGATGTTTGTAAATGTATAATGTCGGTGCGGCATGGCGGCACACTAAATGCGGCGAGCCGAAAGTCCTCTTGTGCGGATTTGGTAGAAGGAGAGAGGGGTGAGAGACCCTCAGATGCCTCCCTGATGCTCTTCCTCAAAACTGGGGTGGAAAATAGAAGTCCAACCTCTCTTTGAAGTAGACTCTGGTAACCGTTGTTCCATGTAATATGGACAAGACAAAAACAACAACGTAAACGAAATTCTACTCCTTAACTCCTTATTCCTTAATTCATACTCTGTAATTCCTTATAATAAAATTCTCGAGGAACTGAGTATTACTGAACTACTTTTCTATCGTCATTTTATGGCACAGAATTTTCGCTAAAGTCTCAGGAAGAATAACAATAGCATTATCCCACTATATAACTACAACTACTGCTATCCAGAAAATGTCAAGGGATCTATGGGCTATTCTTAGTGACCTAATGTAAATGCGAAGTCACTTATGTACCTGTTTGACGCTTATCTTTCAGTATTAATATATTTTTCTGTTACCTATTCTGATCCCATTTATCTTATGTGCTCATTCCTTCTGAGCCATGTTATTCCTTCTTCAAGAGATGCTTGTATATGTATGGCTTTACGATTAACATACATGCTTTTCTCGTACTCCTACCACGATAGATGGCCCACCAGCGGCCGAGCGGTAAAGTCGCTGAACACTGGTAGTTCGGTCCGAGGTTCGAATCCCGCGAACGGGCTGGCTGCATGGGTGTTTTCGTGGTTTTCTCCATGTGTAACGTGTATACGAGCCAGTTTCCCTTAGAAAGTCCTCCACGAAGGCATCCCTCCCATTAGGCAGATAGCCCTAGTGTGCTTTGCCATAATTAAATACACCACACCACCTACCATGATAGTAAACTATTATAATAGTGAACAAAGTTTGAAATTTAGTATTTCATCCCTAAATC
Source organism: Stegodyphus dumicola (assembly GCF_044657685.1). Classification (NCBI taxonomy): domain Eukaryota; kingdom Metazoa; phylum Arthropoda; class Arachnida; order Araneae; family Eresidae; genus Stegodyphus; species Stegodyphus dumicola. The sequence goes on along the minus strand of NC_140780.1, from coordinate 22,528,311 downwards.
ACTCGGACCTATGAATAAATTTTTAAGTTTTACAATCAGTTTCGACAGAGGCTGGGGTCCCATGCTCCAGTGCTCTAATGATTACACCATGCAATCCCTGTGTGTTACAAAGAAGCCGATTTTATGCTTTTCTTTATTACATCCAATATCTCATCCCCAATACCATCAATAACATTATTTTGTTTGAGAGTTTTGAAGTGAATTAGGGGAATTTAATTGATCTGGAACTAATAACAGCATCAGGCGTAAAGCGAATTATCGATAGGCCTGAAGTAACTACAAATCATGAGAAGGTTAAATAACTTCTTTATTTAAATAGAATCTAGCATGAATCTAGCACTTTCTTCTTCTAACAATATCAGTCACATCTCGTGGTGATGTAACTAAACAGAAACAGTCAAGTTAAACGTGGAACAACAGTCAAAGATTACACAATTTAAATCTTACTCTAAGTTGGTCCAGTAATTCTAACTGGACCGTCAAAATCAGTTTGTCAGCAGACGAATAGCGCGAAGTCGAATAATTACAACTATCCGAGCTGGTAGGAACTAAACGTAGCATGCATTCGCATCCAAAAACACGCTCTGTGTTAAAAATCCAAAACACTCAGTTTAAATACTATCCAATTCATTTAATTCTGCTAAGGAAAACGGAAAGGAGAATTTATAGTAAAGATCCAAATCATAATAGCCGACTGATTTAAAACAATAACCTACAGAATCTTTAATTTAATACAGTATTTTGAAAATGTCTGCAAGATTTGAACATAGTTTCTCATATTGAGTGCATCTCCGAGTTCATAATGTTGTCCGAATGAAAGTTCTTGTCCAACCATCAATCAACATACATATCTTAATCGCTTCCCAAGTTCTCTATTTGAATCAGCTTCCGAATTATAGTAAAAAAATATCCATTTTCTGTAGCTTACTTATTTGTACAATTAAAATTAAAATTATTTGGAAGTCAATTCTTGTTCTTCCAAATAATTTTAATTTTGTTATTGCGGATGAATCTCTTTCAATGGCTAATCTTGGTTTTAAGTGAATAGTAGATTTGCAGAAATCAGTGCTATTCCACACGCCTTTGTCTTTCTCAAAATGAACACGAGGCCTACAAAATTGTCTATTTCAATATTTGTATGCAATTAACCATTTTGAATAACATTCTACTTTTTAAATGATGTTTCATTTTTCTCTTTTCTATGTAATACTTCATTTTTTTTTTTTAATTATTTACAGAAATTTCTGGGATATGCCTAGCTTGGGATAAAAGTTTTTGCTTTTTTTGAGAGCTTAAAGCCAAAAAAGATACGGCGGATAAATGACAGAGAACACAATATTGTGGCGCCAAAAAGCAATTGCTCTGACATAACCTGTTGGATATTTGCACAGGCTCCGTAATGGTATAACAGCTTTCTCGATTAAGTTCCTCATCAAATTTTAAATGCACAATTAAAATGATGATATATTTTACTCCAAAATCTTTCACATCACACACTAAATATTTCATGACTTGGAATAAACTGATTTACTAAAAGTTTAAATAAAGTCACTTTACAGTTGTGAGCTTGTTGGTCTCTTTCATGCCGACCCCAGGCAACTCGAGCTCGTCCAAATAACTCGGTTAAATTACAACTTTGGAAGCAGATAAAGGTTAGTCACGTTCTCCCAAATATCCCATCTGTTGTGTATTATAAGTGTGAATTCTAAGAATAAGCCAAGTTTGTTCACTGCAGAGCGACGGTAAAATTACTATCACGAAAAATCAGAGTAAAACAAAACTGTTTCTGAAAAATACAAAAAAGGAAAAGAAAAACGTTCGCCGCTTACAGAAGCTTCATTATTGGCTTCACCTCTTTCACTCTATCCCTGGCTTGCTATTACTTATGAAATAATTTTGCTAACAGTCATTCTAACAGTCTGCAATTAATTTTCTAATAGTCATTCCAAAGTCCTGTGTCCACTGTAACTAATTTCAATGAAGCGGAAGTTGCCCAGTTCGGGTGATACTCGTAGTGTAAATTGGTTCTCATTAATCCCATTAGCAAAGAAATCGTTATCCTCGCAATTAATTTGAAAATGCATAAGTCAGAAGGTTTGAGTGACTTTGATCAATGCATGATCGTGGCTGTACGGAAATTCGAGTACAGCATCTCTGAAATGGTTAATCTTGTGGGCTTTTCACATGCAACAGTTTCTGGCAACAGAGCAATTTCTTATGCAGTAAAACAATTCTGGTTGAAAATTGTTAGTAAACGAAAGAAATGAAAAGCAACTGGCGTGAATGGGCCACAGCAACAGAAAGGCAACAATACGACAAATTGCAGATCAGTATGATCCAGACATATCACAAAGCATATCCAAACGCTGAACACGACAGACTTCGCAAAGAATGGGTTTTAACAAATGAAACCTGTGAAGTGTGTCTGTTGTATCACTGCTAAACAGAAGGTCACGATTGTTGTGGATACAGGAGCACTAAAACTGAACTCCTGCAGAATGAAAACACCTTATTTGGTCCGCCTAATCTCGTTTTCTTTTGCATCATGCAGATGAAGAGATCAGACTATGTCGCAAATAGAATGAATGCAGTTACTCGTTTTGCCCATGGAAATTCTTCAAGCTGTTGGCCGTGGCATTATTATCTGGAGAATATTTTCCTGGCGTACAGTGAGTTCCTTGACCCGTTTGAAAAGTCACGAAGCTTTCAACACTGTAGCTTGCCTCAGTACCGTCGCAGATCACATACACTCATTTATGGTTGCGATATCCATGGTAAAGATGATCAGTTTCAGCAAGACAGTGTGCCTCGTCGCGGAGCGTAATTGATCTCAAATTGGTTTAAAGAGAAATTGCTTCCATGGTCATGTCAAACTTCTGACTTTTCATGGACTTAAATTCTGTTCGACATTTCTGGAATGAAACGGAAAGATCGCTTTAGAAGGTATTTTTTTTTCCTTCTTTCCGCTTGCTTTCTTGGTGTAACTGTATAGTACGTCCGGCTAACGATGGAAAGGTCTAGTGTTTGAATACCGGCGAGGATATTGCCCAATTTTTATGTTCCTGCATCGATATAACCTAATGACTCTACAAGTGGCGCCCGAACTAAAAAGTGATGGACGATTATTCGGCACCACCAAGATTTGGCGGCTGAGTTCTCTTGTCCCCAGCCGCCCTTTAGAAAAGGGAGTAAATATGGTAGTGTCTCCTTCATTTTTGCATACCCTCGGGGTGTAACTGGATAGCATGCCAGTTAGCAATGGAAGACGGCTAGAAATTTATCGGCCAGCATTAAAGCGGACCAATACCTAATTAGTGGGTATATCTAATATTTTGGCCATTGAAGGTTTTCAAAGTGTTTCTTAAATGCAATAAACATCTTTCCTTCTCACCTAGTTTAACACTATTTCTGTACCTGAAACAAATTTATAGCTGCAGATTGGTAACATAATTTTTTGCTTAAAACATAAGCGTTGTGTTAACTGATTAATCTGTAAAGTGAGAGATAGTATCATTACACTCAATCATTACATCAATTTTCTCGCATATAAATTTGCTTGACGTGACGTTTTCCTGTAATTCCAAGCAGGGATACAACAACAACAACAACAACAAAAAAAAAAAAAAAAAAAAGAGGGAGAGAAAGAGGTTAACCCCCCCCAAAAAGAAAATCTGAAATGTTTCAAATTTTAAATTACGTCCAAAGGGGCGTTGTTTGTTACATTTTGTGTGTTACACTTATTTATTAAATATCACGTTCTTAGCACTTAAACCATAAAATTCAGTTCAACAGCAATATCGCAAAATAGTTTTAAGATGAGCATATCCTTTAAAATTTCCGATACAGAGACTCCCGCGCTGGAGATAAAAATGTTTTTTTCTGTACAACGTTGCCATTGCTCGCTTTGAAATCTTTGAGTTTGTTAATTAAAAATTCATTAAAGTTTTACAAAATAGGAAATCGATAATAAAACAAATTCCAAATTTCAAATTTGGTCTTGCGCATGCCCATATTCGTAGGAGGATTACGTCATTCAAAATTTGATGGCTCTATGTACCGTTGTTTTATCACAATGCGAGAAATATACATACATTTATGCAAATTTTTCATTATTTAATTTCTTCAAATATAATGCAGGGTTTAACATTTGGTGGCAACAGTTTGAAAAGTGAAACGGACATTTACAGTGATTCAACGTAAAATAGCAAAACGAAAACAATAGTCTTTCAGGGACAAAGCCCCTTTGGACTAAAAAAAAATCGGTGTTGAATGAAAAGCACAACTATGCTACAACGTGAAGAAGAAGGAATGCAGTGGAAGCAAATATGCACTACAGGGTACAGTTACGGCAAACTAGAGAACAGAAAATGTAAAGAGCAAATGCTAGTATACGAAAAGAAATAAAAAATACAAATATATTAAAATACGCAGTACAAATAAATGCCAGAGCTCAGTAACAAGTTGTTCTGATAGTATGAAGTTTTGCAGCGGTTAAATGTAACAAAACATGATTAATGGATGGGATGCATATGCTGCGGACGTTTTACAGTATTTTATATTGTAATATATCTAAATAACTGACCATCAAAATAGAAGCAGTGAATGCTGAGGTTTTCGAAGCCAGGAGACATGAAAAATAAACATTGTCCTCGCCAAGACTCAACCCCTGATCTTTCAGTAACTAAATGGATATGCCAAATAGTTAGATCACAAGAGCACGCAGGGTTTCCTTACATCCTCTCTTGCTTAAAGTTGACCAAAGAAAAGCACGAGATCCATTCTCCCAAATCCAGGTGGTAACGAATTATTGTCCACCATATTTCAGTTCGGGAAGAGACAATATGGCTTTTCCAAGCTAGGAAACTCCATAAACCAACTGTGTTTTTTTCAAGATTCGCACCATGCACCTCCTACACTGTTTGTTGGACATGATAACCATTTACACGACTGAAGCACACACATGTAAACGTGGTAATTCATTAAACACATAGTCGCCTTAGGAAAGAAATTTTGATTGCTGTCTCGCAGGAGACCTTTGACACTTTGAATTTTAATTCGCTGTGCTCCAGATCGTTGCGTTTAGGAAAATGAGCATCAGTGATAACGCGCAGCCTTGCTTTGGATATCTTCAACTTTTTAATAAACTATGAATAATCATATTAGCCTTTCTGAGGATACGTGCAATATAATCAGTGCAGGTTAGTAGTATTTGGTGAAAACTAACCATCAAGAAGTTCGTATACTATCGAAATGTTTTCGTTTAAAGAAAAGATTACCCGTGATCTCAAGCCATGATTTTTTTTTTTTCTTTTCATAAGGAATATATGGGATTTAGTTGTATTAATGTGAATTCTTCGTATCCGCTCAAGTTCTCTATTTCAAGAATTCTTTTCTACAGTTTGACGATGACATATTCCTTGACAACTAGAATCTCAGTGTTACTTTTATAACAAACCGAAAATGTGGTTATTATGTGGCTTAGGAAAGTTAGCTATGTAGAAAAAATATAATACTGGTCCTAGAATCCAATGTGGGTTTTAGGTTTTTAGGTCCGAGTTGGTGACGCTGATTGCCGTACAGAAGGGTCCGGGTTCGAATCCCACAAAAGGCATGGATGTTTGTAAACATGGGGTGTCTGTGCAGCATCGGGGTCACTCTAAATATGCTACGAGCTGAAGGTCCTCTTGGTGATAGGGGAAGAGGGTTTGGAGACCCTCGGACCTCTTGGTGGTAGGGAAAGGGGTGCTCGGGTGCTCTCCATCAAAATTTGAGGCGGAACTGAGCAAAATCGTACTGTCATCTGTATTTTGCTCAAGGCTGTTGCCAACGACAGGCGCAGTCTTATTCTACTTACTACGATGAATTTTGTGGGCTTATTCTGGTGTTGCTGTCAGACAAGTGAGATAAGTCACAACAACGACAGGTCCTAGTGTCTTCAAAGAATTCGAATAACTTTGAAAGAATTCAAAACGTATGTTGATTTCACATTTGCATCACATTTGTAAGAACTGCGTATCAGATTTTTAATTTTCGATTTCTGTTGTTGTTGCTACTAATCCCAGATTGTTCAGCAAAGCTAGACAATCTCCATAAAAAGTTGTATCCAATAAAATGTTAAGAAACAATAGAGGATCCTGAAGGACCTCGTCTTTTTCCTCCTGAAGGACTTACGTAGTTTGCAATAATTCACTTTTCTCCTGAAGGACTTCTCGATTTCTTAGATGTATAAGAATAACATAGATACCGACATGTACATTTTCTTACTAGGGGAAGTAACATCTGAACGGAATATGCATAATGAGTTTCACCAACTATATAGCGAAATAAATTTGATCTCAACTTATTTTAAATGTGCAAAATAAGTTATTGCACATTTTCAGACATCTTCTTGTAGTATAAATCTCAATATATATTAAGCTTATTGTATTAAGTAGTATAAAGCTTATAAGGTAAGATTGCTGGTGTGCTCCCCACCTGATCACGAAATGATCCTATGATCATAAAGGGGCACCCATAAAGCTTATAAGGTATTGCTCCCGGCGTCTCAGTTTTCCTTCGTGGTGTAGTGGTTAGCACGTTTGGCCCGTATTCGAGAGGTCCGTGGTTCGAGCCCCGCCGAGGGCATTGTTCTATTTTAAGAAGCTGGCGGCATGAGTATACCTTTTAATCACATTTTATCTGAAGCCACATCAAACAAGTATTTGAACTACATGAAAATAGGAAAATAATCTCTGGAACTTGCCTTTTATGAAAACAATAAATTTCGGAAAAGACAAGTAAAAGAATTATTTTCAAATTTTTTAGTTTGCAATAATTCACTTTTCTAACTGCTTTAAGAAAGTAATATAAAATTTACTGAAGAAATTTTAAAAGAAAAGACTGTATATTTATTGGAATTAAATCATGTGAAAGATTCTTGCTTGGATTTCAAGGAAGATAATTTTTAGCTAATATTTGGCAGTGTCTTTTTATCTTGGCAACAACACAGATCAAAAAAGCAAAATTTTCGCGCTGTAATTTAACAAATTTGATATTTCCGCTTGTACTATTTTCTTTCAAACTAATTTCAAATCAATATAAATTAACTTTGAAGTTTTGTCAAAGAATTACCGAAGTTCTATATCTAATTTAGATGAAATTTTTTCTAACCCTTCGGCTATCTATTTTGAACTTTTGAAATATTCAATTTACTTCAGATTTTGAGTTCATTTATAAAATATTTAGCTTCCTGTTTAAGTGTATATGAAACGAACACATTCGAATAATCATAAAAATGGGGACAGATGTATAAGACGTTTTCCTTTCAACAACAGATGTATTAAACTTCAATAAAAGTCGAAATTTCTGAAATTTTACAGAAACCAACCTCTGGTCCTTAAAGTAATTATAAACTATATATCCATATCTAATCGCCCATGCTTTAAAAGTCTATACTTACAGTAATTAAACTACCAAAATCCATACCAAATAATATTTTGCAACATATCTATAATTCATATAAATACAAATTCATTTAAATATAGATTGTTACATGATATAATTAGAGAGCGACATAAAGCAATGAATTAACTTTTTTTTTTTTACCTTTAACGTTTAATATCATCCATAGTATGTAAAAATCCCTTGTCTGTTTTCTGTTTCTAAGTTACATCTTCCATCACGTTTTGAAACAACTTCACACTTCGCATTTCAATAAAATATAATCACTTAAAAATCATATTAGCTTAGCTTAAAGTAGTTCGCAATTATGCAAATTGAAAGGGATTGCAAAAACTATTATTGCACAGAAAGCCAAACTATCTACTCTCAATTAAACAAAATTTTTATCGATAAGCCAAGTTCAACTTACGCAAAAGATTAGATCAGAAGGCTGCATCAGCTTTCGTTTCTGTTGCTTTGGTTTTCTGATAAGATTATTAAAGAATCTTTTATTTACAAATTGTTGAGACTGACGGAATTGCATTCTGTACAGCTCAAACGATTACCATAACATAAAACTGATTTACAGTAATGCAAAGAGAATTTTTTCGGTAGCCAGTTTCTTCAGTGCCGTTTAGTAAAATCCATAAAAATTTCTCATTTAATACTTTGAATCCACAAAGTTTTATTTTATAAACTGTTAAACAAATACTGGATTAAAAATATTTTTGCAGTTAGCCAAATGGTTATGATATGATGCAGAGCACAGTTCTTTACGTGTGTGGGCGATAATGATCCCAGAGATTTAATTCCGCTGCGGATATAGTAATGCAACAGAGAGTTACTACCAATTAAGTTCCTTTAAACTGAGTGTAATTAATGTATTACTCAACTGTACTGGCTTATTTAAAAGATTATGGAATAACAAAATGCAGAATAAAAAGAAAGATAACTAAACCTAAGCATTGTATCAAGAGAATTAAATTTTTAAATATGGCATACACAAATATCGATCTCACTGAATATCTTAATTAAAATGTAGAAGAAAACTAATTGCAGAAATAAAATTATTTGTGTAAACTGTAGGGTATAATTTTAAAATAAAAAATTATACATTTAAATATGCCGCTCAAAGGGCAAAGTGGTTAGTGACGTTGACTGCTGTACCGAAGAACCAACTAAATAGTTATAAATAAGTTAAGTTACTGAATATTACAAATATGTTTAATCCACTGTGTAAAATGTTGCTTATAACTTTAATTGTATTACAACTCTGACGCATTAGAAACTAGAAGATTTACGCTATGTTTCATTGAAGAGCATGCGATATTTTAGCACTGACTATTTAGATGAACAGGGAAAATATTTTATGAATTCTTCCTGATTATGATGTTTCTAAAAACACTTAAAAATCTTTCGATGACAACAGTTAAAAATATTTCAGTAACAGCAGTCATTACTAGTTATGAAGAAACTGGAATTGCACGAGCAAAGCGAACACTCTAAGTAACCAACATTTTTTAAAAATTTTATTTTATTTATTTATTTATTTATTTTTAAGAGAGTGTAAATTTCACTTTACACGGTCCAATTTCGTAATTGATCAAACTACCCGTAATGAAATACTGGACCGTGTAAAGTTTTTTTTAAATATGCTATTAAATTGTTTCCAAGAATGTTTTCTGACGTGAATACATCTTTAAAATCTGTGGAAACTAATAATGAATTTATTGCACTGAAAGAATAATAATGAAGTTATTGCACTGAAAGAAGGCCCTGAATTATCATCGGCAATTTGTTCTAGTGCTCCACTCTTATTTAAATATGATAACTAAACTGTTTAAACATTAAGCTATATGATTTTTTTTGTTTCTCATGTTGCTCACTGTGGCGGCTGTAGTCAATTTTCCACTTTTGTTAAGCAGCTTTTATTAACACAGTTTCAACTAATATAGACAGAAGATCTTGTGATGAGGCAAACTAAATTACGATTCCCTCAAGAAGACTTGGTTATTCTCGTATTATACAAAGCAAAGCTTGCATTAGTCTTAAGATGACTTTTGATGGAAATAAATAAATAAATAAATCTAGCTTTACATTGATTGAACCCAAATGCAAAAATGATAGATATCTAACATGTATTTAAAATAAATAAACACCTAGATATAACTTTTTATATAATAAATTCAAATCCTAAAATTATAGCTTTCTACTTTAAATGGCTCAAAAGTAGCAGTTTCTAAAGTTACTCAGGAATTTTTGTAAACATCCTAAACTTCTCTTCCAAAGAAACTAATAAAAAATTTCTAATAGTCACATTTCTTTTAAAAAATTGTAAGGATTATGTTAATTTTATTAACAGTTAAATTTTCTCTCACAGCTGTTATTACGCTCGGCCGTACTCAGGCCCTTGATAGCTTCGCAGTCAATTAGCGTTAAGGGGCCAACTCGGTTAGAATCTTGATAGCTTCGGCTTTTTTTTTTTTTTTAAGTTTAGATTACTTTTAGTTTACTTCTTAGTCTCTTAAGTTCAAGCCCAAATGTCGGCTTTTATTGTACACTCCAAGTCGGAGTTCTGTTAAATCTTACCCGAATAATAAAGGGTTATTTACCCTTCCATCTTGTTGTTTCTTGTTGCACGAACTCAAGCGATTATTCGCTCACTAGTTCTTAAGATTCTTCACATTCAACAGTAACTTAGCCTTTACAAAGTGAGGAACTCTACAAAATGATGTAAAACGTATATTACAAAAGAGAAAAAAATAGCTGAACGGTAAATGGAGCTTTATGTTTTTGAAAACACTTGTTTCTAAGTTTTGTTATAGAAATTTATTATCATGTTAATTGCTGGAATAGAAATTATGATTTTTTTTTTTTTTTTTTTTTTTGCTTTATTCAGATTTGGTAATTTACCCCGATTTGAAGAATTATATCAAGTAATCATATTAAACAATAAATTTATACCGATTTTATAAGATAATCTAGGCAACAATTTATTTCAGCTCGGTGTATATTGTAATCAGTAAACTTGAATCTTTAAATCTACGATCCAAGAAACTTGCAGAAATCTCAGAAAAACAGAATCAAGAGTTTGCCTGGGGATTCTGATATTAGTGTTTTCTTATAAAAAATAAACATGGAACAGAAAATAAATTTATAAGTTTAATAAATTTATATATACGTAAATATGTTACAAAATTTGTTAATAAAGTGTTACAGGTTATTCTTGCTGAAATGAAGTAAGTATGTTTAGTATGCTTATGTGATGCACTTTTCTTGTACGTCAGAAATGGTACACTTTAAAACAGTAATCATGAGAGAAAAAGTTTGATTCAGTGAAGTACTACAGGCATCGAGTCCAACTTGCATTAAAAATTGGCATTCTCTGAGTTTCCTTTTCATTTCCAGGGCATCCAAGCATTTCCATGAAATTTAGGGTCTGCTTTGGGGTCTGGAGGTTGACCGGCAGGGTCTTTTGCCAAGGGTCGATATTTATTCAACGCTGCCTCCAACTGTGCTGTAATCTAATGAGAAAGAAGAGAAAAAAATATTTTGGACACGGGCTAGTGATAAATAGTTTTAAAAATATCTTTTGATAATTACAATAACAATTCATAAAAATATTATATGGATATATTTAATATTATATAAATCATAAATTAATACATTACATAAAAATATTATATAAATCATATAAATTAAATGCATTATGAGTCATATCAATTAATTACAACGAGGGGGTTACAAGTTAGTAAGAAGTACTTTTATAGTTTCTATGAGGACTAATTTGTTATTTAACTTGTGGGGTTCCCCCTTTTCATCTAACAGCTAACTGCGTAGGAACCTCGTGAACAGATAAGCGAATAATCGCTTGAGTTCGGGAACAGAGGCGCAAAACTCAAGAAGAGTTAATTACCCTTTATTATTCAAAATAAGAATGTGCGATCGGCTCCTTTCTCAGAAAGTCTCCACTTGGGCTTGAACTCAAAGTAATAAAAAATAAAACTTAACTAATGCTTAACTAAAAGCTATAGTCTAAGCTATCAAGATTTCTAAGTAGTTGGCGGCTAAATATTCAAATAAGCTGACGAAGATATCAAAGTCCTGAAATACGGCCGAGCGTAGTAATAGCTTAGAGTGATACGTAGCCAAAAGGCCAACGCGCGCTAGTCAGAAACTCTGGCTCTCTGACGAAGTACTTTGAGACCTTGCTGGCATAAGCTAGAACTAGCTTGGAGCAGTTCTTAAAATTAAAAAGTATTAAGACCAGTTACCAAAGACTAATTGTTTGAAATTTTTTTGAATAAGAGATGCAAAACCTTTTTTAAGAAATGATAAATTTAGCCACGCTTGCTATAGGCGACTTTTTGTTGCAGTTTAGTTGTACCCAACAAATATTTTCCGTGATAATTTTTCAAGGTGGGTTCATCTATGTAGATGTTAATAAGATAAAAATACACATATAACACATATATAGCCGAAGCTATCAAGATTTCTTAGTAGTTGGCCCCTAAATATTCAAATAATCTGACGAAGATATCAAGGTCCTGAAATACGGCTGCGCGTAGTAATAGCTTAGCATGAGACGTAGCCAAAAGGCCAACGCGCGCTAGTCAGAAACTCTGGCTCTCTAACGGAGTACTTTGATACATTACGGGCATTAGCTAGAACTAGCTTCGAGCAGTTCTTATAATTAAAAAGTATTAAGACCAGTTACCAAAGACTAATTTTTTGAAAACTTTTTTGAATAAGAGATGCAAAACCTTTTTTAAGAAATGATAAATTTAGCCACGCTCGCTCTAGGCGACTTTTTGTTGCAGTTTAGTTGTACCCAAAAAATGTTTTCAGTGATAATTTTTTCAAGGTGGGCTCATCTATGTAGATGTTAGTAAGATAAAAATACACATATAACACTTTTTATACATATAAAATATGTTATTGTCACATATAACATTTTTTAATATACAGTTTCATTTATTAAAGTGTAGGAAAATCTAAGCAAGCATTTTATCAATCTAATTAAGCATTGTATTCTATATTCGCAAGGCTTATTCACAAAGCATTAAAGTTAATCATCACATATAAATGATATGCCACTGAAATAATTATCCGAAATGAAACTCATAGTAATTCCCAGGCAATGTGTAATAACAGTGGGCAGCTTCAGCATCATATAAAATGTAAGGGAAAAAAATTACTTCGAGTAAACATGAACAAATTTCAATTCTTATTATGTAGGATAATTAGTAGATATCACTGTCTAGAAATTTCCAAATTTTAGTTTCATGTGACCCAGTGAGCTCGCCGTTTGTTCTCTCGCAAGTTTCTAGCAAATTCGAAAAAAGAGAAATCTATAAAGCCTACATAACGCACAGCTTGCAAATTTTGGGCTACTTGCCCAGTTAAAATTAAATCATAAGGGGTAAATGTGAATTTTTTCAAATGTGAAGTTAAACAAGTAATTAAATTCAACAAGTTTATATACTTAGCGGCAGTGACAGAATCATAGTTCCTTCAAATCAACTATCAGGTACAGAAAATGGTGTTTCTTGTTGTCTTGTTCGATTAGTAATACTTTAAGTTTTACGTAGAACAAATGTTATTGTAGCTATTCAAAATTACACCTCTTTCAATGAAGCTAAGTTGGAGTGGAATGCTGACAACTGGATAGAGATTGTAGAAAATCTAAAAATGCATGAAAAAAAAAAAAAAAAAAAAAAAAACCTATCATTATATTTCAAGAATTTAGCAGCAGCTTGCTACGTTGGCCTCATCTTTGAGTTGAAAAATATTTGCTCGTCATGAAATTAATGAGAAGTGTGCAGGCAAACCACTGATAAAATGTTACTTCTTAATTCATTAACAGGAAGGGGTTCAAAGATTTTGCCGTTTTGTTCAATGTGATTAAAATAGTATTTGCTTGCTTTTCCATTACTGAATGCTTCGCTGTTTGATTACTTGGATAAAGTAACTTGCATTCAAGATCTAAAACGCAGAATGTTATAAAATTTCTGAGAAGAAACTGATGCTTACTACGTGACGTACCGTACTGCTTATGTTGATTGAATCGTAGTTAAATTTTGGAACGCTTTGTCACTTCATAAGATGAATCAAACGAGGTTTTGCATCTCTAGAAGATATAAAAAATAAACAGAAATAATGGATTTACGATTTACTTTGTATGCAATATTTTGGACCATTTGATTGATATTTGCATGCGAATTTCAGGAAAGAATATCCTTCATTTTAAGTAAATGTCTCTTGTTAAGTCTTTTAATAGCAAAATATGTTTGCTTGAATAGTTAGTTTGCAGAGGTCGATTTGTCATATTTCCTAACTCGTAAACAGATTATCCCAAAAGCAGAAAGTCATTTAACTGTGTACGAAAAGTATAAGAAGATAGAAGTATAAAGAAGAAGAACATAATGCTTTTGAATGGGATGACAACAGAAGAATGGATGTAAGATTAATAAAAATCAAGTCCTCATGAAGGTGACTGAAGGTCTGTTACTTGTTGAAAGACATTCATCCGTGGAACCTAGATTGAAGTTATTAATCTCCAAGGTTATAAAAACTCTCGAGGTAAACTTACAGTAAATATTTCACAAAGTATTGATACTATTCAAGATAAAGTTAAATAAAATAATTGGCAGAAGTTATAACTTCTAAAGCTATTTAATTAACTCAGAACTGCCTTTTTCCAAAACTAAAGTCTGATCTTAAGAGGTTATTCTCTAATAGTTGGCGAGTTATAGTCTCTATTAATATTCGACACCGAAAACAACATAAACCTCAAGGTACGATGTAATTCTAAACTTTATTAGCCACTACTTTTGATTAAACGATTAAAAGTAATGACAAAATAAATGACGCGATGTCTCATCGACGATGAATTACAGTGTCTAGCTCATAAGCTACAGTTAAGGCGTGATTGTAATTCTAAAAGACTTATTCAGAGTTAAAGCACCATCAAGTCGGACGCAACAAGCCAACTAACTTCTAAAAGTCACTGAATATTCTAGAGATTTTTGGCTAGGCTCAGCTACAATAGAATGCTCCACTAATTGAGTACAGATTCTGATAGTCATATAACAGGCGGTACAGCAACTCAGCTGGTGGTAAGTAACAACTCACTCTTCTGAGGCCGTTTTTGCTCTGCAAGCGACTTCCCCGTGGAAAGCGGCAGTGGCACAGAGAGAACTCTCCGGAGTTGCCGGCTAAGATTACGCCCTAGTTTTGAGCTACACTGCTTATCGTACAGTACTCCGCAGTATCTCTGGTCTCAGCGTGTAATGTGACGAGCCAAGGCATATAATAGGAAGGAAATTAGCATAAAGCTAAACTGTTAGTAAAACTTATGTCAGAAATTACATAATATTGCTTACCAGATATTTTGATGTTTGCTTAAAACGGATTATGAAGACCAATAACTTCTGCGACTTACATGAGATTTGGCACCATTCGTACTAATTATTCTATACTAAATGAACTTTACAGACGTCAGCATAATGCGTAGAATGTTCAAGGGTGATCACGTAACATCACGTTTCCAGTCCGTGATTGACTTTCTATTTTACTATTTAGTAAGTTCTGGAGACATTTTTCTTATTTTTACCTTAATTTGTTCAAAAATACTGAATGGTTCCCATTTTCAAAAATGAGTTTACTGCTGATGTGCTGAAAAATCCTTTTTAAAGTTATGAAATAGTTACCTCTGGCAATTGTTCTGCAATGTTATGATACTCGCAAGGATCTCTGATGATATCAAAAAGACATGGGCCTTCCTTGGGTTTGCAAGTGTTTGCGTTTCTTAGGGGAGGGAATCCCCCGCACTTTACTTCCAGCTCCTTACATCCTGGTAAATGGTGACACACAAAAGCAGCACGGGGATCCTTGCCATATTTTCTCCACAATATTCTAGCAGCTTTAGATCGCTTGAGGAACTTCATATAAGTCTAAATATAAAATAATTGTTTTGAAACACAAAAACAGCTTACTACATAAAAAGTACAAATAATCAGAATGCTAAAATGTTCACATAATTAATTGTTCATACATTAACTCAGTAGTACTGCAGCTACTGCATCATTATAAAACACAAAATTATATGTTGAATAAAAGGATGGAAATTAGAATTGTCGAAGTTGAAATTGATCAAAACAATTACGCAAAACTGTAAGATGATGTTACGTTTGCAAATTCAATTTAATATTTTATTTTAAAATTCTAATAAAATATTATTTCAAGACATACGATTCTAATTTTATTTACCACTTTGAAACATCTTTCAAAGACATCTGAGAAGATCATATTGATGTACTAAAAAGATTCTGAAAACAGGAACTTATTCTGTTCTATTTGCTCATTATATAACTTAGAATGACCATAATTCTTCTTCTGAAGGAAAGATTAAATCAGTTTTTATTGTTATGAAGTTACTAGCTTGCCGAGTCAAGTTTCCAAATGTTGTAATTTTGCCCCAATTAAGATTAGTTGTACAGAAATTACTACTGTATTCTATTCTATTCAGATAATCTATTATCTGGACTGCAAGTTATCAATTAAGGCCTTTTCTGGTTTCGAGAAGGCAAATGTCATACAATAGATTCCATCCCTTTATAGAATCCCAGATAACAAAGTAGATAAGTTTCCTACAGAAAAAAAAAAAAAAAGGCACACAAGTAATATAGTCTTTCACATAAATGTCAAACTCGCCATACAATGGCCTCACCGATTTCTCATAAATTACGCAGTCATTAATATTTTTAGAGCCAGAAACGGGAAAAATTTAGCTATGTCAACGTCGAGATGCGAAACATAGATCTTCCGTTTGCTAGCGAATGTCCTACCAGTCACAGAACACGCACGAAGAAGACGATAACTCCTTACTAAGCCAAAAGTTCGTTTCTTAAATTTGATTGAAGATAAGTCTTGGAAAGAGTCTCCTTTCCCAAGTCAAGAAACACGGCAGTGGTAGAATTTAGATTAGACTTAATGACGGTCCGAATTCCCATTTACATTGGTTTAGAAATGTATGAATAGCTTTCTGTGTTCAGATAGAGTAGGAATAAAGGCAGTGCACCTTCCTGCCAGCCATTACAGGAAATAATTATTAAATGATATCAGGATGTCAAAGACATCTTGGCTAGCCGACAGCGTCTTGCAACGTTATTATTTAGAACATTTAAACTTTACTAAACATTGCAAATGTTACTATTTAGAGCTTTTTCTTATAAAATTTATCTGTTGCATATTTTATCGCTTTACCTTTGTGTTTGTATTTCCGATTATACGAGTATGTTATGTTTCTCTTTTGGATTTTACCGGTGTGCATATCCGATTAAAGTAATTAACATAGCTTACATTTAGAGCTTTTTCTTATAAAATTTATCTGTTGCATATTTTATCGCTTTACCTTTGTGTTTGTATTTCCGATTATATGTTATGTTTCTCTTTTGGATTTTACCGGTGTGCATATCCGATTAAAGTAATTAACATAGCTTACATACTTTATGGTAAGTCTTCATGCTTGAATTTTTTTTTCCCTTTGGCCTTATAAAGAGATTTTCTATGGGTATTGAATAAGGATGTGCTGGTCCGTCCATTTCTTGTAGATAATGTGCAGAAAAAAATAGAAGCAGAAGTATGCAGAAATATAGAAACATAAAAGAAGAGCATACGGAAAGAAGAAATTTCGTGTAATAATATAGGATTTGTAAAAGAAATTTTCTAGTACATAAGACATTTCTTAAACAGTCACCTCTTATGTTTCATATGTAACATCACAAAATCTAGCAAATAAGCTGAAAAGTCTTGATTAAGTTTATAAGATATCTTCTCTCTCTTTTCAGGATACATTCATGGTGTGACCGGAAAAGCACGTCTGGCTGGCAGTCGGAAAGTCCAGAGTTCAAATCCTGGGAAAGATATTGTGAATTTCTTCGATTTCCCTGCGTTAAAAATTCTAGATTACCCTACAAGTGGCGCCCGAATTAAAAGGTGGTGGGCGACAATGCGTCTTCACCAGGGTTTGGTGACTCTTCAGTGGCTCTTAAAGAAGGGGAGTGTATAAGATATTGTCTTCTTCCTTTCCGCGTGGCTTCGTGGTGTAATTGGATAGCACGTCCGACTAGCAATCGGGAGGTCCGGTATTCGAATCTCGGCGACGGGAGTGTACCTTTTTCCCGCATCCTAATTCAAAAAATATAATGACTCTACAGATTCTTTAAATTCTTCATGATTATTCTCCAGATGAGAATTCTTCTAGATAAATCCCATAGAAACAGAAAATGAGAATAAATTTAATACTGATTTTGCAACTTTTCGTAGGCACTTCATGAGAATTTATTGAAGATTGTAGAGAAAAGCAAGCAGAATTCCATTTGGAGAAATTGCTGCTTTTAATTAAAATAACGGAACTTTCATTTATTTGAAGAATTATATGTTAAATGGAAGTAATATAGGGATAAGTTTGATAAAAATACATACTTACCCTTTTATATAATTTCTGTCGTAGCTTTGGGACAGGCAGCGGAATTTCTTTAATTAATTTACCGTTTTTATCATACCATCCGTCAAATCGCCCTTCATAATAGCTGCCTTTCACCAGTTTAAAATTATTCCATCTAATACCTTCGACTTTATCTACAGGATCAATGTTATGAAGAATTTCTCTTCTCGGAGATGGCAGATTATGGACTATGGAGGGCCAAAGATCTACACCATCAATTCCTTCCAATTTCTTGAAGCCACGTGCTCCTGTTTTGAAGAAAAGAGTTTGATGAAAAAAATATGAAATATATATTTCCCATTTTATACCCCACAACAAAGTTGTTTGAAACAATACGGAACATTCCACAATCGAAAGAAACCATATTTGAAATTATTAAAAATACATAAATAAATACTTTTATTTAAATTTATTCTTTCACATCAATACGAAATTTTAAAAAATATGCACATTAGATTCTTAAACCTACAAATAACTTACTAATTAGAATTAACTTAACAATATTTAATGATACGATGCGATATTTATGAACATAGTACAAAAATATACATATTTAACAGAAGCCTTCAAAAATTCAGTAAATAATTTTATACTATCTTCTGAATTTCTATACTACATCATGGCAAGAAAGATACACCATAGCTGAGTAATCTACAGCTAATTTTCATAAGCTTATTTTCGTATTACAACCTATGACAGAATTGTTTAAACTGAATAACAAAAATTTTGTTGGGTAAGCTACACAAAAACATAATCGTACAGGAATTTCCAATAGAAATTCTGACAATGTGATTTTTGCATAGATGAAATCTAACAAACCTTTAGTACCTAAATAACAATCGTTGTAAGAAATGAAGCTTTTCAGTAATTTCATATGTTCTAGACAAAATAGCGAAGTAATAATAATATATTTGGCTAAAAATGCCAAAAATTATAAATTCACTTATTGGTAAATAGATAATTACTGGTAAAGAGAATATTTTCCCTTTACTGGTAAGCAGATGCTTAATTGTGAGAGTACTTGAGAGAAGTCTGTCTTGCTATTTATCTTCGGGGCCTCGTCTTTCTCGAAGGCTTTTAAAGAAAAATTCGTAGATTATAGTTATTGAGAAATAAGAAAACTTTCATGTATCTATGATTGCCTGTAGTCAAGCATGGTTAAAATTACCTATATCTGGCTGCTACATCCACTTACCCATCCGACGGATATCGAATCGATATGATAAAGAAGTCAATAAAGATGGTGAACAATTAAATGGTAAATGTGAAATTTAAGAAAAATATTAACGAAATGAAACATTTAAGATATGTCCTATTCAACCATAATTTGTATCCTACTAGGATCTGAAATTAGTAGCCCTTTCTAAATATTTATCAGACAGAGACGGAAATGAAAGATGGATTTTTGCCTGTAAATATATTTAAGTCAGAAGACATTTTCAGTCATCATTTAACGTTAATAGTTCCTGCGAATTTCTAATGATCAGTTAATAAGCTGACATTTTTTCTATTTGTTATGCAGAAAAATCACTTCTTTGGGTCTGTAACTTAGGTTTGCAGCCAGTGTGTAGGGAAAATGAACCAAGTTTCAGAACGGAACATTATCTATCAAAGCTATCAGAGTTTACAAATTTAATGTATATGGTTAGACGGAACTAAATATAGATTCGATTTTAATATTTTCAGTCTTAAAAAAGCTTTAATTTGTTAACTTATAAGGTATTTCTCCCACTTTCCTAACGTCCTTCGTGGTGTAGTGGTTCTGCACGCTGGACCGGTATTCCAGAGGTCCGTGGTTCGATTCCCGGCAAAGGCGGTTGTTAATTTTTCATCTCTCTTGCCTCTCAAAAAATCCTAATGACTCTACAGTGGCGCCCGAACTAAAAGGGTTGTGGATGGATGATTCTCCGCACCCAGGATTTGGCGACTATGTCTCCTAAAAACCCTAGTCGCCCTTTAAAAAAAGGGGAGTATATAAGGTATTTCTTCCACTTTCCTAACGTCCTTCGTGGTGTAGTGGTTCTGCACGCTGGACCGGTATTCCAGAGGTCCGTGGTTCGATTCCCGGCGAAGGCGGTTGTTAATTTTTCATCTCTCTTGCCTCTCAAAAAATCCTAATGACTCTACAAACTGGCAATGAACAGCAATCTGAAAAAGTATGCAGTGCAGATTATTATAATCAAACAACACGCACTCATACATTTAATGTGCATAGTGTTTGAAAAAGGTAGCTGCAGCCTTTATTTTGTTAAATATTGACTTAAATATACAGGGTGTCCACAATATATTCACCGGATAAAGATATGTTTAAATAATATAGAATAAGAGCTAGGGGAAAACTACTGACTGAATTTTATTTACCCCTTTATAGAATTTTATATTAATACACTTAATTACATACTAAGAATTTTATATTAATGCAACATATAAAGAACTGATGGTTATCCGAACAACTGATGGTCGGATAACTGATGGTTGTTCAGTTCACCATCAGTTGTTCGATAAATATACAGCTTGTTCTCAGTTTCTTTCCATACGTTATTAAGCATTTGCTGTGTCATAGTATTTGTTTCTGGGGTGATTCTATTTTTTTTTAATCTTCTCTGCTGCGAATCTCTGTAGCATACATTCTTTTCTTCAGGTATCCCCAGAAAAAGAAGTTGAGTGGTGCAGGAGAACGGGGTGGCCATGGAATTAGCCCACCTTACGGATACAACGACCTGAGAATGTTTCATCAAGTAGCACGTACATGTGTAGCCCAATAATAGGAGAGACCATCTTGTAGCAAAAAAAAAAAATAATAAATAAATAAATAAATAAATAAAAATAAAAATAAAATCTTTGGCTGCATTTTTTTTATTGCGGCAACGAAAACGATCTCAGCATATCGAAGTAATCATCCGAATTAATTTATGATTCCAAGAAAAGAAGATAGCAATCACTTTGTTTAGAGTTAGTGTACATCAAACGTTAACTTAGGTGCTACCTTGCTCAATTTCTCTTACAGAATGCGGGTTTTTTCACACTCAAATCCCAGTAAGAACCCATTAATCTCCAAAGCATTTTTGTTTAGCAGCTGCTCCTTAAAGTTTAGGGATTACTTAATTTTGCTCAAAAATATGGTTTAAAATGCAGTCTGTGCCAGGAAACCTGTTTTCTAAAATCTTTTGGAGTTTTGCTTATAAAAATAGGACATTTCTTCTTATAACTTATGAAGCTTAATGAATATTTCCCTAATTTAGTGTTACTATTTTATTGAGATATATACAAAATCCTATGTTTTATATTCTTTGAACATTCCCACTGGCTATGTCAAAAACACAATGAAACCTTTGTAATGTAAAACGAATTAATCCGTTGTCGGAAATCAAATGATTGCTTAGTAAAGGGTACTTTAGACGCAAAAGTTCGTAATGTGGATTTAGTTAAATCTAATACATACACAATATTTAACACAGTACTAAACATATAACAAAATAGGAAAATTTGATTAAAATTTTTTCACATGTCTGCGAAGGAAAGTTCAAGATGTAAGTAGAAAACGGTGAAAAAAACCGAAAGTGCAAAATATTATTCTTTGAAAGAGAAATCCTATTTTGTAGAAAATAATCCAGTTTGGCTGCTGCCCTTCTTTCTCTCTCTCTCTTTCTTCTAACACGGCTCGCTTCTACTTAAGAATCCGCGGAGCCTTTGTCTCGTTAAAAATTTGACCACTGTGATTTGTTTTTATCTTTGTTTTAAAACTTTCCTAAAGCATATCTGCAAATATTTATGCTACGATTTACTACTGCTTTATCAAGAGGATAATATACTATGAATTTTTCTTCCTTGTCCCGTTTATCACAAATTTCGCGGATCAAAGAACTAGGAACAACCACCCTTCCGTCTTCTTCTGAAGATATTTCTTCGCTGCATTAACTGCATTTTGGAGTATCATTCACTACCAGCTTACTTCTCCGTATCTCAAGACATTTTTTATTTGGAAAAATTTATTCGCGAACCGATTTGTTCGTGATCTAAAGCGTTATCATGAATCAAGGTTCCACTGTATTATCATAAAAGTCTCTACTTTATTTTAAGGATCTTTGTAATTCGAAATGCTACTTGTCTGGGATCTAAGTCTAAGAAAAAAAATGCCCACAGCCACCTTTATCGAGAGTCATGAGTAATACTCCTCATGATACCTTGAGAAAAAGCCTCCAAATGATACCTTGAGAAAAAAAGCTCCTAATGATACCTTGAGAAAAAAGCTCCTAATGATACCTTGAGAAAAAAGCCGGCAGCCACCTTTATCGAGAGTCATGAGTAATACTGTATTATATACATGACGAGTGTCATGAGTATCGAGAGTCATGAACAATAATTTGATACTCCTAATGATACCTTGAGAGCTATCTTATTTTACTAACGCATTTTAATGCCATTATGAATCTTTTCCCCTTTAATTTTAATTTTACTCCTTTCTTAAAAGGTTTATTTGTATTACACAGAGTTTAAAAATGCATAAAATTGTTCAAGATTTTACTTCCTTGTTGTATTTCCTCTAGAACAGCGTGAAAACTGCTAGCTTTCAGTCTTACTTTCTACTATAGAGTATGCACAACAGTAAAGTTAATCTACACGAAAGAGCAAAATATTAATCTACCTAATTAATCTATCTTGTGTATTTAATTATGGCAAAGCACACGAGGGCTATCTGCCTAAAGGGAGGAATGCCTTTCGTGGAGGACTTTCTAAGGTAAACTGGCTCGTATACACGTTACACATGGGGAAAACCATGAAAACGCCCATGCAGCCAGCCCGTTCGCGGGATTCGAACCTCAGACCGAACTACCAGTGTTCAGCGTTTTTACCGCTCGGCCGCTGGTGGGCTAATCTATCTTGTAGGATATCTAATTTATTTTTCAAGTATGTAACATGCCTACTTTGAGCAATTATTTTCAGGTATAAATTTACTAAGATGGAAAGACACATATTTTGCATTTCTAAAATAAATATTTACCTGCTGCTGACAGCAAAGTAGGTAACCAGTCACTGATATGCATCATTCCGTTATAAACTCGACTCCGAGGACGCAGCACTGGGCTCCAAATGAAACCTACCGCTCTAACGCCACCTTCCCATAAATTGTACTTGCTACCTTTCAAAGGAAAGTTAGAACCCATAGCACCATCCGTTCCTTCGACAGCTCCACCGTTATCCGTTGTGAAAATGAAAATTGTATTGTCCAGCATGCGAGATTTCTCAAGGGCATCAAATATTTCTCCAACTGAGTGATCTAAAGCAGACACCATTCCTAAAAGAAAAAAAGAGATGATACTGGTATGAAGGGTGCTACTTTATTAGACTTCTTTGTGTAATTTTAATGTTTTTTATCTTTTTACTTTCAATATTCATCCATACATTTGAATTGAAAAAAAAAAAAGAAAAAAAAAAAAAAAAGACATATTTTTTATAATGACCTTAATCAATAAGTACATTTTCTTAAGTTTAGTTTGGTTTATTTGATTATGGCAAAGCACTCAAGGGCTATTTTCCTAAGGGGAGGGATGCCTTCGTGGGTGACGTTTTAAAAGAAACGGGCTAGTATGCATCTTACACATGGGAAGACCACCAAAATTCCCATGCAAACAGCACGTTCGTCAGGTTAAACCCCGAACCGAAACTACCAGAACTTAGCGACTTTACCTCTCGGCCGCTGTTGGAATACCATTTTTCTACTTACAGAAACATATACTACGTATTCTTACACGCTCATGTCCAAAATTATCTTTACATGCATTCGTGGATTTCTCAGAAATGGGCATTATAATCTTATGAATTTGTGTGGAATCGCACATAACATCGTAACACATAAATACGAAAGAAAAAGCTTAAGCACGAAAGAAAAATCTGAATATGATATAAAACTGTAGCACGAAACAATAAAAATGGCAACGATATGCCCCAAGGAGAGTTCAAAGACAACCCTACCCCCCCCCGAAAAAGAGAGAGAGAGAATAACTCAAAATATTAAGGGAATTTAATTTGGATTGTGATCTTCATTAACTTTTACACACATATTAAAATTTGTTTTATTCTGGCAAAAAAGTTGTTAACTAAAATCTGGAGAACTAAGTTCCACTCCTCCAGCCATGCGGTCTTAAGGGCATTTATATCTCTAGGAGAAGAATGTCTCCATACAGTTGCTTTCTTATGGTAGTCCATGAGTTTTATGTCGAGTTAAGATCAGGAGATTTTGCTAGCCATAATATTCGCTCAATGGCTTGACTTTCAAGGAATTTATCAAAGAGATTTGCGTGATGTCGATGAGCATTATCATCCATAAATCAAGCGTCAGAAACATACACATACCTCTGAAAAGTATTATATAAGTTTGTAAGATCTCATCTCGATATCTCTGGCCTATTACAAATCCGCTGTTAAAAACGTGTTGCAGCGTGCATCCATCGCTTTCCGTACCATCACACTTGCATTACAGAATTGGTCACCCTCCATAATTTTCGAAGGAAGATTTCGGGTTTTTGACTTCCTCCAGATGTAAACGATTTTAGAATCAGATGTTAATTAAACCTTGACTCATTAGTAAAGAGAACATGGAACCACTGGTGTTCGCTCTAATTCCGATGTTCTTTGCTGCATCAGTTAAAAATATCCCCTTTTCCTTTGTGAAGACAATGAAACACATACTCTTGGCTTTCTGCATAACAGCAGAAGCCTTCTGTATTACAGTTTGCCGTAATACAGCATTTCCAGTATCAGTTGCAAGCCCTAAAATTAACTGCCGAGCAGTAAGTAGTATACTTCGTGTTACGACTGGCAGTTGTTGCCCGATATTTCAATTTTGAGCAGCAGTTATCCATTTAGGAACTTGTCCAGGCCAGCTTACAATTCCAGAGTTCTGAAATTTTTTCCATAGCGTATGTCTGTCTTGAAATATTCCCATACCTCGCTGCTTCTGATTTTCTACCTTTCTTCTAAAACGGCCAATAATTTGCCACTTTACAGATTTTTCCTAATGATACTTTAGAACCATAAGAAACCGTTTTGACACTGAAATCAAAAGCTGTATTGAAAAAAAAAAAAAAAAAAATGCATTCAGATATTCACTTGCGCAAAGCGCTTTGATTAACCGTTAGATGATGATTATCTTGATTTGCATATTAGAAACCATTTGTTCACTTTTAATGCTATAATTCCAGTTAGGCTTATTTTTCACATATTCCCCGCAAAAATGGATTACATCAATTGGATATTTCATAGAATATCATTATTTTGAAGTATGTAACGATAAATTTGGACATGAGTGTTTTTTAAATCTAGCTATGAAAAATATACGTATAGAGTCACATACCCAATCATACATGTAATATGCAATTCCCCCCCCACACACACACATACCGGGTGGCCATAATTAAACTGACAGTGCTCACAGAGTTCTGTAGCGCGATCTATTTGCGAGAATGACGCCACATTTTGTAGGAAGATTAAACAAGACGGGGGACGAAGGATTCCGTGAAAAAACAAATTAGTTCGAAAAGTCACCGCTAGGGAATTATTTGGCGCTGTGTAATAGAAAATAGAGTGTTAACAAATGCAAATTAATACGGAATAAAATTACCTTTTATTATGCAAATTTTCTAATTTAATTCAAATGCATTATGGCAACACTTTTAAAAAAGCGTAAAATCTACATAAACACCGATAAAGTCTCGTGATCTGCAATATCACGTACGCTGAGCAGCAGAAGAAGTTCTTTATTCAAAAAGACAATGCCTGGGGGAAATCATTTTCATGCAAGATAGAGCCCATCCACACGTGTACGGGTGCAACAGATGCTACGACAGAAATTCACAACAGAAAGAGTAATTAGCCGCTACTTTCCAACTGCATGGCCACCTCGGTCGCCTGATCTTACCCCATACGACTTCTGGCTATGGGGTTACCTTAAGTCCAAGGTATATCAAGAAGTGGTCCAGGATCTGGCTACGTTGAAGGATAACATATCACAGACTGTACGGGAGATTCCTGCAGACATGTTACTTTCTGCTGTTGTGCATACTGTGCACAGAATGCAATATGTGGTCCACAACAACGGCAGCCACATTGAACTTCATTTGAACGCAAAATAAAAGGTAATTTCCGTATTGATTTGCATTTGTTAACACTCTGTTTTCGCGCCAATATGTTCTACCTAGCGGTGACTTTTGGAACTAATTTATTTTTTCGCGGAATCCTTTGTCCCCCGTCTTGTTTAATCTTCCTACAAAATGTGGCGTCATTCTCGCAAATAGATAGCGCTACAGAACACTGTGAGCACTGTCAGTTTAATTATGGCCACCCGGTATATACGGCAATATAAAATTTATAAAGTACAGCGTTTCATAACAGAACTTCATTTTAATTAAATTATGTTAATAACGTTTCATTAAATCCTAAGAATATAATAATTATCATGATAAAGTATTGTGAAAAAATTTTCATAATTCTATACAATATACAGGGAAAAAATACTTTTATTCGATGAAATAACGGATTTTAAACGTTTTTATTCAAATTATGCATTAAAACAATTCATTAAGAATAAGTTCTCTCTAAAATAGCATTTTTAAAATTTTAAGTAACTTTTAATGTCCTTAACTTAAAAATATGAATTAATTTTTCTGTGCATATAATATGCATCCCATAAAGTAACACGAAATATACCTGCAAATTTCCTTCGCTTTTCATCAACTATTGCAGAAAGAGGCCTTACGTATTTATCTGGTACCTGAATTGCTTTGTTGAAGTTACCACTGTGAGGTGCCTGCTGTCCGATATACAAGAATAATGGCTGAAAACATATGAGGAAAAGCTATTTAATTTTAAATTCGGGAAATAAAACACCAGACATTATTCATCAGATTATTGAAATGATTATATTGACTATATGGATGCATTTGTTTGCATATTTAACACGGCTTTCTGGGATACGGTTTGTTCATATGATTGTGAATTCAGTTTCTTTTCCAAATAATCCAAAATATTTTTTCTTTTTCAATCTAGTTATGATGTGTGTGTGTGTTTTCGAAACCAGGGATTCCTAACCCTTTTCTTGCATCGACCTCTCTAAAACGAATGGTTGTCTTCATCGGCCCTCTTAACATTTTTCTCTATAACATATATAATCATAGTACAAATGATTGCATGGAAATAGCATAGAGATAGTAATTAGCTTAAGAATGTGATAAGTTTCGAAAAGGAAAAGGTTTATTAGATTTATGTTTTCGTATTTTAAATTTTACAAATATGGATAAATCTTCAGAAGAAAAAACGAGATAAGAGTTCGATTTTAATTACTAGCTACAAAGCTACGTTCGATGCATTTAAAAAAAATATTTTTGCATATAAGTACTTAACATAATTTTAAATCATCTCATTCAAAGACATTTCATGTCTGGGAATATTAATTTTCCGTTGTAAATTATTGACTTGACTGACACCTGCTTCTCCTACGTAAGAAGAGGGAAAATTCAATAATATTAGTTCGGTAACAACTTTTTAGGTTATTTCTTTCGGGTGAGTTTTGAATTCCAAAACTTAGCGTACCTATACGCTTTTAATAACATTTTGTATGATACTACCTTAATAATCAGGTTTAACAATAGCTTTAACCAATAAATAATTATCAATTTTATAAATAACTTTTTTGTAATCAATGAGATCTTGATTATGCCGATCGGTTACCGGTACTCTTTCGGCTGTCAACGTCAATATCATTATTCCCTCCTTGAAATTTTCATTGACCCCCAAGCGTCAGTACCGACCTTGATGGCAAACATTTTAGTTTTTCTCAAGCAGAACGAACTTAGTTTCCGCTCACGATTGTGTCACATATAAAATTTCCATGTTTTGGATTAAAATTTAATTAAAACTACCCATACTATGTGCTTATTCAATCATTTGGTAAAATTTCTCAACCTGAAATGGAGCATTCTGATTGCTTCAAGAAAGAAACTGCTCTCTTCAACATTAGAAATGCAGTTTAATCCGGATCTAACGCAAAACTTGTGTTCTCAAGTCGATAAAAAGATTTTGTCAATGAATAAAAGATAATCTATGTACAAATTACAAAGTTGAAATTTTTGAAAACCTTTTTATGTATTTCAATTATTGCTTCAGAAATAAATCTGACGTTCAAATTTGAGGCTATTGCAAAAATTTCTCTTTCCGAATTTTATAGTACTTCCCACATTTTCATTCGGACGCTTCCTTATTATCATATTCTGTACAGAAGGTGAATAAATAAACGTCGATAGGCACATAATGTAAAAACTGGTATGCTTTGAATTTTATTGCACCTTTCGATGGCATATTCTTCACGGTTTTCACTTTGATAGCTAAAAGACTGCATTCGATTTCACTTTATAATAAAATCCAACTTTCTTACCAACTACTGATGTTATATGAGGCCATTTCATTCCATGAATCTCTGTCAGAACTCATTGCATCAAAAAATGAGTTTATAGCGTAAATGAAAATGTCGTATTTTCGGATTTCACTTCTAAGTTATACAGTTTCACTAATAGCAGTTTAACGAAAATAATTTAAAACTTCATTTTAAGTGATCAAAGTATCCCCATATTCATAATTCATCAGTGATTTACCTCTACAAGTGATCGGAAAAAAACATTTTTCTTCCCCAGTCTTGAAGGGAAGATATTGCATAAATTGGTTTACTTCTTCAGTACAAATTTGCCAAGAAATTTAAAATTGGAAACATGTTTGACATTTCATTAAGCCATGATAAAATACATTGGTTAAGTCAAGATTTTTTGCTTTAATACTATAGGGAAAATAGAAAAGCTTCTTTAATTCGAGAAAATATAAAATCGTTAAAATGGAATTCGATTATAAATGCTATACCTATAGGACTCTGGAAGATGTAGTTCGGTTAATGTGTTAAACTCTCCAAAGCTTTTATTTGAAAATCCTTACTAATAAATTTTTGAGAATGCTTTATATAAAGATTAATCTGAGGATAAAGTTCTGTTTTTAGAACTGGAAATTAATAGAGGATATTTTAGTTGACAGAATGTTCCTTTTCGAGTTTATTATAAAAAGACAAATGCTTTAACCTTTGATGGGTTGTGCTCCATGATCACTTTCCTTGCTTTGGACGTGAACAGCTCTGTTCCGTATGTTCCGTTGTATTCCCAAGCGTTTTTAAAATTGTCATGCAAGTCGAGACCTGTGATATTTCTCTGCAAAAGAAAAATATTTATTAAACTGAAGAAATAAACTATTATAAATACCTGTAAAATATCCAAAATATTTATTTTATAGCGCATTGATTCAAAATAAGATAGAATACATAGTTAATTGACCTTCTCTTATTTGGTTCTTATAATGCATATATAATACCGTACCTTTTCCATTCTAAATTTCACTCCGATAAAAGTTGATAACCAAACAATTTTTTTCAGCTTATTCTTAAACAAACCTTTTTTATTATCAATTTCTTGAAAAAATAAGAATTACTCTCGGCATTTTGGCAATATTTTTATCACATGTTTACCGATGTTAGCACATATCAGTTCAGTGGTCACATCCATACTGCAGCCTAGTCTAAGATGATAATCTTCGACCGATATGTTTACCTATATACACATTGTAATGTCCCAACCTTTAAATTACTGTTAAATGTGTAGAACCTTAAGAACTGGTAAGCGAATAATAGCTTAGTTCAGAAAGATAGAAACGTAAACGTACGAAGGGTTAATTACCCTTTATTATTTAAAATTAATTTAACAGTTGACTCCTTATTGGAGTTTACAGCAAAGCCTCCACTTGGGCTTGAAGTCAGGAATACTAAGAAATAAAACTTAACTAAGAAGGTACAGCTGAAGCTATCAAGATTCTACAAGAGTTGGCCCCTAACTAAACGGCGAAGCTATCAAGGGCCTAAAATACGGCCGAACGTAGAAATAGCTTTAGAGAGAGAGTAGCCCAAATGGCTACACTAATAGCTTACAAAGAGTATAGCCAAAAGGCGAACGCGCATTGCTCAGAATCTTTGGCTGTCTAACGAAGTCAGTAGAACTTCAACGTTAAATACTCGCATTTCCTTCATTTGCATTTAACCGCGATTCTGAAAACACGTTCTGGCAGGAAACTGTAAGCTGAAATTTAGAAAGGACAGGAAAGTTGCTTTAACTAAAAATTAACTGTTAGAAACTTAGGATAAACCTTACAACATAGCAGCTCACCTTTCGTCAGTGAATGTTAGTGTCATATGAAAGTACTATACATAGACTGCAAGCATGTGTTCATGAAAACTTGTCTTCTTTTGTTAAGAAGTCAATCACTGAAAAGTATTTGGTATTTTCAATATTAACAATTATTACTGACTGACAGCTTTTAACAACCTCTCAATTACGTTTTTTCTAATTATTTTAAGCTTTCAATTTCTTTATCTACATTTTTTACTGTTTATCTTGAAATTCATTTTACATTCTGATCTTGAGTGATAGACGTTTAGTTAGAGACATATGCATTACTTGAGAACGTTATTAAATATATGGTGATATATAATATCTGCTGCAATTTGTAGATGTATAGTATACGCTGTACTTGACAAAATAATCAATTATTAGTTATATACGCACGTGAAAATATTCCTTAAAATCTGAAAACCAGTATTGAAGAACCTAATATGTTTGTTTTTAAAATGTAACTTTATTGTTTTATTGTGTTATAAGATTAGTTATTTTTGGTATGTTTTAAGAATACAGCAAAATTTACGCCACAGTTAACTTTTAACATGTTATTTAATCAAAAGTAATATGGGCTGTACTGTGTCCTTAAATCAGTATTTTGTATATTATAAGTACAGCACAAAGTAAACAATGTGTATTTCTGTGTGCAAATGTAACAGCTCTTAATTTATTTATCTGTCGTATCAAGTTATTTATTTAAGTCTGTCTTATATAACTAAGTTATGTACTATATAATCAAATTATGTCTTATTTAAACAATTACATTCTTCAGAATCTATGTTGAATTGTCAAGAATAATGTTCAGCGTAATATGTTGCAAAGAATATACAGTGTATTAAGTGTAGCATTGAGTTGTAAATGTGCCTTAAGTACAGTGCAATGATCAACGCAATGCATATTATGAAATGTATAGTGTAGCAAGTATGTGTAGCAATGTGTTAACATGCGACGTAACCAGGAAAATGTTTAATTCCGCATGCAGAGAAATCTATATTTTGCCCTTGTATGGCCATGTACTTTGCCCTTGTATTGTTTTCGGATAGTTGCGGGATCCGGACGATACTCGATTAGTCTCTGCAAGCCGTCCGGGTGTCCGGATCTGCTCTCACCTGCCACCTGTATTATAATATTAAATAAAATACAACTAATTTATCTCTCATAAAAAGTATTACACTTACGACATTCGAGAAATGAGTGAAATAATCTTCAACACCTGTGTAGTAACCAAAGAAGGAATCAAAACCTCGTTTCATTGGAAGATATTCTTCTTTGAAGAATCCAAGATGCCACTATGACAAAAAAATAATGAATAAATTAATAAATTGTCATTATTACTTAGGAAAACAAAGCACGAATAGAAAATTAACGAAGTCTTCGTTGAAAACAGGATAGCTGAAGTTGGAAGTGAATTTTTTAAAAAGTGTCACTGGAGCTAAGAAACTTATTTTATACATATAATTTTAAAAAAGACGAATTGAGAAAATTTGAAAAAAAAAATGCCTTATAAACGATAGAATAGTATAACTCTCTTATTATGTCCCACGAAGCAAGAATATTTTATCTGCTATGTATTCATGCAAATATAAAAATCATAATGATATTTTCTTATCATTTTCAGTGAATGATGAAACTTTCACAACTGCAACGATATCGTAATTCTTTGTATATCACCATTAAGGGTATGTGAAAACAAGTTGCGTAAGAGGAGCGTACAACTCGAGGAGTAAAGAAAAGAATACTCGCCGAAATAAACACATAAAATAGAAACACTACTTTTATGTATTTTTTTTTATAATAGCAGAAAAAAGAAGTAATTTATTACTGTCTGTAGCACTGCTAAAAACTGGACAAAGACATACTGAAAAGTACAAAATTGCAGTCAATTACTTATTGTTAATGCTAAAGTTTCGCTGATTTTCTTCTTCATTCATCTGTCCACGAATTTCTTCTTTGTTCAAGAAATAACACAGAACCTATATAAAAAGATACTTGTCAGGTAGTCCTAGTAAAAGTGTTAATTATTATGAGTTAATCAAGGAAGAGAGATTTATATACAATATGGAACTGGTCCCACATAATGTCTTTCGCTATTGCGAAAGAAGTATGAGCTCATTGTGAAGTTCTGTTAAGAAAATTACATTTGATCCAATGCCCATTATTTTAAGGAGGATTGTAAAAATCTGGGAAGAATGTTTTCAGAATCGTAGAACTCTATAAAAGCAAGAACTTCTCTTTCTGCAATCTTTAGGAAAGAAATGAATTGAACCATTTTACATCACATAACTCAAGTGTAAAAATGCAATGAATAAACTTGTATTATGAAATGTACATGTCCGTTTGCCGTTATACAAGTATAGATAACTGAAACAAATAACAGCATATGAGAGAAATAGAAAATAATTATGAAAAGTAGCTTACCTTTCCTACTGCATGAGTCTCATAATTTAATGACTTTAAATACTGCGGTAGGATTTTTTCGTCTAATGGAAGACCCCAAGGTGTGTTAGCTATTATAACTTCATGCTGAAAACCTGAAAAAAAAAAGGTAGGAAAGTATTGAACACATTTTGAAATGAAGGAATATTTTTAAATTCCTGTTTAAGTGCTACCTGCCAGGAGGAGAGGGGAACCCTCTGAAAGTAATATCACTTACCGATTCTTATTGGATATTTTCCCGTCATTAGGGACCCTCTTGAAGGGCTGCATGTTGGAGAAACATAATAGTTATTGAGAATCACTCCATCTTTAGCAATAGCATCAATATTGGGAGTGGGAATCTGCTTTGATCCATGGAAGCTCACATCATTCCATCCCTAAATAAGAGAATGCTTTATTTTACATATAAGCATATGTACTTTTACCTAGAGCTTAATAGTAGCTTTTCGTTTACTGAAAGAAGTTGCGAAACGGTAAATAAGGATGAAATTAGTGAGGTACAAGATCTGGCTTCTGCTTTTCAACAATAGCTTCTGCCTATTCATAGTTTTTAAAAATAGCCATTTCTTTTTTGCTGGTTGAATCTTCGATTTTCTGTAAGCAATATAGTCAGTTTATACCATGCTGAGAATCTTATCACCAATGAAATTAACCAAAGTCCAAGCTTTTTATCCACTATATGCAATTGCTGTCTATATGCAATTGTATAGAATATTAGAAGAGATTTATATGCGCCAGTATACAATTTCCACATTAATACAATAACGTATAAAATAACTCATAGAATTCAAATGTTTCGTATTCGAAGTTAACAAACACTAAGAACACTGAAATCTGAACTCAACTGCATTGCTTTGTGGCCTTTAATTTATTATTACATTATAAACCTCTGAAAATTTCGATATTTGCTTATAAGCCAATATAATCCACTGTAAAATATATTCTATTTTTGTGAGAACAGTTAAAGTTAAATAATGTACTCATTCGCGGATATGCACTAATCTAGACTAGGCTAAGGAAATTTTCTTCTATTTGAGTCTATAAACCAGCCTTTGCATTTGGAAACACTTCATTCTATTAACAGCGCCACGGCAAATTATATGAGACCCATCATCTCAGTGTAAACTTTTAAATAAAATTTGAAAGTATTCAATTAATAAAAAATAGACATTATACTTCTATAAAAACATTCGTGAACATTACAGGTGATAGATGAACATGGAGGTGGATTCCCACTCTTTAAGAAAAGTTACCATATCAGGTTCAATGTTCCGTCTTACTTTCTTCGGGAACATGCAAGGACCTGACTCGGAACAGAGAGCTTACTAAAGTTATGTTCAATAACTGTGGGAAGTAGACAGGATACACAAGAAGGGTATACAAAACCCTTTATTTTTCTCTATTTACAATAACTTCCGTACTTCGGAATACAAAGACCCACTACTTGTGGTCTAAACGTAAAAATATAAAAATAAAACTAAACTCTAATTTAACTTTAAAATAATAAACGTGGAAGATTGGCCTTATATTATCAGGAAGCCGTATGTAGTACAGAGAACTGTGAACACTACAATACGTTTAAAGTTATCAAGAGGATTAAACCTCTGGCCTGGAAGGCAACCAGCAACTGAGTAAAACTTCTAAGGTAAGCGGCCTGCTTCGACTAACTGCTTCCTCTCTTTCGCTTGGCAAAAAGCCACAACTTAAATACTTGGCGTTCGCCAGATAAACTTTGCATAAATACGTTAACGCTTATAATTCTGGCCGGAAGTAGAAAATAAGAAGTGATAGTAAAGATTTAAAATAAAATAAACGTTAGTAAAACTTAAGATCCTTACATACTTCCCGCCAGAGTGAATTAGTTTGAAACTCAGGTCTAAAACGACCTTGTTGAAAACTTTTAGCTCTAGAATCTAACGCGAGGCCAATCTTTTACAAACATTTTTCGCTAGAAACTAGAAATTTAAAAGAAAGAAATTTGTTTTTACAATAGCAGCTCCCAGGACACGCAATTTTTTCATCTGTACTGCATCTAAACAGGAGCTTTTATTCAAATCTGGTTCCTTCCAGAGATCTGGAAGGAAAACTAGTTTAATGAAATGTTACACAATGAAATGGCAAGTAACATGTATAATTATATTTCTCTTAACATTCTTATTTCATTCATGACTATTTTAATTATCTCTCCCCGTGCTCTCTGACATGTGTTGTAAAAGAACACCAAACACGAATGTGTTTATGTCTACGTGTTCAACACTTCCTCCTACAATCAAAGCACTAACGTGTTAAAAATTCAACATACCAAGACCTCGTAACACACCCTAACTTCAACTCTAAACCCTGAGGTACTATTCTGAAAGTGGCTAACTCTGAAGTGTAGCGTCAGAGAGCCTAATTACATTCATTCAACCTTTAACCCTTCAGTGCCTTCCTCTAGAAGCTTTTTTTTTTCCAGTTCGGTCACCCTTGAATACCTTCTTTTTCGCCTCTGCCTGTGGTCTTGGCCGTTTGATGACAGCTGGTCTTGGCGGAACCGGGAAACTTCTTTCATGTTCCTGCTTGGACCTCGTTGCTGGCCGTTCAAATTTTCCTTGTAACATTTCCTCCGCCGCTGGTGGCCCTTCCGCAGTTCGGCGACATTTGCTGCGGAGAGTCCTGTCGGATGAGTAGATCTTCCGTTTTAGAGCCGAGTTATAGTTGCCGTCATTTCTCCTGGCTCTCTTTGCATTCGTCGTCCTTCTCCCTTCTTCATTCTGGGGGTGTTCGTGAGCTCTCTTTTCTGGACGGTGGAACGGCTTCTTTTTCTTGTTACCTTCAATTTTCCCGCGGGGAAACTTTCTTTTCACTTGCTCCTGCCTCTTAATGGCTTGCCCTTGTACTTGTCGTTGTTCCACCTCTGGAGCTTGTGCCTGCGGTGTCTGCCGTGCCGGATCCTGCAAAAGATCTTTGAAAATTTGCATTTTATTACGATCATAGTAGGGTTTGATTTGATCAATGTTTGCGGAGCAGGTTTCCCCATTCCTGCCTTTTAACACTACTACAGCGTGAGTTATTTTTTCTATGACATATGGTCCTTCAAATCGTGGAAAAAATTTGGCAGTTTTATCTTCTGGTGCTGAAGAAAGTGAATGCTTAATTTTTAATACTTCATCCCCTACTTTATAAGTTACTCCCCGTCGTTTCAAGTCGTAATATAGCTTTTGTTTTCTCTGTGCTATTTCCGTATTCTTTTTTGCTTCTTTAATTAGTTTTTCTATATCACCCATTTTAAATTCTGGGGCTCTTTGTTGCACATAAAATAATTTATCTAACGGCGTTATAATCTTTCTGCCTAAAAAAACTCAGCAGGAGTTTTGCCCGTTATATCATGTTTTGCGGTCCTAAGGGCGAAAGCAAATTCATTGACATAGTTATCCCAGCTTTTATGAAAATTTTTAACATAACTACGGATAATTTTCACTATATTTCTATTGACCCGTTCTGCTATATTTGATTGCGGCCGATACGGGACCATTTTTAAATGACGTATGCCCAGTTTTTGGGACATGTCTTCAAATACATTACTTACAAATTGAGGACCATTATCCGATATAACTTTTAGGGGCGCCCCGTATTTTAAAATATATTTATTTAAAATAGAATCAGTAACTAATTTCGCGGAGGCTCGTTTTAAGAGAACAATTTCGGTCCATTTACTAAAATGATCAACCATAACAAGGAGTTAGCGGCTTTTATTTAACTGACTTTTTGTGAAAGGGCCCAATAAATCGATGCCAATTATTTCATTTGGAAATTCGGATTTAATACTATTTAGAAACCCGGCCGGGCGGAAATTAATATAATTAACTGCTTGACATGTTGGGCAGGACTGGACATACGCCCTTGTTAACTTTTGCAGTTCAGGAAAATAGACTGCCTCGCGTACGCGTTGGATAGTTTTTCGAATACCAGCATGAGAAGCTAAAGGGCTATCATGGAGCTCCTGCAGGATATTTAATCTAAGACTAGCTGGGATAACAGGTCGAAATTCGTTGTTGGAATTCGTAGTTTTTGTATAGAATAATAGACCATCTATTAGTTCGTAATGGGCCGCCCTATTTCTTATCGCCACAATATCTTGGTGGCTAAAATTTTCAGGATCCTTTAAATACTCATAAATGCTTCCAAACTCAGGATCCTTACCCAGTTCGGTTATTACAGTTTCTCGGGAATTTATTGTACATGCTGTGAGCATTGCCACCTTTACAGTATTACCTTCTTCATCTATTTTAATTCTGGATAGGGCATCTGCTACGATATTTTCCTTTCCGGGGGTATGCTTGATTACCAGATTATATTCTTGTAGCTTGAGTGCCCATCTTATTAACCTTGGGGATAAGTTTTTCCCTGAGTACAATCTAGTTACCGCCGCATGATCAGAGTACACTGTTATTGGCGCCTTTCCAAAATAGACTCGGAACTTTTGCACTGCTAACAGAACTGCAAGTGCCTCTCTCTCGGTCGCGGAATAGTTTCTTTGTGTTTGATTTAAAGTTCGGCTAAAAAATGCCACGGGCTGTTGATTTTGCGAAAGTACCGCTCCTACCGCATAATCCGAAGCATCCGCTGAAATTTCTAAATTCTCATCCTTTTCAGGAAATTTCAACACAGGGGCTTGCGTTAATGCTTGTTTTAATTTTTCGAAAGCACTATTGGCTTCGGCCGTCCACGAGAATCTTGCCTTTTTCCTTTTTTAATTTTAACAATGGCTCAGCAATAGCTGCAAAATTTTTTATAAAGGACCTATAATATGAACAAAGTCCTAGAAAAGAAGAGAGCTTCTTCGCCGTGTTTGGAGTCGGATACTTTTGTACAGCGATTATTTTTGATTCGTCTGTCTCGATTCCTTTCTGAGATACTTTGTAACCTAAATATTTTAATTCAGGGGCTGGAAATTTGCACTTTTCGACATTAACTTTTAGACCGGCCTCATTTAATAAAGAAAACACTTGTCTTAAATCCTGTACATGTTGGTCGAGATTATCACTAGTAATAATGATATCGTCTAAATAGATAAATGTGGACTTTCCAAGAACAGGCCTTAACACAATGTCCATACATCGCTGAAATGTTGCCGGTGCCCCTGAAAGGCCAAACGGCATACACAAAAATGCATAAGTGCCAGACTTGGTTATAAAAGCAGTCTTAGGCACATCCTCAGGCCTAACCCCTATTTGAAAATAACCAGTCGTTAAGTCTAAAGTCGTCATATATTTGGTGGATGTTATGTTCCTTAGAATTTCTTCAATAATATGTAACGGATATACCGGATATTTAGTTATGGAGTTTAATTTACGGTAGTCAATTGCGAATCTCCACCTTTTTGGATGTGTCAAAGGATAGTCATTATTTTTCTTACATAAAACCACCGGGCTAGCATAACTACTTAAGATGGGCGTTATGATCTTTTTACGTAGCATATCGGTGATATGCCATTCTATAATTTTTTCCTTATTCTTATCATACCGGTATGCTTTGTGGCGAACTGGCATTGAATATCCGGTGTCAATACTATGGTTAGTAACATGAGTAAATCCTGGAACATCACTAAATAACGAAGCAAATTCACTTACCACTTGTCGGATTCTTCCTTGCTCGTCATTAGGCAGGTGGTCAAGATTTAACATCGGCGGTTCAGCCTTTTCTCCACGAACTGGTTTCATCGTCAGCTTAAGGGACGCTTCATTAAAACCCAGCGTTGCTTGTGCCTCTGAAAGAAAATCTATTCCTAAAATAATATGTGCTTGCAGATTCTTTACTATGAAAAACATAATCTTTACTTGTTCGTCCTTCATACGGACATACAGCGGTAATTTACCTATACACTTACATTTTTCTCCTTGCGCCGCTAACACTGTCGTATTATCCGAATTATATATGCGGTATTTCCGAAAATACTTCCTAAAAAAATCTTCTGCCACACAGGAACACTGCGCGCCTGTATCCAGGAGTGCGGTGGCTGGGATATTATTCACCAACACTTCAATCTTCGGAAGAGTCAAATTTTTCACCATTACTGTATTTAACTTGAAGGAAGAGGGGTTTTCTTGGCCTTCGGATTTCCGCACCCTCTCGTCAGCAGAAATCCGTTTTAGTTTAAATTATTTTTCATTTCCGTGCTTTCCTTCTTTTTCCACTGGCCTTGAGACTTTTTTCCTGGATTGCTATTGAACTGTCGACGTTCGCCGGCTGTTTTTGAATGCTCGGGTTTCCTTGCCCACTGATTCGCTTTGCTTCCGTAGCCGTGTGCTTGAGTTTGCTGTAGTCTTGGCGCACCAAATTGGTTTCGCTGTTGATATTGGCGTCTTCTTTCAATGTCCGCTGTTCTTCTACTTTCAAACTGGATTGCTAGCTCAAATAACTTTTCCAGTGTAGTCGGATTTCTTAATTCAATAAAGTCTTGCACTTGGGGCAGTAAACTCGGCAAAATCACTTGAATTATCTCAGGATCCGGACGGTTTCCATACAAGAGTTTGAAGACGTGAATTTTTCTTAAAACAAAGCTTGAGAGATTTTCGATTCTTTGCTGATATATACTAAAAAGTTCCGTTTCTAATTTCGCACGATCCCTTACAACAGGGAAGGCTTTTACTAGGGCAGTCTTGAAATTCTCGTAAGTATAGGTGGGACTTCCTGCTTGACCCAAGAGACTTCTGCCTATACATTTGAACCAGTTAAGCGCTTGGCCCCTCAAAGCGCTGGTAGCTAAGGTAACTTTTTGAAACTCGTGCACGGGGTAGAGCATGAAGTGGTCATCCAATTTTTCCAAAAAACTGGTTACCGGTGAGTTTCCATTAAATGTTGCTTCTGGTTTCATCGAAGCGCGCATGGTCTGGACGATGTAACCAAATCCTTCCAGGGCGGCAGCTGGCATTTCTGGATTCTGAGCCGCTTCTGCAGGCAGCACAGGTTCTTCTTGAAACTCGGCCATGGTTATTCTTCTTCGTTGGGCGCCACTATCAGGTTCAATGTTCCGTCTTACTTTCTTCGGGAACATGCAAGGACCTGACTCGGAACAGAGAGCTTATTAAAGCTATGTTCAATAACTGTGGGAAGTAGACAGGATACACAAGAAGGGTATACAAAACCCTTTATTTTTCTCTATTTACAATAACTTCCGTACTTCGGAATACAAAGACCCACTACTTGTGGTCTAAACGTAAAAATATAAAAATAAAACTAAACTCTAATTTAACTTTAAAATAGTAAACGTGGAAGATTGGCCTTATATTATCAGGAAGCCGTATGTAGTACAGAGAACTGTGAACACTACAATACGTTTAAAGTTATCAAGAGGATTAAACCTCTGGCCTGGAAGGCAACCAGCAACTGAGTAAAACTTCTAAGGTAAGCGGCCTGCTTCGACTAACTGCTTCCTCTCTTTCGCTTGGCAAAAAGCCACAACTTAAATACTTGGCGTTCGCCAGATAAACTTTGCATAAATACATTAACGCTTATAATTCTGGCCGGAAGTAGAAAATAAGAAGTGATAGCAAAGATTTAAAATAAAATAAACGTTAGTAAAACTTAAGATCCTTACAACCAAGCATAACTCTAAGAAAAGATAGACGCTCATTTTTGGAGCAAATTAACAATCGCATCTATTCTTTGTGTACAATATGTTACAAAGATACAGATTTTATTTCTTGAAATATTACTCCTAGATACGTAGTAGTTTCTGGCAAATATTTCAGACCTATGGATGAAAAGGTGCTTCTAAGCGAAAAAGTAACTTTTTATATGAATTCCTTAGGTTAAAACGTCCAGTTAATGAAATATTTTTATGATGTAATAAATCTGTAAGGAATTAAAGCCATTCTTCTTATGTGTTTTTGTCATGTAATGGTCAGCACATGCAGGCAGCAAGCTAAGATTCGGTCTTAATAAAGAGGAAACTTGGTTTCAGTTCTTGATGAGGAAGTAACAATGTTTTCAAGATTTACGGCACCAAAAAGCTTAATGATTACGCAAAATCAAAAAGGCAGATTTCATGTTTTTACCAGCAACATTGTGGAAATTGTCCAGAGCGAATTTACTGACTGAACGGTCTTCAGTGCCTTATTTTATGAACCCAAATTTTAGATGATTCAGTATCATTTAAGAAGTAACTACAAAACACAAATGATGATTTTTTATTTTTTTAAACTCGAGCTAATTGACAGTTTTAATTATTGTAGTAGTGTTTCAATTGAAAAATTAGTAAAAATTAATAAAAAAATAAATAAATAAAAAACCCTAAAAAATCTGAAAGGCTTCGGATTTTAAATTACGTCCAAAGTGGCAACGTTTTGCGTGTTACCTTTATTTATTAAATATCGTGTTCTTCGCACTTAAACCATAAATTTCAGTTCAATAGCAATGTCGCAAAATAATTTTAAACTGAGCCCATCTTTAGAATTTTCGAGCGAGATACACAGTTCCGCACCCTGGAGATAAAAAGGTTCCCCCCCCCGTAGATTGTTGCCATTGCTCGCTTTTAAATCCTTGAGTTTGTTACTCAAAAATTCGTTAAAGTTTTACAAAATAGGAAATCGATAATAAAACAAATTCCAAATTTCAAATTTGGGCTTCTACATGCCCATATTCGCAGAAGGATTACGTCATTCAAAATTCGATGGCTCTGTGTACCGCTGTTGTATCACAATGCGAAAAATATACATACATTTATGCAGATTTTTCATTATTTAATTTCTTCAAAGATAATGCAGGACTCTAACATTTGGTGGCAACAGTTTGAAAAGTGAAACGGACATTTATAGTGATTCAACGCAAAATCGTAAAATGAAAACAATGGTCCTTCAGGGCACTTTGGACTAAAAATGGTTGTTTTTCTTTCAGCTGTTCTATAGCTGTTCTTCATTTGTGGAATCCAATCTTCATGCTGTCTATATGCAATTGTATGTCCTCAGTCATACAAGCTAAAAGACGTGTTTTACTTACACTCATGTCCATAAATTAAGGATAATTCGGAGTCACGCGGAAATCGAAATCTAAAATAAATATATCACCTGTAAAATCACTACACACATCTTCAGGAATCATATGCAAATTTCAGGAAGTAACCAGATGACACCGATGGTACGTCACAATGATGAGAGTGTAAGAGAGTGATATATAAGGAATGCAGGCAAAGAAGTAAGATTGTTTGCAGGCGCTTTATAAGCATTTCAGTGCAATAACCGAATAGTTATGACACAAAGGACGCGTTTGGATGATTTTTTACATGGTAGAATTATCGGCCGTCTGGAATGTGGACGTACCCAACTGGAAGTATCAGACGAACTTGGAATTGCCCAGAGTGTCATCTCCAGGCTTTGGCAACGATTCCAAGATGATGGTAATGTGAGTAGACGTTACAGCACAGGTCGCCGCAGAGTTGCAACGCCGAATGAGGACCGTTATTTGGCAGTTACTGCCAAAAGATACAGGCAGAGCACAGCCTCAGAACCAGTGTCGTACCAGTGGCTGAACACTAGTACGACAATTTCAAGGCAGACCGTGTACAGACGCTTAGGACATATTGGTCTATATGCTCGTAGACCTGCTAGATGCGTTCCACTTACTGCAACTCACTGTCGCCTGCGGTTAGCCTGGAGCATGCATTGTGGACACCGCAACAGTGGGCTTGTGTGATGTTTTCCGACGAGTCTTGGTTTAGCTTGCAGTCTGATTCTCGCCGGACTTTCATATGGAGAGCTCCAGGTACCCGTTACCACCAAGAAGACATCATTGAACGGCACCGTTACGGTGGTGCAGGAGTGCTCGTTTGGGGTGGAATTATTCTGGGTTCCAGAACTGACCTGCATGTTCAAATTGGAACCACCATGACAAGCCAAATCTATCGGGACGTCATTCTGGAACAACATGTACGTTTGTTTCGGGGCGCCATGGGCGCACAATTTGTGTTTATGGATGACAACGCCCGTCCTCACAGTGCAAACATCGTAAGCGAATGCCTTCAATCGGAGGATATCACCCGTATGGAATGGCCAGCATTCTCACCGGATTTGAATCCAGTAGAGCACGTGTGGGATATGCTTGGCCGACGAGTTGCAGCCCGTCAACCACCTCCTACATGTCTACCGGAACTTCGGAGAGCATTGTTTTTTGAGTGG
The DNA here is from genome assembly GCF_044657685.1 of Stegodyphus dumicola. Taxonomy (NCBI): domain Eukaryota; kingdom Metazoa; phylum Arthropoda; class Arachnida; order Araneae; family Eresidae; genus Stegodyphus; species Stegodyphus dumicola. Next base: position 22,485,535 of record NC_140780.1, on the reverse strand, counting down.
TGTATACAATGTATTAACAATCATACCAACCATGTAATATTGGTTTTTTGTAAATAGTTTTTTTTTTTTTTTTTTTTTTTTTTTTTTTTTTTTTTTTTTTGTAATTTGCTCCAGGGAGAAAAAATCGGTAATTGTTTTAATAATATCAAACATATAGCGTCTTTTTTTGCTCTTTACCTTTTGTTTAATAAATAAGCTTTACAAATAAGTCAAATTTGTTTTGCTTCTAACTCTTCGTTTGCCTGATTTTGTATTATTCTTAATTTATGAACATGAGTGTAATTGAGCGAGGTGTCTTTTTTACATTATATAATATTTTGACTCTCGAATGATCTTCAATAATATTTGTTGGAAATAACTTTAAAAGTTATAATTATTTTTAAAGCTGAGTGATTTTTAGAATGCTTTTCTTAATATTCTTATCTGATAGTCATTTTATACAGCAAGATTGTCATTTTATACAATCTGTAAATGATTCTTTGATGGATGGGATCTTCACCCTCAAAATCCCGTAACACATTCGAAGTAAACACTAACAAGCATTGGCTTCAGTAAACATTGGCTCTGCCAGGCATCAGTACTATTTCTTTTTGTATTCCACTTTACCTGAATAAAATAGTTTTCTAGAAGCATTCAAGTCCACAATATGACGAAATGTTTTTAAACACATTTATTATATTGTGTGTTAAACACATATAAATGTTTTTTTTTGTGTGTGTGTGTGTGTGTGTGTGTAAATATTGTGTGCCCTTCTGAAGTTGACTTACGCTTTAAAAACATTTTCATCATCCTAAGATGAGACAGCTTGATCTGTTCTCGTAATTTATTTTACTCGTGGGGTAGTCCTGTCAATTAATAATTTATTCGAGTTTTATTAGTGGCTAGTAAACTTTTCAGACTATACAACGATTTGAGACAAATACGGTAACCTGGAGAATGCTTTATTGATGCATGAAAAACAGATTCCTGATTAATTTAAGCTTACATTCACTTTTTTTTTAACGGAAGATTTGAAAAAATATAAATAGCTTTCAAACATTTCATTCAATGTTGCACCATTTAAGGGCGATAGTTCCGCGTTACAAACTTCAGCTGCGAATAAATAGGAGATATTTTTACCAAGGACAGTGACGAAACCCTTTTTTCTAGCGTCAGAGATTCGATTACCAGATGCATGTACAATCTCGATTCATTCGGGCATAGGAAGCAAAAGACAATAATCAAGTTGTGTTTTCGAGAGGGTTATTTAGGAAGCGTAATGCTGTAGTAACAAATTACTGATGACAAAATTTAGTTTAGTTGTGCAATACTTTAGTCCATGTAAAAACTGATTACTGAATGCAAATGTGAAATTTTTGGTAAAAAATATGTATTGTTATTCGAAAGTAATCCATCCCATACTGAGATTTTCAATAGCATAAACTAGTTAGATGTAATAAAATGCTACATTTAACGGCAATTTTAGTTGCAATGAACTACAACTTAAAAAAAAGAAAGAAAGAACAGATGCTTATTACTGGATTTACTAACATTCACAAAATGCTTTATATAATTATTTCATTTTTTCTAAGAGAGGCTCAAATTTACGTTCCGATTCTCTTTAATTAAGATAATCAGTTCTTAAAATGCAGTACACCGCCCTGTAGAGGTTATAATCAAGGATGCACGAATCATTCAAACTAAAATTTGTTTTGTTAAGTTAAAAACATTAATTACATTTGTAGAGTCATTAGGTTAATTGGAAGCAGGAAAGATGAAAAATATACAACCGCCTTCGCCGGGAATCGAACCACGGACCTCTGGAATACCGGCCCAGCGTGCTACCGTTACACCACGAAGGCACGCTAGGAAAGTGGGAGAAATACTTTATACATTTACCGTTAAGAGAAATATGAACTAATGGTCAGGGCATAGGCAGACTAAGAGATTTTCAGATTGTTCAAAAATCACTTCTTTAAATCACTATCAATTTTAACAGGTGACGCTCCATATTTGAGAATTTGCAAGATTAAATCATTTGCAATCGCGTATATTTATATACAAAGTTCAGTTTAAAAATCCTTATTGAGTAAAGCTCATCGCAATAAAAATAGATGTAATTTTGCGTGCATTTTATTCGTGTGTATATTTAAACCCAATTAACTATCTAATTACACCTATTTAATTAACACTGCTGTAATAACTATTTAATTAACCCTTTTTCGCTATAAACAGAAATCAATCTAAACTTCAATAATACAGTAAAAAGGAAAACTTAACTAAATGGTTCATTAAAATTATGTCTTGTAGAGCATTTTCTACTAAAAATTGACAAATCACATTTCACTTTACTTTTGCCATTGCTTTAGCATATTATTTTCATCATTATTATTTAAAAAGTGTAACGTAACTGATTACGATCGTTGAAAAATTCTTTCGTGAACGACACAAAGAAAGTGATAAAGAAATAAGTTTTAACGAAAGTGCCGACAAGAAATCTAGGGAAAAATTATATTTCCTCATAATAAAAGTAGCTCTAGTCTACGAAATGGTGTTTCACCATTTTATAACTTCATCTACACTTTTAATAATGTTGTATTCAGGAAATGCAAAAATCATTCAAATGCGGCAAATTCGGTTGATGGATTAATATGGAAACGCTTGTTAATTTCTTTTGCTAAAAACTAATTTTTTATTATTATTTAGTAATTTATGTTTCAATGTACAACTATCAAGACCAGGATTTCTTAAACTGTGGGTCGCAGGACCTGCAGCAGGGGTCGCCAAAAATTTTAGCAGTTTTGATATTTCTTTAACTTATAATAATAATTTTACAATTACCAAATATTTTTACAGAATGTATCTGAAAATAGATAAAGATAAGACAATACAAACAAAACATCCTATACTTTACTATTAAAACTACAGCAAAACACGGGACTTCGTGGCGAACATTTTAACGGAAACCGAAACTGACTCTCATTCATGCTCCACATGGGAAAAACCACAAATACGCTTATGCAGCTAAGATTCAAACCCAAGTTAACATATAATGTTTAGAAGTTTTACCGCTCGACCGCTGGGGGGGCTTTCAAGACGGAATGTAAAAAAAAAAGCATTTGCCTACGAATTTCTGTATTAGGAGTTTTGCGGAAAAAGTAAATTGCCCTCAATGTTATTTTGTGAGTAAAAAGGACAAATGGACTACAATATTGCCTACTGCTTAAAGTCTGCGGCTATTATCAACTCGAAAGAATGTGCCTCAGACCAGTCGATCCAAAGAGTTTCAGATTAATGGATATCTCAAATGCAATGACTGGAAGTAAAGATGAATTTACTTTGGAGAAGAAATGTTCTTGATTAGGACAGCGAACAAAAAGTTAAATCGATAGTTCATTGAAAGATGAATGATAAACAAGAATTGCTGTTGTACATAAGGTAAATAGAATCCATGTATACTTTTTGTGTTGAAATAAATAGCAACATTTATTTAAAAAACGTGTTTAAAACATTGTTAAAAGTGCTTTTGCTAAGTGCATGCTTTTTCTGCCCATTCTGAAGTTACATGTTACTCAAAGGTATATAAGAAGGTAGGTAGGAATTTTCAGTTTGTTGCAAACAGAGCAAGCACAATATTATCTGATAATGTTAGGTAAAGAGTATTAGCAAACCTCCAAACTTCGTAAATACAGTAAACCTCCCTAAGATGACCATTTAATGATTCCAGATTGTTTTTATGTGTGCACATAGCAGCCTTAGAGAATAAAAATATCAATGATGTTCAATACCGTTATGTACAAGAATGCTAGTCGACAAAATAATCACCATACCATATATGTAATAGTCATGAAAATGTTCACTGAGTATTTATTTACAGTATTCAGATAACATTTATTTACCATTAGGCATTAATCATCTACACGAATAGAACAACCATCTAAAAATAGAAATGATTGAAGCATTTCTTCGGCTTGTTAGAAAGAAGTGAGAAAAGTATCCCCTATCTAAGCATCCCTAGGCAAACGACTAGGTAAAACCGGCCCTGGCTGTCTAAAGCACTGATGCGTTTGCGTTTTTTTATACGTGTTTGTCCTTCAAGATTTATCATGGACTTTCCGTGGCTGAATGGGGGGGGAGGAGTTCTCAAATTTAGAAAATGATTATATCATATGATAATCGCTGATAGAATTTTCCGTTCAAACTTTCCGATGAGAAGTGCAGACATTCATGAATGTATACGATATAAATGCATATGCAGGGCCGATCCCACCTGGGGGGGGCAAAATGGTGCATAGCACGGGGATGGCCAAATTTAAGGGAGGCGAAATGATTATCAAACACATTATATTTCTGTAAAAAAGGGCGTTCATTTTTAATTTACACTTGGGCGGCCGACGGTCTAGGATCGGCACTGTGCATATGCATGCATACATGGATAGTGCATGCCTATATACAGATAAGCATAATCCAAAATAAAAAGAGAAATAAAAGAGAGTGATAGTAAAAACAAAGCATTTTTGAAAATGCGCTTGTGAACTGCTGCGAATAAAAGATATTAAATAATTTTATGAAACACAAAGTTAGCTTAAATAATAGAAGATTTGTTTAATTTAACCTTATCGAAGATAAAATTTAAAAGCAGTAAGCATTAGTAAACGATAAAAAGATACTGAAGCAGACCATATACAAAATTTGTATTACGAAACATGGGGAAAACATGTTATTACAATTTCTCTCATCTTACGAAATAAAATAATTCTATTTTATGGGATTTCTTTGAATCGGTATTATTTATTTATTTACTTTTATTTATATGGAGCTGCAGATTTATTGATTAAATCTGCTTGAAACGTTCTATTCCCACTGCTGTCTTGCAACGGAACTGCGGTTTTGGTTACAGATTAAATCAAAGTAGGGTTTAAATTAAGAATCAGTAATCCAGAATCTGTTACCAAGAACGGATAATCCCAATAACACAATTAATCTAGCTGTAATAGGATGGTTATCACAGAAAAGAACTCAATACATGCGATGTTCAACAGCTGTTTCTTTGATTACATAAACGTTGTTTAATCCCTACTAGAAATTCTTTACCTTCCTTTGCTTTCTCTTTTTGCCCTCATGCACAATACTCGGAAGATTTAAACTGACGGAGGTATGCGCTTTAGACTGTGTCATGGGTGAATAGTGATTATCAAAATTGTGTTATAATTCAAGGCTAAATCATACTACCGAGTATATTTTCAAGCCACGAATGACCTTAAATTCAAGGAAAATAAAACCAGGGCGCTGCTGGATAATGCTGTCAGAACTATCGACTATTCACTGAATTTATTTTTTCTCCACGTATACTCCAATTATTTATTATGAGTGTAAAGCTATATTGCACATAAATATCGATAATTTGGTTATAACTGAATTGATTAATTAAGTGTATTGTTAAATTTAATTAGTTCTGACTGGTAAATATAATTCTGCTCTGTGGAAAAAAAATGGCATTTTAAATTTATATAACGTATGTTTTGTTTTATTTCCCATCGTAGTGACTATGAATTCTGTTGTTATGTTTATTAAAAACCATTATATGAAAATGGGGAAATAAAGTTGTAAGGTATATTTTAATTTTTTAACAGTTATTTTTAATTTTGAAACCCTTTCCTTTAAATTCTTATTTCCCACTTACAACTCCCTATCAGAATGAGTTTTTAGAACCGTGTTGAACGTAAATGAAGTAGAAGGAGTATTACTTAAGGAATGTTCAGCTTACTTTCAGGAGGAGAGCTTAGGATTCCTTAGTGGAGTGTGTTTGCCGTCAGGCTACTTCATTATTAAGCCAACTAAGCTCGGCCGTATTGTATTTGCCTGTTGATAATCGTCGACTAGGTTAATTATAGGCCAACTACGTTAGGTAATTGTGTCTAGCTTCGACTAAGTCAGTTTAGTTTAGTATTAGATTAGTTTCTTATTTTATCTTGTTTTAAAGTCCGAGTGGAGGCTTTCCTGTAAGCCCGAGAAGGGGGCCATCTACATTATTTCTTTGAATGAATAAAAGGGTATTTTAACCCTTCTCTGTACTTTTTTTAATCCTCCTTTGGACTTCTCTGGACTACTCAGCGATAAGTCGCTACACAGTTCAATTGATTCATCTACTTTCAGCATAGACCCTGTAGTTAGGAACATTATAAAGTCTATTAAAATTTCATTTTTTTCTGAAAAGAAAAGGGTTTTATAACTTCATTTTCATTCTTCATTCTAATTTTTCCAACTTCAATGCCATTTTAATGGTGTTTTTTACAGGCTTTTAAGTTCTTTAAATTGGATTCACTTAAAAAAATCACTTCAAAAAAGGGGATGGAAAAATATGAAATATTTAATGAAAAAATAAAAATTTTGGATTACACATTTCATTGAGAATACTATCTTACGAATAAAATTGTGATCAATAGATGATACCCGAATTCTAACCAACCATGTGATTATTCGTGTAGTTGTCAATATGAGATATGAAATAAGTGATTATTATTCTGTTTAAAAATATTAAACTCTCCGTATAGTCATTTATATATTTAATTAAAAGTAATATCAATCGTATCATTATCAGGGTTCCCACTCACAAATTAAAACAAAACTTAGATTACAACTTTAATAGAAATAGGAGAAACCTACTTTTCATTATATAGCATAGCAACATAAATAAGATAAAATTTAACAATCATAAGCATCTTTCATTTAACTGTAATCAGAATTTTTATCCCATTCATTTCCCTCCAAATACAGAAGGTGTACACACATTTTTGTAACGATTTTGCAAAGATTTATATGTAAACAAACCTTAGAATTTTATTTTCTAATATGTTTAATCTGATAGCCCTTTTGTTGAACTGTCATATTACATCTTGGTTTCCAAGATAAAAGTCCTTTAAGACATCAAGGTTGATTTTATTCCAATCCTAATTCACAATCTTGTTTTGGGATGTCGCTTATAAAGAGCTTGTTTTAAAAGTCCATATGCACATTAATCCATAAGAAATACATCAGGGGACTTGGATGAAATGCATTTAAAGGGAATAGCTTTAATTTCGGTTTCATTTCTCGTTTATTACAAAAAAGTAGAGCAGTAGATTTAGAGGTATGGCTCGGAGCCTTCTCTTGATGGAACTTAACACAATGAAAATTATTTAGATAAAAAGATAGAATTTCTTCTTTAAAAATAGGTATTAAAACATATTTCTGATAGTAATCTGAATTAATTTTGACATTTTTTTCTACTTTCCTGATTTTAAGTTTTCCATTGTAAAAGAATCCAGTAATAACCATATAAACTTTAGAAAAATTTTCCTTGTTTTCTCTGAACCAACATATTAAATCAAGTTTTCCTCTTTTTTGGTAGAAAATCGATCTTTTTCTATTGAAATCAGGTAAGTATATCCCAGCCTCATCAAATGTAACTATATATTTCCATTTTCATCTGCCAAACAATTTTCATACAGCAATCCGTACATAGTCTTATGCTGAGAAACACGTTTCAGCGCGTTGGAAGATTGAACATCATGTTTTTTTTTTTTTTTTTTTTTTTTTTTTTTGTTTTGATTAGCTTTAAATCCGATTTGATAATTTTGTTCACACTTCTTACAGAGATATTTAAAGATTTTGCAATAGCTCTTTGGGGAGGCTGTATTTTCCTTTAAAACATGAGATGCGACTTTAAATTTAATAAGAGCTGTACTTACCTTTGTAGGTATGCACTTTTGGCCTTTTTTCAAGACACAAGTAAACTTTGGCTTTTCTTTCCTTTCATATTAATTATGAGACTTATTTTACGTGTAGAAATATTAAAACCATGCTTTTCACATCTTTTTTAATAACTGAATAAGAGTATTTCTCTTCGGATAGTGCAGAAATATAGCCTTTGATCCATTGTTTATTTTTCAGCAACATTTTAAAGAAAAAAATATTTTAATGCTGCAGATGGTAACTAAACCTTCTTCCAGTTTAATACCAGTCACGTTTGTATTTTAAAATTAATATTTAATTCATGGAGAAAATCATATTCGTTACAAAAATGTGTGAACACCCTCTGTATATTTTTGGAATTCTTTTACTTTTTCAAACGTTCTTCGCTTCTTTTATAACAAGAAGATTATTTTAACAGTTTTAATTTAGGTTTTCATATATAATCATTTTTATTAGATCTGTTATTGCCTGTTTTGCAATTAATTGGTCTTTCGCGTTCCTGATTTAAGTGAGTTTGTGGCTTTTGTTTTTATACGATTCACTTGGGAGATTCGACGCTACCCAAAGAGTAAGGTTAAAATATTTAGAATAGTCATAATGTTATATAAAATCTCATATTTTGTATTTTTAAAGGTCGTCTTTCATATTACGTTACAGACACCAAAACTCAGGGATGGTTTTGAAAAGAGATCTAAATCTTGATTTAAACGAAATGATCTCAATTTATCGTCAAGATCTAATTTGTCTTCAAAAACAAGGTGAGGGAACTGCTCTGCTAAATGTAAAATTGAGGATAGCCATTTAGCATAATCATGTACCACTACTGGATCACGCACATTGAGACTGGAGACAATTTCATCATCATTTATAGGAAACGTCTTTTCGATCTGCATACTAAGTTCAACAAGGAATTTTAAACAATGGTTTCTAAATATGCTTTCATTGTCACCAAGCGGCCATACAGCAGTCTTCCAAATATACTTTATTCAGAGGTTTATGCATTCAAAATATTTTTTAATGCTGCTGTATGGTTTATGCATTAAAAATGTTTTAATGCTGCTGTATGGTTTAATAAGACCATACAACAGCCTTCCAAATATACTTTATTCAGAGGTTTATGACTTATTGTATTGCTTGGATCAAACTAATCCGGTTTGCACCGTGTAATGACTTCGTCTTTTATGAAAAAAACCTAAGAATATTTTTATATTCAATTGAAACCGTTGTATGAATAAGTGCAGTCTGCAATCCTCAGATTGAAATATTCAAAAACCTTATTATATCCAGTACATATCCTAAAAAGAGCAACATACGTTTAGTTCCTTTGGTGATCATAGTATTGCAAATTTTCCCTCCACCATCCTATTTGTCCATTTTTGATTACGACTGAAAATAAAGAGCTAACGCGTCCTACTGTTCAATAACAAGTTTTATTACATTGCGATGGGATGCCAACCAATGCAATGGTAAAGTCGAACACTGGTAGTTCGACAAAGGTTCGATTTCAGACGAACGAGCTTCCTGCATGGACGCTTTTTCTCTAAGAAGTCCTCCTTTAGAAAAGTTAGTTTTTCCTAAGAATTCCTTCCCTTAGGCAGATAGTCCAAGCTTGTTGTACCATAATTACACAAACAAAAGCAAGACACAAAATATCTAACGTGTTTGTGCTAATTTGGGGATTTTATGCTTAGTGGTATCTATAACACCTTGAATCGCCTTGGACTTTTAATCTTTTACTAGCACGGGAAAACTAATGACACATATCTTTTATTAATATTTCTAGATATTGATATTAACACCTTGACTGAAGGACTAGTACATAATACAAAAGAATGGCAGACACACCCTGTGTTAAATGTTGAGGATACATCCTTTTACACCAGTGACGAACCACTTTTAGTGCGTGAGTTTAAAGTACCAGATGAGAGAGAGCATAAAGCCAATATAATCACATTTAGACAGAGCTTGCGAAATTTTAATAGCACTACGGGAGTACCAAAACCTCTCTGACTGAAATTCAAAAACCTCAGCTTATATGCATTAAAAGCTATTTTTCCTTCTGGTGAGGAATACGGAAGGAAGAAGTCATAGTAAAGATCAAAATCATAATTACTGTTCCATTAACATAAAATACGTTATAACATTCTTCACAAAAAGCAAACCCACGGAGAAAGAAATAATAGCGAATACAGAGTTAAAACAATTCACTCATTCCAGAACATAAAATTGTTCATTTGAACAATGTGATCATCTTATAAAAGCTTGTAAAAAATCATTTCAAGATAACAATATTGAAAACCATTTCAGATAAAGCCTATTAAAGTATCTTATCTTATACAAGATGGCATAGCCTATCATGAAAAACTATGCGTTTCTAACATATGAGAAACAAATTTTCAATAATAATAGACGAATAAAGTACACATACAATATATCACAATTTCTAGCTGTCGATGTTATATATTTTGATATTCAAAAATTGATGTTGTAAATGTCTTACTTGACAATCAAGCTGTAAAAGATCTTTTCATGGAAAAACAATTCCATTAAATTACTTCGTTGGCTTTTGGAAAAGATAATTGTGCCACCACTCGTTGGCTTTGGAATAGTTAATTGTGCCACTAATTTACAACGCCTCGAGCTGTAGTTCTTGCCTGTAGCCCGAGTGGTGCATTTTATATTAAAAGTTCAAGATTAAATAAAAAGGCTGTTTAAAAGCTTACTGTCTATCTTTCAACCAATCAATTAATTCTGGATTTGCTAAATGCTCATGTCTAAAACTTTGAGTACACCACCGTTTACTCATCTTTCTCTTTCGAGAATAAGTTTCAGACATTGTGGGTATGCTAGATAATAGTTATCTTATTTAAAAAATTTCTATGAAATTAAAAAAAGCACTAATTGATTAACATAAAATAGAAAAAGTGACTACAATTTTAACGTTTTGTATCAGTGTATATATATCCCACTCATAAATGTAAAAATCACACCAAATAATGCAATAATCCCATGAATGATCACAAGAGACTGTGTAATAAAGGCTGCCTTCACACCAAATAATGCAATAATCCCATGAATGATCACAAGAGACTGTGTAATAAAGGCTGCCTTCACACCAAATAATGCAATAATCCCATGAATGATCACAAGAGACTGTGTAATAAAGGCTGCCTTCCGCGTGCTCAGTAGGCTACGCAAATAGCATTTTAGTAACACGAAAGAAAACTATACAGTAGAACCCAGCAAAAATTTCGAAATCCATTTACATCTGGAGTATTTTGCACAAGCGCTTGAAATATCGCAAATTATGATCGGTATTGCTGGAATATACAATTAAGAAAATTACCGTCTGTTATTATATGCATTAAATTTGATTGCATTTGTAAGAAATAACAGTAAATTGACTTAAAAGTTAAAAATTACCGAAAATACCCAGAAAATAAGACATTTTTTGTGAAAACAACCTGTCAAACCACACGACAATTAAAAAATGGGCAATAACTTTCTATAATGATGTCCATCTGAAAGTTCTGCACATGTGTCTGAAACAGGTGGCTCGTTAGAAAATTTGATATGTAATAATTTACGCTTGACAGTCGTTAATAATTAAGCATTTTATAAGCAACTGTCAGAGGTCTTTCTGCACTGATGATATAGCTCCATGTGCTTTCCTTTGTATCATTAATTATTCGTGACAGAACCACTAGTTTGAAGAATACTTAGTTTTCTATTTTATAAGCAACTGTCAGAGGTCTTTCTGCACTGATGATATAGCTCCATGTGCTTTCCTTTGTATCATTAATTATTCGTGACAGAACCACTAGTTTGAAGAATACTTAGTTTTCTATTTTCGTTCCTGTTGAGCAGTAGAATAACCAGGTTTACTTCAAAGAAAGCTTCAGTAATGCGTTCTTTGAGCTGAATGGTAGATTTTATCGATATTTTGCAGACAATGTGCTTAATAAAGCAATAAAAGAAGAAATCACACGGGGAAGGAACATTCTGTAAGGCAAATTCATGTTTACAAGTTGTGAGATAAGTTATGTTAATTAGCAAGTTATTATGATTTAAGTCTTTACTATAACTTCTTTCATTATTCACCATCAGAATACAAATTATTTCATGTATTTCAGCTGAGGGGTTCAGTTTTTTAGATTAGATCATCTGGCAGCCGCGTCTTGCTGTTATTTACACTCGCCAGCTCAGCTTAAAGTTATATTACGGCTTAATCGTCTAACTACCGATGCTTAAAAGTATACACCGGTAATTATCTGAGCCAGCTTTGGTAAACTATTTTGGGAATAATTACCTGCAGTTGAATTTAACTCTATGTTATTTTAATTTAAATTTCCAAAAATAGAGGAAGTTAGCAGCACAAGCTAGTGCTTTTATGCTTAATTTAAGACGAAATATAAAGGTTATTTTAACCTTCTTCAATTTTGGCTTGCTTAAGCTATAACTCTGTGTTAGTCTATAACTGTGTTAGCTATAACTCTGTGTTCAAATGCCTGCGCACCAGCACGTCCGATGGAAGGCTTCGTTTTTATTATGGACACTATGTGGGCATCAATGAAACCATCAAGCAGTTTCGACAGTAAAAAATTCGTACTGATTTTCTTTGAAAGCTCGTAAACGCATTTTTTTACTATACCCTGTTATAGAGTTGCAAAAGATAGCCATAGCAACCGCTACGCTACAAAGTCAGGCTCCGTGCTGATATGAACGGATTGGAAGTCTCAGGTAGCAAAAATTAAAAGTTTCAAGTATTTCAAGCTGCCCCTTTTGAAAGCATGCCCTGCGGTGAAAGACAGGGCAAATTTAGAGTCAGAAATTGATGGTAAATATCAGACTAAGGTGCTTTGAAACTCAGGTGCGCACTGGGCTGCTTTTAGTGAGCTGGTAACAGCGATAAATGTTCTGATTGGATTGATTGGATTCTAGTTTTGCCTTAGACTTATCCACAGGTGAAAGTAATTTTGCTTTAGACTTATCCACAGGTGAAAGTAGTTTTGCCTTAGACTTATCCATATCGAAAGTGAAGTTTTAAATACACCCGATTTTATAGTAATTCTCACTTCCCTGTTCATCTACCACATATTTTCTAATGCCTTTATGTCAATTCATTACTTGACCTAGCAGCGCAGCAGTTGCTATAGCAAATGTTTGCGCTTTTCCAACCAGGTATAATAAAATGGGTTTATAGGTTTTCGATGAAAGTTAAAATTGAGCTTCTGCAATCAAAACTACTGGATGGTTTCATTGATGCGCGCATTACATCTAAAATATACCCAAGTCATTTCACTAGGTTTGTTGGTGCCATGGTGGTAGTGACCATGGTAACCATTCCATGGTTGGTGCTGTATAAACTTGGAGTCTTGGGGGGGAAGAGGTTGAAAGTTGCACTGTCGCCAGGCATTGTCTGAGAGTTGAGCGCCAGATGTAGGGTTTTAACTGTGTAGAAGTTTAAATCAATGTCTTTCATACCCTATCAGCCTGACAAGCGAGTTAATTGTTTAGACTAAACCATATTGACAAAGTCCTATGAAGGTTAAACTAACCTTTTTTTATTAGCGCTTTAAATTTAACAGAAAGCAGCCACTTATTGCGTTTGCGTATAAAACAAAACTCCTCCACTTGCGGATATTTAAAATAACATGAACTGATATTTAAACACAAGTACTGAAGTCGAAGATTACACAAAATGGCCTCAGATATTTAACGGTGCACTTTTGACGTCGGCTATCAAAATGGTTAACCCGGAATAAACTTTGGTAGAGTTGGTTAGTGGACGCGAACTGCTAATGAAGCTCTCACTCTAAAACAGGGGTTTCCAAACTTTTCAGCGCGCGGGCCATATTGGCTCTTTCACGAAGTTTCGAGGGCCAAGATCCCACTAATTCATTATACTATAAGGAATTTCTCGCGCCTTCTTAGCGAACTTTCGTGTAGTGGTCTGCACGCTCAGCGCGTAATTGAGTGGCCCGCGGTTCGATTCCCGGCGAAGGCGGTTGCTCATTTTTCATTTCTCGACTTTTCCAATTAACATAATGTCTCTCTCTCTAATATCATGGCGATGCAACTATGATGATCAGCATACAAGTTTTTAAACGAGGCAGTGGGATTTTTGTGATTGGATCTGCCCTATGATCTTACGAAAGGCCTTGTTTTTTTAACTTGCATGCAGTTTCACCTAACATAAATTTCATAAAGATGCTTTTAAACATTTGCAAAAATGTATTTTTGTCCCAGAATATTAGTTATTTTTTTGGTTTAGTATGTACTTTACTTTTGTACTTTACATAAGTATTTCCCTTTTAAGAAAATATCTCCAAAATTAAAAATAAATTACAACATATACAGAACAAAAATTAAGATTTAAATAAAATCACTGTTGAAAATGTCTATGAACCAACTTAGTACTATGAAAATAGGAAAGATAACACACGAAGTCTTTATTCTTGTAAAACGTACAATTAGAATTATTTACTTCCTTGTAGGAAGTAAGGGAAGTAATGTAATCGTGAAAAATTTCGGATGTCGTATTTGAAAGAAAATATCCATTTTGACCGTTCTCGAATCCATTTGAACGATTTTGTTAGCGTGACATCTTTAAGTACGGACAAAATAAAGGACTCTTTTTCCCAAAAGGGATTGTAATATGGATTTAAAAGGGATTCAAGAGAGACTTTTTTCGTGACGTCTGTACGTAAGTATGCATATACGTCGCAAAACTCAAAAACGAGTGCCATCAAAACGTTGAAATTTTGTATATGGGACTGGTGTAAAATGTAGTTGTGCACCTCTCTTTTTGGTTACAATCAGCTGCATTAGAAGTCTACATATATCTACCACTCTATTACCCGACTCGGTGACCTCAGATTTTTATTCTCGTATGTTTATAAATTGTGCGATTCTTGCTTTAGAAGTGGTTCAGTTATGCTATTCTTATATTCCGGTTAAGGTCTTTATGGCTTTAATTAATCTGCATGCAGCAGTTGTAGAATTATTAATAATTTAAAAGTTGTTTAAGGTGCTACTAAGCCTATTGAAGTCGCCATTTGTTTACATTTTAAACTCTTGTTTTGTTTAAAGATGCTTTGAGTTTTTATGTATTTTTCCCTCTGCGAGAAGTTAGAACTGAATTGATTGAACGAGAACTATATCTCTCATGAAATTCGAGGAAATAGGTTTTAATGAAGTGCGTCAAAAATGTGTATAATTTAAAGGACGTATGAGGAAGTGATATGTATCCACATGAGATTTTTTATATACGATGTTACTGTATTTCACTCATTCTAAATTTAGAAACGGTTGTATAATGTTTGTATTACGTTTTATAAAGAACGTTCATGATAGGCAACGCATTTCTAGATTGGCTGTTATATAAAATAGTTAATGTGTATGCTATTTATTATTTTAAATTTCATAAAATTATTTTAAAGAAACTCCTGGCTGGCCGGATCATTAGTGCTCGCGGGCCCTCGGGCCGTAGTTTGGAGACCCCTGTTCTAAAACATCGAACCCTCGGCTTAAATGCTAGCATATCTAATTTTCATTCTGGTAAGAACTATGAAAAGAAGAAATTATAATAAAGATTCAAATCACAATAATTGGTTTATTAACATAAAATTCCTACACTATAATGTCTAAAAACACATTTCCAGTTAAATGACAATCTTGATCTAAAATAACTGTGCTGAATATGCTCCTTGCTTTGACTGGTTTATAAATGTAAATTTCAGTTTAAAACGTATAATTTTTATTTAGTTACATACTAGTTATTTGTGCTATTGCTTCATTTCTGGTTTCTGGCGGTACATTCTGAAATGTTAATGAAAATCCACTACCGCAAAATTGTCAGTGGAATTTCCAGACCGTTTAACGACTTGACACCGAGATCGCTTAGCAGAATTTGCTTTCTTTTAAAATGACCGGTTTAGTTATTGGTAAAAAATTAAAAACATAATAATAATAACAAAAAGAAAAGCTTTTGCTGTTGTTTTCAAAAATTTGTATATTTTTTCCAACAATAGTTCAGTTTCCTAAAGAGGAAGAACAAACTTTTTGTTGTTTTAATGACACACCCAGTAAATACTTTATTTTGCAACATAGCTAATCTGTGTGCCATAAGAAATACTGTTCGCAGTAGCAGAAACACATTAAGTGGTACAAAGTTTCATTCACAGTTAGAACAATTTTTATCATGTGTATTATCAGGTTAAAAGGCCCATTAAACACTCCTCTTATCAGTAGTGGACAAGGGGTTGGCTTTTATGCATATAAATAGAGAGCTACTTGGCAGCCAATTCCAGTAGATCACTGCATTTAATCTCGTGGGAATTTAACCTGCTCATTGTAAGTTGGTTTGTTTTCTTCTCTTGCTTTATTAGTTTTACGCTCAATCAAAATGACGCTGTAGTGCAGATTTGTTACGTGTGGCCCAGATTCCAAAATTTCAGCAGATTTGAATTTTTCTAGGAAGTTTACAAGAGTTTTCGAAGCGGAATTGCTGCTCATCTTAAATTTGTTCAGCAAAATTTTAAAACCTCTATCAATCCTTTCAACGAAGCATTCTGTAAATATCTTGATTCTTATAAATTTTAATCTGGGGGATTTAATTAAAATTATTAAGATAGACTAGCAATTATTATTAAATTAGCAATTAATTTTTAAAAAAATTTCTTCTTTTCGTATAATTTTTAGTGTGTGTTCTAGATATCATTCAATTTATACTCTGATATGTTTTATTTTAAAATAAATCATTTATGAAAGGGATATTTTTATGTTATTTGCAAAGTTTTTCCTTTTACATTCAGAAGTTCCGTAGAATTTTCATAGGTGGTGCTAGCTGAACTGCAGCTTAGTTTCCTTCCCTAATGGATTTTAAAGTATACGCTTAAAATATCTATTGTTCCGAATAACAATGAAATGTTGAAGTACGCAGTGAAACAACGCTACACGTTTTTAAAAAGCAGTTTTAATTCTATCATTCGTAGAGTGTTAATAAAATACGTAAGATTTATGCCTTTTATTGTTATAGTAAATATTTTCATATTCTAATCTTAACGAATATTTTTCAGTGTTTTAGTCTCCTATTAATAAATATTTTTCTAGTACATTTATTCTACTGCTAGTAAATATTTTCTAGCAGCATAATTTTCTAGTGTAATGTCTTTGCAAATATCCTGCACTGTTGCTAAAAAAATTTGTTTTATTTTTCAGTTAATTTTAATCAGTAATTAAGTAAATAATGCTTAATCCAAGTTCTTAGCCCTCTATCTGAAAAGCAAGAAAATCAGACTAATTAGGGTTAAATGCTGACTCATAAATTCAGATTTTCTATTTAGAAGTTCATTGGAACTCTCATCTTTTAAATGTTATGGAAACCTGATTGCATCAGAAGTAAAATTGGTCTGGTTATAATACATTTAAGTATCATAATCTGAACTGTGCTATAATTTTTCTGAATGCATAATATTTTAATCAATGAATTTATCACAACATGCATTATATAAAGTCTCCCTTTTTATCATTAACAGATATATAAAAATAGCTTGGTTAAAATTGCAAGAAAAAATACTTTTTAAAGATAACAATCAAAAATTGAAATTTAAAAATGAGGCATTTGAAAAAAAATATGCGCTTTTATTAGAAACAAAGATTTCATTTGAAATAGTTTATGCTTTTCTTATAATATAAAATCAGTAAATATTGTTATGTTGTTACATAAAATCAAAATTCAAAATTTTTTCTAAACCAGAAAAGAAAGAAAAAGATTTAGAAAAAAGGAGAAAACTCCTAAGCCATCAATAAACGTAATTTTGCTTTTCTTGTGTTTTTATGAAAAGGAAAAAAGTAAGAATAGTATAAAGACTTCTCATATTGAAATCGAAATGCAGGTATCAGTCCGGTGAGGATACTAAAGTGAAAATGAAGAGCATCAAAATAAAGTGAAAAAGAGAAATAAAGAGAAGTATACCTTAAAGGCTGTATCTGATTTGATGACTGTGGTTTCAGGAGACAAAAAATGTAAATACCCGTCGAGCTCTTTATAATAATACTAAACACTTTTAAAATTCTACGAAACAGCTTCTGTTTCATTACACACACGTTATTCAAAAATTAAGAAAGAGTGCTTTATTGCAAAGTTATTCAGTGCAATATTGTTGAACGGAACCGTCTCATTTAACTTTCACTTTTCAGATTGAGCACTTTCAAGTTACGGAAAAAATATTGAACAAATGAATATCTAAAAATTTAATTTAATATGCGAGTCAGAAGAAAAAAGAATAAAAACTATGGATAATTCTGAATTATATATGTTATTATTATTTATTTGATGGGGGGCTATGTTTTGCTGTGTTCCAGCAGATTGGACCCAAATTGTTATAGACATTTGAACTGATATCAAACTATTTCATTACAGGTGAAATTTCTTACTACACTTATGAAAATGCTCAATCATTTCATCACATTTCTGTTTGCTGTAATTACTGTAGATGCTTTTACTTGTCCCGATGGTAGCGGCTCCTTCTACTATGCTGATGTATCCACTGGTTGTCAAGTTAGTATCGTGGTCCTTAGACGTTAAAAATATTTCTTAATCTATTTTGAAACTCATTACAGTAGCATGTGATTTCTTCTTTTCCCATCTTTAAACAATTTTTCACTTATATGCATCATATTAAGTGGAAATTATCAATATATGTAACATATAATTAATATTTAAATTCTCGTGTACCTTTCTTTGCATGTAACTTGCTTTTTCAGTGCATTGAATCTTATTTTGCAGCATAGGTAAACTGTGGCATTTGGAAGTGCTGTTCTTAGCAGGAAAAACATATTGTGTGTTATTTAAACATTAATTGTGTGTTATTTTTTACACATTAATTGGTGTTATTTTTTACACATTAATTGTGTGTTATTTTTTACACATTAATTGTGTGTTATTTTTTACCCATTAATTGTGTGTTATTTTTTACACGTTAATTGTGTGTTATTTTTTACACATTAATTGTGTGTTATTTTTATTAATTTATGTTAAATTTATTTTTCCTCTTAAATACGAGTTTTGAAAGGTAAAGAATTATATAGGAATTAAATTATCTTGTATTTTTAGGTCGGGAATTTACACTTAATCTAAAGGAATTTAAACTGCAAAATTTTCTTTAAAAAATTATCTTCGGAATCAACTTTTTAAAACATTTATATTCACTAATCAACTTTTGTATCAAATTTCTAAGTGCCCGTATTAATATTTTTATGACGAGAATAATCTAAGTCCTTTTGAATCCATTAATGATAATTTCAAAAGTATAGAAGCTTCAAATTTTGAATCAAATGAGTTAAATAATCTTTCCCATTTCTCACTATTTTATTTAAATAATTAAGATTTACATTTTGTTTATAACTTGAATGAAATTAGTTTATCATTATTGTAATAAACTGAATTTATAATTAGCAAGCTTTTAATGAAATTCAGATAAATGCTAATTCAAAAGGTAAGTGCTAAATACCTTCTCTGTGCTTCATTTCTTGCAGTAATGAACATTTTTCATTTGAATTCCCTTATCCAGGCTAATTAAATTTTTTCAGTTACATTAATCTGATTTATTCAAAATTTTAGACAAAATATAAAAAATCAATTACATTTCTTACAGTAAAATAAGAATTAATACCATAATCGTCAAATTTTAGTGTTCCTGAGAATCGAAGCTTTCGTAATGTAACCACTCAAATCTATTTCATATTATAAAAGCTCTCATGAATTCCTTTTTAGGCAGTTACGAAACAAGTAAATTTTTTTAATATGGATTTAGAAGGTATGCCCATTTAATAAGTCTCGAATACGGGACTTTTTTCGAAAACTGCACTAAAGTTTATGCTGAAAAACACTTATTACTCAACATTTATCAATCAAAGTCTTATGTGTTTTAATATTTTAATGCTTCTGAAAAACTTCATTACTTCTGAACTACAATAAATAAAACTCTTTGAATCCTCAAAAATAATGCAGTCGTGCAAGGATAGTAATAAGTGAATGATAAAAATAATAGATGATAGTTTAACAGATAAGTTGCTAACAGTATTAAATTTTTGGAACATTAAGTATTATACTACAAATAAATTTTTAAATATAAAAATAACAGATGATATTTTAACAGATAAATTGTTAACAGTATTAAATTTTTGCAACATTACGTATTATACTACAAATAAATTTTTGCGTTAATGTTGCATTTGAAAGTTGACTGATGTCTGATGAACACCTCTGCAAAAAATGTGTGAAGCGAGCTCTGAACAGAGGTTTTCCGAATTTTTACTAGGAATTAATTTTTTTAATTTTCGTAATAACATGCGGCAGACTTCGTCCTCAACGTCCATCACAATGGCTTCAGTCATTGAAATTCAAGTACGGAAATTATTAGTTTTCATGCCAGGGATTTACATTTAACATGAAGGCTTTGCATTTATTCAGATGGTAAGAGATTCTATATTTGGCTCTTGATTTACAAGGAGTCCTAAAACTATTAGTTGCATGTTCAAACGTAGGTCTAAGTTAGTTTCATAAACTTACCGGTTAAAAAAATTGGATCGCTACCTAAGCTTAAATACAGAGAATCAATCATTTCAATTAAAACGTATTTTTTTTATTCTTGGCTGAAAAAGGAGGATTTTCAAATATACTTTAAAACTGTCATAACTCTGATTTGTTTAGAAGGTTCTTAACAAAATATAAAATAAACAGTAAATCACAAGAAAATGTTTTCATATTAGATTAAATCCATGCGCATACACAGCGGATGCTGAAATTATTCTTTCATTATTTTCAGGTGTATCATTTGTGTCGATCTTCTGAATGTCTATCTCTTGTATGCCCTGATGGACAGGCTTTCAACTACCAAACTTCTCATTGTGAAAATACAAATACTTTCCACTGCAAGGAAACTGTAGATTACAACATGCATAAACGCTTTCTTGAAGCGAACCACACCATTTCCATTGAAGAACTAAAGAACTCAATTTTGAACCTGACTGAAACCATCCAGACTTTAGTAATGGAAACCATCAAAGATGTTGTTATTCCAGTTTACATCAAGCTTGAACCATACTACGAAGTCTCAATTCAAGGCATGAGTGATAACGCTTTGCTAGTTATGAGAGAAAAATTAGTACCCTTCATTCAAAAGGTTGAAAACTATGTTAAAACTTTGAACTATAGAGTGATTGAAAAGATTTACAGGTTAAATGAACTGCCTAGTTCATCGCATACTGATAGGTTTTCGTTTTCGGATGCAATGAGTGAGGTTTCAAATGATATCGAATCCCTATCAAAGCTTGGCAAATGTATTTCAGCCAAGTTATTTCCGAGTAGAAGGTTCAAGCGTAGCACTGGGGATGGAAAAGAAATCGCAGTTACCCAACAAGAAAAACAAATTTCCGAGTTACTTTATGGCTTATTAGATCCCATCTTCCAAAGCGCTTATGAAAGTATTAAAGATAGTTTTATGGAAAAACAGAATACCCTAACAGCTAAAGTAATCCTTCCAATCATTTACGAAATGATTGAAAATCGTGAGACACTGCTTGATCTCAGAACAGCGTTTTGGTCAACAGAAGCTGCAGTTGCACCCCTCATTTCAGAAATCTTGAGGCTGCAAAATTATAGACCTTCTAAAGGAACTGTAATTCGAATTCCCCAGTCTTCTATAGATGATGCTAAAACAAAGTTAATAAGAGAGACAAAACCAATCGTCCGCAAAATCGCTGAAAGGCATCTTCGTATGATTCTCTTGACTGTGTCTGATAACTTCCCACTAATTGTGGAAGCCCTTCAACGCCTGAGTTCGGCTTACTACACCAGGGATGGCGCTTTCGGCGACAGTATTTTTGATTTCATTACCAAACATGGACGATTGCTAAGAGCTTCTAATATGACTCACGTGAATGTTTACAGTCTGTCTGAAATCAAGAGAGATTTAGTGGGTGTCAAGAGAAATCTTCTCAAAATGCTATTTGATTACTACAACCTCCTATCTGACAGTTGATTTGGGAATATTATTAAAGTAAATCCTAATTTATCCATTCCATATATTGAAAATATTGCATCATATGCAGATGAGACTCAGGCGTTATATAAAAATCAAGTTAAATATGTATATAGAAAATTAGCTGTTAATCAAAGAAGGTTTTAAAATCTCATTTGTTTCTTTAAGTAGTAGCAAGATATGGGGAATATTTGAATGGAAATATCATACTCTGAACTACATAACTTGAAAATTCGAAATCAAATCAAATCCCGAAAGACGAATATTAAATCTGTGTGATACACAGTTTTTAGTTTACTATAAATAAAAGATGTAGAATTATACAGCACTGAATATTTTAAACGATTTATAATTGTTTTATTATTATTCCCAATTTAAAATGCAAAAGGAAAGTCAAAATTTAAAACAATTAATTTGCATAATGCATTCCGAAGAATTTTAGTGCAGCACATTATATCAATATTTATATTTTCAAAACATTTCATCTGTGAACTC
The DNA here is from genome assembly GCF_044657685.1 of Stegodyphus dumicola. Classification (NCBI taxonomy): domain Eukaryota; kingdom Metazoa; phylum Arthropoda; class Arachnida; order Araneae; family Eresidae; genus Stegodyphus; species Stegodyphus dumicola. The sequence continues at coordinate 22,463,279 of NC_140780.1, read as the reverse complement.
AACTAGCAACACCCATAAAATATTACATTGTGACGATAAATACGATAAATATAAACTTTCTAACTTTCTTGTATAGCTTACCTTAAGCTTGAATATTCTTAAAGTCCAAAGAATGCGTCGTAAAATGTATGTATTTAGCTACGTCTTTTAAAAATATTTATTAAGATTTATAATTTAAAAATTAATCTGTAGGAATGCTTTTAATTTGTTTAAACTTATCTGCAAGCAATCGCAAAAATTTTTTACAACTAGAATTGTTGTCATTTTTTAAGTTATATAGTTTGTTTGCCATGCGTTTCTTCTTCTAAATCAAAAAGTCACAGATAAAGTTTTAACTCTCACGTCAGCGGAAGACACAACTCTCTCCTCGCCACAGTAAAATTCGTGGACTTGTTCTGACATTACTATCAGACAAGTGAGAACAGTCACAACGACAATGTCAAATACAGTCACAAAATCATGCTGTGATTTTTTGGTCGGCATTAGGCTGATGCATGTTTTACTTACTAGTTTACTTGTCGTCCAGACGGTATAGTGGTTAGGGAAGCCTACTACGGTACCGAAGGGCCCGGGTTAGAATCTCGGACAAGACATGGATGTTTGTAATTGTATAGTGTCGGTGCGGCATGGCGGCATTCTAAATATGCGGCGAGTCGAATGTCCTCTCGTGTAGATTGGTGGAAGGGGAGAAAGGTGGTAGATACCTTGCCGCTTTGACACCTTGTTTGGTGAAGGTATTGCGAGAAAATTCTAAACAGACTTATTGGCTCATGCGCTTCTGTGATAGCAATATCGACTTTGAAGAACGGCTCCCGTTACGACGATGGTGGGCTACAGATAGCAGCAGACCCGCATGTAACTATGTAAATCTAGGCATGAACTTGCAGAAACCTTTACTCAAGAGCACTGTGATTGATCACTTATATGCACGTAACTTAGACAGCAAGTTCTTGTAAAAAAAATTATTTATGAGTCATCGACAAATCCCTAGTTTAATTTGCTAGTTCTTTGTTGTCTTAATACTGCACTGACATCAAGGTTCGATTTCAATACCAATGGGCAGAAAAATTGTGCTTCTATCTATGGAAACGGAAAGACCATATGAAACTGAACGGAAAAATGTGACCCTCCTAGCCGTCAGTCTAAATAACAGTTCACCTGCGTAAATTGATCCTGTGAGTTTAGTAGGATTTACCTGGGCACAAGAGTAGCTCCAACCAAGCACCAGCAATCACCGTCAAAGTGCACCGTTAGCAATTACAGCTTCTCGCTGACATATTTGTTAGGATACTGTCGCAGCGTTACCCTGCTCTTTTCCTACAACATTTCAAAAACTATCTTGAAGTAAAAGACATGCATCGAGTACTTCGCCGGAAGTTAGGGAAATTTTGCTTTATCCGCTTATAGTCCAACACCATGCAATAACACTGACAGACAATCCCAACCTTAGAACTGTCACCGGTTGATGAACCTTCGTCAGGAAAGCCTATGTGAATGAACGGCTGGCAGAATTCATCGCTTCTAAGCTGCTTCATTTCGGTGTGGATGAAATCTGAAATCTGCCTGACTATTTGTCACAAGACTATTAATGAAAATGGTGCCTACTTTTCTGAAGGATTAATTTTTCCTTTTGTACAAAATAAACGTTCATCATATGCTCTTAAGAGCGTGGATACATTAGAAGTTTAAGGGCAAAGAATGCTCAAAAAATTTACTATATCCCCTTCAAGAAACAAATTGGGGTATTTAGATTATAAGAATGATATCCACATCATTACACCACAAGAACGTACAAGAGGATATTTTTAAAACCTCCCTCGACTAAAAAGTGATTGGAAAGAAAGATTACTTCCATTCCACTAATTGAAGTTGCTGAAGTTTTGCAATTCATAAATATCCGCGGTATTAAACACATCAGATATTCTGAGGACAAAAATTCTAGAGAAATTGACAGCGTTTTCCCCGTAATGTAGAGACTCTGGCTCACTGTTAGTTTAGCAGATAGTATCTAGACCAGCGGTTCTCAACCTTTTGACTAACGCGTACCATCTAAACAAAAATTGGAAACCTTTAGTACCGCCACTACAAAGTACTACTACCACCACCACTCTTGAACAAAGCTCAGATCGCATAAATTTACGAATGTTAGAGGAAAAACTAAATTAGGATGTTAGGGTTTTAATTTTTGAATTTAATAGACAAATATACTTTGCTTCTTTTTTACGTACCACTTATTTTTCTCTTGCGTACCATCGGTTAAGAACCCCTGACCTAGACATTAAAAGTTTAAGAGGGGAAAACACTTAAAAACTTGTGTCCTCAGTAAACCCAGGTCTTCAGATTACCGGATTAATTTTCCACTCCCAACACAGCAAGAATGTCTTAATTATTTAGAAAAGCGCAGAAACTACCCCAGCAAAAAATAATTTTAAAAGATTAATTATAAAAATTGCTAGGCAGTAGCACTTTTTGTATCTCTAAATCATTGTTTTGCATAGTTAAAAGATTACTTATTTTAAACAGCTAAGATTCAGAAATGTCATTAGCTTGGAATGGAAAATTCCGGTCACACATATTTTCTTGATAATATTTGAAAAGAAAGTTTCTACTTACTAGGTCATCCACAATCATAAACACTATATGGGGTTGAGGCGCAATCCCACTGCAGCTTCCAATGAGCATCAAAATAAGAACTTTTTCTAGAGTCCCCATAACATTTGAACTCTGAAAAACATAAATGCAAATATGAATTTCAAACATATACTTTTTACTTGTTGCTGGTGCTTCTATTAAGAGTAGGCACCTTTCATTAAAGTGGGAGACATGTGTTTTATAAGCACTCCTCTAGCAGCGTGAAAAACTGGACCTGGTAGAAAATCCAAATTAACTTGCTAGTGCTACTCTTATTTATCTCAAAATAGTATATTATATTGTATTACTTAAACATAAATTAGAACAATAATTTTAATCTACAGCTAAGTTCCAGAATACCAGCAGTAACAAATCCACAGTTAAGTTTCAGAATACCAGCAGTAACAATGTCCAGCCGAATGTAAGATCAATTACTTATTAATTAATGATTTGTACTAATACGTGTTAAAATACAATTTTATCTCTATGGAAATTACATTTCGTGAAGAGTCACTATAAACCTATATCATTTGTTTGCAGAATTTCGAATTCAATCGCCTTCCACTTCTGGAGTGTAAGCAGAGTGAAAAGGATATAACATAGAAAAAACTAATTGCAAATTTATTAAAAGGGTTGAAACGAAAATAATAAAGACTGATAAGTTTAATAAAGTCAATACAAAAAAATGAATGACTTGTCAATTTTTACAAATCGCACCTATCTTTCTGTCGCTTACATTTCAGAAACTCTTCAGTTATTCTTTAACATTAATTAATGTATGAAATTACAAGGAAGTGATTTCTTAATTTATTAAATCTTTACATTGAAATTAAACTTTATTAAATGATCAAATAGCCACTGGTGACAAACTGATTACTATTTAAGTATCAAATAGATAAAAAATTGATTGTTGTTTGAATAGTTAACATTATCTTAACATACGTACATTTTTGTTACTGTGTGAAGATATAATAATAATAGTGTTCTACAATACTCTATAACAGTGCTTTTTTCTCATAATTGTGCTTATTACAATGTCTGATAATAATGTTCTACAAGGTGTTCTTGTTTCTCTTAAACCAAATTTCATTAGCTTCTAATTGGACTATAAGGTTAATACAGTTACATCATCTACAAATTATAAGGAATTTAAAATTTACTTGCGAATATACCGGTTTTATGAATTTTACAGTTCTATATAATTATTTTTCAGAAGGAAATAATTTATCAATAAAATTCTTCTGTGTGTAAAATCTTTATCTCTTCTCATAAGGATTTTGAAGTAATCCATGACCATTCATCTTAGCAAGCTGCAATTAAAGGTATGTCTTTTTGGAAATGATGCTTCACTTACCATTTACGTCTTCAGTATTTTCGAAAAGAAAAAAGGGGGGGGGTTAACTAAAATGCCTAGCGGTAAATTGTGAGTGTTGCTCTCAACACCTGTAGCGAATCATTTATTGATTAATTATTTTTACATTGCTGGCCATTAAAATTGCTACACCACGAAGAAAAGATAAAAAACAGAATAATTTTTATTGCACATACACGGAATAATGGGAGGTAGAAATGATTAAATTTGCAGGTGGTTTGGAGTACATAACGTGCAGAATACGTACATACAACTGCCACTTTTGGCAACAACAACAGCTGCAATCTTGCGGGGCATCGTGTTGGACTGAGCTTGCATGACAAATACGGGTATTCCATTTCCATATGGCTTCAATTCTATGCCAGAGTTCTTCAACTGTAGTGACTGGCGAGTAGTTGCGTACCACTCTCTCATAAAAGCAACAGTCGAACACTTTCTGTATCGATGAAGGTAAGGACAGCCCAGGACGCATGCGTTCATGCATTATGTTGAAAGAGGGCATTCATGCAGACCTCGAAGATATGGCTCAAGCACCTGCCTTAATGTATCAGAAATGTAACGGCGGTTGTCGACGTTACCGGCCATGCGAACAAGAGGCGATCGGGCTGTGTACTCAATGGCACCACACAGCAGCAGGGCAGATTATGAGCCCTTATATGACGAATGCAAACTGGCATCATTCATTTTCCTCAGTGCCTCCACAGAAAAATACGTTCATTATGATGTGGTGCACTTCTGTGTCCTGTTTTGTCGTTTATCCCATCACTGTAGGCGCACCTACCTTTAGTGCACCATCAAGGGAAGCTGCATTAAAGGTCGCTATGTTGACAGTCTGTGGTGTTGAAGAGGTCATTAAACTGTCTGTGTGGACACTTGTCGTTCTGCGCACAAGAGAAGTTCCTGACTCAGGGTACGTGACATGGCTGCACAGTCCCGCGAAGCCTGGCGGACAACATGTCTGTTCTCTCGATCTTTAGTGGCCCTGGGCCTCTGAAATCTTGCACGGCGTTTAGTATGGCTATCCTGGACCCATCAATTCCATATTCGTCTGGCAGTTTGGGGAACACAAGTAGCAGTGTTGAGGAACAACAAACCGCAGTCCCGATAGGCCACGATCATGCAGCGGTAAAATCCCGACGCATGGCTGGTAGAAGTTTTAGCTTTTTACGAGATATAGCATGATCTTTACACAAATAACTAACGCTCAAATGGGGTTTCCAAATGAGATATCCCTTGTGTAACCTTCCAGTTTATAAACAATGTATAATTCATTACTCATACCTGTTTTTGTCGTGTGCGTTGGAGTCTAGTCTGAATTCAAATGAACGTACGAAAGTTAATACGAGTGTAACCTTTTTATTTAGCTCTTGAAATTAATAGAAAACACTACTTGTGCTACAAAGCGAATTCCTCCATTTGCGAGTATTTAAACTAGCATAAATTGAAATTCAGTTTTAAGTAACGTGACTTAAGTAATTAACGGAATGCTTATAAAGCCGGCTAGCAAAATGGCTGAAGCGGAATAGGCGATAGCACATAACTATAAACGAGAATTCTAGAAGCTCTAATGCTAAAGCATTCAAACCCTTGGCTTAAAAACTCAGCAGCTAATTTACATTCTGGTGAAGACCACGGAAAGAAAGATGTTATAGTAAAGCTTCAAATCATAATAATTGGTTAATTAACATAAAATCCTACACGCTGAATTTTAATGCGGCTCTTAAGTTCACATTTTTAAGTTTCAAATATGATACCAACACCTATACATTAAACTTCCCTATTAAGTTTACTTCGTGAAAGAACTATGTTCACATTATACAGTTACAAAGTTTAGTTAAAATGCTCTCAGGCAAGAATTATAATAATATATCTTTCATGCATAATTACTTTCCAAATAAAATCGTGTCATTGCTAACTCTTCTTTTGTAAATGTAAGGTTATAAGGATTTTATGTTAATTGACCAATTCTTATGATTTGAACCTTTAATATAAATTCTTTCTGCAATCCGCACCAGAATTGAAATTAGTTGTGCGAGTATTTAAGCCCACGGCTTGAATGTTTTAGGGTTAGAGCCTTTAATAGCCTCACTTACAGTTTAGGTCCTATCACTAGCTCTAACAAAGTTTATTCTGGCTTTTAGCAATTCTGTTAATCGATATTAAAAAAGCACCGCTGAAATATCTGAGCCAGCTTTGTAGATATATTAGGTTATTTCGAAGTAGGAGACATGAAAAATGAGCAATGCCCTCCCCGGGATTCGAACAACTGACCTCTCGAATACGCGCCGAGTGTGCTGACCACTACCCCACAAAGGCATGCTAAGAAGGCGGTAGAAATTCTTTATAGCTTAAATATATCCCTTTGTGTAGTTTCCGACTACTTTACGTACTGTCCGAAAAATCAACAAGATAGTTGATAAACTCATGAACGTGGGCACAGACTTATGTCTAATCAAACGTGCTAAGCTATGATATGCAAATGCAAGGTGGAGTGTACAACGCCATTTACCATGTGCCATGTATCGTGTAAATTAAAAACCATGTCATACAAACTCCATGTATATATAACTATCGGCATGATGTGCTACGAGCAGCTCACAAACTAAAACTGTAAATAATGCAAATGAACTGAGTCAGTAATGAACATTACGCACTGAGGTCAGTTATCGTGCATATAACTATGCACTTTGCAGCGCGTATAACTGCCTTCAACAGAACAGCAACGTGTCAATACTGGCAAATTACGCAATGCAGGACAGTTCATGTACTACGCGTACTAATACCATCACATCCATATACCGCGACCTATTCTAAGGTGCGAAATGTAAGTAATGGAGAAATGCACAGATGCAAAATTCTGCAGTAATATGCTAACTGTAAATGCAAAGTAATCTATGTATATTAAGGAATGCTAATGTAATCCATTATATGTTTTTGTACATGGTAAATATATTAATGTAATGATTAAGCAATGTATTATAAGTATAAAGAACTTCGGTACAGAATAACATTGTAAAGCTTACCGGCTTAATTATAAGGAGTAATGTAATATGCACTTTCGTATAAGTTAGTCAGTATAATTTATCCTGCATAATGTTTCACCAGTGCATAACAAATTTCCCTGCGTGTAACTTAACACGCATCATGTATATACACCCTTCTGTGCATAATGTTTTTCCTACGTATCACTAATTTCCCTGTGTATAATTTAATGCGCATCTTGTGTTGAATGCGCAGCCAGTGCAAAACAACATTATTACAATCTGATGATAATGTATCTGTTACCAGTATACGGTATATTAGGAAAGAAAATTAATGTAATAAGTATTTGGAAGTTAATGTAATGTTAAGGTAAGGCGTTATTTTGTCTTGTCAATCTGATGTGTAGAATATAATGTAATGTGTAAACCATGTATCGCAATATAAAATATGTAGTGTAGTATGTACTGATAAACTATCCTGTTAATTTGATATGTAGTACATTATCTAATACGTAAGCCAAGTATCGTAATATGTAATGTAATCGTAATAGTGTCATATGTATCATAATATATAATGTAATATGTAATACAATCGTATTAGTGTCATATGTATCATAATAAATAATGTAATATGTAATGTAATCGTAATAGTGTCATATGTATCATAATATATAATGTAATATGTAATGTAATCGTAATAGTGTCATATGTATCATAATATATAATGTAATATGTTATGTAATCGTAATATTGTCATATGTATCATAATATATAATGTAATATGTAATGTAGTCGTAATAGTGTTATATGTATCATTATATATAATGTAATACGTAATGTAATCGTAATAGTGCCATATGTATCATATTATGCAATGTAATATGTAATGTAGTATGTACTGATTAATGAGCAACATGACACAGAATGCAAAGCCCAACTGAAGAAATGTGAATGCAAACTTTATAATAGTATTATGCATAACGATGTAGGCAGTGTATCGAGAAGTCTATCATGTGAATAAGTTATCCTGTATAATGCAATACCTGTGTATAACTAATTTCATGTGAATAATCTAACCCGTATCGTGCTTATAACCCCCTATTGCGTATAATGTTCCTATGTATCATTAATTTCCCCGTATATAATGTAATGTGTACCCAGTGTATAATGATAATATAATGCGTATCCTGTGTCTAATGCGAATCCTGTGCAAAATAACCCTTTTATAATGTACCAATATAGGGTTTATTAGAAAAGAATTTTAATGTAATAAGTTGATGTGAAGTTAATGTAATGTTAGGATAAGGTATTAATTTGATATGTAGTATATAATGCAATGTGTAAATCATGTATCGTAATATATAATGTAATATGAAATGTAAGATAAAGGTGGACGTGGTGCTGTACTGATTAACCCAAATGGTAAAGGGACAGTGCCCACGTCCTCCGTCGCTTATCGCTTATCGCTTCCGACTACTTTATTTGAATTGAAACTTATACTATTTTAAATATTCGTAAGTGGCAGAGTTTTGTTTCGTAAGCGTAAGTGGTGACTTCTTTTAAATTTAAGGAGTTAATGAAAAAGGCTATTTTGACCTTCGCTGGATACAGGCATTCTGATTCAAACTAAAGCAATAACTCGTTTGTCAGTCTAATAGGATCTGAAGGACATTGATTTAAACTTCTGCACAATTAGAACCCAATAGGGTCTTAAATGCTCCTCTTTATCTTACAGTGTATTATTTTTCCTCTGCCAGTTTTTAAACAAGTTTACTAGCAGTCAAAAAATGAAATAAAGAAAATATTCACACGTAGCTTCATTATGTTTTTAATAAAAGAATTTATTTAAAATGAAAGAACTTTAAATTTCTTTGCATTAACTGACATTTATTGCAACGCATCCTAAAACTAACATTTGAAATCTGTGCCTTATTTTAATAATATACCCAATTCTATTTCTCACGGATTGTTTTCACGCTTTTCTGTTAGCATTTAGAAAAATGTCTTCTTTATTGTACAATTTCCTTTTATCTAACACCTTTCAAACAGAATCTTAAAAAAATTGCAAAGCTTTTTTGAGTTTATTTCTCATACATGTTTCTATTTAAGAAAAAATAATTAAAGTTCACACTTATACTAAAGATGAAGCATTTAACGTCATAGTGAGCACAATAGCTTGAAAATGTAAAATGTCATTAAGTTCCAGTAATTCTTCTCAACGTAGATAATTGTACAGATTTATCCATAATTTTATTTTGTATACATAACTAAGTTCTCAATTTTTCACTTTACATGCTTTTCGTTTTCAAAAATTTCCATGCTTCTCGAGTTCATAGTTAGACGCATTTAAATATTAAATAGAATAAATCAAGTACATATTTATTAAACTTTGCTGATAAATAATTAGCTATTTTTATTACCTAATTCATTAATTATAATTAAAATATTTTTCAATAGCATAACTATATTGTCATATTTTTTTACCTCAGAATGCTTAAATTATTTTCATATTTCCATTATGAAGAATATAAAGATATATATGAAAAATATATGATAAGATTGCGATGGTTATAAGAAGGGTATAAGCTCTATATTGTTATGAGTGATTTTTAGGTATAAAGTCTTATATCCTTTATAAAAAATATAAAGCATTATATATATATATGTATGAAAACTTATTACACTCACATAAAGTAAATGATTAAGTAAATGATAATATAAATTAAATAATTAAGTAAATAAAAATATAAAGTAAATGATTTTATATAAGTTAAAATAAAAAATTGTTTAAAGTAATGTAAATCATGCACAAATTTGATAAAAGGTTTTGAAACGATTTGTCTCAAAGCGGCTTTTTATTGTATTAAGTTTTCATGTTTCAAGCCAATCATTTTTTCTTATACGCTCTATTAATTTTCATTTAGTTTTTTTTTTATTTTTTTAGTTACTATAACGAAAACGAATTGTTCTTTAAACAGATTCTTCTTCTTCAAGAAAAAAGTTCTTCTTGCCTATGTATGGTATCTTCAGAAGCCTATCTATCAAACAAGAACAAAATACTTGTCATTATATTTCCCTTTATTTCTAAGACAAATTAGATTTATCTAATATTATAGGCCAACAAACATCGTTTTGTAGAAATGGAAACAAAACTGTAACCAATTTCGAGAAATCATGGAGATATTAAGAAGTTTATGGCACGAAACTTAATTCAAGGGGATATCAGAACAATATAATTGATTTTGGTAAATGCGGATGAAAGCTTTGTTTACTATTACTAAATTTAGCTTCGTATTAGAAATTCCTTAATTCACTTTCGGCTTTGAACTCATTCTATTTTCAAACAAAAAATTAACATTAATTTTAAGTAAATTGTTTCAGGAAATTGAAGTTATAAAGAATTCATTTTCAGTCTAAATAATATTAAAGCTGGAGATTAATTCTTAATTTCATATGGAGATAACTAAAAAAGCTCTCGTTAGCTCGCCCATAACTTGAACTCTACGCAAAAATACTGTGTTAAGTGATTCACTCCTCCTTCTGATAGGTAGTAAAATAATTATTAATCTCGAAACCGAATTCTTATTTATCTATTTCCATAGATATTTGTTATTTATTTCCTTCTTTTACTCGAAATATCCTTTCCCTCTTATTATCCTCTTTTGGATTATTTAGAACTCAACGAATTCATTTTTTAAGTCTTCGCCTTTTCTTTATCAATACAGCGTTGCTGTTGAAAGAAAACCGAATTCAATCTTCCATTCTCCAGTAGGAAGCCATGCCAACTACATCACCGTAATGGTTCGTAATTCTGCTTTGTTCTATCATTTAAGTTTGAGAACAGGAATTTCAATTCACTTTCATTTCAGACACCTACACATAAACTATAATTAACCCTTAGTTGCTAGAATTGCAATAGAAGCAAATAATAAGCTTACCTTAGCCTACTTGTCTAAGAGATAAATCGTTCGTGAATATTGGTGTCATTGTATCACATATTCTTCCAATATTTCCTGAACTGTTCCTTTATTTCAGGATTTAGACTTTTCTTTATATTCCCAATACATTAAAAAAAATCATAATATAATACATAAATAGCAGATGCATCTATTTCCCACATTTTATCTTCTTAAACGACAGTTATCTAATCTTCTTAACTGGTTGTTATCATGACTTCTTTAAACTAAAAACAGCAGTACAAATTAAAAACAGCATTATGAGAGAGGACCAACTTATTACTTCGCCTTAATCTAATCAGCAGTATTCGCATATCTGTTGTAATCCCGAACCATTATTTTATCTGCTCTAAATACAAAACTCGGCCTAGATACTTTAAACTTTATAGTTTATGAATATTTTTGATGGGTTACGAAATAATTAACGGATTACTTTGGACTGAATTGGCAGAAGAACGATCAGACGTTTCAAAACCACTTCACCATAACTAATTTGCCTCTTAATAATTTTTTTCTTCATTGTATATATTTTTATACGTCAGATTACCACTTAGTACCCCCAACCTGTTTCTGTATTTTTGCCATGCGGTTAACGCTTAATATGCTAGATTTTTATAATTCATTGAACTATCATTAACTGCTTTAAGGCAATTTTGTTTTAACATAATATAATTAATTCACATATCATAAAGTTTTCAGGTTCTTAAGTCGAATTTGAAAATTATTTCATCATAACAACTGGTTAATTTAGTTCAAGTTATAAGGTATTTCTCCCACTTCCCTAGCGTGCCTTCGTGGTGTAATGGTAGCACGCTGGGCCGGTATTCCAGAGGTCCGTGGTTCGATTCCCGGCGGAGGCGGTTGAATATTTTTCATCTTTCCTGCTTCCAATTAACCTAATGACTCTATAAAGTCTTCAGTAAATATATTATTTTTCACGAGGCTGTTATAGACATTTCACAATTCTTAAGTTCTATCAACAGTTAGAGTTTTTAGTTAAAAGATATCCTGTCATTCTTGGCTCATGTCATATGTTTCGCTCAGCCCAGAAAAACTGTACAAATTTAAAGGCATACAACTTCGTTAATAAATATAAGAGTTTAACCTTGATTATGGCCTATGAAAACATTTCGCCGCAACGCCGCTGTTTCGCTGACAATTACTTCCTGCTAAATTTATTGAAGGTTAAACTTGTAAACTTCGTTGTTAGCAAGTGAATTAAAGAGTTTAGTTGTAGTGTATATCGATTAAGTGTTTAGCCTTGAATTAATGCTTTATTTTGTAAATATTTTAAATTCAATTACAGAACAGAGCAGCTTCATTTTTGTAGTGCAATAAGTTCTCCTTTCATTTGTGTAGTGAAATAAGTTCTCCTTTCGTTTGTGTCGTAATTCCGTTTGTAAACCACCAGGAATGGCTCAATAAATTTTAATTTAGATGATTTTTAGTGACTTATTTCATAATAACTCGCCAACAGTTTAAGCAAACTTTTCTTGTTAGCTGCTAAGTTCTGAGTTTGCTTTCAGTTAATTTAATAACGAGCCTTACCCAAGCAACTGGCTGAAACGTTTTGAGACCGATTACGTAATTCAGTCAGATGATACAGCGTGCTCTGTAATTTCTTTCTTTTTCAAAACTGAGTCCTGCACATTAAGTTGCCCCTTTCGCAGAACTGTATAAGCTGTTCAGAAACATGAAATGGACTGCTTTGTGACATCCGTTTTAGCATTGTGGGAGTTGTAACGTTGTGTTTTCTTAGCTATCATAAAATGCACGCGACGTTGAAGACTGTTTGGGGAATTACCACCGAGTCTTAAAGTGCAACAAAGTCAGGGTCAGGGTACGGGTGCAAAGAACTTTTTATTAACTCAAATAAAGTTTAACAGTTGGTACCAACTTGTGCTTAGGAAAAAAAAAAAAAAAAAACACTTACATCAAAAGATAATGAATAACTTAAAAATTCATAAAGTATAGCCTAATGACTTCATAGTTTAACTATCGCTCAAGCTAGCTCTAACTCGAAGCCGGCGGAGACAAGCTTATACTTCCCCAGCTTAGCGTTTTTCACTTCCTCATCTGAAGAGAACATCTTTGCATGTAATTGCTTTTCCTACGTTAAGAATTTCAAGATATCACATGTCATTAAGTATAGCTAGGGTATTTTAGATTGGACAAATCGATTTCAGGCAATCCTGCCAATTCCACAGCAGCAACATATAGCCGGGCATTGCCCTAATGCAAAAATCGCTGTTTATTGAGTAAATCAGATCTATTCTTCCTCCTATCGCTTCCAAGAAGTTTACTCAGTCATCGTTTAGTGTCTGCCTATGCATTTTTGACGCCCATAACAAAAGTGGGTAACCTTCCAGAAAGTGCTTTATCTATCATTCTCACGTTACCACTTTCAGATGCCTCAGTTGTTGATGTACTAAAGCATGTTTCATCATCCTAATCACAAAATTGAGTCACATTTCTGCTGTAAAATCACAGAGACGTCTTTCTCCCTCTCCACGGCAAAACATCTCTACTATCAGCTACTGAAGGCAACGAATATCCAACTAAAGATGCAAACACATTGAAAAATACAATTATATGGTTGCGGCTTTAAAACAATGCACTACTTTTAATGAATAGAACAGCAAAACATTTAAAGTATTAAAAGAAGTTTTAATACTCATAAATTCTTTACAGGCTTATTTTTAAACTAACAGCATGTGATCACGCTATTATTGTAAATTGCTAAAAGAAGCAGATATTGTCTAGCTTTTAAGATATGTTTTTGTAATAATCATATTGAATATTTATATGCATATTTGGAATTTTTTATGCTTCTTATGTATTATGCAGTTTCTAATGAACGGAAATAAAGATTACTGTTAAAATTAAATATTTTAAAAAGTATATAGCAATATAAAAATCAAAGATTTACAGAAAGTCAATTTAAAAAATAAATCTTTTAACTCATAATTTTATTTAACATGCCTGACTGAAAGCGCGTTCCGCAAAATAAAGTATCTTGCACATTGAAAAATAAAGTATCTTGCTCATTGATTATCTTAGTGTAATTTGGTAACTCATTAGGGATTGTATGATCGCAATACAAAACATACTAGCCGGAATGCAGTTTGAATAGCTAAAGTAGCGTAATGATAACTGAATTTTTAGCTCTAAATAATATCCGGTACCTTCTGAACTTGGCTCGTTCAGTATGTTAATCTTAACGATTTGATAAAAGGTTAAAATCGCTGTGTGTTTAGGACTACTCAAGGACGGGAAAGGTCAAGGAAGCCATATTTGTTACGACAAAGTCCCGTGTCACGAACTTCATAACTGCACAATGGTATTGCAAACACAGAAGTTATAATGGTCTTTAATTTTAAATTCGTTCACGTAAAATTAAGGAGAATGCTTCAAAGTTTTGCAGATGAAAATATTTTTGCTTCTAAATGCTGTGCATGAATTATGCTGTTACAATGACTTTTAACTGAAATTTCGAGGTAGATATTTGTCTTCATGGTGCTACTGGAATCTAATTATTTCTCAGAACAGTTCATTGATGGTTTCTCAGCTTGTTTGTGAACTGATGACTTTATTTTGATAAAATCAATACATTGCTAAAACAGAATAAACGGTCAGAATGCTTGGATAAAATGAAACCAATTTCTAGCTCAAAGAAATAGAATTTCATCGGAAGCTCTTCCTTTGTTAATATCTACAGAAAATATAACTTCTAACTACTTTTTACCGAATTGTTGGAAGATGGAGTACCATTGCAATGTTTGTACATTCTTTCAGTTAAATGTTTTGCGTATTACTTGTGACATTATACGTATTAAAAACTAATATGAAGCTTAATTTCAACTGACTCATAAAATAAATTCATACTGTTTCAAGATTTAAGAAATGTGTCTTTGCGAAAAAAATTTTAAAATGACTTCGTAAGAGATAGATTATAAGCTCAATTCATTTGATCTGAGATATTTAATGGAGATACTTTAAAGGGTACTATCAGAAATATACATTTTAATTATAATTCTATAGAGAACGTAAAGTAAATCTGAGGTTTATGCTATTATGTGTAATAATATTATCTTTTGTAAAAATTAGGTAGAAATTAGTTATATCATGCGTACTGTTATTACGTTTAAATGGTTTCAACGGTTGCTAATTAAACATACCTAATTACAAGGGTCAACTAATATAAACAAAATAGAAAACTACAATAGCAAAGAAGAATTAAGGAGGATATGTTTATGTTCCAAAACAAAATTGAAAGTTGTTACTCCGAAATAAATTTAAACATCACGAAATTTTCATACTTTGTTACATTTAAATTTCATTGTTATAGTTAATATTATAATAAAAATGCCCAAACTGGGACTTTTTCGGCCCGATAAAAAAATTAAATTATTGATTCGTGTGTATGAGCTTTTTCAACCTTTGTAACTGCACTAGAGGAAGTTATAATTGTTTAGCAAATTTTTTAAGTTTGGCAGAAAAAATTAACATTCAAGACTATAAATAATTTTTTCAGCTATTAATAAATATGTATCCCTTGGAATTTAAACAGAATCAACCAAATTTGTTTTCGTACGGTTTCATAGATCAGACTCAAACAAACTTTATCAGGGGTACTAACACAAAGAAACTTTGTGACTAGCTGTGTTTATGTAGATAACATTTCTTCATCACATCGTTATAATATAATGCTTTAGAAAATGAAGGATAAACATTTATTTAATATATTAAAATAATTACGTGTTTTCTGCTTCTAGAAAAGCAAATCTAAATATGTAGGAAAGGCATCTTTTCTAACTGATCATTCAGATGAATTTCAAATACAAAGCAACTAATTCTTTGTAACCAAAATAACTTAACTACAAATCTTTGCAAAAACGATTCATTTTATGTGTAAAACAAATTTTACTAATGCTTTTAATTTTATCATGCTTTTAATTTTACCATGCTTTTAATTTTACCAATAAGGAAAAATTTCAAATTTTATTTCGAGAGAAAAGGTAAAAATCATTTTATGAAGACCTGTAGACAATCCAACATATATTCGTATTCTTTTTAAATGATTTTTACCATGAACATTTTCAAAGATCATTAAATTTAATCAAAACTCATATAAAATTTCCGACTATATCCTTGTAATTTTAATTACTTCGTAAAAACTTTAACTGCAAGATAATATCTTTGATTACATAATTGGGGGCAGAGTTCTCATGACATTACTGACGTTACTACTGCAAGCTCATTAGTCCAAGACGGAAGCTCCTTCCTCCGTCGTGATACGCGTGACCACTTAACAAAATCGGTCTCCGGGTCTCTTCAGCACACAATGCACATATTCCAGGGGAGATGATTCGGACGTATTTTGCAATGTTCATGCTTCGGGTTGAATCAGAAGCCAATATTCGAAACATTAGACCGAAAGAAATGTTATGCTTTTTACTAGAGAGTAACTGACGCCCATTTCATTTGCCTGTTAAAGTTGCATCCTCTAATTGTTTTTTCTATGTTATTAAATTGCCTGAGATTACCACAAAATTTTCAGGCATTTCTGTTAAAAATATTAAATCTTCTACAAGAAAAGTTTTTTGCATAGGCAATTCTAAAAATACTGGCATTTGTTTCTCTTGCAGAATTTTTATGCAAGAGAGATTAAACGAAAGTTTTGATGAAGAGTATTATATTTAAGACTAGATTTAGTTGAATAAATAGAGGACTTTTAAGAACAAGTTCAACTGAATAAACAGGGGGAAATTAGTAGTATGCTTAAGTCTTATTAATGCAATATTTGATCTAAAGGCGGTCTCAGGAAGCTGACAACTTAGAAACAGTGTCAAGGTAATCGAATAAGCTTTCTCACTCAAGTGTGGAAGACAAGTTCTGTTTCCTGCTCTATCGAATTTTTCATTTCCAAATTACACGACTAATTTGTGTAGTAATCCAGATCTAATACAATATCAAGTTTCCTATATATTTAAAGCTGGATAGTAGTTCAGACTGAAGAGACACTAAAAATCTCTTCCCATCATGGGAATAGTTTGCTGTTAGTAAATATCCAATCCAATGAAGTTAATATTAGCCTCATTACTGGGGGAAAATTGAAGAAATTCATATGAAGCTCCAATGAATTGGAAGTTTAGGCCTTCTGAAAAGAATGAGACTCATACACGCTTATAGCAATATTTTCCCATACCATATGAACAACAGTCTTACGAACACACTGCCGGTATAGATTAATGCATAATAGAACGATAATACTAATTGAAAAAGCAAAAAAGCAATCGAAGGAAAACAAGCATTAAGATGAAAAGAACAAACGCATACTATATTATATTTTAAACAGAGAAAACAGTTATTTTAAATGGACTAACACTGAATTCGATGAAGCAATATTTGAAAAAATAAAAATGTTTAGCACTCTGCAGCGTATAGAAAACTGTAAATGAAGGCTGATATAGATTTGAGGATGAAAGTACATTGAGGGAAATGCAGTAGGGGAAAATATGTGCAAAAATTAAGATTTCCTATTACCGTTGAAATAAACATGAAACTACTGGTACAGCTGAAATATCCTATCTTCGAAACTGTCAAAATCAAGTTAAAAATAGGCAGATTTTTCAGAAGCATTCATTAACTCGCAGTTACCCATTAACTTTTGTGTGCTGTAATTACATGATTTAAAAGTAATATTCATAGATGTGTCAGAACGATGCCTATTTATTAGGAAACAAAACTGTGAATTAACAATTTAGAGTAATCTTACGAAAATACAGATATTATTTTCTTAAATATGACAGTTAATTTACCACCGGTTTTGAGTGGGTGTCCGCCGAAAACATCGTGGACCCAAACATTGCGGAGAAAAGAAAGCAAAGAGAAAACATCGCGGTACAAAATATCATGGTTCAAAATAAAGCGGTTCGGAAATTTCGCAGTTTAAAAACATCGTCGTCGAAAATATCGTGGTAAAAAATAAAGTACCTACAAATCATCGCATGACGATAACATAGCACACATGCGATTTCAGGTTTTAAAAGTTGTAAATGCATGTTCGCATAATGATTTGGGAGCGCGAGAAGGAAAGAGGGATTCTTTTGCTTCCATATTTCATATTTTTGAATGAACTAATATTTTTTCCCTAAAACTATAAGAAGGAAACTTAAAAATCAGTAAAAAATTAACTCAGCTCTTAGAGCTTAACAGAACTTGAAATTGACATAGTTAATTAACGAGGGTCAATAATAAATTAATCTGTTTTTATAAAGTTTTATTGATAACTTTTATGAAAAATACAATCTAAAAATACTTAGAAAAAGAAAGATAAATAACTGAGTAAGGTTACCTCTATATAAATTGCTTAGTTAATTATCAAATTATTTTCTTTACCATTTGATAATCTGATATTGCTTTAGTGAAAATTATGTTTGTTTTGTTTCTGTTCTTAAAATGTTATTCTTAAAGTTTATTCTTAACATTTTCATGTATAGCGTGCAATCAATTTTTTGGATGTTAATTTTTTAGTTATGGTGAGAGTCAGTTACATAATATGTCAGTATGGTATTTGAAAAACGCATGTGTGCGATGTTATCATCATGCGATGATTTGTAGGTACATTATGTTTTACCCCTATATTTTCGACGACTTTGTTTTTAAACTGCGAAAGTTTTGAACAGCTTTATTTTCGACCACGATATTTTGTACCACAATGTTTTAGAACTGCGATGTTTTCTCTTTGCTTTATTTTCTCCCACGATGTTTTGTACCACTACGTTTTCGCCTTGTGTTGTTTTCTCGGCGAGGTTTTCGTCCGCGATGTTTTCAGATGTAACCTTTGAGTGCATTCCCATCCTCCCACTTATCAAAACATTTTTACGACATCTTCATTTCTTTAATAGCTTTCTTTCCCTTAAATGCTACTTTTGCGATAAAATACTTCTTTTGACTGTGGGGATAGTTGTCATCTGGTGTTGACTGGGGGGGGCGGATGTCCCTTTGTTCGCCTCTAGTGGTTGGAGCATCACTAACCGCTTTAAATAGTCCAGGTCTGGAGATCCCTTCTAAGTGGCATACTCTCTCCAAGAGTGAAAAAGTGCAATCTGAAGCACAGTTTAGTAATACATACATATATACATAAAACAATTCAGACAGTAAAAAAACTTTCGAGCTCACGGTTAGTTATTATTTTATATAACTTTTACCATCCCAACGTACCCTTAAGTAAAAACTGGGCTCTAAAGAATTAAGATGTATTTTTCCTTTAAAAAAAAGAAATATTTTCAAACTTTTTCATTTCGAGAACACGAACATCATAATAAAGAAAAATAAATAAAATAAAAATCTGAAAGCTTTCAGATTTTATATTACTCTCATAGGGGTGTTTTGTTAAAGTTTTGTATGTTACCGTTATTTATTAAATAAAATTATTCGCACTTAAACCACATAAATTTCAACTCAACAGCAATATTACAAAATATTGAAAACAGCATATCTTTAGAATTTCTGAGAAACAGTCTCGCGTGTTGAGAATAAAAATGTTTTTTCCCGTACAGTGTTGCCATTGCTTCCTTTGAAATCGTTGAGTTTGTTAATCAAAAATTCGTTAAAAATTTTCAAACTATGAAATAGTAAAACAAATTCGAAAGTCAAAATTTGGGCTTCCAGATGCCCATTTTTTGGGTGGTGGATTACGTTAGTCAAAATTTGATAGCTCTAGGTAACGTCGGTTTTTCACAATGCGAGAAACATGCATACATTCATGCAGATTCTTCATTATTTAATTTCTTTAAATATAATACAGGGCGATAATATTTGGTGGCAACAATTTAAAAAGGGATACCCCGTTTATGGTGAACCGAAAAATCCCGTTTTGAGACTAATAGCTGTTCTGAGATAACGCTCCTTTGGACTAAATAATCTTTCACCTGTTTCCGGAAAATTAAAATGGTTAAAGACAACAGCTTGCTTAAATATTAATGCAAGGAGTATTTATTTGAATTTGATGAACCTCTTACAGATAAGCGAAAGATAAATGAGACCGTCTAGAGTAAGAAAACGATATCCTGCTGAGTAATGCAAATAGTCAATGTATGGAAGAAGAAAACACTTGTGTTTCATTCATTTCTTGCCAATTAAGATATAGTAAAAAGTAAATGCCATTACGTCTAATATTTAAATCTAAATCTTTTTACTATTTGCACATTGGTATGAATATGTATAAGTACATAAGAATAATATATATTTTTAACTATACTTAATTAAAATAGTTAAATTAAGTACATAATGTATTGCGTAGTTAAATATTACACAATTTTCGTAGCATTCATATTGATGACAGAAAATGCACAGAAGAGATATTAATAAGTTTTACGTTCACCTTCGCTTCTTTAACCTAAACATTCAAGTTAGATAACTTGTTTATTAATATTAAATATCTAATGCGATCTACTATACTCACGTAATTTATCCATATTTTACATTAATAAATAACCCACGTTTTTGTGCTGTCAGCATTTTACACCATGGATAAATAAATTAACAGATTTATGGCATTGAATTTAAAAGATATGTATATATATGTGATTTAATTTATGTCAGCAATCTTTGAGACTGGACTGCTGAAAAGCGTGACATCATTCGTAATCCTTAACTATTGCTATGGCGTAGTTACAACAGTTAAGCGTTACGAGTTATCTTTATATCGAAGTGTAAAAAAGTGCTCAGTAGTATCGCCATTAAGATACATTTTGGACTTTTGGAATACTACGTTGTTAAAAAATCACTTACTCTAATCTAGGCCCAAAAATAGACATTTTCAAATTTGTGCGTTGTATTTCATTCATGATGTTAAGTCGGCTGAAGGGTTCTGTGGCATTCAAATTTCGACATCACTTAGCGGATAACTGCGGAATGCTCAGACTTTTCACTGTGTTTTAACGTGCGTTTTGTTGTTTTGATATTGAACTGTGCGATCATCCACTCAAATATGAAATCTTTTGACTCAATACATACACTTTTAAGATGTAAACATTGCCAGTAACTTATCGCATCAAATTTTTGTTAACTCGAAATGTTTTTTGTTTTTTAAATCTCAAAGAAATGTAATTGTTTCCAGTTAGCAATAAATTCTGCCTATTACAAAGAGACACCTATCTAATCGATGACATATAATACCTTTCATTTACTACCAGTGTTATACAAAACACTTTCCTCATTAGCATAATAAAATAAATAATTTGAAAAGTCATTTTATCTGGGTTTCTTAAAACCATTTCGCAACAAGTATTATTTGATAGCATGATAGTCCTAAATAATTACGTTTCTAACATTCTACAAGTTGGATTCGAAAATTTCTAAGCATACCTTTTGAGAACATCATCGTAGGCATCCAAAATAAAATGCAATAGTCATGATAAAATTTTGGAGTCTGCCAGGTAATATTATTGTATTAATATATAGCAAATGTAGCACTTTTATTTCATCGATTTTTCGCCAAATATTCTTCTACATTTGCTATATATTAAATACAAAAATGTTCGGTATTTAGGAAGGAATGAGCTCGTACGCAGATTTTGTTTAAGATATATTATCGGCTTCAAATGCGAGAGATGCCAGTAAGTTTCACATTAACAATTAGTTTTTCTTTTCTGAATTTAGAGAGAATTGCAAAACATTCCATTAAGGTACACTTGAAGTCAAATAGTTATACGGATATTAATTTAGGCTCATCTCAAGTAGACTGGTATTTATAACACATCGGAAATTCAAACAGTTATATTTTCTTAACATTACTTTAAAAAAATTCTTAAATGTCTTTAATTATTAAAAATATTTACTAAACATATGTTATATAAAAATATCGCTTTAACGTCTGTAGCATTATAATTGTGTAATTTCAAATAATATTAAGAGTAAATTTATAGCTTTGTAAATATTTCAGAATGTCTCTACAAGTGAAATATTGTGAAATATAATAGTATGAAAAATTAAACATATGATTTAAATTCAAACAGATATTTTCAAAAAATCTTAACGGATATATTTTAGTAGTATTTGACTTCAAAGATCTTTTTTTTTAATATATAACTATTTGTATGTTGTTAATCAGAAACCCTGTGTGAAATCATAAATACTTATGTCAGTTAAGAATGCATGTCTTATAACCACAGAAAATCTTTAAAAAAAAAAATAATGAAAAAAATCTGAACGTAATTTAATTTCAAGTAATAAAAAATTTTAAAGTCACTATCTGTAATCGTTGAAAATGTAACTGTCTGAAATAATAAGAAAAGTATAGACTTACTTGACTCTTGAAATCTTGTTTAATCCACGAATTCTTCTCAAGCCAAAAATAAGATAACATACCAATACTCACTACCACAAAACTGAAAATAAACGAACAATTTACAAATGGTAAAGTAGCCTTTCTTAAACTCGGCCAACAATAGAATGAAATGACTGAAATGTTTACTCGGAATGGTCATTACGCGAATCATTCAACAGTTGAAAATCTTTGACTTTCTTCAAATTCTGACCACTTATCTGCCAGATCTTTTCGCTTCGCGTCACAAATATGAGCTTCCGAATTCGTCAAAATTTATTCATTCACGATGAAAACGAAACCCTATTTATCTCGGATTAATGATTTTGAGTTATTTAAGATAAAGTATGCCAGAATCATGGATATTGACACCTGGGATAAAATAATATGATATAACACTTGTTTTAGTTTCCTCTATTGAAAAAAATAACTGATAAGATTTTGAACTGTAATTTTTTTAATCCTTTTCCTATTATTTAATAGCAGAAAGGTATATTAAATAATTAAAATTCTATTTTAATTATTCATAATTACCCTAAATTTTTAACTCATGAGATTTAATTCAAGCATGTTTTGGCTTCAAAGACAGATTTTCCTAATTAACTTATGATTTTAATGAACGGATACGTTAGCTTTAAAGCTTACAGGATTTTCATTTTATAAACTCTAGGAAAATAAAAGATGTTGTTTTACAAAAGATGTTGAGTAACTACATTTCAGCAACTCTTCCGTGATAATTAATTTTCTATGAACTGCATCTGAACTTGACAGAAATAACCTGCCGATTTGTACTGCTTGATTATTCTTTATTTTATATTTCTGCTTCTTTAAAAATATGTATTATTATACACCTAAAATAAACATTCTTTTCTCAGCTTTTAGTCTGATAGCTTTTGATTTAGCAATATAGACAAGCATCTTTATTCGTCTTTTAAAATAATAATTCAGGTCATTTTGAAATTAGAAGCTGAAGTGAAGCTTTTCTCTTAGCAAGATAAATTAATGAATGCAGCAGTATTTTATTAGCTAAAAAATGACTAATAATGGCAATCTTCTTTCTTTTATTTATTAAATTTTTCTTCGACACATGCAGAAAGAGATACACATATTTGTATGTAAACAATTATAAACTTTTTAAATTTCTTACTACAGTTTGACACATTTAATGGTATTTCTATTCTGATGAATTTTGTAGCCTCGGAGAAAAATTACCAGAACTCATCTTCATCACCGATTGCAGATGCTCATTGGTCAGTCAAAGTACTTTTCTCAAACTTATTAAATTTCAGCTCCAAAAATCACTGTTCACATAAACTAATAAACAAAGAGATTACTCTTATTGTTGAAAAACCGTAATTGAGGGTATTCATCTTTTGAGTGCAAATAAATTTACAAAAAGTTTAAGTAAATTACATACATATCAATAGAAATTAAATTACATACATATAAAGTAAATAAATTACATTAAGTAAAAATAAATTTAATCAAATTTGTATCTTCAAATCTTTGAAAAACAAATTGTATCACACTGGTAGATTAATTAGCTTCATCTGTATATTTTCTGTTGCGTTATTCACGTTCGTTTTAATGGTGATGAAAATAATATAAAGTCATCAGGGCTTTTTTGGGGGGAGGGGGAAGCAGGAACGAGGAAAAATGCGCAGCGCCCTCACTGGAACTCGAACCAGGGACCTCTCGAGTAGTCTTCTAATTATACCACGAAGACATGTGGAAAGAAGGGATAAAATACCTCATAAATTTAGACTACAATTTATTAAAATCAATACATCGTTCATAAAATTCTTTTCATAATAATGCTATTTTTCTGGCATATTTTTGAGATTTCTTATTTGAAATAATGGGGTAGGATTTAAGATGTAGGAAATATGCGAAATATTTTGATTCAAATTGTGTTTCCCGTAATTCCAATTTAATTTTAGAAAGTTTCATACAAGTATGTTAATGATAAGTTCATTCTTTCCTAGCAGCTCATTACTGAGAATATTTAAATGTCCGGTTAAGTTAACAAGAAATGCTAAACCTGTTTTCCTTGCATAACTATACAGCTCGGGATGATTTTATTTATTTATTACGGTGTTATGAAAATTTTGATTTCATTTATCAAAAAGCTCCTTGACTAAACTACCTCAACTTGTTATATTAAACAATTTGTCTGTACTCAGTTCTAGTTCTAGTTTTTTTTTTTTTTTTTTTTTTTTTTTTTTTTTTTTTTTTTTTTGTTCCAACCAATGCAACAAACTCGGTGATTCAGAGCTCGTCCGCGGGTAAAGTTAACTGTTTTAGTTATTGTTTAAATAATTTTATCCATTTTTAAAATTTCTCATTGTATTTAGAAGAAACATATAACGGAAATGTATTCGCGGCTCGCATAAAACTGCTTCGACGCGTGCAGCACAGGAGCCTCCAGACTGAGACTTGTTAAAAATTATGTATATATAACTGTTGTAATTTTCAGCAACACCACCACACCACCTTGTAGATCAACCAGTACTTTTCAATCTGCTTTCCTTTCCTTTTCCCACTATTGCCGTGTGTAGCTTGCTGATAGCAAGCTGTATACCGGCTGTCATGAATTAAAAAGTACATTGCAGGTATAGCAAATGCATAAGTGTGTCCGGAGGACAGGATGCAAAATGAAAGAAGGTGTGACTACTTTGTCACGTGAGGCTATAGCGGCGTCTGGTAGGCTGGAGAGATGCTGGTCCAAGTTTCAGGTACAGTGTGCATTTTTACAAATATTCAGTGCATAAACTCATCAAAGTGCATTTTTCTCACAATTAGAAAGATTATATACAAAAGTAAAATTACGCAGGGAGTCCAGCAGAAGCAGTCAAAGACATCTCTTAGTAGAGGTCTTTTGATTGGCTGTTGAGACGTGTATGCGAAAATCATGAAAATTTGCTATTTGCAAAATATTCAATTGCAGAGACATAAAAACATATTTTCCAGTAAACTAGAAGTTAAATTAAATAAAATAAAAGAAATTTGAAACCAATAGGAGCAGTGAGAGATCTACAGTAAGCAGTAGAATCAATCTGCTCCGAGGTCGTTCACGCTTAAAATCATATCGTTATCTTGTTATTCGCCATGACGTCGTCAACGAAAGGAGAAGTAGGCAGATAAATTGCCCTTCCTCCCCCCCCCTAATAAATAAATTATTTTATTTTTATGTTTACGTTGGATTGTGGAGACACATCTGAGTTTCAAAGAACTAGCTTAACGTTTCACAATTGAAGGTCAACATGGGTTGACAAAATTACACGGATTACTGCGCATTGTTCTAGCTCCAAAAAGCTGTCTACGATTACTTTTATAACGCTTCAGCACTTTCCGGATGCAATCGTTCGGTTGTAAAAATTAATATACTAGGGGTTAAAAATGCATTTTCCTTCTTTCGCGTTTCTCGAATATCGCTGATTTTGAATCCAGTAGATACAAAGAAAAGCAAAACTCAATGCAGATTATATCGGCATTCGATTAATTCAGAATATCCTTGGGCTTCCTTTCTAGTTACAAAATTCATTTTATTTTCCTAGCAGTTTAAATTCCTTTTCTTAAATACTGTATATATGTAATGAAACTGTGGTTGGATGACATGACAAGACATAAAAGATTTGATTATGAATGCGGCACGAACTTGCATCTAAATTTTCAGTGAAACAGGACTTTTCCCATGATTCACTGTGAACACAGAATAACAAACCCATGTAGATTTCTTCTTAATTAGAACTGGCCGAAGAATGGTTTGGTTTGGTTTATTGAGATTACGGAAAAGCGCACTAGGGCTATCTGCCTAAGGGGAGGGATGCTTTCGTATACAAGTTACACATGGGGAAAACCACGAAAACGCCCATGCAGCCAACCCGTTCGCGGGATTCAAACCTCAGACCGAACTACCAGTGTTCAGAGACTTTACCGCTCGGCCGCTGGTGGGCTGGCCGAAGAATGTAATGGCAGAACACTTTTGGAGGCACTGAAATAAGAACACTGAGACGTAGATGCGTAGAAATACTAATTGCATAGAGACGTGATGCTTAGAGCGTCTATCCATTTCGAAGAAGAAGCAATCGAAGCCGGATTAAATTCCTTTTTTATTTTAATATTCATTTTGTGGCTACAATTCACTTGCCACTCCACTTTGTTTCCTTTGGAGATGGTATATGGAAAGTTTCTTATTATAAAATATTATGAATATTATGAATAGTTTATATATTATGAATTATTAGTTTATATAGTATATTATTAGTTAATATTAGTTTATATATATATCGGTTTTTGTCTTGGGCAGTTCTTAAAAATTAGATAGCGCGCGAGAAAATGTTAGACTATGAATTTAGAATCCCACATATACACACACATATATATAACAGCGTGTGTGTGTGAGTCTGTGTGCTTGTGTGTATGTGAATTATTCATTTTAATTTTAATTAATTAATTAAATTAGTAATTTTAATTAAAATTTAACCAATTACAACATTTCAAATTTATAACGGCTCCCAAGAATCTCCTATTCATTTTTTTTTTAAATTTCCATTTTTTATTCTAGAAATAGCGATAATTTTATAATAAATATTTCTGATGTGCGTCTTCTTCAAATTAATCCCTGTTAAAAAGGTTCTTATATAACACAAACGATGCAAATACTTACATTACATTAGGAATGGAAATTAAATCTTTTATCCAATCATTATCAAATCAAAATTTTTAAATAACCAATAGCAATTACGCGATACGATTCCCCTCTATTGTCTAACAACCCAATTTCCCTGTTCTTAGCAACCCAGGATCCTCGATTTTCTTATGCTTACATTTGTCCAGCTGTAAAGCATTTTCTCCCTGCTTGCTGCATGCTCTTCATGGTGTAATAACAGGAATAAGTCAGCCGCTTATTATGTTCATTTTTCTAGGAACCGAAACAAATATTTACTACTCAATAGAGAAACCACCGTTTATTAAACTCAACTCAGCCGCTGCTTCTTAAGCTCAGATTGCCAAAAGACTGCTACTTCAGAGCTAGAATATGTTATTTATAAAATCTTTTCGTAGTTTGTTCATTTAACGAATTGAGAACAGTGAATTTATTGTTCAGGTATGAAGTACTTCAATAAAACGGATTTGCTTGAAACGTTTCTACTCCTTCCGTAGTGCCTGTACCTGTGAGACACTGTTTTCACAATTCTTTGTCCGCAATGGACTTCAGAGAGGCAGAATTTCATTTTGTTGTGATTAACAAAAACAGTCCTCTACAGACATTGCAATTGAATAAGAGAGCTCCTTCTCGAATACCAGCTGATATGAGGTGGAAATGAAACTTCTCTATCCCATCTTTTAAATTTCTACATTCAAAATTTTCTCTTTCAGATAGATACATTATATTCACAGAGTTATTAAAAAAATTCATGAAATGCTCCTGAGCATTGCCATATGTTAAAAGCCTTTGAATGGAAAGCGGTAATGGCATGAAGAAAAAGCAAGGAAAGCATTGGTCATGCTTGTAAACATGGAGGGAAAGATGGTTTGAACGGATAAAGGTTAATATTTCTGCTGGCTAGAGAAATAAATTTTGAAATTTGAATACATCATTGGAAATGTAAATTTTAATTTGCTTTGCTTAACTTGTAATATATGGAAATGCTAAACGAAAAGGAACGGCCAAATGGCCTGAAAGAAGAGAGTAAATTGTTAAAAGATGTTAATGTTCTTGGTAATTGCAGCCAGAGGAAAACCACACTTAAATTGGGGATTTCCCAAACAGCAGTGTGCAGTTTATTTAAACTGGGAATTATAATCAATGAAGAACTAGTAAAAAAAAGTGCAGATGTCTCGAGCGAAAAAAAAAAAAAAAAAAAAAAAAAAAAAAGAAACATTAAATCGAAAGATGTTGAAATTGCTTTTCTAGAAAGGTTTCAAGTTATAAAGCTAAAAAATGTTTCTATTTCTAGGTCTTTTTCCACTAATTTCCTAAATGCTAGAACATAATTTTATATCAACTCTCATATGGCCCATACATTGGAGAAAAAGAAGCCTAACGTTGCTTGTGAAAAACTGGAGGGTGAGAAAGCAGAAGCGGATCATCATGCAACTGAAAACTGGATACAAGACGTTTTACTTGGACTGCTAAATTGATACAAGCCACACGACATTTATAATAAGATGAAACTGGACTACATTGCACAGCATTACTAGAATACACATTAATATTTAAAAGTGAAATAGCAGTTGGTTTAAGAAACTGAATGAATAAGCTACTGTGTTATTAATATGCAATCTGGACCCTACAATTAAGAAGACAGCACTGATGATCGGCAAAAGCAGAAACCTCGATGTTTGAAACGAATCAAGAATTTGTTTCTAATTTACGATAGCAATAAGAACTCAGAGATGATAAATAGTAATTTTACTGATTTTGTTTTGAAATGGGACAATGAATTGAAAAATGAAAAAAAATTAGCTTTACTAGTTAGGTAACTGTATAGTACACAAACCTTTGATCTCTTTCTGAAAAACATTAATTGTTTCTTCATGCAGATACATCTTCTAACATTCAGCCTTTAAATTTAGGATATTATAAAAGTTTTCAAATGTCATTACAGAAAGATGTGTAGTGAATGATGAACAGAACTGGATTTTGTTAACATGCAAGCACTTTGAAGGAAATAAGTAAGTCGATATTTCTTCTAGAGGCTATACGTATTACATTCAATGCAGGGAGTTAATCTATTAAAAATAAGTTAAAAACTGTTTTCCAAAATTTGGCTTTATATAGAAGAACCCTCATAAGAACTACAAACTATAGCTATTGTTTCAGACATCAGTGAGGAAAGATATGAAAATTGATTTTTAGAATATGTGTCAGTTCACAAAAATACAGAGATAACGTGTGTAAAAATTGACTAGGAAAATGATAAAAGAACTGCAGAAACTGACAACAAAAGAGATACAGAAAAAAATGATGTCATGTCATCATGAATCAAATCTAGAAAAGCACTGTAAATTCTAAGAAAAATTCTTTAACTGAAAGGTGCTGATCAAAAAAGCTGTTAAAAGTTCTACGAAATTGAGAATACAGTTGAAAAACAGTTATTGAAAATATGAAACAAATACAGGTATAATAGCTGTTTGTAAGAGAGAAAATTATATCAAGAACCTAATTTTAAAAATATTTTTATTTAAAAAAAATAATAATAGTGAATTCAAAAACTGCATAAATAGTTTAATTTTAGTATTAAATTTATAATTTTTGAATTAATTAATGAATTAGTTGAAAGTTATTATTTTATAAAGTTTAATAAATTCAAATACTTCTGGAACGCAAGTGATAGCGGTGGGTATTGTATACGATAACCCAACTACATGAGCGAAAATCGAAATAAAACTAATCAGTATTTCCCTCGTAACTTTCAACTTACTGGAGACAAAATGCGCCTTTTAATGCTCCATAGCTAATCAATAATATTCTATAATATTCAATACAATAAATTCAGTAATTAATAACATTCAAAGTGAGGAGAAAGTAATGTGATGCAGATTTCTTTACCAGATGTTTTTCAAAACCGTTTTCTTACCCCACTCGGTTTTCGCTCTTGTAATCACACGTGGTAAGCAGATACAGAATATTACTAATATTATAGCTTAAAGGCTATACAACCAATTGTTCAGGGGCGTAGCTAGAGGGGGGCAAGGGGGGCATCTGTCCCCGGGCGCAGGATCCAAGGGGCGCCAAACTGATGGTACGGCATTTTAAAATTAAATGTTTTCCATCCTTGGCAAGCAGTAGGGGGCGCGAAATCTTCAGTTGTCCCTGGGAGCTGAAAACCCTAGCTACGACTCTGCAATTGTTGAAAGCCAGATTAGGTGAAACATTAAGGGCATGATCTGTTTTGAGTAAACTCTCTGTTCTTCTAGGAGTCACTAATGTAATCCTAGGTTATTGTGTCATTAAAATATTGTGTCACTGAAATATTGTGTCACTGAAAATAAAGTAACATGAAATGATTCTGAATGTTCAGGAAAAGTAAAACTTTACGAAGCTTAATTTTGAAAAGAAAAAACAATGAGGGCAACGAAACACGTTTTGAGTCACTAAGTCTAACATTAAAACAAAGACATTGATAAGAAGAGCATTTTCCTTCATTTCAAACTGCATCTCTATTAATGTCTCATGTTTAGACTTTCATGGATTTCTTACTGAGACACATTACTATAGCTAAGAGATTTACAAAGGTACGGGAGTTTCATTGAGAAAGCTGAAAAGACCTATTTTTAGTAAACGTTTTGGTACTGAACGTTGGTATAATGTACTACATTGATCAATTTCATAGTATGTAAGATTTTCTGCTCAGAGTGAGTTTATCCTCAAAACAAAGAAGCTTTACTTATTCTTGCTGTACTTTAAAATAAGCCAGTATAATAGATAAATTTTCCTTCGCAACTTCTTTTCGCAAAAGAGCCCTTATTCAAACTCAGAGATCGCTTACTAATAAAACATTTATGAGGTATTTTCTCCCTCCTTTCCGCATACCTTCGTGGTGTAACTGAAAGCACGCTCGACACTTATTCGGAAAGTCCGGAGTTTGAATGGCAAAGGCATGGCACATTTGTCACTTTCCTTAATTGATATAACCTAATGACTCTACCCATTGCTTAACAACATCCATTTTTTTTCCTCTGATACTATTATAAAAAACATTTTCAGTTATTATAGAAAGCAAAATGCTTGTCCGTGGATGGAAAAATAGGAAAGTTTTATGCAAATCTGTACTTTTCTACTGATGAGTTCAACCTCGAACAGAACTTTTTACAAGGTTTAAAATAAATGAAAATCATAGCTTTACCCTAGTTTTGATAATTATGTCTTAAATTAAACAAGAAATTAATATTTAAAATGCTATGAAAGAGCATTTTTTTCCTAAGAGTAAAATATTTTTAAAAATTCAAAATCTACCATAATTAAGAAAAGAACACATATATTACCTTCTGCAACTTTTCCTGTTATAAGCTTACCAAAATGTTATTTTTGAATTGCGTCTACATATAACTTTTGGTTTTTCCAGAGGTCATACTGAGCCGGTTTCTCATCTGTTTTTCTAGGAATAAAAAGTTTTTTTGTTATGTGTTACATACCGGTAATACACTCAGACATAATCTGGAGTTCATTATGTTCTGAAAAGAGAAACTTCCGTTTCAAATTGGAACTCTAATCCTGTTATCTTTCTTGTAAAACCTAGGCAATAATACACCTCACCGTAAAAGTGGATTAATAATATTTGAGTACTGGGTGTTGCTTTGAAGTTTTTTGCATTAGCATTCTGTCTGCAGTTGCCATTGTACATGGAAAGCATACTCAAACAGCTGCTTGAAACACTGGAAACACAAAAATGAGTAAGCAAAACAGATAAGAGCTGAATACAGTGTTAAAGGCAGTATTTTTCTGAATATAAAGTACCATCTGTAAAGAAAAGTAATTATAGCATTAAGTCTGAAAGCAGAAATGAAATGAAAAATGTTTTATTGGGGTTGAAAAAAATCTTATTTCATGCTGTATGAAATATACTAAATAAGTCAGCAGGTCAAATTGCTGTTTTCTCTCAAGAATGTATCTTACCATTCATCATACATTATATTTTTTGCTTAAGCTGTGTGATATACAGCTATGATTTCAATGATTTACTTTCATTCTTCGGGTAAATTTGTTCAAACTGTGTAGATTTCATGACGTTAAATATTACTTGTCAAGCAAGAACATTTACATATGAA
This sequence comes from Stegodyphus dumicola, assembly GCF_044657685.1. Classification (NCBI taxonomy): domain Eukaryota; kingdom Metazoa; phylum Arthropoda; class Arachnida; order Araneae; family Eresidae; genus Stegodyphus; species Stegodyphus dumicola. The sequence goes on along the minus strand of NC_140780.1, from coordinate 22,431,230 downwards.
AGTGAAAGAATACTGGAGCTTCTTAAGCAGTATCAACAAACAAAAACTTAAACCTTTTATGTTTTTTGTTATAATTCACTTGTTGACATATAGAATATAATGACTAATTACTTATTGTAAGTATCATGGTCGGTGGCAGGCATTTTACCGCCCGTTGAAATCGCGCTATCTCTGAGCGTTTTAAATTCAGTTGCTAAATTCTACTGCTCAGTGCTTCCTTTAAATTATAAATTTTTTCTTTCTCTAAATTTGCTGTTCAGGGCTTCTCCAAATTTTAAATATTTTGCCGCCCTTAAATTCTTTCGGTGTGGCTGCATTGTTTACACCGGCTACGACGTTCAATAAGATTACTCCATATTTTAGTCTCAAAACAGCTGGCCTTTTTCTGCATAAATTTCGTATAGGCAGCTAAACTGATATGTGATTTTGTGCCTTACTTACGGGGAATCCGAATTAAATTTTGGATTATTTAATTTACATTTGGATGAGCATGTTAACTACACCTGTTATAAAGTCATAGCATTTTTAGCAACTTCAAAATTTTCTTTGTAATTCAAGATGAAAAATCCTTTTCTCTAAAACTTCTTAACTCAGGCTTTCTCTGAATACTTCACTAACTTTGAAGCTTTACAAGTAGAAAACTTCTTCTAGTTCAGTTGTTAAAAATAAGAAGCACTCGTACTCTCATTCGTAAAATTTATATTTTCGTAAATTAAACAGATGCTCTAAGAATCACCAAAGGTGTATTACTTGTGACTTCAGTCTTTTTTCGTCACATGAAAAAATGTCTGGCCTAATATCACTTTAAAGAAAATAATAATGAAAGTTACAAGATCTGCTGATGAATAATAAACCGAAATTCATTTTTTCTTTCAACATAGTTCCCATATTTAAATATAAATCGTTAATTTTCATATCGCACCTATTTAAAGCTCTAAATAATTATTATTCCTATCGTTACTCCTGTATACTCGTGCAAAACGTTAGCTCACTAAATATTAAGAGTGTGCTGAAAAGTCGTCCTATCTAACTTCTCAGTTACTCAGAAAAAAAAAAAAAAAGTGAAAATTATTTATTTAAGCATATAAGGTATTTCTCCCTCCTTTTTAGCATGCCTTCATTGTATAGTGGTCAACACGCTCAACGCGTATTCGAGAGGTGCATGGTTCGAGTCCCGGTGAGGGCATCGCTCATTTTCACCTTTCCTGCTTCGAAGTAACCTAATGTCTCTACAGTGGCGCCCGAACTAAAAGGTGGTGAATGATGATACTTCACCACCAGGATTTGGCGACTGGGTCCCCTAAAACCCCAGTCACCCTTTAAAAGGGGGTATATAAGGTATTTTTTGTGCCTTCTTAGCATGCCTTCGTAGTGTAGTGGTCAGCACGCTCGACGCGTATTCGAGAGGTCCGTGGTTCGAGTCCCGGCGAGGGCTTTGCTCATTTTTCATCTTTCCTGCTTCGAAATAACGTAATGTCTCTACAAACCCGAGAGTTTTATGGTTTAAGACCTTCTATAATAACTGAAAATGTTTCTTAGGAGAAAACATGGATGCTGTTATCTGTATATTAGAAATCTGCACAGGTAAACTCATAACTACAAATGCATAAAACTGCAATAAGCTGTTTGCCTTTAAAGATACAGAAAATTGGAAAATAATCGATTTGTGGCAATCGGAAATCAGAACGAAAAAAAAAAATTATATTAAATGGCGTTTTAAAGCAAAGAAAAAAGGTAATAATAATTTTTAGGATTTTGGTTTCCAGTTTAAAATTTATTTATTTATTAATCCCATCAAGAACGAAAATAGTTTTCACACACATGCAGTGATCAGATTGCCCGTTCAAGAGGCTGTACTGGCTGTGCTGGCTTATTCTATTTTGAATAAATTGCCGCTGATGTCAGTTTCCTCCTCTTATGAACCGTGTTAAAATGCTTCTTAGGAAAACGTCAGTTACCTCACTGGCGAACGATGTAAAAATGCCCCTTAGATAGAGATCTGTATCTCCTGCTTCAGAAAAGTTTTGCAAACATTTTCTTGTCACCGCCATTGTTTCTTTGACTTTTTATTCCAGCGGTTTGATCACAGAACCATAGTACAATGACAGAACTAGAGTGAAGAACGGTAGATCTTTAATCTAGGTCTCCCATTTAAATGCATCCATTTTCTGTTCTACTACTTTAGCAACATAAAGAAGCGTATTAACATGATCTAAATCGGCATCAATATGAACCTCTTTTTTGTTTTATTTAGTTAGCTCTATGGCATCCTCTTCTGTTCTAATCACATTTACTTTCATCTTAAGCAGCCTGCAATTAAATGCCGTTCTTTTTTAAAACATTTTTACTATTTATTCACATTCGCTCCTTTCATGTATTTGATTACGGCATCAAAGAAATTATGTTAATAATTTGAGCTACTTTTTAAGCAGAATTAATAAGTTCTAACACATCAGACATTATACTATGCCGTTATTAAAATTTAAGTGTTTTAATTATTCAGAGATCCACATTTTGTTATTTATTTGCTGTATTAACAGGTAGAAATAATCATTTTCCATCACTCCATAATATTTTCAGATGTAACGGAGCTTTGCCCAAAATTAACGCCACTTTCCTGGTTTGTTTTAAATTTTTAATTAAAACTCCCAGACAAATCAGCGAAAACAAAATTCTTCGTTGAGGGCTTTACGAGTTACAAATATTTCCAGAACAGATATCGTATACTGACATGCTGACACTTTTTATATAGTATTTCAATTATGTAGGACTGCTGGTTCATGGTGGGTTTTCTTTTTTTTTTTTCCCTGACACATTAGCACGTAGTTTCCATCGTTATACTTTTTTAATTTAATGTTTAAGTGAATCTTCGAATGTTACTGATTACAAACTTAACGAAAGATAATAAAGATCCTTCTCATTAAGTTATAAATATTCTTGAAATCCGAGTCTTTTACTAACAATGACAATTTTTATAATTATTGAGTCATAACATTCCCTCTGACGGAATCATTTTCATCTCACAAATCTTCATAAACAATATTTTATTTTGGATACAAAATTCTCTAAGCAATATCTGCTGCCGATTTTCTGATTTGAAATCTCTGAACGTATCTAGTAACTTTTCTTGAAAATCTATAACATTGATAAAAAAAATTTCAGGATATGATGCCTATTAAATCAAGCCAAAAATGAATCAATAATTTCTTTAAACAGCTATAATATTTCATTGTTTGGAAGAAGCCAAAACGTTTCTTCTTCTTCTTTTCAACACCAACTAAGTTCTGTTATTTCGTAGAGCAAATACGTTTTACTTATGATTTCTGAATATTTTTCTTAATGCTTAATCTTCCACTTATGAATAGAAATTATACTCATGTTTATATCATAAATCATAAAACTGTTACCTCTCGGTATTAACATAATGAATAAGTAAACTATCTCCTGAATAGTTTTGTAAACATATTTTTTCTTACATATCTCAGGTTATTAATAATAATACGTATTAGATAAAAAAAATTACCCCGAATTAGAACTTGAAATATTCTGCCTTGTTATTTCGTCTGTCAGTCACCTTATAAGGTACTTCTCCCGCCTTCTTAGCGTGCCTTCGTGGTGTAGTGGTCTTCATTATGGGCGCGTATTCCAGAGGTCCGTGGTTCGATTCCCGGCGAAGGTGTTGCTCATTTTTCATGACTTCTGCTTCCAAAAATGTACCTAATGTCTCTACAGTGGCGCTCGAACTAAAAGGGTGGTGGATGATGATTCTCCACACCCAGGATTTGGGCGATTGGGTCCCCTAAAACTCCAGTCGCCCTTTAAAAGGGGGAGTATATAAGGTATTTCTCCCGCCTTCTTAGCGTGCCTTCGTGATGTAATGGTGTGCATGCTGGGCGCTTATTTCAGAGGTTCGTGGTTCGAGTCCCGGCAAAGGTGTTGCTCATTTTTCATGACTCCTGCTTCCAAAAAAATACCTAATGTCTCTACAACCTGACATGGAAAATTATTGGTTTTTATTTATTTGATAATGGCAGAACACGACAGGGCGAACTGCCTAAGGGCAAGGATACTTTAGTGAAGGACTTTATAAGGGAAGCTAGCTCGTAATCTCGTTACGTATGGGAAAAACCATGACACGATGCGCATAGATAGTTCCTACACATACTGGTATTTCAGTCCGGGTTCGAACCAGAGTCGAACTGATCAACGGCCGTGCCACTCTGTCAGTGGTATGAAATGGTCCCCAAGCGATAAAAGTAGTTTTGTCTACTTTGTAAAGGGGCTTTAAAAACATTGAGCAGAGTGCAAAATCCCTGAAATTTCAATGATAATATAAATCTATCGACATATGCAGTGAATGTTATTAGCCAGATAAAAAAGTCGCTTTTTTGTAATAAAGGAACGCTTGGTGCTTACTCGTTTACGAAAACACAGGTCTAGGATTGTTTAGCTCGGAATAAGGATGCCTTCAAGGAGGATGTCACCAGCAGGACTGTTGCAAGATTGCTGAACACTGGTAGTTCGACCCAGGTTAAAGTACAGACGAACATTAGAGGTTGCATGGGAGGTTTCGTGGCTTTCTTCATGTGTAACGTGAATATGAGCTAGTTTCCTTAGAAATTCCTCCGTCAATGCATCTCTTCCCATAGATGGATAGATAGCTCTCGAATAGCTTTATCTTGATTAATTAATGTAAATTTCGTGGAGAACTTTTGGAGGGAAAGTGGCGAAAAAGCCTATTAAGCCTGCTTATTCTCTAGTATTGGAACGTAGGTCGAACTGCTTATAATCTAACGAGATGGTCGTCTTATCTACATGGCAACTGGCATTAGTAGTGGCCAATGACGTTAAAGGCAAGTGCCCGCCTTTGAAAAAAAAAATTTCTGAGATTAGTAATTTTTTTTTATTATTATTATTATTACATGAAGACAGCTTTGATTTAATTACTGCGGTTTTTCTCTAGTTAATTATTTTCTGAAAAAAAAACTTTAAAACAGTTTATTCAGGGTTCTGGGTCACATGTTTTACATATAACTGTTGTTCTGCTCTGCAAACCTTTTGCAGAACAAACAGCACATCTTCGTCTTTTCTGTCTATCAAATGGGAAATGGGATCACAGATACTTGCTTTGATACTTTCGATTTGATAGAGATATCACTGATAAGTTCGATAGAGAACATTCATTTGATAGAGATATGAACTTTAAGATCAGCATGATGAATGAGTTCTCAAATCAGATTCATCCCCAAAAACTTTATCATTTAATTCGATACTGTTTATTTTGCTTAGGATATATGCGCTTAGCTCTCAAAGATCAAACACATGAAAAATATAGCTTTCTCGTCTGCTTCAAAATTCTTCTACCAAAAGAATAGTTGTTGTCCATGACATCACTTAAATTCACATGGCCCATGTTATCATTGCGACTTGCAGGCAATTTCGGGTTTTAACTTCCCATTGGATATAACCATTAGATTATATATATTAGACAACACGAAAACATCACGCTTATCCAGCGCAGAGCTGACGTCTCATTTGTAAAGCGCGCAGTTGTTTCCCCTCTATTCAATTTTTCTTTACTTATATCTGTTGGAAAATGCTGCCTATTCGGGCGAAAAGATCCACATACATTTATTTAGTTTTTATTTGGTAAATAAGTAAAACTTTCTGACGTCGAAAAGAAATTATCCATAGATAAGTTACGGCCTTTGTTTTAAATAGTTTCGCGCATTTCTTTCACGACATTATATGACACTAAGAAATTAGGATCCTTAGATTTGTCTTTAGCAAGATCTTTACATCATATGTATATCCTTCCTTATTAGAGACGTTGTATAACTTTATACTCTCTGCTTGTGCTTCTTTGGAATAGACTTGCAGTATTTTATCACAGTAGAGAGACTGTAGAATTGTCATTCTGTACAGATGTGTGTTAATGCAAAGATTAAGGTAGTAGAGATGTATGTTAATGCAAGGACATATTTTTATACCCAATAATTTAATTAGATTAGAAAATATATCAGTGTATCACATATACACAGATTACAAAAATAAGTATCAGGCGTGAGTCGCTGGACGCAACCAAACAGTATTCACGGTGGAAATCCACGTTAGTAGTTAGCAGGAAAGTAAGAGCCGATATTGCGAAACAGAAACGAGTTAAGACCTATGCTTCCCTTACGGCTGCAAGAAAAGTGAACTGCCGAAGGCCAATCTCAAATTTAGTCTTTTAGAAGAAAGAAAAAGGAAGAAAGATTGAGGAGAAATTTTTTGGATCTAACTACTGCTTCAGAGTCTCCATAATGTCCCCCCGTCGAGTGCCGAAAGTATGACGAAAAATCACAAATATCTAGTGCTGATGCACACACGTCCTCCCGACCGTGTGACGAGTTGTGGACTACTGGGAAAAAGTAGAAGATCAAGGGAAGCAGGAGGATCCGGAGAAGCAAGAGGATCTGAAGAAGCAGGATGATTTCTAATCACATGGTCAGATGATTCAAAGTTTCAAAGATAGCAAGCTTTAGCTGATCGATTACTAGAATTGTTTTCTTTTCATGCCCAAGAACGGTGACACATTTATTGCTGCGTGCACAAACTTTGAGGCACTGTTGTATGGAAGAATGAGCAGAAATTTTGCCACGTCATTACGTCCAAAAACGTAAGTGTATGCACGAACGCCAACGCTCAACGCCATATGCATAAACGAAGATGATGTGTTGTGGCATGATGTAAGAGTCGAAGAAAGCGTTTTCATCTCTTTGTGGCAAGTCTGGGGCAAGGACGATGGCTCAACTGGAGCAGAGTATGGTTGAAAGAACTCAGATGGATCATGCCATAAAATATGCGGTGGATAGACCTTGGAATTTTTTCTTAAAAGAAGACAAGAAGCACTAGAGTAAGTAATGTAGTCCAACAAGTTTTATGATACTTAGTGCTTTTAGGGCACTGTGAAAACGTTCCATCAGACCATCCAGGCGGATAATACGACGATGTACGAATTCGATCTATCCTTAGCATAAATGTTAGAGAAGAGAAATGGTGCGATTGGAATTGGCTACCTTGAGCAGTTGTTATTGTTGATGGTACACCAACCCGTGAAGCCCAACCGGAATCTTTCTTGTGTGGTTATTTGAAAGTCTGGAGTAAGTTGTAATAACTGTAATTTCGGAGAGCAGTTTGAGTTCTCGTTGAGATGTTTCAACTCATTATCTATAGCCTTACGAGTGAGCAATAAGAGTGACATCTAGTGGCACATTCCTATCGATGTTTTGAATGCATGACAGCATCTGCCACGTCAATGCTGGACGCCTATTCTACGCCACGAGAGTTGTTTTAAGTATTTTTGGCCGCCAGATGTCGCTTGTAGGGAAAACCAGCTTCGGTCAACATTGCATATTCTGTGAGTACGGAATTGGTTGAAAACGCGGAGAAAAGGGTTACAGCGTCGTCAATCAGGCTTGGGCAGTTGACTGTAGAAGTTGATCACGGTTCTGTATATGTTTAAACCGCTAGTTTTTTTCATATTTGAACGAAGAATTTAATGGCAGATCTCTAAATCTGCATAGAATTTATAGGAAACATGATAATACATTTTCTCTTCCCGAAAATATCTTTATTGCATACTTTAGACTGCCAAAATTTATTGTCATAATAATATGCATTGAGCTGAGAGAGTATTTAGAGTCACACTCAAAAAATAAGAATGTACTGAAAGAAAGATAGATTCTCTTTTTAATGTAAGAGAGTATAATTTTTCCAGTTTCTCGTACGGTCTTTTTCTAACACATATTTTTCATCAAATAATAATAATTTTAAGACATCCGAGAAAAATCTAACATATTTATATTCAACAAACATTAAATTAATTTTAAAATATAACAATCGAATACCTTAATAACAATACTGTAAACCCAGTAACTAATATTTTTTAATATTAAGCGAAATTCACATTTCTGATATAAAATATAAAATTTTTGTAGCTATTATGATACTTTTATAAATTATTTTATTTGCATTCTTATTAGGATTTAAAACTAATTATTGATAGTTAATATGACGTTGTTAAATAAAATGTTGATGTCACAAGTTTAAATTAAAAAACCCTTAATAATTCTTGCCCAAGTTTCGCTCTTTATATTTTTACGGGGGATAAAATAATGAATCTGTTTAAAAGACAGAGTGACCATATTTCACTACATTCATGCGTCACCATAAGAATAAATGGTCACTGTATCTTTCAAATTGATTCATTACTTATTACTAGTAAATTACTAAATGATTAAAACTTTTAACAGTGAGAGATGCGTGAATTTTAAAAATCGATTGTGATCATTTGATATATAATAAACGAGACTAATAGTAATGAATTATAGAAATATCAGCAGATTTCAAATTTTGTTATTTAATTTAAATGATATCTGCCTTCAAAATATTTTTGTACATAATATATAACTGTATAATTTATTTTTAGGTACTAAGATTTTTTATCAAGATGATACAAGTTACTATGACTATTATTATATTAAAGTGTAACAATATTATAAGACTGATGGTTTCTCCATGAAATAGCATTTTTTAATCTCTTGGTATTAAAAAATAACATGCTGTTTGTTGTTACAATTTTCTGTTTGGTATTATATGTATACATACAGACATGCATGTATATATAACATTTTAATATGTCAGAATGATTTAACGCATTTTAGTTGCGCATTTATCCTCTTTTACAAAAGGCCCACCAGCGGCCGAGCGCTGAAGTCGTTGAATACTGGTAGTTCGGTCCGAGGCTCGAATCCCGCGAACAGGCTGGCTGCATGAGCGTTTTCGAGGTTTTCTCATTGTGTAACGTATATACGAGCCAGTTTCCCTTAGAGAAAGTCCTTCCCGAAGGTATCCCTCCCCTTAGGCAGATAGCCCTCGAGGCTTTGCCGTAATCTCATAAAAAACCAGGAAAAAAACCTCTTTTACGAAAGTGCTGATTATCCCATATTTTGTAACATGATGAGACAATCATATGCGCAAATAATATGTGAACTTATATATTGGTGTCTTTCTATTCATTTGCACAGCCGGAGAAAAATTTAGTACAATTTTGCAATTTTTTATTGGTTACCTAATATTTTTGCTTTGAAAACGAAATGGCTTACCTTTTTCTCAACTGATAATTTCATAAAGATTAGTCAAAAACATAAGTGGCTACGTAAATGAATAACCATAAAAATATTGTCTTAATAAACATATTTATCTTATAAGGTATTTCCCCCGCCTCCTTAGCATGCATTCGTAGTGTAGTGGTTAGCACGTTCGGCGCGTATTCGAGAGGCCCGTGTTTCGAATCACGGCGCAGGCGTTGTTCATTTTCATCTCTTCCGCTTCGAAATAACCTATTGTCTCTACAATCTGATAATAAATAATTCATTTGGAAAACTAGAGAATTCAACCATTTCATTGTCGGAACTCGAATCACAGATCTTCCAGTAGCCAGTTGAATATGCTAACCATTTACACCACAAGAGTATGGATGAGGGAGGGAACCATAATGTGAGAAATCAGTGGGCTAATGTCGGAATTAAAACCACAGATATCCGTTCGCCAGCTGGATGGGATAACTACTCATACTATGCATAGAGAGATGCAAGTCCCTGAAACCATTAATATAGTATAAGATCACATGAACAATATGTCGTACAACAAATTTCCTTGAAGTAACTAATATATAACAAGCCAATCCTATATATTATCAACTTAAATTCATTGGACTTCTTAGACCCCGTGCGATTATAAATACATAAAATAATTCCAAATTATTTTATCTTAATATCCTAATTGCTAATTTTATATACCATTTCATTAAATAATACATAACTGTTATAATTTCAGGTTTTTTGCTTGTGGATTATATCGCTAGTTCATAGCAAATGGTTTTTTTTTTTTTTTTTTTTTTTTTTTTTTTTTTTTCCCCACCAGTCAGTCAGCCTAATGCGGGCAGAATTTCTTATGTTATATAGAAGGACGGTCCTTTTAAATTTTTTTCTAAATTTTTGCAGTTTATTCTAAAATGCAATCTCCAGAAAAAGTTCCAAATATTGCAATGCTGTTACGATTTTTTGTCACAATTACCGTAAGCGCTGCTGCTTGTGAGAAGAATTTTCTAAATAAAAATCATTTAAAAAGTATTGTAGAACAAAAAATGCTTATTTTACACATAAGAAGTATTTAAACGCTATAAATGTTTATAGAGTAGTAGCTAGGCTGTTCAGCGCCTAGAGACAACTGAAGATTTCTCGCCCCCTACTACTTGCCAAGAATGGAAAACATTTAATTCTAAAATTTAGTAACATCAATTTGTCTCCCCCTGGATGCTACACCCGTGTACAGATGTCCCCCAGCTCCGAATGTTACGCATTTAAAAAATCCTTCTTTCTGCCTACATTTATAGAAACTGGAGCAATCAATTAGTCTTCTACGAAGTCATAGAGGGTTTTGAGAACAAAAAAGCAGCAAAACAATCTTGTATTTTTAAAATATTGAAATTAAAATTTTTCTTCAAAAATAAACGTAAATTCATTTCCCTATATGTCATGTTTTTACTTATTTTTGTATATCAAAAAAGGCCGTAAATTCAAGGACCGCTTCCAGCGACAAAATCTCTAGCTACGCCACTGAATCAGCTAAATGATGCGGAAACGCGCTCAAATAAATACTCCTAGAACTTTAGCCGTGCACTATAAATTACATCACTTGTCTTTACTTTGATTGGTCTAAAGCTGAAGACTTGTCCCCTCTCACTGTCCAGGAGCCAGATATATGCCTAACATCTGTGATGAACTAAGTTACGTAATTTAAATGTTTATTTAGTCGCGGGGAAACAGAATCTGATTTTGAAATGAATGCATAAGTTACAGGTCGATGGTCAGTAAATATAGTGAAGTGTTGCTCTTCAGAATTTTGTTTGAAATAGGTTACTGCTCCATAGCTTACAGCTCTCTGACATACGTGCTGTACTTTTGTTCAGTGGGAAAGAGCTTTCGCGAGAAAAATTCTAAAGGCTGGTGGCTGTTAGTGTGTCGAATGTTTAAGATAACTCCGATGGAAGCATCAGAAGCGTAGACTATATACTCAACATTTGATTAGGAGAATGATAATTAAGAGTTGCAGCTATAATAAGGTCGTGCTTACATTTTTCAAATGCTTTATTAGATTATTCATTCCAAGGAAGGTTTATCATTTTTCTTTGAAGCTTTTAAGAAGTCGTACAAAGGAGCTTGGTATCCCAAGATTCTCAAGGAAAGAGCAGTCGTCGAACGCGCGCGATTGCGCACGTGTGTAGTTTGGAGGTGAAGATGAAATAAAAATTGTTAAGTTTGAAATGTTGAATCTAATTTGATCTTCCTAAATAATTATCATAGATTCTTAACAATGGTGACCCGGCCTTGCAGCAACCAAGCGTTATTGTTTTAAACTAATATTTGCACGGAAAAAAAAGAAAAAAATTTCTCTTTTTTTTACGTATTACTTGGGACTTAGCCACGTGACTTAAAATGACTGAAGGAACAGCAATAATCGGAGCAGTAAAGATACCTGTGTACAACTTCGCCGATCCTGCACTATGGTTCACTATGTGCGAAGCAACATTTGAATTCGGAACACCGAAAGCGATATCGGAGTCTCGCACGAAGTATAATTACATTGTTTCGCACCTGCCCGCCGAAGCCGCATCAATTGTGAGAGATGTGATCAAGGCCCCCAACTCCACGGATCCTTACAATCACATTAAAACTGAGCTAATCAAGCGGTGCGGAGAATTGACGCATCAAGAAATAAAAAAACTCCTCGGCGGCGAACAGTTGGGAGATCGCCGGCCAAGTGAACTCTTACGCATAATGCGACGACGCGCTGAGTCATACAGCGTTTCCGATGAACTAATGCTCGAACTGTTTTTACAGCATCTCCCGAGTTTCGTACAGTCGATACTCGCAGCGATCACGCCTTTAACCTTGGATAAAGCTGCGGAAGTTGCGGATCGTGTCATCGATGTATCACCATCTCCTGTAGCGGTAAGTGCCACAAATATTTGTTCTGCTAATACCTCAGACTCCATTGAAGAACGTTTATTCGCAGAGATAAAAAAATTGCACGTAAGAACCGATAATATCTCGCGTGATCGTCGCCGCACTCGTAGTCAGAATAAATATCGCGGCCAAAGAGAACGCAGCCCCTCTCAAAATAAAACAAAATTTGATACCTGTTGGTACCACCTTAAATTTGGTGAGAGAGCTATAAAGTGTACCCCGCCCTGTAAATTTTCAAAAAACGGCCCAGGCGAGGCATAGCGGCGACTACAGCCTTGCCCTCCAATTCTCGTCGCCTTTTTGTTAGAGATGCGCGCACAAATGTCAACTTCCTCATAGACACGGGTTCTGGCGTATCTATAATTCCAGCAACAGCATTGCAAAGGCGAAATCGCATCCAAATGACCCTTTCAGCAGCAAACACTACACCAATTTTCGTCTACACTAGCCAAAATCTCTCCTTAGACTTAGGTTTAAGACGCATATTCAGATGGACCTTTCTTGTCGGCAGTGTTTCAACCCCTATTATTGGTGCAGATTTTTTGTATAATTTCAACTTGATGCCTAACCTCCACACAAAAAGATTAATCGACGGTAACACTAATCTTGGCTCTAAATGCAGTTTACGAGTTAGTGCAATACATTCAATAAAGACAGTATCTGGCGACAGTATATACCATAGATTATTATTAGAATTTCCAGAAATCACAAAACCACCCCGTGCTGACCAAGAAATTAAGCACACAGTAGTGCATCACATCTAAACCACAGGACCTCCCGTCACTGCTAAAGCACGACGTCTTGCCCCAGACCGCCTACGAATCGCCAAAGAAGAATTCCAAAATATGATAGAATTAGGCCACATTCGTCCTTCAAAAAGTAACTACGCATCACCTTTGCATATGGTCCCTAAAAAGGACAGCACGGAATGGCGTCCTGTAGGAGATTACAGAGCCCTTAATGCACAAACGATAAAAGATAATTATAACATTCCTAATATCTTAGATTTTACTTCTGAACTACATGGCTGCAAAATTTTCTCGCACATTGATTTAATTAAAGCCTATCATCAAATCCCTATACATCCTGATGATATCCACAAAAGTGCTATAATCACCCCCTTCGGCTTATTTGAAAGCTGTCGCATGCAATTTGGCCTATGTAACGCTGCAGCCACATTCCAAAGATTCATCGATGAAGTTACTCGAGATTTAAAATTTGTTTATGCATTCGTAGACGATATATTAGTAGCATCTAAATCTGAGGAAGAGCATATCTCGCATCTAAGAATACTTTTTGAAAGATTGCAAAATTATGGCCTTAGCCTTAAACCTTCTAAGTGTGTTTTTGGTGTTTCCTCAATAAATTTCTTAGGTGTCAAAGTATCTGAAGAAGGAACAGAACCCCTGAAAGATAGAGTAGACTGTATTTTGAATTTCCCTAAACCTACTACCATAACTCAATTAAGACGCTTCTTAGGTCTATTCAATTTCTATAGACGTTTCGTTCCTAGAGCAGCACACATATTAGCACCCTTAAATAAATTTTTAGAAGGTATCAAAAATAATATAAAGAGCAGAAAACCTAAACGAAACGACCCCAAAGAACACTTCAATGATCTGAGGCTAGCGAACAGGCATTTACAGATGCCAAAAATGCACTAGCTACCGCAACTCTTCTTCGTCACCAAATTCCAGGAGCCAAACTTAGTGTTTGGGTTGATGCCAGTGACCTGGCAGTTGGTGGTTCCTTGATGCAACTCAACAGAACCAACTGGGAACCGATTGCATTCTTCTCTGTTAAGCTCACCAACAGTCAACAAAAATTCTCCACCTATGATCGAGAACTATTGGCCATTTACACTGCGGTGAAGAGATTCCGGCACATGTATCATTTTCACTGATCAAAAGCCTCTTATCTACGCCTTTAAGCAAAATCCAGAGAAGTGCAGTCCGCGCCAATGGCGTCAACTTGATTTCATTTCTCAATTTAGCACTGACATTCGTCATACCAGTGGTGTTAATAATAGCGTTGCAGATGCATTATCCAGAAGTGAGATAAACAACATCTCAAATTCCTCATTTCTTGATTTTGAAGCCTTTAGTCATGCTCAGAAAGCTGATGATTTACAAAATCTGCAAAACAGCAATCATTCACTAGAAATAAAGTCCATGCCCAGCCCAGTGTCAGCAACAGAACTCATCTGTGATGTATCAACCGGAATTCCAAGACCTATTGTGCCAGCATATTTTCGTAAAATAGTGTTTGACCATTTTCACAACCAGGAACAACAGGATCTTGCAAATTAATTTCTGCTCGCTATGTTTGGCCCAATATGAAAAAGAATATTAAAGACTGGGTAAAAAGTTGTGATGCATGCCAGCGATCCAAAGTTCACGAACACACAAAAGCACCTCTGGGTACATTTGCTACACCAGACGCACGGTTTTCTCATCTGCATGTGGATTTAATCGGAACCTTGCCTCCTTCAGAGGGCAAAATGTACTGCCTCACCATCATCGACAGGTTCACCAGATGGCCTGAAGTGATACCCATCGCTGATATGACAGCAGCAACAGCATGCAGAGCCTTGTTCGAAGGATGGACATCCCGCTTCGGATGCCCATCTACCATCACCACAGATCAGGGTCGCCAGTTTGAGTCATATCTGTTCAGTGAGCTCACACAAATTATGGGAACAACAAGAATTCGTACTACAGCCTTTCATCCCCAAGCAAATGGCTTAGTAGAACATTTTCACAGTCTTGAAAAATTCTTTAAAAGCCCATGAAAACCCAAGATGGACTAAATCATTACCAACAGTTCTCCTTGGCATTCGAGCTGCTGTTAAAACAGACATACAAGCATCAAGTGCTGATCTTGTGTATGGAACTTCACTAAGACTTCCAGCAAATTTATTTTCCCAAAGTGCCCAAAATACAACTCCATCTTATGAGTATGTGCAGAAACTCCAGGCACAAATGCAGCAGTTAAAGCCATTTCCCAACCAAAATCACCAAACAAGAATCTTTGTGCACCCAGAATTGCAAAAGTGTACACATGTTTTCCTTCGTGTGGACAAAATAACACCACCGCTCACTAATCCATATACAGGTCCCCACAAAGTCATAAGTCGAAGCGACAAAGTTACAAAAATATCCATAAATGGCAGGCAAAGCAATGTTTCCCTAGACAGAGTGAAACCTGCATTCATATATAATGATGAAATACAACAAATTCCTCATGAGCATGAACCTAAAGTCCCAGGAAATACTACTGGAAACTCTGTCAACAATTCCAAAACCACAAAATCTGGACGAATTGTGAAATTTAGCAAGAGACTCATCACAGAAATTGGTTAACTTGCTCATAATTACTCTTGAGTTATTCGATTTTCAATGTTCATCATATCACAATTATTCTCTACAAATTTCAGAACTGAAAAACCTTTATTTTCATTTATTCATGTCAATTAGATTTAACCTGTATTACTTTATTTTGTTTTCTACTTTTATTTAATTTCATGTATGTAAGTGATTTCAGCAACTGACAACCCAGCATTCCAATTCCCTTTTGTTTATGCTATGTATGTGTAAATACTGTCGTTCTCTCACTTCGCTTGTTCACTGGGGGGATACTCTTGTTGTGGTTTATCTTATTTGAAAAAGTCTAAAAAAATATCCTACCAATTTAACCCCAGAACAGCCGAAAGATGGCAGCACATGATTACAGACCACAAAATTCTATCCCAAGATTCTCAAGGAAAGAGCAGTCGTCGAACGCGCGCGATTGTGCACGTGTGTAGTTTGGAGGTGAAGATGAAATAAAAATTGTTAAGTTTGAAATGTTGAATCTAATTTGATCTTCCTAAATAATTATCATAGATTCTTAACATACTTTTTGTGTCCGGAAAATGCCAAGTGTTTCCATAAAAAAATAAACAGGCATACAAAATTGTTAATAACCAGTATTATAGGATTAATTATTCATTTAATAATTAATTTAATCGCTTTTAACCTATTTCATGTCTAAATTTTCTACACAGAAATCCTCTATTTAATTTTTATTATCTTTTCTCAGACAATTTTCGAAGAGAAATAAATTAATTAAAGTCTTGATTGTGCAAAACACATCTTTAAAGCTAAATGTATTCTAAGAAGTACAAAAATTGTAAACAAGATTTTGTACCCCCTCCAAATCAGTCATTTAAACTATTCCAACCGTTCAGGAAAACGATAAACATTGTGAACATAAATATCTGCCTTTTTTTATATATACTTTAATAAAAGGAAATATGTTCCTTCTTTTAATATATAAGTTACCGTGAAAGACCGAATTTGGAGAATGTCGAATTTCACCGGAGAATGTCAACATTCACCAAATACGTCGGTGAAAGATCGAATATTGCATTACATTCTCGTACATTCGGACCGTCACCGGTGTATGTCGACAATTACAGATATGCTCTGGTGTAGGTCGGAAAGAGAGGAGTATATGTACACGCTGTCATTGCAAAAGGAAGCGTTCCACAAATAAATGCAGTTGTAAAAGCAAGGGACTCTTGTGCAATTCAAAGTGTCATAATAATATAAATAAGATTTGAATCACATATTTTAGCAAGTTTTTAACTTCTATTGTTTTCCTTTCCCATTTTGAATGTACTGTGCGTTTTTAAGTTCTTATATTCTTATTTTAAGTGCGTTTTTTTCGCGACTGAATTACGGAGAAGAAAATATAATATTCTTATATGTTCAACATTCACCATTAGTAGAAGGAGAATGTCAACATTTACCGGTGTAAGTCAGAAATAAGAGGATTTGGAAAATATTTCGGACATACACCAAGCGACTATGTGAATGTTGACATTCACCGGTGAAAGTCGACATTCTCCAGATTTCGGTGTTTCACCGTAACATATATAAAAAAAGGAACCCATTTTCCTTTCTTAACTTTTGAAAGTCGCCAACGCCTAAAAAATGATAAGCTACGCCAAGGTAGTAACCCGCCTTTAAAAAAAAAGATTCACTACAACATTTAGACACCTCGCGGGAGTAGAACAAGGAACTCCTTGGCGTAGAATCCGTTCTTTTCGATTGTGTTCAAATGACGGATCCGACAACTCAATGCGCATGCGTGGTTAATGTTGGTGCGAATAGCATCGGCCGTTATAAGGGAACTCAAGAAGGAAGCCGTTGTTTTTCCGTTAACGCATTTGTTAGATCAAACCGTGTTTACTCAAACTATTGGATACCTGACGAAAGCATCTGCAATACCTGATTGAATACTTGAAGTCAAATTTGAATTTAAAAAATCATCAAATAATCCGTGGTATTGCTATGTAAGCTAATTATAAAACTCCCGTGACACACAAATGGGACGAGGGTGGATCATAATCAGAAAAGGCCACAAAAGATGTTTTACATCCTAAACATATGAAATTTACCATTAATTTTCAATAACAGTACATAAAAATTTAGGCACACTCAGTGAGATACCTCTCTCTCTCTCTCTCTTTCATTTAGAGCTCATTGGATAGAAGTTAGAAGTGGACTGGTTAGACATGAACTGTATTTTTCACGCTTCTATTGGGAATATTTATCTACTGAAGTTTTAGAAGTTGGTCTTTTAATAGCTAACCATAAACTTTTCGTACACCGTGACACAGATTTGCAATGGAGTTTCATTTTAATACAGTTTCCAGTGTCTTAGTGCTTAACTTTGATTTCTCTTGGCCTCGCCCTGTAATCTGAAACAGAAAAGTTTCTTTCGAACAGTTGCTTTATTTCGTGGATTCCGGGAAAGATTAAACTCTAGAATACTAGAAAAATTTCATGACCTAGGCGCCTTTCTGTCATTTCACAGAAATGCTATATCCAATTATAAGAATGTACTTTTTACTCCATTAATCATATACTATATAATAGCATTATTATTACAATTTTTTAGTTCTGCAGACATCAATATCAATCGAATAATCCAATTCCTTCCTTATCCAGGCATTCATAATACTGGTATGCAGATAAAGATTATGAACAGTATTTTATGACTGACTGGTAAACAAACAAGTCAAAACAGAAGCAGTCTTGCAGACTCCTTTGCTCCTGATGAAGAGAGACCTGTGCCTGTGTGCCTTCGAAATCTATTGAGTTATTGCCAAACTCGTTGTTGCTTTGCTAATTTTGTGATATTTACAGGTTTATTACACCTGGATAAAGCAAGGAGGTTAGAATAGAAGGAGGGAAGGTTCAACTCAAACGGTGAAGCTTGGCGGCCATGTTACTGTTATCACTGTAACTTGTGCAAGGAAGTCTGTAATTGTAACATTTTTCTCCCTTTTCTTTTTGAAGCATGTCAGCTTATATTGCATATGGATGCACAAATAGATTTTCAAAAAATATTCCTGGGATTACTGTTCACTCGTAAGTATTGATTTTCTTTTTTTGTGTGTGTGCGTAATTTCATAAATATGTTAAAAAATATCACAATGTCATGTTGTTTTCTTTCCAGATGTGAAAAAAAAAGACTTAATAATAATCGAAACATGTTAAGTACATTTTAATGTTTTTGCTTACAGCTGGTATCTTCGTTCCTTAACATACAATGATATGTGCTAGTAATTAAACTGTATGATTTGAACGCTTAGGTAAATAGTTTTATAATTTTCATGAAAAGTAAGAAATCAATTGTTACTATTTTTATGAATTGTAAAAGTGTTAAAAAAAAGCAACGCTTTCTTTATGCATTAATTATTATTCATTTTTAAGTTTTGTGAACTGTTACGAATATAATTTGTGCATTTGATCGAGATAAACTGTTCAGTTGTTAAAATGTTTTTGCATAAGCTTACAAATTTCTGGGCAGTATTGCGATAAACGTAAGTAAAATATTTACACAATTGAACATGTGAAAAGATATATCCAAAAATTTATATAGGTACATTTCTGTAATTCAGCTTAATTCAAGGTAATTTCTTTGAGATTTATAAATATGAAACGCGCATAAACTGAAATCATTGAATTCACATAAATCTGGTTTATTTTATTAATATTTATTTGCTTGTTGATATAAGGTTGTGAAAAAAATCTATTTAAAACATTCATTTAAAAAAAAGCAACATGTTACCATTTTTTTAGATAATTATCTGCTATTAATTTCAGGTAAAAATTATTCTAAGTGATTCTTTAATAAATTGTAATAATATTGCGAATAAATCAGAAATATCACTTCTTAAAGAAACAATTGGAAAGTATACCCAACAAGTTGATAATAAAACCTATACAAATTCTTGAAGTTATGCAGAAACATCATTTAGATTTCGAACTATATCTTAATGATTTTCTGTACTTAGTAAATTACGGATATCATCTTTATAACTTTAAAACAAAAAACTAACAATAACGAAGCATTTCATTATAAATTTAAGATATTTTTACTGGAAAATCCCTGCATTTAACAGCTGAGAAACACGTACGTTTCACTACCGTATGGCAAATATTTTGAAGTTACAAACATGGACGCCGCTTATTCCGTGGAGCTTCATTCCCCGATAGTGGAAGAAACTGCGATCCCTCCCTCCTTCTATTCTAACCTCCTTGGGATAAAGCCGTCTTTTTTTTTCTTCCACAAAACTTTCCTGAGAAATGTCGAAAAAACTGTAATGTTCCGTTCAAAAATAGTACGTTTGGTCAACCTATTGTTAGCGTAAGTCAGTTCCAAGTCCTCCGTTCGCTTTTTAAATCTATCTACGAAGCCACTTGAATTTCTTTTGTCTTTAAGGGCAAATTTGTAGAGTTTTAAATTTGACGTGGCGGCGAATTTAGGTTTTTGTATTCATGGTCGTACAGAAAGATGGAAAGCAATGAGAATGGTATGAATAATATTTTAACAGCTGGGAGTAGTGTAGATAATTATGTGCATGTGAAGTGTGAAACTTGAAAATATGTTAGTACAGAAGCATTTTATCTTATATATCTGATTACAAGGCGCTGTAAAAATTCGTTTGATTATTTCGTCCAGTTGTGTGGAGAAATAAAGAAATAATCATTATAAATTAAATCTAAATGAACAACCCGTCAGTAGTCGTATGTAAATGTGTGAAGTTAAACTCTAAATTTTTTCAGTGTATATAAATTGTAAATAAGAGCTGAAGATACGGCAGTCTCAGAACAAAAAGTAGAACGCATATTCTTTTATGTATGCTCGATTTAAAATTTTCTGTTTTGTTGTCACTTCAATTTAAAAGATGAATGATGTGACTTGATAACACTGAAAAGTTGTAATATTCTTATGCTCGTGAAACTCTTATCATGAACCAGGTTCAATTATTGGGAAACATAAGGATTAAAGTGTGAAGTGTATATCTCATTTGAATTATGATGTTGCCGTAAATTTTCTGTTTGGAGAGTGAGGATTCATTGAAGGGAAATGTATATGGTACAGAGATATTTTCGGAAAATTCATGATTGATTGGGAGTTGTTTAATAGTATCTGCTTTTCTGTAGTGTTTCCTTTCGTATTGTTTTCTAAATTGATGCAAAGCTGTATCACAGACATAATATTTGTTTCCATTATGATTCTAGCTCTGGCAAATAGGGTGCTCACAAGACTCATCTTATGGGTATTTAAGCATTAATACTTTCTCTTTGTTTTTAAGAAATCATATGTAATTTCATTTGCACACTGTAATGGTGCTATGATGGAGAAGCTGAATTATCTGTATTCATTTTAAATTTAAAATCCTATGAAGCTTCATACAGTCTGGGCTAATTTTTTTAAAAACTTTTTATTATTAAGAATAACGGCAAAATCTAACATTTGTGTTTCACTGAAGTAAATAGAATATTGAATTAGATTAAATGTAAAATATAAGTAATGGAAACAAAACTCCATTTAAAACACAAATTAAGAGTGTAAATTTCTGTAAAATACTTGAATCTGATGTTGTTGTCTTGTCTATGATGAAGCCTATTCAAATAGTGCCATGGGTGAAAATGCTAATCCTGGCAATCTTCAAAATGTTATCATCATAGAGGTCCGGTGTCTTAAACAAGACCCCAATTTTTAACAATTCAGCAAGGATGGCTGGACAATAAAAAATGTAGACTGATCTTTGGAATATGGTAACTGGTAGTTTGGCGACATTTTGGAGGCGATAAAGGTTACTACCTAGGACTTTGGTAATAATGTGAGAAGTACTGAGTTCCGATTACGCATTATTTTGTGTGAGGGAAATGAGAGATCGTGAGATATGTCATGTGACATTAATGGACAAATTACAGTTCTTTAATCGGAAAAGGGGGGAAATCTGGAAAAAAATCTGTCAATTTTGTATTTAGCTTTATTCTGTGTTGTGCGAAACAATGTTGGTTAATTTTTGGATCCCATGGCCCTAACTAAAGTGAATTTGAAATGGGTATTTAGTGGGATTGAAAGGGGTAGTATTAAGTGTTTTTTTAAGGTTGTGCGAGATAGAAGTAAAGATGTTTTATTAAGTTATTTATTTTACCTGGTACCTTGCTGTGAACTATAAGTATGATTGGTTGATCTTTACATTATGGTAACTTGGTGCTTTTTTGGCGAAAATTTGGCGACCAACTCTCCTACAGCAACCCTCTATTTTTTTTTTCCTGTCGCCATTTTGTGTTCACGAAGTAAAGACATGTTTCTTTTCTTTTTATCTACTGAACACTTCTTCCAACAATCTACTAGCCGAATTACACTTATGCTAAAAATTTTATCTAACAAAACTGCTTAATCATGACAAATATTCACTGCAAAATTGGGAAAAAGTGCACAATACCATACTCCTTACGCGTTTTTCAAAATAACACATACACATAAACCATGTACACGCCGACTTATTTTTACTTAAAAAACATCCCAGAATTGCACAAAAATGGCATTGCGCACACTCTTCACTATATCCATGTACACTGCTTTTTTCTCATAAATTAGAAAAATTTCACGAAAATACATGACAATTTTCTCAATCTTTAAACCCGGTAAAAAGAACATGTATGAAATTACCTGATCGCGAAAAAGTATTTACCCTTTCCAAATATAAACATTTCCACATATAAAATAAATAAAATATCCAAAAACTTTTACCTCTAAATCATCTATTATATTATAAACGTCACCAACGAATTCATACCACAACCATTACAAATACTTAGTGTCAGATATTTAAATTATTTCCATGCACGTTTACTTCAACTAAAACGTATACCAAATTCCTACAAACATAAAATTCACAAAATAACTATCATTTAATTAAAATATAATTAAATTCAAAAACACTACTTAAAATATAAATAAGCACATACATTAAATTAATAAAAATTAGCTTACAATCCTAATTACTTTAAACTAAATCATTGCTAATAACAATTTTCCCAATAATACCAAATTACTTTACTTCCACCTTACATTTAGAACAATGCATAAAAATAATATCCTCAAATAATGAAAAATACTAACTTACCTAATCTTCTTCAGAATCTTGATTATGTGTCCGATAAACTTTTCTTTAGTTACGGCCATGGGATCCAAAAATTCACGAACACTGTTTCACACAACACAGAATAAACCAAATACAAAATTTCCAATTAAAGAACCGTAATTCGTCCATTAATATCACATGACATATCCCATGATCTCTCATTTCCCTCACACAAAATAATGCGTAATCGGAACTGAGTACTGCTCACATTATTACCAAAGTCCCAGGTAGTAACCTTTATTGCCTCCAAAATGTCGCCAAACTACCAGTTACCATATTGTAAAGATCAACCGTATGATTTTAAAGATCCTGAAACAGGCGCACATACGCTTGCTTTTTATTTAGCGGAGGAAATAAGAAAAGTTTATCGGCCACGTAATCAAGATTCTGAAGAAGATTAGGTAAGTTAGTATTTTTAATTATTTGAGGATATTATTTTTATGCATTGTTCTAAATGTAAGGAGTAAATAAAGTTATATGGTATTATTGGAAAATTGTTATTAGCAATGATTTAGTTTAAAGTAATTAGGATTGTAAGCTAATTTTTATTAATTTAATGTATGTGCTTATTTATATTTTAAGTAGTGTTTTTGAATTTAATTATATTTTAATTCAATGATAGTTATTTTGTGAATTATATGTCTGTAGGAATTTGGTATACGTTTCATTTGAAGTAAATATGCATGGAAATAATTTAAATATTTTACACTAAGTATTTGTAACCATTTGTAATGTTTGAGGTATGAATTCGTTGGTGACGTTTATAATATAATAGATAATTTAGAGGTAAAAGTTTTTGGATATTTTATTTATTTTATACGTGGAAATGTTCATCTTTGGAAAGGGTATATACTTTTTCGCGATCAGGTAATTTCATATATGTTCTTTTTACCGGATTTAAAGATTCACAAAATTTTCATGCATTTTCGTGAAATTTTTCTAATTTATGAGAAAAAAGGGTTGATCTTTGGATTATGCTAACTTGGCGATTTTTTGGCGACCAACTCTGTTACAGCAACCCTCTGTTTTTTTTCGCCACCATTTTGTCTTCACGAAGTAAATACATGTTTCTTTTCTTTTTATATACTCAACACTTTTTCCAACAATCTACTAGCCAAATTACACTTATGCTAGAAATGTTATGGAACAAAACTGCTTAATCAAGCAAATAATAACTGCAAAATTGGGAAAAAGTGCAGAATCGCAAACTCCTTGCCGCGATTTTCAAAATCGCACATACACAGTAACCATGTACATGTCGACTTATTTTTACTTAAAAAAAATCCCAGAATTGCACAAAAATGGCATTGCGCACACTCTTGACTTTATCCATCTAAACTGCTATTTTCTCTCAAATTACAAAAATTTGCACAAAAATGCAGGAAAATTTTGTGAATCTTTAAACTCGGTAAAAAGCACATATATGAAATTACCTGTTCGCGAAAAATTATATACCCTATCCAAGGACGAATATAAATAAAATATATATAATATAAATAAAATATCCAAAAACTTTTACCTCTAAATTATCTATTATAAACGTCACCAACGAATTCATAACAAAACATTAAAAATGGTTACAAATACTTAGTCTCAAATATTTAAATTATTTCCATGCACGTTTATTTCCACTGAAACGTATACCAAATTGCTACAAACATATAATTCACAAAATAACTATCATTTAATTAAAATATAATTAAACCATGTACACGTCGACTTATTTTTACTTAAAAAAACAACCCAGAATTGCACAAAAATGGCATTGCGCACACTCTTCACTATATCCATGTATACAGCTTTTTTCTCATAAATTAGAAAAATTTCACGAAAGGCATGAAAATTTTGTGAATCTTTAAATTCGGTAAAAAGGACATATATGAAATTACCTGATCGCGAAAAATATATACCCTTTTCAAGGATGAACATTTCCACGTATAAAATAAATAAAATATCCAAAATCTTTTCCCTCTAAAGGTACTATTCTGTTTTGAGTGCCGTAAGAAAATTGCAGCGAAAATGAATGCACCAAATCTAGCAAACGCGCCCATTTAACACCACGCCAAATTTAGCGTACGCATTGATTTCAGATTGTGTAAGTTTATATAGTTCTATATTTCTTAAGACGCCATTGAAATGCTAGTTTAATTTTTAAATCCTTTATTGATATCCTATGGATTTAACAATTTGGGAATTGCCCATGACGAAAACTCGGCAATAGAATTTTGGGTAAAGTGCAGAATCTCCCACTGCTTGATGCGTTTTTAAGAATTGCGCATACTCGGTATCCATGTACACAACGACTTATTTTCACTTAAAAAAAAAATCCCAGAATTGCACAAAAATGGTACTGCGCACACCCTTGACTTTATCTATGTACACATCGACCTATTGTCACTTAAAAACTAAAAGAAAATTGACAAAAATCCAATTGTTTTCAACCCTTGTAAAAAGTGGCAAACAAATAACTGAGCGATTCTGCACTTTACCGAGAATATTTTCAAAGAAAAGGTATCATTCTTTATAGAAAATTATGTTTGAACAACCAACAAGATGAAATTATGCTTTAGCGATAAGTCGGTAGCGAAATAGCAATGCAGGCATCTATTCAGTTATGTTTAGCAATTTTTATATAAATTATAATAATGATCTGAAATAAATATTTACTCTTATGCTTCCATTCAGTCATGCTTAGCCTTTTTCATATAAATTTAATAATAATAAAGTATTATATGAAATTAACCTTTCATCTAAATTAAAACATCAATCTTAGGTAGTTATTTACTATTATATTATACTTCTTTTCTTGCCGCAATTATTAGGGTTGCCATAATTCTTTTTGGCAGCATTGGCATCAACAATAATTTGGCGATTTTCTACGGCCCTCGAAACCGAATAGTACCCCTCTAAATTATCTATTATAAACATCACCTACCAATTTCTAACGCAAACATTAAAAATGGATCCAAATACTTAGTGTCAAATACTTAAATTCTTTCCATGCACATTTACTTCTACTCAAACGTATTCCAAAATACTACAAATATATAACTCTCAAAATCATGATCATTAAATTAAAATATAATTAAATTAAAAAACACTACTTAAAATATGAATAAGCACATACATTAAATTAATAAAAATTAGCTTACAATCCTAATTACTTTAAACCAAATCATTGCTAATAACAATTTTCCAATAATACCATATTAATTTATTTACTCCTTACATTTAGAACAATGCATAAAAATAATATCCTCAAATAATTAAAAATACTAACTTACCTAATCTTCTACAGAATCTTGAAAGCATGGCGGATCACAAAATGTCCATTTTCACCAGATTTCTTGCACCGCCATTCAAACTTATCTGTAATATCCTTCCTTTCACACTATCTCATTTCATACCCACATGTTGGACATTCATACTTATGCGCAATTAAGCAATTCTTTTCAATTACACATAAACGCAATAAAAATTTCGGATTTACTTTATATAGGACCATGGGATCCAAATATTAAACAACACTGTTTCACAGAACATTGAATGAAACTAATGCTGTACAGCAGATATTTTTACAAATTTACCCCCTTTTCCGATTAAAGAACAGTGATTCGTCCATTAATGTCACATGACATATCTCATGATCTCTCATTTCCCTCACACAAAATAATGCGTAATCGGAACTGAGTACGTCTCGCATTATTTCCAAAGTCCTAGGTAGTAACCTTTATCGCCTCCAAAATGTCGCCAAACTACCTGTTACCATATTCCAATAATCAGCCGAAAAAAAGCAGTGTACATGGATATAGTGAAGAGTGTGCGCAATGCCATTTTTGTGCAATTCTGGGATGTTTTTTCAAGTAAAAATAAGTCGACGTGTACATGGTTTAGTGATATTTTAATTAAATGATAGTTATTTTGTGAATTTTATGTTTGTAGGAATTTGGTATACGTTTCATTTGAAGTAAATGTGCATGGAAATAATTTAAATATTTAAGTATTTGTAACCATTTGTAATGTTTGCGGTATGAATTCGTTGGTGACGTTTATAATATAATAGATAATTTAGAGGTAAAAGTTTTTAGATATTTTATTTATTTTATACGTGGAAATGTTCATCCTTGGAAAGGGTATATACTTTTTCGCGATCAGGTAATTTCATATATGTGCTTTTTACCGAGTTTAAAGATTCACAAAATTTTCCTGCATTTTCGTGCAAATTTTTGTAATTTGTGAGAAAATAGCAGTTTAGATGGATAAAGTCAAGAGTGTGCGCAATGCCATTTTTGTGCAATTCTGGGATGTTTTTTTAAGTAAAAATAAGTCGACATGTACATGGTTACTGTGTATGTGCGATTTTGAAAAATGCGCAAGGAGTTTGCGATTGTGCACTTTTTCCCAATTTTGCAGTTAATATTTGTCATGATTAAGCAGTTTTGTTACATAAAATTTCTAGCATAAGTGTAATTCGGCTAGTAGATTGTTGGAAAAAGTGTTCAGTAAATAAAAAGAAAAGAAACATGTCTTTACTTCGTGAAGACAAAATGGGCACGGAAAAAAAAATAAAATAGAGGGTTGCTGTAGCAGAGTTGGTCGCGAAATTTTTTCCAAAAAATCGCCAAGTTACCGTAATCCAAAGATGAACCAAAATGTATGCAGTTGGCAGTAACAGAAAGGATCGTAGTATCATACTAAACATGAAATGGTAGCGTGGTATAATACAGTTATTGTCGTTTCGGTAACATAAAGTGACTTTTTTTATACTGTTTGTTTATTTTAATAAGCTTGTGACAAAGTACACAAGGACTATGGTAAAATGGTAGCCTGGTACAATACAAACCTATTGTCATTTTACTAACATAAAGTGACTTTTTCAATATTATTTATTTTATTTAACGTATGGCAAAGTACACAAGGACTATCTCTTAATATACTGCTAGTTTGAGCCAGATTTAAACCTGTGAAAACGGGCTTAATGTATCTGCGTTTTCATTCTTTTAAACTATATGTAACATGGTTGCGAGGTGGTTTGCCTTGGAAAGTTTTTTACGAAAGTGTACCTCCTCTTAGGTAGATTGCATTCGTGTGCTTTTTCTGTAATCTAACAAAACAAACCAAACCTAATCTATTGAAGCCTGGTAGTCAAGGCAAGTCTTCATGAAGGACTTTTTAAATAAAATTTGTTCAAACTCGTATTAAACATGGACAGCAAAAATCCATGAAAACTTCTATGTAGACAGCCTATTCATCAGCCTGCTTCAAACTATGAGTATTCATAGATTTTACTGCTTGGTTGCTGGTGACCTTTTTTAGTATCTATATAAAAAAATCTTTGCAAAGCAATCGCGAAAACACAATTATTACTGACTAATGGATTAATTAAGTTTGGAATGTGAGGAATAACTGTAATTCATGTTACTGCTCTCTGCACTGACATTTGGAGGGATATTAATTTATTTTCTAAAGATTGAATATTCTTTTAACAGTAATTTTTTTTTTTTTTTTTTTTTTTTCCACAGTATATGTTACCCTTCCCTACATTAACTGTTTTTTAACTTGCACTCAATTAATTTTGAGAGCTTTTGTACCAATTTATTTCTTTCCCAAAAAAGTTTCAAGAAGCACATATTTTATCTGTAGATTTTAAAACTGTTCTATTTCAAATCTTAATAATAAAATTTTTAAAACAAATATTTATATAAATTCTTTCGCCATGTTGATTTATTCGATTTAATTGACATTTGAGTAGAATATCTTCCTTTCAACCCTCGAATTTTTATATGTAAGTTCGCGTTTCTAGTGAACACGCAGTGATACATATATGTACAAAACTGAGGCATGCTGAAAGCATAACATTTCAAAATGCAACAGAAAAGCTATACCATTAAAAACACCCATTCTTGAAATACAAAGGCAAACAAAAAAGCTAATTGCAGCATTTTATATTTATTTGTATTCTTGACAAATCAGAAATTGTAATAAATTTTTAATACAAAAATAAAATATTTAATTATGTAATATATGATTTATTAAAAAGTACATCTTCCATTACAAATCTGATTTTTTTCTTTGTCTACTAAAATTTGTTAACGTATTATAACAATGAACGATTCAGTTTGACTTTCATTAGTATAAGGTACCACAAGGCAAACTGTTATAAAATGAACTATTTCATTCACAAGCTTGAAGTCACCAGAAGGATGCCTGCTGTCCAACAATGATACTGTTACAAAATTCCAGCTGCAGTAAGATAGCTTCTCCACAAGGTGGGTTTAGGGTTACCAGAAAATGGCAAGGGTTGATGTATTTGGTGCGAAATCGCCCATTAGATGACAATGGGTGATAAAATTGGCAATATGCCATAGATGACTGGAGAACTGTCTAGAACGAATTCTTACCAGTTTCGCCCAGAATGGTCTTGAATGCAGCCCGAAAAGCTATACAGTCAAATACCAAAAATCCATAACCTGAAATCTGCATCGCGGTGTGCAATGAACTGGAAGTTGATCTGTCAGCACTATCCTTATCTTCAGGGCAGATGTTTTTATTTTATTTGGCTTATAATTCCTTACTAAATGTAGTATTTCATCTTAATGTACTCTGTCTTTGATATGATTTAAATCAAATTCCTCGTCATCATAAATATCACGAAGATACATCAAATAGTTTTCTGGTTGCAATTTTCTAATTTCAGCTATGCGTAATGTATGCTTTACACATGCGCGTGTTAAAAGAAATGTTTAATAAAGTAAACAAATAAATATTGAGCTTTTTTTTATAAATTTTTATACCCTTTAGATCATAATTGCTCTTTATTTCATAAATTACGGTTTCATATTTTTAATTTTATACTTTCTGCATGCCATCTTACCAGATTTAAATTGATGATCTATAATCCGGAAAAACTGATAATCCAGAATTGCCGAAGTCCCAACGAGTCCGGATTAAAGACTTTTGTCAGTAATACAATATTTAATATACAGTCAAAAGTCGTTAATTCGGACACCCATAATTCAGAATGACCTATAATCCGGACCTCAAAGCCAAAAACTTTCTGCGCATGCGCC
Organism: Stegodyphus dumicola; assembly: GCF_044657685.1. NCBI lineage: Eukaryota > Metazoa > Arthropoda > Arachnida > Araneae > Eresidae > Stegodyphus > Stegodyphus dumicola. The sequence goes on along the minus strand of NC_140780.1, from coordinate 22,401,588 downwards.
GCGTTGACGCATGTGCATAGGCGTTTACGCGTGCGCGTAAGACCTTTATGACTGCGCATATGCGTGTGCGCGTTTAATGTATAACGCATGGTATATAAGCTAAAATTATCTATTTCAGTTAATGTTGATAATTGCGTTGTTCCTTAATCTTCGAATTGGATCCGGCTTATTATTTTTTGCAGACTGTAAGAGCAATTTTATAAACATAAACTTCAACTTTTGATTATGTCAAATAGAATTTCCGATTCTGGAGCTCCCAAAGGATCGTACAAAACGAAAGTATGTTTCGATGTCCATCAAACAAAAAGTGGAATTGCTGCAAAAAATGGATAAAGACATGAAGAATGGGACAGAGAGGTTAGTGAAAACGAAAAAATTTCGATTGACCAGTTAGTCGGTATTTTCGGCACAGCAATTAACGGGACTTGAACAGCGGAACTTTGTAACTGAACAAGAAATTATGTCTGTTTATAGAATTAAAGAAAAAGTATTATCACATAAAACGAAGCAACTTAAACAACTTACATTGAAAGAAATGTTTAATAAAGTAAATAAATAAATATTAAGCTTTTTTTTTGTAAATTTTGATATCCTTTAGATCATAATTGTTCTTTATTTCATAAATAACGGTTTCATATTTTTAATTTTAGAATTTCTGCATGCCATCTTACGAGATTTAAACTGATGATCTATAATTCGGAATCGCCGAAGTCCCAACGAGTCCGGATTAACGACTTTTGACTGTATATCTATATAAGGGACTCTGAGTCGGTCAGTTTCCCTACTGACTCCACAGCCCTGCAGCTGCTACTCCTCGGTTTAGAGCAGAATCGTATGGAATTGCGACACGATTGTGTATGATACAAGGAAAAATAAAGAAAAGTTGTTAAAATTTTACAGCAACAGTGATTCTAACACCGGAATCCGAAACCGGAAATCTTTGCATAAGGTGAAATGGGCAAATCCCGATGCTGTGTACATATAATACAGTGAATAATATAATCAATTTATATATGTAATAATAATTTAATGCATATAAGTTACTACAATAATGTATATAATAATTAAATGTAAATAATGTGCCTTATTTATTTTGCACTTTTAGTCTGAATATTGTTACGAAATGTAGAGATGCGATGAGATAGCTTCCCCGCAAAGCTGTTTTAGGGTTGCCACATTTGGCAAGAAATTGCCCATTTGGTGACAAAATTGGCAATATCCCATGGACGGATGGAAAACCTTCTGGAACGAATTCTTACCCGTTTAGCGCAGAATGTTCTCGAACACAAGCCGAAAGCTATATAAACCCTGCTGATTTGCAGTCAGTGTGTGCCTCGTCTAGCAAGCTGATAGTCATTGAGCGAGTGTCTCGTAAGTCTAGCACTGAGTTGGTCGTCGAGTGCATCGACAGATTCTTTAAGTGCATCGTCGAGTTTTGTCTTAGACTGTGCTGAGTCGAGAGCTATACTCTTATGTATCGTCGAGTGCATCACGTGGAGAGTCTCGAGAGTACATGGAGTTCCGAGAACAACCAAGCAGAGTTGGGAGCTGTACTTGGGTGCTTTGCATTGAAGCTGTCTCCACCGTTATTGCCTGACAGTGTGAAGGCTGTGTCGCTGAACGTGTCAGCATGTTTATAACAGTTCAATGACTGTAAAAGTGATTTTGGAGCTATCTGATTAATATTGGTAGATAAAGTGTGTTTCGATACTTCATCAAGTGCCGTCATTATTCACTCCAAATCTACGAACGTGAAGGAAGAAAATAACGTAACAACTGGTGTCAAAAAAGAAAAACGCAACAATATTATGATTTATCCTTTCTGTCCTAAAATCCGCACAACCTCTGGTCCCAAGCTTTGCGAATTTCTGGATTTCTACTGTATAAACCCTGCCTGCACGTGGAGTAGCAGTCAGTCAGTGCCTAGTCCATCGAGTTGATCGTCAGTCTAGTCTCGAGTTGTCCTCACCTGTATCATGAGTTGGTGCATCGTTGTGGCTATCAAGTGTATCATCTAGTGCTTCGCAAGCTGTGGTGTGGAGAGTTTCGAGAGTATATAGAGTTCCGAGAACGACTGAACCAAGTCAAGAGCTGTATTGTGGTACTTTGCCGTAAAGCTGTCTTCACAACAATAGTCTGATTGCTTTAAAGCTGTGCTGCTGATTGTTTCCACGTGTTTGCCATTTTGACGACTGTAAATGTATTTTTGGAACTGTTTTGAGTAATATTAGCTAATAAATTGTGTCGTGATACTTCATCAAGTGCTATCTCATTATTCACTCCAAATCCACGAACCCGTACGTAATAAAAAACTCGACAATACTTCATTCACAGGACTCTTCCATAAAGTCCTGTTTTCAACAGACTTCAGACTCTTTTGAGAGCTTTGTGGCAACTGACAGTCATTCGCATAAACCATGGAGGTAGAATGTAAGAGAAGAGGCCCTTTCATGAATTTCATAAAGCTGTGTATATCATTAGAGCTGCCATTCCTACCTCTAGTTATGCTAATATTTATGTTTGTCATTAAATGCTGCCCTATTAACTGTTAAGTACCAGAATTAGCGTGCTTTTATAATCAAATGACTCCCCCCAGCTACTTATAACTATTTTCAGGTTCTTGGAAAAGAATAATTTTAGTAATGTATGTGAGCTTGTCCCTTGTCCACAGATAAAGATATTTTTAACGTAATTGGCAAATGGTGAAAACACATGTTGTTTCTGAGCAACTGTGTCAAATAAGAGTTTAAGTGGGAATTACATGTTTATTTTTATTTATTTTCTTCATAGCACGCTCTTGGAATGATCCTCCTCAACTGGGTTTTACTGAAGCTGCAGGACAAAGAACAAAAAGAAATTTGCTAACTAAGCGAGTTCCTTTTCCACTGAGTGAATTGCCACAGTCTACTAAGCAGCAAAGTTTTCCTGTTGGTAATGATTTTGAAATTTGTAGAAACACTGAAAATAAGGTATCTGACCTAAACTGAAAATAAGTTATGCGTTGAATTAGAAAGATTATGTTTTTCGTGAGACTTATATTTTTAAATCTTAAAAGTAACATCATCTGATTTTAATATTTTATCTTAGCTCTTGAAATTGTTTTCAGAAAGACTATTTTATATATGCAGTTAAAATAACTAATACAAGTTCTAGTATATTTATATGTAGGAAAATTTTAAGTAACTGGTGTTTTATAAAATGTGCAATTTTTAACTTCTATTTACAGTTTGTCTGGAATGTGTCAGACTTATTCTGAAGCTCATTAGTTCTATATTTTAATTGTTCTAGTGTGTACATTATTTATTTTGTAATGTTTTAATCAAATTTTATGTAAGAATATTTACCATAGGATAAATTAAGTAAATAGTCCATTTACAAAAATCCTAATTCTACTGCTATAATATTTGACTGTTATGCTTAATTATGTACAGCAGTTAAAATTTTATTCAGAGTCTATGCATGTGTAACAGCAGCTGCTTTGAAAAATTTTATGTTGAAATTTTTATGGTATTACTGTATTTCATTTTATTAATTACCTTCAAGCACATTTGATGTTCTGATTTAAGCATGTCACATTTATTTATTCATTTATTTATATATTTAGGTGAACAAAAATGTGATATTGATGCTGTTAAAATTTTTAATACTGAGAAAATTACTTTTGCTCCTGATATCAAAGAGAATGCTGATGTTGATAAAAATGTGAAAGAAGAGTCATCACATTCTAGCTTAAATATTAATGAGTCTGATGAAGAAATATTAGCTTTTGTAACTACAACATTGAAAAATATTTTGCTAGAAAATGCAGAAAAATGTGAGGTAATGTAAAATTAAAAAAATTTTTGCATTTATAGAATATTTTTTCCTTTGACTTGT